>NC_067154.1:49520067-50815067 GCF_903995435.1 Acomys russatus
CCAAAAAGGCAGGAGTGTTCCCTTTGTGCCACATCCTTGTCATCCTGAGCTGTCACTTGTATTATCTTACATATTCTGACAGGTAAATGATGGAATTTCAAGTGGTTTTGATTTGCATATCCTGGTAGCTAAGAATATTAAATATTTCTTTAAGTGTTTAGCGGCCATTTGAGATCCATCTATGGGAATTATCTGTTTAGATATGCACCCCATTTTTATTTTACTTTTTATATCAAGTTTATTTACTTCTTTATGTATTTTGGATATTATACCTGTTGTAGGTGTTTTTTTTTTTTTTTTTTTTTTTTTTTTTTCTCTCAGGCCCAAGCTTCTGGAACAACGACTCATGAGGCTCAAAACAATTATTTACAAATACCTATGCCGTATAACTGCGCTCTTCTATGAGTAGCTCATAATTTGATATAACACATTATACTTATCTACATTTTGCCACGTGGCTGGTCATCTGGGCTCAGGCACCATGCATCTGTTGTCTTCATACTTTGCCAGCTCGAACTTGAGCACCTGGCTCTATCTAAGAATCACATCTACCTGCTGAATAGATGGCCCACCTGTACCCTGCCACAGCCATAGGCCATAAGTTTTTTAATTGACAGGTGTTGCCTTCATACAATACACAAAAGAGCCCTTCTCCAAGTCCTTTATAGTATGTCAAGTTGGTCAAATTCTTTTCCCATTCTGTAGGCTGGGACTTTGTCTGAATAATAGTGTCCTTTGTATACAAAACTTTACAGTTTCATGAGGTACGATTTATCAATGGTTGATCTTAGTTCCTGTGTTAACTGTTGTCTGTTCAGAAAGTCTTCTGGTGTGTCGATCTGTTCAAGCCTATTCCTCATTTTCTCGGTCAGGCTGAGTGTACCTGGTTTTATACTGAGCACATTGATCCATTTGGAGGGGAGCTTTGTGTAGGGTGATAGGTATGAATTTATTTAAATTCTTCTTCCTGCTGACATCTAATTTGACTAACCCTGATTTTAAAACTTGCTTTTTGGTTTTTGTTTTTCCTTTTTTAAAATTAATTTATTCATATTACATCTCAATTGTTATCCCATCCCTTGTATCCTCCCATTCCTCCCTCCATCCTGCTTTCACTCTTTTCCCACCTCCTTCCCCTCTATATGATCATAGGGTTCCAGTCTGAGCTACCAGTGAAAATAGATTTTGATGACTACTTAATGTGATTAACTACTGCTTTAACATTGTTACTAATGAGATGTGTTTTTGCCTTTTCTATGGTTCTTAAATGTTTTTATTTATGTCTTTGAGATAGACAAGCATTGCTGCACAGCTGCTAAGAATTCCAGCTTCAGGAACAAATTGGGCTGTGAAATCACACACCAGGAGGCAGTTTAGACCTTTCAAATTTGCATCACTAATGTAAACAGCCCTAAGATCTCATCAGTGAGAGTGGTAAGGTAACTGGTGGGTGGGCTTTTTCACTGCTGAGAAAGCCATAGCAAACCCCTGAGAAAACGTTACAGTACAAAACATAGCAATTGAGACATAAAAATACCATAAATGAAATGATATATTTGAGATATAGTTTATTCTTTAATTCATATATATTGAGGTCTATAAACCATCACTGATAGCTAATTATTCCACCATTTGAAATCACAAACTTTTCAATGAAAAATGAGAACTTTTAAAATTTAAAAATATTACCTATATATCCAGTTTAAAGGTTGTACATATATCTAACTGATTTTCCTTCTGAAAGCATCTTGTCTTTCTCAAAAGGGGAAATATGAGCAAATCAGTGTAATTGTTGTGATACTAAGACAGGAAGTTCTTGATAGTTTCTCTTATAATACAGTTTACATGTACTCCTTTTTCATTTTGGCATTTTCCACCTGTAGATTAGTGTGCAGTATTTGTTTACTTGCAAGAACAATAAAAAGTACACAACTTAAGATCACTGCACACCAAATCTTTGTACATGGTTTGCAATACAAATCTTCTCACTTAGGAAGGACTCATGAACTGACACTGAAGATGTACACAGCATCATGTACCTACACACAAGATTATTCCTCATATGAAAATATGTTTGCTTCATGAGAAACTTAATATGACTGAATACTAGTGAAGAGCAAGATTTCAACTTTAGGTAACAGAATCAGAAGAACAACATGGCAAATAAAGAAAATAGGCCAAAAAAACTAAGTAGGGCACCTTGCCATTATGTTTTTTTTTTTTTTTTCCATTTGGGTGGCATCTTTTAGTATTATTTCTAAGACTATTGTCCATAAATGAATGTGTTTGAAAATGCCAAAGTAGAACATTTCCATAAAATGTAGGTATGTGCCTACCATACAATAAATTACAAACAACTTATATATACACAGTAGTTCTGATTTGTCTCTACTTTCTATGTATATTGAATACAGCTCTTAAAGATTCTCATTAGTTTGTTCAATATGTTGCTCACATTTTAGTCTTTAACACAAGCAATACCACATTTGGATGATATGCCAAGTGGCAGCAGGCCATAGTCTGTTTAGAAATTCCTGTTCTAAGACATATCTTTAATATGAGCACCCACATCTTGTCCTTGAAAAAAAGCGCTAAAAGCTATTTCATCATAAAAAAGTCAAAGAGGAAAGATTTTGGCAAGAGTTATAGTGCTTCAAAGGAGAACCACATATAATGAGATAAGACAATAAGTTGAGATACCATCGCACGTTTAGTGCACCTTTTCATGTAGTCCTTCAGAGTCCTTGACTTTCATTCCGTACCTGTGGAATGCTGAGGGTTTTTTTTTTTTTTTTATCTTTTTTCCTTTCTTGTGCGTAAAATATCTCACTGGAGGTCTAACATAGCATATTTTGTGTTTATATATTTTTTCAGAGTATCTAGCCAATAACAAGAAGTTAGTTCGTTAAACAGTCATTTATGCAAAAATGCTTCTTTCTCCTAATTGAATTGTTTGGTCATTATGTGACAAAATGGCAACAGTTGAAAATTTCACTATATATTATGCATCCCTAAGTTGTTACATATATATTATATCTAATGAACTCATAAATTAAAAAAAATATATATGGAGATGTCAGGGTAGGGTATTAATAATTCATCCAAAACATGTTATTATGATTAATATTTTTAGTTCTCTGTATAGTGATATTGTCAATTAACTTTAAATTAAATATTATAATGTAAAGTCTTTAAATTATTTTCATATATCATTTTTAATTTTATGTCACAGTAATTATAATTTAAAGATGTTGTAAAATATGTCTCAAAGTAGTAGCTTATGCTAGTTGTTAAACTATATACTAAAAATATGTGCATTAGAATATAGGTCTGTTCTTTTGTAAAGAGGAATGAAGGAGATGTGGATAATTGGGACAGGGAAGGTGGAAGGAAAGGACTTTGAGCACTGAAGAGAGGTGAAAAGTATGCCCAGGACTATGTATGTGAAAAGAATAAAAAAAGATTAACTATATAAAAAGAGAAGACAATCGAATATAACTTTCAGAGAGCAAAACTCTTTTTTAAAAATATTTTTATTTTTTTACATTTATATTATTTATATTATTGTATATATTACATATATATGTACATATAATACATTTATATTATTGAACATATATATATATAATAAACAACCTGTAGCAAGTAGAACCATAACACAATCAAGAATTATATAAATGTTACATTCTTACTGTTGTGGCTATTTGTATTTGGCATTTTTGAAGAAAACATCTTTCTTATCTTGGGGAGTCTAAAATTCTGAATGTAATTCTATATCTACCAATCTCATAATTATCAACTTAAAACATCTATCTAGACCTAAAAACATCTTGTGTCCTAAACAACTTAGCTTAATTGTAAAACTAAACTATCTGGTCTTCAACCCCATCAGAGACTTGAGAAGGGATAAAATTAATTACCTTAATATACAGGGAGTGCAGGTTGGCAGCTTGCAAAATGAGAAGATGACAGAGACAGTTTGCTGCCTGAACATTTCCCGAAAACTCTCTATAACATTGGAGCATCATCTTCAGTCTTATAGCCCAATATATCGGATAGACTTATATGTGAGGAAGGAGCTATTGAGGACTTGCTTAACCTGCCTTGGCCAACGACTCTGCCTGTATTTAAGTTTGCCCTTTTTCAGGCAGAATTCTGTCTGTGGTAGAAACAAGGACATTTTGTCTAGCAGCTTGTCTGCTGCATTTGAACCTATCTCCAAAAGAAGGTTCTTTGATGCTCATTATCCTCTTTGAGATAGGCTGGGAGTTGCCAGGAGTTAACCTGTCTCATTGTCAATGAATTTTTAAAATAATAAAAACATTTTAAAAAGTCGTATTCTGTATGTCCCTGAGGTTTTAAAAGACCTCACCTATTTTACCTTATCTTTCTATAGAATCATATCTATCTGTTGTACCTAAGATGTATACTCTTATTATAAAAATAGACTAGGAGCTGATATGACCATGATTTGATCAACTAATAATTAACTTGTATATCTTATTTATACTAAACTAACTGCAATAACACTTTCAAAGTACTGGAAGTAAACCTTGTATTATAATTGAGTTGTATGGGTACAATAGAGTAGAAATATATACAATGTGTTTGAAGAAGAAGTTACATTCACAATAAAGGATTTCTGGCTGAGTTAAAAAAAAAAAGAAGTTACATTTGAATTCTATATCACTGTATCTAAAATTAAACTTATTTTGCATCTATATGCAAAATTATGTACCAGTGAATTAAAAATAAACTTGTGAGTAAAAATTGAGGTATTAAGTTGAGGAGTAGATTTAAAAAATCTATGTTTTGTTCTATCTTTCCTATATATTTCTATATTCTGCCTTCTTTCTTTTCAATCCCTATATCCAAACCTAAGAATGCAAGATAAATGAAAAAGAGAGACATTGCTGAGTGCAAACTTGTTTTTTCTCTGAATAAGATCAATAATAGCTTGTAACCAACTTCCATTGAAAATAACCCCCTATACTCCAAGAAGCAACCAAAAAGCTACCTGACAACCCCTTAAAGGAAATTGGGCAACTTTCTCTTAAGGTTTTTTCCAGCTGTTTTTGGATGAATAATGCTTTTGTAAGGGCCGAGATATAATTGGGGAAATGTTTAAACAACCTAGGAATAGCATTTGTGGCTCAGTTTCTAAATGTTGAGAAATTCCATGCTTAATTAGAGTCCTGTGTGTTATAGCCTGAAATGTTGGACCAAGTGCAATTGGATGCTTTCTTTGAAGTTGTCTTCGGAGCTGTCTTGTTCTGATGAAGACAGCAATTGAAACACTTGGTGATGGAACATGAAGGATGCAGGATATCAGTCTCCAGCATAAGGAGAGGAATGGATCCTGTCAGGTCTGATCCAATGTTAGTGTCTGGTTCTCTGGTTCTGAAAACAGTTTCTCACAAGCATTATACAGTCTTAAAATTATGACTGTATAAGGTGTGTGTGATGCAGAGAAAAAATGAGGCTGGTTTTCTGCTCTTTTTATGCTCAGGAAAAAGACATCTGTAAATCTTCATTGATGCCAGTTGAAGAATGGCAGCTAATAATAATTCATAGTGGTTATGTAGCCAACAAGAAGCATTGTCTATTCCTAGATATTCATGTCTGAGCCAGTCTCAGAACTATTTCCATGTAGTGGGGTTATCAATATAAGTTACCTGCTTGATCTGCAGTTTAAATTCTGCAGATTGTATCTCCCTCACTCATTCCCTCCCAATCCTCCCTCCCTCGCTCATCCCCTCTCCTTCCCTACCTTAGTCCTCAGAAAGGGGAGCCCTCCTCCTCTAACATATGACCTCATACTCTCAAGTCTCATCTGTACTGCCTGTAACCTTTTCCTCTATAGCCTGGCAAGACCAACCTGCCAGGGGGAAGGTATCTAAGTTCGGTGGATAGAGTGCATGCGTGAAGTAGTCCTTACTGTACACATGGTGGTACACACAAGGAGACTGTGCTACTACCTCTGAACAGAGGGTCTAGGTCCACATCACACATCGTCTTTGGTTGATGTTTCAGGCTCTGTATTGAAGTGTAGTTATCCTTTATTTTGTAGCTAATATCTGCTTATGCATGCATATATACCATTGATGCCTTTGTGAGTCTGGGTTAACTCACTCAGGATGATCTTTTCTAGATCCATCCATTTGCATGCAAATTTCAAGATTCCCTTGTTTTTAATAGCTGCATAGTAGTATTCCATTGTGTAAATGTATAAGAGTTTCTTTATCAATTTTTGGACTTAGGGACATCTAGGGTTTTTTTTTTTCCAGATTCTGGTTACTATGAACAAGGCTGCTAAGAACACAGCTGAGCAAATATCCTTGTTGTGTGTTGGGGCATCTTTCAGGTATATTCCCAGGAGTGATATGGTTGCGTCTTGAGGGAGAAATTTTCCCAGTTTCCGGAGAAAGCACCAGATTGATTTCCAAAGTGGTTGTACAAGTTTTCACTCCCACCAACATTGGTGGTGTGTTCCCCTTTCTCCACATCCTCGCCAGCATGTGCTGTCACTTGAGTGTTTGATCTTAGCCGTTCAGATAGGTGTAAGATGGAATCTCAGAGTCATTTTAATTTGAATTTCTGTGATAACTATAGATGTTGAGATTTTCTTTAATTTCTTCTCAGCCATTTGATATTCCTCTGTTGAGGATTTTCTGTTTAGTTCTGTACTCAATTTTTAAATTTGATTATTTGGCTTAGTGGTGTTTAATTTCTTGAGTTCTGTATATATTTTGGATATTAGACCTTTGTCAGGTGTTGGGTTGGTGAAGATCTTTTTCCAGTTTTTAGACTGTCATTTTGTTCTGTGGACAGTGCCCTTCACTTTACAGAAGCTTTTTAATTTCATAAGGTCCCATTTATTAATGATTGATATTAGACCCTGAGCTGTTGGCATTCTGTTCAGGAAGTTGTCTTCTGTGCCAATGAGCTCATGGCTCTTGCCCACATTTTCTTGTAACAGATTTAACTTGTCTGATTTTGTGTTGAGGTCTTTAATCCATTTGGACTTCAGTTTTGTGCAGGGCAAAAGACATGGTCTATTTTCATTTTTCTATATGTTGCCATTCAGTTAGATTAGCACCATTTGTTGAAGATGCTATCTTTTTTCCATTGTATGGATTTGGCATCTTTGTCAAAAATCAAGTGTTCATAGGCATGTGGGTTTATTTCTGGATCTTCAGTTTGATTCCATTGATCAACCTGTTCATTTCTATGCCAGTATCATCCTGTTTTTATTACTGTTGCTCTACAGCACAGCTTAAGATCTGAGATGGAGATTCCTCCAGAAGATCTTTTATTGTATAGAACTGTTTTAGCTATTCTTGTTTTATATTTCTCCATATGAAGTTAAGAATTGATCTTTCAAGTTCGGTAAAGAATTGTGCGTGTATTTTGATGGGAATGACATTGAATCTGTAGATTGCTTTTGGTAAGATGGCCATTTTTACTACATTAATTCTCCTGATGCATGAGCATGGGAGATATTTCCATCTTCTGAAATCTTCAAATTCTTTCTTCAGTTATTTGAAATTCTTTTTGTACAAATCTTCCACTTTCTTTGTTAGGTTTGCACCAATATATTTTCTATTATTTGTGACTATTTTGAAGGGTATAGTTTCCCTAACTTCTTTCTCAGCCTGTTTGTCGTTTGTATACAATAGTGCTACTGATTTTTTGTGTTGATTTTGTATCAAGCAATTTTTCTGAAGGCACTTATCATCTGTAGGTGTTCCTTGATATAATTTTGGGGTCACTTATGTCAGCTATGAAGAGTGATAGTTTGACTTCTTCCTTTCCAATTTGTATCCTCATGATCTTTAGTTGTGTTATTGCTCTAGCTAGGACTTCAAGTAATATATTGAAGAGCTATGGAGCGAGTGGGCAGCCTTCTCTTGACTCTGATTTCAGTGGAATTGATTTAAATGTCTCTTCATTTAATTTGATGTTGGCTATAGGCTTCCTGTATATTGCCTTTATCATGTTTGGGTATGTGCCTTGTATCTCTGCTCTCTCCTGGACTTTTAACATGAATGTGTGTTGCCTTTTCTTGAATGCTTTTTGGGCATCTGAAGATATGATCATGTGTTTTTTTTCAGTTTGTTTGTATCATGAATTACATTGATGGATTTCCATATATTGAACCACTCCTTATTCCTAGGATGAAGCCTACTAGGTCATGGTGAATGATAGTTTTGATGAGTTCCTGAATTCAGTTTGCGAGTATTTGATTATTTTTGCATCAACGTTCATAAGAGAAATTAGTGTGAAATTCTCTTTCTTTGTTGAGTATTTCTGTGGTTTAAGTATCAAGGTGACTGTGGCCTCATAGAATGAGTTGGTAATGTTTCTTCTGTTTTTATTTTGCAGAATAGTTTGAAGTGAATTGATATTGATTTGGGAGACTTTTGATGACTGCCTGTATTTCTTTATGTGTGATAGGACTATTGAATTTGTTTACCTGATCTTGATTCAATTTTGATAGCTGCTAGCTATTAAGCAAATTGTCCATTTAATTTCAGTTTTCAAATTTTGTGGCATGTAGGTTTTTGAAGTGAAAACCAATGGTTCTTTGGATTTCCTTGGTGTCTTTCATTATGTCTCCCTTTTCTCCCTTTTCATTTCTGATTTTTTGATTTGAATATTCTCCTTCTGTCTTTTAGTTAGTTTGGCTAATGATTTGTCAAATCTTGTTGATTTTCTCAAAGAACTAGCTCTTGGTTTCATCGATTCTTTGAATTATTTTCTTTGTTTCTAATTGATTGACTTCAAACCTGAGTTTGATGATTTCCAGCCATCTACTCCTCTTGGATGTGTCTGCTTGTTTTTGTTTTAGAGCTTTCAGGTGTGCTTTTAAGTTGCTAGTACAGGGTCTCTCCAGTTTCTTCATAAAGACCCTCAGTGCCATGAGCTTTCTTCTTAGGCTTGCTTTCATTGTGTCCCATAAGTTTGTATGTTGTGCCTTCAGTTTCTTTGAATTCTAGGAAGTTTTTAATTTATATTTTTATTTTGTCCCTTATCCAGATATCATTGAGTAGGGAGTTGTTCAGTTTCCATGAGTTTTTAGGCTTTTGGTTGTTTCTTTTGTTGTTGAGTTCTATCTTTAATCCGTAGTGGTCTGATAGGATACAAGAGACTAATTCAATTTTCTTGTATTTGTCGAGGTTTGCTTTGTGACCATGTATATGGTCAATTTTGGAGAAGGTTCCCTGAAGTGCTGAAAAGAAGGTGTACTCTTCTGTGTTTGGGTGAAACGTTCTATAGATATGTTAGGTCCATTTGTTTCATGATGTCTATTAGTTTCCTTGTTTCTCCATTTAGTTCCTGTCTTGATGATGTGTCTATTGGGGAGAGAGTCTCCCACGATTAATGTGTGGTGTTCGATGAATTATTTAAGCTTTAATAATGTTTCTTTTATGAATGTGAGTTCTGCTGCATTTGGGACATAGATGTTCAGAATTGAGACATGATCTTGGCATATGTTTCCTTTGATGAGGATGAAGTGGCCTTTTCCTTCTCTCTTGATTAGTTTTGGTGAAAGTCTATTTTATTAGATACTAGGATGGCTACTACAGCTTCCTTCTTTTGTCCGTTTGCTTTGAGCACAATGTTCCAACAATTTACTCTGAGGTAATGCCTATTTTTATTGCTGAGGTGTGTTTCTTGTATGCAGTAGAATGATGGATACTGTTTTCATATCCATTCTTTAGCCTGTGTCTTTTTACTGGGACATTGAGGGAATTGAATTTAAGAGATATTAATGACCAGTGGTTGTTAGGTCCTTTCATTTTGATGTTGCAGGTGGTAGTGTGTGTGTCTGATTCTGTGTTTTGGATTTGTGGATATGGAGTTATTTATTTACTGTGTTTTCCTCAGTGTAGTTAGCCTTCTTGAGTTGGAAAGTTTGTGGTTATGTACTGGTTAAACTTAGTTTGTCATGGAATATCTTGGTTTCTCCATCTATGGTGATTGAAAGTATTGGTGGGTATAGTAGTCTATGTTGGCACCTGTGGTCTCTTAATGTTTGCATGACTTCTTTCCAGGCCCTCTAGCATTCATAGTCTCCATTGAGAAGTCAGGTGTAATTCTGATGTGTTTGCATTTATATGTGACATGACCTTTTTCTCTTGCAGTTTTTAATATTCCTTCTTTATTCTGTACATTTAATGTTTTGATTATTATGTGGTGGAAGGTTTTTTTCTAGTCAAATTTATTAGGAGTTCTGTAGGCTTCTTGTCCGTTTAGGGTAATTTCTTTCTTTATGTTGGAAAAGTTTTCCTCTATGAATTGTTGAAAATGTTTTCTGGGCCTTGGAGCTTAGAGTTTTCTCCTTCATCACTTCCTATTATTCTTAGATTTGGTCTTTTTATAATGTCCCAGGTTTTTTTTGGGTGTTTTGTGTCAGGAACATTTTAGTTTTAATATTTTTATCGATGTATCGATACCTTCATTCCTATCTTCCACATTCCATCTCTTGTATTCAGTTTGCATTGCTTATGTCTGTCATTCCTGTTGTCTCTCAGATGCTTTCCAAATCCAAGATTGCCTCAGCTTGTTTTCTTTGGTCAGTCTGTCTGCTGTGTTTGTTAGCTGTGTCATCTAATAATCAACTTGTATAACTTATTTATTCTAAAAAGCCTGCAATAGCACTTTCAAAGTATTGCAAGTAAACCTTGTATAATAATTGAGTAATATGGGTACAGTACTTCATATTGGAGTAGAAATATATATGCATATATGTATGCATATATGGTATATGTATATATACACACACACATATATATAGTGTATGTGAAGAATAAACTTACATTTGAATTCTATATCACTGTGTCTAGAATTAAACTTAATTTGCATCTATATGCAAAATTCTATACAGGTGAATTAAAAATAACTTTGTGGCAATTGAGTCATTAAGTTGAGAAGCAAATTCACTAATCTACATTTTGTTCTATCTTCCCTGTATATTTATTAGCTGTGTCAGAGCAGTATGCTTCATACAGGTGGACATGAAGAGCCAAAAGTTGCTCAAAGAATGGCTACTAATGCGGAATGTAGATGGCACCTAGATTCAGCTCTGCTTCTATGCTCTGTGTCACAGATTGGCCCCACTGGTAAGCACTTGGGGGCTGAGAAAAATTGGAACTGAAAGCTGCTTGGACACTACAAAGGCCCTCTTAACATGGCAGGGTTCTTCCTATCTGCTCTGTGACTCAACTGGGTAGGCTAGCAAGCAGCTGAGGGGATGAGAGAGATGAGCATCCAAAGGTGCCTAGGTGGCCCACACTCTTTCTCGGGAGGCAGCTAATGTGGATTATGTCTGATGCTTGGACTCAGCTTTGCTTATCTACTGCTTGTCCTAGATCTGGCAAGCAGTAGATAGGCGGTGAGAGCCCCAAGCTGCATGGACATCACACAGTGCTTCTAAAGATGACACCTAATGTGAGCCGTCCCCTGGGATTTTTCTGTGGGACATCTGGGTGGCCAAGGGTCTCTCACAGGATACACCTTGCTTCTACAATCACACATCTTCATGCACTTTTTACTGATGTTCCATACTACCATTCAGAACAAGCATCAGTTGAATTTTCACTTCTAGCCTGAAGAGATGGGGGTATGGAAGTCATATAGGAAGTCTACATTAGGACTTTAAGATGTTATATTTTCCACTAAGGTGGCTGTTAGACATATTTCCAAGGAAATTAAGGTGGTGAGTGCTGAAGAATTTAGGAAATGCAAGTGGTAATAAAATAAATCGAATCCAAGCCTTACTGATGTTTGCCCTGATGTTAAAAATCCTTGACTAGATGAAATTGTTTTCCCCCCCAGGTAAAGCTTCTCTATTATAAATACTTCAGAAGTTCAGCTATCCAAAAGAGTCTTTATGGCCCTGGTTATCACATCAAAACAACTAGAAGCTGACATAGTAGGGCTAGTTATCTATTTGAAGAGTTTACCCCCAGCTGAGTGCCTTGCAATTTAATTGGAAAGGTAGGAGAGCAATTAGAAACTAGTTGATCCAACACCAGAGATACATCCCAGAGCCAGCTGTGATGTTGACAACATTTCCCATGTATTTGCAATTAAAAACCTATTGGGAATCTATTTTCAGTAAGTCATGAAGGGACATTTTGAAGAAGGTGCATAGAATTTGGCTTAACTGTGTCTGTCAAAGGAAAGCTACCTGTTCGGGAAGTGCAAACAATGAAGGGAGAGGGTCAAAATTCTCAAAATAAAACTCAGTTTCAGTATATTTCATCAAATTATAAAAGAATCATTGAACTGTATTGTTGAAAGGAAAACAAAAGCATAGTTGCATTACTTTGTACTTTATAGTTTTATTGTTCGTTTGTTTTTGTACTGTAAAACCAAGGACTACTTATTTTGTATCACGTAGACCATTCCTGAATATAGTGAGTGCTGGTCCGATGCTGATACCTTGCATGGTATAGTCAGCACTTACCATATATGTTACACCTAGGTCACACATTGTACACCAAAAGTTCTTCTGCTTTTCAATATGTGGCTGAAACAGTAGAAAAGTACAATATAGGTAACTTTTAAGAAGAAATTACTTTACTTGACTTTATATTTTAAGAAAACTTAAGGAAGCCAGGAGTGGTGGCACACACCTTTAATCCAAGCACTTAGAAAGGCAGAGCAGGCAGATCTCTGTGTGTTAGAGGCCAGCCTGGTCTACAAAGCAAGTCCAGGAGAGCAAAGGTTACAGAAAAAAAATCTGTCTTGAAAACATAAAATTAATAAATTAATAAATTAATTAAAAAATAATGAAAGAAAGAAAATCAAGGAGATTTTAATTTCTATTTTGTTGCAGAAGCAAATATATATAATGGCATAAGACAATTAGTTTTCTTCATGTAACAGAATTTCTGGTATCAAAACAGATTTGTTCTATTGATTAAGTTATGGTTACAGGTTCTTTCATAAAGGATTGATTTTCTAAGGGCTTAAGAGTCTTATATCTGGCTAAATAAGAATTAGAAAATGAATATTTGCTCATAATTTATAAATAAGTTATGCTGTACCAAAGTTTTGATGAAAACTACACATATGGTCAAATCTAGAGAATGGATGAGGCTGGACGGAAACATTGTCTGGGCTTTGTAGCTACTTCATAATCAATACTGCACATCCCAGAAATCAGTGATTGGATTTTGCCAATGTGTTCATTCTCAATGATTCTTGCTGCTACCAGTAAGTAATAAGGAGTTATAACAAAAAATATTGTCAAAAACTTCTGAGATCTGGAAATATATGTGAATATAAAAAATTTGTTCAGTATGAATTTATAAACTGTTTAAGATCATTTTATGATGAGTTATATGATAAAATAAAATTTAAATGTATATTTTTGTTTTCAATATCACTTTAAAATGCTCCAAATGTAACAAAGCAAATTAAAACTTCAAATGAAACTTAAAATGATTTAGGAATGCACTATTGGATAAGATTAGTGTACCACAAACTTACCTAATCTATATTTGAGGCATGCTAGTGTCTTTATCCATCTACAGTCAGAAGTTTAATCGGCCAACATATAAATCTCTATATGCTCTCATATTTTAAGAAATTTTATTTTAACAATTAGAAGAATACTTTCATGAATATAAAAGTTTTTTTTGCAAGATTTAGACATTCACAGTAAACATCCTGTGAACTCATGCATGATGACACTGATATTTATCACATGATCATTTACTAGCCATTTTTTCAGATGTGATATATATATATATATATATATATATATATATATATATGCATATATATATTCAAACTACTAAAGACCCTATCAAGCATGAGTCATGTCTTCACTCATCATGCATATTCATGTATGACAAATGTTTTCATACTCATGCATATGTGTGTATTTCTCCTCTAGGATGAAAGGCAACATCATATTTCCTGAAGAATTTGATATTCTGTTCTATCAACATCATTTAGCAAACATATTTTAAAAATTTTAAAACAAAAATCACAACACTTTGCCAAATGTGAAATCACAATGACAATGAAGCAATAATACTAAGCTAAAACAGGTCACCTTCTTTATTTCAATGCATTTCATGTAATGTTATTAGTCAGAAATTAAAGAAAGAAATATAATGATTATTAATGAAAGTGTGACCCAGTTTATATGAAACTTTTTGGACGTTTTCATTCATAACTGGGCATGATGGCTTATTCCTGCAATTCCCTCTGATTCAGCAATTCAGAGGAAGGATGATTGTCATGAGTTCAAGGCCAAACTGTGCTATATAGTAAATTATATGCTGTTATGACCTAAAACATGAGACATTGACTCAAAATACAAAAAAGACACATAAAAATATGTCAAACAGATCTAGAAAATGCAGGCAATACAATAGAACATAATAGGTTATATGTTTGTGAAAGAGTAAGTTGAATAAAAAGTTTGTGGTTATTTGTTACACACTTTAAATTATCATCTTACTTGTTTCAAAGTTTGGAGCCTATCTGATAGTTTAAGAGTAGAAAACATATAAGTGTTTTCAGAGATGTATTAGAAATATCTTTTTCTCATAGCATTAATTTCATTTCTTACTACCCTTTAAAATATTTTCAGAAAGAATTGCAATGTCAATCTTTAAAGTGCATAATAAACACGGGACAACAAGCCTACTTAGTTTACAGTACAAATGTCTCTAATATTTGATAACATAAAACATCTGTCACAGGACACTGACAATATATTTTCTTTATTTTATTTTATTTCATTAATTTATTCATATTACATCTCAATGGTTATCCCATCCCTTGTGTCCTCCCAATCCTCCCTCCCTCCTATATTCCCCTTACTCCCCTCCCCTATGACTGTGACTGAGGGGGACTTCCTCCCCCTGTATATGCTCATAGGGTATCAAATATCTTCTTGGTAACCTGCTGTCCTTCCTCTGAGTGGCACCAGGTCTCCCCATCCAGGGGACATGGTCAAATATCGGGCAACAGAGTACATGTGAAAGTCAGACCCAACTCTCCATTCAACTGTGGAGAAAGTCCTGTCCATTGGCTAGATCTGGGTAAGGGTTTGAAGTTTACTGCCTGTATTGTCCTTGGCTGGTGCCATAGTTTGAGCAGGACCCCTGGGCCCAAATCTGCCTATCATAATGTTCTTCTTGTTGGTTTCTAGGACCTTCATATTTTTATCAGAAAAAGAAACAGAATTATTCCTGCTGCAATTTGTAGTATTGATATACAGAACAAGAAGTCCCACATGATAACATGGCTCTGTAGAGGTCCTGATGACTGCACTCAGGTAAAGGTGGGAACTTTCCTAGCAAATGAAATTTCAAATCATAAGGTGATGGTTCTCCAGGGAAGCCTAATGCATTCTACTCTGTTTGTTGAGTTTGAAGTGCCAGTGGGAATACCAGTTGATGATGTTGATCAAGGCATTGGAATTGTGAACATGAAGCTCATTAAGCAGATTTTAAATCAACATTTAAGTTATTTTCACAGTAGATATGAAGTTGTGAGACTGGAAAAATCTTTCAAAAGAGAAACATACTGTATATAACTAAGGATAGATAGACACTAAATGACAAAGTGCAACACAAAAAATTCAGATAAAATACTTCCTTGGTACATTCATTTGACACTGATATGACTCAGTTGGGGTGATCATTTAGTAAAGTCATATTCCCTCCCTTAAAAAATATCTCTTCATAGTAGGTAAAAGATTTTCTATCAAATGACTAAGTCCTTTAACAATGGTGAAAACCAAATATCTATTTTCACTGAACAAAAGGTAGAACATTATATATATATATATGAAATTTAATAAACATCTTATTATCTCCTTGTAATCTTGCTCAAAATTATAATAGAGGTGATAGTACAGCTAGCTGATAAAGCGTAGGATAACAATCCCCACACATACTTCATATGAATTTCTGATCGTTTCTATCACATTTTTCCTTCAAAAACATTATTCATTTGAAATTTTAATTTTTTGTGTAATACAGTGCTCTAGAATCAGTAATTGTGAAAACAATAGAAACACAATCAATTACAAATGATTCATAAAGTAGTTGAAAAATATAGGATTTCTGTATGTGTGAGATATTTTCCTGTTGCTGAAATAAAACACAGTGAGCAAAGACCAGTTAGGAAAGATGACATCCATGTTAGCTTGTGGATCTAAAGGTATAAGAGTTATTCTGGATGATAGTTAGGCATCAGGTGGGAAGCATGACAGCAGGAGCAGAAATCAGTGATACCACTTTCTCAACTCCAAGCCTGAAGCAGAGACATCAGAATAGATGAGATGAGGCTGAGAACCTTCAAAACCTGTTTCTAGTGCTCTGCTTTCTATAGAAAAGTTAAACAACTCCCACCCCCACAAATAGCATCACCAAATGGAGATCTAGTTTCCCAATATTTCAGTAGTGGGGATATTGTTCACACTGCTAAATTCTATTTCACCATAGTTTTTCCAGATATATCTTACTTAACTCTAAGTGTGTTTCCTCCAACTTTAAAGTTTCTCTGGTCTATACTCAGGAGGGGTATAGCTGGATCTTGAGATACAGCTATTCCCAATTTTTTTAGAAAGCACCAGATTGATTTCTAAAGTGGTTGTATGAGTTTGCACTCCCACCAGTAATGGAGGAGTGTTCTTTTTTCTCTACATCCTTGCGAATATGTGCTGTCATTGGGTTTTTTATATTAGCCATTCTGACTGATGGAAGATACCATCATGGGGCTGTTTTGATTTGCATTTCCCTGGTGACTAAGAACATTGATTAAAGAACATTGATTATTTCATTAGATGTTTCTCTACCATTTAATATTCCTCTGTTGAGAACTAGCTGTTTCACTCTGTATCACATTTTTAATTGGATTATTTGGTATGTTGGATATATATAATATTAGCCCTCTGTTTGAGGTAGAAAGATGTTCCACCAAACAACAAGGACATTTGTTTAACTATGTTTATAACACATTTATTCATAATAGCTATAATATGGAAACAACTAGATGGCTCGCAACTAAGGGATGGATAAAGAAATCATGGTACGTCTTCCCAATGGGATACTACTCAGCTATTACAAATAAGGAAATCATGAAATTTCCAGGCAAGTGGATAGATCTAGAAAAGATCATCCTGAGTGAGTTAACCAATACCCTGGAACATATGCATGGTACATACTCACTTATAAGTGGATATTAGCCATCTAATACAGGACAACCATAGTACGGTCCACAGAACTAAAGAAGCTAAATAACAAGGAGGACCATCAGGAGTGTGCTTGATTCTCATTCAGAAAGGCAAATAGAGTGGAACCTGGAAGCAGATGAAGAGGGAAAAAGGACTAGAGACTAACGTAGAGGTCCTCTGAAAGACTCCACCTGGCATGGGATCAAAGCAGATGCCAAGACTCACAGCCAAACTTTGGGCAAACTTCCAAACATATGGAAGAGGGGAGGGGTATAGAAGGACCTGAAGGAACAGGAGCTCCACAAGGAGACCAGCAATGCCAACAAATCTGGACCTAGTGATCAGAAACTGATTCACCAACCTAGGACCATACATGGAGGGTACCTAGACACCATGCTCAGATGTAGCTGATAGGCATCTCAGTTTCCATATGGCTTCTCTAGTAAGGGGATCAGGGACTGTCTCTGACATGGACTCTGATGCTCACCCTTTGATCACTTGCCAGGCCACTAGGGAAAAGGATGAAGGTAGTCCTAGTGAAACTTGATAGGTTGGGGTTAGATGGTAGGGAAGAGGGCTTCCCTTTTCTGAGTACTACCCGGGGGATAGGAAGGAAGAGAAAGGGTGGGCTGGAACAAGAGGATGTGAGGTAAGGGGGTTATAGTCATTGTAAAGTGAATAAATTATAAAAAAAAATTTAAATAAAAATCTCTCTAGTCTTTCATAGTCTTAACAGTGTTTTAAAATCCAAAGCACAGATTCTTTTCTGTGATTCAAGTGAACCTACTAATTGCAAAATCAAGAAACAAATTACATACTTCTAACATTAACATAGAAAATCCATTTTTATTCTAATAGGGATGAATGGAGGGGTAGTATGGAAATCCTAGATAAAAGTAGATGAAAATACAAGACAATAGGTCCAAACCCTTTATCTCCATGTGTGATATCTGCTATTTTCTTTGGATGATTCTGCCTCTCTCCTGTACCTCTGTTGGACTCACTCCACTTCCTCTCTGCAGTTATCCTTGCCAGATGTGCCAAGGTTTTGGCATCTCTAACTTCTTTAGCTATCCATTGCAATCCATGCCTCCCATTCAGAGATTCATGCACTCTTCTCTTAGACGCTCCTGTCATAATCTGCAGTTGAGAACTCACTGGAAACTCTGTCTTCATTCACCTCTCTGAAAATACAAAAGATTCCATTACTACTTCACCCTAAAATCCTCTACTCCTTTAAACTGAATACCATGTGGATGACACTGTCAAGTTTGGTTGGTGGGTTAGGATGGTTTGTGCTTCCTAGCATCCATTGATTGTCACCTTTTATATTCAATTGATTTACTCTTTAGGTTCAAGTTCACAAGTCAGAGGCTAAACTCAGTGTAATGACCAGAATGCACCCTGGCTTGTGTTTCAGTGAGTAGGAAGAGGTGTCTCCTCAACTATGTTAATCTTATCTGTGATAGTTTCTCTTTTAGCACAAATCTTATCTACAACCTTAATCTTCCTAGAATACTTTGCTCTTCAAATTGCACATGTTTTTCTTTCTGACTCATGTGTCTTTTTCATAATAGATCTGAATAAGAAAGATCAAATGAAGTATGCCAAGGTCAACATAGACTATATTGAATACATATGTGTATATATGTATGCGTATATCATATTACATTATGTATAAGTGATTTCATAAGCAGGGTAACATATTATGATATTTAAATTTACCATTAGAAATTATAAAACATAATTCTCTGATTATATAGCTTTGTCAGTTTTGATTGTTTTCCACTGTGTCCAATGAGTGAATACCTGGTATCTAACTATGACTCATGGATACCTTTTCAGTATTATTTCATATGCAACCAGAAGCTTTTAGGTAGAAAATGTGCCCTCACCTAGGTCTATTTATCTAATAAATTATGTCCCATAGTTTTAAAGGATTCAAACAGTGAAATCAGGTAGGATGGACTTCCTAGTCATGAATCACTGTCTGGTTCTCTTACAAAGTTGCTCTGTTATATTTTGTTCTTGTTCTTGTTGTTAATATAGAAACACTTTCTTTTTTCTTTTTTACTTATACATTCATATTATTACATTCACATATACACATATACATAGACACAATAAACTGCCTACAACAAGAAGCATGAAACAATCAGGAGTTATATAAATGTTACATTCATAGTGTTTTACCTAGTTGTATTTGGCAGCCTGGAAGAAACCATCTTTCCTATCTTGATGAGTCTAAACTTCTGAATGTAAATCAGTATCTATCATATCTCATCTTTATCAACTTAAAACATCTATCTAGACCTAAAAACATCTTAACCCCTAAACAACTAAGCTTACTTGTAGAACTAAACTCCCTGGTCTTCAACCTGATCAGAAATTTGAGAAGGAATAAACTTAATTACCTGAGTAAACAGGAAGTGCAAGTTTTGACCAATATGGTTACTGTCAACTTAACTATTGCAGAAGGGTAGGCTGAAATGTATTATTCAATATTTTTAGCCATGTGCTGGATGTATAGGAAACATCAATAAATATTAGATATTTGATAGTATGTAACCAGCAATTAAACAGAAGAAGATGATGATAAAGATAGTGAAGAATAAATAAATAAATATTTTAAATGTTCATTGCCCATCCTTAAAATCTATTTTAATTATTTCTATAGTCAACATATGCTTAATGGTAAAAATGTGTGATGAGATGTAAAAGTTGGAAAACACTGTGGCCAAGTTACCATTTTGTTAAACTATCCTCTAGCAAAGGGAAATACTAAGCCTTTTATGTTGAAGTACATAGCATCCTAAGACTCTCTCTAAGATTTAAAGAAAATGACAATTCTTCCTTTGTCCAAGTTTCTGGACCATTCTGTTCCTGCAATAAAATCCACTAATGAAGAGACTTGTTGGCACTCAGAGGAAGGATAGCAGGTTACCAAGAAGAGACTTGATACCCTATGAGCATATACAGGGGGAGGAAATCCCCCCAGGAACAGTCATAGTAGAGGGGAATAAGGGGAAAATGGGAGGGAGGGAAGAATGGGAGGATACAAGGGATGGGATAACCATTGAGATGTAACAAGAATAAATTAATAAAAAAATTAATTATAAAAAAAAAGAAGAAAAGAAACTCAGGTGAGGAAAGAGTTAATTTAGCTTACACTTCCATGTCATAATTCATCATTTAATAAAGTATGGGCAAGCACTCTAAGGGGACCTTGAAGTGGAAACCATAAAGGAATACCACATGCTGGCTTCCTTTCTGGCTGTGTCACTTGTTTATGTTCAGTTAGCTTGCTTCTAGGTCTCAGTTTACTTGCATGAGAATGATGCCACACCCAGTAGTCTCCTCCCAACCACATCAATCATCACTCAAAACTATCTTTCAGACACATCAACAAAAAAATCTATTCTGGATAAACCTTTATTTGCCATTCCAGGAGAGATGAGTTTACCCTGTGTCAAGTTGACAGCTGAAGGTAACCAAATATGCACACCCCCGCTTCCCCTGCAAATCCTTTAAAATTATTTCAGTCCAATAGTTACAAGCTCAGTACTTCAAAAGAGCTTCATTCTTCCAAGTTTAATTAGTAGTACCCACAAGGAGCATCACTCAGCAGCATGTAACTCGAACTGTAGGGAAGCTGCCTCCTGTAGTTTCTGCAGACACTACATTCACATATGAATAGCCACACAGAGACACATACATATACAAATAATTAAACACAAAATAATATCTATTTTAAAATTAAATAAAAATTATTCTAGATAAATTATAATTTTGTACATATAAGTTCTGCCTAATGGAAACCATAATAACAGTGACAAAATAACATAAGAAAAGGGGAATAAAGTTATCCTTGACCTAACTTGTTTTTTTTTTTTTTTCTACAAAGGAGGGCAGTCATCCTCAGAGCAGCTCCTTTAATTAAGTATTTTAAACAACACAATCCCAGCGTTCTTTAACATCTCGTTTTTCTACTCTAATTATCCACCACTGTCAGTAGGTTAAAAAATTAGCTTAAATGTTGTACACAATAATTTTCCTGTATGATATGTTGATAATAAATTCTCACAAGTTCTGTTGTCTCAAAATATCTATACTCATCTCTATTGTTCTTCAACCATATTCTTCTGGCAGAGAAAAACCTAGGTTGACTTATTATCCTTAAGCGATGTATTGACGTAATTTCTCTCATTATATTTTTGCTTGCATCTGTTTCAAAAACAGCTGTATATAAAGATGTTTTTCCTTTGTGTATGCAAATTATTGCTATGTTTCTTGTTCTTGTATAAAAATTCTAAGTTGCTTCTTTCAACACTCAGTATTTTAATCACATATGTGTGGGTTTTACCAACCACCTGAAAAACTGTGTTTACTTCCTCAGGATATTTTGTATACCTTTCTGAATTCATCACTTGATTATTTTTCACAAATCTACTTTTTTCCTGTAAGTAATCAAACATTGACTTACATCTCAGTACTTGTACCATTGAGGGATATTTTAAAAGACATCCTTTAGTAGCCCTATGTTGAGGATTAATTTGTTTTTATTACTTTTTCTCTCCTCTTATTTTACTTGTCTGTATTACAACAGGTTTATAGATTTTATGTTGTTTTTAATTGTGAGACTGGTGTTGTAAAGGACATATAGTAATACATATATAATCTTAAATTCTGTTCTTCTAGAGCAGTGGTTCTCAACTTTCTTAATGCTGTGACCCTTTAACAAAGCTCATAATACCGTGGTCACCCCAAACCCAAAGTTATTTTTATTGCTACCTCAGAATTGTAATTTTTATTGAATTGTTATGTAAATATCTGATTTTTATCCATCTTAAGCAACCCCTGTGAAAGGGTCTTTCAACCATGAAAGGGGTCACTAACCCCAGGTTGAAAACAACTGTTCTAGAGCTATATCACTTTGATTTTTTAAAGAAAAAGAGATAAAATGATGACACTTCTATTTTCTCTTTGAAATAAACACTGAAAGTTTGACTCTGGCCCTGTGATGTTATTTGATATCTCAGTCATGCAAACTGTTATATTTTTGTAGAGTCTTAAGAGTGAGAATTTTTAGATTGTCTTAGTTCCTTAAAAATAGTAAATTAAATAAAAAATTTTAAATTAATTTATTCTCTTTACAGCCCAATCATACCCCCTCCCTCCTTTCCTTCTGGTCCCACACTCCTTCCCTCTTCCCTGTGTCTTCATCACCCTACCCCCCAGAAAAGGGGAGCCCTCCCAACCTATCCATTCCAGGGCAGAGAGCATCCTCTACCATGGTGGCCTGGCAAAGGAGCCCTGCCAGGGGGGAAGTGATTGAAAATAACGCAAGAACGTCCTTGTCAGGGACAGCCCAGCGCTTCTTAACAGGAGCAATAGGAAGTCCAAGCTGGGCATTGGGTACATAGTTTAAGGTGCCTAGGTCCAGTCCACGTGTGCTCTTGGTTGGTGTTTCAGTCTCGGCAAGCCCGCCATTGATCCCTGATTAGTTTGCTCTGTTGATCTTCTTGTGGAGCCACTGTTCCCTCTTGGTCCTTCTATCCTTACTCCCACTCTTTCACAAGACTTCCTATGCTACATATCATGTTTGGCTATGGGTGTACAGGTGTTTTCACCACCTGGGCCCTGATTAGTTGGTTCTGTTGGTATTCTTATAGCGCTCTGGTCACCTACAAGTCCTTGTCTACTTCCCCTCAATTTTCCACAAGACTTCCTACCCAATGCCCAATGTTTGGCTGTGAGTCCCAGGATTTGTTTCAATCCGTTCCTGGGTGGAGTCTCTCAGGACAGTTATGCTGGGCTCGTATCTGAAAGTCTAGTAGAATGTCATTAATAATGTCATGGGTTCGGTCTCTTGAGTGGTGTGTTCAGACATTAGTTGGACCTTCCCTCAGTCTTTACTCTTTCTTTATCCCAGCACATCTTTAAGGCAGGATACATTTTAGGTGGAAGTTTTGGGGGTCAGTTGTGTTCCACTCCCTCTAGGGGTCTTATCTGGTCAGACGGTGCCCACTTAAGTCTCCTTCTTGGCTGCTAGTGGGGGTCTCATCTAGAGTTTCCTCCATACCTTCCCCGGGGCCTTTGCTGTCTTAGGTCTCCACCCTGTCTTGGCGCTGTCCCAGGCCACAGTTTTCTGTTCTCACTGCAAGCACTCTACCCAGCTCCCCTCATCAGATCCCCACCCTCGTTCTCTTAGCACGCTGTCTCCTATTCTGTTCCGTTTCTTTAATTACTTCCTCTGCCTAGTCTTTCTCTTTTTACCATGATTCATACATCCTTTGGGCCTTCTACTTTGCTTCTTTGGGTCTGTGAATTGTATGGTTAACCTGTGCTATATGGTTAATATTTGCTTATTAGTAAGTACATACCATCTTTGTCCTTTTGGTCTGTGTTACTTCACCCAGGTTGATCTTTTCTATATCCAACCATATGCCTGCAAATTTTGTGATTTCCTTATTTTTAATAGCTGAGTAGTATTCCATTGTGTAAATGTACCATAGTTTGTTTTGTTGAGAGACATCTGGATTATTTCCAGGTTCTGTCTATTATAAATAAGGCTACTGTGAACATAGCTTACTAAATGTCTTTGTATTATTAGGCATCTTTTGGGTATATACCCAAGAGTTGTATAGCTGGGTCTTGAGGTTGAGCTATTCCCAATTTCTGAAGAAATCTCGAGATTGATTTCCAAACTGGCTGTACAAGTTTTGCACTCCTACCAGCAATGGAGGAGTGTCCTCTTTCTCTACATCCTTGTCAGCATGTGCTGCCACTTAAATTTTTGATCTTAGGCATTCTTAAGGACTTAAGATGGAATCTCAGAGTCATTTTAGTTTGCATTTTTCTAATGACTAATGACAGTGAGCATTTCTTTAGGTGCTTCTCAGTTATATATGATTCTTCTGTTGAGAATTCTTTGCTTGCCTCTGTACTCAATTTTTAACTGGAATGTTTGGTTGTTAGTGTTTAATTTCTTGAGCTCCTTATATATTTTTGATATTAGCCTTTTGTTGGATGTAGGGTTGGGGAAGATGTAATCTATGGGCTGTTATTTTGGTCTTCTGACAGTTTCCACTGCTTTTAGAAAAAAAATCAGTTTCAAGATATCTATCCCATTTCTTAATTGTTGATCTTAGAGCCTGAGCTGGTGTTGTTGTTTCGGAAGCTGTCTTCTATGTCAAAAAGTTCAAGGTTCTTCCCCATTTTCTCTTCTAAATGGTTTAGTGTATCAGGTATTATGCTGAGGTCCTTGATCCACTTGGATTTGAATTATGAAAAGGACGATAAATATGGATCTATTTGCATTTTTCTATATGTAGACGTTCCAGGGAGACCCGCATCATTTGTTGGAGATCCTATTAGTTTTCCATTTTATGATTTTGGCTTCTTTGTAAAAAATCAGGTGTCTGTAGGTGTGTGAGTTGATTTCCGGGTCTTCAATTTGATTCCATTGAACCACCAGACTGTTTCTATGCTAGTACCATGCAGTTTTTTATTACTGTTACTCTGCAGTTGAACAGGAAATTGGAATGGAGATATGTCCAGGAGTTCTTTTATTGGACAGATTTTGTTTTTGTTTTTGTTTTTTTATCTTTTACATCTTTTTATTTAAATGAATGATAAATTCAAATGGAAAGTTGAGTTGTAAGCAAAGGCAAACTTCAAAACAGAATTCATAAAATAAGTTAATAATTTCACTATTAGACTGATATTTAATAAATTGTATTTATGTATTACATATAATTATATAATATTTATGTAGTTTGAATGATGAGTGTATGTAGACAACCCCCCCCCCAAAAAAAAAGAAAAAAGAAAATAATGACTTACTTATTTCTTCAGACCTCAAATAAAATCACTGACTCCTAATCTGCTCTTCCATGGACAGATTTGTTTTACCTATTCTGTTTTTTGTTCTTGTTGATGTTTTTGTCTTTTCATATGAAGTTGAAAATTATGTTCTTTCAATGTATTTCAAGAACTGTGTTGGAATCTTGATGGAAATTGCATTGAATTTGGTAAATTGCTTTTTGTAAGATGGCTGTTTTTTCTCTGTTAATTTTACTAATCCATGTTGTGATATATTTTTGAGTTTCTTTCTTTAGAGACTTGAAGTTTTTGTCATACAGGTCTTTCACTTGCTTGGTTAGAGTTATAACCAAGATACTTTATATTATTTTGAATATTGTGAAGGGTGTTGTTTTTCTAATTTCTTTCTCAGCCCATTTGCCACTTGTATATAGGAGGACTACTGATTTCTTTGAGTTAATTTTGTATCCAGACATTTTTCTGAAGGTGTTTATCAGCTGTAGGAGTTCCTTGAAAGAATGTTTGCATTCACTTATATACAGTATCATGTTATCTACAAATAGAGATTCATTTCCAATTTATATCCCCTTGGTCTCCTTTACTTACTTTGATCTAGCTAGGACTTCAAGAACTATGTTGAATAAATATGGAAAGATTAGCTGCTTTGTCTTGTCCCTGATTTCAGTAAAATTGCTTTAAATTTCTCTCCAATTATCTTTTTGTTGGCTACTGGCTTGTTATTGCCTTTATTGTGTTTAGGTATGTGCCTTGAATTCCTGATCTCTCCAAGACTTTAAATAAGAAAGGATGTTGGATTTTGTTGTAGGCTTTTTCAGCATCAAATGAGATAATCATGTTTTTTCCCTTTAAGTTTGTTTATATGGTGGTTATGTTTATGGGATTTTTGTGTGTTGAACTGTCCTGGCATCCTTGGAATGAAGCCTACTTGATCATGGTGGATGATATATTTTATGTGTTCTTGGACTGAGGTTGCAAGTAATTTATTGAGAATTTGTATATCAATGTTTATAAGAGAAAATGGTCTAAATTTCTTTTGTTGCATATTTATATTGTTTAGATAGCAGGGTGATCACGACCCCATACAATGAGTTTGGCAATGGTCCTTCCATTACTATTTTGTGGACTACTTTGAGCAGAATTGTTATGAGCTCTTTTTTGAAAGTCTGGTAGAACTCTGTGCTGAAACTCTCTGGTCCTGGGCTTTTTTTGTTTTGTTTTGTTTTGTTTTTGTTGTTTTTGTTTTTGTTTTTGTTTATGAGACTTTTAATGACTATTTCTATTTTCTTAGAGGTTGTATATCTGTTTAAATTGTTAACTTGAGCTTGATGTAACATTGGTAAATGGTATCCATAAAGAAAATCAACCATTTCGTTTAGATTTTTTGAATTTTGTGGTGTACAGGCTTTTGAAGTACAACTGAATGATTCTTTGGACTTCCTCTGTATCTGTTGTTATGTCCTCTTTAATTTTAAATTTTGTTTATTTGGATTCTCTCTCTCTCTCTCTCTCTCTCTCTCTCTCTCTCTCTCTCTCTCTCTCTGCTTTTAGTTAGTTTGGCTGAGGATTTGTCTATCTTGCTGATTTTCTCAAAGAACTAGCTCTTGGTTTTGTTGATTCTTTGTATTTTCCTCTTTGTTTCTACTTTATTGATTTCAGCCATGAGTTTGGTTATGTCCCACCATTTACTCCTCTTGAGTGTTTGCTTATTTTTGTTTTATAGCTTTTAGGTGTGTTTTTAAATTGCTTGTATTAGACCTATCTAATTTCTTTATGAAGACACTTAATGTTATGAACTTTCCTCTTAGCATTGCTTTCATTATGTCTTATTAGATTGGGTATTTTGTGCATTCATTTTCATTGGATTCTAGAAAGTCTTTAATTTATTTCTTAATTTCCTCCCTGACTCAGCAGACAATGAGGAGAGAGTTGTATAGTCACCATGAGTTTGTAATCATTCTGTTGTTTCTATTTTTGTTGAAGTTTATGGTATTCTGATATAATATAAAGTGTTATTTCAATTTTCTTTTATCTGTTGAGGCCTGATTTTTGGATGAGAGTATGTGTCCAAGTTTGGAGAAGGCCTGTGAGTGACTAAGAAGAAAGAATATTCTTTTGTGTTCTATAGATATTAGTAGGCACAATTGACTCCTAAGGCTGGTTAATTTCATTCTTTATCTGTTTAGTTTCTCTCTTGATGATATATCCATTGGTGAGAAAGTTGTGCTGAAGTCTCTTACTAGTAAGGCATGGAGTTTGATGTAGTATTAAAGATTTAGTAAAGTTTCTTTTACTAATGTGAGTGCCTGAGCATTTGGGACATATATGTTCAGAATTGAGAAGTCGTTTTGGTGGATTTCCATTGACTGATGTATCATTTTATCCTATCTTCAATATTTGAGATTCTTTTTTTCCATCTCTAGGATTTAGTTGGAGATGCTGGTGTCAGTTATTCCTGTTCTTTTCCCTAGGTTTTACATCTCTAGGATTCCTTCAGATTATGCTTTCTTTATTTCTTCTACATCCAATTTCAGCTCTTGGGAAGTTTTATTAATTTCCTTTACCTGTTTAATTGTGTTTTTCTGTATTGCTTTAAGAGATCAATTAATTTCTTCTTTAAAAGTCTCTATTATCTTTATGAGACCAGATTTAAGGTCATTTTCTTGTTCATGGACTGTGTTGAGATATCCTGGGCTTGCTATAGAATTATATTTGGGTTCTGGTGTTGACATATTGTCCAGGATCTGGTTATTTGTGTTCTGGTGCTGGCCTTTAGCCATCTGGCTTTCTTTGGTGTTGGCTGGTGCTCCTTGGAAACTGCTGGCTTCAGAGAATGCACATGTCTGTGAGTTCTAGTAGTTGGAGGGTGCAGCAGGCCAGCTGTATCTCACCACTGCTGTGTTTTCCCTGTGCCTTTGTTGTCACTATGGGCCGTAGGCCTCTATCTTCCCCAGGTAGCTGCTAAGGGCCTCCAATGATGTGGTACTGGACCTGGAATGGGGTCCTCAGGGTACTGGGCAGGCTTCTCTGTTACTAGGTTTGCTGGGAGGATAGGGCAGGCTGTGATTTGTGATCCATGGGATCCTACCTGGTAGTCCCAGTGCCACTTTGGCCTCTAGGAATGCTTGTAGGGCAAGGTTCTGTAGATGGAGAGCACAGGGATCCCATTGTAGCTCCCTGCTGCTTAGTTTGCCCCATGGCATGCTGGGGGATGGCTCATAGACATATCACCTGTCTTCTCCAGGTGACCAGCAACGGCAGGGCAGGGATGGGGCACTGGACTCAGCTAAATAACATTTTTTTAAAAATTGGGTTTTTTTGTTGTTATCTTTTTCTTTTTTCTAACTTTTTAGTCCATCTTTTTGATTTAAGAGATGATAAAGTCACTTTTAAAATGCAACATCACTTTATATTTAACATTTCTTATGTGATTGATCTTCATATTCAGTTGTCTACCAGAGTTTTGCACTGATGACTAAAAAAGATGTGAAATAATGAATGAAATAATGATGCCTATACTTTTTATGTTGTAGTTTTTCATATTAATTCACTGTAATTTCAAAAAATAATCTTCTAAGACAAATACTTAGAGATCTTGTATTTTCACTTTGTTTTTGTAGTGTATACATTCATCTGGAAGCTTCTCAAAATAGATATAACTCAACAGCCTTTTGTAATTTTTCCTGGCACTACATCACCTTAAGCTTTAGTCTATCCTCTTTTCAGTAGTTTACCTTCTGAATATGTAAATTTAAACATTATCAAATGAAAAGATAATCACAAATATTGGTGAACAGAATGCTGGGACCAAAGAGCCTGAGAAAAGCACCTATAAATATTTTAGTTTCTCCATGAATTGGTGAAAATGGAGAATAGTTTTGCATAGATCACAAGTTGTTTAATTATTACCATTGTATTTAAAGATTAGTTCAGTTCTTAATTCTCACCAGAGAAAGACTTTTAGCAGTTCATGAATAATGTAGAAACAAATAACAGCTAAAAGTTAACGGAATAAGACTCTGAAATGCTCAGTCTTAAATAGTTCATCTAAACCATATCCCCAGCTCTAGGACTCAAGAATCTTCATGGAAAAGAGATTGAAATGGGAAAGTTAACCAATATTATAAGTGTGTTGAAAATATATGTTTTGCAGGACATGACAGAACCACTACATACATGAATTCAGAGTGTCTGTGACTCTATAGCTATGACCTGCACAAGATCATGCTCTCCAATAAGCCAGAATGGGCCAGTGTGTGCTACAAAGTCTCATGCATAAATAATCAGCTATTAGTAATTGATTGCTGCTAAGGGAGAGGGCAAGAGAGAGGAAGGTTTTTTGTTTCTTTTTGTTTCTTTTTTTTTTCTTTCTTTCTTTTTTTTGAGTATGTGAAAGAGGACCAATACTTTACTAGACGGCTCTACTCAAGGCATATAGAGTCACAAGAGGACAAGAAAGGAAAACTGGTGAGAAGGATAAGGAAGACTTAGGGGACAAGGGAGAGGTATAGATTTCTCAAATGTACTATAAGAATGTATACAATTCTCAACTAGAAATGCTCATAAGAAACAAAGAGACTATTTGTAAAACAGCAGTATCTATCACATACTGAAAGTTGTGTATTAACAAATATTATGCCATATATAACTTGGTTCTACTTAGTTCTTATCACTAAATATAATGATGTCTAAAAATATAAGACTATTGGACTTAATGGCTTTGTAATTTGAAAAACTAAATAACTACCATGACTAAATATATGATTTATATTTCTCACTGGAACATGTAAATATCAAAAATATAGAAATATGCATTTTCTATATTGAAGATAAAAACAATTATCAGTATTGATTCTTTCAGTCTGTAAGTAAGTGGGAGATATGTTAGCTTCCTTTCTTTGCTCAGTGAGTACTAGATGTATCTTGGCTTGGATCGTGCACAGTCTAAGATACTCGATACTGTCTCCTGTCAAGAGGGAATATTTAGGCAATTTTAACCATTTTCTTCAATTCAGTTTAATCACCTTTAATATGAAATACAAACTCTTAGGAACCTCCAACCCCTCAGAAGAAAATTACAGAAAATGAAAACTAATGGAATTACTTGGAGTTTACTCCTGAACAAGCTAATTTATTATTGGATTCTAATTTTAAGAAAGTATTTTTATCCATAATATAGCTATCCCTGAATAATGTACACCACTACAACATATTCTATACTTATTATTAAGCTACAAAGTGCTTAGCAGTTGTATTCCAAATGAGAAACACTAATTCACAAGAATTATGATATTGAAATAAGAGAGGAAATGATAAGAAGAAATTTCTATTTAAAAGTATAACATCCTTCTTTGTATGTGGCATCTTTAATAGCAATAGATGAGAATTTTATTTCACAGATCATCTTAATAAGTTTGTGTCATACAAAAAAATGAATCTAGAGCTGTAATTGTCTCTGCATTATGGTATAAGAAGAATTATAGTTCCTGTGGGGCAAAGAAGTAGCCTTAAAATTGCAAGTGGCTGGTACAGTCCCTCTGTGCATTGGGGTAGAAAAAGGACTCCTTAGAAAAGACTTGATACCCTATGAGCATATACAGGGGGAGGTAATCCCCCTCAGGAACAGTCATAGGAGAGGGGAATAAGGGGAAAAGGGAAGGGAGGGAAGAACGGGAGGACACAAGGGATGGGATAACCATTGAGATTTAACAAGAATAAATTAATAATAAAAAATTTAAAAAAAAAAGAAAAGTGTTTGTGAACTATTGACTTTAATTTGCTGTATGATTCAGCTGTGCAGCCTGCCCAGTCTGATCCTCCACCTCACCTCATTCCCCAATTGCTGCACACTTTCTGTGTAACTGGGAATAATAAAAAAATTAAAATGTTCTGTGAGTAGAAGGTACATGTAAGGTTAGGTAATTGCAGTAAAATTGCTGTTTACTTTGTGACTAAACACTAGATCATAATCCCACCAGAGGATACACACCTTGAGTTAATTTAGGGAAATGCAAACTGAGAGACACTTTAACCAAGACATAAATGTGCTCTCACCACTTCAGAAATCATTAAGAAACTTGGACAGGCATTACACTCCATAAAAATCATTAAATGTGAAAGTTAAAGTTAATCATATATGTCCTGAGAATGAATGGTTTAATTTCAGTGACTGAGTCAGAAGTCATTTATCAAAGAATGTTACTATGCCTACTACTGTGTGTGTGTGTGTGTGTGTGTGTGTGTGTGTGCACGTGTGTGTGTGTGTACATGCCTGCCTTTGTGTTCTATACATGAGGAAATGAGTATGTCACCTTCAGACACAGGGGAAAAAATCATGTAAAATAAATGCTCTATATGCTTGATATAATCAGTCACTACAATTATGGGAAATGTTCATTCTTATTGACCTTTACACAAGGAGTAAAATACAATAATCTCATATCTCTGGGGCCAGGAAGAAGACGGGATATGGAGTGCAGAAAGAAATACAACACTGATACCTGTCGTGAAATTTTAAACAGTAAACTATTAAAATGTGATAATAAAATAATGCGGTATCCTATGTACATTTCATTTAGGAAGTAAATGCACCTGGAATTCTTTTGGTGGATACATTTTCAGAAAAAAAAAGTGAAATTCATGTGAACCTCTTGATTGCACAGAAAGGGAACTATGGTTATAATGGTCTACAAAAATTAGTTCACAAAGAAAAAAATCATAAATGTAATGTTCAGATTGCAAACAGCATTTCACCATATATAAGAAAAATTGGAAGAGACATGCTGTGTCCTTGTAGGAAATCATAAAATATATTCATATTTACAGACAAGAAGTAAAATAAAATGAAACTGTGTATTCTTTAACTTTTAGCTTAGGCCCATTCTTTCTCAGAGCTTTTCATAAATCACTTCCTTTGATAGTCTCAGCAAATCCACGAGAATGATCTTAATAACATCATTTGAATTCTTGCAAAACTCCAAGAAACTAAAAACTAGAATTTGATCCCAGGTCTCCTTAATCAAAACTCTGTGCTGTAAACCTATCTGTGTAACTACTTTTTCATCAGTATAAAAATTACGGTGTGCACTTTAGAGCAGGATGACCAATACTTATCAGGATGTGCAAAAACTTATGCTATTAAATGCTTTAATCATTTACATTTGAAAACTACTAGATTAGCTACAACCTGATAATTATATTCTATCCTCACTCCATTTTCAGGAATATGTTTTTGGAGCTTGTTCTAAGAATCCTCATTCTATACATCTTGCTTTAAACCTGACTAAACCTGGCAAAATTCCAATATTATTACAGGTTGTATACATTTAATTGTTCTGAAAAAAGAAATGAATAGAACCACAATGTTATAGTTCCCTTTTCACACATGTGAACACTTCACCAGTGAATAGTTATACACAAGGAAACTTTTGATCGAAATGCTTTTTGGGGAACTAGGTATATATTGAGAAGAAAAAAAATAGTACTGTGCTTGTGACATGGCAATGTGCTATAATCAGAAAAATGACAAACTTGTTTTAATATAATTAATTGTAAGGACAGGTTGCTCATACGTGTCAATGAATTACATAATTCATACACTTTTATGAGAGTATGAGAAATTATTAATTGTGGAATCAAATAAGATCACCACATGTAAACACAGAAAGTTTAGCCAAACACGTGAACTAATTATTATAAAAATATGAGAATTGCCAAATATGCATCTCATTTTTATAATTTCATGTGTGTATATAATAGTTTTTTCTATTTTATTATTTTTCTTTTTACTTACACATTTATATTTATATATATATATATATATATATGTATATATATATATATATATATATATACACACACACAATAACCTACCTACTTCAAGAAGAACCATGAAACTATCAGGAATTATATAAATGTTACATTCCTAGTGTTTTGGCTATTTGTATTTGGCAACCTTGAAGAAAACATTTTCCTATCTTAGTGCATCTAAAATTCTGAATGTAAATCAGTATCTTTCATATTTCATCTTTATCAACTTAAAACATCTATCTAGACCTAAAATCATCCTAACCCCAAAAGAACTAAGCTTAATTCTAAAAGTAAAGTATCTGGTGTTCATACCCATCAGAGACTTGAGAACAAATAAAATTAATTATCTGAGTAGACAGGAAGTGCAGTTAAGCAGCTTCCAAAATGAGAAAATAGCAGGGACAGTTTGATGCAGAACAGTCGCCAAGAACTCTCTATAATGTTGGAGCATCATCTTCATCCTTCTGGCTCACCGTATCTGACAGACTTCACACACAATCACCAGCTTCTCTTACAACTCCTCCCATTATCTCCTTATTATTTTTCATGTCCAACTCTGTGTACTTTATGCAATGTGATAACAACTTAATTTCTCAGTGAAGAAAAGTTTACCTCAGTGTGGAGAGTTACATTCCAGAAAAACCCCAGGCTAAACAATGATAATATATGCATAGGATCTAGTGCAGACCTTTACAGGCTCCTAGATTGCTGCTTTAATCTCTGTGAGCTCCTATCAGTGTTGCTTAATTGATTCCGAGGGCCATTTCTTCATGGTGTCCTTAACACCTCTGGTTCATACAACATTTCCTCTTCCTCTTATGTGTGGTTCAACTGAACTCCACCTAATTTATGGCTTCTGTCCTCTTCATCTGTTCCCATCAGCTGCTTGAGAAAGACTATCTATTGACTGTTGTTGAAGTACCAATTTATAGGTATAGCAGAATATTATAAGGAACCACTTCATTGAATTTTTATTTATTTATTTATTTATTTGCCTATCTCTCTCTCTCTCTCTCTCTCTCTCTCTCTCTCTCTCTCTCTCTCTCTCTCTCTCTCTAGCTATCATTTCTTCATTTTATTCAGTCTTGTTTTATTCTACCCTTGCCCTCTGGGTTATCTTTATTATGATTCCTAGACATCTAAGCAGTGTCAGTCATGGGTTCCCTCTCATGTTAGACCTCAAGTTAGAGCAATCATTGGATGGCCACTCCCACAAGTACTAAGCCAACATTGCCCCAGCATATCTTGTAGGCTGGAACAGTTGTAGGTTGAAGGTTTTATGGCTATGTTGGTGTCCTAGCCACAACAATGGAAGCCATGTCTGGTTATAGAAGATGGCCATTTCAGGCTCCAAATCCCCTATTACTAGGGATCTTCACTAGTGTCTTTCACATGGATTCCAGGATGTTTCTTTTTCACTAGGTCTCCACATTGCTCCCAAAGTTCCCCCAATTTCAGTCATCTCTCACTGTACTGTCTTCCTGTCTCCATTCTTTCCTTATTTGATACCTCCTGTTCCCATCTGCACCCATCCTTAGTCAGCTTGCAAAATCTATAGAAGGAAACACAGTGAGCTAAAGTAGAATAATTGGGTGTTAAAACATCTCAGTTCTCAGCTGATAGGATAATATGCATAAGTGACCCAAAGATTCCACTGGATGAGTGGGCACCAGAGTCCATGTCAGAAGTAGCCCCTACTTCCAGTATTATGGGACAAGGAGACTGAGCTGCCTATCTACTATATCTGAGCAGAGGAAAGGGATGCATGCAGACCAGAGGAGACGTGATAGACTGGGGTCAAATGACAGGGGATGAGAGCTCCCACTTTCTGAGGACTAGCTGAGGGGTAAGTGGGTAAGGGAAAGAGGGTAGGACTGGGATACAATAACAGCAGAGGTTATATAATTCCAGATTGTTTCCTGTTCCTTCTTGCTGTATGTAATTTTTTATTTATGTGTAATAATATAATTGTATATGCCAATAAAATAACATAAAATCCTTAGAAAAAATAAATATTTTAAAAAAGATAGAGATTGGATGAGTCTCAGAAAAGACTGACATTTGGGCATTAAAAAACATTTTTTTTTCACTAGAAAAATCCTAGGACAAAAACACTTTCAGCAAAGTAGCAGGACATAAAATTGGTACAGAAGTAATGTTTTTACAAGCATTTCAATACCAGTCCATTATCAAACTAATACATTAAAATATGCATAATGTTTTAAGCACAACTTTATATATGACACAGTCAAATTATCATACGTTGAAGAAAATATCTAATCCAAACATATAAAGTAAGGTTTTAGTATTTAATGTACTTGTCTTCAATAATCTGAAAATCAAATCCAGTGATCATATTTAGAGTGACATTAAGATATTTTCTAGCTTATATATATGAAAATATCCTCACCAAGTAAGGTAAAGATAATGTATTAAATATAATATACATTGTATTTTAGATATTTAAACATTTACATAATTGTAAAATGTAATATTTTGTAGTGTTTGTGTTTATTTGTTTTGCTCTCTAACAGATAATTCTCTGACAGCCCTGGCAGTCCCGGAACTCATTCTGTAGACCAGGTTGGCCTGGATGTCACAGAAATACACCTGCCTGTATTCCCAGAGAGCTGGTTTAAAGGAATGAGCCACCACATTCATGACAAACGTAACATGGTATCTGTTATTTACTTGAATAAAATATTTAAAAGATAATCTCTAACGTATGACTGCTTGTGTCCACTTCCCTGTCAGTGCTGGGACCCCATCTACCACAGACTTGTTCATCTTTGTGCTTGCTGTTTCAGTCTCTGTGACTTCCTCTGAGATTTGATCATGTTTATCTGATTAGCCTTGTTTTCTTGTATCCCCCATCTTCCTTCAATCTTACACTCTTTCTGTCTGCCTCCTCTTCAGCAGAATACCCTAAGTCCTAAGGAAGAAATTTAATGAAGGCATCCTCTTTTGGAAGTTGTGTTCCGAGTCCTCTAACTCCCCGCATATTATCAGCCAGTGAGTCTCTGTATTTGTTCCCATCTGCTGCTGGCAGAAGCTTCTCTGATAATGACTGAGCAAGGCACTGGTCTATCAGGATAAAAAATATAGTTAGGGGATATTTTATTGCTACATTCACTTAAAAGAATGGAGTGTTTTGTTTTCTCCTACATCCCTTACCTATCTGACTGGGGTTCTGGCCAGCTGAGCAGTCTTGAGATGGCTTCTATCTCACAGAGTATGCCTTAAATCTAAGTAGATATTGGTTGGTCAGTATCAGAAGCTTTGCACCACTATTGCGCTAGCACATCTTTCAGGCACTTCACACTTGTAGAAAAGTTCAGAGAGTTGTAGGTGAGTTGATATTTATGAATCCTCTTTTGTATTGGTCAAAGTACCTTCCAATACTATGAACACTTTTCAGTAGAGGTGAAACCTCTATTTAGGCACCAGTTTCACCACTCTGTTAAATGACTTGTGAAAGTGTTGTCTACAGCAAAAAAAAAAAAAAAAAAAAGACCAAGTCTACATTTTTGGAGGACAACCAATATCTTTGGAAATATTCTGGGTTCATTGGGAGTTGTCTTACGGCCTCCTTGGCTAATAGCTCAAATGGAGCCCCTATCACATATACTGAAGCTATCTGCAACTGGCAAAATTTCACAAACTACAAATAATTGTCAAAGTGGGCATAGAAACCATCCTTTAGGACAATCCCAATGCCTAGAAGTAGATCATCTCACAAATTGACTCAATGTTATGTTTGGAGCCTCTTAGTTTGATAATGTTTTCTTAGGACATTCCTTTGATTTAACATTACAGGTCCTTTGCAGGTATATCACAGATTGGCTGCATTTGGTTTTGGGTGTGTATGAGAATCTTGTGTGTATGAATGTGTGTGTCTACATCTATATGAGTTTCTTATGCCTTCTCTTTGGCTTCTTTTAATTTGTTTCCTCATACATTTGTGTCCTATTATGGTGTGTGTGTGTGTGTGTGTGTGTGTGTGTGTGTGTGTGTGTGTGTGTTTATTTATGTTTTAGAAAACAGATTATCCTTTTCCTTTAAATTAATATAGCTTTAGTCTTAATCTTCAATAAAGTTTTCAAATATTTGGTTATTTTCTTCCTATATTTTAACAAATATTTTATATGATCTTATGGTGAATATTTTTTAAACTCATTTAACTTGGATGTTGAGTGAATGAGTGAATAAAACCATTAACAAATGCACAAAATATGTGATAAATTAATGAGTAAACCAAGTCCATACTTCTAAAGAAACAGTTCTGCTTGAAAAAGAAATTGAACCCCAAATCATCATACATTCTTATTCTAGAATATACCATATACTGTAACTCTAATGTTAGAATTACCCAAAGTCCCCAGGGAGTAGGAGATTGAAGCTATTTCTCTTAGAAGACTCAGGGCTGAACACAAACATTTTAATAATATCTATTCTCCCATATGCTGCAATTATTAACTCTGTTAATCAAAATATGATCTGGATTTTCAAAGACCACAATACAGTTGCCTGTTTTGACTTCTTTCAGGACTAGTATACATATAAAACTAAACACTGAAGAAGCACAGTTTTATATTACAAAGTAGCAATAACTGACTATTCATGTTACCCAAGCTAGCAATTTTATTGAATTATTTTGGCTGTGTTTCCGTTGGAAATATTGAGGACAAGTAAATTTTCTTTTAAAAATAAAATAAAGTTAGAAATATTAAACCTTATTTCTATAGGAGGTCAGGGGAAAATAAGCATGTACCCTACTTTTGAAAGAAGCTGTCAGCCATTATGCTTTTTACACTCTACTGTGACATTTATCAGAACACTAGACTATGTATAGATGCTAAAAACCTGTTGCTTATTTCAGAAAGAACTAGAAATTGTGACTTACTCAGCAGTAAGTCTCAGACGCTGAAAATGTTCTAGGCCTAGATTAGATTATACAGAGGCTAGAAGCTTCCAGGAATAGGCCTAGGTTAGCAGATGGAGGCAGCCTGTGAGACAACAATGACATCAATTAAATAGAATATATTTACATATATACATATATGTTCATATAAAATTAAGGCATATGGTAAAAAACCCTAATAAGAGGCAGGAAAACTTCTCTTCCAATGGTTGTTCAATGTAGTTCAATGACTCCACAAACAACATTATTTATGTAGCACCTGGTTGGTTCTCCGTGACTGAGGATGAGCATCTATTGATGAAGACACCATACTTTTAGGACTCAAGGTGTGTTTTCTCTAATCTGTATTTGACCCATTAACTTTTTTATTGTGTTCTAGTTTCCAATGAAACAGAAAATATTATGCAAGATGCCAAGATACAGAAGCAATTAAATAGTCTTATCCAAGTGCAACACGTATGAACAATGACAAAAAGCACCATGCAATAGATCTGCAAAGGTACAATAAGTGGCTCATTTTTGTTGGTAGTCTACAACAGCTGTCTAATTAGACTAAAATCTCACCTAACAGGAGGAAAGTAATGCCTACTACCAAAATCTTACCCAGCTTCCTGAGAGTAGTGAGGTCTGTAATATTTACAAAAATAATCCACTACCTCCTTTTTTAAACAGTATAATTTATTACTACATTCTAAATCTTATGCTTATACGCAAAGATAATTATGTCTACAAACCCTCTTCAAAAGCACTGTTTTTACAGTACATGGGTTGATCACAGAAAAATCACAATTAGGCACAATGTAGAGCTCAACAGATTATGCTAATCCGGGACCAACAACTGTATCTCTGCATGATACAGCACAGGCAGTATGTTTAAAGGGGATGAAAGAGTGTGAGGAAAAAAACCCAGATATTTTGCAGTGAAACAGTTGATCTTAGACATCACTACATGAGCAAAAGCAGAGCTACCACAATATCAACAGTCATGGAAACAAGTAAGTGTGTCTCTGATAAGTACTAAGAAAGGGAGAATTTACCTCTCTTAGGGATAAACTACTTAATAGGTGCTCCAATGGAAAGTTTTCACCACTAGGCCAGGTGTGGTGCTACACACCTTTAATCCCAGCACTCGGGAGGCAGAGGCAAGTGGATCACTGCGAGTTCGAGGCCAGCCTAGTCTACAAAGCAAGTCCATGATAGGAAAGGCTACACAGAGAAACTCTGTCTCAAACCCCCCCAAAAAAGTTTTCACCTCTAAACTCATATCCACAAAAACAACAAAAATGCACTCGACTAGTTGTATTTGTATATTTATGCATACACACATACATAACAATATTACAAGCAATAAAGTGATTATTAAATCGAGAGTGGATAGCATATAATATGATCTGTAGAGAGAAAATGGAGAAAGAAAATGATGTATTTCTAATTCAATTAAAGACCTAGTTCATAAAAAGAAAACAAATCAGCATAAAAATCAAAACAAAGAAGATAGAGTCAAAGCATGTTCAGCAAAAAGGGAATATTAGCTAATACTGCTTGTCAATGAAACAAACAACATTCCATATATTTATATTTTGAGCTACCAATCAAATGTAAAATCCATAAAACAAGGAAAGACTTCTAGTCTATTCTGCAATATTGTCAATGCAGTTGTGATTGTTCATGGAAACAAATTCAGTTCTTTTTGTTCTAATCCATAATACATTATTTGTTAAATTATAATGATTTTCAATCAGAATTAAAATATTACTGTAATACTGAAGTACTATGCAAGTTCTCTTCCTTTTTGTAACCCAGCATCAAAATCATGTAGGAGTTATGTGGAAAATTAAAACTCTAATATATTTAAAGCTTTATTTAAAAACCAAACAGGCAAATAAGGATGCACGCCCATGTAAATGCAAACATATACTTCTAGAGACAACACAGGAATCTGTCTTGCTGTTTATTCCATTATTATTTGCATCAAATGAGTGCCTTTCATTGTTTCTAAACTTATTTACCAGTTCACTTTCAAGAGATGTGATTTTGTGAAACTGATACTCTCAACTTTTTCTCAAAAATAAAGTTTGTACTTCTCCAGGCTTCAGTAGAACCCACTGAATCCAGCAGTGTAGATGATAATTTAGGTGTTTTTATAGATGTTTCTCTGAATCAACTTAACAAAAACAAAACAAAATATAAAAAAGGATTTCCTACCACCTCAAATCAAATCCAACATACAAAATAATATCAAGCAGCATTTGTAAAATGAACTATAAGCAAGTTTCTAATAGTTTATTTGATATTTCTCAAAGACAATGCCATTATGGAATATAGAGTTAAGTTGAGCTACTTATCAAAGGATGATAAACTTACAATTCATTCAGTTTACATATTTTTAATAATTATTCAGTTTACAGCCTGGTCATATTCCCCTCCCTCCATCCCCCCTCACCAAGTCCCATCCTCTCCTCCTGTTTCCCCCATCCCTGCTGCCCTACTCCATAAAGAAGAGGAGCCCCACCCACCCATCCCAGCATATCAAGCCACATCAATACTGAGAGTATCCCTGCCAGGGGAAAAAAACAGGCAGAAGAGTCCATGTCAGAGCCAGATTCTACTTCCCTCAGTAGGATACCCACATGATGACCTAGCTGCCTATCAACTACATCTGTGCAGGAGCCCAAGGTCTGGTCCATGCATGATCCATGATTGGAGCCCCAATCTCTATCACCGTTCTGAGCCCAGGTTGGTCTGCTTTATCACTTCTCCCATGGAGCTCTTGTCCCTTCTGAGTCCTCCATCTTTCTCTTCCACAGTTTCCCAAGACTCCTAGCACTCCAGTCCATGTTTGGCTGTGCTCTCTACATTTGCTTCCATCAATTGCTGAGTGGAGCCACTCAAAAGGTAGCCATCCTAGGCTCCCAACCGCAAGCACAGCAGAGTATATCAGCAATAGTCCCAGGACTTAGGTCTCTACCATGGGTGCTTCTCAGGTTGGGCCAGGCACTGGCTGGCTGAACATTTACTCAATCTCCTCACCATTCCCACCCCTGCACATCTTGTCTTCAGGACAAGTCTTGGGTCGAAGTTTCCATAGGTGGGATTGGTGTTCCACTCCTTCAACTAGCCATTCTGTCTAGTTAAAAGGTGTCCTCTCCAGTCTCTATGACTCCTTACTAGGAGTTTCAGCTAGAGTCACCATCATATCCTCCCTGGAGCATTCACTGTTGTAGATTTTCAGCTTGTCACAGTCAAGCCCCTGCCTATGGCTTTTATTCTCTATGCAAACCCTCTGTCCTCCCACCCCACACCCCCCTTCACTGCAGGTCTGATATCAACTCTCATTTCTCTCCTTGCTCCCTCTCTTACCATACTCCCTCTCTCCAACCACTTCTGGTTTCTATACTATTTCCACATCTGAGTGAGATTTAAGCAACCTCACTTGAGTTCCTTGTTACTTCTCTTCTTTGGATATGTGAATTATAGTATGGTAATCTTGTATTATATGGTTAAAATCTGCTTCTAAATGAGTACATATCATGCATGTCTCTCTGGGTCTGTGTTATATCACTTGGGTTATATCCATTTGCCTGCCAATTTCATGATTTCTTTCTTTTTAGTAGCTGAGTAGTTTTCCATTGTGTAAATACACCACCGTTTTTTGGTTTTGTTTTGTTTTTTATCCATTTTCAGTTGAGGGACAGCTGGGTTTTTTCCCAGTTTCTGGCTATTGCAAATAAAGCTGATATAGTTGAGCAAATACTCTTTTTATATGATGGGGTATCTTTTAGGTATATTCCTAGGAGTTGTATAGCTGTATCTTGAGGCAGAGCTATTTCTAATTTCTTAAGAAAGTGCCAGATTGATGTACAAATTTGTACTCCCATCACCAATGGAACAGTGTTCCTCTTTTGCTGCATCCATGCAAGCATATACTGTCACCTGTGTTTTTGAGCATAGCCATCCTTAGGTATATAAAATTAAACATCAGAGTTGTTTTGATTTGCATTTCTCTGTTTACTAAGGATTTTGAGCATCTCTTTAAGCGCTTATTGGACATTTTAGGTTCCACTGTTGAGAATTGTTTAGTTCCATACACCATTTTTCCATTGGTTACTTGTTTGTTGGCGTTTAGTATGTCAAGTTCTTTATATATTTTTGATATTAGCCCTTTTTCAGATGCAGGATCTTTTCCCAGTCTGTAGTTGCTATTCTGTTCTACTGATAGTGTCCCTTACCTTACAGAAGCTTTTCAGTTTCATGAGATCCTATTAATTAATTGTTGATCTTAGTGCCTGTGCTTTGGTGCTTTGTTCAGGAAATTTTCTCCTGTGTGAGGCTCTTCCCAACTTTCTCTTCTAATATATTAGGTGAATCTAATATTATGTTGAGGTCTTTGATCCAGTTGAATTTGAGTTTTCCGCAGGGTGATAGATATGGATCTATTTGTATTTTCCTATATTCAGTAGGGCCAGCACAATTGTTGAACATGCTGTCCTCTTTTCATTGTATGGTTTTGCTGTTTTTTGTCAAAAGTCAAGCATGAGTATGTGTGTGGGTTTATTTTTGGGTTTTCAATTTGAATCCATTGATCAGTTAGTCTATTTTTATTTCAGTACCATGCAGTTTTTATTGGTATTGCTCTGTAGCATAGCTTGAAGTCGCACATGGAGATACCTTCAGAAGTTTTTTTTACTGTATATGATTATTTTAGCTATTCTAGGTTTTTTCTTTTTCTGTATGAAGTTCAAAATTGTTCTTTCAATATCTGTATAGATTTCTGTTGGTATTTTTATAGGGAGTGTGTAGAATCTGTAGATTCTGTCTGTTTGCTTGGAAAATCTTTTTCTAGCCTTTACTCTGAGGTAATATCTAACTTTATTGCTGAGATGTGTTTCTCGTATGCAGCAGAATAATAGCTCCTGTTTTTTTTTCATCCAATCTGTTAGCCTCTTTTTGTTAGGGAGTTAAGGCCATTGATGTTGAGAGATATTGACCAGTGGTTGTTAATTGCTGTTATTTTGATGTTGGTTTTGGTAGAATCTGTGTGTAATGTTTGTGTGTGTGCTTCTGTTCTCTTGCTTTTGCTGATTTGGGGTTATCTACTTCCTGTTTTTTCCTGGGTGTAGTTAGTTTCCTTGAGTTGCAGTTTTCCTGCTAGTACCTTCTATAGGTCAGAATTTTGGATAGGTACTATTTAATTTGTTTCTTGCTGTAGAATATCTTGTTTTCTCTGTATACTGTGATTAGAAGTTTTGCTGGATATAGATTTTGGGCCCAACACCTGTGTTCTGTAGACCCTTCTGGCTCTTAGAGTTTCTGGAGAGAAGTAAGATGTAATTCTGATAAGTCTGCCTTTATATGTGATGGCATTTTTCCTTGCAGGTTTTAATATGCTTTCTTTCTTCTGTACATTTAGTATTTTGATTATTACGTTGCAAGAGGATTTCCTTTTCTGGTCCATTCTATTTGGTGTTCTGTAAGCTTCTTGTATGTTTACAGGCATCTGTTTCTTTTGGTTGGGGAAGTTTTCTTCTGTGATTTTGTTGTAAATACTTTCTGGGCCATGGAACTTTGAGTCTTCTTCTTTTATTATTATTATTCTTGGATTTGTTTATTTCATAGTGTTCCAGATTTCTTGGATGTTTTGTTTCAGGAACTTTTTAGGTTTAACATATTCTTTGACTGATATATCAACTTCAACACATCAGATTCTCTCTTTTAGCTCTTGAATCTTGTTGGTGATACTTGTGTCTGTAGTTTCTGTTCTCTTCCATAGGTTTTCCATCTCCAGGATTGCCACAGATAGTGTTTTCTTTATTGCTTCTATTTTCATTTTTGGGTCATGAACAGTTTAATTCAGTTTATTCATTTATTCCTGCTTGATGTATTTTCCTATATTTCTTTGAGGGATATATTTTCCTCTTTCAGTGCCACTGTCACTTTCATAACATCATACCCATGATGGTTTTCTTGTACTTCAGATGTTTTATGATATCCAGGGCTTGCTGGTGTAAGATAGCTAGATTCTGGAGGTGTCATAAGGGCAAGAATTTTGTTTCTTTATTCATATGCTGGCCTCTAGCCATCTGGCTGACACTGTTGTTAATAAGTCTGTTGGTGCCTGATAGTAATAAGCCTCTAGAGTTGTAGGTAGAGCTGGTCGTCCCAGATGGTAGCAGACCTCTGGTTTTCCCGGGTGGTAACAGGCCTCCAGAGACGTAGGGAGAACCGGTAGTGTCTCAAGTCTGCTGGTCTCTGTCATTCCAGGTGGAGAGAGGGTCCAGGAAATAGGGCACTCAGGAAGCTGTTGATTGCCTGTGTCTCCTGCTCCATGGTGGTTGGTGCTATTTCCTGATGGATGCGGGTCTCTGACACTGATGATTGAGTGTCTCCAGGATCATTGTTCCCTGAGGGTTGCCTGTGTTTAGGACTGTTGTTCCCTGATGTTTCTCTACCTCCAGGACTGCAGATGGAGATTGGGTCCGGGAAATGAATCATACTTGGAGATGGAGAATCAAACACACTATGAGGGAATCTGGTGCAGATAGCCATGGCAGTTGTTTGCTGATAGCTACTAGTCTCTGGGATTGCAGCAGTGATGGGGTCCCAGGAGATGGAACAGATCCTGGAGCTGGAGCATGGCACTCCCTGGCAGGATGGAACTTGGAGGGCCTGGGCAGACCATTCCTCTACAACTGGGCTCTAGTAAGGCAGGGGTTGGGTCAGGACTCTCTCCTGTTGTTTCTCAATTGCTTCCTCTTTCCCAGACTGCAGATGAGGCCCAGGAGATGGCAAGTGGGGCACACTATGGTGGGGCTTGGGGGGCAGTCTGGCACAGATGGCCCAGGGCATACTGACTTTCTCCTGGCAGGCTCTGTTGTTACCTGATGGGTCACTTTGTATGTTGTTAAATAATATTAGCAGTAATTTACTAGAATGTAATTTCTATAGTTTATCATTAAATAAAAAAAATGTTCCTTAGAAAACTGATGAAGAAATGTAAGAAAAACCTTACATGAAAACCTTAAAGAAATGTAGCCGTATACTGTTTTAGTTTATAAACATGATAATTGGGTGTCCATGTCCTTGTGTGATGTGTACCATACATTAAATCATTTTACAACATGAGTACATTATTTCCCTGTTGTGGAGAAGAAAAGAAAAGAAATCAGCTTTTGAAATTTCTTTTACAGTGTTCTCCATTTTTATAAATTCCTAGAAAATTTTATATTTCATTTTTTCAGTCTGCATACATATTAAACATAACTTAAAAAGTCAATTATGTTATTCATAGCTTAAGAAGTTGCAACTAAGGAATACAATATGTTGGGGAAAATAGCTGTTTTGTGAGAATAACTGCTGTCCTCTAGGTATCTATCTACCACACAGCAGAATGTTTTATAATCTTTCCAGTGTGTTGCTATGAGTATGGGCAGGTTTTCAGCAGATGTTGTCAGTTAATTTTATGAGGCCACAGGTAAATGTCCAAAAATGTTATACAATCATGTCTCCAAATCTGCCTTTTTTTCCAATGACTTTTAACAGAATATCTAAGTTTATGGCAAATCCCATGTGGTTTAAGGCGATTCACAGAGGCTGTTACAAATGCTATAAGACTTTTACAGAGTGAATTTTCCCTGTATAATGAAGCAGCAGATTGAGCTTATCATAATAAAATACAATTTCATCTTACATCAAAACTGTATAAAAGTCTGATAAACCATCTGCATATAAGAAAACTAAAATAAGAATGTTCTATGACTTTATTTTGTTTCTTTGAAATCTATATATGTCAAATAATTTACTGATATATTTTTGGGAAAATGTTTGACACAAAACTCCACATCTGGTAGAATATTGTCCCTATTAGCATTATTTTTTCAGAGTTATATGAGTAATAGAACATTTCATTTTTTGCATGTGTGCATGCAAAAGCATATACATGCACAAAGGTGTACGTATATATGGAGGCCAGGCCAAACAGTTGTTCCTCAGGTGCTGCCTGCTTCTGCTATTAGTTTGGAACTTACCAAGTAGGCCAAGCTAACTTGCCTGGGACTTCCTGGCATCCAGCTTCGCATACATTTCAAGTGACTGATTGTAAGAACAAAAATTGTTCTAAGCTTTGGAACATGGGTTCTGGAATTTTGAATGTTGCGTCTTATGTCCCTGTGATTGAAAGGCAAATTGTACTAACTGTGCTATCTCACAGACCCGGTATTATTTCTTTGTTGCTGTTGTTTGTTGTTTGTTTGTTTTGAGAGAGGGTCTTCCTATGTAGTTATGGCTGTTCATAACTCACTGTTTTGAAAACTCAAAAAGAACTCTGTCTGCCTCTCCCTCCCACATGCTTTGATAAAAGGTGTGCACCGCCACCCTCAGATTTAGTGTTAATTTTTTAATATCATTAATATCTGGTTCTACTTTCATCCCCTATAATGACGCTGTATGATCACCTTTAGTGCACTTCATGTTGTGAATATTTGGCCTGGAACGTTTTTGACATGAGAAATGACTACTAATTTCTATTTTGAGTCTAGGTGATCTCAGTTTTATATTAGAAAAGAATATCATCTGCCTTCATTTTTATATACTTAAAAAATTCAGTTGTGTTGGGTTTTACCATAGGTCTCTTATCTGTCTAGTCTAGTCTCTTGTTCTTGGTCACCCAAGAAATGTCAGGTAAGGGTTTGGTCTGATGGAGGGGTTGATGATTACATTTCTCTTTTCGTACCCTGCAGCATAGCTTCTCACACCAAAGATACTAGAACTTAGTTGGTAAAGGCTCTATGTAGGCACCAGCTTGGCTCTTCTATATTCAATGAGTTATGTGGGTATTGTTCTCAGCAATGGGGAGTACACTGTCAATTTTCTGATAGCAAACCATTATCTTGGCAACAGCCTGGGTTACTGTTTCCATGAGAACCCCCTTGGCCAACAACTCAATTGAATGCAACCCAATGGAGGTACTGGATGGCTTGTTTGGTGATAACAGATGGACATTTGGGATTCTCTGTGCCCTATTATTAGGAAAACTCAAGGATCTGCTTCATATATTTTAGGACGTTTTTACTGCACTAGGTTTCTATACCATCCCTCAAATGACCCACTTTCTATCTGTTTTTCTCATATTCTCTTCTTCAACTTTATCCCCCATCCCCTCATCACCTGATCCTCCTGTTCACATCACCCCCAATCTCAGTACACCTGTAAAATCTATTCTATTTTCCACTCCCAGAGATATCCATGTGTCCCTCTAATCCCTTTCTAACCTATAAAAGTAACCACCCTCTCCAAGTCTTTCTATTGTAAGCTCTCTATCATTAATTTAAAGGCAAATATCCACATACAAGTGAATATACTCCATAAGTCTATATCTGGGTCTGGGGTATCTCCTTAAGATGACTTTTCTAAATCTATTTATTTGCCTACAATATTCATATTTTAAAACAGGTAAACTTCCACTGTGTAAGTTTACCACAATAAATGGAAAAGTCTTTACGTCTTAAGGCCTGCTTCCAATGACATGCTTTCTCCAAGTCCACATCAATTAAAGCTATGAAAATAGTGCCACCAACTAGGTATCAAGGATTTAAACATCTGATATTATAAAGGGCACTTTTATTCAAAACACTGTATACCATTAGGCAGTTTTGCTAATGTGAAAAGTGAGGGTGCAGCTATTTGGAAATTATCCTAAAAAAGTTATCTGACACTTAACATGTATGGAGGATGTGCATACGTTCTTAGCACTATGGAGAAAACCCAAGTTGACAACATACAATGCACTTAGTGTAAAGTATGACTTATGATCGTTCAAAAAAACTACCCAAATACTTCTAGTCATAGGGTATATTTCATGATTATGAGTTATCCAGAACATTTCTTTTCCTCTCTTGTCACCCACAAGCCTTTAGGCTTACGTACAAATGGATCACATTTTGGGGTGTGTGTGAATTAATTCTCTACCCTACATAATCCTGTTAATGCAAAATCATCTCCCTCAACACTAACTGAACTCATTTTAACAATCATCTTTTTTCAAAACTTTTTAAGCTTTTTGTAAAACCAAAGCTTTTATGTCAGCCAAGGGTCCTCTTTTGTTTTCTGTGTGCAAGAGAGTGAACATGGGGTAGATGCTTCTAACACTCCATTACTATTTATAGGCCAGTGGCATTGTGCTCTTAAAATAGGGAATTTTTTATTCTTTTAATTTTATGCTATTATAATATACTAACACAATTTTCTCCTCTCTTCTAGATCCTTTCATATACATATGTTTGCTCTCTTTGACACTCACGACTTCTTTTTCATTAATTGTTGTTATATTCCTACATGCATGAATACAATCTACTCAGTATGTGTTGTAGTAGTACTTATTTATATGTACTTTCAAGTTTTATCATTTGATATTGTATAGCTCATTGGTGAGTACTTCCCTGGGAAACAATATTTCTTTTGTTTTCAGGATTTCTTAGTGACCTGCAGTTCTTCATCTAAGTTTGATCTCATGAGTATTTTTTGCATATGTTTTGAATCTCATATGATACCAGAAACTTGTCTCTGTTTCTACATTTTCTATGTATAATCCCTATTTAGTTAAATATTTTTGCAGATGGTTCACTGTCCTTTTGTTTTACAGTTTTATTTCTATTATTCTGTATTTCAAAATCTTTTGTTCTCTACATTTTCCACGTTAATGCCTTTTACGATATTTCAGATGCATATTCTGATAACAATTCCCTGTCTTTGAAGTAAGTATTTCACTTTCATTGTCTTTATTTCAGTACCTGACACTTGGGCTAAGAGAGAAAACCTGGTTTTAAAACTACTGTCAATAACAGAAATTTTTCTTAAAATTGTAAACACTTTTGAAATCCTCAATGAATTTGCTGAAAAAAAGATCTTTGGCAATTATATATAACATATTATATATATATATATACATATATATGTTACAACAAGATATACTCAGAGATTTTACTCAATTTAATGAATGAGATCTTTTAATTAAATAATAATGCTTTTGCAATAATAAAAAAAGTCAAACATATATACCATGGTTGATGGAAAGTGAAGTTCATCAACATGGTGGTCTGAATGAGAATGGTCCCATACTTAATATATTTGTACCTTTCGTAACCAGTTGGTGAACAGTCTATGTAGGATTAGTAAGTATAGCTTTTTGGAGGAAGTGTGACCCTATTGGAGTGAATGGGCTTTGGTGATTTGGCCATTCAAGCCCAGTCTTTCTCTCTACGGGCTGCCTGTGGATCAGGATGAAGAGCTCTCAGATACTGCCCTAGCAACATGCCATGATGTCTGCCACAGTGACATTGGGAAATACCACTATAACCAAAAACAGGGTCCCAATAAAATGCTTTCTTCTATAAGAATAGCCATGATAACGGTGACTCTTCTAAACAATATAAAGGTAGACTATCACTGAGGAGAAAGGGAGAATCTAGAGTGAATGGTTTGCATATAAATTTGCTCTATTTGAGCAGAAGATACACATGAAGTGATTTAAAAGCTTCCCAATAAAGACAGAGCAGTCTAAGTCAAGGAGAGTAAATATATTCAATTCTCTGACTAAAGAATCAAAGAGAAAGTGTTATATAAGTAAATATTGATGGATCATTTTAAGAGCAAAATATGAAAAGACACTGAGAATACTTATAAAACTGTTGGCATTCAAAAGATCTAAATGTGCATTTTACTATTAAATATAGTTTGAAAATCTTTCATTTTCATATTTTTCACTTATATTAATTCATTATTTATATATTATATTAATTTAGTATTTATACTTGAAATCCAATTAAGTATTATACTGAGATTAAGTCTTTAAAGATTTATTTTAATGATTTTTATGTACTTCTTATGAATCTGTACAATCAGTAAGCTAAAGTTCATCCTTTGATAATTCAGGTATATATAAACACATTTCTTATTTATTTATTACTTTGTGTTTGGCCTGCATGTGTGTCTGTGTATTATATGTCTGTGTGGTGCATATGGGGGTCAGAATAGGTTACCAGATTGTCTGAAAGTGGTGATTAGGAGAGTTGTGAACTGCCAACAATTCATGATTTATATTACAGAACAAAACCACTGTGTTATTTTAAAATATTTTAATTTTATTTTCACATTTAATCATTCTTTGCCTTATCTATTATTTATCCAAACCCTACCCATGCATCTTCTTTTGTTTTTATTCACTCCCTATCTTCTTTTATTTTTTTATTCTATTGTTTAAATATTTCCTCATTACATAAATGCATCATGGGTATTATATATCATGTAATTTGTATGTATACGTTTTCAGGGATGTACATTTGATAATGGATATTACATTGGTGAGCTCTTCCCTGGAGAATATTATTGCTCCTTTTCTCAGCATTTCTTTATCTAGATGGCCATAATTCTTTATCCAGATTTGGGATGCTGTAAACTTTTCCTCTTGCACATTAGAATGACTATTGGTATTGTCTTATCTTGTGCAAAGTTTTTATGTAATGTCTCTGTTGTAAATATCAGTTTCTTTGATGAAATGAATGACCTATATTTATTCTTGGTTATCAATATATATATTTAATCGTATTTGGGGATTATCCTGTTTTAATGACATGTAAATTACAGATTTTACTAAAAAAAAAAACAACAACTATTATTTCACTAACCTCAGATAGCTGGCTAGGTTTCTTTCTTTCTTCCTTTCCTTCTGTTTTATTTGTTTCTCTTTATTTTTCTTATTTTTGTTTTTGTGTAGTTTTTTGCTGCTGTTGTTTCTATATGTAGCCTTGACTGCCCTAGCTTTTTAGACCAGACTGTTATGAATTAGAAATCAAGCTGCCACTGCCTCCCTGAGTTCTGACATTACTGGTGTGTGCCATCGTGATAGATATCTTGTACTATGCAAGTTTCCCCCTTCGTTGAGTCAAATTGAAGAGCAGTAGGTTTCAACCAAGTTGTGTGTGCCATGATTTCACTCTAAGGGTTCTTGTGCTGTGCTTCATGTAGCTCCTAAGCATGAGAGCTGGTAAAATTGTTTGTTGTATCCCTCCTTTGGAACCTTTCACAGTTCCTTCTGTTACCAAAAAAGTTAGTCATCCACGGAGAAAATTTCCAATCCATATTTATATTGATTGCTTTATGTCTTGTGTCTGAGGTACATAGTCTTTCAGAGAGGACTATTTCTAACTGTAGAGGAGAATAAGGAGTAAAAGTAATAGTCTACAATATTTTGAGCATCACTTGAATAACTGCTTAACAACGAAAAAGATGAATTTTTTTATTTCTGGTATTGGAGTTTTTCTTAGATACTCTACGCTTTTTGGACATCAACATCAAGCCAATGGAGAAATTAATTTTACATCCTGACTGCATATTTCCATATCTTCTCTCTTCCCAGTGTCCCCACACTTTCCCTCCATCCCGATGTATTCCTCCTCTCTTTCTCTTTAGAAAAGAGATAACCATGGATATCGACCAGCCATAGATATCAAGTTGCAGTAAGACTAGGCACGTCTTCTCCTATTGAGGCTTAACTAAGAATCCTAGTATGGAGAAAGGGTACCAAAGACAGGCAGCAGAACCAAAGAAGGCTCCTGCTTCCATGGTTAGGAAACCCACATGAAGGAAATCTTGATACACATGTGCAGAGGTCCTCGGTCAGGCCCATGCTTAGCAATTCCGCTCCTGTGTGCCCCTATTGGCTAAGGTTAGTTGATTATGTTGTTTGTTTGTTTGTTTTCGTGGCAACCTTGACATGTGTAGCTCCTACAGTGTTTCTCTCCTTCTTCCCAGGATTCAAAGGGAAATTTTTTATTTCAAATATATAACTATATTTATATATCAACTTACACATATTGATATTTTCATGAAGATCGTGAATAGTAAGTTTCCTCATGGGTTTCTCGGACATTCTTACCATTGTTTTACTATCTTCCCACCTTCTTTATCTCCTTCCCCTACTTATTAAAATACCCCCTTTTCCCATTTTCCACATAAAGATCACATGTACCCTGATTTTCCACACCTCTGTTGTTCCTTAGGCATATTTTTCTTTTGGTTTCCGTTATTTACACATTTACTCCTAATTGTATCATTATTTCTGAATATTTGGAATTAAGAATGTCAGATCATAGGGTATCAATCTTTTCTTGGTAGCCTGCTATCCTTCCTCTGTGTGTCACCAGGCCTCCCTATCCAGAGGACATGGTCAAATATGGGGCACCAGAGTTTGTGTGAAAGTCAGACCCCACTCTCCACTCAACGGTGGAGAATGTCCTGTCCGTTAGCTAGATCTTTGTAGTGGTTCACAGTTTACTGCATGTATTGTCCTTGGCTGGTGCCATAGTTTGAGCAGGACCCCTGGGCCCAGATCTCCCCATCATAATGTTCTTCTTGTAGATTTCTAGGACCTTCTGGATCCTTCTATTTCCCCATTCTCCCATGCTTCTCTCACCTAGAGTCCCAATAGGATGTCGTCCCTTCTGTCCCACTTTCCTGGTTAGTGAAGACTTTCATGGGTCATGCCCCTTGGGCTAGTGTGCAGATATAAGTGAGTATATACCATTTGACTCTTTCTGCTTCTGGATTAACTCACTCATTGGTCCTCCTCAGTCACAGTCATATGGGAGGGGAGTAAGGGGAAAATGGGAGGGAGGGTGGAATGGGAGGATACAAGGGATGGGATAACAATTGAGATGCAATATAAATAAATTAATAGAATATATTAAAAATTCTTTTTAAAAAACCAGAATGTCAGATCAGAAGGGACATACAACGTTTTTTTGTTTTTTGTTTTTTTTCTGGGTTTAGGTTACTGTATTTTTTATGATCTTTTCTACTACAACCATTTATTTGAAGATTGCATGATTTAATTTTTCCATTAAAGCTCAGTTGAATTCCATCGTATATATGTACCAGGTTTCCTTTATCAATTCAGTGGTTGAAGGAAGTTTAGGTTGTTTCCATTTCCCAAATATTATGAATAAAGTTCCAACACAGACGGATGAGTGGTTGTAGAGTAAGACCTCCAGTGCTTTGGGCATAAGTCAGAGTGACATAACTGGGTCATATGGTGGATTTGTTTTAAGCTTATGGTTGGTCCTCTATCCTGATTTCCAGAGTGATCTGAGCACTTTGTAATCCCAGCAACTTTAAATGAGAGTTCCTTTCTTACACATCCTCTCCAGAACTTTCAGCTAATTGTATTGTTGAGCTTTGACATCCTGATTAGATAAAAAATCAAAGTTGTTTTAATTTTCACTTCCCTCAGTGTTAGAGAAGAGGATTATTTTTTGAGATGTTTCTCAACAGTTATTATTTTGTTTTTGGATTTTCATTGTAATCAACACCTTTGATTCTACATCCGTGTAAAAGGAATAACATTATTTAATTAAATAATTATAATAGAGAAAAGAAATGGATTTTACATAGATTTTCTTTTCATTACTATGCACTTTTAAGTTAAAATTATATAGAAGAAAGTTATGTTTTAAGACTAACAATTTATATCCATGTTTGAAGTCTCAACACTTAAATTTACTGGCCAACAAGCAGAATGATCATAATCTACCCTCTATTGTTGCAGTAAATAGTGACTCACGTTCTACCAGTAGTTCTAAGAAACAAGTAAAGCACGAAGTGTATTACTTGTTTCTTAGAACTATTGGTAGAACGTGAGTCACTACCTGGAAACAACCTAAATGTCCCTCAATTGAAGAATGGATAAAGAAACTATGGTACATTTACACAATGGAATGCTACTCAGCTATTTTTTTTAAAGATTTATTTATTTATTATTATGTATACAGTGCTCTGTCTGTAAATAAACCTGTAGGGTGGAAGACAGCTTCATATTACATTACAGATGGTCGTGAACCACCATGTGGTTGCTAGGAACTGAACACAGGACCATAGGAAGAGCAGGCAGTGCTCTTAACCACTGAGCCCTCTCTCCAGCCCCTACTCAGCTATTAAAAACCAGGAAATCCTAAAATTTGTGGACAAATGGATGGAGCTAGAAATAATCATACTGAGTGAGTTAATCCAGAATCAGAAAGGTTCACCTGGTGTATACTCACTTATAATTGGGCATTAGCCCAAAAGGCATGTCCCACAAAAGTCTTCACTTAAGGGTAGATTGGGATAGATGTGAGGACATCCTACGGGACTCTAGGTAAGAGAAATATAGGAGACGGGAAAATAGAAGGACACAGAGAGTCCTAGAATCCTACAAGAAGAACATCATAATGGGAAGATCAGGGCTCAGGGGGTCTGCTCAAACTACTGCACTAATCAAGGATAATACTAATAGTAAACATCGAACCCCTACTCTGATCTAACCAATTGACAAGACATTCTCCATAGCTATGTGGAGAGTGGGGACTGAATTGACATGAACTCTGGTGCCTGATTTTTGACCACATACCCTTGGTAGGGAGGCCTGGTGGCACTCAAAGAAAGAATAATCAGGCTACCAAGATGAGATTTGGTAGCCTATGAGCATATAGTTGGGAAGGAGTTCCCCTTTGGTCTTAGACCTAGGGGAGGGGAATAGAGTGAAAGCAGGAAGGAGGGAGAAATCGGAGGATACAAGTGATGGGATAACAATTGAGTTGTAATCTGAACAAATTAGTTAAAAAACTAAAAAAAAAAAAAAAATGAAAGAAGCAATACTCAAATGACTGTCAGTTAATATTGTAGCTTAATTTCTTATGAGAAAAAGTTGAATATAAGATTTCTTGAAAGATTTCATATTGTTTTTATATCATTAGAATATGTTTCATAAGACAAAATTTTACTAAAATTGCACATTGACATTACTAAGAAAATTATTTACATGACATTTTTCTGAAGACCTATTGAGCTAGCATTTGAAAATTAGTACATATGTTAGTTGATGTGTGTGCCATATAATCCATAAACTATGCTTTCATCCTTTGCATCTGTTCATATTAATAAGAGTGATTTTTTTCTTTTGGAATATCAGAATGCCAACTAATTAATTAATTCCTTGAGTGGTTAATCATACATAGATAATTAAATGTATTACTGTTGTCAATGCATACTAAAGAGAAGACATCAAGCTTAATTTAGTGGTTAATAATTGTGTGATAACTGAATAGTTTACAAAAGCATCCTCTATGTCTCTGCTTTTGAAAATATATTTTATCAAAACTAATTTCACATTACTGAAAGTGTTATATGATTATTTTTATTCTTCAAACTTTTAAAGCACATTAACATATTAAAATGTTAATAAATATAAACTGTTTACTGATATTCCTTAAATATCTCAAAAAGTTTTGCCTGATTCATTTATTTTCTTACACTCTGTATACATGGATGTGAAGGAAGTCTGTTCTCTTTTTCTACCTTGTAGGCCTTAGGAATCAAACAAATGCCTTTAAGCTTGGAGTCAAGTGCCTTATGCACTTTGCAATCTTGCTGGTTTTTAACTTTCATTTTATAAGAACCAAATACAAACCATAGATGGAATCCTGCTCTGACATATTGCAGTTCATATATATATATATATATATATATATATATATAATATATGCATATGTGTATTTGTTTGTACATATATATAATATAGTGTGTAGTATGTGTTCCTAAAATGTACATATGATATATGTATATATAGTTTTCTATTATGCAATTTCATAAGTGCATATGATATACGCTGATTATTCTGTCTCCTACACCCTATCCTCACTATTTCCTTCCAACCCTATACCTTTTTTAGAATCATGACATTTGATTTCGCTATGTTTTGAGATCCATTTGTTTTTAAACAGGCCATCTGTGTAACTGTTGCCTTAAGACTACCATTCCAGTCTGATTGAGGCAACAGTGTGATATGCTAAAGAGAATTGCTCCTCGCCATTAACCTGTGATTAGAAGAGAGTTGCGCAGTAATGTCTAAGATCCCCTGATCCTCTTTTCCTTCTTTCCCTACCCAAGTGTCCACATGCCAGTTCTAAATCATGCTTGGTACTGATATTCACTTGGCTGCAATGTCTGCGTCTTGCCCAGAAGATAACTTATTACCATTCATTTCTATATCTTCTGAACCATATTCTATCATTCATACTTTCCTCTAGTGGTTTTTCAGCCTGGTAGGGATTGTAGAAATGTCTCACTTGGGGCACAAATTCATGTTTTAACTTTTATTAGTACATTGTACATCCATGAATCTTTGAATTTATAATCTTTAGCTGGAGATGCTTCTCTTATTAGTGCTGAAGACAGTATTTCTCTGTTGCTACAATCATAAAACTGAAAAAAATTACAAATTGACACTTAAATGAACAACAGTATTGACTATATCCCCTGGGATATGTGATGTCTTCCTTGTGCTTTTGAGCAGGTTTCCAGTGGATCATGGATTCCCTCCCAGGATAGAGTGTCAAATGTGATCAGAGCAGTTGGTTAATCTCATAGAATTAGGGCTGTTACTGCCTAACTTATCTACACCAAGCACACGTAGTGTGAGATATTATCAATAATAAGGCCTCATAATCTAGGTTAAGGTTATATCCAAGTAGTGTAGCTAGAGGCCATACTGTGGGTAAATAAGTAGAGAATGTGTGGGACTAGTGTTCTTTCCCCCAACTCGTTCAACAATTTCCTGTACTTAGTAACCTTCTTCTGTATTATTTCTTCTAATCAGTTATAAACTATTATACTAAATAAGTAAATTATAATGAAACAAAAATATGGCAAAAATTACTCATGACAATACTGTTATATGAAGTCCTTGGATGCCAGTATGCTTTAATTAAAAGCAGTTCCTTCCTCATGCAATACATCCCAATCATAGGTTCCACTGTATTCACTCTCCCCTTTTCCCCCACTCCTACTCTTCACCAGATACAATCACCCACAGTTACCTCCATGGAAACAAGAAAGTCTCCAGGAGATTACTGTGAAAAAAGGACAAAACAATATACAATAAGACAAGCCCACATAGTAAAGGATGTCTGTACTTTAAAAGAAAGTTGCATTTTGTATAAGACTCTTTTTCTTTGTGAGGTTTTCTTAGTCATTGCTCTATTGCTGTGAAGAGATACCATGTCCAAGGCAGCCCATAAACAGAAAAGCATTTAATTGTGGGCTCGCCTACACTTTCAGAGTCTTAGTCCATTATTATGGCAGGGATCCTGGATGCATTCATTGCACAGGAGCAGTAGCTGAGAGATGCACCTGATTGACAGGAAATAGGAGGATGGCTTTCGAAACTTCAAAGCCCACTCCCAGTTACATGCTTCCTACAATAAGGGTACACCTACTTCAGCAAAATCACACCTCCAAAAGCCTCTCATATAGTGCTAGTCCCTGCTTAGTAAGTGTTCAAATATTTAAGCCTTTGGGGACCATTTTTATTCAAATCACCATATTATGAATTATTGTATTACAGCTTGAAGAACATTTAGTATACTGAGCACACACAAATTTCCCCTCCACTCTTTATCTAACTATGTACTGAAAATATATTTTATTTTAAATTGTATATATTTTCAATATACCTTGAATTCTCAAAGTTTCTATACATAAAGCTTGCATGTCTTGTAGTAGCACAGCAATATTTAAAGTGTGAAACATATAGAATTTATTCACTAAATGCTATATTTATACAGTTTAGTCTTTTTGGTACTTTTTGTAGAACTGACAGTAGAAATCTTTTTTAATGAGATCATTTACGAACGCTAACATCAGAAAACTTTGGAATAAAAAGGAGTTTAATTAGAAGTTTGAGTTGTCTTTTGAAAGCTAATCAAATTATATAATTTGTGTGAGTGTCTGTATGTCTGTATGTGTGCATGAGTTTATGTTCTTAAGTTAGTGAGTTAATTAATGTACATTGTAAAATAGAAAAAATTCCAAATGATAAATATGTTTCCTGGAAAACATCTATATTATCCATTTCATAGAATTAGATACATCCCATGAATATTCTTAGAATAAACTTCTTAGTCTAATTGTTGAAGATAAAATAAAGTAATATGTAGTAGAGCTTCTTTGTGAATTTAAAAAATTAATTATATATAATCAGGATAGATCAAGTTCATCTTATTCTAAAACCAATTTAGTAATTGGGGCTGGAATTATGTTCTGTCGTATACAATTTTCTTTTTACTTTTCACACTCTACTTTTCTATTCTGACATTTTTATTTATTTTTGTTTGAGAAAGAATTTCTGTGTTGTCTCGACTTGTCTATAGCTTGTGGTCAGCTTGTTTAACCTTCCATGCAGTAGGATCACAGTCATTTCTCATTATAACCATCCATTTTTTTTTATTAATCTGAGTGTTATGAGTCACCTGGAACAGTATTTCTTTCAGGGGATTGCTTATGTGTTTAGTTCTTCAGTTGTGAAAACTATTAAATTTTCACCTATATGTTTAAATTACTTTAGCATAGTCTATGTTAATGGTTTATATTATCAAAAAATTCACAAATTTATGTTTTCAATAATTGCATGTAATGAGAATAAAATACTTGAATAAAACTTAAATGACTACAAATATACACAGATTCATTATATACTTTGTTTCTATAGGTAAATATTAAAATTAAGTGGACTAAATATTGAAAATTTTCATGGCCTTGAGTTACCTGAAGAAGCAATACACGATAAAATGGTCATGATGATGAGTTTTCTGGAACACATTAATCCCAGTGATATTTGTAGACTAAAGATAAAGGGTGTAATCTTTGTGAGAATAATGAATGAGGGAGGCTTTCTAACTTCTTAATATTTTGTTAAATTAATTTCATGATATCCCATTTGTGGAAGTGCTTAGCATTAAGCAAGTCCACTAAATACAGTCATCTTGCCTGTAGTCTTTGGAACTTTATCCATTTGCTCTTTGATACAGTGATTTGACATTTTTGAGACTTTATCTACCATCAAGCTAGATGGCAAGCGGCATGAGTACAAATGATCTATATCAATCTGTGTAGCAATATGGGCAAGACATCATGGAAATTCTAATTTTTATTTATTCATATTTATTTTTTTTTTTAGAAAATTCCTCTCCATTATGTGGTCTTAGATGGCCTGGAATTCTCACTGGAAACCACGGTAGATAAGAACCAACAGAATTCTACCTGTCTGTCCCAGCCTCCTGAATGCTGGAACCAAAATCCTGTCCTACCATACTTAGGTACTGGGCCATGTTCTTAATTAAAATATTTTAACCATATTTGACAATAAAAATATATTTATACTTTAAAAATATTCATTACATTAAAATGTGGTAGAAGTTTGAGCTCCTTCATTTCACACACACATACACAATACCCCTAAATGATGTCTGCTATGTTACAGAAAGCAATGACTGATACAACTATTTCCTCTAGTACTTTTTAAAATCAGTAAATTGGAATTAATCAAAGCATTTCCATTGGATTATTTTGTAGATTAATTAAAATATTTTCCCTATGTTGGAGAATCCTAAATAGGAAACTGGGACAGAAGGGAGGACATCCTATTGGGACTATAGATGAGAGAAGCATGGGAGAATAGCAAAATAGAAGTATCCAGAGGGTCCTAGAAACCTACAAGAAGAACATTATGATAGGCAGATTTGGGCCCAGGGGTCCCGCTCAAACTATGGCACCAGCCAAGGACAATACAGGCCATAAACTTCAAAACCCCTACCCAGATCTAGCCTATGGACAGAACATTCTCCACAGTTGAGTGGAGAGTGGGGTATGACTTTCACACGTACTCTGGTGCCTCATATTTGACCACTTCCCCTGGATGGGGAGACCTGGTGGCACTCAGAGGAAGGATAGCAGGCTACCAAGAAGAGACTTGATACCCTATGAGCATATACAGGGGAAGGAAGTCCCCTTCAGGCACAGTCATAGGGGAGGGGAGTAGGGGAAAAATGAGAGGGAGGGACTAATGGGAGGATACAAGGGATGGGATAACCATTGAGTAGTAACAAGAATAAATTAATAAAAAATAGTAAAAAGAAAAGAAATATAGTTTGATAATCTTAACATGTTAATTTTATTAGTAACTTTCTTTTCAAATAAAGCAAACAATATGATGAAAAATTTTACTTCCCCAAATATTGTTCTTTGTTCATCTTCTACAAGTAAAAATGCCAGGCATGTTGAGTAAATACCTTTCTTATAGAAAAGCATTCATTTAAATATGCCATTGGGAGTTGAATAATATGACAATAATCATATAGTTGAAAATAAATTAAAACATTCATTGTTATTGTTTACAATGTAAAATTTCCAGCTTAAGTTAGTGTAAACCCAACATTGCTATAAAGAATGTTATTGGTATTCATGAAGAGATTATGAAAGAATATTTTAAAGGTGACATTAAAATGTTTCAGATTTTCAAAAGGCAAAATGTAAAGATGTTATTCTTAATAATAGCACAATATAATTGGAGTTAAGACTAGGAAAGAATATGAGTCCTAGCTTTTGAAGGGGAAAATCCAGATTTCCAACAAGAAATCTTTGCCTTTGCCTTTGTGTAATAAAAGAATATTGACGAAGGTTATTTTCTCTCAATTGTACAAAGACTTTTTAAAATACAAATGGCAAATGTTCATATAATTTTGCCACAAAATTCTTAAATATATATGAAAAACATGCACACTAGGCAACTTTATAAAATATAGTCTATATATCAAAACACATAATGCTAAAATTTTATTCTACATTGAAAAGTACTGTATTTTCTTTTAAGACCATGTATCAAAGTATCAATAGCATTTATCATCTTATTAAGGAATAAATAGTGATATAAAATCATTAACATTTTTAAACTATTCAAGATGGTTTAAAGACTTATGGATGGGGAAAAGACGAAATACTTTATACAGTTACTATACTCAAAAAGGTATAGTGGAGTGGCATAAATTTTCAATTTAACATGACCTCCAGTTAAAATTGTCACATTGCAGGGAGATAAATATGGACCTATTTACATCCAGTTAGACCAACACCATTTGTTGAAGATGCTATCTTTCTCCAATTTTATGAATTTCATTTCTTTGTCAAACATCAAGTGTCCATAGGTGTGTAGATTTATTTCTGGGTGTTTGATTTGATTCCACTGAATGGCTGAGATACACTTAAAGAAATGCTCAACATCCTTTGTCACCAGGGAAATGCAAATCAAAATAACTCTGAGATTCCATCCTACACCCTTCAAATTGGCTAAGATAAAAAACTCAAGGGACAGCACATGTTGGCAAGAATGTGGAGAAAGGAGAACATTCACCCCATGCTGGTGAGAATGCAAACTTTTACAACTACATTGGCAATCAATCTGACGCTTTTTCAGAAAATTGAGAATCGTGCTACCTCAATACCCAGTTAAAACACTCCTGAGCATATACCTGAAAGATGCTTGACCATATGTACATCAAGGACGTTTGCTCAAGTATGTTCATAGCATCCAGAACCTGGAAACAACCTAAATGTCCCTCAATGAAGAATGGATAAAGAAATTGTGGTCCATTTACACAATAGAATACTACTCAGCTATATATATATATATATATATATATATATATAAACCTGGAAATTTGTAGGCAAATGGATGGAACTAGAAAAAATCATCCCGAGTGAGATAACACAGACCCAGAAAGACACACATGGTGTATACTCACTTATAAGTGGATATTGGCCAAATTAGATGTCTTCTGCGAAACTCCACCCAGAGGTGATTCTGGACAGATGTTGAGACTTACTTCACAAATCAGGGTAGAGTGCTGAGAGTGGTAGAAAGAAATGGGGGGCGGGGGGCAGGGATGGAAGGACCCAGAGGGTCCAGGGGCCACACAAGGAGACCATCAAGGCCTGCAGATCTGGATTCAGGGGAGCCTGCACCAACTTTTGTACCAAATAAAGACAATGCGTGCAGTGAACCTAGACACCCTGCTCAGACTTAACCATTGGGCAGCTCATTCTCCATGGCTGTTGGGAGAGTGGGGACTGTCTGTGAAATGAACTCTGGTACCCCCAATTTGATCATCCCTTTGATGGGGAGGCCTAGTGGTACACAGAGGAAGGGGAAGCAGGCTATCAAGATGAGACCTGAGAGGCTGAGGTAGTATGCTGAGGGAGGAGGTCCCCTTCTGTCAGAGGTCTAAGGGAAGGGAATAGGGAAGAAGACAGGGTGAGGGTTGGAACAGGATGATACAAATGAAGGGATAACAATAGGCATGTAATCTGAATAGATTACAATAAATTTTAAAAAATAAATAATAAAGAAAATTGTCACCACTCTTTAATAAATATCAAGTTGTACATCTCCAAAATGTTTCCATAAGGTAATACATAAATGCAATATGTTAATAATTTAAATCAAAACTGAACTATAGGAGTCGCCTTTCTTGTGTATTCTCTAGGAAACTAGAACCTATAGAAAAACAAACCTTCTATTATTGAATTACTTTCAGTGCCTCACAATTTTGATTACTCTGTCTTGTCCCCATCCCTGACATTTTGTCATATTTTCTGTGGTAATGGCTGCATATGTTATTGAAAATTAAATTCTGAAAGTGTAACTTGATAAGAAATTTGCATAATTGTTGATTGCAAATCAAGTCTCTGAGGAACAGGTAATGTCACAAATAAAATGGCTGATACTTTTCTCAAAGCTTTATCCTTGAGACAATTCTAGACCATCAGAAGTAGAAAAGGAACAGAAGCCATCTGCTTGCAGCTAAGAATATGCTATTTGATAATGCCATTATTTAACAGAGGGTTATTATTTCTTTTTAATGAAAGGAATTATTTCTGATTTTATTAGCTGTGTCTAAAATACAAATTAAAATCCAGACCACTGATTTCTACGTTTTTTTTTTTTTTTTTTTTTATTCTTCTCATATATAACATCCCCACTGAAGTTTCCCCACAGTAGTTCCCACTTCCATTCACCTCCAGGCTCTACTACTCCCTTCCCCCTTCCAAACTATCTTCTACCCCTAATCATGCCCTTTTCCTCAGAAAAAAATCAGGCTTTCCAAAAGTATCAAACAAAGAGGGCATAACAAGCTACAATAAGACCAGGGACATACCATAACAGCAAGGCTGGAGAATATAACTCAGTAGTGGGAAAAGGGTTCACAAATAGGCAAGGGAGTCAGGAACAGACCCCAGTTCCCAGTATGAGGATTCTCCCAAGAACATCAAGCTACTCTTGCATAATATTTATGCAAAGGACTTAATCATTCACCTAGAGGTTCCCTAATCTCTAAAATTCCCATGAGTCTCAGTCAGTTTATTCTCAGGCCATGTTTTCATTGTGTGTCCTTGACCCATCTGATTCTTCCAATTCTTCCTTCCTCTCCTGAGCAGGACAATTTGACTTTTGCTTAATGTTTGGCTGCATCTGCTCTCATCAGTTACTGGATGAAGTCTTTCTGGCTTCTTTGATGGCCAATCTGCTAGGCTCCTGTCCCTGCACACTCTGTAGACAGGACAAACACTATCTCAATGGTTTGTCGCTGTGGTGTGGTCCTAATCCCTCCACTTGAGGAATTGTCTGGTACATACCCCATATCCCTCATTATTAAGTGTCTTTGCTATGGTTATTTTTATAGATTCCATGGAATTTTCTTTGAACTAGGTGTCTACCTGCCTCATAAACGCCATTTAATTCCAGTGGTTTCTCCCAACGTTTTCTACTTCCCTCACCTACCTGGTTATGCCAGGTCCAAATCCCACCTGTCCCAGGCAATGGATGAGAGACCCTTAAAGATATGTTAACTAACTTTAGCCATCATGGAAATGCAAATCAAAATGACTCTGAGATTCTATCTTACAACTGTCTAAATGCTGAAAATTGAAAAATGAGTGACAGCTATTGTATAAGTTGGTTATTAGTATTTTCTATTAATACATGTAATTACTATAGTGGTTATTATTATATTTTTAATATGTCTTAAACTCTGGGGCTGGGTAGAAACTAACACCCTAGTTACCTTTTATCTCCCAGCCCCACATACCATGTCATGAGCCAATCATTTTTATCTGGGCTTCTTCCCATCCATAATCCCATAAATACTTGTACATGCTTTCCATCTGGGCTTCTTTTCTCTATTCACACTGATCCTCACAGCAGGCTCCTCCCAGCCATGTGCTCCTCTCCACATTAATCTATGTCCACTCTCTCTGCTTCTTTCTAACTCCTCTCTTGTCCTCTCTCCCAATCTTGTCTTTCCCCTTCTCCTCTGTCTTCAAATTCCATGAACTTAAGCTCTGCCTACTTCTCTTGCCCTGCAGGCAATTTTATTTAGCCGATTAGGAATAATTTGTGTCAAGTTTACAAAAGTCATTTGGTATGTGAGTGTTTGGTAGTAGAAAAGTTAAACTCTCAGTAGGCAAGCAATTAACATCTGAATACATGGTGGATCTAAATCAGCTACAACAGCCATCTCACTCTGGCAAGGATCTGAAGCAAGGAGAACATTTTTCCATGCAGGGGGGAGTGAAAAATTGTGCAACTACTTTGGAAGTTAATAAAGTGGTTTCTCTTTAAATTGAAAATCAATCTACCTCAAAACCCAGATCTATCTCTCCTGGCACATAGCCAAAGCATACTCCATCCAACCACTTGGACACTACACCATGTTCATAACAACTTTATTCATAATACCCAAGGACTGGAAACAAACTAGATATACCTCAACTGAAGAATAGAGAAAGAAACTGTGGTACATTTACACAATGGAATACTACTTAGCTGTTAAAGACAATGACATCAAGAAACTTGGATGGAATTATAAAAAATTAACCTGAGTGAGTTAACTTAGACCTAGAAAGACAAACATGATACATACTCACTTATAAGTGGATATTAGCTGTATCATAAAAGGAAATCATTTTATAATCCAAAGACCCATCTAGAATAGATTTTGCAGGAGGTAATTATTAATTAATCAATTTATTTATCAAATCACTATACTTCCTAGATTTTGATTAAATAATAGTTAATTTCTATAATAGCCCATACTGCTGATGAAAAATTAATGCTAAACACCTGGCATAAAACACAATGTGGTTTATGTAGCTTAATATACACTTATTATATGTCATTATTGTTTATGTGTGTATGGGTGAGTTATATACACCTGTGTGTGAGGGTGTTTACATATTTGTGGAACCTGGGGTAGATGCCTGATGCCTTGCTTGAATACTCATATCTTTATTGCTCTGAGACCGAGTGACTAATATGTAACAAACTCAAACAATGCTTTTCCACCAGCCCCCAATATGAGGCATAAAATTATAGAGGTATGATGCCATATTAAAAAATATACTTGGGTTCTTGGGAGTTGATTGTGTCATGGTTCTTCTTGCTACACATAGTGTATTGTATATATGTCTAATAATATAAATGTATATGTAAATAATGAAAAATGTTTAATTAATAATAAAAAAGAAAATTTACTTGGGTTCTTGGGACTGGAACTCAGCGCCTCTCATTGTTGAAGAAAATACTCTTGCCTACTGAGCCGCTTCCCAACTACATGAATATGACTATTTTTAGCATAGTAAAACCAGAAACAGTAATATATACTAATTTATACATTTCTAAATTAGTATGTATTAGCAGTTGAAGTAGATTACCCCAGGAGTCTATTAGAAAAAGTTTTATCTGTTCTTGTCATGGACAATGAAAACAAAAATAAATATATGTCTGCTTTATAGCACAAAATAAGAACTCCTTGGAAACATGAACTTGAGAGAAATTAGAGGGTTTTAAGAAAATATAAGGCTTCGGTTCTGTAAGAAAATTCTTACAAAGAAGTAGATATAGGTAATTGTTGAATGGAAATAGTAATAAAATGTTTCTTAAATTTTTAATTAATATAACTAGAGAAAAGTTATAAAACAAGTACAAAATAAAAATATCTAAAAGTTAATATATATAATTAATATTTTTATATTTATACATTTAAAGAATGGTGCTTCAATACATTGCTAAAATATACTGATAGTTCAGGAGTTAAAATAAACACCAAATATCTCTTTAATATTGTTTTAACATAACAAGTAAGGAACCTTAATTTTACAATAAATCAAACAAAATGTGATAACAAACATTAATATTTGGTGAAGAGTTTAATGATTATCAATCTTAAATTACCATTTCCAGGGTTTATTGTTTCAGAGCTTTGAATACTATCTTATTAAAAAGAAGTCTCTGGACTGACTGGCAGATCTGGGCCCCGGGGGTCCTACTCAAACCATGGTACCAGCCAAAGAAAATACATGCAGTAAACTTCGAACCCATACTCAGATCTAGCCAATGAACAGGACATTCTCCACAGTTGAGTGTAGAGTGGGGACTGACTTTCGCACAAACTCTGGTGCCCCGTATTTGACCATATCCCCTGGATGAGGAGACCTGGTGGCACTCAGAGGAAGGATAGCAGGCTACCAAGAAGAGACTTTATACCCTATGAGCATATACAGGGGGAGGAGGTCCCACTCAGTCACAGACAAAGGAGAGGGGAGTAGGGGGAAAGCGAGAGGGAGAGAGGAATGGGAAGATACAAAAGATGGGATAACAATTGAGATGTAATATGAATAAATTAATAAACCATAAAAAATAAAAGAATTTATAATCTAAAAAAAGTCAATACATTCAAGCATGGTAAAGAAATGTTAGGGCTGATTAAAATGCAAAGACAGATACTTCCAAATGTGTTCAGCAAGTGGTGTGACAAAGATCGTGCATAGAGTGAAATATCCTTATGCGTCAATAGCAGGATGGAGTCCTGGGCAGGAAGAAACACACTGCCTTTCTTTGTTTTAGCGATTTTTTCTGTTATATTTTATAAGGTGAAAGAACGGTCAGAACATTCCGACTTCTAGGCAAAAAAAGAGAAAATTTATTCTCTGGAAAACTACAAAAAAAGATAGTGACACTGGAAGGCACCTGTTCAGAATTTCATTATCTTTTACTCTCTAAGGTTGATATACTTGATTAACTACCTAAATATATTTAAAATGAATGAGTCAACTTAGAACACATGGGTTAGTTAATCCTACTCTTATTTTCATTTAAACACATTTTCAATTAAAAAATAAAATCATTCATATTACATCTCAATTGCTATCCCATCCCGTGCATCCTCCCATTTCCTCTTCCCTCCTGCTTTCACCCCATTCCCCTTCCCCATGACTGTGACTGAGGGGAACCTCCTCCCCCTGAGTTAATCCTACTCTTAAACAGGATCTTATTTTATTTACAATTTTTCATACAATACATTGTAATCATATTATTTTTCCTCACCTAACTTCTTTTAAGGGCCCCCGCGCTACCAAAACTGCTTCCTCCCCCCCCTCTCTCTCTCATATATATATGTTTATATTTATAAATGTAAATTTATATTGAGTTGCCATAGAAAAAGGGAGCATTGCCCTAACTAGACGTTATATGCTGTGCATAAAACCCTTAGTACCAGTAATGGCTTACATATTGAAGTAATTGCCCAAATAACTGTAACAAACCATATCACACATTACAGGATATTACCACTGCAAGTGGTTATCTTTTATAACATAGTGAAAAGACATTATTGGTGAAGCCATAACATACTTAGGCCATTGAACATGAAAAAAAAAAATGTGAATCAGTACTTAATTTGAAGCTCCAAACATATCAGATCGTATTTATAGTGTTTGAAGATACCATACACACTACGGGAGGGGGAAGTAAATTTCACTCAGATACACAGCCGCAGAGCTGGATCCAAGATGGCGGCGAGCAGTGTGGACCACGTTTGGAGGCTCCAGTGAACAATTCAGGGAATTGCACAGATTTCTGAGCCAGGAAACACCGAGGTCCAAACATCAGGGCAGCGGGAGTGCTCCACGGTTCGGAGGGACCAGGGTGCGGTGGACCTGCGTGCCCCTGCACACGGGAGGAGCGTGGTTTTTCTCTGATCGGAGTGGCAGCAGCAGAGGCAGCAGCACCAGCGGCACCAGCAGTGGTGGCTAAGGTTTGCAGCTCATAGCCTTCCGGTGGAGGCGATTGGTGTGGTGGCTGGTGGGAGTTGCTGCAGGAGAGGGGACTCAGGGCAGGATTTGGGTCACGTGGAGCCTTCGGACCCAGACTGGACTCGGCGGACAGTTCAGCCCCAGAGTCCCGGGTACTGGCCCAGCCCAGCAAGCAATTCTGCACGAGGCACTAACTCAGCTTTGACCACAGCTCCCCTGCTGTGGTGCAGGCTTAGTTGAGTCTGGGTGGAGCACTTGGTTCCAAAACAGGCACTAACTCAGAGCAGCCGCAGTTCTCCTGCTGTGGCGCAGGCTTGGCCAAGCACTCAGTTCCACCCTAGGCATCACCTCAGCTCAGCAGCAGCTCCCCTGCAGTGACACAGTCTGGGTGGAGCACTTGGCGCTAACTCAGAGCAGCCACAGCTCTCCTGCTGTGGCGCAGGCTAGACAGAGCGCTCGGTTCCATCAGCTCTAAGACTCTGGTTGGACACAGTGTGCAGTTTGAATCCAGAATTCCTGGCTGAGATTGGTGGTCAGTTCGGGCCCGAGTCAATAACTGACCACAGCACGCACTTTGGGCCAAAAGGCCCTAGCGGAGCTTGGTGCGTAGTCCCAGCCCAAAAATTCTGACTGGACCCTGTGTGCATTTTGGGCCCAGAATCCCTAGCTGAGCTTGGCAGACGGTTCAGGCCCTGAGAATCTAGCTGAGTTCAGCCCGTGGTTCGGGCCCAGTGTTCCTGGCTGGACTTGGAAGGGAACACAGAAGGCTGTGGAGACCTTGGCCTGATCCAACGCTCATTCAGAGACCCAGAACAATTGCAGGATCCACAGCACAGGGGGGCTGAAGATCACTGGCTGTGAGAGACCAGAACATTAGGGCTAACCTCTTAGCATCCACACCAGTGAAGCTTTGAGCTCACAGCCTAGGGAAATCATGAGAAAACAAGTGAATCTATCGTCAGACACCCTCCATCCAACTATGGAAGCTACCCAACAAAAACAAAGACGGCAAGATGTCTAAAGGACAATGAAAAGCATACGCAAAAAACCCCAAACAACATGGCGTCTCCAGTTTCCAGCTATCCCAAAGAAAACAACCCAGAGAACTCAAATACAATGGAAATACAAGAAAATGACCTCAAATCCTTAGTAATGAGGATGATAATGGAGGAAACAAATAAAATTCATACTCAAATGCAGGAAGACGCAGACAAAACAGGTGAGAGACATAAAAGAAGCACATAGAGTGGAACTGGAAAAATTGCAGGAAAATGCAAACAACCAGATGAAAGAAATAAATAAAACGGTTCAAGCTCTGAAGACCTATAAAGAGGCAATGGAAGAAACTAAGAATATACAAAAATCAGATGAAAGAAATCAAAAATCTGTTCAAGATCTGAAAATGAAAATGGATTCAATGATAAACACACAGACAGAAGAAAACGAGAAGGTGAGACCCTCAGAGAAGAAGGCGAGCAAACACAGAGGTGAGCTTTTATAACAGAATCCAAGAGATGGAAGAACGAATCTCAGGTCTAGAAGATACAATCACAGATCTTGAATCAACCATTAAAGAAAATGCCAAATCTGGAAAACTCCTGACACAAAACATTCAGGAAATTAAGGACACAATGAAAAGAAGAAATCTGAGGATAATAGGCATTGAAGAAGGAGAAGACATCAGACTACAGGGCCCAAAAACTATTCTCAACAAAATCATAGAAGAAAATTCCCCAATCTAAAGAAAGAAATGCCTATTAAACATACAAGAGGCCTACAGAACACCAATAGAATTGACCAGAAAAGGAAAACTGCCCGCCACATAATAATCAAAACACAAAACATGCAGAACAAAGAAAAAATATTAAAAGCTGCAAGGGAAAAGGGCCAAATAACATTTAATGGTAAACCTATCAGAATTACACCCGACTTTTCAGCAGAGACCATAAAAGCCAGAAGGGCCTGGACAGAGATCCTACAAACCCTAAGAGACCACAGATGCCAGGCCAGACTACTTTACCCAGCAAAATTATCAATAACCATTGATGGAGAAAACAAAATATTCCATGACAAAAACAAATCAAACAGTACTATCCACAAATCCAGCTTTACAGAAGGTACTAGAAGAAAACTCCATCCCAAAGCGTCAAGCTACAACCAAAGCTAACAGGAAATAGATAACTATCCATGGCAAAAACACCAATACACAACTGCTCGACTGGAAACAACATCAAAATTAAGACTCTTAACAGTCACTGGTCATTAAATCTCTCAACATCAATGGCCTCAATTCTCCAATAAAACGACACAGACTAACTAAATGGGTACATAAACAAAATTCCAAACATTCTCTGCATCCAAGAAACACATCTCACCCATAATGAACGGCCATTACCTCAGGGTAAAAGGTTGGAAAAAATATTCCAAGCAAATGGTCACAAGAAGCAAGCAGGCATAGCCATTTTAGTATCAAACAAAATAGACTTTCAACCAAAATTAATCAAAAGGGATGAGGAAGGACACTTCATACTCATCAAAGGTAAAGTCAACCAAGATGACATCACAATTCTGAACATCTATGCTCCCAATTCAAGGGCACCTCACATTGTAAAGATCTCCTAAAAAAGCTTAAATCACACATCAATCCCCACACAATAATAGTGGGAGACTTCAACACCCCACTCTCACTGAAGGATAAGTCATTGAAACATAGACTAAGCCGAGAAATGACATCATTAACCAATGCCATGGGTCAAATGGATCTAACAGATATCTATAGAACCTTTCACCCAAACAAGAAAGAATACACCTTCTTCTCTGCACCCCATGGAACCTTCTCCAAAATTGATCACATCGTAGGTCACAAAGCAAGCCTCAATAGATACAAGAGGATTGAAATAATACCTTGTATCCTATCAGATCACCATGCTCTTAGGCTACCATTCAACAATAACAGAAATAACAAAAAGCCTACACGTACGTGGAAACTAAACAACTCTCTGCCAAATGACACTTGGGTCAGGGAAGAAATAAAGAAAGAAATCAAGGAGTTTCTGAAATTCAATGAAAATGAAGGACCAACATACCCAAATTTGTGGGATACATTGAAAGCAGTGCTAAGAGGAAAATTCATAGCACTAAGTGCCTTTAAAAAAAAATTGGAAATATCGCACATAAGCATCTTAACAACACAACTGGAAGCCCTAGAAAAAAAGAAGCAGAAACACCCAAGAGGAGTAGACGCCTGGAAATAATCAAACTCAGGGCTGAAATTAACAAATTAGAAACTAAGAAAACAGTCCAAGAATCAACAAAACCAAGAGCTGGTCTTTGAGAAACACAACAAGATAGACAGACCATTAGCCAACTAACTAAAAGGCAGAGAGACAGTATTGAAATCAACAAACATCAGAAATGAACGGGAGACATAACAACAGACACTGAAGAAATTCAAAGAATCATAAGATCCTACTTGAGGCATATACGCACAAAATTTGAAATCTAAGGGAAATGATAATTTTCTTGATCAATTTCACTTGCCAAAGTTGAATGAAGAACAGATAAACAAGCTAAATAGTCCCATTTCCCCTACAGAAATAGAAGCAATCATCGATGGTCTCCCTACCAAAAAAAGCCCAGGGCCAGATGGTTTCAGTGCAGAATTCTACCAGACCTTCAAAGGCGAGCTAATACCCATACTCTTCAAGCTACTCCAAAAGATAGAAATGGATGGAAAATTACCAAATTCATTCTATGAGGTCATAGTCTCATTGATACCTAAACCTCACAAAGACTCAACAAAGAAAGAGAATTTCAGACCAATTTCTCTTATGAACATAGATGCAAAAATACTAAATAAAATACTTGCAAAACGAATACAGGAACACATCAAAGATATCATTCATCATGACCAAGTAGGCTTCATTCCAGGCATGCAGGGATGGTTTAATATACGGAAATTTATCAATGTAATCCACCATATAAACAAACTGAAAATAAAAAACCACATGATCATCTCCTTGGATGCAGATAAAATTCAACACCCATTTATGTTTAAAGTTTTAGAGAGATCGGGGATACAAGGCACTTTCCTCAACATAATAAAGGCTATATACAGCAAGCCAATAGCCAAAATCAAAGTAAATGGTGAGATACTCAAGGAAAATTCCTCTCAAATCGGGAACAAGGCAAGGCTGCCCACTCTCTCCATATCTCTTCAATATAGTACTCGAAGTTCTAGCCAGAGCAATAAGACAACAAAAGGAGATCAAGGGTATCCAAATGGGAAAGGAGGAAGTCAAATTATCCCTCTTTGCAGATGATATGATAGTGTACATAAGTGACCCTCAAAATTCCACCAGAAAACTCCTAAAGCTGATAAACATGTTCAGCAAATTGGCTGGATACAAAATTAACTCAAAAAAGTTTTTAGCCTTCCTATACACAAATGACAAGCTTGCAGAGGAAGAAATTACGAAAACCACACCCTTCACATTAGCCACAAGCAATATAAAATATCTAGGAGTTACCCTAACTAAGCAAGTGAAGGACTTGTATGAAAAAAATTTCAAAATTCTGAAGAAAGAGATTGAAGATGACCTGAGAAGATGGCATGATCCTCCTTGCTCATGGATCAGGAGAATTAACATAGTAAAAATAGCCATCCTACCAAAAGCAATCTACAGATTCAATGCAATCCCAATCCAAATAACTACACAATTTTTTAAAGACATTGAAAGATCAATTCTGAGCTTCATATGGAAAAACAAAAAACCCAGAATAGCTAAAACAATCTTGTAAAATAAAAGGTGCTCCAGAGGAATCTCCATACCTGATCTCAAACTGTGCTATAAAGCAATAGTAATTAAAACAGCATGGTACTGGCACAGCAACAGGCTGGTTGATCAGTGGAATCGAATTGAAGACCCAGATATGAATCCACAAACATATGGTCACTTGATTTTGACAAAGAAGCCAATCCATTCAATGGAAAAAGGATAGCGTCTTCAACAAATGGGTGCTGTCTAACTGGAGGTCTATGTGTAAAAAAATGACACTGGACCCATATTTGTCACCTTGCACAAAACTCAAATCCAAGTGGATTAAAGACCTCAACATAAAACCAGAGACACTAAGCCACTTAGAGGAAAAAGTGAGAAAGAGCCTGGAACATATTGGCACAGGAGACAACTTCCTGAACAGAACACCAATGGCCCAGGACTTAATGTCAACCATTAATAAATGGGACCTCATGAGGCTGAGAAGCTTCTGTAAGGCAGGAGACACTGTCAAGAGAACAAAGCGACAAGCCTACAGACTGGGAAAAAATCTTCACCAACCCTACATCTGACAAAGGTCTAATATCCAAAATATATAAAGAACTCAAGAAATTAAACACCACCAAACCGAGTAACCCAATTGAGAAATGGGGTTTGGAACTAAACAGAGAATTCTCAACAGAGGAGTATCAAATGGCTGAGAAACACTTAAAGAAATGCTCAACCTCCTTAGTCATCAGGGAAATGCAAATCAAAACAACTCTGAGATTCCATCTTAGACCCATCAAAATGGTTAAGATCAAAAACTCAAGCGACACCACATGCTGGCGAGGTTGTGGGGAGAGAGGAACACTCCTTCATTGCTGGTGGGAATGCAAACTAGTACAGCCACTTTGGAAATCTATCTGGTGCTATCTCAGAAAAATGGGAATAGGGCTTCCTCAAGACCCAGCTATTCCACTCCTTGGAATATACCCAGAAGATGCTCCAGCACAAAACAAGAAAATTTGCTCAACCATGTTCATAGCAGCCTTATTCATAATAGCCAGAACATGGAAACAGCCTAAGTGTCCCTCAGTAGAAGAGTGGATAAAGAAACTGTGGTACATATACACTATGGAATACTACTCAGCTACTAAAAACAAGGAATTTCCGAAATTTGTGGATAAATGGATTGAGCTAGAAATGATCATAATGACTGAGTTAACCCCGAAGCAGAAAGAATCAAATGGTATATACTCACTTATATCTGCATACTAGCCCAAGGGGCATGTCCCACGAAAGCCTTCACTTACCAGGAAACTGGGACAGAGGGGAAGGCATCCTATTGGGACTCTAAATTGAGAGACACATGGGAGAATAGCAAAATAAAAGGATACAGAGGGTCCTAGAAATCTACAAGTAGAACAATATGATAGGCAGATTTGGGCCGAGGGTTCCCTCTCAAACTAAGGCACCAGCCAAGGACTATACAGGAGGTAAACTTTAAACCCCTTCCCAGATCTAGCCAATGGTCAGAATATTCTCCACAGTTGAGTGGAGAGTGTGATATGACTTTCTCACGTACTATGGTGCCTCACATTTGACCATGTCCCCTGGAGGAGGAGACCTGGTGGCACTCAGAGGAAGGACAGCAGGTAGCCAAGAAGAGACTTGATACCCTATGAGAATATACAGGGGGAGGTAATCCCCCCAGGAACAGTCATAGGGGAGGGAAATAATGGGAAAATGGGGGGGGGAGGAATGGGAGGATACAAGGGATGGGATAAACATTGAGATGTAACAAGAATAAATTAATAAAAAAAAAAAAAGCCGCAGAGCTAAATTATAAACCTGTCTGAAAGATATGCCCATGGTGCAATAATGGTACCAATCTTATGGATGTAGACGCCCATTTTTTATTGGACTTAAGGACAGGTACATAAGATAGACATCATTCCTGCCTAAATTAATGAGTCAAAGAACCTGAAACTAGCTATGTCATAGAAATATTCCCTAGGGGTAAATCTATTATTATTCTGTTAAATGAACACAGCAAAAAAAAAAAAACTGACTCCTAATGATATATTGCTAAGCTGTAGATCAGAAAAGCCTCTCAGCCTTCATCAGAGAAACATCTTCTTCAGTAGATGGTGACTAACACAGTGACCACAATTGGACAATTGTGGAGAAGACCTGGAGTACTCAGCCTTAAAAAGCTTTTTTTCCCCCCACCAATTTAAGTTTCAGGTCTCAGAGATCAACACAGAAGAGGAAGAAAAAAGAATCTAATAGGCAGCACTAGTGGAAATTTTTATGGAAAAACCCATTTCCAGATAGAGCAGAGCTGATCCAAATATGAATTTCTGACAGCATACACAAAACCTGTGCAAGTTCAATCCATAGAAAACATCAGGTAGAAGTAGAAGTTGGCATAAAGTCACATTTCTAACCAAAAAGATATTTGCAACTCTTCAATAGTACAATTGATAATCAGTTTGCTTCAACGGACCAACACTGAGTATATCAACCATACTTAAGAAAAAGGCCTCCAGGTCTCCCCATCCAGGGGGCACTCAGAAGAAGGATAGCAGGCTACCAAGAAGAGACTTGATACCCTATGAGCATATACAGGGGGAGGAAGTCCACCTCAGTCACAGTCATAGGGGAGGGGAGTAAGGGGAAATGGGAGGGGGGCGGAATGGGAGGATACAAGGGGTGGGATAACAATTGAGATGTAATATGAATAAATTAATAAAAAATAAATGTTTAACAAAATAGAAAACGGCCTCAGGATCTCAAAATTTTCACTGAGTATATTGACTAAGCTGTTAAAAGACTTATTGCATTTTATATTAAAATAAAACAATACACTGACCAAACAAATATACATCAGATACAATCCCTTGGAAATGTGTTAAACATAAAATTGGTTAGTAATATGAAATAATAGTGGCATTATCTTTATTCTTTTATCCCCCAATTTTTTATTGTTTCTTTTTTAACATATACACATATATTTACATTATTACACATGAATAAAATAAACCACATACAGCAAGAATAATCACAAGACAATCAATAATTTTATAAATGTTACATTCATAGTGATTTGGCTACAGTATTTGACAAACTTGAAGAAAACATCTTTCCTATCTTGTTTCATCTAAATTTCTGAAAAATATCAATATCTATCATATTTTATCTCTATTAACTTAAAACATCTATCTTGATCTAAAAACATCTTAACCTCCTAGTCTCCTAAGCTTAAATGAAAGACTAAACTATCTGATCTTCAATTTCATCGGAGATTTTAGAAAGAATAAAACTTAATTACCTGAGTGACCCAGAAGTGCGTGTCAGCAGCTTCAAAGAAGAAAAAATGGCTGAGACAATTTACTGCCTAAACAGTTACCCAACACTCTTGTTCATGTTGAAGCATTATGTTGAGCCTTCTGGCCAAATATATCTGACACATATTTGTGAGACAGGAGCTACTGAGGACTTGCTTAACCTGTCTGGCCTGCAGCTATGTTTGCCCATTTTTAGGCAGAATTCTGTCTGTGGCAGAATTGAGGACATTTTTGTCCAGTGGCTTGTTTGCCACAATTGAAGTCAACTCCGTAAGGAGGTTCTCGATGTTCATCATCTTCTTTGAGGCAGGCTGAGTGTTGCCAGGAGTTGACTTGTCCTATTGTCAAAGAAACTTTAAAATAAGAAGAATATCTTTAAATGCCATGTTTTGTAGGTCTTTGAGGAATTTGAAGACCTTATTTAACTATTTTACCTTATATATCTATAAAATCATATATTTCTATAAGATGTAGAGTATATATTCTTGTGATAAAATTAGACTAGTTTTTGACATGACCATGATTTGCATCAATATACAAAATTCAATACCATTCAATTAAAAAATCTTCTTAATTGTGCATAACAATTAAGGTTTTGAGATGAAGAGTAGATTCATAATCTGCCTTTTTGTTCTATCCTCCCTCTATATTTTATATCCCCCTTTCTTTCTTTTCAGCTCCTACCTCCTTACCTACAAAAGAAAAATAAACAAAAAGAGAGATGTCCCTGAGCCCAACCTAGATTTCTTTCTGTATTAGACAAATAAAAATTTATAACCAACTCCCAATGAAAATAAGTATCTGCAGACCAAGAGAGTAAACAGAAACCTATCCAACTTCCCTTGGAGGAAATGGGATGTCGTTGCATTAAGTTTTTTTTTCAGGCTGATTTAGGGCAAATAATATCTTTGAAGGTGCTCTCCCCTGGAAAAAAAATTGAGGAAAATGGTTAAATAAGCCAGGGATAGCATTTGTGGTCCATTTTCCAGAAGTCACAAAATTCCAGGCTTAGTAGGAGTCCCCTGTGGGACAGTCTGAAATACGGTATAATACTTGTGAGAAATTATGTTTTCAGACAAAAGTATTGGACACCGATGCTGGATCAGACCTGTCAGAACTCATTTTCCTCAGCAAGCTGGGTGCTGACATCCTGCATCCTCCATGTTCCAGCCCCAGGCGCCTCAAACAGGACATGTTCCAGGACAGTGTTGTAGGAACCCTGTGATCCCAATTGGTGACATTATCTTTTAAACCAATTATTTTTATTTTCTATCTACATTTATATTTTCTATGACAAATAATGTGGGAAGTGTCAACTTGCTCATTTATGATGATATAAAGCAAAAGTAAAAGTTTCCCATATATTCATAAAATCAATTATATTAATTTTTACTATTATACAATTAGTGTAGTAATTGATTCCTATATTCATATACCTAAGGCATTTAATATGTTCTGCAGAATCCCACATATTTAGCTTTGTAGCATTACTATGCATGTAAGATTCTCAAATGTCTACTTCATAAAATACAAAGATATACATCCACATAATGCAGGAATATCTAGGGGAAAGTCAAGTAAAGTACTAATATATATTACAGTATAGGTTACCTTTGAAACACCATGGCATTGAAAGAAACAGCTAGTAATAAGAGTTCCAGTTCTTATGAGATGCCTAGCATGGATAAAGATGAATGTATAAATTTTAAAAGTGTATTAGATTTTTTTCCAAGGGAATGATCGATAAATGATAAGCTAAGTTATGAGATAATGAAGTCATTTTTGAAGTAGATAGTGATAATTGCCTGTTTTGTGTATTAATTTTTTTGAAGAATTAAAAGAATGAATTATCTATGTTGTAAACCTACCACAAAGATAATTACCAAAAATTATGTAAAATGAAAGTTTCAGAACATTTGACACCTAAATTATTTTGTAATACAGTGGATCACCATCAATACAATTGCTGAATGCTACCTAATAAAATATTGACAAAATTGAAAAAGTTCTTTTGAATGCATTGTTATTCTTCAGCCATTTCTACTTGATTTTTGGTAGATAGCTTTAAGTTTTACTATTAAATACAAGAACACTAAATGGAAAGGGTCACATGCCAAAGGCTGTGACAGTGGTTTCATTTAGAAGATGTGAAATGAATATAATAATATATCAGAACACTATTTTCACTATTTGCATGAGATAGTCCATGGAAATGATCAGTACACATGAGACAATAGTGGAATATGATTAATTTTACACCCTAGGTGAGGCCTCAGTATTTGCACATTTGGTTTTAATTTTATTAGAGTTACTTCAGTGACTATATTTTTTATGGAATTCACATTTAAATGAATCTAATATGAGTAAAATTGATTGTCCTCCATAATGAGGGTGATCTTTATTTAATTAAATAAAAGACTTTAAAAAGTCATTATGTCAAACTAAGTAGGGGCAGTTCTGCTAGTATAGTCAGTTTGCACTTTTTCTGTAGGTCTCCAGTATGCCAGCCTGCCTTGCAACGGGGACTCTTAAGTGTCTGCCATAACCATCTATGTCAATTTCAAGTTAGCTTCAGTCCTTAGAGAGATACAGAAACAGAGACATAGACAGAGGCAGAGGAGACAAAGACAATGACACAGGATACAGAGAGACACACATGCAAAGAAACTGTATTAAGACACTTTAAATATTTTTAACTACTAGGAAAAGTTTAAAAAAAAGTTAACTCTAACTGTGCAGAAAATGATTCTGATTGTTTACAATTAATATGTTTTTTACACATAGATAAATAAACATAACTATTTCATGGATTAAATAAAGTGGGATTTCCTTTAGACAATTCCCTATACATTTCTGTGGTTTAATTTCACTCAAAACTCTTCACAGATTTTGCTGTTTGAACAGAAAAGCCTGTAAAATATTTAAGATTTTTCAAAAGATTTAGAGAGCACTAAAACATGCACCAAGACCAAGAAACTCTCCCAAGAAATCTATGTTACATGGATTTGGAGAAACAATTTCTTACAGCTGGAGCATAATTGACAGTAAAATACTAGGAAGAAGAGGAACAGAGATTCATCATTCTACAAATAGAGGCTTAAAAGGAAAAAATAAGACATAAGGTGAATACAGATATGACCAATTTTCTAGGTGTTCTCTTGGTTTCTAAGTACTGCTATCACCTTGTAAATAATTTAAGCAGTGTAAAAATTCTTACATATGTAACACTGTCCAAACACGTACTAACAGTCTTAGTGCCTATTGAAAAATCATTGAAAAGTTTATGAGGCACTAATACACTGTTTTCAGTTAATGTTTTGATTAGTTTAATGCTTTTATTTCATTGTGATTTATTCAAAATCCTCAAGAAGGTCTCTGTAATAAACCATGTAATATTTTACAGAAGTAACATGATTTCTTGTCCTGGGTTTTGAAAATCTCTATGTGTTGTTATTTTGCTTTAGCCTATATCTGAAAACCAACTCCTGGAGAAAACTCTTCTTAAATATCATACACCAGATTGACAGCAAAGCTACAAATAGAACCTAGTAATACAGTTTCAGGTCCAGACTTATATCATCAAACTACGTGAGTTGCCACTTTCTTTGACTGATCTCCCTTAGCTTCTAATTTGTCTCCGAAATTTCTCATTTATGGAGGTAACATAACTCAGAGATACTTCATTGGTTGTATAACAGAAAAATGTATGTGTGGAATTAATTTGCTGAGAATAAAAAACATTGTAAAACTGAAGTGGTTTGGGGAAATAAACCCAAACAATGGTTGATATTTTATGGTAGCAAATGGCCCACAAATTGACAAAGATACAATATGTGCTCTTATGATAATCTAGAAACATCACTTACTCTGTCTAGTCATGTCGTAGCTGGGAAATAAATGATACAAATATACTTACTAGAGATGCAGATACATATGGTGCTTTCCAATCTGAGAATGCCTTTCTGTCATCTCAAGTGCTGATCCCTTTCAAGGAGGAAGAGCTTAACTTTGTTTACATTAAAATTAATAAGCTGAGCTTCATGTACTAATGTAGGAAATGCAATAACCTACATGACTGAGTACACACCTACACTGTAATTCCAGGAGCTGTGTGAAGCTGAATTAAAGGGTTTGAAAGGGTTGTTGGTTTTTATCTCAAGCTCATAATTTTGCTTCCTATTAATTTACCAAGGAATAGCATAGAATGCTCATAAGTCATAATTTTAACTGGAGTGATGAGATACTATCTATCTTCATATTATACTTTATATATATATATATATATACACTCCACAATAAAGGTCAATAAAGATAGCAGTAGATTCTTTTACCTTTAATTTAAAAATGTTTCTTCTGCATTCATTCATCTCATTCAATAACTCAGAGAACTAAAACTCTCTGGAAAATCCACAGGGAAAAACTGTACCTGATTAAATATCAATAAATAGAAAGAGAAATCTGACATCATATTAAAATAACAGCATTATTATTATTACCATTAATATCATCATCATCATTTTGATACAACTCCATGGTACTTAGTGTATGACCAATATGTTATACTACTAGAATTAAAATAAAAAGGAACTGTTTTATGATGAAATATATATTTGTGTGTATACATGTATATATAATGCATATCTAGCACAACTAATATATAATATACATGTATCAGTCTCTCTCTTTCTCACTGCTTGCCTCCTCCTCTGTTGTGGTTATGTGTGCACATGCACATGTGTGTGCAGTTCTAGGGATGGAATCAAGGGCTTCCTAAACAATAGGGATAATGCTCTCTACAAATGAAGTAGTCTGACATCGAAAGTGATTTAGCGTTTGAATCAGAAGTAATGCAGCTGAATACTATCTCATGAAGTTTTATTAATATCCTTTGAGCAAATAAACTTTTGTATAATTTCTGTAAAAAAAGATATTTATAGTAAGTCTTTGAAAACTCTGTATTATTAAAATTATGCTGTTTATTTTAAAGCCCAAAAAATGAATAAAAGAAGCTGTTCTTATCATGATTATAATGCTCATAGTTACTCTTCATAACATATGAAAGTCTCTATTATAATGATTACATGGTAATAAAATAATTGGTAAAATTAGGTTAAAGATATATCTTAGAAGAACACTTTTTTCATATGTACTAGACTCTATATTCAATCTCCAAAATCATAAAAATAAATTGTTATGGTAACATACATAAATTTTTACACATTCAAATATATATATGTGACCTGTGGTTATTTATTTTCTTTTCAAGCACTATAAATTCACTTTAAGAAAGGAAAGACAGGTACTGTCTAGATAAATGGAAAACCATATATTTCATTTGCATACTAATGCATGGGTGACAATCGCATTAATATATCTTCCTTCTACTTAAAACTTCATGACAAAAGATTTTTTATAAAAAGTGATTAAATACATGCACACCAAGGACAAGAGTGTAATTGAAGAACTATAGCAACATATTTTATTGTGTTTATCTTATATAGACCAAATATTAATTATGTGAGGAGGTTAATTGTAGCTCCAGTCAACAAAACCATCTGTTCATAAGTTATGAGAGTCACTAAGAATCTTTCTACTGAGATCTTGACCTTAGCTAGTTATTTTTAACTCAGAAAGCTTATAGACTGTTAATAGAGTTTAATGCCAGTAGTGATCTTATCATACAGATCAAGTCAATAAGCTAATTTAAGTAGAAAAAAACCTGCGACTTTAAAAATATCTTTCACTTACTTGCTTAAAACATGGAAATATTTAACACTAAAAGTTAATGTATACAATTCCATAAAGAGAAGTATTAATAATGATGTTAATAAATAGGTCATAAACTGCCATAGAGATGCATATATTTACTCATTGGATTATAACGATTTCCTCAAATTTCTAAAAATTCATACTTTCGCTATCATTATGAAAAGAAACAAGATTAATATTTAAAGTTCCCAGATATTTGTGGAATATTTCTAAAAATTTGTTCATTTATAAGAAAATAACCCTCATAATACCTTGTAAATATATCCTCCAATGGATGATTCCAAATGCATTCATATTCAACCTAAAAATTCACCCTTAACTTTGCTTATCAAATTGAGGACTCTTCCAACTCTATATCCTAAGCATCTGAATAGCTAGTCACTTTCCACATTAATTATCTATGTATAAACTTGTGCATACGTTATAAATTTCTCCCTTATGATTGTTTATTATTTATTATAGAAATGATGTAATGTCACCGAGAATGATTTTGAATTTGTTGTGGAGCCAAGACTAGTTTTGAGCTCCTGAATGACTTGCCTCCATGCTCCATTTGACAGAAGTTTCTTTATAGTGTTCTGTAGTAGTAACATCTGACAACAAAAATTACAACATAGGAAGCATTCATGGACATCCAAGCAATGTGATCTTTGAAAAGAATTCATGTTTGTCTATTATTAAATATCTTTGTACATACTGGATACTGAAGCAAAATGTCTTGTTTTGAATATGAGACTAAAATTCTGAATAAACTAATTCATCAGCCGAGCGTGGAGGCGCATGCCTTTAATCCCAGCACTCAGGAGGCAGAAGCAGGCGGATTGCTGTGAGTTCGAGGCCAGCCTGGTCTACAAAGTGAGTCCAGGACAGCCAAGGCTACACAGAGAAACCCTGTCTCGAAAAACAGAAAACAAAAATAAAAATAAATGAAAATAATTCATCAATACTTTGTAAAGCTGTTGGTGATCTCTGCTGTTATTGTTGTTTTCACCAGGAACTGAAGGATAAGTAGTTCACAAAACATAAATGAATTTCTTCTCTCAAAGATGTTACATGAACTCTCTAAATCCAGACTAGATATCTTCTCAGAAAGAGCTAATGGATTTCTAGTTGTAATAAAAATTGCTTTAATTTTAGTAAATATGCCTTTTTAAAATTCATTTAGATGCACATAAAACTTAAAACTTACATTTAAGTCTCTTTATTAAAAAATAAGCAACAAATCAAATTTATTTGTATCAATTAGACTGGATGATTTAGCAACTCAATCCTGTGCAGAGCAAAACCAGTTATCCCAACTTGAATAGTATAGTAGCTTTTGATCTTTTGTCATGAATAGTACATTGAACCAAGAAAATTGATCAATAGTTCGCTAATAAAACCTCCATATTATAACATACTATTTAATTATATAATATATGTTTATGTTATATAATCATTAAATAGCTACTGTAATCAAAAAGGAATCAGAGATCCAAAATCTGGAAGCAGTTACTCCTACAAATTACAAGAAATCGAAATATTATTATTTACCAATATGGTTCCTCTCTTAACCATTTTATTTCTGGTGTGTATGCCCGTGTGGTGTTAACTCAGATACAAGAGTGACATTTCCTGAGCCCAAAATTCATGAACTCAGATCCCTACCCAACTCATGGCACTTTACCGACCATGGCATCCCAGAGCTCTACCTAACACCCTCTAATAAATTGGTCTGTGCTTCAAAATAATATCAATTATATAAAGTAAAATTATTTACATATTCTTTTAATGTAGTTTTTCTTATTTATACTTTATATGAACATATATTGATGGAATTTAAAAGCAGAAGTAATTAAGTAGAATATGTTTCACTACAGTGAACATTTAGTGTGTGGTATCACAGTAACAAGAATGTTTCTAAATGAATGGTGTACAACATATGTTCATATGTTTCTGGTCAAATAGCAATTATTTCCCACTGGAAACTGATACTTTCTGACTCTTATGTATACACTTTGTTTTATTTATAACTAAGGTAAATACAACCACAGTGATAAGTTTGAATGAAAGCAGCCTTCATTGGTACTATCACAATAGGTGTATACAAGAGAATGCTGTTCTCAGTTGTAATACAAATCCCTGTTGACAATGAAATAATAGCTTCCGTCCACCTAAGATTCTCTGTAAATGTATAAATGCAATAAATCAATTTCTTAAGGTAACTTTTTAATACTTTCTATAGAATAGATAGGGATTGTCTCTGATTCTCTTTTTCTAAAATTTACCATGTTATCCAAAAATTGTGCACTCCACTTCTGCTAATATACCTCTATGAACAAAACTGTTGAAAATTGTTATTATCTATAAATGATTAATTGTGTCATTATTGTGGAGCAAATACCTTTTATGTAATTATCGTTCATAGGTGATCTCTTATTACTTTTTGAAATTTCTTATTATATATGCCAAGCTTCCACAGCTGATCTAAGACATGAAAAATAAAGATATTCAGAATGATTCAGCTCATAAGCAATTTCTGATTCTGAATCTGGATGCTAGAATTAGATACTGAGTTGTTCTCCAGTGTAAGCCAAGTTGTTTTTGCAATTTGTAGGAATCCAAGGTATCTAATGAATCAATCAGCCCATGAAGAAATAATGTCCTGATAATACAATGAACACTTCTCAGTTTCTGTGAGAACAAAATTGACATAAATATGCTTTGAAAGGATAGGATCCTACTCTAAAGTGTACTTGTGTTTATACTGATTGTTTCCTAAGATTACTTATTTCTATTAATAATGGTAATAATGATAATAAGGTAATTGCTTCCTATAATTACACTTTAATTTTGTATAAAAGGAAGTCCTATGGAAAGATAAATTGGTTGATACACTGATAAATATACCTTTTTTCAGAAAAATAATCATCAAATATAAAATTACAGTGTAAGGAAAACAGAATATTCACTAAATGCTTGTAGGGTTTAGAGGTGAAAGGTTGATTTGAAACAAGTCAGTTATTTAAACACCTTCTATTGATTAATGAAGATCATTTGGCTCTATCATGCATTATTACAAGTAGAAATATTCTCCTCTTACTATCAAAAAATTACTGGCAAAATAATCTTGATCCAGTGATTTTTCCATTAATTTATTTATTTAATCAATTTACACTGTGACCACAACCCCTATCTCCACTTCTACCAGTCCTACCCTCACACCACTCTCCTCCTATTCTTTTCTTCTCAGAGAAGGGAAGGCTTCTTATGGGTACTAACCCAAATTGGCATAACAAGTCACAGCATGATTTAGGGCATCCTCTCCACTGAGGCAAAACTAGGCAATCCAGGGAGGTGAAAGAGATCAAAAGGCAGTCAACAGAAGAAAGCACCTTCTCCCCTTATTAGGGGATCCACGTGAAGAACAAGCTTAATATCTGTTATTATGTGTACAGTGCCTAGGTCTGGCCCACGCATGCTCTTTGGTTGGTGTTTCAGCCTCTGTGAGCCGCCAAGTTAATTGACTCTGTAAAACTTCTTGTGGAGTCCATGACCCTTCAGGTTCCCTCAATCCTTTCTCCTACTTTTCCATAAGACTCCCCCAGCTCTTATTCGGATCTGTGTCTGTTTTCATCAAATGTTGGGTGATTCCTCTCAGAAGACAGAAATGTGAAGCTCCTGTGTGCAAGTATAGCAGAGCATCATTAATAGTAACATGTTTGGCTCTCTCCCGTGGGTTGGATCCCAAGTTGTGTTAGTCATTGCTTTGCCATTCCCTCATTCTCTGCTTCATCTTTATCCCTATTCTTCATGTAGGCAAGACAAGTTTTGGTTCTAAGGGTTCTTCTTCTTCTTCTTCTTCTTCTTCTTCTTCTTCTTCTTCTTCTTCTTCTTCTTCTTCTTCTTCTTATTATTATTATTATTATTATTATTACTATTTTGTTTTTATTTTATTCACATTATATCCCAACTGCTATCCCCTCACTCTTTTTTAATATTTTATTAACTTATTCATATTATATCTCAATTGTTAGCCCATTCCTTGTATCCTCCGATCCCTCCCTCCCTCCCACTTTCCCTCTACTCCTCCCCATGTCTGTGACTGAGGGGGACCTCACTTTTATCTTCCCATTCCCACCCTCCCTCCATCTTCTGCCCTATTCTCTTATGCTGGACCTCTCTCTGATGGGGGGTCTTCTCCCCCACTATCTAATCACAGTATTTCGGGTCTCATGAGGGTAGCCTGCATCCTATGCTGAGAGTTGGATGGAAGAATGGGAGGAATGGAAGGACCTGGAGGTGATTATGGGCAGAGATCAAATCATAGGCAACAGAGTTCATGTTAGGGGCAGTTCCCTCTCTGCCCCATTGTCACACATATGGAGAATGAGCTGTCCATCAGCTACAACTGAACAGAAGAGCTAGGTTTTCTGCATGTGTTGTCCTTGGTTGGTGCATCAGTTTCTGCAACTTCCGCTGGGTCCAGATTCATTGGTCATTAGAGACTGCTCTGTAGATAATTCTCTATTTAGATCTGTATCCTATTTTTAATTGGGTTATTTTGCTTGTTGATGTCTAGTTGCTTAAGTTCTTTTTATATGAGCCCACTGTTGGATATAGGTAGGGTTGGTGAAGATGTTTTCCCAATCTATAGGCTGCCATGTTGTCCTATTTATTGTGCCCTCTGCCTTTCAGAAGCTAGTCCATTTCATGAAGTCCAATTTATTAATGTTGAGCTTAGTTTCTGAGTTGTTGGTGTTTTGTTCAGGAAGTGTTCTCCACTACCAACACATTCAAATCTCGTTCCCATTTTCTCTTCTATTAGATTTAGTATATCCAGTCTTATGTTGAAGCTTTTGATCCACATGAATTTCAGTTTTGTTCAGGGTGGTAAATAATGTTCTGTTTGCATTCTTCTACATACCAACACCCATTTAGAGTGGCACCATTTCTTAAAAATATTTTCTTTTGTCTATTGTATAATTTTGACTTTTTTTGTGAAAATTCAAGTGTCTATAGGTATATGCATTTATTTCTGCATCCTTGATTGAATTTTATTGAATAACTTGTCTGGTTTTATTCCAATACCATGCAGTTTTTATTAATATTGCTTTTCAGTAATATGGTCAGTTTTACTATTTTAACCTACCAATCCATGAGCAGGGGGTCATCTTTCCATCTTCTGTTTCTTTCTTCAGTTTCTTTCTTCAAAAACTTAAAGTTCATGTCATACAGGTCTTTTCACTTGGTTGGTTAGAGTTACACCAAGATATTTATATTGTTTGTGGCCATTGGCTATTGTGAAGGGGGTTGTTTCCATAATTTCATTCTCAGACCCTTTATTGCTTCTATAAATGAGGGCTACTAAATATTTTTAGCTAATTTTATATCCAGCCACTTTACTGAAGGTGTTTAAAAGATGCAGAAGTTCTCTGGTAGGATTTTTGGGGTCACAGATGTAGTGTCATATCATCTGTGAATAGCGAAAGTTTGACTTTTTTCTTTCTAATTTGTAGTCCCTTGATCTCCTTTAGTTTTTGTATTATTCTAGGTAGAACTTCAAGTACTATATTAACTAACTGAGAGTGGTAAGCCTTGCCAGGTTTCTGATTTTGGTGGACTTGATTACTTTTTAAAATTTTGTTCACTTTACATCCTGATTGTAGCCCCTTCCGCATTGCCTCCCAGTCCCACCCTTCCTACCCCACACACCCTCCCTCCTTCCCCTCAGAAAGGTGTAGCCTTCCTCCCTTAACATTAGACCTAAACCGATCAGCTCTTGCCTTTGCATCCAGTGAAAGCCAGTGATCAGCATGTCTACTTCTTCTGTACTTTGTTTAAGACATGTGTCCTTGCACCAGGATTTTAATTTGGGTGTTTGGATCTGAGCTTATACCTGTACACTTGCCAGGCAAGCTCTTTCCAGTTGAGCTATCTCATTGCTTCTGGAATCTTATTTATAATACTTTTTGTTTTTGTACAAAGAAAAGATATTGAATTTTAAAATAGTGCTTTGCAATTCATCATTTTTATTCTTTTTATTCATTTGAATGTATTTATCCTTAATTTGTGTTCAAAGTTCACAATAAATAAAATAAAATATATTAATACAGCATTTATGAAAACATGTCAGTAGTTCTTTTGTATTTCATACCCACATGTAATGTACACTTTTACTGAAGAATGAAGTTAGACATTCCATAAGCAAAACAGTTTTCACTACATTTGAAGGGTGTGATTAGGTCTTTTAAATTTTATTTATTTTACACCCTGTCTGCAGTTTCCTCTACCTCCTCTCCTCACACTCCCTTGCCACAACCTCTCCTTTCCTTCTTCCCCATATATTCCTCCTTTGCTTCTAAAGGGATGGCCTGGAAGAATATCAACCAGCGTTGACATACCAAGTTGTAGTAAGACTATGTACTTCCTCTTACATGCACGTTAAGCAAGGCAACTCAGAAAGAGGAAAGAGTCACAAAAGGAAGGTATTTGAAACCCATTCCATTGAAACCCATATCTGGCACTGCCCAGAGTGCTGGGACCCAGAGGCTGGATAACACATAAAAGTCTTGAGGAGATTATAGATATAAGTAACATATATGAACATAATAAACAGTTCACAGCAAGCCCACAGTTGATGTCAACTCAAAGCAATTACATCAAAAATCAGGAACAAAGAAATGCTGTACAGTTAATATAGTATTCAATATAGTACATGAAGTCTTCACTAGGGTAATCAGACAACTGAAGGAGACAACAAAGATGCAAATTGGAAATGGAAAAGTCAAAGCACTTTTATTTGCAGAAACTATGGTAGCATACATAAGGGACACTAAAAATTCCACCAGAAAACTCTTTCAAACGACAATTATTTATAGCTTCATGTAATGTAGAATATCTTGTGGTGTCTTTAACCAAGCTAGTAAAGACTTGTATGATAAAACTTAGAGACACTGAAAAAAGAAATTGAAGAAGACATACCCAATCTCATGAACCAGAAGAACTGATATACTATAAACTGCCATCCTACAAAAAAACAATCTATAGATATAATGTTATCTCCATCAAAATTGCTGCACAGATGTTCATGGATTTTGAGAGGATAATTTTTGCCTTTATATGGAAACACAAAAAACCAACATCACTAAAACACTCAATAATGATAATAAAATTGCTGAAAGCATCAAGATCTGCAGCCTAAGATTGTACTCCGGATGTATAGTAATAAAAGCACCATAATAGTGCAACACAAAAAACCTGGGTTGATCAATAGAATATAATTAAAGATGCTGACTTAAATCCACACACCTACAGACACCTGATTTTTTTAAAATAAAGAACTCAGAATACATACTGGAAAAACCAGGTAACCATTTTCACAATTGGTACTTGTCAAACTGCATGGCTGCATACAAAAGAATTGATACTCATGACACTGTTAAAAACTCAATTCCAGATGGATTAAAGACCTCAACATGAAGCTAGATACATAAATAGATATTTCTAAAATAATATTTAATCTTAAGTTATTAAGGTTTAGGGAAAGAAATGGAACTGACTTTATTCAGAGTAACAAGATACTTGAACATCCAGAGGCCAAGAGGATCATTTTTGTCTTTCCTCCAGTAAGGTGAATATTAATGGACTAGACACAGGGTTGAGGTGTAGTCAACCGTCATTATAGCCAAGCAAATAGTGCAGAATGTGATTTTTGTTCTTGAAAAGTATTTTCTCAGTGAGCATCTATTAAAACATAACACCTTCCTTTTCTTCCCAAACCTGTCATTGCATTGCTGTCTGGCTGCAATTAAAAAAAAATCATTGCTGCAGCTCTCCTGATTAATCTTGACTCACTAATTACTCTTCCCATTTACTTCAGCTCACAACTTGTATCGTGTCTGTGTTTTTTACCTTGCTCTCATTGCATTTGATGCTTCTTCCAGTCTATTTCATCTTTTCCATTATGCACTGAATTGTCCCTTTTCAATGTACATATTCTGGATTTGAGTTAAATTGGCTATCAGAACATGGAAATGTGTTCAACAAGAAAGTAATGTGCACAATTGACGTGTGCATCAAAAAGCTGGCCATAGGCAGCCTGAAGGAGATGTAGCTTTGCCTTTATGTAAAGCCATAGTGAAGAAGAGATCTATATGATCATTTCATTCTCCATAGCTGACTGACTATTGTGTACTTATATGTAAATCTATAAGACTTATATATCTTCAGACATTAATAGAATGTTTTTGAGCTAGTATGCATTGCATAATATAAATATAATATAATATAAACTTTAAATAGCCTACAACCTGACTTACCTTGGGCTGGGACCTCTGGCTACTGTGCTGAGGTCAGTGAAAAGGAGGTCATCATAGTATCCCAGGACCATGGTGATGGCAATAGAGGTTAAAAGTAAAGTCAGGAGACATCCACAAACTCTCTAACTGCCATGCTACATGGTGCAGGTGGGAAAAGATATCCACAGAGTTGTCCTCTGCCACATGCCATAGATGAATGATAGACACACAGAGGCCCTCCTGCTGCCACACTACACCTTCAGGAGAGTGGAGCCACTCTACACCTGCAGGAGAGTGGAGTAGTCCACAGATCTGCCTGCCACCATGACAAGTGTTGTGCTGTAGACATCTAAAAGCCTGCTTGTTGTCACAGGATAGGATTCAGATAGAAGAGGTCACCCAAATACCTGCCAGCTGCATTGCCCCAAACCACTACAATGTGCAAATATGTGGTAAACAGGAGAGAGAGAGAGAGAGAGAGAGAGAGAGAGAGAGAGAGAGAGAGAGAGAGAGAGAGAGAGAACAGTTTGAGCCTTGCGAAGGGAGGTGGAACTGGAGACACAAGGGAGGAGTGCAACAGCTTCTTGTAGGTAGGCAGCTCCCAGGCCATGCTGACGCTGAAGGTTACGTCAGGGCCCATGCTATACAGCACCAGGGGACGGTGTTGATGCCTGTGGCTCATATTGCTACTAGAGACCATGGCATGTCCTTGGATTGGGAGGGTGCCTGGGAGCTGTGTAGAACTTGCCCTGTCCCTCATGAGCTGTGGTATTCTGGAGAGCTGGAATTACCTCTCACAGGTGGTAGCACTCAGGAGACCAGGCCCTGTGCCCAGCCTAGGCAGCATAGTAGGACTGGCCCTGCTTGGAGGAGCACAGGTAAGCCAGCTCTGAGCATGAGAGTGAGGGAGAGCTGGCCCCTCCACTTGTCTGCAGTGAGGTGGCAGGAGTGAGAGCATGAAGCTTTCTCCCCTCGCCATATGTGGTAGTTGGGACCGTGACCTTGACCATCACTGGCAGGAGAGAAGGTTCTGCACATTTACTGAGAAACACAGTCTAGCTGGCCCCAATGGCAAAGTCACAGGTGAGCAGCCCATGGGATGTAATAGCAAAGGAGCTAGCCCAGCCCAGCCCTCACAGCCTGTAGCCTTGAGAGAGTGCAGTATGCCTCTATTGAGCAGCATAGTAGAGCTGGCTATGGAGGTGTTGGTGCAGGTGAGCCATCCCTGAGGGCATTAGAGTAGAAGAACTGGCCCTGCCTCCTGTTGATGGAGGCATTGGTTGGCCTAGCTGGAGCAGTTCTGGAACGCTTGCCCTGGTGGTGCAGTTAAGGGACAACTTGCAGTATTAGCAACTCAGCTAGCACCCAGGCCCAGATCCAAGTCATTGTGTTGGGTCACCTTAAAATATACATCGTCTGTGAACTGTTGGAGAACATGAAAATGTCAGGCCTGATCCAAAGCTTCAAGATCTCCCTGACATAGAGCAACAACATGAGAACCAGGAGGTGTCCCAATAAGTAGCCAATTTAATGGTATCACAAAAGCCAGAGACCTCGAACCAGACAATAACTCATTGCAATGAACATGTGCAAATGAAAATGTATAGACAGATGAGTATATTGTGGGACATATTGTGACACACTACAGCTTTCATGACAAGATATTTTTTATCTTTTGTTTTGCTTATGTTTGTGTGTCTGTGTGTCTGTGTGTGCTCACATGCACTATTTTCAGGGGTAGCTTACAAGGGCAGAAGTCAAATTCAAGGGATGGAGATATGAGTGGAACTGGGGTGCATGATGTGAAACTCACAAACAATTAATAAATGTTTGCAGAATAGATTGATAAATTGTGTGCATATGTGTGCCCTCTATTCTTCATTCAAAACTAGATAACAGACTATTTTCACCACAGCCACCTCCAAAACCTCTCTAGCTTCCTTCCACTCACTATTCTCTCCTTACTCACTGAGACAATGATTACTATTATTTTTATTAAATAAATTTATTTTACATAAATATCAGAGTTTCAAATTGAATTATATTTTAATGTACATTTTCTCAAGAGCCTGGAAAGGAACATTGATTTGACATGTGCACTCATATCTTTTTTTACATGTCATCTTTTTGTTCTTGAGCATGAAAGGTTTATTTTTACATTTGATGAAAACTGTATATATAATTAATGTGTACCAGTAATTGAAGATTGGGAAAGTTTTATTTTAAATCCACTTAAATTAGTTATTGTTGCTTTACTTTTATAATAGTTAAAATGTAAAAAAAAAAAAAAAAAAAAAAAAAAAAAAAAAAAAAAAAAAAGAACTCAAACATCTCTTTAAGTTGGAAGTGGCCACTATGTTTGCCTTTATTTCTATGTCTTTAGATTTAGAGACTATTGAAATATTTTTATTAAAATAGTATGGAATGCAAGAAAAGATGGAAACTATTCATTCCTAAAGTCTCTGAAGAAAATTATCTAACAGTTATGGTAAATTACCCTTAATAAGAGGATATCACATATTCTAACAAGCTTTTATGACATATGCATGAACACAGACAAAGAAATGGTGTTTCAGAGTCAATGGTCATGTTCCCTGTAGGTCATTACAGTAAAAAGCTTGGCTGCCTTACATCACCATGAAAACTTCTTTTATTTATTAGGATTCAATCTTTATGTTCAGCAATGTGCATTGAAGGTGTCAGGGCATATATTATATGCAGAACTGAGAAAGAGTATTTTGCATGCTTCACATCACTCTGAATATATTAAGAGATTCGCATTAATCATCTGGTTCCCAGATTGTTATAATGAATTGACTTATAAATTGCTATGGATCCAAGTTATTCTCTGAAAGTAGTACAGGTAAAGGAAAGTAAACAAACAGAGTAGGAATTGGCAGGTAGTTTAGTTTTTATTAACTTTTATGAATTGACATGTACTTGTTAGATGTATAGCAATACAGGATTTAACATTTTCTCATGAATAATTTTACAGTTTAAAAGAGGCCAGTTTGGGGCTGAAGATCTGTCCATTTGTGTTTATAATATGGTCTTTGAACTGTACTCTGAACTTACATAGCTCATTTTGCAATAATTGCTTTGGTGTCATGTCCTATAGTCCCTTGAAGATAAAATATTTCATACAGTTTGTATGGTGATGATGATGTTTTGCATTTGCATGTCATTCTTATATTATTTCTTTACTTAACTACATGGAATATAAAACTATTCTTCAATACTATTCTGTAACTTTTATCAGCTATCAATTTTATACATGTAATATGGTTTCTTAAACAAATACACATACAGAAGAGCATATATTCTACTTGAATATGTTAGTAATTTTCTTCTTTATAAATTCTGAAAATATCATGTGACACAAATAAAAATGCATATTTATTTTACACTTCTACTGTGGACCAAACTGTATAATACCTGAGGTATTGTAACCTTAACTCTCATCATAAGACCATGATGTTTGTTACATTATTTCTGGTTTAGAGAATATATAAACCACCTAATATAGTACATGTGTAATTTTTCTCAATACACTAAAAAGAAAAGAGTTGGAATGAAAATCAACTCCTGAAACACATTCCATGATTCTCGGTATGTGGTCTGGGTTCTAACTCCACTTATGGAACATAATCATTTCTACAGTAGGTTTTATCACTACTTTTTTTTCATGTAGAAATTAGGAGTAAAACATACTCATCATTTTGTTTAGAAAATTATTTAGTTTTTTTTGTCCAGTTTATCATTGGTCAGCTACGTTGCTGAGATATATAGCTTCTTACATTCCTAGAAGAAGGGAAAATTATACACAGTTTTGAAAACTATTATAAAACTGAAGAATTGATAGTTCTAGTAGTAATTGGTATAACTTTCTTATACAGATTTGGTCTCCTTAAAGAATGAGAGAGAATCATAGTTAGTAAATATATTTGATAAGTTTTCTGTAATAGGCACTTTGCATGGACTATGCTCAGTAGAGGTATTAGTTTTCTCTGTTGTCTCTAAGATTGATATATTCATTGAGTTTGATCAACAGACAAGTTTTCTTCTAGCTCAATTATTACTACTTGTAGAAATGAGACATCTCACTTATAATAAATAAATAATTGTATCAGATATAATTATATAAATCATTGTATAAAATAAAATAATTTAAAAATAAAATAATTGTACCAGATGATGTCTAATTCTCTTTGAACTAAACAAATAACATAATTTATTTAAATAGCAAAACATAATCTGAAGAGTAGACTCAACTATATTATTAATTTCTTCCAAATTCTGACATAATAAAAGCATCATAGTTTGATTTTAATGAATATATTCACATAATATATTGAAAGGAGGCATACAATAATTTAATATCATCCTAAATCAGTAAATGATGATACATTTGGTGCCTCTAAAGAACAACAAAAGCCCATAATGTAGTTCTTACACTATTTTAATATGGAAAATCACTTCTTTGATTACGCTATACACTTTTTTCTTGTTTTTGTTCTGTTTTCTTTTGTTTTGTTTTGAGACAGGGTTTCTCTGTGTAGCCTTGCCTGTCTTGGACTCCTTTTGTCGCCCTCATGACTTTATGTAAGATTTTGCTTAATCAGCTAATGGACTCTCTGAAATTTGTATAAACAAATGAAGAATAAAGAGTAAGAGGAACGAAAAGGGTCATAGAAATACATGAGAACATTTTAGGAATGAGCCAATAATTAAAGTGTTAAAAGCACTTGAATGATCAGAGAGAGAAAAATTGTAACAGATGGACTGAGAGTAGATGTAGGTCACTGATGAGTTTAGATAAAGACATCTTTTTAGAGAATGAAATCATGTAAGATATCTTAAACTCATGATGCAAAATCTTTGGATCACCACTCCAGTAATTTATTAATATAAAATAAGGAATAAAAGAAGAGAAGCATGGGAGAATGGCAAAGTAGAAGGATCCAGAGGGTGCTAGAAACCTACAAGTAGAACATTATGATAGGCAGATTTGGGCCCAGGGGTCCCGCTCAAACTAAGGCACCAGCCAAGGACAATACAGGCAGTAAACTTTAAACCCCTACCCAGATCTAGCCAATGGTCAGAACAGTCTCCACACTTGGGTGGAGAGTGGGATATGACTTTCTCACGTACTCTGGTGCCTCACATTTGACCATGTGCCCTGGAGGGGGAGACCTGGTGGCACTCAGAGGAAGGACAGCAGGTTACCAAGAAGAGACTTGATACCCTATGAGCATATGCAGGGGGAGGAAATCCCCCTCAGTCACAGTCATAGGGGAGGGGAATAGTGGGAAAATGGGAGGGGGGAGGGAAGAATGGGAGAATACAAGGGATGAGATAAACATTGAGATGTAACAAGAATAAATTAATAATAGAAAATTTAAAAAAAAAAGAAAACAAAAACAACAACAGAGGATTCCATCAGGAACTGAATTTTTAGGAGTTTCCAGCTCATGGGCTAATGACTACATATACATTATCCTCCTTACTATGTGAATAACTTATATTCTAAGTCTCATTTTATCACTCTAGATAGGAATCAGAACAGTTGTTCTGAGCAGTGGAAATGGATTGAAATTTAGATTACAAACTTGAATATATTCTAGATGGCTTAATCAAGAAATAAAAAGTTCATTTATAAACCTGTGATGCATGCACCCTGGAGAGAAATTTGCTAGAGAGAGTGTGTGTAAAATTTTAAAGCCAGTATTCAAAGGCCAGCAAGGATAACAAAAGTGTCAAAAATGGATAAGGGTACAGTGAAAATAAAATAAATTAAATTATTCTATTTAAATTAGAAATCATAAAGTATAGAAAGGCTCCACTCTTAGCCACTTCTCTTCCAAAGCATTGTCAGTTCAACCTTTTAGGATTACAACAAGAATGACCACAAGCACATAGAAAATTTTGTTTGAATATTCAGATTTATTTTGTAGTATAAATTTATGTTATAGACTAGAAATTTGATGGAGAAAGCTAAAGTATCTAATCATCTTCAAGTTAAAAAGGTGTTAATGTTTCTCTCTCTTTTGTGTGTGGCATTAGCTGACGTACATGTTAAGGAACAAGTCACTGAAGCTTTTTCTTTGGTGACATTTGCAACTCTTTATTTGTGACCACTAGTGTTCATACCAATGGCTCATTTATGAATTAATTTTATAGATATTCTTAAAGTTTACTAATATATATTTTATCATTGTTTAAACTGAAACTTCAAGTATGAAAGATTTGGAATATAATAGATGTCCTTTAGAGCCTCACAAGACCCATTGCACAGCAAATACATAATAAAGGAAGAATATTAACAGTCTAGCAAACATTTGTATTCATTAAGGAGAACTTTCATAATCAGACCCAATCAGACCCTGATTACACAGCAATTTAGCCGTACCTGCACAAGCAGTTTCCTCTGTGTTCAGGGATTATTTGGGATACTCATTAAAATATAACAAAAATGGAAAGTTCTTTGATGCTCAAAGTGTAGATAAATGAAATTCATTTATGTTTTTTTTTTTTTTTTTAGCCAAAGTGTATCACAGAAAGGCAAGATGAAAACATGAGTGTACCTGTCATCTCAGGCAGTTTGATGTGTTGATTTTAGGATTGATTCTTAGTGTCAGTCTCACACTTATTTTCAAGGATCTTGTGTTGTGGCTCCAGGCTTTGTGAGAGAGATATTGGCTCCTCATCCTCCCTACTATAAATCCTGCTCTCTGTCAACCCACCTTCCCAGAAGTCAGCATTTTTCTCTCTTCTAAATCATGAGTGCATTCTCTTATTTTACTTTTTACCAGTATTATGCCACCTTTAACTGGTAACTGATCCCCCATGTCTTGTGGAATATCACCTAATTATATTCTTGTTCTTTGGCACTAGATTTCATATCAGCATAGTATATTGAGCACCAGTGTTATTTCTTTGGCAAATGAGCACAGTTTTTTCCCTAGTATATTGGAAGTATCTTGTGAAAATTAAACTGTTTTACCAATCTATTTCCTGCTATTCATTTAAACAATAAATACAAAGTAAATATAATTATGAATTTTATTATGTACTAACAAGTACTTGTCAGTGAAAATAGATACTCTTATTACTACTGACAAATTACTAACTTTTATTTTAATAGTTATCATTTAACTTGAGTATTTCCATAAGGCAAGGACTGAATTGCCTAATTTCAAACAATGGTTTCTCTGATGATTTTGTGCCTTGTATTATTTTATTTTCAGTCTTATGCTCCACTTCCTTCACTAGCATGCTGAGTGTCTTCTACCTCTCCTACCAAATTATTACCTCAAGTCATCCAGAATTGCTTTTAAATTAAGTATCAACTCATTTAGGTCAAAGTGTTTCCTGGACTGATAAACATGCCTTCTTAGAAGCAGAACAATGTTTTTAAGAGTATCTGTATGAAATGGGTCTACCAACAATCCCAGAAGCTTTGAAAAATCTTATATTAGTAAAAAGAAAAGTGATAAAATTCCATAAGTACACACATGAGTTTGTGTGAACATACACACACCCAAGGACTCACACACACACACAAACACACAAATATATATACATGGCCATGACAACATATGTCCCTGAGCACATCTAGATAAAATTTATGGATTGTAGCAATGTGACTGTGGCAATGATTAAGTATATCGACCTCTATCTCTGTCATCTATGTATAATATATATATCTACATCTATATGTATATCTATCAACCTATATAGATATCTATCTTCATACACACACACATATATATGTATATGTATATTTGCAAGATATTGCTCTTAGAAAAAACTATAGAAAGTAACAGTATACAACCTCAATTATTATCATTATTACTCCAGACACTTTCATATAAATTTATAGCCATCAAAAATGAAGTTCACGAAGTCACAATTATGTGGTTAATATTTAAAGTACCACAGTAAGGCTAACAATGACTGTTTAGCTGTATTAGTTACCTTCCTTGTTGTTACTGAGCAAATTCCTTGCAAAAGCCACTGAGGGAATGAAAGGTGTCTTCGTGTGGATGCAGCGTCCATACTGTGGCAGGAGTATGGAGCAAAGAATGATAGAAGCAGAGCTCCAATTCTGTCCTTATTTTTATCCATTTATGCACCTCAGGACAAGAATCAGATCACACTGACAGTGAATCATTTCTCAGCTCATGGCATCTAGAAATTCCTTCCCAGTCATGCAAAGAGGTTTGTCTATGGGTGACTATAGAATCACAGCACCATAACATCTCAATAGTAAATATTTATTTATTGAAAAACAGATCAAGACTAATTTTAAATGTTGAATACTTTCCATAATTGATCTAAACTGGACACATTAAAATTTTAATATTAAATATTTTAATCTTAACTCTTTTAAGATCTGTTTTATTCATTATTAGCTCTGTGTCTGTGTGAGCATATGACATCTGTAATACACTTGAGTGGAGTTTAGAAGAAAGGTTGACAAGTTCATTATGTCTTTCACATTTACAGGGATGTTAGTAATGAACTTGGATCAGCAGTCTTGCATGACAAAAACCATCTGCTGAGTATTTCACAAGTCTAATAGTTTTACATGTCAGGTTAATTCCATTGTGTATCCTTGCTCTACAGATAGAAGTTGAAAGCATCTGAGTTTCTGTAAGGTTAGAATAACCACTCATATTTTTTGCTTGTTTTTGCTTTCTTTTTCTTCTTTGGGATATGGGTATCTGCCTCTGTGGGTAAAGCCTCTCAGAGGAGTTATGGTAGGCTTCTGTCTATAAGCATAGCAGAGTAACATTACCAGTATCAGGGATTTGTTCTCTCCCATAGGATGGGTCTGAAGTACGGTCAATGTTTTGCTGGCTGAGAGGCATGTTGCAAATGTCAGTAGCAAAGGAGATCCATGTCCCTGCTTCCACAGACATTCGAGTTTTGTGGGGCCACCAACTCTTCATTATGTGGTTAGTTATCACTCCTGATGACCTGGCCATCACGCCACCACCAAAGACCTCATCATCATTGAGTACAGTATAGAGAGTGGGCAGAAGCTGTGTGTGATACCTAGAGCAAAGAATAGTACCCAAGGGTAGTCTTCAGGACACAGCAGCCACATCCTCTGATGGCTAGTACCTTGCCTCTGGTGACTGTAGTAAGCTCATTCTAATTTGGGAGGCCCAGAACGGTCAGCACCTGTATACCTTCATGGGCCACCAGGCTGCGTGTTGGGACTGGCCTTCCAAAGTGATGCGTACCAAATCTACAGCACTTGCCATGACTGCTCTGTGAAGGTGTGGAATGTAGCAGAAAACTCCTATGTGGAGACACTGTTTGGGCACCAGGATGCTGTGGCTGCATTAGACACCCTGAGTCGAGAATGTTGTGTGACAACTGAGGGGCAGGATGGGACTATGCTTTTGTGGAACATCCCATAGAAATGCCAGCTTGGCTTCTATGGCCACCAGGGTTCTGTTGACTGTTTTCATCTGATCAAGGAGGAACACAGGGTGTCGGGTGCAGATGATGGCTCTGTGGCTTTCTGGGGTCACTCCAAGAAACAGCCTTGAAGTCTTTGGCACAAGAGATGAGTTCCTGAACAGAAGAGCAACAACTCAGCCTCTAACACGAACAATTAATAATGTAATTCCTAGCTGGTTTAACAATTTCCTCAATTTTATTTGGGTCCCTGCTAGGTATTATTCATCCCAAATCAGCCAGAAAAAAAAACTTGAAGAGAATGACATTCCATTTCTTTAAGAGGAGTCAGGTAGGTTTTTGGTTACTTTCTTGGGCAATAGAGGGTTATTATCACTGGGATTTGGTTACTAGATAGTATTGGTCTTATTTAGAAAGCAAACCAGCTTAGATTCAGTGATGTCTCTCTTTTCCCTTATCTTACATTCATAGGTTTGGAGATAGGGGTTGAAAAGAAAGAAGGGGGAATATAGAAATATACAAATATAGAACAAAAGTAGATTAGTGAATCTACTCCTCAATTAACGCCTCAATTGTTGCTCACAAGATTATTTTTAATTCACTGGTATAGAATTTTGTATAAGATGCAAAATAAGTTTGATAACAATGAATAATATATATTTTTATAAAGCATAATTTTACTGTAGAAATTTTGTCATAAATTGAGAACTCTGGACGCAGCAACACTGTGTAAGATATTCTTCATTATGTGTAAGGAGGTAGAAATTACAGATGACTCTCAGCCTCAAATTTAATAGTTTAATTAGAAAGACAGGGTGATTTCTCAGATGAGGCAGGTCCTGTAATAAAAAACTATAAAGAAAATTGGTTTGATGACCATGCATATGTCTGTATGCATAAACACATACATGACATCTTTCCCCTTCCATCATTGATCTTTAGATTTCTCAATGTTTAACACTGAATAACCTACAGTGCATGGAAGATGTTTTCTCTCGGTTGCTTTTCTCTAAGTTAACTCATTTATTCCTTTCACTTTAAACGCTATCTATATACACCAAGTCCACAAAGTTACATCTGCACACCAGGCTTTCTTTTGAACTTCCATTTTACATCTAACCATCATCCTAATTTAATAAGGCCTAAGCTGATATATAGATGTCCATCACTCTCTTTGCCTCTAAGATCTCAGGAAAAGTAATTTGATGCTCCAGCTGTTCAAATCAGAAAACGAGGCATCATCTATTTCACAGGCCATATCCAATTCTGAAAACAACTTTTAGCTTAATTTTTGAGACACATTTATTTACATATGTTTTCATCTCCTTTGTATCTACAGAGAAATATGACCATCAGCTGTGAAGGGACTTGTTTCCCTGTGGAGTTAGACAATCTGTGGAAATATTTTTATACTCAAAGCCATAGGTGTTCTGATAACATTCAGTGGGTGGAAATCAGAGTTTCAAACAATAATACACACAGAACATGGCAGTTTCCTGAAGAAAAACAATGTGCATTGCTCAAAACGGAAGGTTTATCTACATGGAGAAGTTTCTACATACACTAAGATCCTATTCGTTGTTATAGTTTAATTAATATAATAGTTTTTTATGAACATACTCCTATACATTCTTTGCTCCTACTTTCTATCAACATTCAGAAACAACGATCCTATGCTTCACCCAATGCTTGGCTGTGAATCTGAGCATGTGTTTCTAACTGCTGCTGGGGGTAGACTCTCAGAAGAAAACTGGGCTGGGCTCCTTTCTGCAAGCATAGCAGAGTACCATTAATAGCACTCTAGACTAGTACTCAGGGGTTGGCTTTCTTCTATGGGGTGGGTCTTGGGTTAGGCAAGGCATTGGTCAGATGTTCCCTCAATCTCTGCTCTATCTGTTCTATCTTTATCCGTGCACGTCTTGTAGGCAGGGTAAATTTTGGGTCAAAATTTTTGTGGATAAGATTTTGTGTACTCCCAAATCTACTGTGCAGAGAGGATTTTGGAGACTGAAACACCAACCAAGGATTATGCATGAATTGGACCTGAGCCCTCAACACTGAGCTGCCAATGGGATGTGGGGGCTGTCTGTGACGTGCACACTGTTGTCTGCTTTTTGATCACTTCCTCTGGAGGGACTGCCTTGACAGTCTTCAGAGGAAGAGAATGTGCTCAGTCTTGATGTGACTTGATGAACTGGGGTGAATGGGTAGGGATGCTACCCTTTTCTGAGGAAAAGGGGAAGGGGGGTGGGCAAAGAAGGAAGGATTGCCAAACTGGGAGGAAAGGAGGGAGAGAGTAGGCTACAACCAGGATGTAAAGTAAACAAAAAATTTAATAATAATAAAAGAAACAAGGGTCCTGAAATATTTTTCAGGTGGCTTCTTTGATCATAACCACTTCATAAGTGCAAACGATTTCTCTCTGGTCGCTCCAAATGTAGATTTGTTCTAGAACTTTTCTTTTCCTTTCAAACATAACCAAGTTTCTCTGTACTTTAACCTGCTTTATTTCACTTGGCATTTTTTGCTAACTTTTAAGGCAAAGTTTAACGAAATTCACTGACCTATATTTATATCCCTATGTACACCTACATGTGTATCTATATGTATATCTATCTATATCTATACTAGATATCTCAGAAACTAGAACTTATTTGTTACGACTTCAAAATTCTTTGTTGAATTTAGAGTATGTAAATAATTCAAATAATTTTTATTCATAAAAGGATGGTTATGAAACCTTGTTGATCACTCTTTATTTTACAAACTTATTTGTCTTTCATCTACAAGTATTCATATTCACAATTCTTTTGTATGTGCATGTTTGTGGTGTAAAATAATTTTATTGCCTTTATTGTTCCATTTATGTTTATTTAGTAATATTTTGAGATATATTTCTTGATATTTTGTGTGAATTAATTATTATTTCTTAAAATTTATTTTCTATGACTGGGAATTTGTTTTTCAAATATATTTCCAACAGTGTATTCATGAAGAGAATTTATAAAAAAAAACTTTAAAAATTAAAAATAAAATCTTTACACTTGCTAAGTTTTAATGAAGTTTTACAAAATGTAACAACAAAAAAAAGATAAAACAGAAGCTATCACATCTTAGTTGGACAAGACAAACTAACAGAAGTAAAAATGCCCAAGAGAAGGCCCAAATATCAAAGAGCTCCTCTTTCACACACTTGGGAATCCCATAGCAATGCTAAATCAAAAGCCATAATACCTTTAAGAAGACTTGGTAAAAATCTGTGAAAGCCCTGTACATGCCTCATTCTCTGTGAGTTTATATGAGTATTTCTCATGTAGATTTAGAGACCTTTTCCCCCTGGTTTCTTCTATCCCCTCTGGCTTTTACACTCTTACTACCTCCTCTTCCTTGGGGTTCCCTGAGCTCTGAATGGAAGGATTTAATGGCAGTATCCAATTTAGGGCTTGATGTTCCCAAGTCTCTCTTTTTCTTCATAATGTCTGGCCATGGATATCTATATTTGTTTTTCTATGGTGCAAAAGGAAGCTTATCTGATGATGGTTGAACAAGTCATGCAGTAGGAGTATATCAAAATATCATACGAATACATTTTATAACTGCAATTTTTCTCTTCTCAGACCAATATTATTTGATTCTATCCTAGGGCTCTGGCCTAAGTAGTCTCAGCTTCTTAGACACCCAGTCTGAGCTTGGTGTGGGTTACATCTTGTGAAGTGGACTTTAAGTCAAATCAATTTTTGGTTGGTAATCCCAGGTGTTTTGATAATACCTATAAAATTCATTGCAGATGGAGATATTGTGTCTTTACCACTATGTTCCAGAATATCTGGTTCTGAGACATACTCTTCATACCCTCAAAAGAGACATGTAAACACCAAGCCATCCACAAACCCTTTATCTACAATGGTATACTGCAAACATTGTATTTTCCTTTTTTCCATTCTAACTTATTTCTTCCACCATCTCCCAGAGCTCCTCTCCTAACTCCATGTCCATACTTACTTTGCAACCTACTGAATCCAATAAGTGTTACTCATAGTATATCAGTGTGTAGATGTGGGGCCACCCTTTGTATCATGATCAACCTGCCAGGAGCCACACTCATAGTGAAAACTTACTCTACCCTGGAAACCATTACTATCAATGTTCCTCAGCTAGGAATGAAGGTTGTGTGCTCCTTGATATTCCATAATGGAAAGCTGAATGGCTTGCTTTTATGCAATTCTTATTCCAGTTGTTATAACTACTGTGAGTACATAAGTTCATCAGTCCTTGCATATCAATACTGAAGACAGTGTTTGGCATGATCATCTCTGAACTCAGGCTCTTACAATCTTTCTGTTCCATATTCTACAATATTTCTTCAGCCTTTTGAGGAGTAAGGGTGAAATAGATGTCCCATGTATGGCTGAGCATTTCAGTTGTACTTGCCAGTGGTGACTGTCTGAATTAACTACTATCACCTGAAAAAGATGCTTTCCTGATGAGGACTGAGAAATACACAACTCCATGGGTAAAGGGATGTTTATTGAGAATGCAACCTGAAATATCTCTATTTATCAAAATAGCAATGTCGCAGGTTTATCTCTAGGGACCATTAACCCCTAAGTAATGAGCTTTTGATCAGAATTGCAGTACTGGGCATGGGTATTTGTGCATTTTTATGTGGAGGAGGATTACATACAGTCAGAATGTAATGACAGTAATTTGTTAGCTGCATAACTTAATCAGTACCACTGTTAACATACATTAAGAACATCTTACCAGCTAATATTTTTCATAGCCTATAGCGTTCACAGCTGGGTAGGAGGCTGGATGATGTTTCTCACTTACTATGAACACTAGCTAGTATGGAAGAGATTTCATGGTCAGCACAAACTTGATGTTTCCGAGTCTAAAAAACATTTCCTTATTCCTCCCACTGGACCCAATTCTGCCCTTTTGCTTCAGCAATTGGACTCCAGTATGTGTGTTCTTCTCACTGTGACCAGCTGAGGCCTGACTCCCAACTGCTAGGTGCAGCTTCCTCGGTCTCTTCTCTGCAATTGCATTTGGTTTTTAACTTAGCAATAAAGACTCTTACAACTGTATCAGCTTCCTACTTTCCCAGTCCTCACAATTTACATTTTGTAACACACACACACACACACACACACACACACACACACACACAAACACACACACACACACTCACACATATATATTGAGCTTTTCTCAGTGTGATATATAATATATTATTGTAGAGTTAACATTGGTGACTCAGATTATAATAATAGAACCTATGTCCACCTTGGCCAACCAAAGCCTAGGTTATGATGGAAAGAGTCATTATTTGGCATTAAAACGTTCATATGTGCTGCCACTTTGTCCTATTGACAGTGTCCTTTACCTTACAAACATTTTTAGTTTCATGAGGCCCCATTTATTGATTGTTGACCTTACTTCCTGAGCTCTTGCTGTTCTGTTTAGTGAGTTGTCCCTTGTGCCAATGAATTCAAGGGTATTCTCCACTTTGTCTCCTATTTAGTGTTTTTAGTGTATCTGGTTTTATGTTGAACTCTTTGATCCACAGGAACTTGGGTTTTGTGCAGAGTGATAAATATGGATCTATTTATATTCTTCTACAGGCATACATCCAGTTAGACCAGCACTATTTGTTGAAGATGCTTTCTATTTTTCCATTGCATAGTTTTGGCTTCTGTGTAAAAATAACAAGTGTCTGCAGGTGTGTGTGTTTATTTCTGTGTCTTAAATTATATTCAGTTGATCAATCTGTTCAGGTTTTATTACTATTGCCCTGTAATACAGCTTGAAATCAGGGCGGTGATACCTCAAGAAGTTCTTTTCTTGTACAGCATTGTTTTAGCTATCCTGGTTTTTTGTTTTCCAGATGAAGTTAAGAATTGCTCTTTCAAGGCCTATAAAGTATTGTGTTGGACTTCTGATGGGGATCGCATTGAATCTGTAGATTGCTTTGGGTAAGATGGCCATGTTCAGCTTGGTCCATATGTATGACCTGTAACAGCAGGAGAAGGAACTGTCTCTGACTCTGTTGCCTGCCTTTCAATCCCTTTCCCCTAACTAGACCACCTTGTGTATCCTCCATAGAGGATGGTTTTCCCAATCCTACTTGATATGTCAAGGTGGGTTGTCTCCTTTTCTCCAAGAAAAAAGAAATAGGAGCATATGAGGTACCACACTCATGACATATCTTTGAACACATTCTCTCTGTCATTTAGAATATATTATAATTTTACCCTGAAATATCATAGAAATGTTATAAGATAGAAGTCGAAGTGTCTTTTTAGAGCTTCTTTGTTTTCTTACCATTTTTCTTTTGAAAAAAATTATTTTATTTTCTCAAATACTCAGGTGTAAAAACATATATATTTATATATGGTCCATATCTTCATATTATTTATCAAATAAACAATAAAATAAATAAAATACATTTATTGATAATCTATTATCCAAAATATATCTTTCCTTATAGATTTGTACAAGCCACTAATATTTTGAAAATGAATTTTTTTGTTAGAAGAGCACCAAATAGAAAACTTTGGAAATTCTATAGGGTGTTGAATAAATTTTTTTGCTACGAAATATTATTAATAAGAGGAGAAATTCTGAATCTTGAAGAATGATGTAAAGAAAGAATGATAAAATTAATTTATAAAGATTCTGTGGTTAGATAATTTTATATCCCTTCTTTTTCATTGTATGCCATACAAGAGGATTTTATATTATCTCTATTCTGCCTTCTACAGACTTGCAGCAGGAAGTTAATAAAGCACTCAGCAGAATTTCGGACACAAAATAGACATGATAGAGAAAGAGAGTATATCAGAGAAAGACAGACTTAATTGCACTGTAGATAACAAGTGTTCTCTTTAGAAACAGGTAGTAAAGCAATAGATGAGAAATAACTGTCCAGCCAAGCTAAACAAAAACCATCAACCCACTGCCTGAAGCAGCACTGGAGGAGCTCAGGAGGAGGGATGGGCTGATTCCATAATCCATAATAAGATGTTTTCTTTACCCCTGAGAGATGCAGATGAATAGGAAACCAGTATGCAAAGTAACGAAACAGCATGTAATGATGACACTGAAAGTAAACCCACAACAAATACACTTAAAAATATTCACCAGTAGAAGATTAAATTTTTACGGCTGAGTAGTATAAATACACCACCTAAGATGCCAGGATTAAATGGCTATCCAAGCCAACACTTCCTTTCAAACTACAATTATCTAATGATTTGTGATGCAATAAAAACTTGGTATCAGTGTTAACACAAGTAACTTGTGTCTTTATCTAGTAGAAACTACTCTTCACAAAATAATTAATTCCTAAATATAAGCATTATTTTCAGATTGAAACAATAATTCAAATTATGAACACTCTCTCTCTCTCTCTCTCTCTCTCTCTCTCTCTCTCTCTCTCTCTCTCTCTCTCTCTCTCTTTCTCTGCTGCTGCTGCTCTTAAAAAGCTTTTATTTTCTGACCTGTTCTCCTGAAAGTTGGGTGTATCCTATCTCTGACTCGTTCTGCCACATCTCTCTCTGATTTGTCACCTTGTCTGGTCCTCAATTAGGCATTATTGTTTAGGATTAAAGTGTGTACTAAAGTTGTGTCTATTCCATCCAAAGGGATTAAAGGTGTGTCCTTTCTATATTCCAGCCAGAGGGATTAAAGGTGTATATTAAAGCTGTTTCTGTTTTCCAGCAAGATCACACACACCTAGGATTTTGGATGTGATCCTTTGCCAGAGTAGCCATGTTGCTGGATCAAATTTCCTCTACAATTGATACTATTTCTCCACCACTACCTCCTTCCAACTCTGCCACATACTACTATCTCATCTTCCTTCAAATTTCATGTATATTTATATTAATAATCTCTTGTATCTGAATAGTGCCATGAATGGAGGCAGTACCATGTACCTCGGTATGAGCAAAAATATGTTTCCAAAGGAAAATAGTTCCTTTTCTTAAACAGTCATTTCTGCCCTGCCAATAGCTCCTATGAAGATTTGGGAGGCTGGATTTCAGACTGGCTTGATCTTCAACACGTCTTGTTTAGATAATCCCAGCTGCAGTGGCTTGATGCATGTACTAGGCATATCCTGTCTAGAGGTGTCATGTCATAGCTATCCTCCAAATCTGCTCTGTATTAGTAAACTTCACAGAAGACAGAGAAAAGAGAATGAAAATCCTTAACCTACAGTAGTTTTGCTTTTGCTTCTGTGTATATACTTTTGAGAACTGGAAACATTGTATCTGGTTACATGCCCATATTTAATAAGTTAACACATATTGCTATATTCACCTCAGTAAAGTCTGCTATTGTCTCTCTTTAATTTATCTGCAACTGCCTTCCAACCACAATCTGACTGTTCCTGCATGATTTTTAACAATGATTGTATGATATCCCTTTATACAAATGTTGCTTACTTTATAATATATCTAGATGATATTTGTATTGCTGATTAAATGCATACCTTTCATTTTACTATTTACAATTTTAGTACAAATTTATCCTTGTAAAAATCAATTCACTATTATTCTATATGCAAGCTTTGAAAAAAATATAATCAGCTATTAAAAACATTTTTCTGACTGCAGATTTTGAAGTTTAGTATATATAAAAGGTTATAAAGAAAGACATCAAAAACAAAACAAAAGCCAGGTTTGGTGGCACAGGCTTTTAATCCCAACACTTGAGAGGCAGAGGCAGCTGGATTGCTGTGAGTTTAAGGCCAGCCTAATCTATAAAGTGAGTCCAGGACAGCCAAGTGTACGCAGACACACCTTGTCTTGAGGAATCAAAATAACAACCAACCAACCAACCAAACAAACAACAACAACAACAAAGAAAAAATGAAAGAAACAAAGAAAGATCAACAGAGCCATCCTATAGATTTACATTTATATATTTTGTTTCCAGTTCTCTCAGTTCTCTGATGATAAAACAGTGTTTCATAGGAATCGTGAGATGGATACCTGTGAGTACTTTCTTTTTTGAAAAGTCAATTTGCTCTGTCATCAATAATTTACCTTAGATTAAGAGGTATAATATACTTTCTATACAACATATTGTACTTAAATATTTAGAAGCATTCTCATAATAATGTTAATGATGTATCTAGTAACAGGAATAATTATTATTTTTTAAAGATTTATTTATTTTATTTATTGTATATGAGTTTTTATCTGAAAAAGCAGACATTATATCATATAGATGGTTGTGAACCACCAAGTGATTGCTGGGAATTGAACTCAGGCCCTCTGGAAGAGCAATGGACGCTCTTAAACACTGAGCCATCTCTCCAGCCCATAACAGGAATAATTATTAACTATTGAAATACTGACAATATTTGGTATATGTAAATATGTCTCAATATCCCAACCATTCTTTTGGTTTTACTATACCATAGTAAATATGCTCTGACTTTGTTTTATATTTCTAATATTTTACTAAAGTCTTTAAATATTTAAAGTTGTCACCATTTACTGATCTTACTTCAGACTTTAAATTCTACTGCTGCTATTTTGCAAAAAGAAACAAAAGCTTTTTTTCAGTTTCACTATTTTAATACTGTTTGAAAATTCAAATATATCTAAGTCAAATATACATCAATTACAATAATAAAGGCTCATATTACAACTTTAAGATACATTTTGTTTGTAAGTATATGCTTCTTATACTATCAATATTTTTTAATCACCATAGTATTTAAATCTTTACAGCTTTGATAATTCTTTTATGTAGCTTTAAATACTTTTTTACTTTTTGAGATTATACTGTAATTACACCATTTCTTCCATTTCTTTATTTTCTTTCCTCCAAAACCTCCTAAGAACACACATTTTGTTTTGTTTGGTTTTGGTTTTGGTTTTTTCGTTTTTGTTGTTTTGTTTTCAAAACTGAGTTTCTCTTAGTAAGTAGCCTTGGCTGTCCTGAACTCACTTTGGAGACCAGGCTGGCCTTGAACTCACAGATATCCACCTGCCTCTGCCTCCGGAGTGCTGGGATTAAAGGTGTGTGCCCCACCGCCCGGCAGAACTCCCATTTTTATCTCACTCAAATTTATGGCTTCTTTATTTTTAATTGTTGTTATATACATATGTATTTTTAGTAGAATGTTCATGATAAGTTTCTATTCTGACATATCTGTAGTGCAGGTGCAGTGCACTCTCTCTGTTCATGTACCTTTGTATGTTTCCTCTGTAGCTTCCTCCTCTTTAAGTTCATGTTAGGAAGGAAAGCAATGAAGCCGCGTGGTTCTCTCGGGAGACTGCCTGGCTGGCTGACTCATGTTGTTTATCTGTTGAAATATCTACAATTTCACAGAACTCTGAGATCAGACAAGGTCATTCTGTGCCCATGATGGAGCAGGGAAAAAAAGAACACTGCACAGAGCCGTACACAGACAAAACAAGAACACTGTGTATTCCATAAAAATGATTCCACTACTAGTTTTCGTCAATAAATGTGAGTGATTTTAGTTTACTTATGAATTACAGAGGAACACATTCCATTTTTCCACTTCTATAAAACTAATTTTCTAATTATGATTATATATTTTCAGGACTCTCAGACAAATCTAAGCCTCTTCCTCCAGAATCCTTTGGTAGTTTGCTTAGCTCAAAAGGGCAAATCATACTACAAATACCTTTCAAAAACAATTTTTATATCTATTCCAGTTGTATTGTGTCTCTTGCTTCAATATGTAAACATACTAAATTTGTATCCATATATGTAATGCTGGTGGTCTTTGATGTGCATTGGAAAGTTTTAACTTTTTCTGTATCTTTACTGTTATTCAAGTGTTCTACATAACTATCTAAACACTGTGTAAGTTGTTTATCCCTTCAAATCTATAATTTATTTTCTTATGCTATATTTTAACTCATTTCCATTACAAAATATTAACACATTTAAAATTTGAAAAATTATTTTCATGTTATTCTACAGATTAATTTATTCAGATTTAATGAGTGCTAGGTATTGTAAAGAATTCTTTTAAGAGGTTTATTAATCATTTGAAATTCCATTTAATAACCTAGAAGCCTGTATACTGCAAATGAAAATAAATAATGTGCTGCTGTTTTGCTAACTTTTTAGTTATTTAACATAAAAGCATATAACTGATAATATTGTAAGCAGCGTTCCCTTAATTTCTGATTTGCGTATCAGAATACAGCATGATGGTTGAGAGAAATGCTTATTTTTAATGACTGGTCGTTGGATTTTCACGTATAAAACATTTTCTTTGAATAAAAATTTTCTGCTCTGCCAGAGTACCAGGCTTCTTTTTATTAAGTTGAACTACTAAGAACTTACATTTTGTCCACTTCTTCAGGTCTTTTCATGGTGTTGAGGAAGCATACTCTGAGGCTGTGTCCACTCCATCTTCAGGGTCTTATATGAAGGAACACTACTGATGAAGTCCAAATCTCACCCTTCAAGTTAAACAATTGCCGCTCCTCCTTCACTGCCTGGGAAGTTATATCTTTTAGGAATGTCCCAGTCCCACCCTCCCTCCTTCTCTTCCATCCCTCCTCCCCTATTACTCAGAAAAAAGGAATCTCCCTTCCCATCCAACCTGGCTCATCAAGTCAAATCAGGATGAATGTGCCCTCTTCCTCTGTGGCCTTTGCAGGCAACCCTGCCAGGTAGAAGTGATCAAAAAGCTGGAAATAGAGTCCATTTCAGAGACAGCCCCTGCTTCCATTATTAGAGGACTCACATAAAGTCTGAGAAGCCTGTCAGCTACATCTCTGTAGGGGTCCTATGTCCATCCCATGCCTGGTCCTTGCTTCGTCATCCTCACTCTCATCAGGACCCTCGGGGTCCTGGTTATTTGTTTCTGTTGGTGTTCCTGTGAAGCTCTTGTCACCCCTAGGTCATTTTCTCCTTCCTCCCACTTTTCCACAGGTCTCTCTACACATCACCCAATTTTTGTCATTGTGTCTCAGCATCTGTTTCGAACAGCAGCTGGGTGGGGCCTCTCAGAAGACAACTCTATTAGGCTCCTGTCTGAAAGCATAGCAGAGTAACATTAATAGTGTCAGGGCAACTTAGCTTCCTCCCATGGGATAGGTCTTGTGTTGATCCAGGCATTGGTCAGACATTCCCTCAATCTCTGTTGTATCTGCTCTGTCTTTATCCCTGCACATTTTATAGTCAGGGCAAACTTTGAGTTGAAGTTTTTGGAGATTAGTGTTCCCATCTCCCTACTAGGAGACTGTCTAGTTAGGGAGAGTCCTCTTCAGTCTCTATGGCTCTGCTAGTAGGAGTCTCTGCTAGATTCCTTGTATCCTCTTTGTTACCTAACATCTTTTAATATATATAATGTTTTATCCATGTCCATACTTATAATATTTATTTAGTTAAGGAATATGTTCATATATTTATTTATTGTGTACCTAATCTGTCTTTCGGTCTGTTTTAGTTAGGGTTTTCATTGCTGTGAATAGTCACCATGATAAGGCAATTCTTATAAAGAAAAAGTTTAATTGGGTTATGTTACATTTTCAGAGGTTTAGTCCATATTGTCCTGATGGAAAGTATAGTATCAGGCAAACATACATGGTACTGGAGAGGCCAATATTTCTACATGCATAGGCAGCAGAAGGAGACTGTGTATCACATTGGGCATTGCTTGAGCATAGGAGACCACAGAGGTTGCCCCACAGTGACACACTTTCTCTAAGAAGGCCAAATTTCCTAATAGGCTCACTCCTAATTGGCCAAGCATTCACATACAGGGGTCTATGGTGGCCATAGCTATTCAAATTACAAGAGTCTCCATGTATTTATTTATCATATATCCAGAAAACCGAGTGAGCCACACTAGAAGACATTGACTAGTGATGAGTGTGGGATGAACAATAAATATTAAGAAATTGTCTTCTATTCCAGGCATTGACTATTTTTTATATTATGAAAATATTTGTTTGTATTAGAAGGTTTAATTCTTTCTTTTGCTTTTTCTGAGTCTGTGGTTATAGTCATTTAAAAAGCTGAATCTCAAAAACATCCTTAGAAGTGTATTTCTATATTTTTTGGTGCAAAAGTACAAACTGTGAAAGTTCGACATGGCCATTTCCTCATTTTTTTGCATTCACTGGAAGCACACACAGCTGCTGGGACAGCTGGTTTTACTGACAATAAGTCTTTATTACTTTCAGGAGTGTGCCCTGCATGCCTGGGCCTATGCCTTCTGAGAATTCTGACCATCTGCCCTTTAGAAAAGCTTTTTACCAAAAGTACATTAGATTATCTTGTTGAAGTTTATCAAATACCCCAACTGTGCTCCTGGCATTGTAGAAATCTTCATATAAATACTATTCAAGATAAAACGGCATTCTTGGCTGTATGTACTCTACCCTTATTATAGAAATACAATCCTCCTAGAAACAGTTTGCACCTAGAGAAAAATAATGTATTTCAATTGTTCAGATTTCTTGTGCTGTTTACTGATAGTTTTCTAAAATATGAGAATGCTAATCATAGGAAAATTTTCTTACAGGATCATTATGGTTCATTTCCTATTGTCTTTGTTTGAAGGAATTTGTTTTGATTTCAGAGTGAAATTAGATTTTTAATAGCCTGTGAGCCATGAAATAAAGTCCAATTGGTTGTCATATAGGTGAGCCAGTGAAAGTGCATGACCACAGATCCAGAAAGAAGACCTACATGTCATAATGGATAATATTCTATGTATTTTCTTTTATCATTTTGTGAGGGGGTGGTTTGTGACATTTGCATATGAGACTATTAATCCAAATGCAAAAATGAGTTTTAGGAGTGAAGTTATTTTCTACATAGTATAGATTACATTAACACAAAGACATGCTCTATGATGTGTAAGCACACAAAAAACAGATTGAGCATTTGAGGGATGCCCAGAGTCTGAGTCAAGCATTCATTTAGAAAATGGAGAGAAAAATGGGCACTGTGCTTCCAGATATTGTAAGATTCAGCATAGAGATGGATAGAAAAATCATTTCTGGGATCACGGTGTCTCATTCCTAGTGGAAGCTATGAGAAAATAGAGAAAGAGGATTTTCCAGAAACAATCTGCTCATCATATTGGTTTATAGCTACAGTCTAAGTTTACAGTGAGGTTAGTACTAGGATAGATTTTTCTATTCTTTTTTTTTAAATTTTTTTGTTAACTTATTCTTGTTACATCTCAATGGTTATCCCATCCTTGTATCCTCCCATTCTTCCCTCCCTCCCATTTTCTCCTTATCCCCTTCCTGAGGGGAATTATCTCCCCCTGTATATGCTCATAAGGTATCAAATCTCTTCTTGGTAATCTGCTGTCCTTCCTCTGAGTGCCACCAGGTCTCCCCCTCCAGGGGACATGGTCAAATGTGAGGCACCAGCGTGCATGAGAAAGTCATATTCCACTATCCTCTCAACTGTGGAGAATGTTCTGACCATTGGGTAGATCTGGGTAGGGGTTTAAAGTTTACAGCCTGTATTGTCCTTGGCTGGTGCCTTAGTTTGAGCGGGACCCCTGGGTCCAAATCTGCCTACCATAATGTTCGACCTGATTTTTCTATTCTTTCTGAACTACTGACCTTTTTCTGCCATCACTGTGACTAGTCTAACAATGGACAGAGTAACAGCTTTTGAAGAACAGATTATAGTGTGCACAGAAGGAGAGCACATGGATTTTCAATGACAGATGCCAGAGTGAACTTTCCATATTGCAACAGTATAGATAAAGCTGGTGGTAGGAAACCTTATAACTAGCACACAGTATCCTTTATTTATTGTCTTGTTTGTTTCCTTAATTTTGGATATGATTCCTCCTCCACTCTTCTTACAAGAGATTCAACTATAATAACAATAATAAGAGTGAAAAAGAAAAGCACAAACATATTTTTTCATCTCACAGTAAATATCTGTTATATGCACATTCTTTCTACATATTTCTTTCAATTAAAAGAAAAACATGATTTTTACAGTCTCCAGCTTTTTGCAAATAAGAAACATTTTTTATAATTATATGTAATATCCTATATATTAACCATTTAAACTTACTTTTGTTCCTTTTTATTAAAAACATATGTACCTTAGGATGATCACTCTTCATCATTGCACATCTCATTCAGAGGTCATGAAAGACAATTTGCTGTTCACAAACGGGTCAAGAGTTAAAGTCATATTTTTGTAGAGGCATGATCTGCAAATTCACATGTGCTTATTGAAGACTTTTTACAAAAATTTAAGAAATAAGCGAAACAACTCATACTTCCAAAATTAATAAATTTAATGTTAAAGATGCTATTTACATATCTGAATAATCAGTGTATAAATTGGAATATAACTACATAAAAGAATGGTGCTACTCACACATGGAAGTACCTGTGCATATTTATTTATATAGAGATTTGTACTCAAGTGCTTAGAGATGATGGTACTAAATCATGTCAGCTATGTTTGTTCCTGTTTCTTAAGTTTCTAAGTACATATCATACATGTATAAAGAGAAATATATACTATATTCTATCACCTTATGAGTACTTTTTGAAAAAACTAAAAATATATGTAAAAGTCTTTTCTGCCAAAATTATATACTCATAGCCATTGTTAGAGAGTTGCTATACTTTATTTGCTTTCATATTTTTAAATAATTATTTACAATGCCTATTGTTAGACATTATGTAATTTTTTATTAAATTTTCTAAATTTTTATTAAACTTTTTTACTTTTTACATATACATTTATATTATTCGACACATATACACTAAACTACCTATAGCAAGGGAACCATGACACAATCAAGAATTACATAAATGTTACATTCTTAGTGTTTTGGCTATTTGTATTTGAAAGCCTTGAAGAAAACATCTTTTCTATCTTGGTGCTTCTCAATTTCTGAACATAAATCAATATCTATCATATCTCATAATTTAATCCAGCAACATGGTTGCTTCCCCAAGGGATCACATCCAGAGATCTAAATCTGTGTGATACGGCTGGGATGCAGACATTTTCACAATTTTAATCCCTCTGGCTGGAATACAGACACACACCTTCAATCCTTCTGGATGTAACACAGATTAAACCCTTAGTATATACCTTTAATCCCAAAGAATGATGTTTAATTAAGGGGCAGACAAAGTCATTAATCAGGAAAAGATATAATAGAATGAGTCAAAGATAAAATGCACCCAACTCTTACTAGAAGGAAAGGAAAAAGAAGCAGAGAAAAGCCAGTTTGAATCCGTAAGCTTAGAGAGGAGTTTTTAATTAATATTTTATTAATTTATTCATATTACATCTCAATTGTTAGCTCATCCCTTGTATCCTCCCATTTCCCCCTCCCTCCTGCTTCCCCCTTACTTCCCTCCCCTATATCTGTGACTTAAGGGGACCTCCTCTCCCTGTATATGCTCATAGGGTATAAAGGCTCTTCTTGGTAGCCTGCTATCCTTCCTCTGAGTGCCACCAGGCCTCCACATCTAGAGGACATGGTCAAATATGGGGCACCAGAGTTTGTGTGAAAGTCAGACCTCACTCTCCACTCAACAGTACCAAGATGGTGTCGACCACTGTATCTGATCTACTGCAAGGAGACCAGGGACTTGAATGGAGCCACAGACTGCTTGAGAGGAGTTTTGAGCCAGAAAATCAGAGCTGGACCAGCCAGCTAGAGTTCCAAAAGAACTAGAAAGAATGAGCTCATTGGGCAGCGACTCTCTGAGGCTGAGAACACTCTAGCCCTAGGTTAGCAGCTGAAAGCTGAATATCCTGGTGTTGTGAAGATTAGATTATATGCAGGCTAGAAGCTTCCAGGCCTAGACCTAAGGATAAAATAACCAAAAAATAATAATAATTGACATTTTTGAGGGGGCAATACTGAGGCAAAAATCTGGCTCTCACATGTGCTACTTGCCTCCCCTTTGGACTGCCAAAGTCATTACTGAGCAGAGGAGCCCTTCCTAAGATCCTTCAGATTTAGATGGAAAACAAGGTGAGGAATACAGCAGATCCTTAAAGAGCATTAAATGAGAAGCAGAAAGGATTTAGTACTCTGATCTTTCCTTTATCTCTTTAGGAACCTCATCCAGAATGTAGGTCCCCCTTTCGACTTTAAAAGAGGTTTTCAAGGTGTGAAACAAAGATCATACACAGAGGACTCAATACTCTCTTCACAGATCTTTAAAGCAGACACCAGGACAAAAATTCAGCTCTCCACATTGACACATCATTTGTATTTGCATCAAGGCCCTTTCCTCACAGTTTCATCAACATGGACATGCATCTCACAAATGAAATCACCACACTCAGTTGTTAATAAAAACAGCAGAAGTGGTTAGGGGAAATACTGAGAATGATAATAATGCCTGTGTTGGTGTATAAGTATATATGCATATATATTTAATCACACTCAAATATTTATGAGGCTTATAATTGATTTACTCATTATAAATGAAATATCATAAACTGATAAACTGATATCACTTCCCCTTGGTGGAGAGGCCCGGAGACACGCAAAGGAAAGGGAAGCAGATATCTTGATGAGTCCTGATGCTCTGTGGCCATATGGTGGGAAAGGAGTTCCCTTTCTGTCTAGAGAAAGGGAATAGGATGGTAGGGGGATTGGGTGTGGCTCTCACACTACAATAAAACTGAAATAGAAATCAATATGTTAGACATTAATTCCCCCCTACTATCTCTATATATGTATATGTGGGTTTATATAAAAATGAATGTACATATCTTTGTGTATGCACATATATTTATGCACACATACCCAGTATTGTACATATTTGCATTTAAATAAAATAATTTAAAATTGCAATATAATATCTTATCCAGATTATTTAAGAGGTATTATAGAATATGTACATGCATGAGAGATTGTCAAAAATATTGCAGATATATTCACCTATCATTTTCCTATACCACACCATTCTCTATTAATCATATCCCAGCTCACTTTGCAATGCAAATTTTGTCTAAACCATGAAGTCATCGTAAATGATGAGTGATTCACATTGCAATGTGCTCAATAAGAATATGTTATAACCCTGTGATGCCTTTGGATAAAAAGTAAAGCTTTAAGGTTCTTTTCAAAGTATGTATTTCATTTGGCATTGATAATTCCTAAAGAAAAAGACAAGTTTACTTCTATTGTATATCAGAATGTTAAGGAAAATTGTAACTGTAAATATTTGATGGGATTTTGTATATTACCACTTTCTACTGGATGACTTTTTTACATGTACATTTTTGTTATTACACATATATACAAGAAATTTTTTTATTAATTTATTCTTGTTACATCTCAATGGTTATCCCCTCCCTTGTGTCCTCCCATTCTTCCCTCCCTCCCGTTTTGCCCTTATTCCCCTCCCCTATGACTATATATAAGAAACTTGCTGCATTGTTCCAGTTTGCTAAAATTCTTTTGGTAAAATAATCATGCTATACTTTTATTTTCTATGATAATATTTTCACTCTACAGAACACTTACATTTTTAATATTTTTATTTTTGAAATTGTAATAAAATTAACAGTTCTAATATCCTTCTCTTGCATCCAAACCCATGTACTACTTTTTGCTCCCTTTCAAATTTGTGGTTTCCCCCATTAAATCCCATAGACTCAATTTTCCTAATGTTTTTAATAATTTGAGTTGTATTATTTATACAATAATAAAAATATATGACTAAGTGTGTGTGTTTGTGTGTGGTGTGTGGGATGTGGTGTGGTGTGTGTGTGTGTGTGTGTGTGTGTGTGTGTGTGTGTGTGAGATTTGGTAGCGGGTTTCTGCTGTGTAGTTATTTACCTGCATTAATGAACCTCTTAAAATTCAAAGTGCCAGTGTACGTTACAGAACATAATCTAACAAAACATATTTTAACATTTAGGCTTTTAAAAACAAATTAAAAAGACTACTTTGTGAGTCTACTTATTATGGAAAATAAGGAAGCGCTATTAAACACTGTATTTCAGTTTAACTCTGTATTTTTACCTTAGTTACCATCTCAGGACAAGTACATATCTTATTACAGGTAAAAAAAAAAAAAAAAAGAATTGTGGTTCTCACCTGAAGAACTAATTGACTTTTGTACAATTAATGGATGTGCATGAAGAATGTCAGGCTAAGATTTGGGAGCCATTATTAAAGAAGGTAATTACTCTTCTTTGCTCTTGTAGGAGCACCTAATCTTCAAGATACTGGTTACAGACGTATTGGAACCATATCCGTGTTAGTTGTGCAGGTTTGTACTAGTACTTCAGTGGCATAAAACGACATTAATTTTCTCTACAAACTATGCAAGCCAAACTTAATTTTGTTGTTGTTGTTGTTGTTGTTGGACTAAGATCTAGTTGTCTTCTCTACTAGGTTCCTTTATATGTTATAGTGAATACTTCATATCAGTGCCATCTTTGCTAAGAGAAAATGCCTACATCCTTTTGCATTGTAGCACCTTTAAAACTTTTTTCATGGTATAGCATTCCAACTCCTGCTTCTATGATCACATGCCTTAACTCTTAAATCTCTAATTGGGGTGCCTTGTGATGCAATGAGGTTCACCACAGAATCCATCAATAAGCACTATATATTTTTTTTTTCAATAGAAGAAAAAAGCTGAGCATGAGAATCATTGCATAGAAAGTAGATAATGAAGTAGGGTCCCATACACGCATACCACAGTTTGCATATAATTTAAAAACAATACAAGTCTACTTCATACCTCACTTTTAACTACCAGACTACAGTCAGTTTTTCTTTATCTAAGGAATTGATCGCTTATTATTCAATGGCTGGTGTTTTCTACTTAGACCTAAACTTTCCAGTCTTTCTCTAAACATGTAAGTGGTATTCTGTTTCAGTTCTAAGTGTATAAAACCTATGAGACACCTGAAGGAATCACTTCGGCTCCAGAACTGGATGACAGGGACTCACTGTGTTACAGCTGCTATACATCCTCTCAGGAGTCAGTATAGATCACTCCACCCAAGACTTCCTGCCCATATTTCCAGCTGCTGCAGTAGCACAAGTAATAAATCTTGGTGAACTAAAACTACAGCTAACAGAAAGATGATTACCCTCTCCCTGATGAAAACCTGATTGCCCTAAGAATTAAACTAGAAAAGTATAGTGTCCTAGCACGAAGAAAATATTTCACAATGGAATCATCAAGATATTAGAGAGATGAAATTCTCCAAGTTTTTTTAAAATTTTCGGCCATATATCTTTATGAAACTAGCCATAGGAAATGGGGGCATGGCTTCATATACACAATTCATTCAATAATAGATCTTGCTAAAGATAGACTGTGGCAGGAGCGAAAGCACAATGGATTATTCTATATGGCTTTGCATTAATTTCTCAAGCCCACTTTCTCTGGTAAATATAGTGCTGAAGTAAGTCCAATTGTTTAAAATACATTATTTTTCTTATGAAACAGAAATCAGTATTGCTTGAGAAATATCGATGCCTGTATGATATTGAAGTATTGGGGAAGTGGTGTGAGTAGAAATATTAACATCTGGGAAGCCAAGGAATACTCAGAATAATTAACTATTCCACAGAAGCCACTACTCAACCTCTGTGATTTAATACCCTCCACCTGCTGCTACATCAGACTCATCATTGCTTGTGCAATCAGCTCTTCTCTGTAAGGTACTCTTACTAGAGTCAGTTAGAGCATTCTGTGTGAAAAGAACCCAATAGTTGAGAGCAATGCATTTGTCACTGTTAAAAGTAGAAACTGGTAAGTGAAGACTTTCATGGGACATGACCCTTGGGCTCGTGCCTAGATATAAGTAAATATATACCATTTGAGTCTTTCTGCTTCTGGGTTAACTCACTCATTATGACCATTTCTAGCTTAATCCATTTGCCCACAAATTTCGGGAATTCCTTGTTTTTAATAGCTGAGTAGTATTCCATAGTGTAAATGTAGCAGAGTTTCTTTATCCATTCTTCTACTGAGGGACACTTAGGCTGTTTCCATGATCTGGCTATTATGAATAAGGCTGCTATGAATATGGTTGAGCAAATTTTCTTGTTGTGTGCTGGAGCATCTTCTGGGTATATTCCAAGGAGTGGAATAGCTGCGTCTTGCGGAAGCCCTATGGCACCAGCCAAGGACAATACAGGCCATAAACTTCAAACCCTACACAGATCTAGCCAATGGACAGGACATTCTCCACAATTGAGTGGAGAGTGGGGTATGACTTTCACACACGGACAGGACATTCTCCACAATTGAGTGGAGAGTGGGGTATGACTTTCACACGTACTCTGGTGCCTCATATTTGACCATGTCCCCTGGAGGGGGAGACCTTGTGGCACTCAGAGGAAGGATAACAGGCTAGAAGGAGAGACTTGATACCCTATGAGCATATACTGGGGGAGGAAATCCCCCTCAGTCAGTCATAGGGGAGGGGAGTAAGGGGAAATTGAGAGGGAGGGAAGAAAGGGAGGTTACAAGAGATGGGATAACCATTGAGATGTAACAAGAATAAATTAATAATAAAATTTTTTTAAAGTAGAAACTATTTTTAACAAATCACCTCATAAAAAATCAAGTGTTCATTTGTTAAAAATATTTTCTACTTTTATTCAATGAAAATTCGTAGAATTAAAGAAAGTACAATTTATTTAAAAAATTCCAAAAAAGAGTTTTGATAGCAGAATATGTCAGTTGTTAATGAGAAATATACCTTGTCATCGTTGTGTCTATAGCAACCCTGTGTATAACCTGTAAAACAAAGCAAAACAAAACAGACAGAAATGAGACATAAAATGAGGAAAAGGGATATTTGTGAAGTATAAAGGAGCCCTACAAAGTAGCATGGGAGATAAGAGGGTGAGCAGTGAATACGTTTACAGTGCAGCATGTGGGCCCTAAGTTGAGTGGGTGCTGCCTATGACATGAACTCAGTTGCTTGCTTTTGATCATTTTCCCTTGCTCTCTGTAGCAGACTAGAAGAAGTTCTGTCTTGATGTGCTAAGGAGGGTTGGTTGTGAGGGAAGCTCCCCTTTTCTGATCACAAGGGGAGTGTTTGGGGGGAAGAGGGCGGAATGGAGGGACCAAGAAAAGAGGAGGGATGAGGCTACAATCAGGCTGTAAAGTGAATATATAAATTAAAATTAATTTAAATACATTAGAGAAATGTACAAATGATCAAAACTTTAAAAATAAAAATTTTACAAAGCCTAGAGATGGATAATTGCTTATACAATTCATAATTGAGTAAAACTAAAAGCAAACATTTCCCATTTGTCTTCTAACCACATGAAAATACAATTCACTTGGCTTAGTAACTTTCACTTCTAACTCAGCCAGTCCTAGAAAGTCTGTGTTTTCAATATTTTTATACTAGCTATTTCCTGAGGGGATTTTGTAACCTGACTGGTAACAACATAGATTTTCAGCTTATGAATATTAGTGTAGCTGAGAAATACATCTAAGTCTTTTCAGTGATGAAATGGTTAATGTCTTCAGTATACTCTACTCTCACTTGCAAGCTGTAACATTGTGTGCTTTGGCCTTGCTTAGGATCAGAAACAATATATCAGAGAAAGGCTAGAATTAGAAGATACAAATATTTGTAATAAGGGTGGATATCTGATTTTTTTAAAAAAAAAGACACATCACAGTCAGTTCAAGATTGTTTTCATACCAAGGAGTTCATCTTTGAATGGCACATACAACCTCCGAGCATAACATTACAAGTGTGCTAAGCTGAAATCTTTTCCCTTTCTCCTTCTTTCTCTCCCTCCCACCTTTCCTTTCATTATTTATAAACTCTACCATTCCAATGCTTAGCTGCTGATCATGTAATGTAATACCATCATCTCCAAATCATCATTTACTTGTAATTCTTACCCCTTACTGCAAACAACTTAGATCTTTTCTATTGTTAGATTCTATATTTATTTATAATTATTATTACCTTGTGCTTTATAGTTATGTGTGTTGCTTTTCTGTTGGATAATCCATCAATATTTTTCAAAGAAAAGCAAAGAATTTACTAATTATCTGGATCCTAGACCCTAGAGAAATAAAACATGGTAAAGTTTCCACTGAAGTGGTACTTTGAAGGCAGTACAGGAAAGTATGCCATTGGTAGTAACAGATTCAATTATGTCTTTACACTTTATTATTTAGCTGTGAAATGGAAGAGGTATTTTGTGCTATATAACATTTTATGTCTAAAGTTTATACTGATATCTGATAGATAATCCAAACATTAAAGCTGAATTTATTCCTCTCAAAATAGGTGATTAGTTTTTATTAAAATTGAAAAATAATTACAAAGATTTTCAGAGGCATAAAAATATGCTCTCTAAATATAAAATTAATTAAAAATACAAAGCTTTCATGCTGCTAGTATTTAAATCCTTCTTAATGCATTATCATCATAAAAACATATTTCTCCTTTTACCCTGTAATAAATATGAGTTACCATCCTTTCAAATCAGTAAGAAAATAGGCGATATCAGTAAAATACATATATGAACACATAATTATGAAATGGGATGTAAAACTTTATTCTGTCATGTTATAGGCATTGAGCATATTTACAGTCATCCAAATTGGATTGCTTTGAAATATGAGTCACTTCAACTCACACAAAAGAAATCCAACAGAAAAAAAGTTAGGTTGTCCCTAGAAACTGCACCAAAAACTTTCTGCTTATTGCACATCATGGGTGACTCCTAGCTTCCATCTCAGTTTTATCTAATTAAGTGAAGCAAAACAACAACAAAAACATGCAGAGTTACTATTGTTTGTTTGCTGGTAAACTGGATATACAGCTATGCTAGCTAGCCAGTCATACATGGGATCTAGTTCCTACCATTCTCACACTGAGATTACAAGCCTACGGCTCCAACCAGACTGGTCCATAAGGCTTAAATTCTACACCTTGTGATTACAGGGCCAAGCACTAAACTAACTGTTATGTTATTGATCTCAGCCATTGACAGGTATAAGACGGAATCTCAAAATAGTTTTGATTTGCATATCCCTACAGCTAAGAATGTTGAACATTTCTTTAAGCATTGCGCGGTCATTTTAGATTCCTCTATTGAGAGTTTTCTGTTTAGATGTGAACTGTCTTTTTCTTTTTATAATTTGATAATTATCTTTCGAAATTCTACAAAAATATGTTGAAAGTTTGATGGGTATTGTACTGATTCTGTAGATTGCTTTTGGTAAGGTGGTCATATTTACTATATTAATCCTCCCTGTCCATGAGCCTTGGAGTTTGTTCCATCTGATGCCTTCTGCATTTTCTTTCTTTAAGGACTTGAAATTTTCATGATAAAAGTCTTTCACTTGCTTGGTTACAATTATGCCAAGGTATTTTTATTATTTGAGGCTATTGTAAAAATTGTTGTTACCTGACGTTTTTCCCTCAGTCCATTTTGTCATTTGTGTATAGAAGAGCTACTGACCTATTTTGATGTTTTTTGTTTTTTGTTTTTTTTTATTCCATTACTTTGCCGAAAGTGTTTATCACCTGTAGGAGTTCCCTGGTGAACTTTTTAGAGTAACTTATGTATACTGTAAAATCGTCTGCAATTTGTGTCCCTCTGATGTTGTTCATGTATCTCTATTGACTCCATCCAGCAGAGGATTGAAGCAGACGCCGAGTCTCACAGCCAAACATTGGGCAGAAGCCAGGGAGTACTATGGGAGAGTTGGGGCATAGAAGGACCCGAAGGGGACAGCAGCTCTCAGGAGGAACTACAGAGCTAACAAATCTGGGCCAAAAGGGGCAGGTGGAGATTGATGCACCAAACAAGGACCAGGCATGGAGAGGACCTAGGATCTCCATTCAGATGTAGCCAATGGGCACCTCAGTCTCCATATGGGTCCTCTATTAATGATGAGTCTTGTTAGTCTGGGGTCTCTGGTAAGGGAGAAGGGCTCCTACCCTCTGAAGAGTAGGGAAAGAGAATAGGGGTAAGAGGAAGGGAGGGTCAGACCAGGAGGAGACAGAGGAGGGGACTGATTGGGGTGTAAAGTGAATAGAACTTTAAAATTAAATTTAAATTAAAAAACTCTCATGCATTATATATAATAGTTTTGGAAAGAGGGGGTAACCTTTTTTTTTAAAATGTATTTTATTAATTTGTTCATATTACATCTCAATTGTTATCACATCCCTTCTATGCTCCCATTCCTTCCTTCCTCCCATTTTCCTCATGCTTCCCTCCCCTATGACTGTGACTGAGGGGGACCTCTTCCTCCTGTATATGCTCATAGGGTATCAAGTCTCTTCTTGGTTTTGGTAGAATTTCTTTGAGTTTCTCTATACTTAACTTGATGTTGGCTATAGGCTTACTGTAAATTGCTTTTATTCTGTTTAGGTATGTCCCTTTGTCCTTAATCTCTCCAGGACTTTTATTATAAAAAGGTGTTTGACTTTGTGAAAGTTCTTTCTGCATCAAAAGATGGTCATATGATTTTTTTCCTTTAGTTTTTTATATGGTATACGACATTTACTGATGTTTATGTATTGAACCATCTCTGCATCTCTGGGATGAAGCCTACTTGACCATGGTGCATGATGTTTTTGATGCATTTGTTCTTAATACTGACAGTTAGCCTCTAAGAGCTAGGATGCTTGACATAAACCACTGGCAAATTCAAATATCAGTACTTAGATATTTCAGCTATAGCTCCTTTTAGTTCTTTATAGAGAAAGCTTAACTTGTTACACACATCAGTTCAATTTTTTGTGTGGTATATTGTAATTTTACTGAGTCATTTTTTCTTTTTTTAGCTAAAGATTTTTTATTTTTTACATATACATTTATATTATTACACATATATACAATAAACTACCTGTAGGAAGGAAAGCCATGACATAATCAGAAATTATGTAAGTGTTACTTCTTAGTGTTTGGGCTATTTGTATTTGACAGCCTTGAAGAAAACATCTTTCCTATCTTGGTGCATCTAAAATTCTGAATGTAAATCAATCTCCATCACATCTTGTCATTATGAACTTAAAACATCTATCTAGACCTAAAAGCATCTTAAGCCCTAAACAACTAAGCTTCATTGTAAAAACTAAGCTACCTGGTCTTCAACTCCATTAGAGACTTGAGAAGAAATAACTTGATTACCTGAGTATGCCTGGAGTGCAGGTTAGTAGCTTCCCAAATGAGAAGATGACAGAGACAGTTTTCTACCTGAATAGTCACCCAACATTCTCTATAATGTCCGAGCATCTTTTTTAGCCTTATTTTCTTTTTCTTTTGGCTTTTACTGCAGTACTCATATCTGTGATTATTGACTACTCTGATGTTTAGGTAAAAAATATTAAACTAACTAAAATATTTCTAGGAAAGTATTCTTTTTTGCATCATCATTCTATGTCTCTTCAAATATGATTAATTTACATCTCACTACCTTGTTGAATATAAGATAGTCTGATAAACAAAAATAAATTTTGTGGTAGATTAAGGTTCCAAAGAGGGATTCTTTTTTATCTCATGACTCTGGCTGGCCTTGAATATTATTAATCACATTTGCTTCCTTCAGGTGTAATCAAGAAAGTGATGAGAAGTCCTGAACACAGGCTTGAATAATTTATTTTACCACTCGTTGAAATTGTTCTGTCATTCAGGGAAATTTCAGGTTTCTAAAAAAAAAAAGTCAGAAAGAGAAAGCCATAAAAGATTACTGTTCCATAAAATCTGCAGCATTTTGTTCTGTATCATTTAGGTTTCACAAGTATGACTTAAAACCCTCTTTTAACAATTGAGTGAAAATTAGTACCTTATGATTTTTGGTTTCAATAACTATTAGGTCATGGTTTCTTATATTATTTCTGAGTATAATTGTCATACACATGTATATCAATATATGAATGCTGTGACTACAATCCAGATCCCTTAGAAAATCATACCAGATTACTTCAAAATATAATTAAGTGACACAAGTAGTGAGAAATATCACCAACCAAAGTGTTAATTTGTGGCACCCGTGCCACCGTGGTACCAAATCAAAGGCAAGGGACTGCGGATTTAACACACACACACACACACACACACACACACACACACACACACACACTAACACAGCGGGTCCTTCATGCTAAGAGGGTAGCAGCAGCAGCTTTTATTCAGTGTTCAAAGAGCCTTCTTATAGGCAGCAAAACAGGAATGCCACTCGCAGATGAAATCCCTCAGGTGATTGCACACAGGAGGAAAAATTTGGAGGAAGGGAGGGGTGCTTTCTCAGAGCAGTAAACATGACTAGCTAACCAACATAAACACAGACATGGAAGCTGCTAGAAACAGGACATGAAACAGTAAGACAGGCAGGCAGCCCAGTCGGGCCTGATTCCTACATTAAGTTCTATAATTTTAAGCAGAAATTGATTTGGGGCTCTGTTAAGTGAAAAGAAAACTATCCTGTGAGCACTGTTCTGAGACTCCAGCACTCCATCGAGGAAAACTCTAGGTGTTGGGTCAAGCTGGAGCCAGCTTTAAGAGGTGAAGTTATTCTCATTTATTTCCCCAGATTTAACCATTCATCTTTCCAAACCCTAGAACTAGAGATACTTATTTTTGCCTCGCACATAGATATATACACATATACATATATATACTATACATATATATGTATATATTATATTTTTAAGTTTTCTTTCAGTAATGAATAAAATCTTCTCTCTCTTTCGGTCCAAACTTTACTCTCAAAGTATAACCAAGGATAGGAAAAAATGAGTCATTTTACGAGAGATCAAAAAACTAACACTTGCAAAACTAATTCCATCATTCATGGATGAATTTCTCCAATTGTAAAATGAAGAAAATAAATTCTGCAATGGCATATTTACGTTTTGTGATTATTTCACAAGAAATGATCAATGTCAGAAAATTAAAATGAACAAAGTTTACTATATTGTGCCAACTTTAAGTTACTCTCTTTAGGAAATAAGCTGTTTCACATGCAAACTGATTTTATTTTTCTCACTAGTTAACAAAACTTTTGTTTAGTTCAGTTTATGGTAAAGGAGTTATAATCCTGGCTAGTACTAATTCCCCCTGCTAAGATGAGAAACCCTTCGAAGTTAAATACATTATTTTACTCCTAATCTGGTCACGTGTTCATCAGGACCTGGCCTCCACCAGGAGCAAGTTGTTATCAGGAAATTTTACATTATACCCTTCTTGCACTATTTGTGTGGCCTCTAAATCATAAACTATTCTATACTCTTGCTTTGCAATATTGCTTTAAACATCAGTAGCATTGAACTTTATTGGTGTCCATGACCCTGGAAAGCAGTGGTGACTAGAGAGGCCCATCATTCTTGGAGTTTGCCGGTGATTTTGGACAAAGCACAGATTCTCTCCTTGAATACCAGTGACAAGGAGTCACTCCTATCCTCCAAATGCCATTTTTTTTTTTTACATCACAAATGATTAGTTGAACTTTTTGTGTCGGCTGACCAACCACGAAAATGATCATCTTGACCAAATTGTAATTAAGGTATTCTCATTCTCCAGATTCCTGCTTTCTGACCCTCATTGTGACCCAGCATGAAACCTCTTCTTAATACCTGCTCCTGAGAGTCTGCTCAGAACAATATGTTTTCTGGTTCACTTTCTGATGAAAGCATGGCCTTTTTTCATGCTTGCTTCTTCCTAGGTGTGTTTGTATCTTTCGTAAAATAAAAGTCCTTTTTGTACCTGACTTTTTTGGTGATTTCAGATTAGAATTTGACTATTCTCTCAACTGAAAATTAATTTTCTCATTATTATAACAATCCTTTAAATTAAAGTGTCACTTCACTTGAATCCAAATGTCTTTTGTCTGACAAAGTTATACATTTATTTCTAGTTTTTTTCCTGAAATTTAACTTATCCCCATTGCTTCAATCCCTTTCATTGTTATAAATTCATGTTCTTTTATGGTCTGTTTTATATTAACATTATTTAACACATGCTTTTTTACTAGGGGTAATGTTCACTGATTCATCTCCAAGTTTTTATATTTATTGAGTGTGCATTCCTTTCTTTTATATTTTATGTTATTTTTATCTGTTTAAAATTATTCTCGATGACCAGCTTGCATATTGATATAATAAATAAAATAAAATAAGTTTTTCTAATTTGTTCCACTTATTTATCTTAAATAGTTCTTGGAGTTCATGCATAGTGTCAACTAGTTTTATTATTATTATTATTTTCTGTTTCATTGCTTAGTGTTTTTGTTTTGAAAGTTTAGTTATTTTTCTACAGTAAATCACTGTGATTATAGTTTCCACTGATTTCTACCAAGAAATTGATAATAAACTAGATAACAAATTAATCCTTTAAGTGTTTCTCAGCCATTTGATACTCCTCTGTTGAGAATTCTCTGTTTAGTTCCAAGCCCCATTTCTCAATTGGGTTATTCGGTTTGGTGGTGTTTAATTTCTTGAGTTCTTTATATATTTTGGATATTAGACCTTTGTCAGATGTAGGGTTGGTGAAGATTTTTTCCCAGTGTGTAGATTTGGGCCCAGGGGTCCTGCTCAAACTAAGGCACCAGCCAAGGACAATACAGGAGGTAAACTTTAAACCCCTTCCCAGATCTAGCCAATGGTCAGAATATTCACCACAGTTGAGTGGAGAGTGGGATACGACTTTCTCACGTACTCTGGTGCCTCACATTTGACCATGTCCCCTGGAGGGGGAGACCTGGTGGCACTCAGAGGAAGGACAGCAAGTAGCCAAGAAGAGACTTGATACCCTATGAGAATATACAGGGGGACGTAATCCCCCTCAGGAACAGTCATAGGGGAGGGGAATAATGGGAAAATGGGGGTGGGGGGGGAGGAATGGGAGGATACAAGGGATGGGATAAACATTGAGATGTAACAAGAATAAATTAATAATAAAAATAAATAAATAAATTAATTAATTAATTAATCCTGTAGATCTTTAAAATGTCAATGCCATTAAATAACAAGGTAGACCACATCTCTTTGCAGTGCTATTTAGCACAGGCAGGGCATAGCACTACTGAGACCATTCCTGGGAGGACCCCAGACACCCAGAGACCTTGAGTGCCATTAAGTTGAGCAAGAAACTGATACACACAAGAAAGAGAAAGAGAAGGAGAAAGACTTACACATAATGAAGAGAGACAGCACCGGAGACTCAGCGTAGTGAGGAACAGCCTGATGTGAGTAGCCAGTGATGCCACCTGGGGCCAGGGTGAGATCTTTTGCCTGTGCTGCCACTGAACGTTGGCTGAATCCACAGCTATATTGCATGGCAGTGACTTGTTACCACCAAAGGCCAGGCAGATGTCTCTGGCCCATATTGATGTCTAAGGGCTGTGCAGAACTGGCTCCATTCCTTCGCTTTCATCTTAGGAGAGCTGGCCCCAGTGGAGTGTTGTCCCTAACCCTATCTGGCTGTAGTGCTACAGTACTTGGGAGAATGGGCCCTGCACCTTGCACAGTAGAGCTGACCCTGGCTGCGAGGGGAGGAGAGAGAAGGGACAGGGGGAAGGTTTAACAGATTAGCCAGCCCCGAGGTTGGGAGAGTAGGTGAGCCTGTATATCCACTCACTGCTACAGCACTCTCGAAAGCAGACCCTGCACCTAGGCCTGGTCCTGTGGGCACCGGTGTGAGGGAGCCAGCACCAAAAGCATGAGAGAGGAGAGCTGACTCTGCCCCTTGCGGGCTATGCATTGGATGAGTGATCTGGAGCCGTGCAGGAGAGCTCAACCTGGTGGTGTGGATGTGGAAGAACTGGCAGGCTGCCCAGCACAAATATCACCCAGGCTCAGATCCAGAGTTTTGAGTTGGCCCATCCCAAAATCTACCCCATCTATGAACTGCTGAAGCTCTGTAAATGGCTGGTCCTACAGATCCAAATTTGCAGGATGTCCACGACACACGACACTCAAGAGGAGTCTCAGTGAGGATCCAATGTTGATAGTGCAGCAGAGCCAGAGGCCCAGAACCAAAACAAGGACTTGTTGCCATGAGCATTTGCAAGCAAAGAAGTATAGACAAAAGTCAGTCCTGTGGGTCACACTGCAACACACACCATCTTCCACAATGAGACATTTTTTCTTTGCGGGAAGGTCATAGGGCATAGGGCAGGTACAAGAAGATGGGGAAATGATTGGGCTAGTGGTCTGTGATGTGATAATCACAAAGAATCGATAAAAACTTAAATTGAAAAAAATATAATTAAATAACAAAAACAGTTAAAAGTTTTCCAAATTGTAGTGTAAAAGAATATTTTGATAATATGTGCCATGAGAAAGAAGAGTTTGTTGCTAAGTGGTTTAAATATTTAAAAATAAGTTAACGAAATAGAACTTCCACATACCTCATACACAGATCAATACTCATATTTTAAAAGTGGGAATATAAATGTAAAACAAAAAACAGAACTGACAGGATTGCTACTAAATAAATAACAAGTTAAATATGCTTCAACACTTGAAATGAAGATGCATGAATAGAAACAACCCAATAACAGCAATTTGTTTTTGCTTCCACTAGCTGCTCTCCACACGGTGTTCTTCTCTGGGAAATGTTCTCTTTAGCTTTGACACCCCTCTTGGCTTTAGTGAAACATATTATTTATAGTTCATTGGCCATTTTTTTTCTTATAGTATTTTATGCAGATGTGAGTAGATTTTCCCCCTGAGAAAAGTTATCCTCACTGTTATCTGGAGGAATATTCTTTTGTTTTCTTCTGTTTTATTTTTTTAACTGTTTTTATTTCGGATTCCTTGAATCTCCTTATCCCTACTCCTCCCCATTTTTCCCAATACCTCACAACCAGGTGAGAGAGAAAGGAGGTTAGTGAGGAGAGGGGGCTGTAGTTTTTCTTAGCTACTTCCTGCTGTTTAGGGTTGTCATTCCTTGAGGACAAGTCCAATCTTCATTCCAGGCACTCTCTGACTTCTCATCAAACCCCATCGACAACAATCAGGAACTGGGGGGAAAGATCCAGCAGCCTTCTTTCTTGGAGCCTCCAGTCTCTCTTTGGGTCTGACATTTAGCCCAAGTAACAATGACAATGTCCCCCTTCCCCAAGGCAGTTCACAGCTGACAAACATCACATGCCCTCTCCTGGGGCAACTATCAGCTGTGGACAAACTGGAGCAGCCCTCATATCCCTCACCTGAGAACTATTTCCTAATCAAACAAATCAAAGGAAGAAAATGTCAATTATAGGTTGTTCAGAGCATTAATGAGGGCTGGAACTTCAGCAAAGAAACTTGGGAAATGTAACCAAACATTCTGTGACATCATTCTTTGTGGTTTGTCATTAAACAAGGAAGAGTGGAGGAAAATGACACATATAACCCAAGAAAGAAAATATGCAAAGAGATAAACCTGGAGGCAGATTAAAACCAAAGATTAATGTCATGCAAGTTTGGGGTTACATGTAAACAAGGTTTTCTTGTAATTTCAATGCACATGTTCCCTGATTCCCTGCCTTCAGTTCTGTCTCTTAGTCACAGGTATTCTTAATGGTTCTCTTATTGTGAGGCTGTGCAACTGGCTCACACGAGCCATAGGCTGATTTTAGCCTGAACTTTCACTGTGACAAAGATTGAGACTCTATAATCTTCAGTCTTCTTACAGGTTAGATGAGGATAGAAATAATTATCCCATAAAACCAGTAGACGGAGGATCATTCGTCGATGACAAAGAAGAATGAGACTGGAGTAGGTGAATTGTAAGTTCTTGCACAGAAATGTGATGTACTTTAGAGCAGAAGAAAGCTATCACATTAGGAAGATTATTTGAAGCCTATTGTCTAGCTGTTAAAAATAAAACAGTGTGATAAGAACTACTGAAACCAGCAGGTGGCTATTTATGTTCATCACTTAACATTAATCCAGATGACAAATAATTATAGATCCACATCTCAGTGTCAGGCAATTATACAGAGAATCAGTGAATAAGACTTCGATAGGATAAAAGTCATGGACCCTCATAACAAAGGCAATAACACTTGTCTGGAAAATAATTGCTGGATGCTCACATGGAAAATGAATGATCAGAGAAACAGGAGATAGAAAAGTGCTTTTATCTGTGAGGACAGAAGGCTTAAAGTGTTCACAGCAGCAGAATAAAACTTAGGAATGCACCATTGACAGGAATATAGGGAAGTTAGCAACTTTAAGAAGAAATTGTGATTTAAGTACTTTTTAAATGCAGGCTTCAGTTGTGTATACTAAAAATCCACCCCAATGCTCAAAATTGCTAAATAAATACTAACTTTATCATCAATTTCTATTTGGTCATCTTTTTTCCTCGTATTTATGAGTTAGATCATTTGTATTTTATCGTTTACAATCTCTCATAATATATATGCATATATATGTGATAGTCATACATGTGTTCATGCACATGGATATTTGTGGAAGAGATTGATTGTGTACATGTGCATATTGGATGCTAAAGAACAGTTTGGATAATGCTCTTTACTTTTGTTGTTATTGTCATTACCTTAACATTCACTGGCTTGAAAGTCATCAGGCAGGGTAACTTGGTTGGCTCAGCACTCCCAGGGATCAGTCTATTTTAATGTCTCTAGTTTTAGGATTAGATTATAAATTCCTCCTTTTGTTTATGAGAATTGTGGGAATAAAATCTATACAGAAGTTTTTTTACTAAAATATCTGCATTAACCCTATTTTCTAGTTCTTATGGTTTCTATATCAGTAAATTAAATTGTCTATCTTCATAATTTATTAAACACATACTCTGCAAATATGTCTGCAAGCAACTAGATGTAAATACATACACATGCCTATATGTCTTCCATGAAGCACACATATAAACATATATTATTGTATATAATGTTCTATATATACATAGATAAAATTCTTCATCTATTATTCTGTTTATGATTATTTTGTTTCATCATGTAGGCAGATAGTACTATTCTTCAAAAGTATTGTTCCCATAGTGTGATTCTGAAACGACCTGCCTTTGATCTCTCTTATACCCAATATCCATCACAGACAAGCAGTGAGTTCTGTACATTTTATTCAGTTCTGCCTCTACTACTGAAAATATGAGATTGATTAAGACAGCACAGAGGAATAAAATATTCTTATCTGCATTGACCAAATTGTCTTCTGGTGACATGCAATTATTTGATGTAGATAAGTTAAAAATAAGTAATACTCCAAATACAGCTCCTGAGTCATTCTACACTTCAAGTATTTTATAGCTCATGTTGTCAATAGGAATTTTACTCCAAATACACAATTTTGTTTGAACATGTCACTAATAGAGAACTCTAGTGAATAATGCTCAGTTGGAATGTGTGATTTGAGGACTTACTTCACATGCTATAGGTATTTGTTCTCACCTGAAAAGCAATTGCAATTGGCCGGAATTAGTCAAGAGATCCCAGTAAGCCCAGAATAACTGAGAAATATCGCTATAAATAAAACCACTTTATTTGAAATGGATAAATGTTGCATACAAATTTTTTAAAATCTAAGTGTTGTCTACAACAGTGGATATAGTTTGAGGGTTATGTTAGTTATTTTTTCCATTACTTTGAAAAAACACCTGGCAAAAGGAATTTGGAAAGGAAATAAAGAGGGCTTTACTTGGTCTTATGGCTTGAAATAAAGTCCTTCACCTCAGTAAATACATGAAAGCAGCAGCTGGACACAGATGGTCACATTATATCCACAGAAAGGAAACAGAAACAGAAATGTGATGACTGCTCATGTTCCACTTTCTATTTCACCCAAGACACCAGCCTATGGGATTCTGCTCACAGAAACCCAAGTATCAGCAGCAGCATTATACATTGTGACCACCGAAAAACTAAGAATATATCTTTTAGAACTATTGTGTCAATTTAACATGATAATATTTATGTTGAATCTGTTAAGTAGACAAATGAAGATATCTGATAAAAGTACTCTGTCCATCACACAAAAGCACTAAAATTTATGTTAATATTTTTGAGTTTTATTTTTCTTAAACTAATCCTCTATAAAGTGGATAGAAATAACAAGAGCCAAGAAAATGTAATTATCTTTAGCTATATAAGAGGATAAATTTCAGAACTCAATAACTTTTTCATTCCTTTAAGTTTTAACGGCTTATCTGAGTTTGATTCTGTTTCCAGATCTTTTATGAGGATTTGCTAAATAAGGTATACAGATTATTAGAGACAGGATAATGATTAAAACAATGTGTTCTATCAGGACATTACATAACAAAATATTTTTTATATTTCTATGCAGTTAGCTATAGTTTCTATTTTCAAAGTTGTACATATTTTATAATTTGAAAGGTAATGCTGTTAAACATACAAGAAAAATAGAAAACATAAGTCCATTCTCAATAAATTATAGATTCTATCTGTAGACAGAATCATTAGCACATATTTACATACATTAATGGCAAATTAACTGTTTTTTGACTGACTGTTTAGAAAGATATCTTAGCACAGTGAAAAAAACAGCTTAATATACTGTTTTTCAACCCAAACTTTCCATTAGCTACCATAATAATGATAGCTCAGGTAAATCCATTGCCATTTGCTAGAAAATAGGTTATGGAAAAAGTGTTGGGTATCAATTTTATATTCCAGCTCAGTATTAGAGTTGATAATAATAGACTTCCTTATGGAACTAGGACAGAGGTAGGTTGAGAATGTGTGGGTTGGATACCAGTACAACAAACCAAAGCTTTTAATAAGACATATTAGTTTTATACTTTGCAGCATTTTTCTGACTGAAGAAAGTTATTCCTACTGTGAAGTAATCCTAATATTTTAATTTCAACATTATAATCGATTTATCTGTTGAATAATTGCAATTTTTTCTTTGCTTCTTAAATTTGCATATTTTAGACAGTACTGTGTGTTAGAGTATAGCTATAAGAGATCTTTATTAATTCCCCAGTGGAGATTATTGCAGTCAATTAGAAAATCTGGATTCAGTAATAATTAAAGGAACATTACCAGATAAATAAACTGTTCCTATTTTACACCCATAACTGTGACTTAAAGAGCAGACGCCTCCAGCTTAGAACTTTTAATAGATATTAGCAAACCCATGAGTTTATTTATTTGTGACTATAAAGAATATCATTCTGATATTTTGAATTATTTGTCTTTTCCAAAACTAGGTAGTTTTTTTTTTTCTCCCTTTCAGAAGGAGATCTACATAACTTCAAAATCTCACTATGGTATAAATTCCCTCTCAGCAGTAGAAACTTGAGAGAAAAACTCCTTTGCTATGCATATGTTCATCAGAGATGTGTCTCTCTGAGCAGGAAGTGGTGTGTTGGACCAATAATGTGAAACTTTTACCTTTAGGCTTGAATTAAAATATTGCTCTTGGCTTTTACCCCACTCAACAAGGCACAGACTTTTATTTGGTATCATTTTTATTGCTGCTTTGCAAGTTCTATTTTATTCTAGAATAAGAAAGTCCTGCTGTGAAGTAAAAGCACCACTCACTTTAAAGTACCTAAAGCCGTTGGAAAATGGCTTTAAACCTTGTTCTGCATCAGCTGACGTGGTGGAATTTATATAATTGTCAAAGTCAGAGATTTCACCTCAAACTCTGAGTAAACCAAGACAGCTCTAGAAATAACACTTTATTTTCTCCAAGTATAGGATGTGCTATTATATAATACTTCCGTTCTGATAAGCCCTTTCATGGTGAGTCAACCCTCATTGATTTATACTTTTGGGAAAAGCACCAGGTTATTCCTTTGTGAGTACATAAGCCTCTGTCCTTAGGTTCTGGATTTAATATGAATCAAGTTTTATCTGTGATTTTAGAGATGCAAAAGATCTTAACAGCCAGAACGAATGCTTAAGGATGCTCTACTTTTACAGAAACATTTGAGAAAAGAATTAGTATCTTTTCCATCTAATGGTTTTTAGCATCCAGTGCCTAAACTCTTCTTTAGTTTCTTCTCTTTAATTTTTACCATTTCCACTACAACAACAATGAGATTTAGAAATGCCTTTTGTTAGGTAGAGAAGCTATAGAAGACCCTCAGGAAGAGTATCAATTTTACTTTAAAATACTTGTAAACATGTTTTCTTAAATCTCATAATGTGCCTCATATGTGACCTAACATTTTGAATACAGAGTCTCAACATACACGTTGATATGCCCTCCTGAATATAATGACCTGGACTGAGTGCACCAAATATTCATGGTGACAGCTTTGATTATGTTTACTATTGCTTAAGTACATGAAAGGACACACACACACACACACACACACACACACACACACACACACACACACTCCTTTGCACTTTGAAGGTAAGCAGAGATAGCTCAGATTACAACTCACAAGTTTAGTTCCCTCCTTTTTTATTAATATCTAAGAAATATTTTTGCTAAAATAGCTTTAAAATAAACTTCCCCTCTAGGGGAAGGCATCCTATTGGGACTCTAAATGAGAGACGCATGGGAGAATAGCAAAATAAAAGGATACAGAGGGTCCTAGAAATCTACAAGTAGAACAATATGATAGGCAGATTTGGGCCCAGGGGTCCCACTCGAATTAAGGCACCAGCCAAGGACAATACAGGAGGTAAACTTTAAACCCCTTCCCAGATCTAGCCAATGGTCAGAATATTCTCCACAGTTGAGTGGAGAGTGTGATATGACTTTCTCACGTACTCTGGTGCGTCACATTTGACCATGTCCCCTGGAGGGGGAGACCTGGTGGCACTCAGAGGAAGGACAGCAGGTAGCCAAGAAGAGACTTGATACCCCATGAGAATATATAGCGGGAGGTAATCCCCCTCAGGAACAGTCATAGGGGAGGGGAATAATGGGAAAATGGGAGGGAGGGAAATGGGAGGATACAAGGGATGGGATAAACATTGAGATGTAACAAGAATAAATTAATAAAAAAAAATTCAAAAAAAAAACTTTCAACATTTAAGTAGTGAGATATTTGTGGACATACATTATTTTTGATACGCTTAAATGATCCACAGTTTTTGATATAAAAAGAATGATGTTTTATGTCTCTCACCTGTTTGTCTGCATCTCCCTGCCCAGATCTAGCCAATGGTCAGAACATCCTCCACAGTTGAGTGGACAGTGGGATATGACTTTCTCACGTACTCTGGTGCCTCACATTTGACCATGTCCCCTGGAGGGGGAGAACTGGTGGCACTCAGAGGACGGACAGCAGGTTGCCAAGAAGAGACTTGATACCCTATGAGCATATACAGGGGGAGGCAATCCCCCTCAGGAACAGTCATAGGGGAGGGGAATAATGGGAAAATGGGAGGGAGGGAAGAATGGGAGGATACAAGGGATGGGATAAACATTGAGATGTAACAAGAATAAATTAATAAAAAAAAAGAAAAGAATGATGTTAAGTCCTGCCAAATGTTTCCTCATGTCCTCAAAATATATATATATTTATATTATAATGGGCCATACATATATTTACGTATTCTCCATGATCCTACAGTCCAAAAATATGTCTTGTTTGATCATTCAGAATGGCCTTTTAATGAGTTCTTGAGTCACATTACAGTATTTTGCTGGGGATATTTCTTTGCACATATGGTTGTGGATTTCAGAAGAACATTAAAAATCAAATGTGTAACATACATAAAGCATATGTTGGAAGTGTATTATATTTCTCTGCTTACCAGCCTGTGGTTTTCTATTTTGTGCTATTGTAATTTTGTTTGATATTAGCATCAAAGCCTCAGTGATGGGTCTTCTCCTTCAGCACTTATAAGTGTGAAAGGCACATTTATTATTTTTCCTCTGTATTTTTCCTCTTCTGTCTTTTCTTCTTCAATCAATCTGTTTTTCTAATTTTAAACAAAACTTAGAATATCTATACTGAATCAAAAGTCTTTTTATCACATCACTCGCCTAAAGAATATTTATTGTTTTGACAAGTTTATAATTTTTATCCTTTTATTATACATTATGTACATTTAATGGGCATCACTTGAATTGTACATTTATGTTTAATATACCAAAATATGTCATTTAGCTTCTTTAGGTCTGTATTGTAGTGTTGTATCTTGTACTACATGTTTAATATCTACTTATTAGTGAGCATATGCCATTCCTGTCTTTCTGGGTCTGGGTTACTTTACTCAGGAAGATTGTTTCTATTTCCACCCACTTACCTGAGTCTTGAATTATCACTATTCCCTCTTTTCTGAAAAAGCACCAGATTGATTTGCAAATTGGCTGTGTAGGTTTGTACTCCCACCGGCAACAACCTTGTCAACATTTGCTGTCACTTGAATTTTTGATATAGCCATTCTGACTGACATAAGATGGAATCTGAGATTCGTTTTGATTTGCATTTCCTTAATCATTAATGATATTGAGCAATTCTTTAAGTTCTTATTGGCCATTCAATATTTCTCTGTTGAGAGTTCTCTGTTTAGCTCTGTGCCCCATTTTTTAATTTGATTATTTTGTTTGTTCATGTTTAATATATAAGTTATATATATATTATATATTAATATATACTAATATATATTGGATATTAGACCTTTGTCAATTGTAGGATTTGTGAAGATCATTTCTGAACTCTTGGCCTTACAGAAGCTTTTTTATTTCAAGAGGTCACATTTACTAACTGTTGATCTTAGAGCCTAAGCTGTAGGTGTTCTGTCTAGGAAGTTGTCTCCTGTGCCAATGTCTTCAGGGCTCTTCCCCACTTTCTCTTCTAATAGATTTAGCATATCTAGTGTTATGTTGATGTCGTTGATCCACTTGGACTTGGATTTTGTGTATCATGATAAATATGGACCTATTTGTAGTTTTGCACAAGTAGACATTTGGTTAGACCAGCACCATGTGCTGAAGATGTTATCTTTTTTTTTTCCATTTTATGGTTTTAGTTCCCTTGTCAAAATCAAGTGCCCATAGTTATGTGGGTTTAGTTTTGGTCTTCTTTTCAATTCCTTTGATCAACCAGTGTATTTCTAGGCCAGTACTATGCTGTTTTAATTACTTTTGATCTGTGCTATAGAGTGACTTCACAGATGGAGATACTCCCCAGAAGTTCTTTTATATTCCAGGTTTATTTTAGGTATTCTGGGTTTTTGTTTTTCCATATGAAGTTTAGGATTGTTCTTTCTTAGTCAGTAAAGCGTTGTGTTGCTGTTTTGATGGGGATTGCATTGAACCTGTAGATTGCCTTTTGTAAGAAGGCCATTTTTACTATGTTAATTCTACCTATCCATGAACATGGGGCATCTTTCCATGTTGTGATATCTTCTTTAATTTCTCTTTTCAGAGTCTTGAAGTTTTGTCATACAGGTCTTTGACTTGCTTGGTTAGAGTTATATCAAGATAGATACTTCAAGTACTATATGGAGTGAACAGAAAGCTTTGTCTTGTCCTTGTTTTTCAGTAGAATTGCTTTTGAGTTTCTCTCTATTTAATTTGATGATGGGTATCAGTTTGATGTATATAGCTTTTATTATATTTAGTTATTGGCCCTGTATCATTGTCCTCTCTAAGACCTTTATCGTGAAATAGTATCTTGTTTTGTCAAAGGCTTTCTCTGCATATAATGAGATGATCATGTGATTTTTTTCTTCCAGTTTGTTTATATAGTAGATTATGTGGATGGATTTTCATATGTTGAACCATGCCTGCATCCCTAGGATGAAGCCTACTCTTTCATGGTATATGGTATTTTTGATGTGTTCTCAGATTCAGTTTGCAAGGATTTTAATGAGAATTTCTGCATCAATGCTCATGAATGAGATTGGTCTGAAATTCTCTTTCTTTGTTAAGACTTTCTGTGGTTTACATAATAGGATGACTGTGGCTTCATAGAAAAAGTTTGACGATGTTCTTTCTGTTTCTATTTTGTAGAATAATTTGAAGAATATTGTTATTGGCTCTTCTTTGAATATCTGGTAGAATCCTGTACTAAACATACCTGGTCCTGGAATGCTTTTAGTTGAGACACATTTGATGACTGCCCCTATTTTCTTAGAGATATATCACTGTTTTAACTGTTTCCCTGTATTGATTTAACTTTGATAAGTAAAATCTATTAAGAAAATCTTCCATTTATTTTAGACTTTCCAATTTTATGGAATATAGGCCTTTGAAGTAAGACATACTGATTCTCTGGATTTCTTCAGTGTCTGTTGGTTTATCCTGCTTTTTATTTCTGAGTTTCTTAATTTGAATACTCTGCCTCTGCTTTTTATTTAGTTAGGCTAAGAGTTAGTCTGTCTGGTTGATTTTCTCAAAGAACCAGCTCTTGGTTTCTCGATTTCATTGATTCTTTGCATTGTTCTCTAACTGTATTTTTAATTTATTGATTTCAGCTCTGAATTTGATGATAACCTGGCATCTCCTCTTTGATATGCTTACTTCTTTTTGTCCTAGAGCTTTCAGGCGTGCTGTTAAGTTGCTACTATGGGATTTCTCCAACTTAGTCACTTAGTGCTATGAATTTCCTCTTAGGACTGCTTTCACTGTTTCCTATATGTTTGGAATGTGGTGGCTTCATTTTCATTGAATTCTAGAAATTCTTTATTTCATCCTTGACCCAGTGGTCATTGAGTAGGAAGTTGTTCAGTGTCCATGTATTTGTAAGCTCTCTGTTGTTGAGTTCCAAGATTAGTCCATGGTGACCTGATAAGATATAAAGTGTTCTTTCACTCTTCTTGTATCTGTTGAAGCTTACATTCTTTGTGCCACGTCTTCCACAGGATTGAGACAGTTGATAGAGACATCCCACTGAGAACTGAGCATTGGAAGTTCTCTCATTCTCTGCATAATGACAGGCTGTGGGTCTCTTCATTTGTTCCAACCTGCTGCAACAGTAGCTTCTCTGATGATGATTTAGTAAGGCTCTGATCTATGAGTGTGGAAGAATATTGTAAGGAGCCAGTTTTAAGGCAGTTCTTTTCTTTTTCTTTCTTTTTTTTTGTTTCCTCCATTCCCTCTTTCCCTACTTTTATTTCCTTCTTTCCTTCTTTCTGTCTTCCTTCCTTCCTTTTTTACTTTCTTTTTTAAAAATACAGTATGTGGTTGTAACACTAGCTCCCTGGGATATCTAGTCTCAGTTTCTTGGTCATACATTATCTCATATGGGTTCCTTCTGATGGAATGGGCCTAAAATCAAACCAAATGTTATTGGGTTGCTACACACAAGTTTTGTGCTTTATATAATTAGTATTTTAAATTCCTAAAGTATTCTGAATATTAGACCTCCACCAGATGTGTAATAGGTAAAAGAAAATCTTTTTCCCATCTGTAGGTTGCTGCTTTGTCTCTTTAACTGAATGACAGTGCCCTTTTCCAAGAAGAAGCTTTTCAATTATATATGCTATTTATTAACTGTTCATCTTAGTGCCTGATCTAACAGTGTTGTGTAGAGAAAACCTTTTCCAGTGAGAATTACTTTAAGACTCTCCCTTAATATCTCTTCTAACAGGTTTAGTGTTTCTGATTTTATATAGAGGCCTTTCAACCTTTTATGTTGAGGGTTTTGGTTTTCTTTTCTTTCCCAAGATAAGGTTCCTGTGTGGCCCTGGCTGCCTGACCTGGGCCTATTTTGTGATGCAGGCTGGCCTCAAACTCACTCTGTCTTTCAGAGTGCTGGAATTACAGCCATTTGTTACCTGACCTGTATTTTTCAGGGCAGTAAGTATGTATATATTTGGAGTCTACAACATACAGCCACCCAGTTTGATCATCATCATTTGTTGAAAATCTCATCTTTTCCCCCAATGTGTTCAGATGTCTGTAGCTCTGTGTAGTTTCGATTTGATCCTTTCCTCAGTGTGTTTTATTGTTCTTGTTCGTATTTTCCCCCAAGACTGTGTCCGTCTATGCTATTCCGGTGTCCTGGAGCTGACACTGCAGAGCAGGCTGGCTTTGTACTCAGAGATCCACTTGCCTCTGCCTTCAAAGTGGTGGGGTTAAAGGAATGCGTGCCAAATGTGCCTGTTGTTTTGAGACAGTATCATGTTGGTTTTATTTCTATACCTCTGTGCTTCAATTTGAGGAACTGACAGAGATGACTTCACTTGTTTGTTATTATTATTCAAAAAATGTTTTCTTCGTTGTGCTTTAAAGATCTTTTTGCATTTTGATAAAGATTGCTTTTCATATGGTAGCCATATTTACTATATTAATCCTAATAACTCCTGAATATGGGAGATCTTTCTATTTTCTGATATGTTATTTAACTTATGTATTTAATGTCAAAGATTTTATGATATAAGCCTTTCTCTTGCTTGGTTAAAAATTCTTTTATTTTTAGGGAGGTATTTTGAAAAATGTTGTTTCCTCAATTTCTTTCTCAGTCCCTTTATCCTTTGTATATAAGAGAGCTATTGATTTTGTGAATTAATTTTATATCCAATTACTTTACTGAAGATATATTTCAACTGTGAGACTTTTGAGGTGGAAATTATTAGACTTATTTATGTATACTATTATATCATCTGAAAATAATGATATTTTTTACTTCTTACTTTTAACTATATAACAGATTGATAAACTTTAATTGTTTTGCTGCTCTAGCTAAGACTTCAAGTACTATATTGAATAGGTACTGAGAAAATAAACAACTTGGTCTTGTTCCTGATGGTAGCAGAATTTATTTCTGTTCCTTCCATTTAAGTTATAAGTTGGATATAGACTCACTCCGAGCTGCCTTTATTATTATCCTTAATATCTTCATGACACTTTTCATTAAGGAATGTTGGAATCATCGAAGCACAGTTTGTGAAGTATGGTCATAAATTGAATATCTGGTACATTAACAAATTCAATTTCATCATTACAAAAGTATGTAACTTTCATTTTCTGTTAAGAAATGTGGGAAATCCAATTTTTATATTAATTATCTACTGATTATATTCTCTCCATTTACAGTGGCATATAATTCCAGATTTTAGTTCATTGCACAAATTATAAAATATGGTAAAATTTACTCCTTTGAGATCATGAAACTGGGAAGATAATTAAATAAGTTGTTAGTTTTATAACACTTTTTAAATTTAAGTTTTGAAAATGTCAAATGTGTATACACTATATGTAAATCTCTCCAGCTAGCTCTCTGCACATCTAATTTCCTTGTGCCTTGTAATAGCGCCTCCACAGTTTCAGGTCATCTTTAAGATGCACCAAAAACATTCTTCCTCTACTTGACAGATAATACTGAAAGTATCTTCAATGAAAATGTCAAAAACAAGTATTTTTCCTTTCATCTAGAAATGTTATTGTCAAGAAAATATAGATTGTTTTGTTTATTTGATGACATTACTAACAAATTCTGTTTCAACTGCAATTTCTGGTTTGATGTTTGTCTGAGAAATATTTAAAATTTTTCCAACAGTAGTTTGACAAATGAAAGAAGAGAGTGTGAACAGATGTAAATTTTTTTGGAAAATATGTTCTATTTTATCACTTTATTGCTGACATATATAATATTAAAAACCCGTAAATCAAGCAATTATACTATGAATAATACATAAATGATCAAGTTTCAATTTAAACCTGATGATGCAACTATCCAAATGAGTATCATTACTTAAGAAATTATGTCCTATTGAATTTCTTATTCTTCTTCTTTACATTCGTATGCATTTATTCTACCCAGTTTTTTTGTTATGATGTTTCATGCAAATATTTTGTTTCATCCAATGTGTCCTTTGTTACATTTCTTGAGGATGAGATAGGAGTTGGAGACCTAATCCCTAGAATATCCCAGGCCAGCTATCAAAAACATTTAGACACCCACCCTCTTCCTTGTCAGCTCTCTCCATCACAAGCTGGAGATGAAAATTGTTACCCAAAGTGTTATCCTATAACCTCCGCACATATGACAGTCACATGCATGTCTGCATGCACAAACAACACAAGCAATACATATATATATCATGCATATAAGAAATAAATACTCAATAGCTTAAAGTATTAGTTTATTGAATTTACACTTTTTTTTTTCAGAAACTGGTATTTATTATCAAAATCAAATTCTGTGTCAAAAAGATGCCACAACTACAAAAAAAAATATACACACATTGTAATCTCAATACAATCAATAAAATATAACTCCAATCATAAAAATTTAATTGCAGTTAGCCAAAAGAGCAACTGATATTTTAAAATATATTTATATATATACAGTTAACAAATTAAATGATAAACAAGAAAAAATACAAATTCAGAGGTCTGGTATTGATATTTAGATTATTATAATTTATTCAGCTTACATCCTGATTGTTACCCCCTTGCTTGTATCTTCCCATTCCCAAGCTCCCTTCCTCTTCTGACCTCTTCCCCTCCCCTCACATGGAAGGATACCTCCCAACCACATGACCACAGCCTATCATGTCTCATCTGCATAGCCTGCTCCCCTTCCTCTGTGTACCACCCTGGGAAGTGGCACCAAGGAAAAGTGATCAAATTGGAAGCACCAGAGTGCTTATCAGAGGCAGTCCTTGCTCACAACACAACCTTGGGGAATGAGCTGTTCATTGGCTAGACATGAATAACATGTTCATTGCATGCATTGTCCTTGTTTGGTGCCAACGGTTTGTGCAAGGTGATTGTCTCTAATTCCATCCATTTGCCTGCAATTTTCAACATTTCCTTGTTTTTAATAGCTGAGTAGTAGTCAGTCATGTAAATATACCATAGTTTCTATATCCTTTCTTCAGGTAAGAGATATTTAGATCGTTTCCAGATCGTGGCTACTACAAATAAAGCTGTTAGGAACATAATTTAGCAAAGGTCCTGTTGTATGGTGGAGTGTCATTTGGGTATAGGCCCAGGAGTGGTATGGCTGGATTCTGAGAAAGCACTATTTACAAATTTCTGAGAGAGCACCAGATTGATTTCCAAAGTGATTGTACAAGTTTATATTGCCACCAGCAATGGAGGAGTGTTCTTCTTTCTCCACATCCTAACCAGCATGTGCTGTCACTTGAATTTTTGATCTCAGCCATTCTGATAGGTGTAAGGTGGAATCTCAGCACTGTTTTGATTTGCATTTCCCTGATAAATAATGACAGTGATCATTTCTTTAGGTATTTCTTGGCAATTGGATGTTCCTCTGTTGAGAATTCTCTGTTTAGCTTGTATCACATTTTAATTGGATAATTGATTTGGCAGAGTTTAGTTTCTTTAGTTCTTTATATATGTTGGATATTAGCCCTTGTGGGATATAGGGTTGGTGAAGATCTTTTGCAAATCTGTAGGCTACCCTCTCATCCTCTTGACAGTGTCCTTTGCCTTATAGAGGCTTTTAAATTTCATGAGGCCCCATTTATTAATTATTGATCTTAGTACCTGAGATGTTCTGAACAGAAGTTGTCCCATGTACAAATGAGTTCAGGGCTTTCCCCCACTTTCTCTTTTATTAGATTTAAAATATTCAGTTTTATGTTGAGGTCTTTGATCCACTTGGACTTCAGTTTGGTGCAGGGTGATAAATATTGATCTATTCATCTTCTTCTACATGTAGACATCCAGTTAGACCAGCACTATTTGTTGAAGATACTTTCATTTTTTTCCCCAGTGTGGTTTTTTTTTTTTTTTTCCAAAATCAGATGTCTTTATCTGTAATAGTTTATCTCAGGGATTTTTTTTCATGCCATGATCAACATGTCTTTTTAACCAATACCGTCTAGTTTTTATTACTCTTGCCTTTGAAGTAGAGCTTGATATCAAGGATTTTGATGACACCTGAATTCCTTTTATTGTACAGAATTGTTTGAGCTATGCTGTTTTTTCCTTATGAAGATGTCAATTGTTCTTTCAAGATCTGTAAAAAATTTTGCTGTAATTTTAATGGGAATTTTATTGAATCTATAGATTGCTTTTGGTATGTTAGCCATTTTTGCTATGTTAATTTTACCTATCTATGATCAAGGAATATCTTTCCATCTTCTTTAAGCTTCTTCAGTTTCTTTCTTCTGAGACTTAAAGTTCTTGTCAAGCATGTCTTTTACTTGGTTGGTTAGAGTTGCACCATGTCAAAGAATTGTTACTTGCAGATGATATGATAGTGTGCATAAGTGACCCCAAATATTCTACCAGAGAACTCCGACAGTGGGTAAACACCTTCAGTGAAGTGTCTGGATACAAGAATTAACTTAAATAGTCAGTAGACCCTTTTTATAGAAACGGTAAACTGGCTGAGAAAGAAATTAGAGAAGCAGCACCCTTCACAATAGCTACAAATAATATAAAATATCCTGGTGTAAGTTTATTGACATTTCTATCAGAATCAAAATTATTTTTTCCCTTGACTCAGCAAGTGAGGTAGATAAATAGAGATTGGCATGTCTCTGACAGACTCACATTTGAATCTGACCTCAGATGTCTCACAGTCAGCTCACTACCTCTGATTGATTGTTTTCTGTGATAAAAGTAAAAGGACTTGGGCCTTGTGGAATTCTACAGATTAGTCTCCGTGTTGCTCGTCCAGCAACTCAAAGTGACAAAAGTATCAAGATAAGTCCAAATAAGTAAACATGTTATCCAATTCAGTTCTGTCACGGGCATTAATATTTCTTTACCCCAAGCAATTAAGAGGGAATGAAGGACGACATTTCAAAGAAGGACCTCATGCAGAACAAATATTGAAGACTATGTTTTCAGTAATCTATTACATGGGTAATAGGAGATTACATAGTATAAAGAAAGGCTTGAAATATTTAAATCTAAATACTGAAGCATTTTCTAAAAGAGGAACAATAAATTGTTAGTCCTTCAGATGAATCCTGGATTCTTGGAGTGTGTATAGCATTAGAAACATCACCATCAATAGTGGTTTTATGTTAAGAAAATAAATAATAGTTTCACAATTTGCAAGAATTTTGTTATTCATGAAACAAAACTTCAACCAAATAATATTTGAATATTCAGTATAGAATGATGACTTCAAATCAGTAATTAGAAAGGGCATCGAATGAAGAGATTCTGTACACTGATGTCACAAACAACTTTCTAAACATCAGAATGTCTTTGAGGACACATTTTTGTACCACATTAATAATATAGTGTATGAATATGAAGCCAATTAGTGTATAAGTAATTTTTGTAATGCCTACTATATCAGATATGAGGCCTTTGCCATGGGTACCAGTGATCTGAATTTTACCATTGAGATTACAAAAAAATTCATTACAAAACTAGGTAAAAATTTTCAGTATATAATCATTCCCCTTAGATCACAGGATCACACATTGTAGCTAACAAGATATCATCAAATTTATTGACTATATGCGAGGATTTTGTAGTCACACACTCTAGCCTCATGTCCTTACTTTTCACTCGTGACCTCATATTGTCCAAGACAGTTAGCCCCCTTACCTATCAGTCTTCTTGTTAGATGAAAATGCCCATCCCTAAGGTCCCTCTGAGTTTAAATGAAGTTAAACATGAAAAGGAAAACAGTCAGTGGGGTTTACTTACTATGGATAGCCATATCTGGTAAGAGGACTCTTTTCAAAGGACTGCTATGACATTTTACAGAATAAATGCTGCAGAACTCTCCACCTGTTGTCTCTGCATAATTCTTAGGCATGAAAGTCATGCTAGTAAACACAGTGTGACTTCATCCCTAAACTCCCTTCCACAATATGTGCATTTAGATAAAAGTAACCAAGTTATAAGATGAATGCAAAGAATTCCAGTGTGAACGAATTATTAATAGCAATGAAATCTGTTGATGAACAAATAATTAAGAACTATTTAATATAGAAAATTGAGAACAATATAATAGACCATTAAAACAAAACTGACACTTAATAAAATAAAAACTACAGATACACACATCAATTTTTACAAGTTTTAATTTTGCTAATTAAAAGAGTATTTTCTCACTACAGGCACAAGGTCAGAGGTGCATGCTAGACAATTGCATTCTTGAGCAGCTATGAACAGGGTGATAGATATGTTTTAAACCACTACTGTTGCCAATTGTGTTATACCAATCCTGAGTAAAATTATTTTAATTAGATCATCAAATAGTTAAAACAAGCCAGTTTTATGTTTTACCTTGAGGGGGTTATAAATTGAACCAAGAACTAAAGTTAAGTCAATTGCAGTTATAAAGGAAAATGTTGGAAAATTTGTGTAGTTATTTGGAATTGAACATAGTTTAGGCAGGGAATATTATATATACTGTGAAAAATGCCAAGTAATCATATAAATTTGTATAGTCTATTTTGCTAAAGTAAAATTATTAAAATAAAATAAAAAATAAATTATGAACTTGTGTGTGTGTATCTTCATTATGTACTTTTAAAAATAGATACATAAAACAGAGTGTAGAATTCTGCTCCAGAGCTTCAAAATTTAAAGTTTCAACAAATCAAAATGACCTGAAAATGATACTGAACACTAAGAGGATAAAGAGTGTATTGTGACAGGAGTCAAGAACAGAGCATGTTCAAGATAGAAATTACCTTTTCAAGTGTATGGATGGTTGATAAAGTGAAAAATTACAAGTGGGGAGACAAGGTAGTGTTTGATTAATGACAGAAATCAATAGAGTCTTGGAACAATCAGCATCTTTAGAGTGTTGTGGGCTAAAGCCATTCTGAAGTGAACTGAAGAGCACCTGAGATGTGAAGGAGCACAGGCAGAAGTAGAGTGGCCCTCTTGAGATACACTCTTACTATATTGACTGACTAGCAGATTTTGGATGATTCGAGAGTGTCATGGACTCAGTGAAAAGACTGAAGGGGCCATGGGCATGATAGGATATTAATGATGTATTTGTACAACAAGTGCACACTAACACAACCTGTGCTGGAATATTTTTCTGAGAGTAGAAGATGGGAAAGTCTGGTATATCAATAAGAGAGGTAGGCATGACCAGACAGAGGGATATTTTAATGCATAAGGGCAAGAAATAAACGCATTTTAAAATATTTTCTTTGTCTTAGTGGTATTTAAGTCAAAAGAAAAAGAAAGGCGTTAGTAAAAGCCTTGGAGAAAATAGAACATAAAGAATATTTTAGAAACAGTATTGGAAGAAAAACATATATCCAATGTACAGAGTAGAAAAAGTATATAAGGTTGCCCATACATCCTCATAATTCCTAACTGTTGTCTTCTTGTATTTCATAAATAGAATTTAATTTATTGGATTCAAATATTTATAATATGTCCTTGTTAAGCAAATAATTTTGTATTTATTAAAATAAATTTACTAAGAGTATGATGTGAACCTTTGGACAAATAAATTCATAGTGCCCTGCTGTTCTGCTTTACTGAGTTCTTCTTTTTTCTTTTAGAGTTTGATAGAAAAAAAACTAAGATAGAGTAGTAGAAAATGAGCAAAAATAATAAGATTAAAGCCTTGTATGGAGAACAGTACATGACTTGGAATATATATAAATAAAATAATAGGTTATTTAATGAAAATTTAAATTTTTATTGTTACTTGAAGTGACTCCCTTTTGTTGATAGCAAGTTCTTCAAAAATTATTAATTGCTGGCTTTTGTGAGTGCCTATTTTGGAAATTATTAAAATTTTATAAGGGTGTTCTTCTGCTGTCCTGTCAATCCAGACCACTGGTTGACAGAGAATGTAATGTTATAGAAGCAACAGTGTAAATTATATGGAAGGCACATGACAACACAGACCTTTTAAAAATTCATCATGTTTGGATTTCAGTACATTGTAAACTCAGATAGAAATTTTAGCTGTGTATAGTTCTATGGGAACAAGGAGAACAATGCTGTATGTGACTTACACAAATAGACACACCTGATTTGTGAATGCATAATTACATTTTATCATTAATCCAGCAGTTTTTGTGGCCTCCCAATCTTGGTACTTCAGTTACTACTTTCTGTCATCTATCTGAATATTTTTATATTCACTTTGAAAGAAAATAAAACAAACCTTAAACTTGAGAAAATTTAGTGACTTTCCAAACTACAGAATGCACAAAGACTTCATCTGACCCAGAATTTCTTTGATTTTAAATTCTATTAAGCCAACCACTAAAGTCATTTAAGAATCGTTAAGGGCATGATAAAATTATTGCCTATTGCATAGGAATTAAGTGGAGTTACATAACATTATGTCTAATCAAGCTTTTGTTTCTTGAGGTGAAAAAATCAAATACAGGTTCAGTCGCTGTCTGTTGATCAAGCTGTTTGTCTAACAGACAAATGAGAAACTTTGTATATACCATTTTGTTTATTGGTCTGTTTTAACTATAATCAGAATGGAGCTTTTATGGGCTCTTATGGTGAAGTAAGCACTCTAGCTTTCCAACTTCTAGCCTTGTTATTTTTTGAATATTTTATTAATTTATTCAAAGTACATCTCAGTTTTAGCTCATCCCTTGTATCCTCCCATTCCTCCCTTTCTCCTGTTTCTCCCTACTCCCCTCCCCTATGTCTGTGACTGAGAGGGACCTCCTCCCCTCGTTTTTGCCCATAGGGTATCAAGTCTCTTCTTGGTAGGCTGCTCTCCTTCCTCTGAGTGCCATCAGGCCTCTCCATCAAGGGAACATGGTCAAAAATGGGACACCAGTGTTCATGTGGAAATCAGTTCCCACTCTCCACTCAATGGTGGAGAATGTCCTGTCCATTGGCAAGATCTGGGTAGGGGTTCAAAATTTACTTCACGTATTGTTCTTGGCTAGTGCCATAGTTTGGGCAGGACACTTGGGCCCAGACCCACCCGTCATAATGTTCTTCTTGTAGGTTTCTAACCCATTCTCCCATGCTTCTCTCACCTAAAGTCCCAATAGGCTATCCTCCCCTCTGACCCACTTTCCTGGTAAGTGAAGTCTTTCATGGGACATGCCCCTTGGGCTAGTGTCTCGATATAAGTGAGTATATACCATTTGTCTCTTTTTGCTTCTGGGTGAAATCACTCATTATGATAATTTCTAGTTCAATCCCTTGGTCCAAAAATTTTGAGATTTCCTTGTTATTAATAGATGAGTAGAATTCCACAGTGTAAATGTACCACAGTTTCTTTATCCATTGTTCTACTGAGGGACACTTAGGCTGCTTCCATGTTCTGCTTATTATGAATAAGGCCACTATGAACATGGTGGAGCATATGTCGTGTTGTGTGGTGGAGCATTTTCTGGGTATTCCAAGGAGTGGAATAGCTGGGTATTGAGGAAGCCCTATTCCCATTTTTTTGAGAAAGTGCCAGATAGATTTCCAAAGTGGTTGTACTAGTTTGCATTCCCACCAGCAATGAAGGAGTGTTCCTCTCTCTCCACATCCTAGCCAGCATGTGGTGTCACTTGAATTTTTGATCTTAGCCATTCTGATGGGTGTACGATGGAATCTTAGTGTTGTTTTGATTTTCATTTCTCTGATGACTAAGGAGCATTTCTTTAAGTGTTTCTCAGCCATTTGATATTCCTCTGTTGAGAATTCTCGGTTTAGTTTTGAGGCCCATTTCTCAACTGGGTTATTTGGTTGGAGGGTGTTTAATTTTTTTAGTTCTTTATATATTTTGGATATTAGAGCTTTGTCAGATGTAGGGTTAGTGAAGATCTTTTCCCAGTCTGTAGGCTGTCACTTTGTTTTGTTGACAGTGTCTCCTGCCTTACAGAAGCTTCTCAGCCTCATGAGGTCCCATTTATTAATTGTTGACATTAAGGCCTGGGCTGTTGGTATTCTGTTCAGGAAGTTGTCTCCTGTGCCAATGTGTTCCAGGCTCTTTCCCACTTTTTCCTCTGATTTAATGTCTCTCATTTTATGTTGAGGTCTTTAATCTACTTAGACTTGAGTTTTGTGCATGGTGACAAATAGGGATCTAATTACATTTTTACATGTAGACATCCAGTTAGACCAGCACCATTTGTTGAAGATGCTATCCTTTTTCCATTGAATAGGTTTGGCTTCTTTGTCAAAAATCAAGTGAGCAAATGTGTGTGGATTCATCTCTGGGTCTTCAGTTGGATTCGATTGCTCCACCAGCCTATTGCTGTGCCAGTACCATGCTGTTTTAATTACTGTTGCACTAGTTGCACTATAGTACAGCTTGAGATTGGGTATGGAGACTCCTCTGGAGGGTCTTTTATTGTATAGGATTGTTTTTTCTATTCTGGGATTTTTGTTTCTCCATATGAAGTTGAGAATTGATCTTTCAATATCTTCAAAATATTTTGTAGGTATGTTGATAAGGATCGCATTGAATCTGTAAATTACTTTTGGTAAGATGGCCATTTTTACTATGTTAATTCTCCTAATCCTCGAACAAGGCAGATCCCTCCATCTTCTGATGTCATCTTCAACCTCTTTCTTCAGAGATTTAAAGTTTTTTCAAATAAGTCCTTCGCTTGTTTGGTTAGTGTTACTTCTAGATATTTTATATTGCTTGTGTCTATCATGAAGGGTGTGGTTAAATCTTCTGCCTTATTATTGCCACCTTCTGCAGTTGTTTACATATTTTATTCATTTCTTCCATGATCTTCTTACTTATTGAGGACTTGAGGTCATTTTCTTGTATTTCGATTGTTTTGGGTTCTCCGGTTTGTTTTCACTGGGATTGCTGGGATCTGGAGATGCCAATCTGTTTTTGGTTTTGTTAACGTTCTTTTGCTGTCCTCAGTTTGGTGTCTTTGATGTTGGGAGGTAGCTCCTAGTGACCTTCAGTGCTTGAGAGTGGATAGTTGATGACAGATTATCAGTCATGTGCCCTTGTCTATAGGGATCAGGGAGTATTTCCCTGGAACAGGCAGGTGATCCAGTTTCCACTCCTGGAGATTTTTCTCTACACCTTAGGCTCCAGACTGAGTCAGCCAAAGTAGGTTTCTGTTTGGACCCTTTCACCTTACTGCTGTAATTCAGATCAGCAGTTTCGGGACCTAGAACAAGGTCAGCACACATGCACTCTGGTTGGGTAGGTTGGTCCCAGCTGCCTGTCCTTTCTGTCGCTTTGTAGCCAAAGTCCCAGATTGATCAGATTTTTTGGTCTGTAGCTGTCTTTTAGCTCTGCCTCTATACCCTGCAGAAGTGTCCAACCTCTCCCAGGAACATGGGAGATCCTGCCAGGCCTGTTGGAGCTGAACCACCTAGGTTCTGTCTGTTGGAGAGTGCAGGATCAGTGTAGGGTGAGCCAGAGACAATAGGGTTTCAAGCCACTGATGAGATCCAAGGTGCCTGCACTTTCTGCAACCCTGTATGTCAGGACACTCAGAGATCCCTCTAGGTCAGCAATTAGACACTGCAGCAGCACCCACATCTAGTGATAGTGTAGGAGATCATGCCGGGCCTCTGGGAGCTGATCTAGCTAGGTTCTATCTGTTGGAGAGTGCAGGATCAGTGCGCAGCTGGCCAGGGACAATATGGTTTCAAGCCACTGGTGGGATCCAAGGTTCCTGTACTTTCTGTGACCCCGTAAGCCTGGATGCTCAGAGATCCCTCTAGGTCAATGATTAGACACTGCAAGCACGTCTAAAGTCTCCTGATAGCGTGGGAGATCCTGCTGGGCCTGTGGGAGAAGTCCAAGCTAGTTTCTAACTGCCCCTGTTTGCAGGCTCAGTCCATTGTGTCTGGCTTTAGATTGGGCCCAGGATGGTCCGCAAGCTGCATGCCCACTGTAGCTGTTTTTGGTGGGCCCCGCTGCCTGTGTTTCCACTCAGCCTGGGCGACTGACCTCCATAGTTTGGCATGGGGTGGGTGGAGGGATCCAAGAGCAGTTTCACCCTATTCCCTGAGACCCGTCAGGCCAGGGACTCCAGAATTCCACCTCCCCACACAGCGAGTTTATGCTTTATATGCCGGCTGTAGCTTGCACGTGGATTCCGTTCAAGAGTCTGGGGAGTGGCACCTCCGGGGTGTTGCTTGTCCCGGGGCTAGGCCCACCCATGGTCTGTGGAGTTTGGGACACCACTCACCTACAGTTCTGAAGATCCAGCAGTCTGTGGCTCCAATCAAGTCCCTGGTCTCCTCACAGTAGATCAGATATGGTGCATACTGGTTGACGCCATCTTGGAACTCTCAATGTCTCTGGTTTTATGTTGAGGTCTTTAATCCACTTGGACTTGAGTTTTGTGCATGGTAACAAATATGGGTCTAATTGCAATTTTCTACATGTAGACATTGTTAGACCCATACCATTTGTTGAAGATGCTATCGTTTTTTTAGCCTTATTTTTTTAAATAATACATAATTGAAAGGTCTCAATCATGATCAATGAAATGTATTTCTTATTTTCCATATCACTAACTTATATAATTTTTTTCAGTAGAGAAATGATGATTGAACTGACTATGTCTTCTGTGGCTGATATATCATGTGACCTGCTTATGTATTATGTGACCTGCATGGTATCAGAGGCTTCAGCTTTACTGTTTATATTCATTGGTCCCCAGAGTAATCTTCGATGTTATGCTGAAATATCACTCCCTAACATCACAAATCTGCATCAATCAAAGATAGAAGGGACAAAAGTTTGCGTTTCAAACCATTTTTTTTTTTAACAAATATCCATTGAGTGTACCCTGGATGACAGATACTACTTTAGGGTTATATAGACAGCAGTGAGTAAAACAGACATGAGCTATTTCCTCTTAGAGTTTGATTCTCAGTGCAGTTTCTTTTCTGCAGCACAGATGTCAAAGGACAGGGATGTGATGGCAAACACAATTGTTTCTCATAGGTCACTTTTCTCTCTTAGGGTTGTTATTCCTAACTGTGTAATAAGAACACAGAAACATCATCTTCAGCCTTTTGGGTGACTGTTCAGGCAGCAAACTGTCTTTGTCATTTTTTTTCAATCTGTAAGCTTCTAATCTGCACTTCTGATTTATTCAGGTAATTAATTTTTATTTCTTCTCAAGTCTCTAATCGGGTTCAAGAACAGATAGTTTAGTTTTACAATTTAGCTTAGGTGTTTAGGGGTAAAGATGTTTTTAGGTCTATATAGATGTTCTAAGTTGATAGAGATGAGATATGATAGATATTGATTTTCATTCAGAATTTTAAACTCAGTAAGATAGAAAAGATGTTTCTTCAAGGTTGCCAAATACAAATAGCCAAATCACTATGAATGTAACATTTTTATAATTCATGATTTATAATTCATGATTGTTTCATGATTGTTTTGCTGTATGTAGCCTATTGTATTTCGGTGTAATAAGATAAATGTATATGTAAAAAGGAAAATAATAATAAAAACGAGAAGTCAGTATTAAAAAAAGTCACTGAAAAAAGAGATAATTACAATCTGTATACAAACTTTTAGGATACACATAAGAATATGTTTTTTATGCTAGAAATTTATTAAACTAATACAGGAGAACATTACCAATTTAGTGATTGCATAAGTGTGGATGTCATTAAGTAAGTAGCCTTTTGTCATAGATTCAAGTGGGCAATTCTCTGTAGAAATGTTTATAATATCTTCTTTCTTCATTTTGAAAGCTTGTGATATATGACTGCAATTGGACTCCCACAGGGCTAATCCTCTAGAAAGAGAAAATAGATTTCTACATAATTATAAGACTTTCATAATAAATAAAGTCCTCAAACGTAAAATATAAAACTCAGAGAACATCGTATTTGTAGAAAACAACCTGGCTATTGTTAAAAGATTGACAATGAGTCTGGACTTCTGAGATTTATTTACAGCTATATAATTTTAAACCATATGACACTATGAATTCACCTTTCCCATTGTATCATCTGTAAATGGAGAGCAGCATTTTCATCTGTGTAGATAAGAAAGTAATTCTGAGGCTTGGTTGAAAAAATGTGAAATTTATCTAAAACTACTCTTCAAATACTAGACTTCGCTACCAGCAAGTATTCAATACAATGTGCTGACTGGATAGAACTGTTATTATTAATTTTGCATTTGAGATGGAGGTGTTTTAATTTATTATAGGTACAGTGATCTAGTATCTGAATGTGGTGAGGCCAGTCATCTATATTTGACAGATAATCAGACTGCACTTCCCTTCTTAATTATGTATCTTTGTGGGGAGCTAAATTTATTATAGAAAATGAAGGGAAACTTGCAAAGCCATTTATTTACAGGTGTGAACTAACTAGAAGAGGAAATCAGATCCATGTGATGTGAAAAATATAAAAATGGAGATAGGTAGGAGTGAGTGTGTATCATTGAATATTTGATTCTTATTATTACTATTTTAATGGATAATTTGAAAGTGTTAACTAATAAGAATAAGTGAAAGTACACCAAGGATTTTATGGAAATAGAAAAAAATGTTTGAATCATATAAGACACACACAGTGAAAAGAGCATTTGCTCAAGCATTGCTTGTGGTACTATTTTCAACACTATCTCTACAGTGAGAATATTGGTTATACTCATGCATGCAAAATGGAAATACGAAATCAAGTAGCCTAATCAGCAACTGCAGTTTCATTATAATTACTATCCTCATAAGTGTGATGTTTTCTATATCTTCTATAGATTAATGAAGACACTTATAAGATTCTCAGGCAATATTCCCAAGTCTAAGAGATATAATTACCATCAAATATCCTTAATCAAGAAATATCCCTCATTTCTAGAATTTATGGTCAGTGTGCTATTAATGAGAGAAATAACTCTTGCTTTTCTGAATAAAACTTACCTGAAACATCAAAATATCAACAGGAAATACACCTAACTCATCTGTAAATCTTCTTAAATAAGTCATAAGACATAAGATAACCCTGTGCAGATTGACTTTAGAGCCTCGGTGAATCAGACAGGAACCTCTCCAAGCAACAACTGCATTTTGGCAGCTCTTTCTATTTAGATAGATCTATTTCAACAGATCATTGCTGTGTCATCCTGGATAGAATTCACTCTCAATGCTTTTTATCAAGTCCAAATATAAGATGATTGTTTTATAGGCAATGTTTATAAATGATAAAGAAGAGAAATAAGAATTCCTAGTGACAGACACTAGAGTATTATTATTAAGTGTACTATGTGGACTGGGAAGGAATAATTGAGTTTTATTCAGAGAGTGTTAGAAAACAAGACTCTAAGTGGGATGGATAGTTGAGGTAAGGTGAGGAGGGCAAAGGCTCATAGTACGTTGAAGACTGAGTAAAAAGTTAAAAAACGGAATTTATAAATTATAGTAGTGCAAGAGTGTTGTGTTTTAGAAGAGTTGTAGGAAGTCTGTGAAAATACTATTTAAACTAAAATATTTTTGAAAAGTCATGAAGTAGAAGTTGTATTCTTCAAAATTGATTTGAAAGTCATAATCTGTATTTCTCACTGAGCATGCACATTCTCAATGTAATAAAATCAGAAAGCAAGAACTAATTTGTTCTGATACTTTTTAGCAACGTTACAAAACATTTTTATACATACTGAGTCTGGTAATAAAATGTGGTGTTTGTTTTTTATGTTTACTTCTAAAATTGCATTTTACTGTTAATTTATTTTATTGGCACTTAAATAATTATATTGACTCATGTTAGATTCTGTGAGGAAGTTTCTCCTCATCCTTTTGAGTCATAAATAACTCATTAAGTGCTGGCATGATATGGGAGCAGTTTATGATGAATGGAGTTTGTAGGAGTGACAAGCTGAATACAACCTGGTAAATGTCCCTGAAAGGCTAGGCTGGGATCTCAATTATTTATTTGCCAGGAGGAGTTGGCAGGGGTTTCTGTAGCTCCCACTGTGTCTTTTAGGTTGTCAACCCCCTCCACTGCTGCTGCTGACGTTTCTCCCTGGAGGCTGTGTTCATTGACAATGTTGCCCGAGGTGTCTCACACAGAGAGTGACAATCTTAACAGCCACACTGTGGAAATGTTGCTAGCAGCAGTTTTTGCAGTGTTCTTCAGCTAACTGCATGCCTCAGCATTAGCCTCTCCTTTTTCCTGACATCTATGATGGCAGCTTCTCTTGTTCATATCCAGTATCTAATATATTTCTGTTGCCTGGTTGAAGTCTAATACAGTTCACTAATTTTCTAGATCAGTTACTCTAATTCTTGCTGAAGTCACATTCTTGATACAAGTGACTTAAGGAAAGAAGGGCTGATTTGGGGTGCTAGGTTGAGAGTTAAGGCCACCGCAGTGGGGAAAATGGTGGCAGGACCGTGAGGCAACTCATCATCCCGCATCTAGTGAGAGAACACGGGAAGATGGATGTTGATGCAGGGGTGAATTTTTTGTTTTTATTCAATGTGTGCCTCCCTTCCCCACTAAAACCTTTATCGAAAAAAATCTTACTGATCAACACAACAGTATGTTTTTATTATTGATAATGTCCTGTACCCCAAAATTGTAACCCTGTAAGTAGCTGGTTATAAACCTATACCTAAACCTAACCCTATCCCCCCTAACCATAAGCCTAACCCAAAACCTAACCTTAACACTAACCTAAACACTAACCCTAACCCTAACCCCAAGCTTTTTGAAAATCTGTAGAGATTATATGAAGACTTTTCCTTTTGAGACTCACTAACGGAACCAGTTTAGACTATAAGGTAAAGCTCCCCTCCTGCCTCAGCCTCCCGTGAACTTCTTAGAAGCACAGTCCTGAGTCACCAAACTTACTTTTGTAGTCTGATCTTGTGGTAGTTTAAAGAAATAAGCAGCATTTTCATGTGTCTGACATTCTATACCTGTGAAAGAACTTAAAGATGCATGATAAGATACTTTCCATGTGCAATTTTGTCATGTTTAAAGTTCATGCAACTTATTGAAACTCCAGGTTCTGGTTGTATTTTGGGTTAGTCTACGTCGTTAAATTTCCTGCTCACTATGATAAAATTACAGACAGACACAATGTAATGGAAACTAGGCTAGCCTTGCCTCACAGGTTAAGGGGTAAATTCCATCATAATAGAGAAGGAATGGCAGCAAAGGGTTGTGCCCTGTGTCAGGAAGTAGCTCTTGATCTGACCTCTTAACTCAGTCTTCAACCAGGAAGGAGAGAGCTTAGATGAGAGGGCAAGTAGTATTATTTTGTTCATTTCTTGTTTGTATAGTCATGATGGTAAGACTTTACAGTTTAGCTTCTGAAAGCCATTCTTCTGGGTAAACAGTCTTCTGAATAGACTTTATCATAAATATCCCTCTATGATCAAAATTCAAATAGTGTTTATTTTCCTATTATTATTTCCAATTCCAAATGAAAAGTAAAACCTGCCTTTGAATTTTTGTTTAATTTTTTAATTAACTTATTCTTGTTACATCTCGATGCTTATCCCATCCCTTGTATCCTCCCATTCTTCCCTCCTTCCCATTTTCCCATTATTCCCCTCCCCTATGACTGTTCCTGAGGGGGATTACCTCCCCCTGTATATGCTCATAGGGTATCAAGTCTTTTCTTGGCAACCTGCTGTCCTTCCTCTGAGTGCCACCAGGTCTCCCCCTCCAGGGGACATGGTCAAATGTGAGGCACCAGAGTACATGAGAAAGACATATCCAACTCTCCACTCAACTGTGGAGACTGTTCTGACCATTCGCTAGATCTGGGTAGGGGTTTAAAGTTTACCTACACAATTCTTTAAAGACATTGAAAGTTCAATTTTGTTTAATTTTTTAAGAATTTTTCTCTGAGAGTCTAGGCATCATTTGTATATAGGTTCAAAAGGAACATATATTGCTGTAATTACACTTTAAGGACTCTGATACTAAAAATAATTTAAAAATCTGGCTCAAATTAGACGTATGTCATCTACAATAGTAGAGCAGACATACTGTAGCAGTTATGACATTAGCTCCATGTCTTGTTGATACCAGATGACACATATATATATTATTTTAAACAAACATGGTAGTGATTATTGCAGTTTCTCATCATAACACAAGATATGTGATTTAATTTTATTTGAATATGGAATTCTCAATTAATGATATAATTTGACACAGTTTAAGTACTATGGCAATAGCATAAAGCTAACTGATCTAGTATACAACATGCTGACTACAGCTAATAATAACAGAGTAAATGTGAAAGTATCTAAGAAGAGTTTAAGTGAGTACCTCATAAGATATCATGTGTGTGAAGTAATGGACCTATTCATATGCCTAAACATTTTTAAGATGTTTAAGAACACATTACATTTCATGAACCTAGAAACTGGCTACAACCCAAGATGAGTCCACTCTAGCCCAGCTAGGAGACTGAGGAAAAGAGACTCTACATGTTTGCAACTGGTCTTAGTTATCAGAATAACCATCATTTGGGTTTTCTTGTCCTGTTGTTTTATATAGTTAATGACTTCATATCTACTGCATTTATATCTATAAACACCTAAAAGAGATAGTTTGCCCCTATAGTGTTAAATTATTTGTGAACTTTCTTGTTCCCAATTATGACATAAACACACTATCTGATGCTTTTTACAAGGATTAAAGCAAAGCTAAGGCGCTTTAAACTTTATGTTTAGTTTCTCTCTTTTTTCTCTGCTTATCTGTCTCTGTTTTTCCATCTCTCTCTCTTCTCTCTTGCATGAATGTGCTCCTGCTTTAGGTCTCTTTTGCTCTCTTTCTTTCTCACTTTTTATTTTGCTCTGTGTGTGTCTCTGTGAGTGTGTGTGTGTTTATGTATGTAGATGTCTATATGCATGTGCATTTGTATATGTCTTTATTTTAGTCTGTGTGTGTGTTATGTATAACAATAAAGAAGAAGCCAGAAATAAAAGGGGGTAGGGAGTAGAGAGAAGATGAAGAGAGAGAGAGAGAGAGAGAGAGAGAGAGAGAGAGAGAGAGAGAGAGAGAGCGCACAATGGAAATGATAAAACTATTGTGCTCATAAATAAAATTCTTTTTTAAAAAATTAAAATTTTTAATGAATTTATAATGATTGTCCATTTTATTATATTCTTTTTCTCTATTAAGAAGTTATTTGCACACATTTGTTATTATAAATAAGGTGTATGTTGTTTTAACTATCACTTAGGGGTTTTTGTGGATGTTTTTTGCTTTTCTGTGTTGTGTTTTTTGTTTTTGTTTTTCTCCTTTTGGCTTTAATACTAGTGATATTTAAACTGTGTATAGCTTTTGCATTGTATCTTGATTAGCTTTCTTCAAATTAGATTTCCTCCACTGTAGAATATGGGTACTTCCCTACTACTATGTCAGAGATAGTGCAATTGTACATTAAATATTTAATTCACGTTTATAATCTAAATACATCTTTCTACATTTTTAACATATCAACAGCTGTAAGAATTTCTAACTTTAACTCTTGTCACACTCTCATATTACCTTTGTGGTGGTTTGATAAAAACAAAACCCATAGAATCACGCGTTTGAGTGCTCAGCCATAAGGAGTAGAACCGGCTGTGGGTGTGGCCTTGTTAGAGGAAGAAGTATATCACTGTGGTTCATTTTGTGAGGTCACAATGCTCAAGTGTGGCATTCAGACTCTTTCTGCTGCCTGTGGATCAAGATGTAGAACTCTCAGCTTTTTAACCAGTACCATGTCTAACTGGAACTTCCATGCATCCTACCATGATACTAACGGACTAATCCTCTGAAAGTTTAAGGCAGCCATCACTAAATGTTTTCATTTATAAAAGTTGTCTTGTCCATGGTGTCTCTTCACAGCAATGAAACCCTAAGAAAAAAGTTGGTACCAGGGACCATGCTTTTGTTTGAAGGAATGTGGATTTTGGGACTCTGGGTTAGGAAAGGAGCAAAATGTGTTGCTTAATGGGCCATACTAGTATGAGCCTAAAAGATAGTGGTTCTGAGGGTGACTTGAACTGTGGGACGCCAGCTCAAGAGGTTTCAGAAAAAAAAAGGATTTTAGTATGTTGCTTAGAGATTGTCCTCTTGATATTTTGTTGAAAAATGTGGCTGCTTTCTGCCCTGGTCCAGAGTCTGCCTGGGGTTAAAGCGAAAAGATTTAGACTAATTGCAATTGCAAGTGAAATTTCAAAACAGCCTGATGTAGGGATTTCTGTGGTTCACTTTTATGAAAAGGAGTAAGTTGAGCAAGGAAAAAATTCAAAATGTATATTTCAAAGGAGAAAAGGCTTTAGAGTCAAAAACAGAAGGGCTTCTGCAGTATCCTTCTACAACTAGTGAAAGTCTCTGATGACAGGTCTTTAGCAGGGGAGTCCCTGCATGTGAGCTTAGAAAGACCAATTGTGTGAAGCTGTGAAGGTGAAACCTGTATTGCCTTGGAGACAACAAGGTGTTAGAGACCTCAGAACTTTGTGATACCTGCTAAGAAAAGCTACTAATTGGGAATGAAACCATCCCAAAAAAGAAGGGTGTTGCAGTCAACAAAGCTGAAATGAGTTGGAGATCTGAAGAATATTTTGAGATCAGATGTGGAGATAGAGTTTGAAGTTTTCCCAGCTGGTTTCTGGTCTTGCTTTGGCGCAGTATATCCTCACTATCCTCCCTTTACTCCATTACGGAATGGTAATGTGTAGCCTGTGCCATTGTATGCTGGAAGTATGTAATGTGGTTTTGGATTTCATAGAGGATGACAGTTAAGAGGATTGCCATGTGTCTGAGAAGAGACATTGGACTTTGGACTTTTAAACAGGGTTAAGACTATTAAAGACTAAGGGGAGTTTTGAGGTTGCACTAATTGCATTTCTTCGTTATGTTATGGCTACAAGCCTATGGGACAGGGAGGATGAAATGGTTGTTTGGTAGAAATGGCCCCCATCCAATTTGAATACTTTGCCAAAGGGAGTGGGAAAAATTAGGCAGTGCAACCTTGTGAGAGGAAGTGTGTCACTGTGGAGGTGGACTGTGAGGTCATAATGCTCAAGCCACACCCACTGTGGCACATAGTCTCCTGCTGCCTGTGGTTCAAGATATAACACTCTCATTTCCTTCTTTAGCACCATGTCTGTCTAGAAGTCACCTTGCTTCCTACCATGAAGATAATGGACTGAACCTCTGAACTATAAGCCAGCACCAATGAAATGTTTTCCCTTACAAGAGTTGTAGTGGTCACAGTGTCTCTTCACAGCAATAAAACCCAAAGACACCCATCATGTATGCACTAAATTATAAAAAGAAAGCATATACTATTTTGTAAAACACTTGCTCTATATAGACAAAGTCATATACCCTTGTTGTTCTGTATATTTGAATACATGAAATTATTGAGAATATAATGCCTAGCAACATTTTAGAAGAAGGACTCTGTGGCTTAATTATTGGTTTTTGGCAAACTTAAATAGGCCCTGAAAGCATTCTTTCTCCTTACTGGTTTCACCATATTATTATGTAGTAGTAGTAGCAGCTGCTGCTGCTGTAGTAGTAATATTATTATTATTATTATTATTATTATTATTATTATTATTATTATTATTATTATTATTTTATTAGGAGGAGGAGGAGGAGGAGCAGCAGCAGCAGCAGCAACAGTAGACTACTGGGATTTATCTACAATAGTCATACTCACCTTCCAGAAGTAAAGTAAATCAGTTAAATCAAAGATAGAAGCAAAATACCATATTTATTTGTCTTCTGTGAGAGAAATTAATTGCCCTGAGCTTCCTTAAGTTTGTTTATTGGCTTGAGAGAGAACACACTGACATAAATGCCTGTTTAAACTGTTATGCTAAATACTATATTTTGTAGCATGCTACTATGGCTGTTTTGTTTTAAATTAAATCACATTTTTAACACGTAATTGGGAAATTTTTTCTTGATGAAGCCACTTTACTCTGTGAAAAATCAAAAATAAAGCAGCAATTATTCTACATAAATCATCTTTACTATTGGGAGTTTATATGTGCTTATATGTCTAAGAAATTAACTTCCATAGCTATTAGAAATCACAACAAATTTGGCAAAATGCCCATGACTGAATATTTATTTGTAATAAGGGAAGCATATGATGAAGGGGAAGAGTTACGCAGCAAGTAATTGTCTATACAACACTTTAAGAGATCACTGGGTGTATAAACTAGAGATCAAGATTGGTAATTGTTTACCACTAGTTTTCCAGTACTCTAGTGGCAACACAAACCTGGGAGAGTGAGGTCTAAAATTGAGGTGGATTAATGTCTCATGCAAGAGACAACTTTGCTCAGAAGACCAGGCAATTTGTGCTCTAATGGTTAAAAAGTATCAAATGAGTAAGATGTTCAAAAACAAGGGCATGTTACGTGGAATAAATGTGTTTCCCATAATCATGATTAACAGCAGCAGAAGGGAACTCCTGTCTGCTCCACCTGAGAGGTCCATGAAAAAACACCCCAAGGACAATTTTATGTTTTGAAGAAACTGAGGCCATAAGACTTCTATCTTGTTTTCTAGGAGTTTTCTCAAAAGCATGCAGAATTCTCCTCACATAGTTCCATTCTTAGACCATGATCTAACATGTCAGAGACAGACAGAAAGACACAGATACAGAGAACATCTGGACCACTTTGAGCTCCTACGCAGAGGAATGGTGGATTGGTAGTCTTAAATGGTTATACAGCACCAGCTAAAACTAAAAACATAGCCTGACATAGAAAGCAGATGCTTCAAGCCTACAGAAGACGAAACTACTGAGGAGTATGAGGAATAACATGAAGATGAACAAGCAGAGCCAGAAATGCAAGTTCCAACACCATAGCAATTACTAAGTGTTTAGAACTCTAATTTTTCCTGTGAAACAATACCATGAAAAATTGTCTGAATTAATCCAGACAAATAGCTGTATTGATCTCTGTAACAGCCAACATAATACTTTCACATCCTAAACTTTCCCCAAATGGCTTTTCAGGAATAGTAAGTTGCAACATAAAAAGCAACGTATGAATTCTGTTCCCATCTTATGTGATTTTTACACAGAAAACTCTAATGTTTTAATCTATCATTTCTAAACTACTGCTTTTTATGTTACAAGTTAACAGCACTTGGCTGTCTTTATTCTTTACATCTGCCAATAGTTTTGGTTACCATCATGGAATAGGTTTATATAATGCTTGTTTCTTCAAGCCTTGTGCACTAGGTGGAAGACTTTGGATAATTTTAATCTTTCAAATCTCCTTTGTTTACTTGTTTATGTTAGAGTCAAGGTAGGCCAAAAAATATATTTTGTTGTTATATGAGGCCACTAAATTGAAAGTGTTATTTGTTTATACTGTTTATAGTCAATTCAGTTTAACTCAGAGAGTGTATACTTCTACTTAATGGTATGTATTAATCTTACGGTTAAGATAAATACTCTACAATCTTACTCTTTAAAGTTGTACTTTGTTAGTAAAGCAATAAAATAAGACATTGCATGTAGGGAGAATTCAAAAGAAAATAAAGGAATAATATTTACAGCAGAAAAAAGAATCAAATACAAACTTGTAAAAGCAGATCATGAAAGATCAATTGTAAAATGGTAGACTGGTAACCCAATGAGAAGGACCAGCAACTTTCATTCCCAGGCACTAAAAATCAGAGCACTCAACTCTATGAGCTACAATTAAAAGGTCTAAAATGAGAGGTACACTCCAAAACATAGCATTGGGGAACCTGAAAAAAAGAAAGAAATCTCCTTGTACTAATGAACTAATCATCTGTGCCGAATATCAAAAAATGAAAAATAAATAAAGGAAACAAACAAACAACAAAGGAAAGACTTAACTGTGGACCAAAACTAACAATTTGACATGAATATACTTTCCATTTAAGAACTGCAGAAAACATACTCTTCACTCCAACAAATTAAATATTAACCAGGACCAACCCTGACAGTCCACAACAACATAAAAAACATGTATCATTTACCTTTTCTGATTACAATGCAGTAAAACTAGAAAACAACAGCAACAAAAATGTGTAAATCAGCAGACACTTTGAAATTGAAGAATTTACTCATGAGTAATGTACTGAGATAAATATATGCATATTATATATACATATATTTATTAAAGATTAGAAGGTGAGTCGTGTAACTTATAGGATCTGTGTGAAACTGGGAAAGCCTTTATAGAAATGATTAACTAAGGAGAAAAAAACCCACTATCATTTTGTAGTAACTTCTGAAGAGAGATCAGAGAAAAATGCATTCTCACATGCTTCTTTGCTTCTTGTTGCCAATGGCCACTGCAGTGGCTGCTACTGTTGCCAATTGCAAACCTATAGATGACACCAGAATTTTTTTATCTTATAATATGCAGAATACCATCGTGTTAACAAGGATTTTCCATGACTTCTTCAACAGATCTGAATTGATGAGATATGGAAGTCTGTGGCCTGAGCAGACACAAGTTCTCCATTGCTTCAGCTGCACGTGGCCATTATGAGACTCTCCTGCACCTAACTTGTAAGCAAATCTAATCAATTCCGTTTGAGTAATATTACTGGTTCATCATATATTTGGGTTCTACAAGCTATTGTTTCATTCCTCTAGAGAACCAGGCCTAATACATATTAAGAGAGAACATAATAGTAAAAGTGAATTTTCCTAATGACCCTGGTGTTTACTTAAGCTGGCTTTCCAGATCCACTGCATCCAAACTAGCTAAAGATTATCTTAGTACCATGGAAAACACTCACAATCCATGTTATAAAGTGAAGAAATACACTTATAACTTGTATAAGGCCTTTGAATATAAACACATTAATGCCCTTTAAGTTTGTGCTGAGAATATATTTTCACTCCAGTAGCTACATGGTTAAAGGTGTGGATAAAGCATCACATGATCTAATTATACATTTGGGTGAGTTACAATGGAAGTTTCATGCCTAGGTACAAAAGTTTCCTCTCTTTCAAGTGCAAATACTAATAAAAAAGTTGTAGCATTCTGTAACTTAGCATACAGATATGTGGCAAGACTCAAGATGCTGAGGATTTTAAACTGTCAGATTAGGATGAGGACTCATAAGCAACCGACCCCTCCTCTTTGATCATGTAGTAGATCTATTTTCAGCTTTATAGTGGTCTCTATAGCGGCTCCTTCAGTTTTTACTCTTATCACAGTAAATAAAATTTCCCTTTCTCCATACCTCTATGTTGTAATCCCTTGTCATTTGTTTGGTTTATCTCTTATTTTAGTCTGACTGGAGTAAGATGAAATCTTAAAGCAGTTATGTTGTCCTGATGGTTACAGATTCTGAGCATTTTAAAACCGTTTCCAGTATTGTATTCAATACTTTATACTTCTTTATGTGTTCTTCACTTTATCTGTTAATCATTCTTGAATTTATTCATGTCGCCTTTGGGTTCCTTAAGTTGTTGCTTATACTTTTTATTTTGGAGTGATTTGTTTGTGTGTAAACTAAATTGCTTTTTTGAGAGACTATTTTTATGAGAAAACTAATATATGGTGAAAACATATTGCCTTGGCAATTCACAATGTTTGTGTTTTTCTCATGGAACCAAGAAATACAGAGTAATCTTTTTGGTAGTGTTTCTTAGTATTAATAGTGTTCCTACCTTTGTTTAGTTGGTGTTCAGATTTCTGTTTATTGTTACCTCAGTTTCACAGGTTATTGACCAGATGAAGATGAATACAGGCTAAATGATCCTCCTCTTGTGGATGTGGAGTCAAAATAGGCATGCATATCACTACTTTAATATGTAGTCATTTTAAGCTGGGAATGGATTTCCCACAGTGATTGCATTACTGCTTGGTGGTAGCAAAGTATACATGATTACTCAGTAGAAGTAATGGAGTTACAGGAGCGCTGGGACTCTCTATATGTCAGTGAGGTACTCAGGTGGTAGGGTGGATTTGCAGTAGAAGGTTGATCTAGGTGGTAGGATTAACTCTCAGGAAGCAGCCAAAAGGAAACATGGCTCCCAGTTGTTGAGGGGTGATTCAAACCAATGATTGTTCCTTTTGTTTCAATAACTTCTATTCCTTACAATTAACTGAATGAGAAAACGAAGACCAAATCCTGTTTTATAAATGGCTATGGACACTATACAATGTTATCTGGAACTTTACCAGTGTACCACAGGAGTCTCCTTCTGAAAAACCCATGAAAGATAGTGTTGGAGACAAACCGGAACAGAGGACAGCTATTCAGCACTGCACAGGGTTATATGTTTAGATGAAAGGAAATATGGCCAATGGGAAACTATAACTCCAGAGGAGGGATTGAATTGTGGTTTATATGCTGTAGCCATTGATCATATTGGATGATTGAAAACTTCAAAGTAACGTGGTTGGAAATTGTTGCAAAAAACATTTGAGAAATGTTTCTACGAAAACCATTTCAAACGAACAAACATATAAAGATACTATTGTCACTGATAAAAGATACAACAACGAAAGATGACCTGCAGAGGATAACTTAATAATCAAGATGATGCATTCTGGGGGAAAGATTCAACCTCTTTATCCAGGCATTCAGCTCTAGTTAAATATGTCCATGGATAAAATTGCCATTGGTGCACAGATGGAGGCAGTACATAGCTACAAGAATATGAACTTCCAATCACCAAAAGTGACCTGAAACAGCTGTTAATGAATGCCAAATACATCAGCATCTGAGAGCCACACGGCATTGTATCTAGTAACATTGTCTGGGGTGACCTGTCAGAGACGGATTGTAGGTAGATTGCATTGGAACAATTCCATCAGGAAAGGGGCAGCAGTTCGTTCTTAATAGAATAGAGAGACTTATTACAGTTATGGATTCAGCTTCTTTACATGCAATGCTTTTACTGACAAACCTATCATCAAATAATTTAAAGAATGCCTTCCCACTGTTGTTGTATTCCACCTTTGCAAGCAAATCTTTCATATCAATATGCCAATAAGCTTTAGACAGTGATTTACTGGTCTTATATGGTTTTGCCCCATCTTGAAACATTGATAAACTAGTGGAATGCTCTTTTAAAGCAAAAATACTTGAAAATCTTAGTAGGAATTCTACAGAAGGCTGTATGTGCTCCCAATCAGCATTTGATATACATTATTACTTCCTCTCTAGGCAAAACTTTTGCTTCCTATTCCTAAACACTGGGCGTTGGTATTTTAGAAGTGTTGATTCCAGAGAAAAGAGGATGTTTACTCCCAGGAGTTACAGGAAACACTGAACCTGAAGGTTAGACTTAGCCTTGCCCTGATTGGGCCTGTAGTAACTTTAAGTTAACAGGCCTATAAAAGGGTTATTTTATCAGAGAAGATTGACCCAGACTTCCATAGAAAAATTGTACTACTATTTTATAATAGAGGTAAAGAAAGGGATGTACAAAATGTAGGAGTCTTTTAGGATGACTCTCTGTATTAACATAATCTGTTAGTAAGGCCAATAGGAAACTACAACTCAATTCAAGTGGTAAAATAAATGGACCAGCGTTTACAGGAAAAGAAGGATGTGGAACAATTTTGCATGCTGAGGGTAGAGAAAACACAGACAAGTTAGTATAAAATCTAAACAGAAGATATAATCATGTGACTATTCATAGAAACAAGGACTATACTGGAAATGACTTCTGTCATATTCTGCTAAGAACATGTTCTTAAGTATTTGCAAATATTTTAGCAGATATTTAAAATAGCTTTTATTTACTATTATTTTTCATGTAATATATCTTATGCTGAGTTAATATCATCATAAGTTGTAGTTTCCTACTGATCTTGCTAATAGATTACCTTAAAACAGAGAGCCGCTTAAGTGTTGTTAATTGAAATAATCCAGGGGCACACACACACAAGCTAATACTGCCTTTACTCTCTGCCACCGTCTTGAGTGGTGTCCACAATTCTGCCTCTCTACATTTCTAAGTGCCTACTCATTTCTCTGTTCCAGGCTCCAACACTCCATGGCATTCCCTAGGAAATCCTTAGGCCACTCAGGCTAAGGAAGCAGTTAGGCTAGCTACAGATCCTTACCTCTCCTTTGTTTCTCTAAGTCTAATAACCTATTTCATCCCCAGCTCTCTGGCATAGCACCTGCCCCAGCCTCCCAACCCTCTCTGCCATAATAGCCAGTGAATCACATATATATTCCATTCCAAACATCCTTCTCCTGAAAAATTGCCTAATCCCGGCGGCCAATTTTGACATTTCCTGAGAGCCATAGGCCACTCCAGCTGGCAAAGCAGATAGGGCAGCTGCTGATCTTGATCTATGACTCCGAGTCCAATCATCAATCTCATTCCTAGCTCTGTAGCAGAACAATTGCTGGAGCCTTTCTTCACTTTCATATTCTTAGAGGACTAAGCTTATCCTGATAGAATACCCTGCTTCCTCCCTCCTATGGACCCCATTTGCCCATGCCTTTTAGCATATCACCAATATGAAGTGTCAACCCTATATACCTATAATCATCTTTTACAAAGCATCCCCCGTGGTCATACCTATGAGGATATCAGAAGAATTTCCTAGAAGACAACCTATTGCCACCACACTTAAGAGTCAGGGAGGACAACAGAACATCCCCCCCCAAAAAAAAAACCACTAACTCAACAAAAGCAAGACATCAGCACCTAGAAGTAAAAACACAATAATAACCAGAACAATATGTTTCTGCTGCAACTGAACAACCCTATCACAGCATCCCCTGAGTACTGAAACACAACCGAAGCACAAGAAAACAGTGTAAACAATTATGATCAATTCCTTTAAAGTGGAAATTAATAAATCTCTTTTTAAATCTTGAAAAACACACACAGAAGTGGAATAAAATTAATAAAACAATTCATAAGCTGAAAGTAGAAATAGAATTCATAAATAAAGTCCAAACTCTGGGAAATCTGGAAATGAAATAGTTAGTAATTAGAACAGGAAACCTAGAAGTAAGCTTTAAAAAGAGTATACAAGAACTGGAAGATAGATATTAGACACTGAAGACATAATATAAGAAACTAATGGATTGGTGAAAGAAAAGATTAAATCTAAAAAAATATTGGCACAAAATTTTTCAAGATATATGGAAAACCATGAAAGATCCAAATATAAGAATAATAGAAATACAAGGAGAAGAAACCCAGGTAAAAGACCCAGGAAATTTTTCAATAAAATTACAGAAGTAAATTTTCCTAACTTAAAGAAGTAGATACCTAAAGGTAAAATAAACATATAGATACCAAAGAATTCTGCTGAGAAAGGAAAGTCCTCTTGGGTACACAACAATTAAATCACTAAACATACAGAACTTAAAAAAGGGAAAGAAAGAAAGAAAAATTTTAAAAAGAAAATTAAATGTTGAAGGGAAAAGGATCAAGTAACCTGTAAAGGCAGATTTATTAGAATAACACATATGAACAATGTCAATATACAAACACAGTGCAGCAGAAGTGATAAAAGGAAGGTTCCAACTCAAAGAGGTTAATTACGCTCAAGAAAACACAGAAAATAAATAATCCAAGGCCAGGAAATCAGCACACACACACACACACACACACACACACACACACACACACACACACACACAGCACTACCACCGTCACAACAGCAGAAGCAACAATAATAACATAAACAAACCAAAAAATAACAGGAATCAACAAGCAATGCTCATTCATATCTCTCAAAATGAATGCTTTTATTTTCCCAATGAAACAAACAGAATGGGTGAGAAATTAGGATCTATCCTTCAAATGTATCCAAGAAACATGCCCTACATTCAGGAATATATATGACTTCAGGGTAAAGGGATTAGAAAAATGATATATTCCAAATAAATGTCAGTAAAAATAAACCTTATGCAGCCATTCTAATATCAGACAAGAAAACTGTAAATCAAAACTCGTCAGAAGAGATGGGTAAAGCACTCCATATTCATCAAAAGAAAAGTCAACCAAAGAAAGATTGAAATTTATAACAACTATGCATAACACACAAGAGGAACAAAGTTCATAAAAAAAACACTTTGTAGTTTAAACTGAGTGATGATCATCACACACTTACAACGAGAGGCTTCAATACCCCACTCTTGTCAACGGACAAGTCATCCAGACAAAAACATAACATTGAAATGCTGGAGGTAGCTGTTATAATTATGATGAACCAACATATGGTCAGACTATTTCACCCAAATGCAAAAGAATAAACATTAGTTTCCTCACTTCATGAAGCTTTCTCCATAATTAACCACATACTCAGACAAAAAGTAAGACTCATAACTTACAAATAATTGAGATAACACCAGGCATCTGATTTGACCACCACGAATGAAACATGGATATTATGTGTAATAATATAAATGCCTATGTTAAAGAGAAGTAAAATAAAAATTTTAAAAACAAGAACAACAGAAACAAAGGAATGTTTACAAACTCAGGAAAACTAAACCACACTATTGACTGAAAAAGAGTTAAGACTTAGAAGCTAATAGAGAAATTAAAGACTTTGTCTAATTCAGAAAAACATGAATGCAAACATATCCAAATATATGGAAGAAATTATAAGAGGGTTTAAGTTGTAAAGTCATAGCACTAAGTGCACACATAAAAATAAATTGACAGGTCTCATTCTAGAAGCTCTTGACAGCACACTAGAAGCTCTAGAAAAAAAGAAAAAAATTCATACCCAAAAGAAGTAGGTGGCAAAAAATAAACAAAATCCAAGCTAAAATCAATAAAATGGAATCAATCAAACAAACAAATAAAACAATGTGAGAAATCAATGAAAAAAAGAGTTGGATCTTTGACAAAATCAACATATTTCTGAAACAAAATTAGAAACGTAAAGAAGACACAACAATAAACACTGAGAAAATCCAGAAAATCAAAGACATTTTCAAAACATAATTTCACCAAACTGGACATCTAAAGGGAATGGATAATTTTCTCTATACATATCACTTATCAAAGTTAAATTAGATCAGAACTACACCCCTTAGTGGAAAAGAAGCAGTCATTAAGTCTTTTATCCAAAAAGACCCAGAAAAAGATAGTTGCAACACGCATTTCTACTAGACTTTCAAAAGAAAAGTTAGCGCCAATATGCTTCAGATTATTCTGCAAAATGGAAAGAGAAGGAACACTTCCCAAAACATTTTACAAAGTCACATATATTGTTATTAAAACCACATAAAGATGCAACGAAGAAAATTAATTACAAACCAATTTCCATTATGATGCAAAATTCTCAATAAAATACCTGCAAGCTGAATCCATGATCAAAAAGATCATCCACTACAAGCAATTAGGCTTTTCCTCGGAGATGTAGAGATGGTTAAATGTATGTAAATCAATAATGTAATCCACTCTGAGGGGAAAAAAAAAATGACAAATCATGATAGTCTCATTTTGTGAAGAAAAGGCCTTTGAAAAAATCCAAAACCCCTTCATTAAAAATGCTCTGGTGAGATTGAGAATATAGGCAACATACATCAACACAATAAAGAGAGTTTACAAGAAGTACATGCCAAAATCAAATTAAAAAAAAATACAATTAAAGCAATTCCACTAAAATCATGAAAATCCAAGGTTTCTTACTCTATAAAGCAAAAGACCACTGAATGAGTTTAAGTGGATAGGAAAGGAAAGGAAGAAGTCAAAGTGTCTTTATTAGCAGATTATATGACAATGTATATCATCGACCTTAAAGTTTCCACAAGAGAACTCCTGCAGCAGATACACGCTTTCAGAAAAATAGTAGAATACAAAATTAACAAAATATAGCTCTCCTAGAGAAAGGATAGCAGGTTACCAAGAAGAGACTTTATACCCTATGAGCATATACAGGGGGAGGTAATCCCCCTCAGGAACAGTCATAGGGGAGGGGAGTAAGGGGAAAATGGGAGGGAGGGAAGAACGAGAGGATACAAGGAATGGGTTAACCATTGAGATGTAACAAGAACAAATTAAAAAAAAATACAGCCCTCCTGTATACCAACAGGAAGCAGAGCATGAAATAAACCACAGACACATCACATTTCCTAATAACCTTAAAGTATTTCAGGTAACTAACCGAACATGTGAAACGCTTGGATGATAAAAAACTTTTAAGACATTGAACCAAGAAACTGATGAAGATTTTAGAAACTGGCAATAATCCCATGTTCATTATCAGTGGCATTACTCAAGTAAATGTCCATAATACCAAGCCACTGACAGATCCCATGAAAGCCTCATTACAATTCCAACCTAATTCGTCACAGTTCTGGAAAGGACAAATTTCAGCTTCATATGGAAACACAAAAACTAAGTATAGCTAAGACAATATGAGTAATAACAACACTGAGGATGGCATCAACATCTCAGACCTCAAACTGAACTGCAAAGCTATAAAATAAAAATAGTATTAGCACACAAAACAAAGACACTTCAACCAATGGAATTAAATTGAAGAGGCAGGCAGTAATCTACCCACCTATGGAAACTTTGATTTATTTTAATAAACAAGACAAAAATAAACATTGAGAAAAAGACCTACATATTCACAAAAGGGTTTCTGGTCAAATTGAACTGATGTAGAAGAAACAAAACCAAATTATACTTATCAATCAGCACAAAACTCAACTCCAAATGAATCAAAACATAAAATCAGATACTTTGAACAAGCTAAAAGATAACATGGAGAAAAGCCATAAACTCTTTGGCATAGGAAAGGACTTTCTGAAGAGAGACTTGTTAACAACCCTAATATCATCAATTAATAAAAGAGGGACTTTCTGAATCCTACAAGCTTCTGCAAAGCAAAGGACTTGGCTTTGATGAAGTACAAATTTGGACACAGGGCAGCCTATAGAATGGGAAATGGTTTTTACGAACTACATATCTGATAGAGGGCTAATATCCAAAATATATAAAGAATTTTAAAATCTAGACATTAAGTACAAAATTAATTAAAATGGGTTACTGATCTAAACAGCAAATTCTCAACAGAGTAATTCAAACGGTTGAGAAGCACTTACAGAAATGTTCTACATACATTCTTAGTCATGAGACAAATGCATATAAAAATTATTTTGAATTTTATCTTTTGTATTAATTAATTTATTCACTTTACATCCTGTTCATACCCTCCTCCCTCCTCTCCTCCCAGTCTCAACCTCCATCCTTCCTCCCCCATTCTGTGGGCACAGGGGAGCCTCTTACCCTCCCACCCAGCTCATCAAGTAGCATCAGAACAGATTCCATCCTCTTTCAGGCCCATCAGGGGGAAGTGATCCAAAACCTGGCAACAGAGTCCATGTTAGAGATATCCCTGTTCCCTTACTAGTGGACCCACATGAAGCCTGAGCTGATCATCTGCTACATATATGTAGAGGTAGAGGTCCTACATCCAATCCGTGCATGGTCCTCTTTGGTTAGCGGGGTCAGGAGGACAGGAGGCCTGCAGAGAGAAGGAGAAATGGCAGGTGGGAGCATCTCTGTGACAAGCTTGAGTCCTAAGTCAGAATAGGCCTCTGGGAAGATATGAATTGAACAGCTATGGCTGGGCTCCGAGTAACAGGGTCCATGGAGATTGAGGAGGGACACTCTCTAACTAGACAACACTCCTAGTGGAGAAGGGAGAACACCAACCCACCCACAAAATTTTTGATCCAAAACTCATCTTGCCTACAAGACATGCAGATATTTCAGCTTATACCACACAAAATAGCTAAGGGCCATTCCAAAAAAATGCCAGATTATACTGGCAAGGATGTGCAGTAAATGAAGTCCTCATCCATTGCTGGTGGGAGCATAATCTTGTACATACACTAATGAAATAAGTTGCCAGTTTCTCAGGAAGACAAGCATTGAACTACCTTAATATCCAGTTATGCCACTGTTGAGTATATAACCAAAGGATGCTTCCTCATACCATGTCACTTGTTCAACCATTTTCAGTACTACTCTGTTCATAAAACTCAGCTATTCATAACAGACTAAATGTCCATTAACAGAAGAACTAATAAGAAAAACAGTAGTACCATTGCACAGTGGAATATTAATTAGCTGCAAACAATAACAACAAGGAAAAAAATCATGAAATTTACAAGTAGATACATTGAACTAGAAAAAAAAATCATCCTGATTGTGGTAACTCGATGATAGAAAGAACGTGTTGTATGCATTCACTTACATGTGGATATCCACTGTATAGTCAAGGATAACCAATATATACTCTGTCGAACCACATAAGTTAGGTGTAGCGTGAGAGATTATGGTAGGATAGATAGATTCTCTAGGAAAAGGAAATAAAGTAAACAATTACTGATGGATAGCAGGGGTTTGGTGCTGGAGAGGGAGGATCAAGTGGAGAGGGAGAGAAATGTATAAGACAGCTGAAAAAAAGGGTAATTTGAGGGGTAGGATAGAAACCTAAGATAGTAGAAGTTTCATAAAATATAAAACTTATGAATGTAATCTAAATGAAATTGCTAAAACTTGACATAGGCAAAGCATTAATTGATGGTCTTTGTTCAATACATGAATCCTGCATTTCAGGGATTCAGTAATATCTAGCTGAGTTGCTGGTAAAGGGGCATCATAAGAATCCCCAAGATTTTCAGGCTCTTGCCAAGACTATAGGCTATGCTCTACAAACTCACAGCATCCAGACTCTATTGCTAAAAACAGTATTTTCACAACATATTGAACAAGAGCAAGTGCAGCTGGTGCCGAGTTAAAACCTTTACCTCTATGTTTGAACATCTTTGATATAGGAAGGTGCTTTGTATGCTACAAAAAGAGAAAGGTAAACAACTCAGCTAAAAAAAAAAAAAAAAAAAAAAAAAAACCTTTAATATAAAATCCTATCTGCTAGGCATGTTAGAGCAATGGTGCTGTGAAGCATGTATGAATAACCACCAATATTTGACTTAATCGATGTCCACTGCACTAGTTGTATGCACTACCTAACACTGGTTATGTGACCAGGAGCCTAAGAGTAGACATCCAAGGAATCAAGGCTAATCAAAAATACTATTGTCAAAAAATAATAATCCTATCAATAAGATGACTATTACTCCCAATGACTCTCTACCATATTCATAGATCATTTACTTGCTTAAACATTATTGGAGAAGCTTCCTTATGCAGCAGATATATTTAGAACAAATGCAAAGACCCACAGCCAGATGATAAGCCTTGGAACACTCAGTGCTATATGGGAGATCTCAATGAAATGCTTCCCCTCAGAGCCTGAAGAACCCCAGTGCAAGAAGAGACAGAAGAAGTATAAGAACCAGAAGGAATGGAGCAAACTAAGAAAACATGGTCCTTTAAAGCAACAAGATCAATATATATATATATATATATATATGAACTCATAGAGACTGAAGCAGCATGTGCAATGTCTTCATCTGTACAAGGTTCTTTGCATTCATAATATGGCTACCAGTTTCATTTATATATGAAATTTCTGAGTGTATGAATGAGTAGGTCTCTGTGTCTTGTGACTTCTCTAGTGATCTTTTCCTTCTGTTTGTTCACCTTGACTACTACTCATGTGTTAAGTTTTGTTTTAACTTATTACTTATTAGTTTAGTTATTATTATCCCTTACTAGTCTGTTTTTTTTCTAGTGAGAATATTAATATACATGGATCTAGATGGGAGAGGAATATGGCAAGAAGTAGAAGTAGAGAGAGGGGAACAGTAATCAGGATATATCATGTGAAAAATCTATTTTCTATGAAACTGAGGGAAGCCAAATACAAGCAACAGAAAACAACACTGAGCCGCCAGTATGACACTATTCTTCTAGGTGGCCACCCAGGTGCCATGAATCTAGTTAATAAAAATTTAATTAGTGAGTTTGCCTAATAGTAAGCATACCCCTCTATATAGTGTTACTACAAAAACCTTAACATTACGTTCAGGTTCAGAAGTGCATATATATGCTTTTTATTACTTTCCTTGAGTCTTCTCTAAATATTTTTATTAAGTATGCTTTCCTGAGCTTTTGTCCTTGTAAATTTCAAACACTCTCCATACATTTAGTAGCCTAGTCTGAGTGACACTGCTTTTTATTTTACTTTTTTTTTTTTTACCTATTTAGATTAAAATGGGTTCAGTTTATTCAATTTTGTTCTCGAGTCTTGATTCCTTGCTTCAACAGCTGCTTTTGCTTCCCTCCCCTCGCTGCTGTTGTCTGCAAGAGTGCAAAGCCAAAATAGAAAACATGCCAAGTTCACAGGCACGCTATTTTTCCTAGGGTCCTGGCATACTTCCAACATCTATACCTTTGATGTCATTCACAGTAACTCAGTCTCACTCTACAAAAAAAAAAAAAAAAAAAAAAAAAAAAAACCTAAACATTCAGATTAGTTTCAGACACATAGGTTAGAAATAGTAAGTACTATACAGTTAGAAATGAGAAAACCCAGGTGATTCAAAAAATGACTATCAACTTAGAAATAAATTAAAAGTAGTCCAATGATGTTATATTCCATTGCAAATTTGAGTTGGTCCTACAGATGTCAATTTCTTTTTTTGGGGAAACAGAGTTTCCTTTCAGGAAAAAAAAAACATATGTATATCATGTGTGTTATTTTTTTTTTTTCGTTGAATTTATTTATTTATTTATCAATATTCACCCAAGTTTTTTTCTTTTTTTTTTATTAATTTATTCTTGTTACATCTCAATGTTTATCCCATCCCTTGTATCCTCCCATTCCTGCCCCCCCCATTTTCCCATTATTCCCCTCCCCTATGACTGTTCCTGAGGGGGATTTCCTCCCCCTGTATATGCTCATAGGGTATCAAGTCTCTTCTTGGCTACCTGCTGTCCTTCCTCTGAGTGCCACCAGGTCTCCCCCTCCAGGGGACATGGTCAAATGTGAGGCACCATAGTACGTGAGAAAGTCGTATCCCACTCTCCACTCAACTGTGGAGAATATTCTGACCATCATGTGTGTTATTACTGACATATGTTTTTACTATGAAGTCCTCCATACAAGACCACCTAACACATCCCTATTCTTAGTAGTTTTGGAGAGTTTCTTAAATGATACAAAGATCTGCTATTCAATACAGTAGCCAGTACTGTGAGTACTTTGTGAGTTCCCAATTACTTCACTTGATCATTTTCTCTTTTGATATATATAAAAAACTATCAAGTGTTTCATTACATATTACAGATACTGGAACCAAAACAACAATAATAATGGTAATAAGACTAATTACTATCATGTCACCATTGAAAATAAAGTATGTAAAGGTGAGAACTACTCACAAAATCCTGAGGATATATTGAAGGTATAAATTACACTGTTGAGTTAAATATTATCCAGGACTTACCATAAAATAACGAAACATTCAGGAACACATAAAAAGGAGCTTACAGTGTTTCAGAGTTTTTTCCTAAGATTTTATTTATTCATTTCATATACATTGTTCTGCCTGTATGAATGCCTTCACACCAGAAGGGGGCACCAGATCTCATTATAGATGATTATGAGCCACCATGTGGTTGCTGGGAATTGAATACAGAAAAGCTGAAAAAGCAGACAGTGCTCTTAGCTGCTAAACCAAGCCTCCAGCCTCCAGTATTTCAGAGATTTAAACATTAATAAGAAGCAAAGACTTTGTATGTATATAGCAACATTCACTGCAAAATAGCTATATGTAAAATAAAAATATTTGAGAATCTAAAAAAAGTAATATAAATGAGAACTCAGGGCAAATTTGACCTCTCTGACAGCTTTAGGTGATTTTTCAAAATAATAATTTCATATGCTCTTATTGAATGAAATTAATCATAGAGAGTGATACTGGTACTATTTGTAAAACAACTGAAATTGTTATTCAGTACCAGGAAATTAAGTTTTTGACTTTTTTTAAGTTGATAAAATAAAGCTACTCAGAAATACACCCACAATAAGATTCAAAAATATTAATGGCTAAAAAGCTGTTTCATTCAATAAACTATCATGTAACATTAGATCAACAAACAAAAATAAAATTGCTAGGAGAAATTTAACTATGTAAACTATAAAGAAGGAATTGAGTAGATATTTGTGGACTTCCTGTAGTCACATATGTGATTGTGTATGTTTGGTATATTACTAGCAGGTATTTAGAACATACAGCCAAGTGTTCCTGCTGACTGCAGGAAAACAAAATGTACCCAGAATCCAGTGGATTAAGCCAGTCTCCATATCAGATGTGCAAGAGGAAGTAGTAATATAGGAGGAAGAAAATAAGCCAGGACTTCTGTTTCTGCTGAAACTGTTCACTTCCAGCCTCAGAAAATGTGAAAAAAAAAAGGGTAGATTTCATTATGTTTAATGTACTACTTATGAGAGAAAACAAGACTCCAATTATAATACAGGTAATAACGATTAGACAATATAGGAGTGAAACAGATAAACAATTCTGATTTCTTTTGTGCATATACTTGGTTATATAGTTTTTCTTCATATTTGAGTGAAATAAGAAAAATATTTTATTTGTAACATTTTTAATCAAAATTTTGTGTGTGTATATATAACCTCATTGTAAAGCTCTAAATATGATTATTTAGAATATAATTATTGGAACTTGTTCTCAAAGAATGAAATCATCACTAAGAATGATGGGCGTGTTTTTAAGAGGAAGTGTATAAATTTGCAACAGTGTGCAGGCACAAAAAATATTTGCTAGCTGCAATAAAATTAGATGTTTGGAGCTGAAGAAATTAATTGTAAATGTAGCTCATAGCTTTTGAAACCATCATATAACTCTGTCCCAGCAAGTGAAAGTGTAAGTGTATACCCATTTGCTCAAAATGTTTGTGAAAGAAACTGATGCAATTGTAATATTGATATACAATGTTTAAAATTATGTGAAAGAATTTAGCTTAGTTGGATTTAGCGTCAACCGATCTCAAATTTATGCTAAAGAATGAATGGCTCCTCTCCTCCCCATAGAGCTGAACAGATAAGGAAGGACACAGTTCTGGAGAGAAACCCTCCCCTTTTCACAGCAATTTGAAGAGATTCACTACCAGTAACTCATGATCAAAGTGGTATTTTTGTTATCTTCTTTCTTGTTATAAAACTGCAGATACTATACTCTAGCTACATGGAGTAGAAAATTCTCTTTTACAAATTGCTCTAGTTAACCAGGTAATATACAAACTAAGGAGAGATTCATTTCTTTTTCTTTTCATAGGCTCACTTTCACAGAGAAACAGAAATTCATTCATATATTAGTTTTTAATTAGTGTGTGTGTGTGTGGATTTGTGTGTGTGTGTGTGTGTGTGTGTGTGTGTGTGTGTGCATGTGTGTGTGTAGGTTAAAAAAATCAGCTTCTGGATGAAGTTAAAAGAGAACAATCATATAGTACATTCTGTCAGAAATGATGTAAGAGAAAAGCTCAGGGAGTTATGATAGTAAACGGTTAAAATTAGTTACATTAATTTGAAAATAACCAAATATAGAGATTGCAGCTCTAAACTGCAAAGGATCAAGTAAATAAAGGGTAGAAGATTTGAAAGATACTTGGCAATCTGAGATAACTCTTCTATGAATTACATTTGATTTAATATTTTATTTTTCCTTTATAATTTAGTCTTGTCAGTACAGTATTGATTAGAAGACAAGATTTTACTTTATTCACTAATAATATTTAATAATGCTTTCTTGTATAATATTGAAGATTATTCACTGAGGTGTATTTCTTGCTTACCTGTTTGCTTTTCACTTTCTTATCTATTGGGTTTTTATTTTTAATATCTACTATTTTGTCTTTCCATTTCTCTTCATTGTTTTTCATAATAACTTTTTCCTTTACCTTTATGACTATGAATTTATTAAGCAATTCATAAATATTTTCTTTCACATTTTTGGGCCACCCGCAATTGTTTTACTAGATTATCATACTCCCATTCTGATTGTTTCTCTGTAATACAAATCTTAGCAGTATTTTTTCTTCCCTAATTGAAGGCCTTCAAAAAGTGGGACCACATTATCCTAGCACCCAGCTATGAACTGGTATACAGCCCGTTGCTCCTCTGAACAATTTGTGTTTTAAATAAATATAAATCATGATAAATTGATGAATTGTTTTAATATTCTTGAACTCTGGTGTACTCTGTTGGACTTAGATGTGAGTATATTAGGATTGAGATTCCCACTCTATCAAAGTGTGTCCTTTTGTTACTGATAGGGCTCAGTTTTAAAAGCACTTCCTAGTAAAATCTAAATTCACACTTGTACATTACAGATCTTTCCACCTGAGACATGTGACCTAAGACATAGAAATAATTTGAAGAAGCATACTATAAAGTGGGATTTGAGAACAATGTTATCACTAGTAAAATTGTAATGATAATTCTAACGTTAATGTTATTGCTGAAATTTTTTATGTAGTGATAAATAAAGAATGGATTGCTTCTATGTATAGTATCAATGTATTTATAAATGATATTTGCAAGAAACAATACATGATAATTTAGGAAAAAGTAAATTTAATTCTATAAAATGACACAATTCTTAGACTCAAAAGAGTGAGTAATGTATTAAAAGTTAAGGAATTTATTAAAAAGATTGTACAAGTTAATAGAATAAGAGCTGTATATATAAAGAAGCACTCATCTTCAAACTTGGAGCTAGGACATGTAGGCGTTAGGTGTTGCTAACTTACATAGAGTATTAAATTATAGCCTGGAGTATATATTTTGGGACAATTAGGAATATGATTGAAAGAAAACAGATTCTGGGACTTTGGTTGGAATCAAATATATTGATATACTCAAGCACCTGAAAACTCAGATTTTATAAATATTCTGTATAAAAGCAACCATGTGTTCTATTTCAAGATTTACATGCCATCTTTGTTAAAGAGAACAGAAATGGTTCTGCTTACAAAGCATCTGGAACAACATCATTTTTGACAACATATAACACGGAGAAAAAAATCACAGTGTAACAAGACCATGGAGCATTAGGTCTGTTGGCGAGATAAAGGATTTATACACATAGATATAACATTGTTCATGTGTACTGGTAAAAGTTTGCAGACTTTGTGTGTATCAAGATAATCAATAATGTGGTAGAAATTAAAATATAAACTTAAAATTTAGAGAGATAATTGATATAGAATTTGTCTCATTTAATGCAGAACTTATTGTAGATCAACAATGAACAGTTATACTGATTAACTGGAAAAAGCAGTGGTACTTTTTTCATGTAACAAAAATGCAATTGCTTCATGGTACATCATGAAAATGGGAACAAAGGGTCTCATAAACACAAAGGATGGAAGCAGATAAAAAATGATGGTCTAAACCTGGGGAGTGGTGCATGCTTGTAATCCCAGCACTCAGTGAGGCAGAGGGAGAGGCCAATGGAACTCCGTGAGTTTTTAGTCCAGCCTGGTCAACAAAGCAAGTCCAGGACAGCCAGGGCTACACAGAGAAAACTTTTCTCAAAAACAAACCAAACCCAAATAAAATATAACAAAGCAAAAAGTAAATAAAGAAATAAAAATGAACAAACAAAAGAATGACAGTCTGAAAAATTATTCTCAGTCTGAAAGTAGGGTTCTGTAGACAATGAATATATCAGGTATTCCATTAAGAGGTGCACCTAGCAAATTTGAGGAAATCAGTAGTGAAATTCTATGTGATCTGGGGCATAAGCTAAGTGGCATGGCAATAGATATTATTCCCTTTTACTAAGAAGATGAATAGTCCCTTACAGATCATAGGCCAGAGGGTGATGCATAATCAATAAATACAACTGGGTCAAATTGGCTGCCAATGGGGACACATGTAAAGAGAGACACCAATAAGGTTACTGAAATAAAAATGTCATAGAGACAGCCAAAAATGTTATTGCTCAATCTATATAATCAAAATAATAAATTATGGATGATCTGAAAGTAGAGGGCAGCTGCTGTAATAAAAAATAATTATCCTTTCTCTGTTTCTGGATCTGATCCAGTTTTTTTGGCCTAGTAAAACACTGACTAATAGAAAGACTAAGTCAGTAAGAGGAAGAGATATGTGGCTATGGTATCACAGTAGGTATATGCAGTTATGATTTATCCACCTCCTTCACAAAGAGAAGAGATATGTGGCATTCCTCCCTGTGAAAACACAGAAATAAGTGGGGAGGGTCCCAGGATATTTAAAATTCTGCTAATAGTTTCTGGATGACTCGTGAGGAGCTAAAGGTCACATGTCATCTCTCTAAGCATCTCAACAGAGGGATTGGTCAATTGACTTGTAGCCTGGTCCTAAGACTGAATAGGCTGAAATTAATTATAACATGAAATTCCTATAAACATTGGCCTTATGTGATCCATATGAGATCAGTAATTATTTCATCATCATTGAAAATATCTACTTGGATGAATTCCGAAGGATTACAATGTATTACTGAAAATAGTGCAAAGTATAGACATAGCAACTCTGTGCCAAAGATAATTTCAACGGATGTACTTGCCAAGGTCAGAGAAACAAGAATGCTGAAATGTGCTCAGTAGTCTCTCTTTCTCTACCAAAAGCAGTCTGTGCTGTTTAGGTGTGGTTTCTACTGTTCTTTAGGCCCATCTGCGGTAATATAGTCTTTACTGACTTATGTGAGAGGACATATACCACTCAGCATGGTGCTACCCCTGGTTAGGTAGTCCTAGGTAGCATAATAAAAAAAAAAAATATATATATATATATATATATATATATATATATAATGAGCAAGCTGTAGAAAGCAATCCAGTGAGTCGCATTCCTCTCTGGCCTCTGCTTTAGTTCTGTCCTCCAAGTTCTTGTCCTGCTTGACAACTTATGTCAGCTTCCTTCCAAGATGGACTGTGATTTGGACATGTAAGCAAAATAACCTCTTTCTTCCACTGGTTGGTTTTAGTTGTTGACTTTATCACAGCAAGAGAAAGTAAAATAGGCCACAGTCTTGATTCATCAGTTCATCCCAGCACTATCTTAAATGCCCTTTACTCTATCAGCATAATACATTATGAAAAAATCTATCTGAGATTTATAACATCGAAAAGAAACTCAAATTGTATAACAATTTGATCACCTCATTCTAATTACTAGAAGAATAAGACCTAAGATAACTGCAAAAACTGCCAAAGATAACTATTCTCAATATTTATTGACTTATCCTACTAAAGGGTTTAAGATTGCTAGTGAGGTCGATTTCTTCTCCAAATAAAGGGAGACTCTATTCTTTAAGATCCTCGTATTTCAAAATGTTAATTACTAAAAGGCATCTTTTGTCCCTGGAGTTAGGCTATAAAATTTTAGGATATTGATTTAGTTTTTAATTTTTTTTATTTTATTGAAAGTATATTTTCTTACATGATATGGCCTAATTATGGTTTTCCTTCCCTCTCCTCCTCTGAGTTTCTCATCTCTTCCCCTCCTATCTACATACATCCGTTTCTGTCTCTCATTAGAAACAAACAGGCCAGGGCTGCAGTAACAATTTGAGATCAAACAAAAACTTACACATTGGAATAGGACAAGACAAACAGAAGAATAAGTACCCAAGAAAAGTCAGAAGAATAAAAGACCCATTCATTCACACAATCAGGAAAACCCCCCAAAATAAAACCTCAATAAGCAGAAATTAGTAATATACACAGAGGCCATGGTGCAGACTCTGTGCAGTCTCTGTGCATGCTGCTTCAGTTGCTCCAAGTTCAGAGAGGCTTCACCCAGCAACTGATGGAAACATACAAAGCCAAACATTAGGTGCAATGAATAAGAGGGGAGAGAGGATTGCAGCCACTACAGGGGTAAAGGACACCACAAGAAAACCCCAGAAGCAATCTCTGCTCACAGGAGCCACAGAGACTGAATCATAGGACTGACCTCAGCTCTCTGCATATGTTACAGCTGTGTAACATCGTCTTCCTGTGGGACTCCTCCCAGAGGGAGAAAGAGCTGTCTCTTACTGTTTTGTTTGTTTCAGGGACCTTTTCTCCCTACTGGGTTTCTTGGTCAAACTGCAATGCAAGTGGACATGCCTAGTTTTAAGGCAACTTGATATGCTCTGGTTGACTAAAATGCATGGGAGACCTGCCCTGCCCTTGTCTAAAGAAAATAGAGGAATGGCTATGGGTGCAGGAGCAGGTGGAGGAAGGGACTGGAAAAAAAGGGAGGTAGGAGACATTGTAGTTTGAGTGCAAAAAAAAAAAAGAAAGAAAGAAAGAAAAAAGAAAAGAAGAAACAAACAAACAAAATGTAAGTCTAACAATAGTCTACTTGGACTGCCAACATTTTTCATCATTTCTGTTGATCCTGGCTTTCCTATTTAGAATAGGCTATCTAGATGCCATTATTTCAAGAGAAGAAAATATTCTGTCAAAAATAAAGCACGATAATAATTGAATTATGCACTTACTTAGAATTAAATAGGCTGGTTTCTCTTGCTGTGTAACAATATAACAGAAAAAGTAGAGTTGTGGCATAAATAATTGGCCTTGATAGTCAATAGAAATAATTAGATTAAAGTAGTTGAATAGAAAAATATATTTTCCATTTTTTGTAATTCTAGTGAATTTTTATGCTAATTGGATAAATTCTGTGACCTAATTGATAATAGAATTAAAGAAATAGACTTAGTTTAGGTCATTCCAACAGAGCATTCAAAGAGTCTGTTTTATAGTGAGAAGATAAGAACAATAAAGGAGAAAATAAAAATGAAAAAAATCATTATAGTTCAGTCAGAGGTGGCAGTGTCAGAAGTTCGATGTTTTTCTCCTACCTTTCCCATTTGAAGTTTCTTCAGGAAAACAAAAAATAGCATTGTTCAAATTTTCAATGGTTTGCAAATGTGTGTGTGTGTGTGTGCGTGTTGTGTGTGTGTATGTAGAGCTTTTATGTCAAGGGTAGCTGTTTCAGTGAGTAGCTTACCACATAGATTCAAGTAATTAAAGATGTGGTCTTTAAATCTACTGCTGGGGCCTGAATTTGAGACCCACTGTCTCTTCTTGAGTTTGGATGGAAATGTAATCTCTCAGCTTTATGCTCAGGCTGCCTCCTGTTGTGCCTCTCATTATTGTGGACTGCCCTTCCAGAAATATAAGCCAAAATTCTTTCTTCTCTAACTTTCTTTTGGCTATGGTGTTTTTGTCAAAGCAGCAGAAAGCAAATGATATACCATATCTACCCAGTATCTACAACATGGTGTGTTACATAAATGTCCAAAAGCACTCTTCTGGGACTATGTTCCTCTAGTGACAGATCTACCATCTCCCAATCTGTATCAAGTGTACCTCACCCATACAAACTTAACTTTGTTTTAAATATCTGCATTTCACAAGGTCATAGATTTCTAAGGTTAATGTGCAAATATAAAACTCAGCTAAGTGTTAAGTGTTACAGATTATTGATTTGATCAAGGGACCTGAATAATTTGGGTATCATAGATCAAAATCTCTTTTTCCAAATGCATCTATATTTGCCCTGAGAAAATTTACTCAAAACTTTATACACATAAAATTAATTTCAGTGTGCTTCTTGGGACTCCTATCTAATTTATGGTAATTTAAGATTTTTTTACTATATGAAGAACATATAATATTTATTTAAATAATAATGGATGCTGAACTTGTTTGGAGTTTGAATGTATTTATCCCTAGGCTCATAACCTTACTAACTGAAGGTCTAGGTGTGCAAATTACATTTCCCTTTGCTCTCTCTGAGTATCACCCTCTGAAAATTAATTGCTAACTAGATTCTCTGGGTATATTTCTCTTACATATATTTGATTTTTAAATGACTTAATATAAAAATGTCTAACATTCCTCTTATTAGATTCATTCAGATGCATGTGTGTGTGCATATGTGAGGAGAATGACTGAAAGTATGACCCCATTTTCAATCCACTGGACTTGAAACATATTTCATGCCACTACTTTCCCAAAATCTCATGCCTATGGCCATGGCAGCTGTTTTTATTCAAAGGCTGGTCTTTGGATGAAGGAATTCCTTATACTTTATAACTCTAACAGGGTTGAATTAGCTATTATATTACATGAAAATACTTCATTGATATTTATAAAAGTCATTGTATATAGGCTCCATTAACTATTTTAGTATAAGCAAAATATTCTTCTACAGTATATTTGAAACAACAGTGGACAGATTAGTATTTATTTAACCAAAAGATAAAAATTCTACACAAAGTAAAAATCACTTCTTTTATTCTGTTTTCTCCTAGGACTCTTAGTATTAAAGTATGGTATAAATGTGTGTGTGTGTGTGTGTGTGTGTGTGTGTGTGTGTGTGTGTGTGTGTGTGTGTGTGTGTGTGTGTGTGTGTATCATTGCATAAGCATGCGTGTGCACATGGGCTCATGCACATGCAGGTATGAAGACAGAGGCTTGCACTTACGCATGTATGTGTGTGTGTGTTTGCATGTGTGTGTCTGTATGTGTGCATGTGCATGAACAAATTTTCCACATGTCAGTGAAGGCCATGCAAGAGCCAAGACTGCTGTGAGGAGGTCAGAGAACAATTTTCAAGCCTGTTCTTTCTACACTGTGGTATCTGGTTATCGAATTGAGATACTCCACTTATGCAGCAAGAACTCTAGTTCTTTAAACCATCTTCTTAGTTAGTAGCTCATACCATGTATGTTTTTATTTGACTAATTTTATTAGTAATTTTTATAATAAAGTTTAAATTCCTTGTAGTAAAATATAATATAGTATATAACATAAGTACATGCAGGGTAAATATTCTCAAGTAATAGAATTTTCTGGAATTTTCTCATTGTTATGTGTAGTGTAATTTTAATTCAATACATTTTATAATATAGATACATATGTCCTTGATGTACATAGTATGATTAAAGGTTTAAAATTTAAAAATAGAAAAAAAAGCACAATTAATTTAAAATATAGTATATAAAAAGAATGATGGTAATACTTTCTTAAAATATCTTGGAAAACAATATGATGTTCTAGACTCTGGTATTTGTCATTTACTCTATAAGTAATGAAACAAAAGAATAAAATGCAAATTGTGGAACCTAATATCATTTTATGTGTTTTCTGGGGTATTTACTTTTATTCTTTAAGAGAAGGAAATGCTATGAAAAAAATTCAGTTCAAATACAGTTGGTAGACCAATAGTTTTCTTTTTTTTTTTATTAATTTATTCTTGTTACATCTCAATGTTTATCCCATCCCTTGTATCCTCCCATTCCTCCCCCCCCCATTTTCCCATTATTCCCCTCCCCTATGACTGGTCCAATAGTTTTCTTGTGATTTAAAGGAAATGAATTGAGTTCATACAGGAATATGTCAACCAACTTAGATAGCTGTATTACCAAAATGTCTCACCACCGTATGGATGAGGACTCCAGAAAGCCATATAAGTGCACTCCCCTGAATAACTCAAAGGAAGTTATAGAACAGATGATTCTCCAATCTCCTCAACCATTGTTCACCACTTAAATAAACTCTATGAAAGGCTTCATGAGCACCAGGAGTGCTAGAGGTAAGGGCTACATAATGACAAGCCCAAATCTAAGCACAGTCTCTCCCTTTCAATTTGCTGTCTTTAAGAACATCATTCAATTTTAGGTTAGTGCAGGTCCCCCATCTGTGAAATGAGACCAAGTAATCTTGGTTATTGGGATATAGCAAGACCAATTAATAAGACAATTATAAAATTATCATCACTATCATCTTCTTTGTCATAGTAATTACAAACAATTATTACTTCTGAGATAATAAATATCAAACCTATAAATGCATAAGACTTTGCACTAAAAATGACAGAATGGTCTCTAAATGAAGCCTTGTAAAATAATTACTTAAAGTTTCTATGATTTTTTTACATAAATTGTGTCTTGACATGCATAACACTATTTCCTGATTATGTCATTCTGTAGGTATACTATGCTTATATCCATTGATTGAATTTTAAATAAATGGTAATCAAAAGGCTATAAATTATTGCTTACGAAAGAAAAATGCAATTACAATAAGTACAGAATTCAAAATTGTGGGTATTAAACATAATCATAACAATGTAATAACAGATAAAGTGCTATCTTCCATCAAGCCTTTCCTCTAGGTCCATCATGCTAGCAGCCTGAAAATAAGTAAAATTCAGAGGTTGCCGTGATAAGGTTTTACATTAATGTAACCAAATGGAACTGTTTTACAAATTACCTCATATTCAGAGTAGACTTCCTGCCCTGATATTTGATCATAACCTATTGTGATCATCTATTTCTGAGGTTAATTTAAAATGACAACATTAAATATTGAATTTCTATTATTAACCCTCCTAATTTAATTTTATGCTCACTAAGAAACCTTCAAATATGAGGTTTGGCATTTTCTATTAAAAACCTCCAGGAAGAGACTATAGATTAGACTCTACTTTTATTTCTCTTTGTACACTAATTGTATTAGTTCTTGTTCAGTGCATCGAGCTTGGTTTATCTGTGACTATTCTGGAACATAGAGACACTTGATATTTACAAATCAGACTGCGTAGCTTTATATGAACTCGGCACTGAGGTTAAGGATTAAGCTAAGGCTTAGAGTGGAGACTGTTCTGGGCAGCTGGCCAGCCAGCTCTAAGCACGTCATTGCATGCTCCATACGTCTTTTCTTGAAAGTTCTCCAAGTGAGAGATTATATGATTCATTTAATCAATATTGATAAACACTTACAGAGCATCCCCTCTTCTGCAGAGTGATTTAGAGAAGGAGCTGTGCACACAGACTGCTTACTAAGCTTCTCCACAATGAAACTGAGAAATGTGAGATATGATATAACTACGCTGTGTGGTTTATTGTGGTTCCAAGTTGAGAAACACCTCTCTGTTAGTTTTGTAGGAACTCTACTGGTAGCTGATGCACCGATATAAGAAATAATGTTAGGATCAAGACTCCATTGTATTCTGAGCATGAATGAGGTAAGGTTATTTGTTTTGACCGTTGTCACCATTTGTACTTTTCTTATTTTTAAAAAATTCTACAAAGTATGACAATTTATAGTGAGATATTTTTTATTCTTAGGAATGATTATATTTCAGTAATTAAAGAAAAAGATAATTAAAATAATGTAATAACAATAATAGGCTGTAAGTAAAGAGATGGGTTAGCAGATATAAACATTGGATCCTCTTTCAAAGGAATCAGATTCTGCTCCCAGCATCCACATGGAGGATAACAATCCTTTGTAACCAATTCCAGCCTATATGGAGCCCTCTTCTCACCCTGGTTGGCACAGCATGCATGCATTTCACAGACGAAACATGCACACTCAAACATATAGAATAGCAAAATAATTTAGAGTGAAAGCTAGAAAAAATCTTAGATACAGTGGAAGTGTAATATGTTTCTTTGTAATGAAAATGCAACAACTTCCATTTATAGAAACATATATAAGGAGTGTTTTGTTTTTCTGTTCCCCAAGACAATTTTGTCCTCTGTGGGAAAAGTGACAAAGTCTACAACCATCTTTAGACAGGTGACAAATCATCCTGATAATGACTCTTATTCAGGGGTAACTGCTACTGGTCTCTACACCATTGTGAAATACAGAGAGCAATAACCAGTTTGTAGAGATCTTATAAAAAATAGACAACCTATGTTAATTACCTGACTCATGGTAACAACTCAAATGTATTATTTTTACATGCAACTTGTCTGGTTTCATTTGTTAGTAAAAATAAAACCATATTTCCTTTTAATTTTAGCTATATAATACCAGCAATGAAGTGATATGGTCTTGGAAATTCTTTTGGAGCAATATGTCCATTTCCCTGCAGGTTTGCTTGCATCAATAGCCTCAGGACATCAATCATGAACTCACTATCAGTTGTCTCCCTCATAAGCCTGCTGTAACTCCATCCATTGTAGACAGCTCACAATTTTCTTTGTTGTTTTCACAAAGAACCACTGCTAGTCTAACACTACAATTTTCAGCTTAGTTCTGTAGAAGTAAGGAAGGGGAATGAGGTCTTGACATCCTTCCCCTGAAAAGGGATTCTCAGTCTTGGAAGAACTACCAGTTGGAAAAGAGTAGTCTTCGTTCTCTGCATGTGAGGGGGAGCATCCTGAATTGCTCTACTGCATAGCAGCCACTCTGAAACTCAATCTTCAGATACAAGTGCCACCTACCCTTGTAAAAGGTCATATCAAAAGGACTTCAGACATTTTCAATATCCCCGAAGCAAAATTCCTTTGTAGAGAAAACCCTAATTTAGAACACATTTCTATAAACTCTTATTGCTGCCTCTCTTGTTATGAGGAAAAACACATGTTCCATTTCTAATTTATATGGAATTATAATATCCTACTATTATTACATGTTTTTAACTCATTTGAGTTATATTAATAGTTCATTTTTGAATGCACTGACTGAATTTTAAGCAAAGTAACATTCTGAGCCTGGGAGGATTTTATGCCATGGAGAATAGGGTGGTTTTGATGGGTTATTGGTATTTTATCCTGAGGAAACAGAATAAACAAAGACTTGGTGCTATGAAAGTTGCTACCTCCCTTGGTGCTTATGATTAAGAGGTGCAGAACTCTTTGATAGATAAATTTAATATAAAACTACAGAGTAAGGTAACTTTATATCCAGCTAGATATATTTTATATGACCAAGAAAGGGAAACTCACAAAAGTCAGTGTGTCAGTGTCATCTATGTGGACTGGTGTCAGAATATAGTTTATGTCGTTTGCTGCTGAGTGGATGCTGGATTCCATGTATTTTTTTAAAACAAAGAATAAAAATTAAATAACAAGTGCTTGTTGCCATGGTCTACATCTTAATGATTCTGATATTTAATGAACACGGATTCTGTACAGAGATTGTACTTTTTTCTTGTATGTTACTTATTACCATGGAACATATGATAAATATCCTTGCCTTTATTATAAATAGTAAGTGTGGGGAATAGAAATTAGGTTTCAGAAACTGCTGAAAATTAGTAAATATGATTACTCTGCAGAAATATAGGAAGACAAGTTCCTCTTCAAATTTGATATGAACATTTAACTACTAAATTAATTACTATAGTTTGTCATTCTCATTACAACTACATGGTAGTATTTTGTTCATAAAATTGAAATCTTGGTGCGAAAAGTCCTTCTACAACTCTTAATATAGAAAAGTCATAATATTTATTTTGCCCTTGTTTTTACTTCTTTGTGTCTAGGGTGTATGTCTCTTCCTTCTAGCTCTTTTTGAATGAATTTGAGTATCTGGTAGATTCTGCACCTCATATTTTGCAAGACATATAAAAATAAAGAGCTGGTGTGATGGCTTATAGAGCAAAGGTATTTTCTGTCAAGCTTAACAATCTTGGTTCAGTCCCTGAGACCTATGAGGTGGAAGCCATTAAACATGCTTGAAAACTCTTCTCTGTCCTCCATATATGTGCATAAAAACTCTCCTCATGCTCTCACAAATCAAAGAACTGTCATATAAGCATTATACTGCTAAGGCTAAAATCATACAAGATTACTCATTACTTTAAAACCTTTAGTATATTAGTAAAGTTAGTATTTAAGTATAAGTAAGTTACATTCAAAATTCAAATTTAAATGATTCTGTCTCTAAGAGATATCTATTCATCATATGTGAAGAGCCGACTTTGGTATAAAGTACAATGATCCTATTACTTACTACCAAAGTTAGACGGCAGGATACCAGTCTTATTTTAGAAAAGAGTTCTCTACTTCAAGAACTAGAAATCCTATGGCTATATCTCAGTGGTAACATAGTTAATACCTACAGTGTTTGCACTCCAGAAAGGGAGGGGGAGTAAGAGAAAGAGAGGAAGTGAAGCAGGAAGAAAGAAGAGAAATGAATTAATAAGTGTCTGCTAGTGCTCAGATCCAGTGCTTTTCACTATATACTACCTCTTGGGATTTCTTGACCTGGAAATAATTATAATTCATGTAAATGTCTTATTCAGCATACAGGATTTGGGGCTGGAGACATGGCTCAGAGGTTGAAAGCACTGAATGAATGGTTTTCCAGAGGCCCTGAGTTCAATTCCCAGCAATCACACGATGGCTCACAAAGATCTACAGTATGCTTTGGTACCGTCTTCTGACATGCATACATAATAAATAAACCTTTAAAAACACAGGATTATTTGCTCAGGATATGTAATCTTTCTTAATTTACATAATCTCTCAATTTATGTCTTCGCAACTAGTTTACCAGGTCTCATCCTTCAATTCTGTTCCAGTCCTTTAAAAGCTATCTCAAAGGCATATCATGTCAAAGTTTTTGCAGGCCCCTTTAACCTGCAGCCATCTTATCTGACATCAAGATATATAGCACTGTATTATTTATTCATGTTAGTTTTCCTTGCCTTGATTTGTAGACATTGTTTCTTTACTTTTATTTCAAAGAAAGGATAGACAATTATAAGTCAACATAGATACTTCAATTTCATAAAGCAAATACTATTTCATACACCAATATTTAGGTTCAATATGGAGAAATGATATTTGTTATTTGTCAAAAAACTCACCTTTTTTTAATTAGTCACAAATTCATAAAAAAGCATCTTTAGGTTATATGAGCTCAATTCTTTCATAAAAAATATTGCTTGGAGCAAACAACTTTCATATTTTTTATCAAGCCAAAGCAAGAAGAATTGAGTGCTAGGAACAAAAGGTAAATCTCTACAAGATTAATAATTTCATTAAATGACTACCAACCTTCTATGTAATGAACTACTCAGAGAAAATAAATACATAATGATATGCAAGTGAGTTAATAAGTTGAGTCATAGTTTTGTGTTTGTGTGATTTTCTTGTGTTTATTTGTAATTTTCGGTTATTATTATCTTTGTTTAAAAAAAAAGACAGAAAAAGAAACTGTAGAATTGGGTGGGTTGGAAAGTAAGGAGAATCTGGGAGAATCTAGGGAAGCAAAAGACCCTGACCAGATTATATTCTATGAAAAAAATATTTACAATAAAAATTAAGAAGTTAGTATCTCTTTGTCTATATTTTTTATTAATTTATTTATTTATATTCTGGTCATGACCCCTTTCCTCCTCTCCACCCTGCCTCACCCGCGCTCCCAATTCCTTCCTCCTGTATTCCTCAGAAAAAGAAGTGTCCTCCCTTCCCACCCTAGCTCATCAAGTCACCTCAGGTTGGAGCTCACTATCTTTTCTGTGGCTTTGAAAGGCAGTCCCACTAGGGAGTGGTATCTTTTTCAAGTAATAATTTGTAACTCTGAAACAGAAGGGTAAATACTGTTATTCATAAAGACAATGTCTTTATTGATATTAGGCAAACTGATTGTGAAAGATAGCTAAGTTATATATGTGGCTGTGTTGAGACAGTGAAAAGAAGCCAGGGTTGTCCTTTTGTTTGTGTCCCATTGTTTGGTGTTTTGAAGTCATTTGGCCGTTCAACTTATAGTAATAGTTTTTTTTTTTTGAATTATTTTAAATGGAATTTGTTTTGAACTCTGTTAAGCCAACACTTTATGAAAGATAGAGAACATAAACAGCTTTTCTGTTGATGGTCTCAGGTGTCAGTTTATACAGCAAATAAGAATGCTCAGGTACGCGCCACTGCAGCATGATGATGTATAAGGCCAATTAATCATTTTCAAAAATAAAATATATATTGCAAAGCATAGGAATAGTTGTCAATACTAATTTGTGGCATTTTTGAAACTGTTTGAGGAAAAGGGCCACATGAAGGTGATAGGTAAATGGCAACATATGAAAAGGACAAAAAAAAAAAAAAAAAGAATGGGATGGATACATGTCAATTTTAGTAGGAACATTATATCTTTCTATGCTAATTTAAATAATAAACTTTAGAAATTAAAAGAAGAAAATAATAGCATCCATGATGTACATAACTATAAGTTGAAAGATCTGTACTTAATAATGCAACGATAATTAAAATATAGTTATTACTTTTTTGATAATTTTATTGTATTTATACACAGCAAGATATCATCACAGTTATAGGGAAGTTATATAAAACAGAGATCAAGTAAATAGAAAATTGCAACTATACACAATAGTCAGCCTTGTCGACACATTTTAATAGTGGCAATAATTGTTGTGGTGTGATCATAATTAATCATTCTGAACTAATAGTCATTTTCAGTAATCTAAATATTTTCTCACTTCTCCATGTCAGTGGTGTTATTGGAAAAGATTGGTTGAGCCATATTTTCTGCTCTTCCAAATGTTGTTAATTCTTTCCTATCAACCTCAGGGTAGTCTGGGCACAAGAGTAGCTACCACAAGCACAAATACTCCGCCATGTGTGAGAGGTAGGAAACACAGCGGTTAGCTCATGCAGTCCTCTATCATACCTCATTTCTGGGTCGTTCCTCTTTCCTGGTGGCTCCCGAAGGCACGTGGCAAAGGTGTACTGGACACAGGATGACTTTATACCTAACCATTTCTCATGCACAGAGCTAGGTGTATATCTAGCTTATCATTTTCACAGGCTTACATTGGAAGCAGAGTCTACGATACCATTTTTTTTCCCAAAACATCTCTACTCAAAACAGAAAAGATTATTTCTGACTTGCTGTCTTCATTTGATTATGGCCCTTATATAAAATTCTACCAGCAGGCATTAAGTTCTGCTTTTTGATTCACAGAAGAGGAAGTGAAGGCTGTGAAATTCTCTCTTGAGAAATACTTGCTTTTTAGTAATCCATGTCATGTACTGTTTTGGATGTCAAAACCTATATTTAATGCTCTCCTTTTCTTTTACATTTTTAATAAATCAATCTCTCAAACACAAGAAAGCCATATTATGAACTGATAATGCTCCTTCACATTGAAAATGCCATCTTTTAAATATTAAATTACTAAAATTTCAGAAAAATGATCATAAGCCAGAAATACTCTAAGAACTTTCCTTAAATTACAAAATTTGATTCTCTGAGTCTTTTGATATGAGGGTTATTAGACTCTTCCATTTTAGTACCAGTGTGAACATCAAATTAACTTCAAAATATTAGAGATAAAACGATTAAGGAATAAATCTTAGCTGTATCTGGTCTAGTTAGATGTCACTAATATTGAGAATTCTCCTGTCCCAAACATAAAAGAAAATAGAGAATGCTGGACTATAAAATGCATTGAAATATGTATTTCTGAAATGTAAAAGTGTTAATGGTTTATATTTTGCCCACATCCTTTTCTGACTTTCCCAGTATTCAATAAGAAAACAAGATAACACATTTTAAAAAGACTTCTGTGTCTTGTAAAATATTACTTTTGTCACTACACATTTATTTCTTGATTTACTGATAAGTGAAGAGCTTTTAATATATTTAGAATGGTTTAACATTCGCTCATAAGTGAAGGATATGTGCTCCATCATTAGGAGTATTATTACAATCTGTAACTACATATCAGCTGTCAGGGCTACTTCAGTTTCCTTTCCCACAGGTACTGTGCGACCAAGGAGCCCAATAGCCCCACAGGATTTATATTTTTGCTACATCCTAGATAATAGCATTTTTGAAAAATGGACCGTCTCTTTGATTTAAATCTATTCCTGTGAAGATGAGTTTTCACCAGTAATAATGTGAAATTACATATTAAACGCATTTGTGTTCTGTGTGATATTTGAGACTGATTCCACCCCCCCCCTTTTTTTCATTTTCTTTCTATTTGTATTTTTCAATTATAGTAACAGGTTTTTTGGTATCTCTGTTATCAAAATCAGACCTTTAAAAAAAATCTGTTGTTTCTACTCCAGTGCTACTTTTCAAAGAAACTCTCTTTCCTTTAACATTAAAATCATTTCTTAAAAAAAAATGTTGGCACTTACCTCTTTGAAGTTATAATATAGATGTTCATTCCATAAGAAAATAAAGAGTGTATTAGAATATAGGAAATTATAGAAGTTCAAAGAAGAGATATTTTATACTAAAATGAACTATTTCAAATCAAAGTAATATTGATGTCTTCAGTCTTTGAAAATGAAAATGTTAGTAGTTGTTATGATACAGTTTACGTCTATGGTAGGTTTTAGCCAGGCTAATTGGCAGCCAGTCTAACTACACAATATCATTTTTAGTTTACAAAATATAAGTTGTAATTTCAGTTGTGGTTGAATATTTGTAGCTCATAGAACATGAAAAAGCTGAAGCAAGATTATTTTTACGATTATTTTATTTCCCTGCTCCATTCCTTGCTGTGACTGTGTCCCAATAGCTTCAATGTCTCAGGCAGCAGCCCTGTAAAGCTGACAGTCAGAAAGTGATGTTTAAAAAAAAAAAAAAAAATGAAGGTTTCTCTGAGAAGGGGAGGCCCCTAAGAAATACCAACCTACCTTTGTAATCCCATGCCCTCCCACTGAGGCCAGACAAGGCAGCCCAGCTAGGGGAAAGGGATCCACAGGCAGGCAACAGAGGAGGCCTTGCCTTTTCTGAGAAGAGCAAGAGGGGGGAATGCCTGTAGGGAGGACAGGAGGGTGGGACTTGGATTAGAGAGGGGCGGGGGCTGGGATCAGGCTGTTACGTGATCAAACAAACAAATATATGAATGAATGAAAAAACAGGAAAATTTCCCACATCTTTTGAGCCTAAGCATTGTGTCTTTCCTAGTTTTTCATTCTCTTTTCCTCTGACATTGGTCTCATGAAATTAGTCTTTCTTTCTTTCTTCCTATTTGACTGATAGGTGGAACCAACTTCTTGAAAGCTCTTCTGGTACGCTGCCGCAAAACTAGGAGCCAGCAAGTTTCACGCCTCGAATATATTGGAGTTGATGGGAAATACTGACAAAGATACTGTAGAGGCAATCAACTGAGTCTGACGATGTTAAAAACTGATGAAAAGGTAACAGTTCAGCAATCAAAAGGCTGAGTTTTCCTGACTGGACAAACCGAAAGAATATGAGGATGACTTCCACTTCTTTCCCTTATAAAAATCGCTAAAGTAAAGAGTTTCATCAGCTACAACTGCCTTTCTCAATCAGGGACTACAAATGGAAAGGGGGTATTAGTTAAATATTAAGTCAGGCATAATTCCGTTTCTGATTTGAATTCAGAATACAGCTTAAGAAAACCTTATAAAGCTTAATAACTCCCGCAGTTTTGGAAGTAAGAGACAAATTTTCATTAATGGCATTGGTCTGAAATTCCCTTATAACAGAATATGAATGTTTTCTACTCAGTACCTTTGTTTAAGTAGCGAATATCCATGGTTATTCATTTTCATTATTTATGAGTCCATTTAGTCCATTGCAACAATGAATCTTAGCATGTATATTCTTGCAAAACTGAAATAATTGTTTTAAGAGCATCAGAAAAGAAGGGCTACAAGAAATTGCCTTTGTTATTTTAACTATATGCAATGTTTTGTTACATGGCTACACAAGATATCCGTCTACCTAAACCAAGGAACTCTCTGTATTCAGAAGGACTATATAAAGTGTCATCATGCAATAAGAGCAAGATTCTTTTTAAAGAATAGTAGCTCATAATAGATGGTGTATTAAATACTGTATTTCTCTGAGTATAAGTGACTTTTAACCCCCGAAAATTCCATGTCAAAGTTGAGGGTCATCTTATATGCCTGGTATTTACTTCCAGCTTGCTTCCCCTTGGTTCATATGTCAGGTGCATACAGTAAGGGGTGCTGTGGCCCATTTCCCGCTATAGGTAGAGAGAACGAAGCATGGAGAAGCAAGCTGCACTAATCTTCCTGTACCTCATGGAGGTGAACTTGAGCATGGATTGCCTCTACCCCAGAATGCACCCATTTGATTCAGAGGTGTGTATCTTCTGGTTGAGTGCAGTGGCAGCCTTACAGGGGCAGTGGAGGGTGTCAGGCTATGTTCTGTCTGAAAACAGATGCGTGCCTGAGTTCTCACTCTCCAAATAAGTAAGAGACTCTCTTTTAGAGAAATAATTTATCAAGGTTGGTGCAAATCCTTCTAATGTTATTCAATAGTTCAGGGCTGGTATTGCGTGCTCACTGACCAAGGACAACCTTTATCACAAAGAAAGTAATAGAATTTTTAAAATGATACTTTTGGGAGTTCCATGAGGCTGCTTTGCCCAAAAATGTCATTTAGATATAATCCATTCCTAATACTGGAAACTGAGTTGGAGATAAGAGATGACAAATGAAAATTCTGTATATTTCATTGCTTTATAAATTATTTCAAATAAGCCATCTTCATATTTGTACATGTTTTAGAAAGACTCTACTGTACTATGTAGGCTTTGAACTTTCTCAAACCTATTTCATTGGGGGTTCTTTAATGCTTAAACCCCTCTTCCAACTCACCCTTCCTAGAAAGGAAAGTAAAATAGGTTAATATTAACAGGAAAAGTAGACCTTTTTAGGCTCCATTCCTTGGAGTGATTCCACTCTTCGTCTTCAGGATTTCAGAAGTCCCATTAAATAGAAAACCAGCAATTCAGCAAAGGTGAGTCCAACCTCAACAGTTGAAATGTAGAGCAGCAGCCAGAACCTGGAACCTTGAAAAGTTCTCTGGAGTGTTTCCTTCTAGGAGCATCTAGAAGCAGAATAATGAACAGCTAAACAATAGGAAATGATGCCAAAACCAAAAAGCCAAGCCTTTTGTTTTGGGCTCATACACACACAAACACAAACACACACACACAAGCACACACATACACACAAACACACACACACACACGAGTGTGTACTAGGATGTTTATCAGTTGACAAAGACCATATCACATATTCTCACACAAGTCACAGACAAACACTGTGCACCCTCACCCAAGTCTGTTTAACATCACACACTTAGAATAGAAACAAAAACAAGTTTACATCTTATACAGTATTATGTTTCCATAATGTCTCTTAAATGTCCCTTAATTTTAGCTGCTTATCCCCCTATTCCATTCCACATCTTCCTTTCCATTTTTCCTCCTAACTTGATCCTCACATTCTTGTCCCCACTTCAATCATACATATTTTATTTCTCATTCCTAATGAGATCTACCTGCTTCCTGTAGCGCCTTACTTTATAACCATGCTTTTCAATTCTATAGGCTGTATCTTGGTTATCACTGACTTAACAACTAATATCCAATATAAGTAAATACATACTATATTTGTCCTTCTAGGTCTGGGATACCTCAATCAGAATGATTTTTCCAATTTCATCCATTTGGGTGTCAGTTTTATAATTTATTAATGGCCAAGTAATCTTCCATAGTGTAAATGTATCACATTTTTCTTCATACATTTTTCTGTTAAGGGACATCCAGGTCATTTCCAACTTCTGGCTATTTTGAATAGAGTAGCATTAAATACAGTTGAGCGGTGGAGTGAAACATCCTTTGGCTATATGACCTAGAGTGGTATAGTTGGATGTTGAGGTAGATTGATTCCCATCTTTCTGAGTAACTGTCACACTGATTCCCACAGTGGCTGTACAAGTTTGTACTCCCATGAAAAGTGTATTACTGTTCCTTTTGTTCCACATCTTCATGAACAATATTTATCACTTGCTCTGGCGATCTTATATGTTATTACAGTTGTAAGATAAAAATCTCAGAGAATAGTTTGCTCTCCACAAACTGACAGCAAGCACTCTTTACTGAAGACAACATCTATATTGAACATACAGATATAGAACTGGTGCCTACATCAAGGTTTCACCCTTATATTCCAGCATCTTTGGCACAGGAAGGTATTCTACATGCTGTCAAAAGGAAACACCAAGTGAGCCACAGCACCTTTATTTGCTTGGTGTGTATTAACAGTATATATGCTAGGGTAATGGTGGTACAAAGTTTGTGGAAATAACCAACCAATAACTGATTTGAGTTTAGATCCACTATAAGAGTTGTAACTCATAATTGACCCTGATTGGGTGACCAGATACTGAGACTAGATATCACAGGGACCTAATGAAAATACCACTAATAGCAATACAATGACTCTTAATAACATTCTGCTATACTCAGTCATCAGTGTCTTGTTATAGTATCATCAGAAAAGCTTCCTCCTAAAGCGGATGATAACAAATAGAGACCCATAGCCATACATCAGGCGGAGAAGTAAGAGTACTTCGAACATTAAACCGCAAATAGAATATATCCATCAATTTTATTCCCTTAGAGACAGGAAACCACAGAGTAAAGGAGGCAGAAAGAGTGTAAAAGCCAGAGGTGAAGGAGGGCACCAAGAAATCAAGACACTCTAAATGATCCTGAGGACAGTTCATGTGAACTCACAGAGACTGAGGCAGCATGCACAGGTCCTGTATGAGTTTGTCCCAGATCCTCTGTGTATATATATAATGACCTGAACTTTACTGTTCTTTATAGGATTCTTGAATGTGTCTGTATTGTGTCTTCTTTTAGAAATTTTAATTATGCTAGTTTATCTTGTTCCACATGGAAATGACAGGTTTTTTTAATTTTTTTAAATTTTTTTTTTATTAATTTATTCTTGTTATATCTCAATGGTTAACCCATCCCTTATATCCTCCCATTCTTCCCTCTCTCCCATTTTCCCATTATTCCCCTCCCCTATGACTGTTCCTGAGGGGAATTACCTCCCCCTGTATATGCTCAAATCTCTTCTTGGTAACCTGCTGTCCTTCCTCTGAGTGCCACCAGGTCTCCCCCTCCAGGGGACATGGTCAAATGTGAGGCACCAGAGTACATGAGAAAGTCATATCCCACTCTCCACTCAATTGTGGAGAATGTTCTGACTATTGGCTAGATCTGGGTAGGGGTTTAAAGTTTACCTCCTGTATTGTCCTTGGCTGGTGCCTTAGTTTGAGCGGGACCCCTGGGCCCAAATCTGCCTATCATAATGTTCTACTTGTAGGTTTCTAGGACCCTCTGGATCCTTCTACTTTGCTATTCTCCCATGCTTCTCTCATCTAGGGTCCCAATAGGATGTCCTCCCCTCTCTCCCAGTTTCCTGGTAAGTGAAGGCTTTTGTGGGACATGCCCCTTGGGCTAGTATGCAATTATAAGTGAGTATATACAATTTTAGTCTTTCTGCTTCTGGGTTAACTCACTCATTATGATAATTTCTAGCTCAATCCATTTGTCCACAAATTTCGGGAATTCCTTGTTTTTAATAGCTGAGTAGTATTCCATAGTGTATATGTACCACAGTTTCTTTATCCATTCTTCTACTGATGGACACTTAGGCTGTTTCCATGTTCTGGCTATTATGAATAAGGCTGCTATGAACATGGTTGAGCAAATTTTCGTGTTGTGTGCTGGAGCATCTTCTGGGTATATTCCAAAGAGTGGAATAGCTGGGTCTTGAGGAAGCCCTATTCCCAGTTTTCTGAAATAGCACCATATAGATTTCCAAAGTGGCTGTACTAGTTTGCATTCTCACCAGCAATGAAGGAGTGTTCCTCTCTCCCCACATCCTCGCCAGGATGTGGTGTCCCTTGAATTTTTGATCTTAACCATTCTGATGGGTGTAAGATGGAATCTCAGAGTTGTTTTGATTTGCATTTCCCTGATGACTAAGGAGGTTCAGCATTGCTTTAAGTGTTTCTCAGCCATTTGATATTCCTCTGTTGAGAATTCTCTGTTTAGTTCCTAGCCCCATTTCTCAATTGGGTTATTTGGTTTGGTGGTGTTTAATTTCTTGAGTTCTTTATATATTTTGGATATTAGACCTTTGTCAGATGTAGGGTTGGTAAAGATCTTTTCCCAGTCTGTAGACTGTCGCTTTGTTCTCTTGACAGTGTCTCCTGCCTTACAGAAACTTCTCAGCCTCATGAGGTCCCATTTATTAATGGTTGACATAAAGGCCTGGGCCGTTGGTGTTCCTTTCAGGAAGTAGTCTCCTGTGCCAATATGTTCCAGGGTCTTCCCCACTTTTTCTTCTAAGTGACTTAGTGTCTCTGGTTTTATGTTGAGGTCTTTAATCCACTTGGATTTGAGTTTTGTGCAAGGTGATAAATATGGGTCCAGTTTCATTTTTTTACACATAGATCTCCAGTTAGACCAGCACCATTTGTTGAAGATGCTATCCTTTTTCCATTGAATGGATTTGGCTTCTTTGTCAAAAATCAAGTAACCATAAGTGTGTGGATTCATATCTGGGTCTTTGATTCCATTCCACTGATCAACCAGCCTGTTGCTGTGCCAGTACCATGCTGTTTTAATTACTATTGCTTTATAGTACAGTTTGAGATCAGGTATGGAGATTCCTCCAGAGCACCTTTTATTGTGCAAGATTGTTTTAGCTATTCTGGGTTTTTTTGTTTTTCCATATGAAGTTCAGTATCGAACTTTCAATGTCTTTAAAAAATTGTGCAGGTATTTTGATAGGAATTGCAATGAATCTGTAGATTGCTTTTGGCAGGATAGCCATTTTCACTGTTAATTCTCCGATCCATTAGCAGGGAAGATAATTCCATCTTCTCACGTCATCTTCAATCTCTTTCTTCAGAGTTTTGAAATTTTTTTCAAACAAGTCCTTCACTTGCTTAGTGAGAGTAACTCCTAGATATTTTATATTGCTTGTGGCTAATGTGAAGGGTGTGGTTTTCCTAATTTCTTCCTCTGCAAGCTTGTCATTTGTGTATAGGAAGGCTACAGACTTTTTTTTAGTTAATTTTGTATCCAGCCAATTTGCTGAATGTGTTTATCAGCTTTTGAAGTTCTCTGGTGTAAGTTTGAGGGTCACTTATGTACACTATCATATCATCTGTAAATAGGGATAATTTGACTTCTTCCTGTCCCATTTGGATACCTTTGATCTCCTTTTGTTGTTTTATTGCTCTGGCTAGAACTTCGAGTACCATATTGAAGAGATATGGAGAGAGTGGGCAGCCGTGCCTTGTTCCTGATTTCACAGGAATTTCCTTGAGTATCTCATCATTTACTTTGATTTGGCTATTGGCTTGCTGTATATAACCTTTATTATGTTGAGGAAAGTGCCTTGTATCCACGATCTCTCTAAAACTTTAAACATGAATGGGTGTTAGATTTTATCAAATGCTTTCTCTGCATCTAAAGAGATGATCATGTGGTTTTTATTTTTCAGTTGGTTCATATGGTGGATTACATTGATGGATTTCCATATATTAAACCATCCCTGCATGCCTGGAATGAAGCCTACTTGGTCATGATGAATGATATCTTTAATGTGTTCTTGTATTTGTTTTGAAAATATTTTATTTAGTATTTTTGCATCGATGTTCATAAGAGAAATTGGTCTGAAATTCTCTTTCTTTGTTGAGTCTTTGTGAGGTTAGGTATCAATGAGACTATGGCCTCATAGAATGAATTTGGTAATATTCCATCCATTTCTATCTTTTGGAGTAGCTTGAATGTTATCAGTATTAGTTCACACTTGAGGGTCTGGTAGAATTCTGCACTAAAACCATCTGGCCCTGGGCTTTTTTTTTTTTTTTTTTTTTTTTTTGGGAGACTAGATGATTGCTTCTATTTCTCTAGGGGAAATGGGACTATTCAGCTTGTTTATCTGTTCTTCACTCAACTTTGGCAAGTGAAATTGATCACAATGACCATTTCCCTTAGATTTTCAAATTTTGTCGTGTATATGCCTTCAAAGTAGGATCTTATGATTCTTTGTATTTCTTCTGTGTCTTTTGGTATGTGTCCCTTTTCATTTCTGATTTTGGTGATTTCAATACTGTCTCTCTGCCTTTTAGTTAGTTTGGCTAACGGTCTGTCTATCTTGTTGATTTTTTCAAAGAACCAGCTCTTGGTTTTGTTGATTCTTTGGACTATTTTCTTATTTTCTAATTTGTTAAGTTCAGTCCTGAGTTTGATTATTTCCAGACGTCTACTTCTTTTGGGTGTTTCTGCTTCTTTTTTTTTTTCTAGGGCTTCCAGTTGTGTCGTTAAGATATTTATGTGCGATGTTTCCAATTTCTTTTTAAAGGCACTTAGTGCTATGTATTTTCCTCTTAGCGTTGCTTTCAATGTATCCCACAAATTTGGGTATGTTGTTCCTTCATTTTCATTGAATTTCAGAAATTCCTTGATTTCTTTCTTTATTTCTTCCCTGACCCAGGTGTCATTTAGCAGAGAGTTGTTTAGTTTCCATGTACGTGTAGGCTGTTTGTTATTTCTGTTGTTGTTGAATTGCAGCCGAAGACCATGGTGATCTGATAGGATACAAGGTATTGTTTCAATCCTCTTGTATCTATTGAGGCTTGCTTAGTGACCTACGATGTGATCAATTTTGGAGAAAGTTCCAAGGGGTGCAGAGAAGAAGGTATATTCTTTCTTTTTTGGGTGAAAGGTTCTATAGATATCTGTTAGATCCATTTGACCCATGGCATTGGTTAATGATGTTATTTCTCGGCTTAGTTTCTGTTTCAATGACTTATCCTTCAGTGAGAGTGGGGTGTTGAAGTCTCCCATTATTATTGTGTGGGGATCGATGTGTGGTTTAAGCTTTTTTAGCAGATCTTTTACAAATGTGGGTGTCCTTGTATTGGGAGCATAGATGTTCAGAATTGTGATGTCATCTTGGTTGACTTTACCTTTGATGAGTATGAAGTGTCCTTCCTCATCCCTTTTGATTAATTTTGGTTGAAAATCTATTTTGTTTGATATTAAAATGGCTACGCCTGCTTGCTTCTTGTGACCATTTGCTTGGAATATTTTTTCCAAACTTTTACCCTGAGGTAATGCCTATCGTTATGGGTGAGATGTGTTTCTTGAATGCAGAAGAATGTTGGATCTTGTTTATGCACCCATTCAGTTAGTCTGTGTCTTTTTATTGGAGAATTGAGACCATTGATATTGAGAGATATTAATGACCAGTGACTGTTAAGAGTCTTAATTTTGATGTTGTTTCCAGTCGAGCGTTTGTGTAGTTGTGTTTTTGCCATGGGATAGTTATCTATTTCCTGGGTAGTTTTGGTTGTAGCTTGACCTTTGGGATGGAGTTTTCCTTCTAGTACCTTCTGTAAAGCTGCATTTGTGGATAGGAATTTTTTTTTCATGGAATATTTTGTTTTCTCCATCAATGGGTATTGATAATTTTGCTGGCTAAAGTAGTCTGGCCTGGCATCTGTGGTCTCTTAAGTTTTGCAGGATCTCTGTCCAGGCCCTTTTATGGTCTCTGCTGAGAAGTCGGGTGTAATTCTGATAGGTTTGCTATTAAATATTATTTGGCCCTTTTCCCTTGCAGCTTTTAATATTTTTTCTTTGTTCTGTGTGTTTTGTGTTTTGATTATTATGTGACAGGCAGTTTTTCTTTTCTGGTCAATTCTATTTAGTGTTCTGTAGGCCTCTTGTATGTTTATAGGCATCTCTTTCTTTAGATTGGGGAAATTTTCTTCTATGATTTTGTTGAGAATAGTTTCTGGGCCTTGGAGTTTGATATCTTCTCCTTCTTCAATGCCTATTATCCTCAGATTTCTTCTTTTCATGGTGTCCTCAATTTCTTGGATGTTTTGTGTCAGGAGTTTTCCAGATTTGGCATTTTCTTTAATGGTTGCTTCAAGATCTGTGATTGTATCTTCTAGCCCTGAGATTCGTTCTTCCATCTCTTGGATTCTGTTAGAAAAGCTCACCTCTCTGTTGCTCGCTTTCTTCTCTGAGGTCTCACGTTCTCGTTTTTCTTCTGTCTGTGTGTTTATCATTGAATCCATTTTCATTTTCAGATCTTGAACTGATTTTTTGATTTCTTTCATCTGATTTTTTGTATATTCCTGAGTTTCTTCCATTGCCTCTTTATAGGTCTTCAGAGCTTGAACCGTTTTATTTATTTCTTTCATCTGGTTGTTTGCATTTTCCTGCAATTTTTCCAGTTCCACTCTATGTGCTTCTTTTATGTCTCACCTGTTTGTCTGCGTCTTCCTGCATTTGATTACGAATTTTATTTGTTTCCTCCATTACCATCCTCATTACTAAGGATTTGAGGTCATTTTCTTGTATTTCCATTGTATTTGAGTTCTCTGTGTTGTTTTCTTTGGGATAGCTGGAAACTGGAGATGCCATGTTGTTGTGGGGTTTTTTGCGTATGCTTTCTCGCTTTCCTTTAGACATCTTGCCGTCTTTCTTTTTGTTGGGTAGCTTCCAGAGTTATGGAGGGAGTCTGATGATAGATTCACTTGTTTTCTCACGATTTTTCTAGGCTGGGAGCTCTAATGCTTCACTGGTGTGGATGTTAGGAGGTTAGCCCTGTTGTTTTGGACTCTCACAGCCAGTGATCTTCAGCTCCCCTGTTCTGTGGGTCCTGCAATTGTTCTGTGTTTCTGAATGAGTGTTGGGTCAGCCCAAGGTATCCACAGCCTTCTGTGTCACCTGCCAAGTCCAACCAGGAACACTGAGCCTGAATCACGGGCCAAACTCAGCTAGATTCTCAGGGCCTGAACCATCTGCCGAGCTCAGCTAGGGATTCTGGGCCCAAAATGCATACAGGGTCCAGCCAGAATTTTTGGGCTGGGACTACTCACCAAGCTCAGCTAGGGGCTTTTGGCCCAAAGTGCGTGTTGTGGTCAGTTATTTACTCAGGGCCCGAACTGTCCGCCAAGCTCAGCCAGGAATTCTGGATTCAAAGGCACGCTGTGTCTAACCCGAGTCTTAGAGCCAGTGGAACTGAGCACTCCTCCCAGCCTGTGTCACAGCAAGAGAACTGCGGCTGTACTGAGCTAGGGCCTCTGGTGGAGCTGAGTGCTCCGCCCAGCCTGTGTCACAGCAGGAGAACTGTGGCTGTGCTGAGTTAGCACCTGTGGTGGAACTGAGCACTCCGCCCAGCCTGTGTCACAGCAGGAGAACTGAGGCTGCGCTGAGTTAGCGCCAGTGGTGGAACCAAGCGCTCTGCCCAGACTGCATCACCGCAGGGGAGCTGTCGCTGAGCTGAGGTGGTGCCTAGGGTGGAACTGAGCATTCCGCCCAGCTGTGGCTGCGCTGATTTAGTGCCTGGGGCAGAATTGCTTGGTGGGCTGAGCTAGAACCTGGGACTCTGGGACCAAACTGTCCGCCAAGTCCAGTCTGGGTCCCAAGGCACCATGCGACCCAAATCCTGCCCAGATCCCCTCTCCCGCAGCAACTCCCACCAGCCACCACACCAATTGCCTTCACCAGAAGGCTCTGAGCTGCAAACCTCAGCCACCGCCACTGCTGACTCTGGTGCCGCTAGTGCCGCTGCTGCTGCTGCCTCTGCCACTGCTGCTCTGATCTGAGAAAATCCGCGCTCCTCCCATGTGCAGGGGCACGCAGGTCCTCTGCACCCTGGTCCCTCCGAACCGTGGAGCACTCCCTCTGCAGTGGTGTGGGGACCTCGGTGTTCCTGGCTCAGAAATCTGTGCAATTCCCTGAATTGTTCACTGGAACCTCCAAACACGGTCCACACTGCTCGCCACCATCTTGGATCCCCCGATAGCTTTTTTTTTTTAAATCTTATAATTTACTTATTGTATATTTCAATGAATGAATGAGTTATCAACTGAGCTATCAGTTATATCTGCTGATAGAGGGAAATGAGTTTTCTCCAGTAAAGTGACACTGATTATATCAAAGACACTAAAAGAGGCTTTTTCTTGAGGAGTTATTTGTATGTGTGTGTGTATGTGTCTGGTGTGTGTGTGTGAGTGTGTGTGTGTGTGTTCTTTTATATAGTTATAGTTTGATGGATTTTGTGTTTGTTTATTTTGTTTTTGAGCATGGTTTTACTTAGTCTTCTTAGCTATGACACGGTTTGTTGGTTTTTGTGTGTCTGTGTTTTTGTTGGGATCTTTTTTGAGAAAAAATCTCATTGTTAGGTAACTTGGATGGGGAGAGGTTTTGGAAGGACTTCTGGAAGACAAAGATATAAAATTTTTAAACGTAAAAAATAGAAGGAAAGAAATGTTATTGTTAGGGATAAAGTTAACCAGTGAAGTTATGTCTTTTAATTTAGTCCCTTATTTTCATTACTATAATAATTGATAGATTATCAAAGAAAAGATGGTGAATAATCAATCAACTTAGGATGAGCCTCCAATATATACCAATTTAAAAAGTGACAGAATGTTTAAAGATAAGACAACAGATATACATATGTTTACAACACACACACAGAAGACAAAAAAACGTGCACAGGATAGTCAATTTTGAACAATTTAGCAACAAAACTAAGTGGTATTGGATTAAATCTCAAGGTCTTCAGTACACACACACACACACACACACACACACGAGAGGGGGGGGAGAACATGCAAACAGACATGTTTCCATTTCTGATTTCTCTTCTAGCATGTCGACCATAACTCTACATCTGAAGTTTGAACTGACTACTGTGACTTCCTTTCAAGCAGTATAGGCTGTAAGGGAGCATAAAGGAATAGTATAATTTCCTGGTTGGAAAGCTTGGACCCAATTCACTGAACAGGACAAAGAATAATAATACTAATGGTGTACATCACACAGTATAGTTAGGTCAGTAATTCTTCCCTGTGATCTACCTTCCAAAACAGGACAACAGAAGTCTAATGATGCGGAAAGAAGGCCCAGGAAATTCCTACTGCAGGGCAATGTGTAATTCTTTGACCAGCAAAACTCAACAATAGCTATGATTTCTTTTTTTTTTTTTTTATTGATTTATTCCATTTCAACGGTTATCCCATCCCTTGTAATCTCCCATTCCTCCCTCCCTCCCACTTTCCCCTTACTCCCCTCCTCTATGACTGTGACTAAGGGGGACCTCCTCCCCCTGTGTATGCTCATAGGGTATCAAGTCTCTTCATGGTAGCCTGCTATCCTTCCTCTGAGTGCCACCAGGTCTCAAAGGAAATTCTGGGGAATCATCTCAGCCATGAGCATTCACAGAAATATGCACTGTTAGACACACTTGAGTTCTGCTACAGACTATCAGGCACCATAACAACATTTCAAATAAAGTAAATCCTATTCTTTTTGGGGGGAGATGGGTTCATTGTGATGTTTTAATACATATACCATATTGCATTTTGTTCTTTTTCTTTACATCTATTCTTAATACCTTAAGTAAGGCTTTCAGAAAGATGGATTGGATCTGAGTTTAACTGCTGATCCTTTGCAGTATTCTATATAAAACCATTCTAAAATACACATTCTTATGGCTGGCACATTAAATCTGGCATGTGAGTAGTTTCCAATCTTAAATTTAATGATTGCATATTTTTCTCCCTTAGATGGGTAACATGCATGTCTTATGTTTTCATACTGAAATTAAAAAAACGTATAGCTCAGTGTTTTTCTCTCACCTAGTTTAACCAATGGGTATGGCTTATTAACAAGACTGAATATAAATGTGTCTTAAGTACTTATCTTGGTGCTGAGTACAGAGCCAAGGCTCTCAGGCCTGTCAGGCAAGCTCTCTACCAGTGTGATGTGTAGCTCTAGTTCCATGCCTGTGGGTTTAAAGTAAAATAGGTAGCTGAATATTTTTTTCAGTGAATTAAACCCTGTTTTTTGTTGTTGCTCCTAGTGTTGACAGAATGAACTACTGTGGTTTAGTTCAGAGCACAGTAATGAAGCCAATTAGAATGTTGTGTCAGCTTAGTAAGTTTGGAACTTATTCTTTTTCTGTCTGTAAACTTAAGGTTTTGTAATAGGCACTGTCTAAAGCTTAGGTGGCTTAGACTTCATTTTTGTATTATCTTCTAACAATGTCTATAAAACACACTAGATTGCCAATTCCCTCTAGCTTTTGAATAGCAAAAAATCTAATTACTTCAATTCAATAGATGTGATTTGTTCTGTGCTTAACATTTGTTGGGAGAAAAGAGCATCAAATAGTATTGAACAAGGATTCTGCATATAAAAAAATACACTCTAAGTCATGAAAGCCTTACTTCACCCCTTTTAGACATAAAGTGTTACAGTACAATGTTATAAAACATTAAGAAAAGTACAGGAGATTTAAAATTCAGAAACATGTATATACATTTTTTTTCAAAAGCTTGTATTAAAAAGTAACTGATATTTCGAGTTTGAAAAACAAAAGAAATTATAGTTCAATACTAATAGTTGAAGACAATGAACCTGTATTGATTGAGGACGTATTTCAATATTGGTCTTATCTAAATGACATAATAAACAATCAGTTCTCAATTAGACATTACATAGAATGGAAAAGGAAAATTTACCTGATTAGCAGTTGTATTGAAAATGGATGCAATCAACTGTATTGCAATATATAGTTTCTAAATTAGTAAGAAGACACTTTTGAGTTAATAAGATTACAAAGTTATTTTTTTCTTTTTCTCTCTTTCTTTATTGTTAAAAGATTTTCAAATTCATCTCTAATTTCCTTTGATTAAAAAAATGTAAGGTGGTTATTCAAATTTACTCATTGTTTAGCTTGGAAAACAAAACTGTTTCAATTTTAATGTTACTACATTTGTCCCTGATTTATGTCATACTGTCTGTGGATTCTTCAAATTGTTCATCCTTCCCCTTAATCTCCCTCTCTCTCTCTCTCTCTCTCTCTCTCTCTCTCTCTCTCTCTCCCTTCATTTTATGGTGATATTTCAATTACATACTTAATAATATGTTAGTACCTCTTGTTCCTTTTATTAAAAATTAAAATATTTATCTCAACTATCATGATTCCCCTCCTTTATTCATCCCAGTTCTGCCCCACCTCCTCTCTATTTGGATCCACCCATTTTCTGTCTCTCAGTAGAAAACATAATTGTTTCTAAGGGATGATAGCTCAAAAAGGAAAGAAAAACTAAAACATTGCATAGAACAAAGCAAACAAAAAGAGGGAAAAACTCCAGGAGAAGATTCAAGAATCATATATATGCAAATAGCAACTTGAGAGCACTAAGGAATTCCATGAAAACACTAAACTGGAAGTAATATATATATATATATATATATATATATATATATATATATATATATATAGTAAAGCGATAGGAGGAAGTATAAAAATATAAATAAAAATGTTCAACATGACACTCTGAGACAAGGAACCTCCAAAGGTAACACTGAGTTTTTCTGTTGTCATCTACTTATGGGCATGCAGCCTGCCCTTAAGACTTTGCTTCCTTTAGAAAACATTAAATCTTCATTTTTTAGGAGATAACTTCCAGGTTAGGATGGGAGCATGTGTCCACTTCTCCATTCAGCTTAAGAACCCATATGGTTCAGAGAAGTGCAGGCCCTATATATGCTGTCTCAGTGTCTGTGAATTGATACATTTGTTAATCTTGCTGATGTAGAAGGCTTTGTTTTCTTGGTTTCCTCTACCTCTTCTGGCTCTTAACTGTTCCTCTGCTTCCTCTTCTAGAGGGTCCTTGACCCATCAGGAAAGGAATTTGATGAAGTCATTTTGTTTAGGGATGATTGCTCCAAGGTATATTATTATCTACCTATTTTCCATTTGTTATTCCCATCTGCTGTAGGAGGAAGCTATTCTGCTGATGCCTGAAAAATGAGTATAGATGAGGGTCATTAGGAATCATTTTGTTTTGCTATACTATATTTTTAGACAGCTAGTATTTTGTTTTATGTATTTCCCTGGGCTATCTAGTCTAGATTCTTGTTCACTCAAGCAGTATCAGGTATGGGTTCCAATTCTGGATTGGGCTTTATGTCAAATCAGATATCAATTGGTTACCCAAACAAGCTTTGTGTCACCTTTGCATGAGCAAACCTTACAGGCAAAATAACATTGCAAATCAGGAAGTTTGTGTTGTGCATTGTAATTACATTCCTCTTTTGGTAGATTTCAGAGAAACTATCCTTTTGAAGTGACTAGTCATTACTCAGAATTGGAAGAAAATTATTTATTTCTGTTAATAAAACATTTTCTATAATGAGGTAAATTATTCATGATGAATAATTAAAAGTTAATAAGTATGCACAAAATAATTGAATGATTATGTTTCATTTATAATTATATTATTTATAGTATGTCTCTCTGTGTTTATATACACACAACAGATGTATCCTTCTATTTAGTTCACCATGAAATATTTTATCTGTCTTTCACTTTGTACCTTGGTACTCAAAATATCATTACAGATCCCTGTCTTTATCATGTACTCTTTTCAGTTTAGGACCATAACTCTAGTACAGTTTTCATTAAACTTACCAAATTATTCCATTTTCTTAAAAACTATTATTTTTAACATATAACTAAAATACTATAGACTTTCATTCCAGACTTTTTTAAACATTTGGTATTATTTTTCAAATAAAATCTAAATAATTTTGAGGCCTCTGTGGCCCTTGCCTGTGGATTTGTTCCCTGAGCTTATTCAGCTACTGTTTCCCTGACCTTAGAAATCAACCTTCAGTGTCTGTCTTGCTCAGGCAACCAATTCTCAGTATATTACAGCCTGAAGAAAATTTCAAAATTTTCAATATTGGAATACTTCCATTTTTTATGAAGTTATTTACTTTATATCCCAATCACAGCTCCCTCTCCCTCCTCTTGCCTCAGTTACATTTCCACACCCCGTGCTGCATCATCATCAACCCTTCCTCTCTCTTACTTCAGAAAAGGGAAGTTTCCCATGGATGAACCAGCCATGGCATATCAATTGCACTAATTCTAGATATGCACCTTCTATTGACGCTAGACAAGGCAGCCCAGTTAGGGGAAAGTGGTCCAAATGCAGGCAATATAATCAGAGGCAGCCCCTGTTCCCACTTTTGGGGTTCCATATAAAGATCCAGCTGCACATCTGTTTCATATGTTCAGAAGGCCTAAGGCAGTTAGTTCGATTCATGCTCTCTGGCGGTTCCATTTGTGCTCTCTGTTTGGCAGTTCAGTTGCTTTGGACCCCTATGGGCCCTGACTAGTTGATTCTGTATGTTTCCTTGCTGTGCCCTTGACCCTCGGCCTCCTCCAGTTCATCTTCTTCTTTTCCAGAATTCCCCAAGCTCCATGCAATGTTTGGCTGTGGATCTCTACATCAGTTTCCATCAGTTGCTAGGTGAAGCCTCTATGATGACATTTTTACAAGTCTCCTGTCTGTAAGTATAACAGAATATCATTAATAGTGTCAGGGGTGGGCTCTGTCATGGAGTAGATAGAATAGTATTATTTTAACAGTAATATAGTTTCCTTATGCAAAGGAATTCTTATGTGAGAAAGTTATACAGTGAAAGACTGATTTCCAATCATGCACAAGGTCTATGCATTAAGTTATCAGTTTCTTTTAAATGTCTGTAGTTTTAGATGCACAAACCAAGGACACTACAAGCAGAAAGCCTAGACCTCTTGTTCAGATATAGTCAACGGACAGTTCATTCACCACGTGCAGAAGGGGAGGGGAGAGCAGGAGACTGCCTCTGACATGAAATCTGGTGCCTATAATTTGATCATTGCCCCTTGGCAGAAAGGCCTTGTGCGAACACAGAAGAAGAGATGCAGGCTATCCAGATGAGACCAGATAGCTTGTGGTCAGATGGTGGGGTAGGAGGACCCCACCTGTCAGAGGTATAGGGAAGGGGAATAGAGTGAGAGAGGGAGAGAGGGAGGGTGGGAACAGAAATATAAGAGCAAGGGAATTACAATCAAGATGTAAGGAAAATATATTATAATAAAAAATAGAACTATTAAGAACTGTTATTGGAAAAGAACAAATATTATAAGAATGAAAAGCATTGACAGAGAATATATTTGCAAAAGACAGGTAACATAAATAAATATGTAATTTTTAAACCTCAACAAAGAAATGCATATAATTAAATAATAAAATTTGCAAACACCATAGTAGATACCTTATCAAGGAAGGTGTACACATAAAATCTGAACTATATGTGAAAGAGTAATATATATTGTCAGAAATATAAAATCTCAAATAATAATGGGATACTAGAAAAACAACCTATTAGAGTAGACAGAGGCCAGGACACTGACAATACTCACAAAACATTGCTAGTTGTTTTTATAAAATTGTGTTTGTTCCTCAGTTTCTATCTCAACCCAGCTATCACCCAAATAACTGAGACGCTATATAAGCAAGCTTCATGTACAACACTGAGAAATAATTATTCTATTTTTAACGCTCTAAACTAGTCCAGCTTCCTCCCAATATAAATCCCAGAAGTCCTTGCATTTTGTGCCTCTCTGTGCTCAGCTGCTCTCTCCTGATGTCTCTTGGAAGTCTTCCCATGGCTGAATCCCCTACTTCTTCCTCCAACTCTTCCTCTTCTGTCTGGTAATAAGTCAAGCCCTTTTCCCTCTCCTGCTCAGTGATTGGCTAAAATCCGTTTCATTGGCGTATCAGGGGAGAATTGGGGAGCAATATTTATACAACATTGAAACACAAGATTCTCAAAATCAAGATTGCAACCAGATATAGAGGGTACAGATATAAGCATTTGAATTACACTGCCTATATATTATCTATCCTTTGTTTATAGAAATACCAGACAGAACTAAACACTATCATTATTTCTTTATTTTGCCCAAAATATATAAAGATTAGGAATGTTCACAGGTAACATCAACAGGACCAACAAAAACAACAAAGCCACAATCAGCAGCTTTACTCATAATTGCCATTATTCCGAATAAATAAACAATATAGTATGGATATTAACAGATGAACTGTCATACATCATGAGAATTAATTCCTACTGAATACTAAAACAAAAGCTGCAAAGGAGTCAAAATACCTGAAAGAAAAGGCTCTGTGCAATGAAAGAAGATAGTTTACAGAGTCTGTAAAATGCAATGGATTCTGAAAAGACCACACTAGGGACACAATTAAGTGAGCAGCGTGTGCTGGGACTCATATGCAGAAAGGAATGAATACTTATGGCCTAGGATTTTTAGAGTAGTGAAAACCGTGAGCATGGCATTCTCTATTTGCTCAAACTCACTAATGGTTCAGTACCAAGACTCACTTCACCGTAAGCTATCTACTGAGTGTGGCAAATGTTAGTTAGACATAATGATTGCAACAAGATACTTCATTGGTTAGAAAAGAAAAGACTATCTACAAATGGGAAAACAGGGAAAGTATGACACACAGCAATTTCTTCCCTGTTAATGTCATTGTAAATCTAAATATATAAAATAAGAAGAAATGCTGTGTTTTTACAGTATTGTTGTTTATAGGTTTGTTTACTTTTCCAGCTGATAACATTCAGATACTTGCTTTCATCAGGAATACCACTTAGTTGGTCATGCAACCCAGGTGGATTGGAGTAGGAGACACTGGGTGACAGTGTCTCAGCGTTCCTGATGTTAACGTTGGTCTTTAAAAAGATGTCTGCCAGGTGTTCCCACTGAGAAGTTAACATTTCTGATTTTCATTTTTATTTATTTATTTATTTATTTATTTATTTATTTATTTATTTTGAAGACTGGGTTTCTCTGTGTAGCCCTGGCTGTCCTGGACTCACTTTTTAGAATAGCCTGGCCTTGAACTCGCGTTGATCCACCTGTCTCTGCCTCCCAAGTGATAAGATTACAAACCTGTGCCTCTTTAGCGATATGTTGCAATATATTTAGAAACATTATACATATCTCAATTCTCTACCTTTCACCTGGTGATTGTATTTGACATTAGTTCTACCAATGTCTATTCTAGCAAAGAACAATACTGTTTTATTTGCTTATGTATCATGTTTAAATAACTTCAATAAGTCACTAAAACACACACACATACACACACACACACACACACACACACACAAACACAAACACACACACACACAGTCACTAGTCCTGAGTGTCAGATAATTTTTCCATAATGAAACTGCTATAAAGTACAAAAATGGATGAGAGAGATTCAAAGTTCATAACATATATGAGCAGTGAGGAAACCCTGCAGAAGCTGCATCCTAAGCACTAACGTGATTTCATGTTAATTACATATAAAGAAACCTGAGACATTCTATATTTGGGAAAACCAGAGAGTGTACTGTTCTACACGGGGACTTACATGTCATAAAAGGTTTTAAAGGATAGTAACTCTGTGATTGTTTCCTCTATTTATGAAGTCTGTCTATAAAGTAGATATGTCTATTTGTGGCCTTGCACATACATTTATCATAACTACCAGCAGAATTAGTAATGAAGACTTAATTAACTAATTGAGTTCATTGTCTCCAGCTTCATTCCATTTTGGATTTATTCCAGTATTTTTAATTATCAAATTCTAGTTCACACACATATTATATCTCTCTTATTATGTTTTGCTTGTTTGTTTTGGGTTATTTTATTTCTGCCTACTCTAAGTTCATTCAGGTATTTGTATTCTATTAAGATGCTTTAAATTTCTTGAGAATGTTTACAACTTATTTTTGAATTGCGTATTTGGACTGTCTTTTCACTTGTTCCCCTTGAATCTATAGAGAGGAGAGTGGTAATTTGAGCTGGGAGTATATTATCTCGCTGTTTCATGGTGCTGGTGTTTTTTGTGATAGGACCCAATCTCTAGAGCTTCGGTTGATATGTTTTTAAGTTATTTGTGGTTTTGTTTGTCTGTTTCTTTTATGTAATGATGGATGGACGTGGTAAAGAAAGTTCCTGAGTCATCTCAGAAAGGACTCTGATATTGGAAGTATCATACCCTGTGGGTCATGTGGCATGGAGGAACAAAGAGAGCCCCAAGTGACCGAGTGTCTCAAGGTGGCAGGAATGAAAGACTTTGTGTTGTGTCTTTCACACAGCCATTTGTCAGATTCCACGTCTTTGTTACCAGACTATCCCTGTGTAGACAGTGGATGAGGATCCCCAGGTGGGAGTGGGAGGGGATGTTAATTGGGACAATTATAGGAAGCAGAGAACTGCAGGAGTTCCTGAGGCAAGAGAGGGGGTTGTGGAGGTTAAATGGACAGCAACATGGTATTTTGTGTCTCTCATACCTCTAAGTACTCTTGTTGTTTGATCATGAACAGTTGTTGAAATTCTCTATTCTGAGCAGGCAGAACTGTGAGGAACAGAGAATTTCTTTCTCCTGCAAGCACTTATTATCTATATTTGTGTCTGACTCAGCAGTCTTTCACTGGTCAGGAAAAATAATGAATTTTACAGAACACAAAACAATTTATGAATGTTACCAGATGACATCTAAAAGTTAAAGTGGTTTCTGAAAACTCTGAGTTCTAATCCTCTGATCTCATTTACTCAGCTCTGATTTTACCTCCTCTACCTTCATCTTTCTTTTGCTATACATTTTTAAACCTTTCTTCCAATAATACACCAAATAACATTATTTGAAGTAAAGCAAAAAGGGATGTTGATATTTATGCTTTTAGACAATACTTGGCTAAATAATTTTATTATGGAGTTTTTCTGACTTATATCAATACTTTCTGCAATTTTGATTAAGAATTTCAAATAATACTAGTGACTCACAAAGCAGACTATTCAGACTTTATTTTATTAGTAGGGACGGAGTCAAAATGGGAAGGAGTCATTAGGGCAAATGAGAATCATGTAGTGATAAAATGAATGTGACCAAAGTTCCTTTCTATATATGATTTTCTTCTATATTTGTAATTTTCACTTTGCTGATTACTAGTTCTTATATCAGAGCATGCTATTAATCTAACCCAACATATCAAGGAGTGCACACAGACTTTTTTTCTTTTCACTGGGAAGTTCTTGTCTTTGAAGCATAGACATGTCAGATAACTATTTTGAAATGTGTTAGCGAAACATTGGCTCCCACCAAACCGAAAGCTGAACATGGCTTCAGATCATAACTTAAACTGGAGTATTTACTCACTCTGTTGTAATCTGTTTATTTGTGGTCACTACCAATGCGTTTGCTAAATGCCTTGGCTTATGACTTCTTGTTTCATTACTTAAAAAAATGATTGAAACAGCCTTTATGGTATAACAAATTATTTGGGTCAACATGAATCCTAGTACCAAGGTCACTCATATATGGTATGAAACAAACCATGTCTTATTGGTTTTGAGACAATGACTATGTTTTTCATTGACAAACCTAATTACAAATGAAATTAAACTTTTATTTATTAGTGCAAAAACTGACAAGGGTAACTTGTTTTGCTCTTATAGCTATATTGTGACTGTTGATTCGAAAACTAATCTATGCACTCTGTAGGAAATGTGCTTAGGAATTTAATTAGTACAATAACTTAATTGTAGGTGCATTCAAGGTTGCTAGTTTCTCTTTAAGTAAGGATATTTATTTGAAGTATTCAAAACGACAGGAAAAAGTCTTATATACCTTTAGGTTTAAGAATTTGGGGAAGAGATGTAGCCAAATAGTAAGGAACAATAGAGATCTTTTAAGTGAATGGCATGGGATTTCTGTTGTGAGAAGGTTATTGCATATGCTGATGAAATTTTATGGGGCAATAATGTTGAAACTGCCGTCAGCGCCATGACACTGGAACGGCCTTCCTTATAGTGGAGTAAACAAGTCACCTGAGGTTGACATCAGCTTAGACTGGGAGCAACGTGAAGTTTTGCAATGGCTCCCCTAAGTCTTACAATGTCCTTTAGGAAGGAATGAAAGCCTGATGACAGTGTACTGTGATTGTTTTTACTCCAGTTCTTGTCGTGTAGCTGGGCTTCCATGCTATGGCAATGCCAATATGACAAGACAACACCGTTCAAATTTGCTAATCATTTGTGTTATTTTATATTTTATCACTATCCCTGTAATACTATTTTTTGATTCACAAAAAGAAGTTAATACCATAACAGTAATTAATCATGACCAAATAAAAAATATATATGAGCTGTTCTCAACTCATCTCCATATCACATTTTTAGTTTTAGTTTTGTTTGGTTTGTTTTCCTCAGTGGTGATGGATGAACTTTTCTTGAAACAGTAAGTTTTGTTCTCGATGCCAAGGATTTTATCATTTTCCTATCATGACAATATTCCCAAATGTAACTTATTTCCCTGGAAATGTATGTACTGTGTCAAGAAAAAAGTCTTATCAATGTGCAAGATTTTAATAAAATATTTAGGCACTTGTAATCAATTTGTGCCAGTATTTATCAAGTTTTCATAGTTCAATATAGAGTAGTATTTTATTAGTGATTTTAGACAGCTAAAAAGTCCTACAATATTGATAACTTGTAAGTAAGAAAAGTGATCATTCTAGACACTGAGACACATAGATGGAGGTAATCACAAAATTTAAGTTAAGGACACTTTTGTGCTCTTCGATAGATTTGTGGTTGATGATGATTTTACTGTTGTGCATATGTTCACATGGGGAAAGGTTAAATGTCTATGCGTAATCTTTATTTAAGTACACTGATCTCATCTATGAAGAGTGAATGCTAAAATCACTGTCCACAGCCTTTCCTCCCTATATATAACATTAGCATAGGATAAGGCTTTCAACGTATACATATTAGAGAACTAAAATTTAAGATAGTAATAAACTATAGAAATGATAATAATTCCCCAAAATTTGTAACTCTATCAAATAATAAATAAATTATAAATAAAAATGTTCTTTTACAGTATATGTTGAGTGAAGTTGTACCGTGTGTGGGGCCAGAAATCTGTGTGACTTGGGGAGCCAGTCCAGAGCAAGAGTAAGGTCAAGATGCGCCTAAACACTGAAAATCTCATACTGACTGACACCAGCATCAGTAGGACTACACCATCCTTGCTCTGGGGGGTGCATGTCTCAGTGAAGCAAGCCTGTGATGACTCCCACCTCCCTCCATCACCCATGAAGCAGTCTGGTTGCCAGGTTTGAGGTTAAACCTCTTCTTTCTTTATGAGAACATGTACAGCTGCACCTGGATTCCGCTTCAAACAAATTATGCCCACCACCATGGCCCCAGCCAATGATGTACATTTACGCCAAATACCTCTACACGCTCCCCAAAATTTATATAGTCCTTATTCAATCCCAATAAAGAAAGCTGTTTCACTGAAAACTGTCTCAAAGGAGAAGGCTGTTTCTTCCATACTCATTACTGACTATGATGCTACTAACCCAACCAATCTGGCTGGCTAAGTGCCATTCCTTCCAGTGAGGCCCAATGTGCAATCGGCTCCTAGATACCCAGAGGGCAGAAGCAGACATAGGGTTGGCATTGTACAGTTATATTTTAAGCAAAGAGTTCTAAGACGTCCTCAGACTGGTACTGAGTAAATTATAGGATGTTCCTAGGATTTTTCACTTGTAACGTGGAAGATGATTAGAGCTTCTTTACAGGCTTATGAGAAAGATTCACTAAGAATATTATTATAAAACACAGCTGATGTATATTCTTGCTAGAATATTATTATTATTATTATTATTATTATTATTATTATTATTATTATTATTATTATTTGATTTTACACTTTCACTAAGCCAGAAGTGTCTAGCTTATTTTTGTTTCTTAAAAGTCTTTTCCTACAGTAACTTAAGTATATATATAATTTACACAGTTATGAACCAAACAGAACTAGAATTTAGTATTTTTTCCTTTCACTTACTATGCTTCTTTACATCTCTTACAGTCTGTGTGAAAGGAAATGAACTTTCAAGCTTTCCTAATTACTGAAAAGACAAGGTAATTCCTAATATCTGAACTAATAATCATGATAAAATTTTTGAAGATGTATCATTTTCTAAAACATTGTAATTCTAGCTCTGGAAACTGTGACCCTGATATAAATTGTGCAGGGTAAAATATAAGCCTCTTAGTATAAAATTCTCAATTGCTTTGCTGCAAGGAAGATCAATATTTCTAAAATTCTACCTCAGATTTGTGGGAGAGTGGGATATGACTTTCTCACGTACTCTGGTGCCTCACATTTGACCATGTCCCCTGGAGGGGGAGACCTGGTGGCACTCAGAGGAAGGACAGCAGGTTACCAAGAAGAGACTTGATACCCTATGAGCATATACAGGGGGAGGTAATCCCCCTCAGGAACAGTCATAGGGGAGGGGAATAATGGGAAAGTGGGAGGGAGGGAAGAATGGGAGCACACATTGGGATGGGATAACCATTGAGATGTAACAAGAATAAATTAATAATAAAAAATTTTTAAAAATGTAACTTTATCTCAAGTCAGAACTCTAGTGGAGAGGAATAGGGTGGAAGAGGGCAGGATGGTGGGGCAGGGAAGATACAAGTGAGGGGATAACAATCAGGATGTAATCTGAATAAGTTATATTAAACTAAATCTAAAATGCAAAACAAATTTTGATAGTTGTTTGTTCTACTGTGCCAGGTCTTTACTTTTATGTAACTCAATTAGTCCATTTCTTCTTCTTTGATTCATTAATTGTTTCAAAATTTATGTAATTATCCCTGTCACAATAATCTAACTAAACCTCCATTTTATTTTCTACCTTTTATATCTATTATCCTGTGGTTGTTCCTATGGCTCTCTTTATATCAGTTCTGTCAAACAGCTTGTTTGATGATATAAATAGTCTATATTTTTGCACTTTCTAATATAGAAACAGCTATTCCAATGTTGAGTTCTTGAAATGAGATTAATGAGACTGTGCTGAAACCCTTGATCTTCATAAGGATATTTATATTACATAAAGTATGTGACTTGTACTTTGATAATTCCTTGGCTGCTCCACACATGTTACATAAAATACTTTGTTTCTTAAAATCTCTTTTCTTCATTTAAGTGAATTGTTAAGATGATGCATGTTTACTTATGAGATTAATAATTTTATTTATTGCATGTACTGTGTTTTATGATTATGAATTCTTGTAATAATTATAAAGTCATTAATTTACATGTACATAATATATTTATACATATCTATATTGTATATAGAGACATAGATATAGAATCAAACCTATTTCTAGGTCAGAAGGAAAGGGTGAATGGGATGACCACTTAGTAAGCCACAGATATTACCTACGAAATGTATTTCTTTATAAAGAAATCATTTTTTAAAAATGGACATTTCATATAATATATAGATTTTTAGAGTGAATGGCTATTCAGCTGCAATGAGGTAGAACTGTCAATCATCCCACAGAAGAGTAACTTGTGCACCTCATTACCTGATCTTCTTCAATGAAAATTCTTAATGGTCTCAGTGAATTTGTAGTCAGAAAGAGAAATACTGAATAGGAAAGAGATCTTTTAAACTAGCAATGTCCACAGAGTATAGTAGCACATAGTTGTAAACATCATCACTTAGAAGGTGATCAAGAGGTCAGAATCCTCTTTAGGTATGTGACATCATGCCTTTATAAAACCAACAAAAGAACCAACCAAACAAAAAACAATCAACCAACCAAAAAGACCCACCACTACTTCCCTCAAAAAAGCAAAATCTAAAAATACCCCTGTTTTCCAACTTCTCCTTAGTGGAACCATAATGTTCCCTTTATTTTGACTCAGTTTAAGAAAAATCAGACCATAGGCCTCTGAATTTCTTTTGATCACTTCATATAACTTATTTATTTATTTACTTATTTATTTATTTATTTATTTTAAATTTTATTTTATCAGTCTTCGATTCAATTCCACTGATCAACCAGCCTGTTGCTATGCCAGTACCATGCTGTTTTAATTACAGTTGCTTTATAGTACAGCTTGAGATCAGTTATGGAGATTTCTCCAGAGGATCTTTTATTGCACAAGATTGTTTTAGCTATTCTGGTTTTTTTTTTTTTTTTTTTAAATATAACTTTTAACTCTGTAACTGATCTTTTGTATTGTAAACCTGGGAAGAGAGTATTGCTGATTTTAAAATCCAAAATGTCTATCTTAGGCACTTGAAATTCACCTCAATAGAATCCAGTTATAAAGGAGATAGGAATCCTAAATCTTGGTTCCTATACAAGAATGAAAACTTTGCCAGGCAGTGATAGCACATGCCTTTAATTCCAGCACTCAGGAGGCAGAGGCAGGTGGATCTCGGTGAGTTTGAAAATAGCCTGGTCTACAAAGTGAGTCCAGGACAGCCATGGTTCCAGATAGAAATGCTGGCTCAAAAAATAAAATAAAATAAATAATTAATTAATTAATTAAAAAAGAAAAAGAAGAAAAAGAGTAAAGACCTAATTTTTAACTTCAGTGAACATTGTAAAGGAATTTACTTTCCGAACATTGCTTCTCTGGCAAGAGATCACATCCAAAGACCTTCTAGGTCTGTATGATCAGGCAAGAGTACAAACATGCCTTTCATCCAGGAGATAGAGGCAAGCAGATCTGAGTTATGTATACATCAAGTTTTAAAAAAGAAAACTTTAGGTCCAGGGGTGGTGGTACACACCTTTTCCCAAATAATGAAGGTAAAGTTAGTTTATAGAAGGGAGCACCGGTGTTTGAAAGCGATGTCTAATTGAGTGGCAGAAAATGTGATGAATCAGAGAAAGATGTGACAGAATAGGATATGCCAAACTCGCAAGAGACGAGAGTGGTAGGGAAGCTACTAATGTGACAATGCAGAAAGAGAGGAGGCAGTTTTACTGGGAGAGTTTTACAGAGAGAAGCTGAATGAGAGAACAAGCTCAAGAAACTATATATATATATAAAGAAATAAACCAATTTGAAAGTGGAGTACAGATCAAAACAGAGAATTCTCAAGTGTGGAATCTCAAAAGGTTGAGAAACACTTAAAGGAATGTTAAGCATCCTTAGCAATCAGGGAAATGTAAATCAGGAAGACTCTGAGATTCCATCTTATACCTGTCAGCATAGGTAAGATTAAGGACGCAAGTGACAGCACATGCTGGTGAGGGTGAGGAGCAAGGGGAACTCTCCCCCAATACTGCTGAGAGCTCAAACTTGTACAGCTATTTTGGAATTCAATATGGCAGTTTCTCAGGAAATTTGGAATAGCTCAACTTCCAGGCCCAGCTATCCCACTCCTGGGGAAATACCTAAAGGACACTCCCTCCTACCAGAAGGCTCTTGTTCCAAGCCCATTTTCTATCCATTCCCACTACAATTACTTCAAGGTCAACAAATACGACTCTGTCTACTCAAACCTACTGTCAATCACCTTTCACTGAAAGAGAAAGTTGGCCTTTATATGGGGCCAGACTGAACCAAGCTCTGCTGTCTCTAGCTCCAAAACAGTTGCATCAAGCCTACCCAGTGGCAGAGCTAGACATGATTTGATTGTAAGCATGGAGGAATATATCTCAGCACTCTTACTCTGAACTCCAATACTGATCACCTATCCCATTTGTCATTTCCACCTGTCATTCAAAATTTCCTTCTTCCGCATTCTTTTTCACTCTTTAGCACAAGCTACGTTGCTCCCTTGCTAAACTGCATCAAAAGCTTTCTAGTGTTCTCTATGCAAGACATTCTGTGTTCTAGGTCTCTGCTTCTATGTGGATAAGGAGTTACTGTAACATCATGGATGAACTTAGTAAATAGAAATCTAATTTTACCTTCGTCACATAAAAGCCTTTTCTTTCCTCCTCCAATGTTCCTTTGGGAATTGTAATTGTACTAAAATTACCTATAAAGTTCCTGTTGATCATCTGACACTAGACTATCCTCTTCCTTCTCCTCCTACTCCTGTCTGTTTTCTAAATCTAATTCATCTCAAGACCCTTGTGGACAAGGTAATGCTATGCATATACTTACCGATATTTCTAATTCCAAATTTACATAGATGGCCCTACTGAGAGACATATAACTGTATCATTTTCAATTTGTTTATCTTGTTGTGGGAGTGGTAATTTCCTTCTGCCATGTGAGTTTCAGCAATGAAACAGAGGTTACAAGACACTGAGAATATGCATCCTCACCCACTGACGCATTTATGTGAAGAGGTACCATGACCATTGCAACTTTCATAAGAGAAAACATTTAATTAGGGATAGCTTCCATTTTCTGAAGATTATGTCATTATTGTCATGGCAAGAAATATTGCAGCAGGCAGGCACACAATTATGTTGGAGAAGGAGCTGAACGATCTACATCTTCATCCATGAAGAGCAGAAGGAGACTTCGACAAGGGCACACCTTCTCTCACAAGGCCATGCTTCCTGATAATGCCACTCCCTTTAAACCAAACATTCAAACACATGAGTGAATGGGGGACATTCTTATTTCAACCGTCACATTCATTCAATCATTTTCTTTATACCATAGTTGTTTTCTACCATTTATCATATAACATGAGGGTTTTGTTGTTGTTGTTGTTGGTGGTGGTGGTTATGACCTCCTCCTGTTACTTACCTCTCCTTCTCAGCTCTATTCCTTACCTTATGTAGACTTTGAAGTAATTATTTTTTCTGGAAATGCTATAGGATTGAAGGTTTTCTGAGTGGTTTGGTATTCCCTTCCCTCTACTGGGAGTCCCAACTGGCTTCAGCAGGTAACAACCCCAGACTCTTTAACCCCAATGGCTAAGAGTCTCAGCAAGGGTCACCACCATAGACCCCCAGGAGTATCACGGGTCTTAGAGATGCCCCCCCACCAGTTTCCTTTCTCCTAGTACTCCCTCTCACCCCCAATTCCATCCTCATTGCTGCTACTGCACAACTGCTCCGCATCACCATTACCCTCCCTATGCCCTCTTGTAACCAATTTCCCTCCTCCATGTGGTTTAGTTGTCTATTTTATTTCATGCACTGAGAATCAAACATATTCCCTTGAGCTCTCTTTAGCTTCTTGGGGCCTGTGGATTGTAGCATGCTCATCCTGTACTTTATGGCTAATATCCAATTATGAGTACATGTAATGCATGAATACAGATGGAGCAGAGTTTGAGAAAATGTCAAACCAATGACTGGCCCAACTTGAGACCCACTCCAAGGGAGAGAGCCAAACTCTGTCACTATTAATGGTACTCTGGTATCATTGCAGACAGGAGCCTAGCATGACTGTCTTCCAAGAGAGGATTCATCCAGCAGCTAAGGGAAACAGATGCAGAGACTCACAACCAAATAATAGGCCAAGCTCAAGAGTTCTGTAGAATTGTAGGAGGAAGGATAGGGGGAACTAGAGGGGTCAAGGGCACCATAAGAAAACCTACAGAATAAACTATCCTAGGCCCATGGGGCCTCACAGACACTGAAGCACTAACCAAAGAGGATGCCTGGATTAGACCTAGACCCACCCTTTACATATATGTAGCTGATGTACAATGTGGGCACCATGTGAGTCCCCTAACAATGGGAGTAGTGACTGATTCTGACTCTGTTGCTTGCCACTGGATCCCTTTCCTCCAGTTAGACTGCCTTGTCAGGACCCAGGGGGATAGGGTGTCTTTATGTGCTAAAATGGGTTGATACAACTTGTGAGCCTCTCCTCTCTGAGAATAAGGAGAGGAAGGAATGGGAGAAGGGGGCATGAAGGTGGGACAGGAGGGCAGGAGGAAGGGGACTGGGATCAAGATGTAAAACATATAGATATATGTATATATGCTTAATTTCAGGGGCATATTATCTTTAAACTAAATACTTATCTGTTAATATCACCTAATATCCTTAAGGGCTAACGTGAATTTAGTTTTCATAAGTGTGACATTTTGTTTTTTTTAACATCTCTTATTTGAAAGCCGTTACCAGATAACGAGACCTCTTCAGGTGTCAGCTTGACTCTCTTTGCTGTTTACTTAGTCTGAAAAGCATCTCTTGTTTTTATACTCTTGGTTACTGATCTAATAAAATTGTCAGTTTGAGGAACTGATCTTAACATGAGGCTCCTCCAGCCGTGAGGGGGTCCACAGCTGGAGGACTTGAGTACTTGCTGCTTTCCTCTTTCTCTGCTGAGGCACAGACATCAGTAATGGCTGTCCTCTCTGTACAACTTCATCATAAGACTAAATGATCTGGGATTTTCTATCACCAGTAGTGTTTTGTTTAGAAAGTAGACTGTAATATGATAAAAGTGTCCCTTTTCTCCAGAAATAATTTCCATTTTGTTTCTGTTATGTCTTTCTTTCATCCCAATTGTATTTAAGCATAACTCTCGCTACAATATTTCTGTGTCCACAAGCATCCTTGCATAAGATCAGAGGGTTCAGAGTAGCAGTTCTTTTTACTATCCATTAATAATAGATTCTCCTTAAACATAAAATGGATAAAACACAAGTGTCAAAATTGAGAATCATAGTAAATTAAATAAAAAATATTCATCAGGGAAAAGTAATATTTAGTTATTTACTGCATGCAGATATTTTCTTGGGTCTGCACATATTTGTAACTAATTCAAAGGCCAGAGGTCAGCTATGACATTTTTTTCTCAATCACCCTTTACCTTATGTTTAATTTTTTAAAAATGATCATACAGGGAATTATAAATCATTATGGGATTTTCTAACAAAATTTTTGAGAGTTCCCTTCGCATTTGTCTTCTCTGTCCCATGCTGCGTCTGACCCACCCCTTTTTCTTCTTGTGGAACTGCTAACAGTGGTAGTGGTGGCTGTCTCTTACACATTTCCCTGCCTTTGTGGCTCTTTCTGTCCTAATTGTTTGCATCATCCAGGCTTAATATGAAAAGATGTGCCCAGACTTACTGCAACTTGATATGCTGTTTTTTTATATCCCTGGGAATTCTACCTTTTTCAAAAGGCAAATGGGGGAGGAATGGATCTGGGAAAGAGGGAATATAGGGATGGTGTTTGAATGAAAAAAAGGAGGGGGTGTGGGCTGGGGATGCAACCTTTGAGAGAAGTATAAATATTTAAAACATAATACATTGTTTTTCCAAGGGGATGTTGATTATTAACCTTCTGGATGTGTTTGTAACAGTTTTTTCTATACTGACAGACACCAGTCTTTGTTTTGTTTCCATTTCTCCTTTCCTATGTGTGTATTTATGTATGAACATAGTGAAGACAATGCACAGCATGCTTATAGCCAACTTCAAACTAAACGGAGAAAACCATAAATCAATTCCACTGAAATCAGGGACAAAACAAGGCTGTCCACTCTCTCCATATATTTTCAACATAGTACTCGAAGTCCTAGAGAAGATCAAGTGGATAGAAATTGGAAAGGAAGAAGTCAAATTACAACTATTTGTGGATGATGTGATAGTATTATCTAAATGATCCCAAAATTTCTAAACACCTTCAGCAAAGTGGTAGATACAAAATTAGCTCAAAATATCACTAGCCCTCTTGTATATAAATGACAAATTGGCTGAAAACAAAATTAGGAAACCTACACACTTCACAATAGCCACAGATAATATAAAGTATGTTAGTATAAGTCAAACCAAGCAAGTTAAATAATTCCCATCACAAGATCAATTCTCAACTTCATATGGAAAAACAACAAAACTCAGAATAACCAAAACAATCATGTACAATAAAACACTTCCACTGGAATCCTCATTTGGGATCTCAAGTTGTACTATAGAGCAACAGTAATAAAAACAGCATGGTACTGGCATAGAAGTAGGCTGGTTGATCAATGGAATAGAATTGAAGGCCTAGAAATACATGTATACACCGATGGACACTTGATTCTGACAAAGAAGCAAAATCTATGCAATGGAAGAAAGATAGCATCTTCAACAAATGATGCTGATCGAACTGGATGTCTCAATGTGGAAAAATGCAAATAGATCCGTATCTATCACCCTGCAAAAAATTAAAGTGCAAGTGGATTAAAGACCTCAACATAAAACCTGACACAGTAAATTTGTTACAACAAAAGGTAGGAAAGAGCCTAGAATTCATTGGCACTATTCAGGCTCTAGGATCAACAATAAATGGTACTTCATGAAACTGAAAAGCTTCTGTAAGTCAAAGGACACTGTCAAACTGAACAAAACTTTAGCCTACAGACTGGGAAAAGATCTTCACCAAACTTACATCTGAGAAACGGCTAATATCCAAAATATGTAAAGAACATAAGAAATTAGAAACCAAACCAAATATCCCAATTAAAAAATGAGGTACAGATCTAAACAAAGTTCTCAACAGAGGAATATGGAATGGCTGAGAAACTCTTAATGAAATTGTCAATGACCTTAGCCATCAGGGAATTGCAAATCAAAGTGATTCTGACATTCCATCATACACCTATCAGAGTATCTAAGATAAAAAAAAAAAAAAAAAAAAAAAAACAAAACAAACCCAAGGGACAGCACATTCTTGCAATGATGCAGAGAAATAGGAACGATCCTCCATTGCTGGTGAGAATGCAAACTTGGACAACCATTTTGGAAATCAATCTGGCTTTTTGTCAGAAAATTGGAAATAGGGCTACCTCAAGACCCAGCCACACCACTCCTGGGCATATACCTGAAAGATGCTCCACCATATTTGAGGACTTTTGTTCATAGTAGCCTTATTCATAATCTAGAAACAACCTAGATGTCCCTCAACTGAAGAATGGATAAAGAAACTATGGCACATCTATGTAATGGAATACTATTCAGTTATTGAAATCAAGGAAATCTTAAATTTTGCTTTTAAATGGATGAAACTAGAGACAACCATCCTGAGTGAGGTAACCCAGACCAAGAAAGACATGCATGGTATAAACTCACTTATAAGTGGATATTAGACCATCATAGATGTCCTCTAAGAGACTTCACCCAGCAGGGGATAAGGATAGATACTAAAACACAAAGCTGGACTCTTAAGAGCTGCTTTTGAGTTATATGGAAGAGATGGAGGATGGAAAGACAGATGGGGGAGTAGGGAGGGGGTTATCAGAAGCCCACAAGGAGACTATCAAGATTGGTAGATCTGGACCCAGGAGTAGGGTGGGTCTGCACAAACTGATGCACCAACCAAGGACATTGCAAGCAGAGAACATAGACACCGTGTTCAGATGTAGGCAGTGGGCTGCTTATCCTCCACAGGGAGAAGTGGAGGGGAGAGTGTGGTACTTCCTTTGACAAGAACTCTGGTGCTCCTGATTTGATCACTGCTCCTTTGAGGATAGGACCCATGGAACACAGAGGTAAGGGATTCATGTTACCCAGATGAGACCTGATAGGCTGTGGTCAGAAGGTCAGAGGAGGATCCCATAGGTCAGAGGTCTCGGGGAGGGGAATAGGGAGGAAAAGGGACTGATGGTGGTAACAGAAAGATACAATCAAGGAGATTACAATAGAGATATAACATAAATAAACTACAAATTAAAATATGTATAAAATGTAGTGGAATTTGCATGAATGACATTTTGTGAAGTTAGAATAGACATTCTGAAACTAATTTCACATGAGATTTTATACTTTAGTAATTAAATGTATTTTTATGCATATTTTTTGAGATAGGTTTTCACATTATGTTAAAATCTTCTTGATTTGGCTAAAGTAGCTACCAAATAAACAATTTTATGATCTCCTCTATCCCAGCAGCATTACAACACACACTGTTTCACAGCTAGATACTTCACAGGGATGCTAAAAATCTGAATGCAAATTTTCATATATTTGAGATGAGAACTGAGAACTTGATGAGTGGAGCCATCACTAAAGTCTTATTTATCCAAAAATAAATGGAAAATTTAGTTATGGTGATCAAAGTTGAAACATGAGGAAGGCTTAACTTGCTCTACAATATGAACAATTTATTATAATAATTTTTTAAAATTTTGTTACAATAAGGATTTTTTTGCAAGTCAAATATTCTTACAAAAATTGGAATAATAGCCACTATAAAATTCCAGTGAGAACATTCTCCACAGTTGAGTGGAGAGTGGGATATGACTTTCTCACGTACTCTGGTGCCTCACATTTGACCATGTCCCCTGGAGGGGGAGACCTGGTGGCACTCAGGGGAAGGACAGCGGGTTACAAAGAAGAGACTTGATACCCTATGAGCATATACAGGGGGAGGTAATCCCCCTCAGGAACAGTCAAAGGGGAGGGGAATAATGGGAAAATGGAAGTGAGGGAAGAATGGGAGGATACAAGGGATGGGACAAACATTGTGATGTAACAAAAATAAATTAATAAAAAAAAATTAAAAAAAAATTCCAATGAGCTAAAATTATTCACAACGTCCTTGATAAAAGTTTATAGTGTAATATATTTGCAGAAACTCACCTAGAGTTACAGGCCTAATTTTAGATAATAAGACCTGTGAGTAGAGTAGAGATTTTTCTATTCTCTACTCTCTTACATGAATGCCCTTTGTTCCCTCAGAGAGTTTTACTTCTACTCTCATGTTCTATAGATACCTATTATTATGTACCTTTATAAAGTCTTTGAACCATAAAAGAGCTAAAAATGTGATATTTATCTTTCTAAAATTGTCTTAATTCAGATAATATAATTATTATGTCCAATTACCTCCACTCTCCTGCTGGTGGTATTCATTATTGCTTCCATTTTTTATATGACTAGAAGTGTTCATTGTTGATACATAGCACATTTTTATACATTCTGTTGTTCAACATCTAGGCTATTTCTATAGCTTTATTTTTTATAAGGTATGAAGCTGTTAAAAAAAAGTACAGAAAGTACTTCACATTTTCAGATATGGAAAAAACAATATGGGTAAGAGAGCTTTTTCTCACAAATTAAGGACAATTGGCAAATGGACCACATTAGGTCTAAATGGTTCTGCAGAACAACAAGAAGAACTAAAACAACACACCAGTTAAGTGAAGAGCAGCCTATGCATTGGAAGATAACCTAACTATCCGAGCAACTGATAATATATAAAATATAAAAGAACGCAAAAATACAGAAGAAGGCAAAACAAAACAAAACAAAAACCAGTAACCAATATGTGGATTAATAGGATCACCAATCCTAAAAGATGAAATGGACAATAAATTTAACAAGAAATACTATATACTTCACTCACCACCCGAGAAATAAAATCCAATTTTAAAGCCATGATTAGCATATTTATCTCTACAAAGAAGAAGTCATGAAAGATAAAATAAGCTGCTAATAATATTAGAGAAAATACAAGAGAAGTAAACATTCCAGGTATTGAGTAGAAGATGCATCCTGGGAGAAGTTACATGGTGGATTGGGAAAAAGCAAGCAAATGAACTTCCTGGAGTCAAACCAGTCAGTTTCACACGGCTGATGAGTGGGTGTATCTCTAGTTTAGGCAAAGCCCCAAGGGATTTTGCCTTTAGACTACCTATTGTTGTTATGCTGCCTTCCTATGCTTGCCTCTTATGCCTGGCATAATGCAGTTGACATGAATAGACCCTCATTGCCTATAACATAATAGTATTTCTCTATAGATGCTACTCTCTCTGTTGAGCAGATTTTTCACAGATGATCTCATAATTCCTGATAATTGTTTCTATTTTACTCAAATAACTTGAAACCCTTCTTCAATATAGCAAAATCTGTTAGGTGCTCTAATTAACTTCCATGTGATTTATATCAAGAATGAAAACAAGATTGAAAGAAATTAATAAGCAAGGAAATACATTCATTGTAGTTTTAGTGCAAAGACAAGGTTCAGGTGTACACCATGATAAAAAAAAAAAAGACCATACAAATATAGAAACAAAGAAAAAATGGTTATCAATACAAGACAACTGTTTCTTAGAAAAACCTTGACATAAGAAACTCTTGCTTTTAACACATAAGGTATCTTTTTTTGAAAGATAAAACTTTTGCTTTGAATTCATAATGAGCATAGATAAAACTCCTTTTTTAAACTTATAATGAGCAAAAGTATCTAGTTATATATAGTTCTGATGAAAGAACATAAATCAAAAGTCCTACTATATCTCCCTATTTATGCAATGATCGTATCTCTTCTTGAATGAAGTAGTTTTTCTTACATCGAAAACCTTTGTTTTAGAGGGTATAAAACACAGGAATTTGTTGTTGGGTGACTGGAGTTTTCCTCCATTTGTCATGCACTAAATATGAGTCTATCTGTTGATTGTCTGTCTTTATATGGGACCTCCCTATGTTTGTGTGAATGTATGTTTTCTTTTTCTTTTTGATGCAGTTAGAGGCCCAAATAGCAAGGACCTCTGCCTGAAAGTTTGAGTTAAATCAGAGGAGAGAGTTTCTGGCTGTGACCAACAGCTCCAAAAAGCAAGGCTATCAGCCTGAGTGTCTTTTGTTTGCTTGCTTGTTTTGTTTTTGTTCTTAATTTTTTAAAATTATATTTTATCCACATTACATCCTGATTGTAATCTCCTAGCTCTCTCTCCTTGTCTCACCCTCTCTTCCTCTTCTGCCCTATTCCCCTCCCCTAGACCTCCTCCTCCACCATCTGACCAGAGCCTATTAGGCATCATCTGGATAGCATGCATCCACTTCCAAGAGTTAAAATATAGAGATTTTTGTTTTCTCAGAGTGACCTGTGGTCCCAAATAGCAAGTCTACCAGCCTAAAAATTTAGGGGTTAAAAATACAGGAGTCAGAGCCATCAGCCTGACAGTTAAGAGTTAAAAAGTTCATAGTTTCTCCAAGTGAGTAGCTGTCCCCACTAGCCTGAAAGCTTGACAGTTAAAGTACACAGAGAAATACTAGAAGCAATCAGTTCCTATCTCTGGTAGTCATAGAGCAAAAGTCTGTGGCCTCCTTTCTCAGCCACCTTGGAGTCCATGAATATAAATCCTGAGGGATTTTTGTTTGTTTGTTTTTGCTTTTTTATAGAATAAGCATTAGTAGAGTGGAAAAATTATTCATCAGTTCTAAACATTCATGTGTAGGGTGTTTGTGATGGTAGTTCGTGTGTGTGTGTGTGTGTGTGTGTGTGTGTGTGTGTGTGTGTGTGTGTGTTGTATGCATTTTATACTCACCTATTGAAATCTCATTTAAAGAGCTAATGCTGCCGATGTCATAAGTAAGCAATGTGCTCATGTTCAAGACTAATGTAACTAAACCTCACTTTGAAGAGGGCAGGAGAATTAAAGAGAGTCTATCATCTCAGTAATAGTAATGGAAAATAGTGAACTGAAAATGATCTAAACTCAGATCCATTCAGGTTTCCTGTTACGATTAAAAAAAAAAAAAAGTGAAGATACTGGAAAAGGGGTAGTGGGTCTGTTAGTAAAGGCAAGAATATCAGGAAAGTGCAGTATTATATCTGGAAAGGGAAGAAGTCCGTAGAATGAGCATCAAGGATTTCATCATGTCATATATAAAATCATTGTTCCCATGAAGAAAGACAACTGACCTGACTTTCAAATTTCTCCATGACTCAGGTTGTGAAGTTAGCTCTGACTTTATAATACTGTAAAGTATGTGCAGTTTGATAATAGTGGCTTTTAATTTTTTTTCTAAAGTTAATATTTTTTCAACAATAAATTTATTTTCATGAATTTTAAAAGCAGTTGATGCTGATGTGATTATAAACTTACATAGAAGATGTAACAAAAACATGGAATAAATGGATTGAAGTATTTTGTAAGTATTGATTATTTTAAAAGATGGTGATATTATAAAACTTTGTGACAAATTGAAATTTTTAAATAAAATGTTTAATCATTTTTTGATTATTGCTGAAAACAATACAATCAAAAATAGGAACTATATTTAAGTGTAGGACAGGTTTTGACATTATTTTTCTTTTGTTTCTTGTGCAAATAAACAAGAGTTTGCAAGCCCAGTGAACAAACTGATTTTACCACTTCTAGGTCATTTCTTGTAAATAGCAGCAATAAAATTTTATGAAAAAGAATATTAAGTCATACTAAAATTTATCTATAATAAATTAGTCACTAGATATTTATTTTATTGAATACTATGAATTTTGTTCAAAGTTTTCACTTTGATAAGCACATACTACAATTGAACTACAACCCCAGTCTGAAAAAAACTAAATATACTAATTTAGAACAATAAAGAGATTTCAATATGTCATCTCATTGTGGCTCAAATTGTTTGTTGTTGTTTTTCTTTGCTGACTAATAAAAAATTCTCAATAAGGTTTTGTAACCCGTGAGAATTTATACAAGCTAACAATGCGAATAGTGATTATCTCAAGCATGTGGCCAATACATATAGAAATTTTACGTATTCATTTGTGTTTGAAAATGAAAATACTTCTGATATTACACAAGTATTTTTCAACCATTCAAGTATACTTAACTAGAGGAATTAATTTTTATGTTTCAGCAATTTGAAGAGAGAAAACCAAAGATTTTAATGTTAAACTGGCAAATGCTTGCATTTCTACATATTTTTCATGCATCTGCAATAAAACTGGCAGTATTTTTTTTCTTCCTCTTACTTTTTCTTTTTAAATCAACACAGCTTCTCATGTAGCTTAGGCTTGTCTTTGTAGCCTGGGATGACATGAACTTGTATCTTTCTGCCACTTCTTCTGTGTCATAATACTACAGACTTGCACCACCACAGTTTTATGTCCTGTTGGGGACTCAACACAGAGCCTTAAATACAACTTTAAAAAGTGTTCTTCAACATCACAAGTCCTGTCCATCTCTCTTTTATAATAAAATTAATATCATAATTATTAATATTTTATTATAATAAAATTAATATTATAGTGTTAAATATTATAATGTTAAACAAAATAAATATTTAAATCATCTGACTTTTATTTAAATAATTTATTTAGATTACATCTCAATTGTTATCCCTTCACTTGTATCTTTCTACTTCCCCCTCCATCCCTCTTTCACCCTTTCCCCTCCCTTAGGTCTGTGACAGAAGGGGACCGCCCCTTCCCCCACATATGATCACAGCCTATCAGGTCTCATCCTAGTAGTCTGCTTCCCCTTCCTCTGAGTGCCACCAGGCCTCCCAACCATGAGGAAGTGGTCAAATAGCAGGCACCAGAGTTCATGTCATAGTCAGTTCCTGCTCTCCGCGCAACAATGGAGAATATGCTGTCCATTGCCTGAATTTTTTGAAGCTTCTATAATGTAGGATTATACAGGACATTTTTAAAGGTCCGTAGTGTTCATTTTCTATCCCCGTATTCCCTTTCCTACCTTGCTCTCCCATCCTACATACCATTTAGTCATTGCTATAAAATGGGCAAACCGTTTTCCCAGCTATATATCTGACAGAATTAGTCAGCATATTGAGTGAACTAAAAGAAGTCTACATTGATAAGACAATGCAAATAAATCTTGGGGCTTGGAGAAAAACAGAATTCTCTAGGAATAAATACAACTGGTAAGAAACATGTTTTAAAATAGTTACCATCTTTAGCTATGAAAGGAATGTAAATTAAAAATACTTTAAAATTCCATTTGATCCAGAACACAATAGCTAATTAAAAACAAACAATCAAGCAAATGACCACAAATACTCAGATGAGTATGAAGAAGTGGGAACACTTATTCACTGTTGGCTGGATTAAAAACTAGTGAAATCATTAGAGTATTCAGGGTTGAGATTCCTCAAAAATTTTGGAAAGAGGTCGACATTTGATCCACGTGCCCCACTTGAGCATATTCCCATAGGACACTATATCCTGCTTTGGAGATGTTCTCTCACCCAGGTTGATTGTTATTAAATTCACAATATGCACAAATGAAAATATTCTAGGTATCCACCAACTAATAAATGGATAGTCAAAATGCCATACATATACATTGAGATATTACTCAGCTGAAAATAAAATGCTATTATGAAATTTTCAGTTAAACATATAAAGCTCACTATAATCATCTAAGGTAACTCAGACTCAGAAAACAAAGCATATTTTCTGTCATATGTTGATTTGAAACTTTATATATGTCTATTTAATTCGAAGTATTAATAGAAATCAGGGAGAAATAAGGAACTATGTGAATGGTAGGTTTTAAGGTAAGGGCTACAGAATACAAAGAGAATATGATGACATTTAAATAACAGAAATGTTACTCGTGTTTTTACAGTTACTCATATTTGTAAAAACTAATTACAAATGCCTTCTTTTCCTTTCCATTCTTATACTTTTATTTTTATCATAATTTCTTCAAATTATACTATGTCTTTAAAAAGAAACAAACACATTAATACACATATGTATGCATACATTCAAAGGCAACCCTATGTTATACCATTATTTGTAGAATCACTTGGAAATCTGTTATTCTAAATAAATGTACTTGATGCATAGAATAAAATTTTATAGTACTCTAAAGACTTTTATCAAAGACGATAATTAAATTAGGAAATAGGAAACAGAGAAGTAGGAATACATAAATACATCAATTTATTTGTTTATTATTGTAGAATACAAAATATATCCCAGCCTTTAAAAAAAAATAAAAAAGAGTTAAAGAATAATTTAAATATAGAATATAAGTAAATATTATAATTAATTATTTATTTATTAACTTTACATCCAACCATAGTGCCATCCCTCCTCTCCTCCCAGACCTCCCCTTCTTCCCTCTCCCTCCTATCCCCTCTCACCTACTCATCAGAAAGGGGGAGCCCCCTATCAAGCCACCACAGTACACCAGGTCACATGAGGGTGAGCGTATTTTCTTCCACTAAGACCACGCTGCCCATCAGCTACATCTAATTAGGAGGCCTAGATCAAGTCCATGTACAATCCTTGGTATGTGTTTCAGTGTCCTCAAGCCCTCCTGGGCCCTGGTTAGTTAGTTGTCTCTCTGATAGAGAATCAGAATCAAGATAATGAAGGCTTCTATTACCATGAATGGTTTTTCTTAAATCACCAGGCCCATGTAATAGTCACCTCTGTTTTAAGGAAAATACACTTTTCTTCTTACCATTATGTATTGACAGTGTAATTCATTGGTACATATTTAAATCAAAATCATAAAGATAGCAAATGATGCATGTTCAAAGAATATGGAGAAATTGAACATTTTATGCATGGTTGGTGGTGTGGAAAATGGTCATTATATTATTTAAAAAATGTGTAGAAAGTGCCATATTGATTTCAAGGTGATTGTAGGAATTTGTACTCTCACCAGCAGTGGAGGAGTGTTTTTCTTTTTCTACATCCTAACTAGCACCTGTTGTCACTTACTGTTTTTTAAATCTGAGATAGAATGTCAGAGTCATTTTGATTTTCACCTCCCTGATGACTAAGGACATTGAGCATTTATTTCAGTACTTGTTGGCTACTCAAGATTGCTCTATTAAGAATTTTCTTTTTAGCTATATTCCCCATTTTTATTGGAGTATTTTTTTCTGGTGTTTAATTTATTGAGTTCTTCATATATTTTGTATATTACCCCTCTGTCAAATGTAGGGTTGGTGTAGTTCTTTCCCAAATCTATAGACCACCATGTGTCCTTTGCCTTACAGAAGATTTCAGTTTCATGAGGTCTCGTTTATTAATTGTTGATATTAGAACCTGAGATGTTGGTGTGTTCTATTCAGGAAGTTTTCTCCTGAGCCAATAAGTTCAAGGCTCTCCTGCATGTTCTCCTCAAATAGATTAGTGTGTCAGGTTTTATGTTGAGGTCTTTGATCCACTTGGATTTGAGCTTCATGAAAGCTAATAAATATGGATCTATTTGTACTATATGTAGATATCCAGTTAGACCAACACCATTTGTTGAAGATAATCTTTTTTTTTTTTATAGTATTGTTTTTTACTTCTTGTGCTTTCTAAGAAAATTGTAAATAGCTCAAGACATATCCTCAAAAGATTCTCTATCATACAACAGGGACCTTTACTTAACTCTGTTAATAATAGCTTTTTAAAAAATTTTATATATATATATTTTTTTTAATTTATTCTTGTTACATCTCAATGTTTATCTCATCCCTTGTATCCTCCCATTCCTCCCCCCCCCCCATTTTCCCATTATTCCCCTCCCCTATGACTGTTCCTGAGGGGGATTACGTCCCCCTATATATTCTCATAGGGTATCAAGTCTCTTCTTGGCTACTTGCTGTCCTTCTTCTGAGTGCCACCAGGTCTCCCCCTCCAGGGGACATGGTCAAATGTGAGGCACCAGAGTACGTGAGAAAGTCGTATCACACTCTCCACTCAACTGTGGAGAATATTCTGACCATTGGCTAGATCTGGGAAGGGGTTTAAAGTTTACCTCCTGTATTGTCCTTGGCTGGTGCCTTAGTTTGAGCGGGACCCCTGGGCCCAAATCTACCTATCATATTGTTCTACTTGTAGATTTCTAGGACCCTCTGTATCCTTTTATTTTGCTGTTCTCCCATGCGTCTCTCATTTAGAGTCCCAACAGGATGCCTTCCCCTCTGTCCCAGTTTCCTGGTAAGTGAAGGCTTTTGTGGGACATGCCCCTTGGGCTAGTATGCAGATATAAGTGAGTATATACCATTTGATTCTTTCTGCTTCTGGGTTAACTCACTCATTATGATCATTTCTAGCTCAATCCATTTATCCACAAATTTCGGGAATTCCTTGTTTTTAATAGCTGAGTAGTATTCCATAGTGTATATAAATAATAGCTTTTTTTGTAACTTTAAGAATCTGTAAATAACCCCTATGTCTCTCAACCAAGAATAGATAGAGAAAATGTACATTTACACAATGGAATACTGCTCAGCTATTAGAAAGAAGGAAATCATGAAATTTGCAGGCAAATATATGGAATGAGAAAATATCTTCCTGAGTGAAGTAACCCAGATCCAGAAAGACACATAAGGTATGTGCTAATTTATACATTAATATTGGCCATGTGGTACAGCATAACCATACTACAATTCCCAGACACCAAGAGGCTGAGTAACAAAAAGGGACCAAGGGAGCATGCTTAAATCCCACTCAGAATGGTGAAGTGTAGTAGAGTATAGAACTATATGAAGAAAGGGAACAGGGTAGGAGAGGTTGTGTGGATGGAAATGAGGGTGGCAATCATGTATCAGGAAAACTTGGGGTGAGGCCTGAAGGCTTAGAAAGATGAGTAACTGAGAGGAGGGGCATTGTTGAGGCAAGATCTACAACAGGGTAGTCTCCTGGGAGGATATGGTGGTGACTCTAGCTAAGATCCCTAGTAGCAGGGTTCATGGCTGGAAATGACACCTTCTAGGTAGACATGACTTTTAGTGTAGGGAGAGTAACACCAATCTACCCATAAAATCTTCAGCCCTAAATTTACCCTGCCTACAAGATGTAGAAGGATAATGATAGAGGAGAGAGTGAGGGAATAGCTAACCAATTCCTGGCCCAAACTCAGATGCACACCATGAGAGAGAGCCAACCCCTTACAATATTAAGGGTACTCTGCTATGCTTGCAGACAGGAGCCTAGCATAGCTATCCTTAGAGAGGCTACACCCAGTGTTGGGTTCAAACAGATGCTGAGACAGCCAAATATTAGGCAGAACACTGGGAGCCTTGTAGAAAGATGGAGGCAAGGATAGAGGGGCCAAAAGGGGACAAGAGGTCCATAAGAAGACCAACAAAGCCAATTAACTAGGGCCCTGGCAGAGCTTGTTGAGACTGACATACTAATCAAGGAACATGCATGCATTCAACATAGGCCACCTAGAGAGATGCAGCTTATGAGGGTTCGTGTGGGTCTCCTAGTAAGGGGAGCAGGGGCTGTCCCTAATATGGACACTGCTGCCTGGTTTTCTATCACTTCCCTCTGGTTGGGGTGCCTTGATTGGCCTTAGTAGAAGAGGATGCTCTCAGTTCTGATGTGACCTAATGTGCTGTGGTGGGTGTGTTTTTGGGGAGAGATGTTCCCCTTTCCTGAGGAGTGAGAGAGGAAAGATAGGGGGAAGGGAGGGGCCTATGATCAGAACATAAAATGAATAAATAACAAGTCAAAATAAAAAACAAGTCAACATAAATAAATATAAACAACAACAAAACAAAACCAAAAATGTGTAGTGAGAGTTATTTAAAGGCAAATAATAAAATCCTGGTGTTATAGTACTGGACAAATTGTTAAGTAAAATTAGTTTCACAAAAATATTTTCACATTCACTTATGGTCACTGAAGTGTTGTAAAAATATCTACCCATAAATAAATGGGTGAGGAAAGTATGTTATATTCAATGTAATATTACGTGGACTTCCAAGTGTGAAAAATGTTCTCTCTTGTTGCCAGACATGCAAAACTCAAAAAATTATGCTAAGTGAAATAAGACTATCATGAAAGGACAACTAATATAGATTTGTCCACTTATGAGGCATAAAGTAGTAAAAGTTGGCCATTCAAAAGAGAAAAAAAGGAAGCTTATTACAACTACAACCTTTTACATTTTATGACATTTTCTGTGCTAATATGGATCTGTTTTTGACAGTGTACTATGTGCCAGCATAGTGTTATTTATACTGTAGGTGTTTGTATGAAATTCCCTATAAATACCTGCTGGAATCATTTGGGCTTTTACAAAAGGGTAAGTTTGTACCTATTTATTTTATTTTTGTTTTAAGGGCTTTACCATTACTTACTGCTTAAATATTATTTCCTTGGTAGATGCTATAGTTTTTTATTTATATGCGTTTTGAATTGTTGTATAACCTGGATGGTCATTATATAATTGATTTGTTGGTGTCTTACATTTTTCTTTAAGTTTCCACTGTTATATAGTTTAACATATCTTTTTTACAATTTTTGTTTACTTAATCACTTGACAGCCTGATCTCAGCTCCCTCCTTCTTTCCTCCTAGTCCCCTCTCCCTTCAACCCATTTGCCCTCTTCCCCATATCCTTCTCAAAGGAGGGGAGATGCCACATGGGCACCAACCCACCCTGGCACTTCAAGTCATAGCAGAACTAGGCACATCTTCTCCCACTGATGCAAGGCAAAATAGCCAAATTAGGGGAAAGGGATCCAAAGGCAGTCAACAGAGTCAGAGACATCTCTACTCCCATTTTTAGGGGACCCACATTAAGACCATGATGCACATCTGCTACATATGTGTAGTGGGCCTAGGTCTTGATCCTATTAGTTTTAGGTTCGCATAACATGCCTTTTTTACTTCCTCTGCTTTCAGTGTCTACATCCTTGTATGGAAGCTAACAGTAATAATAATAATAAATCATTTTCCCAAAAATGTTTTTGCACACTTATTAATATATAAATTCAGAATAATTTTAAAAACATGTTTTATGTTTTTACCTTGATATACATAACATCTATAAAATTCTAGGTGAGTTTTTCTATTTCCTTTTAACTTCTTTCTTCCAGCATAAACTGCAATTCCTTGTCTTTTCCTGTGAGTTAGTATTGTTTTGATGTTTACAGAATATTATTGGGGGGGTCTTAAGGAGCTCCATATTAGTGTTCACTAATTAGTTCAGTAATTCAGCATGGCCCTCACTCTCAGATCATGGATTTCTTTTTATATGTTATTATTTTTACATATTTTCTTTGGGTTATATATGTTTTCTTGACCCCCTGGACTCTCATTTCATGTCCACAATTAAAATCATTCAGTAATATTTAGCTTTAATAACTTTTTTATACATAACCTTCAAAATTCTATGCAGTCATCAGACTGGGCCCATAGAACCATTACCTTTCTCTGTTTGTAACTCTCTGAATTTCTCCCCTTGATCAGTTCAGATGTCTTACCTTTAAAATCTCTATTCTGTGTATTTTATTTTTCAGTTTCTATCTTAAGAACCTACACTGTAGTTATTATTTCATCTTGTCCCTATTACCTCATCAGATCCCCACGAGACATCTATGCATACAACAGTAAATGTAAGTTGACAATTACTGACACATAGAAATAGTCTTCTGTAGAGACAATTCCTCTTCCTCTCATTACTATGACCTGAATATTGAGAACACTATAGACTATGCAGAACAAGTACCAGTATATTCCACAATGTGGTACTTGAGCCAGCCATGCTGATAAGAAAATGTGTTGTCATAATATCACACATTAAATACACAACCTGACTCGTAATGTTAATGACATATTTTCATTGCATGTTTTGTTCTTAGAGAATTTACTAAAATGTATCTGGAAAGGCATTATCAAGCTGATTCCCTCACTTTACAGCAATTAAGTTCATTTGATAATAAGTATCATATTAGTAACAAAAGGCTAAAAATCTCTCTATTATGTTAAAGATCACAAACTCTGCTTCTGCCTGGGTTTATGTAATACGACTCTGATATCCCAACTTGGCAATCTTTTTAGTAGTGAAAAAGAGTGACTTCCTGAGCACATGCATGGACAGTTGAGGACACAGTAATGGCTCACTGAATGATTTGACATTTCCAGTCAACCATAGCTGTATCATTGTTCTTTACTGGCTGTAACATCAGCAGGATTGCTAAGATCACAGAGATGGTATTAACACAGACATTTCTTTTGCAGACACTCATGCCGTCTGGCTGCCTTTTCAAACTTGAAGGACATTTTCTCAATTTACAAACAGCCTTTCTTTTAAAATAAACTACTCTGTTAACACTATGCATGCTAAGTTTATGCCAGTGGCATATTTAGAAACAGAGCCAAAAACTTAGGGGAATATAAATTTAATGGAAGTCTGAAAGCTCCCTATCTTTAACTAAGAGAATGTTGTCAGTGTTAGATGGTTTTCTTCAGGTAATACTGATGAGGTCAGCTCTGTAGAGCAAACTAATTGCAAGACGTGCTTCTGTTGACAAATTATAAAGTGAGCTTATACATGCTATACAAATATAGTGTAGTTCAGAGCACTGCATAGAAGAAGAGCTATCAGGAAAAGTCATTTCATCGATTGAATAAATAGAAAATTGCTGTTTCTAGCACATTTTAGATTACACATGTGAAATATGCATGCTATACCAATCTATCATTCTTGGAATATAATCATATTTATTTCTGATTGATTTGCAAATTAACTTATGTCAAAATTAAGCAATTTTAAGACTGGGATGACAAATGCTGTTCATGTATTTATCAGTTACAATCAAATTAAGTTCATGATTATCACTAAGGAAAAAATCTTTCTGTAACTGGAATTTATAGAACACGAACATCTTTGGTTGAGCCTACCCATTTTGTATTGTTATTGGAAAAACTGGAGGAATTCATTTATAATAAATTAGTAGAGCCCTACAAGGGGCTCGGTTCATTTCCTAGCACTTTGCAAAGGAAATACAAAATAATAATAATAACCGGATGAGTATAATGGCAAAGCTTTGTACAAATATTTTATGTAATATAATTTATTCATATTATATCCCTATTGTATCCCTTTGCTCTTATTTTCCTATTCCCCTTCCCTTCTGCTTCTGCCCTGTTCCCCTCCCCTAGACCTCTGATGCAAGTCTTTCCCATACCACTGTCTGGCCGCAATCTATTAGATCTCATCAGGGTAGCCTACGTCCTTCCTCTGTGTGCCTGAAAGACCATCTTGCCAAGGGGCAGTGACCAAATACTGGGCACCAGACTGCATGTCTGGATTTAATCACAGCATTTGTTAAGTTGTGATGGCGGAGGTGGAAGTGGGGTGAAGCTATTCTTGAAGCTACCTTTTCTCCATGTTGAGTTTAGGTCAGTCTGAGTCATTTAAAAAACCAACTCAAAATATGATATTTCCTATCCTAAAATAATTTAATGTAAATATTCAAATACATTCTTATTTACTTCTATTTACTAACAGAAATTAAGAGACCTGGTGGCACTCAGAGGAAGGACAGCAAGTAGCCAAGAAGAGACTTGATACCCTATGAGAATATATAGGGGGACATAATCCCCCTCAGGAACAGTCATAGGGGAGGGGAATAATGGGAAAATGGGGGGGGGAGGAATGGGAGGATACAAGGGATGGGATAAACATTGAGATGTAACAAGAATAAATTAATAAAAAAAAAAAGAAAAAAAAAAGAAATTAAGCAAAAAGTTAAGAGTATGCTCATGTTATAAAATATCTTTAAAAACATGTATTACTTGCTATTTGGCATCATACAATATTGATCATAATGATGACCCCCAAAATGTATTTGTAATATTACAAATGTAGCTTGTATTATAACTCTGATGTTGTTATTGTTGTTAATGTAACAAAAATTTAAAAAAAAAAAAGGAGATATTTATAAAAACAACAATTTTTCTGGTTCCTACTTGTAGAAGCACCAATATAAGACCAATTTTCGGCATGGCCTTTGTCTCTTAGGATGGTCTATGGATGAATTTAATCAGGGGATAACAAAGGAGAAAGGAAGGAATAACATCCCTGAGTGTGAAGCAGAGAAGTGTTCAGGCTAATGCTTGCTAGCCATGCACTTTCGTGAAAACTGCGGTTGGGTCCCATTAGCGGTGCCATCATCTTTTCTGACATTCCAATCCCGATAGACCTCCCACAATTCTTAGACATTCCCAACTTCCCTTGCATTTACATATTAGAGTTAAAACTTCAACCACAGAGGGGCAAGCCAAACCAATTCAAAACATAGCAGGCACCATAATATTAACCATTGATATAATGGAATTGTAGAGTGCAATGGTAGCAACTGGCAGGTAAGGAAAGTGATAGGGAGGAAGAATATTATGCAAATTTATCAAGATTATTTTTATTACTGACTTATTGTACCACAGGATGACAATGAGCCAAATAATATGTTCTCTATCTTAAAAAGATAAGAGATGACAATTTAGAAGACAAAATAACTGAAAAATATTTGAGAAGACTGATTTATTTGTCTTTATTCCAACAATATGTTTCTTTTCCTTCATTCATGATGGAACCAATTTTGTACAAGTTGAATGTACCCAGAGCTGCAGTGAGTTCATGAATGTAATGGCCAGATTTAATAGCACTCCTTTTTTAACAACTGGATGTTACAATCTTTGTGTTTCATTTTCTGTAATATTCTCTATCTGTGGCATGGTAATTATAGATGTCTCAGTTGCAGCAGGGTACTCCACAGTCAGTAATTCTCTGAACTTTGATGAGTTGTGAGTCATTCATTAATTCTTGCATACTACATAAAGAAGCTTCTCTGATGATGCCCAAGGAATAAAGTAATGTATAAATGCAAACATAGGGGATTAGAAGTCAGTTTGATATTATATAGAGTAATTTCAATCCACAAACATGGCTGTTCTGACAAGAAAGCACATCGAAACACTTCTAGATCTGTGTGATCCTTTAATCTCAAACAGAAAAGATAAAGATAGTTTGTAGAAGGAAGAAAATATATATGTATATATATATATACATACATATATATATATATATAATTTCACTGAAATACAAAAGAATATACCTCATTCTCAGAACTTCATGGAACCTTCTCCAAAATTGACCAGGTCACAAAGAAAGCCTCAACATATACAAGAAGATGAAATAGCCCCTTGTATCTTATCAGACCACCATGGATTAAAGATGGAATTCAACAACAGAAACAACAGAAAGCCTACCCTTACAACGTAAACTGAAAAACTCTCCACTCCATGATCACTGGGTCATGGATAAAATAAGAAAGAAATTAAAGACTTTCTAGAATTCAATGAAAATATAGACATGTCCTCTCCTCTGACCCACTTTCTTGGTAAGTAAAGTTTTTCATGGGACGTATCCCTTGGACTAGTGTTTTGATATAAGTGAGTATATACCATTTGTCTCTTTTTGCTTATGGGTGAACTCACTCATTATGATAATTTCTAGATCAATCCATTTGTCCACAAATTTTGGGACTTCCTTGTTTTTAATAGCTGAGTAGTATTACATAGTGTAAATGTACCACAGTTTTTTAGTCCATTCTTCTACTGAGCGACATTTTGGCTGTGTCCATGTTCTGGCTATTATATATAAAGCAGCGATGAACATGGTTGAACATATGTCCCTGTTGTGTGGTAGGGCATTTTCTGGGTATATTCCAAGGAGTGGGATGGCTGGGTCTTGAGGAAGCCCTATTCCCATTTTTCTGAGAAAGCGCCAGATAGCTTTCCAAAGTGGTTGTACTGGTTTGCATTCCCACCAACAATGAAGGAGTGTTCCTCTCTCTTCACATTGTCGCCAACATGTGGTGTCACTTGAGTTTTTGATCTTAGCCATTCTGATGGGTGCAAGATGGAATCTCAGTGTTGTTTTGATTTGCATTTCCCTGATGAATAACGAGGCAGAGGAGAGGACATCCTATTGAGACTTTAGGTGAGAGTAGCATGGAAGAATGGGGAAATAGTAGGATCCACAGGGTCCTGGAAAACTAAAAAAATAACTTTATGACAGGCAGATCTGGGTCCTGGGGTCCTCCTCAAACTAAGGCACCAGCCAAGGAGAATATCGGCATTAAACTTCGAACCCCTACCAAGACCTAGCCGACAAACAGTATATTCTCCACTGTTGAGTGGAGAGTGAGATCTGACTCTCACACGAACTCTGGTGCCCCTTTTCTGACCATGTCCCCTGGATGGGGAGGCCTGGCGGCACTCAGAGGAAGGATAGCATGTTACCAAGAAGAGACTCGATATTCTAAAAGCATATATAGGGGAAGGAGGTCTCCCTAAATCACAGACATAGGGGAGGAGAGAAGGGGGGAAGTGGGAGGGAGGGAGGAATGGGAGGAAACAGGGGAAGGGCTAACAATAGAGATATGATATGAATAAATTAATTAAAAAATGAATATCCATAAAAAAAAGAAAATAAAGACATAACATACCCAAATCTATGGAAACAATGAAACCAGTACTAAAAGGAAAGTTCATAGCATTAAGTGCATTCATAAAGAAATTGGAGAGATTCCACATTAGCACAACTTAACAGCACACCTGAAAGCTCTAGAACAAAAAGAAGCAAACACATCAAAAAGGAATAAGTAAAAGGAAACAATCAAACTCAGGGTTAAATCAACAAATTAGAAACAAAGAGATTAATACAAAGAATCAATGCAACCAAGAACTGGTTCTTTGAGAAAACGAACAAAATAGATGAGCCTATAGGCAAACTAACTAGAAGGCAGAGGAAGAGGATCTAAATTAAAAAAATCAGGAATGAATAGGGGGACATAACAACAGACACTAAGGAAATAAAAAAAAATTTAGTCTTCCTTCAAAAGCCTGTATTTCACAAAATTGGAAAAATCTAAATGAAATGGACACTTTTCTGGATTTCATTTACCAAAGTTAAATCAAGATCAGGTAAAAAGTATAAACAGACCTATAACCCCTAGGGGTATTGAAGTAATCATCAAAAGTTTCCTAACCAAAAGAGCCCAGGGCCAGATAGCTTTAGTGAAGAATTCTAACAGGCATCCAAAGAAGAGCTAATACCTATTCTCCTCAAACTCTTCCACAAAATAGAAACAGAAGAAACATTACCAAACTTATTCTATGAAGCCACATTCATGATGAAAAACTCAATGAAAGAAAATTCCAGAGCAATTTCACTCATCAACATTGATGCTGAAATACCCAATAAAATACTCACAAACCAAATCCAAGAACACTTCAAATACATCATCCACCATGATCAAGTAGGCTTCATCCCAGTAATGCAGGGATGGTTAAACATACAAAAATCCATCAATGTAATCCACCACATAAATAAGCTGAAAAAATTTAAAAATCACATGATCATCTTATTAGATGCAGAAAAAGCCTTTGACAAAATACAATCCTTTCATGATAAAAGTCTTGGAGAGATTAGGGATACAAGGCCATACCTAAACACAATATAGCCTATAGACAGCAAAACGACAGCCAACAGCAAATTAAATGGACAGAAATTGAAAGAAGGTTCACTAAAATCAGAGAAAAGACAAGGCTGCCCACTCTCTCTGTGTCTCTTCAATATAGTACTTGAAGTTCTAGCTAGAGCAGTAAGACACCTAAAGGAGATCAAGGAAGCAAAAATTGGAAAGGAAGAAGTCATAGTATCACGATTCCCAGATGATATGATAATATACATAACTGACCCCCAAAATTCCACCAGAGAACTTCAACAACTCTTAAACCAATTTTATTGGTTTGATATTGTTATTAGTATATGCACATAAACCAAGGTAAGATAAAGAAATAAATATTACAAAACTATATTATAAAAACAAAAATATAACAATGCCAGAAATTGTATTGCATCTCAACAAGAAAACCTGACATCCTGATTGGTTTTATTTGAATCATAAACATGATAAAGAATCTTATATTTGATCTTGAATAAAAATTTCATGAAGCAAAAAGCAAAGTTAAAAGTATAAAACATGACTACATAAAACATACCTCATATTTGTTAGTCATTTTATTTCACAACAATATCAACATGAACATTGTTGTTGTAACAACAGTGGCAATTTTGGATGTCCTTTCACTTATGCATTACCTATATGTATCTCTGGTGTGAAGCAGAAGAGTAGTTAACACTGCCTTATGAGCCTAACTGACAAAGAGTTATAAAATAACCCCTTGAAGCATTAAAATTGCTCATTGTTTTCTCAAAAGGGTAATTGATCCCATTTATAGTGCATTACTACTGATGGGATAATTTTCCTATCATACATTAGTACAGGGTAACGAATAGTTATATCTTAGTAAAATGTAAAACTATTTCAAAGGTTTAACTTCACTCCACTCTAAAATTTCATAGAAAACCACAATTTCAGAAGAATAGATATTTTTAAAACTATCATAATATTTCACGTAATTGTGATGAGTTCTGAGCATCTTCCTTAGCCTTCTTCCTTTGGTGATATTAGTATGTGAGAGCAAAGCAGATGGACATTCTGTTGTGTCATCAGCAACTGTAAGGCAATGACTGTCCATGTCATTCTATCTCCTGATAAGATTTGAAAGCAACTGGTACTAATACAGATTTCAAAATCCACTTGCTTACAATAATTCAAACAACTCCGTTCAAAAACTTCACCTTGTACATTTACAATATACCTATTTATATAGGAAGCATTTAGCACTTAGAAATAATTCATATGTTTACATGTTGACTGTAATTTATCCAAGGCTATGTCTTATAAACTGGGCAATGTACCAAGATTTAAAATATTCTCTCACTGATGTAGAGTAACATTTTTAAATTAATCAAATACGTTTTGAGAATTTCATTCATGTGTGTATTGGTGTCATTTCCATCCCTCTCTCTTTCCCAACTCCCACTTAAATTTATGACTTCTTCATCTTTAGTTATAATTTAGTTACGTTTTTCAAGAAACTTTTCAAGATAGATATTAATTGAGGGCTAGAGAGATGGCTTATCAATTAAAGCTCTACTATACAAGGAAGAATTTGGATTCCCAGGACCCACAAACATGCCAGTACACTGTCAGCTTATCTGTACTAGCAGCATTGAGGAGTAAGAAGAGGTTTCAATCTGACTACAAAGACTAATAGATTAGGAATCACTGGTGTTACTGGGAGACCTGCTTCAAAAAGATTAAGGTGAAAAGTGATCAAGGAAGATTCCTGACATTAACTAATGCCTCCACATGCAGGTGTGTACCCAATGCCTCCACATGCAGGTGTGCACCCAATGCCTCCACATGCAGGTGTGCACCCAATGCCTCCACATGCAGGCAAGCACCCATCTGCAGAAATAACTGTGTCCTCACATGTAAAAATATATGTACACAGAAAAGTACATGCTACATGTAGACGTTAAATAGACAAAAAAAAAAAAGACCCCACAATTTAGTCTATATTATAGAAGAATCAGTTGTATTATATTCTGAACAGCTTTTAAAAACATAAAATTTCAAATATAATTAAAACTATTTTTGTCAAAATTCATATAAGTAATTATGCTTATTCAATATAACTTAAGTACCCTGATTAAGGAAATATGGCTGGACTAAAACTTTTTAACTAATTGCTAAGGTTATCTCAAAGTACTCATTAGAAACAGATACTACTCCTATTAAAATGTTTGTATCTCAGTTTTATTATTATATATTTAAAGTTAAATTACATATTTTATATGTTTTAATCTAAGAGTTTTAATATAAGATTAATCTGTAAGATGAAGCAGGTGAATTTGACATTCATTAAAATTACTATGTATTGAAAGAACTTTAAGTACGTATTCTGATATATATATTTAATGTGTAACCGATTGACCCTGAATTTTAACACAAATTAACATATATATTATAACCTGAATCCTCATTGACTTTTTCTGAAATAGCAAATATCTAGAATAAAATAATTTAGTTTAAATTTACTTGGTGACTATTTAGATACAAAATGAAAAAGTTTTCCTCTGTTATGGTTTGGTTTGAAAGAGACCTCGCAGGCTCATGCACTTGAAAAACTGGTCCTCAACTTGTGGCCCTGCTTTAGAGGGTTATTGTGTTGGATAATGTTATGTCTACTTAACCCAAGTGAAAGTCCTCTGAGAGGATGGAGCCTCATTTAAGAAAATGTCTCTATAAGATAAGGATATAAGCTAGCCAAGAGGACATTTTCTTAATTATTAATTGACTAGAGAGTGTCCAGCTCCTTGGGGGTAGTGGCATCTCCAGGCTGTGGCTCTTAGGTTCTTTAAGAAAGCAGGCTGAGCAAACCACGAGGAACAAGCCAGTCAGCAGCACCCTCCATGGCCTTCGCATCAGCTCCTGCCTCCAAGATTCTTTCTTAAGTGAATCCCTGCCCTCACTGCTATACAGAACTATATAGAACTCTTCCATTCCCTTGTTGCTTTGTTGCTTTGGCTCTTGGTGTTTCATCACTGCAATTGTAACCTTAACTAACACAGTTATATGGAAACTTGAGCAAGTGGGATATAACAGAGGACATCGTTAGCTTTCAACTCTGATAGTTATTGTCTCTATCCTCCATTTCTGTCATGTTTCTATATCCTGATTTATCAATATACAAGGATTTCTGGTCTAATTTTACCACCACCAGAATGTCCGCCATACCTTCTCCATCACTATGGTCTCTAAACCCTCAAACCATGAGTAAGAGTAAACCTTTCTATCTTTAAGTTGTGTTTTGTAATATAATTGGTTATGGCAAAATAGTATCTAATATAATCCCTAATAGTTGGTGTACGAACAATCAGGACTGGAGAGATGACATTCTGATCTTCCAAAATATCCCAGTTTGTCACCCAATACAGATGTGGTAGGTCACCACATCCTCTAACTCCAACTCCAATGGAACTCATTGCCTTTTCTGGACTCCATGGCCAACCACCTGCATATATCACTCACTCACACAGGTACACACAAATAAATATAAAACTCTTTTAAAAAAAAAAACCTTTTGAGTAAAATATATTAAATATTCAAATAAGTCATGACTACCTTAATCTATTATTTATATTTTAATACAAAGGAAACCCAGGAATTAGTCTTTGTACTAAGTTAAAGTATTTTGTGAATGAGCACTACAAATATCTTAGCATTGAATTCCTTCAAAGTTTTGGTTAGGATAGATATAGCATTTATAGCCATGCTCAGAATTCACAACTTATGCAAAATTATCCTCGGACTCTAAGAGGTCATGAGAGAGAGAAAGAGAGAGAGAGAGAGAGAGAGAGAGAGAGAGAGAGAGAGAGGGGGGCGGGGGAGAGAGAGGAGAGAGAGAGAGAGGAGAGAGGAGAGAGGGAGGAGAGAGGAGAGAAGAGATTCTTATTTGCATCTTGTTAAAATCTGACTGATGCATTGGTACCTATGCAATCCATGTGAACAATGGATATTAAATGACAAAACTGAAGACAGTACTTGAGGATTGTGGGTAAAAGAAAAACATTAGATATGCTAACTAACTGTAGCATCTTATTGCATTAAAATGATTCAGAAAAGAAAGAGCAGCCACTGAAAAGAAAAGAAACTACAAGTGATTGGCATGGCAAGCTGTGGATATTCATTAGTTACTAACAATGTTAACAAGTAACAGTGGGAGAGCTTAAGGCATTGGGAGTGAACTGAAATACTACTAACTGAATAAAAGCAATATCATCAATTCTGGAGAAGATATGAATAATAACTGTGGTTGTATAATTTTCAGTAAATTAAAGTTTATTAGATGTTTTATAAATGCTCATACCTACAAACGTAAGTGTATAAAATGCAATGATACTTTATGTAAAAAGAAATTCAACATGTAGGAGGATGAGCTGGGAATGGTGACAGGAAATAAGGAAGGTATATGTGCTAATTTTGACTTTTGTGGAATGTATACTATATTTAAAAAATTGAACAAGTGGCGTGGTATATTATATGTGTGTGTGTGTGTGTGTGTGTGTGTGTGTGTGTGTGTGTGTGTGTGTGTGTGTGTGTGTATACGCATGTGTGTGTGCTATCCAGTGCATTTAATCAAAGAAATACAAAAACTCAAGTCCATTCTTGACTATGTAAATCCCATGGAAAGACGAATAAAATACTATACTACCAAAAATTGTAATAAGTTAATTGTGATTTCCACTGAACAAAGAACAGGACATATTAGAGTAACAGTAAGAAGGGAGCGTTTAGATAAGATGGTTACACAGGTATTTGTGTCTCAGCAAAAATGACTGAGCTATCTGGGGTCATTTCTAATAGGTTTAAATAGCAAATTATTTCAGATTCCCTAGATATTTGGACTCCAGGACTTAGTGAAACTGGATGACTAAAAGTATACTGAGCAGTGAACCTATTATTCTTTTTATAGATGGATGACTCATTAGGACTAGCTATGGCCATTCTGACTACAACTACTCCTCTCCTTCCTTAATCTTTTCTCTTCAGCCTCTCCTCCTTTTCCTCATCCTCTTCTTCCTCATCCTGTTCATCATTATCATCGTCATTATTAGTCATCATCATCTTATCAGAAGATATTAACCTGTGGGCTGTTACCTCTTTGGCAAACCTCTATCTCCAAAAATATTTGCATTATGATTCATAACAGTAGTAAAATTTCAGTTATTAAGTACCAACAAAAATAATTTTATAATTGGGGTCACAATTACATGAGGAACTCAATTAAAGGGCCACAGCAGTAGAAAGCCCGAGAATCACTGTTGATGATGATAATGATTAGTACTTATCATCATTATTATTAGTAGTAGTAATTTGTGTATGTATGAGTAAGAGGGCATTGAGAGGAATTGGTGTATATGTGAATGTCAGAAGACAAACATTTTTGAGTTCAGTTCTCTCCTACATTTATAAAGAATCCAGGGATCAAATTAATTTCATCAGGCTAGGTGGCAAGGCCTTTCACAGTTGAGACAACTAACTGACATATTATTATTCTTGTTGCTGTTGTTCTTATATGAATCTTGATCACACTCACTCTCCATCCAAAAATTATGAGTCACAATAAGATTAAGTGGAAATATATGTTCATAATTCAGAAACTAGATTACTGATTGATTTCTTGTGGTTCTGTAATTGGAGCATGTACAGGTAAATCATAAATAAAATGAGTTGAGTCATATATTACTTAGACTCATCCTTGTCTAATAAATGTGGTTAGCAGAAACATTCAACTATATAGATAAACATCATTAAAATAAGTTGTAGGAGATCATCATCATTGATTATTTTTGTGGTGAGGCTGAAAGCAAAAGAGGTTAATAGTTCTGAATTTAGGCCTTGTGCACAGATGGTTGTAGTTCAACTAGACAGCTTATGAAGATGATTGTAGTTCAACTAGACAGCTTATGAAGATGGTCGTGAAGCTGTTGTTACATATAATAGTACCTAAAGCCATCTATCAATGTATTTGTTTTTATCAATTATTGAAAGAGGTCAGTTTAATTTCTTAGGGTTGTATCTCATAACCAGTTGAATTTAAATGACTTGAAACTATTGAAAAACCAAGATGCCCAAAGGAGCTGTTTTAGAGCCTTATCTCATGGACTGTGGACAAATACATATTTCCATCAAAAGTGTCAGTATAGATGGTCAAAGAGTCAAGATGAGGTAATTTGTGAAAATAAATTTTATTAACATTCTAAAACCTTAAATAATTTCTTTAACAAAAATCAAAATGATATACACAGTATTTAAGAAATCTTGAGATAAATAGTGGTTTTCAACTACAAAAACAAAACATTGCCCAGTGTAATAATGTTTCTTGAACTAGTTCCAACAATGTGTTCAATTTTGAAGGATGTATAACATATACTTTCATTTTAAACTCTGTACACCTATTTTTATGGCCACATCTGTCAGGCTGAACTCTACACTGTTCATGTTGTACAAGTTGTTTTGAGTTAGAGGTAAGAGATGAAGCATAAAATTAAATGAATGTCAAAGAAAGTGTTTTCTGGAACATTCAAGAGCTTGGCCTCACGAGAACATGTGAAAGCTTACTCGAGGCAGTAAACATTTCTTTCTAAAAGCAACATAGTGTTGAGTGGCAAACATTAAATGGTGCAGTAACTGTGAATTCTTTTATAGATATTCTGAGATATATTGTGCAGATTTTTGGCATATTATTAGTAGCTTGTGGGCAGTATTGTTTCCAGTTTTTATTTTGCCCACTGTTTGACAACATTTCTTGGTGTATTTACAAGTAACCCATAAGAATAAACACAGTAGGATGAAAGATTATACCTATGAACATAAAATGAGATTTAACAACTCGTTAAAAAATGTATGATGCTGCAATCTAAATCGACAAAGGAAACAACAACAACAAAACAAAACAAGGAAAAGGCAGTATCAATGTTCGAAATGGATAAAAGTTCTGAATGAAGTTTTTAAAGGCAGTGATAACTAATTTGGAATGAAACTTAGGATCAGTATTGCTTCCAAGTAAAAGCTTCTTGAAACATAGAATTTTTAACGACATGAGAAATGAGACTGTAGAAGGAAGTATAAAGCAGCTCATGAGATATCTTGGATATCATGCCAATAAATTTTTTGAATAAAAGAATTAATGATCAGGCTTGGGGAATTGCTCAGTGGGTAGAGCACTTGCTAACCAAATGTGAAAAACTGAGTTTGAATCTCTAGAACTCACCCAAACCCAGGAATGATAGCACTGACCTGAGATCCAAGTACTCCTATGCTAAATAAAAAGTAGAAACCAGATTCCCCATATCACTAAACAACATAAATCCTGCCCAAAACAAAGAAGTCATTTGCTTGCACACACACACACACACACACACACACACACACACACACACACACACACACACCATACATATCATGTCTACCTACAGATTATTTAATTTGGTAGCATTTTTATTTAACATACATATGAGTTAGAATACAATATTACAGACTTGAAGGACTCAAAAAAGAGAGGAGTTTGAAATAAAAAATTTGAGTTGGATTATGTAATAAGTAAACATTGCCTATGTTTTGTTGAAACTATAGGAAATATGTTCACCTTTTAAACACTGTTTAAGAAATATTCTAAAGCTATCAATAAGTGAGTTTTAAATTATTTGTGACATTGTCTTATTAAATATCTTAAGGCATACCAAGGCAAATGTTCGGTTGTGGTGTTTAGTGCAGTTCCTGCTCTCAGTGCTCATAGCGTCCTCATAATGCTTCTTCCTTGATCTAAATGTTTTTGTTTGCTTGCTTGTTTGTTTTTGCCAAAAATGGCTAACCAAATTTCATGGTATTATTTTATTCATATTTCCCCAAATACTATACACTAAAGATCACAAACTAAGCCATATACAGAATGATCAAAATATCCTCTCATTAAAAAGCACTTGTTCTTTCTTGAGAGTCATGTGTGCCACTCAGTGTTGGTATATAATAATCACTATATGCTAAATGTCATGAAGTAAAGTCCTCTGGGCACTACTTGTCTTCTCTGACCTAAGTCAGGCAGAACAGGTATGCTCCTTGAGTGTTGTTTAAAGCACAAAATGAAGAGTTTTAAAAAAAACTGTCAAGAATATATCTTAAATTGTTATGATTTCATTTATGAAAATGACAGCGTGGTATTGTTCAAAACAAAGGCTATACAGAAAAACTGGAATCCTGTGTTTATAAAATCAGCTCCATGGAATTTTTCTCCCAATACACCCAACTTGTTGTCCATTCCTCCTTTGCCTGCTCTCTCTATGAAAGATGACTGGACAAACTGCTAGCTCCTAGGAAGGCTTCCAGAATATGATTTTGTTGTGGGAGGAAAGAAATTTTCTACATTATTTTTATATGTTTGGAAGATTTTGAGTGACCATGCAGATACTAGAAACTGAAACAGAGTCTTTCATAAAAGCAACAAGGACTCTCCAGTGCTGATATAGATCTCCAGCCCTGGGCACCTATTAGTACTAATATTTAAAACCATCTTTGTTTGAGTCATTTCAACAGGAAACAAACTTGTCACAAGTAAATTTTGCTGAGAAACATAAGGCAAGTGTGTCCTGAAAGGAATAATTCTATCCACTAATTCTACTGTCCCTTTAGTTAATTATTTAAAAGCCAAAAGAAAACATAATGGAAACAAAAAGAAAACTCTGAATACAGATGTTGTAAGCATTTAAAAAACATTATTAATGATGTACCCATGAAATGACAGCAACGGAGGCCAATCAAGTGTTCAACTAGCAGCAAAATATATCTAGGACATTTTAAAAAGAGAGACTGAGGACTAATAAAGTATAATGCATGATGACATATTTTAAAAAATAACTTAAGAGAGAAAAACATTTATTTTTCTCACATGAATTTGGAAGTTTCAAACATGTTTATTTTCCTCTGTTTATTAATACATGATAAGACTAAACAACATGGATTGGAATAAATCAGGCCATCTCATTGTACACTGGAAGAGAGAGAAACAGAAAAATAGGGGAAAAGGGAGGGAGAGCAAGAGAGGAAAGAAGGAAGGGAGGCAGAGAGACAGAGACGGAGTGACAGACAGACAGACAAACAGAAAGACAAATAGGCAGTCAGACAGTCAGGCAGTCAGGCAGGCAGATAATTTGTAGAAATAAGTCCAGGATAAGGGAAAAGAAGCTCAAATGTACACCACTACTTTTTTCCTCTTCCTATATACCCCCTAAAGATTCAATTACTTAACTTGTTGAGAGATAGCTCAACTCTTGAAAGTTAAGACTCATAATCAAAACATCAATATTATATCACCTGGCAAAAAAGTACCATTGGTTATTAGTAGAGCCTTTAATAAGATGTCCGTATAGAAATTTTCACATCACAATTATAGCATTCTTAATCACTGAAAAATCAGAAATAGAAAATTGACTGGGAAAATGTGTACAAAATATTTAAGGGACTGTAGAGTTTATGAGAACCAGAAGACCCTGTAGTCAGCTATGAGATTTTGTGTACTGAAAAAAAAAAATGAAAAACAAAAAACAAAATAAAACCAGGGAAGTTACAATCATGATTCCTCAAAATATATGGCTGTCTATCCTGGGAGTCTACTTGGATGACGATAGCTGAGACTCCTAGCAGCTGGGGATATGGGGTCTGAAATCTACCTCCTGTATCCAGATGGGACTTCCAGAGGAGGAACAGGGACTCCAATATATATATATATAACTTTCCATCCAAAACTTGTCCTGCCTAGACGTATAGAGACAAAGATGGAACAGAGATTGAAGGAATGGTAATCAAATGACTGAGATAGCCAACCCCTGAAACTATTAATGATACTCTGCTTTGACTGCAGACAGATGCTAGCATAACTGTCTTCTGAGAAGTTTTATCCAGCAGGTGATGGAAACAGATACAGAGACCCACAGCCAAACAATAGGCTGAGTTTGGAGATTCTTGTGGAATAGTGGGAGGAAGGATTAAGGAAACCAGAGGGGGTAAAAGACACCACAAGAAGACCTACATAGAGAGTTAACCTGGGCCCATAGTAGCTCACAGAAACTGAACCACCAACCATAGAGCATGCATGGGCTAGACCTAGGCTCCCTACACATATGTAGCAAATGTGCAGCCTGGCCAACATGGGAGTCCTCTAACAATTGAAGCAGGGGCTGTCTCTGTGTTGTCTGCCTTTAGATTTCTTTGTTCTAGCTGTGCTGCCTTGTCTGGGATGAGTGGGAGAGGATGTGCTTAGTCCTGCTGTGACTTGACATGCCAGGGTGGGTTGTTTACTCACCGGGGTGCCTCCCCTTCTCTAGGAGAAGAGCAGAGGGGAATAGGGGGGAAGGGGAGCAAGTGTAAGATGGAAAAGAGAAGGGAAGGACTGCGATCAGGCTGTAAAGATATTAAATGAATTGATTAATGAAAAAAATCTCAGCCTAATAAAGCCTGGATAGTGGCAATATCAGTAATCAGTAGAAAGGCTGACACAGAAGGGGTAAACCTCAAAGTTTCCCACTGGGAGATAGGAACTACAGGGAAAAATGACTGCTGAGGGAGAAAAACATCTTTCAGAAGTTAACTCCTTAATTGTTTATCCAACACATACAGACAAAACTAAATGAGCTCAACATGTATTAATATCTTTATATCATATATATATATATAACACTATACTAGCCAGTGAAAAAAGGGAAATCAATTTGAAAAGGAGTGAGGGAGGATGGGAAGGGGAGGAGAAAAGGGGAAAAGGAGAGTGATATACTTATATTTTAATTTTAAAAGGTTTGAAAACAGAAAGATAAAAGTAATGATAAGTCTTGGCCCACTGCCTCATCTATATCCATGTGCCTGACAATGTATCTATGTTGTTTGTGCACTGAGACACATATTTGTACCTCAGGCCAGAGAACCATACTTCATACACAAGCAAACAATATTGACACATAATCTTTCCTCCAAAATAAAAATCATGTGTATTAAAATATTGAATGAGGGTTTGGAGAGTCTGTCAGAAGTACTTTATTTCTCTTGCAGATAAGCAGAGTTAAGTTCCTAGCACAGGCAGCTACCCTACCTACTGCTACCTCTTCTGGCTACTGCAGGCTCCTGAAGCATATGTAAGAAAATAACCCAGGTGGCTCTAATATACAACATACAAATTAATTATTTTTTAAAATAAAACCTTGGATAATAGACATAGTTACTCTATCAAAGGAAAAGGACAGGCATGCTTCCAGTTCCTCTAGACATATGAAATCATAAGTACAGAACTCTTATGTACATAACTTAGTCTAATTTAAAACTGTCTTTTGTATGACTTTCATACTATTCAATAATAAGAGCTCATCCAGTAACCATGGCTTGACTAGCACTGAGTACTTGGTTAGGTTTCTAGTTCCAGGCATTGTCTCCCTTTGGTTGAGTGGATTAAGTCCAATTAGGGTTCTGTTGGTTATGACTAAGGTGATGCTAGGAATGGAAAAGTTGGCCTTCTCCAGGGAAGAACACACCAATTGTTTATCTAGTCCTATGTAGTCATCCCTGAAATCATACATACACATAGCATCATAAGGACACAGCTTATTTTATGTAGGAGTATATGTGCAAGTGAATATACATATTGGAATGCAATAAATTTAGTTTTAAAAAGTAGATTGGGGAAGTATATTGGAGTAGATGAGAGAGTTTAAATTGAGGAAGGGAAGATAGACATGTAATAAACTATAATATGAAAAGAAAACTAGAAAAAATATATATTCTAACTAAGAAGACTTAAATTCATTCAATGAAGGCAAATATGGATTTTCAGAGCTCTATCATTCATTGCATGTATATTATGTATAGGGATTGAAAGCACAGTTTTATAGATATGGCCATTATGTGGCTTTTGTAGAGTTTTACTTTCAGTGACATTAATATAAGCAGAATACAAATGCTGAATATTTTTATAGAATAGTATCCTGTGAGGAAGACCTACTTTATAAAACAAATCTTGGAAATGCTCTCCATCTTAACTCATCTCTAGGGACACAGGTGACAATGCATTCAGTTTCAACAGAAAATCTCCAGAGAGTAACACATTGTTTCAAGGTCCATTGTTGTCCTACCCCAGAGGAGCAACCATAGCATTGCTTTGCTACTAGTTTGTCATTAAGGTAGAATTCTTAGGAGAAGTAAATATTGAATAGATTTTCAGCAAATAAAAATAAAATAATTTTCAGAGTCATATGTTATCTTGAGAGAAATCCTAATTCTCAAGTGGAAAGCATATGAAAGAATGTCTTTTCCTGTAATAAGGAGAATGCAACACTTGTTTAGAAAACAAACTGCCTGAATTGAGAACTTATGGTTTTTTGAGGGAGGATGTTCACTTGAAAGAAGAAAGGCAGGGCAATACCTCACTCACTGCCTCTTTTACTCAGAGAATGCTTCAGAAGCCCTAGGTGCCTCTCTAAGGCACTGTTTCTAATTTTTTATTCTGAAAGGTAGTAAGTCAGGATCAAAAGCAAAGCAAAATTTATGATTAAGGAAAAAAAGGAAAGATATGTAATTCTGTTAAGGTAAAAAAAAATGAACATTTTAATTAGTGGAACAGATAATTCCATAGTCAGATTCAAATATACTTTTTTGTTTATCGGGGACCTAGGAAGGCATGGTAATTAGTGCCATAATTTTAAATAATGAGAACACAAAGCATTGCAATATATCAATTTATGGTAAATAAAAGGCCATTGTTAATGTCTTGTACTCCTCTGGTAGGATAGCCCTGCTGATCTCAAATCCATCATATTTGCTGCATAGACACCTTAAATGAGCACTCCACTCTTTGCAGATCAGTACCAGTCTGTGTAGGATGGTATAGAAGTCTTAACCGTCTGATGCCTGTTCTTTTTCTCAAGCTCATTTCTTCCTCCAGTTTTATTAAATGTCTTAGCCTTTTCAGCTTCCCACAAGAATTAGGTCAGTGTCTCTCCCTCAAGAACATGCCTTGCCCTTCTCATTCTCAATTTAATTTAAATACTCCCCTGGTAGACTCACATAGCACTTATTATATTAAATTGAAAACATTTGTCTACTTCTCTGTCTTCTTCAGTGGACTGAGTTCCTTGAGGACCAGAAACTTAACACTCATTTGCACTCTCTTCACATCACACCCCTCAGCACTGCACACACTTGGTAGCCATTGAACAAATACTTTTGAAATGATAGCTACCTGATAGTGTGGTGCCTGAATCACTGGCCTGATATTCTATAGGAAACACTGAGAGTAGAGAAAGATGAAGTCCAGAAATAGCACTGAAGGAAAATATTGATTGGAAAGAGTCATTATTAAAAATCCTGATGTGATTATTGTGATCCAATAGAGAACCTCTCTCTAAATCCTCCTTCCATCCCATCCTCTCTCTCTTCTCCTCTTCCCTTTCTCTCTCCCTCACTCCCTCTCTCTCTCTCTCTCTCTGCTCTTCTCTCTCCTCTCTCTTCTCTCTTTCTTAAATTTCTCTCTCTCTCTCTCTCTCTCTCTCTCTCTGTCTCTCTCTCTCTCTCTCTTTCTCTCTCTCATTCCCACAGTGCTCTTTGATGTACAAACCCTGAATGTTTTGCCAATTCTTACTGAGAAAGGTCACCAAGAAATTGACAAGGTGGACATTGTAAACCATCTAATTACCTGTCATCTTTTTGTGGCCAACAGCAACAGCCTAGCAACACCCTGTCTGAAGTGGTGTGCAAAGACCTGCACTACAAGAAGTGCAAGCGCTGCAGTTGTATATCATCTGGAAGGTGTCTGACTTTCAGAAGGACAACCGCTTCTCAGGTGCCATCAGGCTTCAAGCTATTCCTCACCCCAAATTCGCAGTGTGCATCCTGGAGGATCAGTAGCCAAGACCGTAGATATCTGCCAAATTGACATTGAGATGCTGAAGAAGCTTACAAGAACAAGAAGTTAGTGAAATGCTGGCCAAGAAGTATGATGCCTTTTTAGCCAATGACTTGCTGATCAAGCAGATCCCATATATCCTGGGCACAGGCCTAAACAAGGCTGGCAAATTCCTTTGCCTGCTGACAAAATAAAATATGGCCAAAGTCTATGATGTAAAGTCCATGATCAAGTTCCAGATAAAGAAGGTGCTGTGTCTGCCTGTTGCTCCCCTTTGATTTCTGATTGAAGATTCATGTAGACTCTACTTTTAAGTATCTTTTTATAAGTATTTGGTCATATTGTATGTCCCAGATTAAACATCAAAATTTCCAAGGATAAAATAACAGATTAAATAAATATTTGAATCATCATGAAATTGATCTTTCTAGAAACTAAAATTCAGTTGATTGAAATGTAGGCATTTTGTCAATGTAAATCCTGCTACAACTTATACATAAACTTTATGTCTACGTTCTTTCTAGTTGACTATTTTCATATCAAACAATGTAATTTCCTAGCACTTTTTAAAGACATATGCTTAAGACACAGACATTTCAACTGCAAGTGAAAAGACAGATTACACTATCATTTATTTTACCTTCTAGTGTGATACCTAACAAAAATCATCACATAATTTATTTAAAATGTTAATGTAATAATAAAAACAAAATACTTGTATTTAGAATTCTAAAGCATATAAAGTAATATATATATAATATATATAATATATATTTGAATTATATGGTTACTCTGTTTCACACACTACCCCCTCCCAAAATGAAAAAAAAAAAAAAAACCCAAAGTAATGTAATTTGAAAGACATGCAAAAATAAATTGATTTACATTCAGAATTTTAGACACATCATGATAGGAAAGATGTTCTCTTCAAGGTTGTTAAATACAAATAGCCAAAACACTATGAATGTAACATTTATATAATTTCTGATTGTTCTGTGGTTCTTCTTGAAGTTGGTAGTTTATTGTATATATATATATTTGTAATACAAATAAAAAATAAAATGGCTAATAAAAACTAATAAAAAGCTAAGAAGTATGAGAAAAAATTATTGGATTAATAATAAATTTTTATGCAAAATTTGAACCTTTAACTTTAAATCTTCATAATAAAGCAAATGTTAGACAAAAAGGCAAAGACATGTATAGCATAAATTTACTTTTTATTTTGTTTTCTCTTTCTTCCCTTATAATTTCTTTTCTATAAGCTCTGTGAGCAAAAATTATGACACTATTAGCACCATGTCACATGAAGCCACATATCATGGTCAAAAGCATGTTGGGCAGCTTGTTTACCTTCAATAATTTGCTTAATGTTCTCATAAAAAACATCTTCTGCAGACTATTGGGATTTGAATGTAGCTGTTATCTCTTCCAATACAACACCACTATTTAAAATTCACTTTAATTCATTTAAAACTTTATTTAAAGCATAAGAGCTCAAGCCTTTCTATATTATCCAGGGTAGAGAAAATAGCTGAGCTGTGCTGTGGCTTCCTCACCTAAGTGAGGCCCACGACATAATATGATGAAACATACACAGACTGAACAAAAAAAAATGTTGGTGGTATTGGCTATCACTGACCCTTGGAACAAATGTTCAATGAAAACTTTATAAAGATGTTTTTAAAGTTAGTATGTAGAGGAGGGAGAATTGTATGATCCAGAGGAGCTGAGGACACCATGAGCATCAAAAGCCAGGACTCGTAGAGGTGCTAGACATTTAAGGGACACCAGAAAGCTCGTATGGATCTGCATCTGGCTCCCATACATGCTGTCAATCTTTAGCTGAAGGACTTTGTTAGGCTTCTAACAGTTCTCTGAATTTGTTGCCTGTTTGTGGGAAACTATTTCTTCTTACTAGTTTTTTTTATCCAGCCTTGATATGACTTTATATGCATATATATCACTATTTTATATATTTATAGAGAAATATATATGTATGTATGTATATATATATATATCTAAAATATATCTCAAATTGAAATTTGAGATATATATATATCTAGATATATATATCTAAAGCATAAAAAAGAACAGTTATAGATTTTGAAATAATGCTAGAAAAATTTTCCTCTTTGATTTAGAATATATGCCCAAGGCATGCAAAACTCAATAAATAGAAACATTGAAACTTTCAAAATGAAAATATATGTCAACAGAAATAACATTAAAGTAAATATATTTATGAAAAATAATGATGTGAAATTATTTAGATAATAGTTAGATCTTATAGAAAAATTTTAAAGAATGTTTTCAAATGGATGGTTAAAATATATCCCTTTTGAAGCTCAATATTTAAAACAAGATTGATTGTATTAATAATTGTTGGAGATATATGGAAACTAAAGCAGTTATACACTGAAATATACTGTTTTAGAAATATATTGTTATCTTTCAAAAGTGTGTGTGTGTGTGTGTGTGTGTGTGTGTGTGTGTATGTGGTTCTGCTATCCTAAGAGGTCAAAGAGCTTGTTAAGACAAAGACTTCTCAATGTATTTTATAGTAGCCATATTTATAATACACCAAACTAGAAATATCCCATCTTGTCTATAAGTGAATTGTCAAAAACAGAGCATCTGAGCAATAAGATGCTGCTTAGTAACTGTTGTTGTACTTGCAAGTGTCAATGGGATTGTCAGTGTTAAATACTGGTAAATACTGGGAAGCCAAAATATATGTGTCTTTTTAATTCATTGGGAAGATACAAATTCGTCTGCAATGGCAGATAGAGGGTTATATTTAGAAAAGTGGAAGGAGGAATTACTAAGAGACATGTAGTACTTTGCATGTAGGAAAGATATTTACTATTTAAACATGAAAATAAAGTTATTAATATGGATATATTTGTAATGTTAATTATAGTCAACCAATTTTCCAGTAATAAAGCACCATATGAAAATAAAAGGAAATATTTTGAAAGATTAAGCTCTGTATCTTTGGAATTTATGTATATGATGCAAATGTCTTACATTTTTTAAAGCTCCACAATTCAAAAAATTTCTCCTAAACTCATCTCATTATATTAAATTTACTACCTTAGAATCACATAATTAGTAATTATTCTTTTAAAATATCATACTAAACTTGGAAAACAGACCATAACTGCTTTTTTTTTCTTTTCTTTTTTTTTTATTAATTTATTCTTGTTACATCTCAATGTTTATCCCATCCCTTGTATCCTCCCATTCCTCCCCCCCCCATTTTTCCATTATTCCCCTCCCCTATGACTGTTCCTGTGAGAGGCCGCACTCACATTCGCCATTACAAGATGGCACTGACATCCTGTGTCCCAAACTGGTAAACAAGTAATCTGCGCATGTGCGAAGGAACTTTCCACTTGTTGTGCTCTGCCTCTCCCGTGGCTTCATATCGCCTGATGAGTAACAGCCAATCAGGGACTGACACATCCTAAGCGGAGAACAGTTTCCTATATAAGGGATGGGTTTCTGCTGTTTGGGGTCTCCATTTTACTTGTCGTAAGCTTATGCTCTCCCTCTCAAGACGCATTAAAGCTTTACTGCAGAAGGATCCTGTGTGTGCAGGGTCGTTCTTGCTGGCGAGACGGTAACGCGAGTCACATGTTCCTGGGGGGATCACCTCCCCCTATATATTCTCATAGGGTATCAAGTCTCTTCTTGGCTACCTGCTGTCCTTCCTCTGAGTGCCACCAGGTCTCCCTCTCCAGGCGACATGGTCAAATGTGAGGCACCAGAGTACGTGAGAAAGTCGTATCACACTCTCCACTCAACTGTGGAGAATGTTCTTACCATTGGCTAGATCTGGGAAGGGGTTTAAAGTTTACCTCCGTTATTGTCCTTGGCTGGTGCCTTAGTATGAGCGGGACCCCTGGGCCCAAATCTGCCTATCATATTGTTCTACTTGTAGATTTCTAGGACCCTCTGTATCCTTCTATTTTGCTATTCTCCCATGTGTCTCTCATTTAGAGTCCCAATAGGATGCCTTCCCCTCTGTCCCAGTTTCCTGGTAAGTGAAGGCTTTCGTTGGACATGCCCCTTGGGCTAGTATGCAGATATAAGTGAGTATATACCATTTGAGTCTTTCTACTTCTGGGTTAACACACTCATTATGATCATTTCTAGCTCAATCCATTTATCCACAAATTTCGGGAATTCCTTGTTTTTAATAGCTGAGTAGTATTCCATAGTGTATATGTACCACAGTTTCTTTATCCACTTTTCTACTGAGGGACACTTAGGCTGTTTCCATGTTCTGGCTATTATGAATAAGGCTGCTATGAACATGGTTGAGCAAAGTTTCTTTTTGTGTGCTGGAGCATCTTCTGGGTATATTCTCAGAAACTAAAAGGTTGTTTATTCCCTGTAAATTAGTAGTATAACCTTTAAATTCATGAAACTAGAAAAATTTGAATTTCAATGTGAGATATGCTTCTATTTTAACTTTATTTTATCATATTAATAAAATATTAATTGCATCAATATTATATTACCTTATAAGTGTATTAAAAATAATTAGGATATGTACATAGCCCGCTACTTAACCTATAACACAATAGATAAAGTATAGAGCATGAGAAAATTAACGTCTATGAATCTTTAAATTAAAATATTAAAATCCATTTGGTACAATAAATATCCAAATATGCTTTAATTTTTCCACTGACAGTATAAGTGTCAACAAAAAATCTGCAAAGTGTGTAATTTAAAGGTGCCTGATTCATCTTGTATTCTCTGGTTTTACTGAAAGGAGACCACAAAGATTTATTTGTTTGTTTGTTTATTACGTATATAGTGTTCTGCTTGCATGTACACCCGCAGGCCAGAAGAAGGTATTGTAGATCACATTATAGAGGGTTGTGAGCCACCCTCTGGTTGATGGAAATTGAACTCAGGACCTTTGGAACTTTTAACCTCTGAGCCATCTCTCCAGCCCCCACAAAAAAAATTTTTTTAGACAATTTGTTTTGTTGAATGATTGAAAATTTTTATGTTATTTCCATGTCCAGAGCCGGCTTACTAAAACTGAATTTTAAAAAATAAGCAAAAATTTTAAGAAAAACAACTACAATTAAAAAAACACTCTTTCTTTCTTTTTGAAGACAATTTAATTAGTGTACTATAAATGTTCATCAACCATCACTGAATCTAGAAGAATTGGAACACTAATTCAAGTACACAGAATGACAACATTTGCTGCCATTTCCATGGGAGCCAGCATCGGTTATCAGCAATGGTAGTATCTGCTCAGGTTTTCTGAACTTTTTTTCAGTCCAGACAAAATCATTCAATGTTCAAGGAAACAAAAGAAAGTTTGTCTGGACACTAGAATAGGGCACATGACGATAGCTTACTTTCCTTCATCAAACACAGGTTCTTTAAAGTAGGAGACTCTTACGGGATTATCCTGTACTTCCTATAGTAGATTTTTATATTTACTATACTAAAGAATATACACCTTATAGAACGTAGTAAATTTTACAGCTTATTGTTTAATGTTTTAGTAATACAGCTGCCATTAGCACACCAAACCCTGATAGGATTAGGTCTCAGCACATGTAAAATTGCAAGGAATTGTGCATTACAGTGTAGTTGTAATCTACAACTAAATATTCCAATATAAAAACATACATCTCAGACCAGATAGGAGCCTAGCATAAATGTTTTTTGAGAGGCTCCATCCAGCAGTGGATCAAAACAGATGCTGAGATACACAGCCAAACATTCGGCAAGGCTCTGAGAGTCTTATGGAACAGTGGAGGAAAGGATAGAGGAACCCTGAAGGGAAAACGAGTTCCACAAGACTAACAGAGTCAACTAACCTAGGCTTGTTGAGGGACATAGAGACTAAAGCGACAACCAAAGAACATGCATGGACTGGATCTAGGTCCCCTACACATGTGTAGCTGATGGCCAGCTCACACTTCATGTGGGTCCCCGAACAAATGGAGCCAGGTTTTCTCTGACATGGATTCTGTTGTCTGCTTTTGGATAAGTTTCTATAGCTGGCCTGCCTTGTCTGGCCTATGTGGAAAAGGATATCTTTAGACCTGATGTAACTTAATATAGTGGGGTGGATTGATACTGGGTAGGGGGTTCCATTTTCTGATGGAAAGGAGAGAGGAAAAGGGGCAAAATGATTGTATATTAATAGGAGACTTATATGAGATATTCATACATTGTCCTGTATTAAATCATGAAATACTTAAGAATCAAAACTTGAATGTGTGCACATAACCTTATTTTGCTTGTTTACTTGAAATTAAAATATATTTACTAAAAACATATATACTCCTGAATTCATTGGCATCTTTCAATGGTTGTTATTGTTACATACCCTTCTTTCCACCTTTTATAAAAATTAATTATTTAAGAATTTCACATAATTGATTTTTATCACATTCACAAATCCTACTCTTCCTAGATCAATCTTCTATTCCCAATATTTCCAATTTTGTGGCCACTATTTTTTTTTAAACACAAGAAGTCTAATTTGTGTTGTCCATATACTCTTGAGTGTATGCCCATCTACTTGAGTGTGTTCAAAACAACAAAAGGTACTACCGCAATGCCATCTCTGAATGGTCAATTCAAGGAGCATTGTGGAAGGGGGAAATATTTTAAGAGCCAAAAATAGTGGATGACTACACAATGATAGTGTCTTATGGACACAATAGGACAGTTAGAATGTTGTAACATCATTCACAAGAGCTTTAAAAACTAAACTCAGACAAAATATCAGCAAGAAGAAAGAAGTGGGTTTGTATTCTACGTCATAGCTGAGGAATTGTTATCAATTTGTAGCAGCAAGGGAAAAAACATGTTTTCTTATCTATTTTAAAATTACTATTAGGTCATTGACAGGTTTATCCTGTATATTTTCATTATAATCACCACCCTCGCAAATTCCTAATCAATTCCCCCTTTCTTATATAGCATTTTTCAATCTATACATATAAAATGTTTGTGTTTGTATGTGTGTATTTCCCTGTGTAAATTCAGATACATGTTGACCTCTGCACATTTATTGAGGTTCAGTAGATACCCTGGGTCATGAGTTCTTACCATCAAACATGTTTGAAACAGAATTTCGTTTTAGTATTGTACATGCCAATGTAGTGGGTACCCAAGCTTTGTGAATTCTCTGCTCTGACTCTCATCTTTCCATAGAAAACTGCAGGTTACAATGCTTACTGCACTATCTAGATTTAAATGGGTTGCAAGGATTCTAATTCAGATTTTCAGGCTTCTGTAGTAATGCTTTACCTTAAGCTATGTGCCTAGAAGTAATATGAAATGTTAATAATAATGCAATATTTTAAATATAAAATGCTCTCATCAAGGACATGTGAGTATAAAAATGACACCATTTGGATGTTTTTTAATTTCATGCATGTTTACTAAAACATTAATTTGGCTAACACATTTATTGCAGTACATCTGGACTTCAAAAATGCAATTCACTAGGTCTCACATGATGTCCTTGAAAATGAGAATTTTCTTTGTCAAAAGGAATTATGGGATTGTCAGCAGATGATCGCATTCAGAAATCTCTGCCAGTGGAGAAGTATATTCTAGTTGATATGACAGAGCATTTTGGCTTTTTCTTCTTTATGCTTTTTTTATCAATGATATTTATTATTAAAGTTTTAGCCAAGACAAAACTGAAAGTGATGTCTATGGTGTTGGATGACAAATATCACATATAAACAAGAAAGGACAAACGTGGGCTCTTAGGATTAACACTGTAAAACCATGTAATGTCAGAAAAAAAGCTCTGCAACGTCACTTCCAAAGCACAAACAGTCCTAGACGACAAATTCTGTTTTGTAATTTGGCTGAATGCACTACCTCATTTCGAAAAGTGTTTGTTTATTATAAGTATGCCATAGTGACCATGGAAATTTCTAAAATAGGGAGACATGCAGCAGATATGGACAAGCTAAAGCTTTTATCATACTGAAAAGGAATACTCATATATAATCATATCTGAATACTTGCATAAATTAATACTGTCAGGTATGAGTATTTTATAAATACTATAATTTGTTTCCCTAAAATAAAATAGAGATTGAAGAAATATCTCTCCAATTCCTGACCCAAGTTGAGGCCCACCTCATGAGAGACAACCACCCCCTGACACTTTTAACAGTACTCTGCTAGGCTTGCAGACCAGAGCCTAGTATAGCTGTCCCCAGCAGCTGATGAAAACAGATGCAGAGACACACAGCCAAACATTGGGTGAGCACAAGGAGTCTTGTGGAAGAGTGGCAGAGGGGATAGAAAGACTCAGAGGGGAGTAGAAGCCAAAAAGAAGACCAACAGAGCCAACTAACCAGGGCCTGCGGAGAAAGGTTGTGGAGACTAAAGTTCCAACCAAGAACCATGCATCGACTGGATATAGGCCACCTACACAGATGTAGCAGATGGGCAGCTCAGTCCTCAGATGGGTCCCCTAGTAAAAGTGATGGGGACTGACTCTGACAAGGACCCTCTTGCCTAATTTTTGATCACTTTCCCTGTCAGGGCTACTTTCCAGGCCACGAGGGAAGAGGATGCTCTTAGTCCTGATGCTACTTGATATGCTGGGGTGGTTAGAGGAGTAGGGGAGGAGAGGATAAGAGAAACAGGGAGAGATAGTGAGGCCCGGAAGAGAGAAGAGAGTGGGTTATGACCAAGATATAAATTGAATAATTAATAACAAATAAGTATTCTTAAAATGTAAAGGTATAAGAGTATAAGAGCTTAATTTTAAAAAGTACAGTGAGTTAAGGGTTTCAGGTGTTGGGTACAGATAAGATCACTGAGTAGAATCTTTATGATTTAACCCTACAGAGATTCTAATCATCACAAGAAATACTTTCCAAAACAAATCTTTCTTTACAAATTTCCAACTCTGTGATATTGCCGTTGGCAGCAGAAAGATGACTAACATGTAAGCTTCCTAAGTCTGATGCCACTAAAAAAAAGTTGATATAATATCTAACATATTTTCACAATAATCCTGTTTGAATTAGTTACTTTTCTCATATTAAAAAAAAACAGATAAAATCATCACTCATTTTGTAAGTGTACAGTCCAATGTTGAATGGAAGAAAGGCTTTAAATCAGGAGCAGGAGGCAGCTGATCACATTGCATCTGCAATCAGGAAGCAGAGAAACAATACTGCTTTATTTTCTTTCTTCATATTTATCTGAAAACCCAATGCAATGGGCTTGTGTCACCTATATTCATGGTGAGTCCTGCTTATTTATTAAAATTTTCTAGAAACAGCCTTACAGAAATACTCAAAAGTTTGTTTCCATGATGGTTATTAAAGAGGTCAAATCTACAGTGATGGTTATTGTTCAAAATTTGCTATGATTTCATACTTTGTATTTGTTCATCAGAGAATCATTATTTTCAAGTAAAATATATAACCAAAATTTTATTTCTAAGGAATGTCTGTTTTGAATAAGTAAATTTTGTTACATTTTTACAGATAAAATTTGAGAGATTTATTACCTTTGTTCACAAATAATTCTCTGAACCTGAAAATAAGAGAGTGAAAGGGTAAAAATGACAATAAAATCATGAAAACAAAATATGGATGGTTATGGATATTGGTAAAAATACACCACTTGAAACTGAGGTAAAATATTTAAAGTTAATATTTATGCTAATTTTAATTATAGATTTCCCTTAAGCTCAAGAACAAACAAAAGACGATCTATACCAACATGAATGAAAAGCAATCCACTTTGATTAGATAAATACATATTTGGAGACTACAACAGCAGAATGACAAGACTGAATCTCAATGGGCTAAATTTATTCTCAATGGTACTGAATTTATTCTTAATGACTGAAGCCTCATTACAAAAATTCTTTTGCAATAGATGGTGGTTAAGACAACCACATACATCTTACCAAGGTATAGCGAATAGAAGCCCATGGAGTGCTCAGCCTTACATACAACAATTATTTCTTCCTACTGCCTCCCAAGATTCAACAAAATCCCAGCATTCAGAAAGGCAACCTGGTCATGAAGTCACTCTCCCATCTGAAGAGCTATTAACAACTTACAGTGGGAGGGAGATGGAGAGTCCATTTTCTATGTCTTAGCCCATGTAGGTTAGCCATACTCCTGTGTGTGGTCACATATACAAGACATATGAGCAGCACAATTTTGACATGATAGGTAGGAACAAAACTAGGAAACAAAGTTGGGTTTGTTGGGAAAGAGGATAGATCTAAGAATATACGTTCAAAATAGAGAAGTAATCTTTATCCTGTGGAGTTTTTTTTTTTTTTTTTTTTTTTTTTTTTTTTTTTTTTTTTTTTTTTTTTTTTTTTTTTTTTTTTGTTTTGTTTTGTTTTTTTTTTTTTTTTATTAATTTATTCTTGTTACATCTCAATGTTTATCCCATCCCTTGTATCCTCCCATTCCTCCCCCCCCCCATTTTCCCATTATTCCCCTCCCCTATGACTGTTCCTGAGGGGGATTACGTCCCCCTATATATTCTCATAGGGTATCAAGTCTCTTCTTGGCTACTTGCTGTCCTTCCTCTGAGTGCCACCAGGTCTCCCCCTCCAGGGGACATGGTCAAATGTGAGGCACCAGAGTATGTGAGAAAGTCGTATCACACTCTCCACTCAACTGTGGAGAATATTCTGACCATTGGCTAGATCTGGGAAGGGGTTTAACTCACTTATATCTGCATACTAGCCCAAGGGGCATGTCCCACGAAAGCCTTCACTTACCAGGAAACTGGGACAGAGGGGAAGGCATCCTATTGGGACTCTAAATGAGAGACGCATGGGAGAACAGCAAAATAAAAGGATCCAGAGGGTCCTAGAAATCTACAAGTAGAACAATATGATAGGCAGATTTGGGCCCAGGGGTCCCGCTCAAACTAAGGCACCAGCCAAGGACAATACAGGAGGTAAACTTTATCCTGTGGAGTTTTAACTGATAAACTGACAAAGGGAGTTTCTAAATTTTCTGACCTATATCTTTAAAATTAAACATACATATTGATTTCTTTGACATGTGTAATGAGAATGTCTTCCCACGTAAATGTGTAGAGAAAACACCCAGGTTGTTTTATGACACTCTTCCTGGGAAGACATGAACAAACACCCAATCACTTCATATAAGGCATAGATGGCAGGACAAAGTACCAATATCTAACTTGTTGAACCAATGAGTTATATATGGGCCACTTACAGGTGCATGGATAAGAGGTTATGTATAAGAACATACATGCCTCAATAACAGCTTCAAAATCTAAAGGCCAGAATGGGTGAAAGTATACAAAACCTGAAGCATAGAGCACATTGCACAATCTACAGACAATTTAGTATTACAATGTCTCCATGCCAAGATTGAGGCTTTTCTGGTTTTTTTGTTTTTGTTTTTTGTTTGTTTGTTTGTTTTGTCATCTGTACGTACATCAGTAAATAGTGAGTTAAGTGTCATCTAGGGCCCCTTTCTCTACATACACACCAACTCATTGGCCGACTAACTCCTACATTCCACCAATCATGTTTTAGCACTTATTTCCCCCTAAATCCATCATTTATCACTTTTGATTAATATTAGAGTTGTGCAAAGTTTTATTTTACTTCAACACCCAGATGACACAGTAATATTCGTGAACCTGCAGGTCTGACATGGCAAACACAACTCCAGCAGGCATTGCCCTTCTCCTTTTTCTCCTCCTTACTAAACTATAGGTTGCAATGTTAAAGGTCTAATCCCTTATTTGAACACTTCATCCCCTTGAGGCTGACTACTAGGTCCAGCTATCAAAGTATTGAAATACAGCAATCAAAAGCTCCCTTTCTGCTATTCTAATTAACATGCACAATCAAAATTAACCAACTCACCAAACAAGGGGTTTCACCCTTTTCTTTCATAAACAGACACTTGCTACAGCCATCTTTGTCAGAGGTATCCTTTGTGCTTATATTCTTTCCCAGTCTCCTGCTTTATTCCTTTTTCCTTTTCCCCTTGTCTTTTATCTCCCCTCCTTGTTTCTCATTCCCTGTCCTTTATCCCCCTTAGGTAAAAGAATCTCCTATGTGCTCAGAACTTGGTCCTGTATGTCTTGTGCAGGTGATAGCACTTTCAGTTAGCAACTCGATAATTTCTCAGATATTTCACAAATGAAATTAAAAAGGGTAATATAGAGGAAATTATAATCACCAAAAAAGTCAGAGTGCACACAGTATTAGTTGACTTTTTGCCATCTTCTATGGGCACCTATCAGGCTGACTTAAAATATCAAAAAATAGCTCACCACACATACTAAACCTATTCCATAATAGAAAATTGAAATTCTTATATATTCTTGAGCTCTTATAGTGAGAAAGAAAACACATGCCAAAATGATTTTGTATACATATGTACAAAAATCATGCCATTATCAAAGAACATAATAAAATGGTAAAAAATATAGTTATTCTTGTACCAAAAAATTATTTTTTTTAATTTGTTAAATTTTGTTATCCAGATTACATGTCGATTGTTATCCCCTCACTTGTATCTTCCCTTTGCCCCTCCCTTCCTTAATCACCCTATTCCCCTCCCTTAACCTGTGACAGAAGGGGACCTCATTCCCCACCATATGATCACAGTCTCTCAGGTCTCATCTGGATAGCCTCTTTCCCCTTCCTCTGCATGTCACCAAACCTCCCATCCAAGGTCAAGTAGTCAAATAGGGGACACCAGAGTTCATGTCAGAGTCAGTCCTCAGTCTTCCATCAACTGTGCACAACATGCTGTCCATTGGGTAGAGCTAAATAGGAAGTCTAGGCTTATTGCATACATGGTCTTTGGTTGGTACAGCAGTTTGTGCAGCCCCTCCTGGGCCCAGATTTCCAGCCTTGATTGTCTTCCAGCAGGGTCCCTGGACATTCTGGGTCCTTCTATCTCCCCATTCTCCCATAACACTATCACCTGGAGCCCCGGTAGTAAGTCCTAGCATCTGTCTCAATCCCCTGCTGAGTGAAGACTCTCAGAGAACATCTATGTTGGGTTAGTATCCAATTATAAAGTGAGTATATACCATGTGTATCTTTCTGGGTTTGGGTTAACTCACCCAGGATGATCATTTCTAGTTCCATCCACTTTGCTGCAAATTTCAAGGTTTCCTTCTTTTTAAAAGCTGAGTAGTATTCCATAGTGTAAATGTACCACAGTTTTTTTTTAATCCATTCTTTGACTGAGGTACATCTAGGTTGTTTCCAGATTCTAGCTATTATGAATAAGGCTGCTATGCACATAGTTTAGCAAATGTCCTTGTTCTGTGGTAGAGCATATTTGGGTACATTCCAAAGAGCATAATAACTGAAACTTGAGGTAGTCCTATTCCCAATTTTCTGAGAATGCAACAGTTTGATTTCCAAAGTGTTTGTACAAGTTTGCAGTCTTACCAGGAATGAAGGAGTTTTCCTCTTTCTCTACATCCTTGCCAGCATGTGGAGTCACTTGAATTTTTGATCTTAGCCATTCTATTGGGTGTAAATGGAATCTCAGGGTTGTTTTGATTTGCATTCCTCTGATAACTAAGGATGTTGAACATTTCTTTACATGTTCCTCTCCACCATACAGTGGTTTACTGGCCTAGCCCAACTGGCCACAGAGCAGATAAGTAGTGCCTTGTCATATCAAGAAGACCAGTAGAACACACTAGCAGCTTTGAGCTCTGGTACCCCTCAGCTCCCTAGCTGCTTAACAGTCTGACTCATCTTGGATAAAGAGCAGATAGACAGAGTTGAGTCTGGCACAGACCAAGCCTCACATTTGCTGCCATTTCAAAATGGTCTGTGGAGCACCTGACCAGTTCAAGCTTGAATCTCTTGCAGCCCACCCCCAGCTACTTAATGGCCTAGCCCATCTGGAACACAGAGCATATAGAAAGAGCCCTGCCATCTCCAAAAGTACTGTAGAGCACCTGAGCATCTTTGGGCTAGGAAATCTAACAGCCCATCCCTCTCCTGCCTGACCCAAGTGGAATACAGTCAGGGAACCCACCTGAACTGAGTTGGGTGTAGGCTCTAACACGCACTGTCCAATATCCTGAAGAGGCCTCTGGGGAGCCCTAGCAAACAACCTTTGGCCTGGAGCTCTCTTTACTTGCTCCCAGCCTGCCTGGCCAATGTGGGACACAAACAGTGACCCCATTGGAGGAATCTCTAGGCCTTTTAACACCAGAGACAACCAGTTGCCTATAGTACAGTAAAAGAAGACTAGCAACAAAACTCAGAGCCATATAACAACACTAGAAGACGGTGATCCTAACAGACCAAGCACTGGAGAGATGAAGTGCAAGGAAAATACTTTAAATCTGAGGTGATAAAAAAAATAGAAGCTTTCAAAGATGAAAATAAATGACTCAAAGAAACACAGGAAAATACATTCAAACAGATGAAGGAATTGAATAAATCCCATAATGAATTATAGCATAATTCAATCAAATGAAAGAAAGAAATGAATAAGACTATTCATGACCTAAAGAAGGAATAAGAAGCAACAAAGAAAACACAAGCTAAGGAATTGTAGAGTTGGAAAACACAAGGAAGAGAACAGGAATGACAGACATAAGCCATGCCAAGTGAATACAAGAAATCGAAGAGAATTTCAAGTGTGGAAGATTTGATGGAAGTTACGAGTACATCAATCAAATAAATTGTTAAAACTAAAATGTTCCTGACACAAAACACCCAAGAAATCTGGGACACTATTAAAAGACCAAATCCAAGAATAATTGGAATAGAAGAAGACTCCAAGCTCCAAGGGTCAGAAAACATTTTCAACACAATCATAGAAGAAAACATACCCAATATAAAGAAAGGAATGCCTGTAAATATACGAGAAGCCTACAGAACTCCAAATAGATTTGACCAAATAAGAAAATTCTCTTTCCACATTAAATGTACAGAACAATGAGAGAATATTGAAAGCTGCAAGAGAAAAAGGTCAAGTCACATATAAAGGCAAATCCATCAGAAATATACCTGACTTCTTACCAGAGACTATGAAAGCTAGAAGGGCCTGGACAGAAGTCATGCAAACATTAAGAGACCACAGATGCCAGCCCAGACTACTATAGCCAGGAAAACTTTCAATGGAGAATTATAATGGATATAACAAGATATTCCATGACAAAACCAGGCTTAACCAGTACCTATCAACAAATCTAGCCCTACAGAAGGTACTAGAAGGAAAACTCCAACTCAAGAAGGCTAGGTAAAGCCAGGAAAATATAAGAAATAAATAATTCCATATCCACAAATCCAAAAACACAGAAACATACACACTTTAACTCCACCAACATCAAAATAAAAGGGACAACCACCAGTCATTAATATCTCTTAACATCAATGGCCTCAACTCCCCAATAAAAAGACATAGGCTGACAGAATGGATGTGAAAACAGATCCATCATTGGGCTGCATACAACGAACACACCTCAGCAATAAAGATATACATTAACTCAGAGTAAAGGTATATTGGGTCAGAAGGTTGAAGAAGATGCTCCAATGTTATAGAGAGTTTTGGGTAACTGTTCAGGTAGCAAACTGTTTCTGTCACCTTCTCATTTGAAAATCTACTAACCTGCACTCCCAGCATACTCAGGAAATCAAATTTATTCCTTTCCAAGTCTCTGATGGGGTTGAAGACCAGATAGCTTAGTTTTACAATGAAACTTAGTAGTTTTGGGGTTAAGATTTTTTAGGTCTAGATAGATGTTTTAAGTGGATAATGACAAAACATGATGGAGAATAATTTACATTCAGAATTTTAGAAGCACCAAGATAGGAAAGATGTTTTCTTCAAGGTTGTCAAATACAAATAACCAAAACACTCAAAATGTAACATTTATATAATTCCTGATTGTGTCATGGTTCTTGCTGTAGGTAGTTTATTCTATATATGTGTAATATTTTAAATGTATATGTAAACAATAAAAATGTTTCATGAAAAATCATTGATGTAGCATACTGTTGAGGTCATTCATGATCATTTAAAGGACTTAGCATTTTATGGCCTACATTTAATCCCTGGCTTCTTTTAATAGCCTTAGATTCTTCTATTTCTAAAATGTCCATTTTTTCTACTTTATGACCTCTCCATGAAATTTCAAAACTAAACAACTCCTAACTACTTTAATATTCAGTTGATGCTAGCTAGCTATATGAAGTTGATTCCTTTATCTTTGAAATCTACACAAGAAATACACTGTACTTTCTCCTTGTCAACACAAGTGAAATGTTATAATGTACATATCGTTTTACAAAACATGCAGTTTTTTTCTCCAGCCATTGTGCTGATATTTCTATTTTATTTACCACTGTTGATGAAGTGGATATTAAGTTTTGGGGCAATTAAAAAAAGAAAACTCAAAATAAGAGTTTATGTTAATAAAGTATTCAACAAAACAGAAACAGAAGTAACTCTGTCCAACTTATTTTATGATGCAAGAGTCACCATACTCAAACCACATAGATACCAAATAAATAAATAGGATTACAGATCAATTTCTCTTATGACCATAGATGCAGAACACTCAATAAAATACTTGCAGAATGAACCTAAGAACACTGCAAAATGCTAAGCCATGATGATCAAGTATGTTTCATTCTAAAGATGCAGGAGTAGTTCAGTATAAAAAAATCAATAAATGTAATTTATATTTTGAAATTAAGAGAAAAAACATTATCTCATTAGATGCAGAAGAGATCTTTGGCAAAGTTGAACATTCTTTTCTGATAAAAAGTCCTATAGAGATAAAGGATACAAGGAATATAATACAATATAAAAAGATACTGTAGAGCTAACACATCACAAACATTATTTTAAGTGGAGAAAAACCTCAAAGGATTTTGAATAATACCAGAAGCAACGCAAGATTGTTCACTCTTTCTACATATATTCTATATACTACTTGAAGTCTCAGGCAGAGCAGTAAGAAAACAGGTGTAGATTAAGAGGGATACAATTTTGAAAGGAAAATGTTAAAGTATCTTTATTTGAAGATATGATAGTACACACAAGTGACCCTAAAATTCCACTTGGGAAACCTTATAGCTAAAAGCACTTCAGCAGAGTAGGTGGAAACAACACCTTTCACGCTAGCCTCAAATAAAATATTTTTAGGTAATTCTAAATAAACAAGTGAAATAATTCTATGACAAAAACTTCAAGTCTCTGAAGAAAGAAGACATGAAAGAAGACAGCGCATGAAAGATTTCCCACTCGTGGATTAGTAGGATAAATATATTTAAAATGGCCATCTACTCTAATGCAATCTACAGATTCAATGCAATCCCTATCAAAATTCAAACATAATTCATCACAGATCTTGGAAAGACAATTAACTGCTTCATATGAAAAAAAAAAACCCACAAATTCTAAAACATTCATGAAGAGTAAAATAACTGCTGAAAGTCTCAACATTCCTGTTTTCAAGCTGAACTACAAAGCTATAGTAATAAAGCAGCATGGTATTGGCATGTAAACACACTGACCCATGGAATTGAATTTAAGGACCAAACAAAACTCTACACAGATATTGATGCCTGGTTTTTATAAAGAATCCAGAAACACACACTGAAGAGAAGACATCATCTTCAACAAAGGGTGTTTTTCAAACTGGATGGCTGCATGTTGAAGAATGTAAATATATCCATACTTATCACTCTGCATAAAATTATTTTCAAATAGATGGAAGACTTTAACCTAAACCTGGATACACTGACTGAATATGATAGAAGAGAAAGTAGGGAATACCTTTGAACTAACTGGCACAAGAGAAGCCTTTCTGAACAGAACACCATTAGCCCAGGTACTAAGATCAAGAAATAATAAATAGGATATCATAAAATGGAAACCTTCTGTAAGTCCAAGGATGCTGTTTTTTAGACAAGGTAACATCTATAGAATGGGAAAGATTTTTTAAACTACAAAATCCACTTTCATTAGAGGACTAATATCAAAATTTATAAAGTCACAAAATTAGATATCAAAGCTCAAAGTAATTTAATTTAAAAATTGGGTGCAATCAAAACATTTCAGATAGCCAAGAAACACATCAAGAAATGTTCCTCATCCTTAGCCACAAGGGAAATGCAAATCAAAACTACTTTACAATTTCATCTCACACCTGTCAGAATGGGTAAGAGCAATAACACAAGTGAAGACTGATGCTGGCAAGGATGTCTAATTTGTCTATTGCTGCGTACAGTGAAAACTATTACAGCTACTATGGAAATAAATATGATGGTTTCTCCAATGATAGGAATATGCCTCCAGATCCAGCTATACTATTCTTGGGCATTTACCAAAGAGGAATTAATCCTACAGCAAGAACACTTACTCACCTCTGTTCATTGTTGCTGTAGTCATAATAGCCAGAAGCTGGAAGCAACCTAGGTATCGCCCAAGAGAAACATGGATAAAGAAAATATTGTTCAGCCGGGCGTGGTGGCGCACGCCTTTAATCCCAGCACTCGGGAGGCAGAGGCAGGAGGATCGCTGTGAGTTCGAGGCCAGCCTGGTCTACAAAGTGAGTCCAGGACAACCAAGGCTACACAGAGAAACCCTGTCTCGAAAAACCATAAAAAAAAAAAAAGAAAATATTGTTCATTTACACAATCAAGTATTACTAGTTGTTTAAATGCTGACATTATGAATTTATCAGGCAAATAGATGGATTAAAATACCATCTTGTGTGAGGTAGCACAGACCCACAAAGATAAAGATAACCTGTACTTGCTTATATGTTGATATTATCTATTAAATAATTGACAATCAAGCTACAATCCAAAGAGCGAGAGAGGTTAAATATAGAAGAACAGAATAGGGCTATATATATGTATGTGTGTGTGTGTGTGTGTGTGTGTGTGTGTGTGTGTGTCAGGGGGAATAGAAGAGATATTTTGGGTGAGCTAGGGAGAGTGGGCATAGAAATGACAGGATCATGTGGGGAGAGGAGAGGGAGATGAGATTAAGGGAGAGAATGGTGGGAGAAACAGAATTGAGGTACATTTTGAGGGTCGTAGAAACCTAGTGCAGTATAAAGCCTTTCTAAAACATATGAAGGCAATCCTAATGAAGGCCTCAAATATGATTAAAATGGAGTCCTAATTGGCCATCTCTTGACACTAGATTATATTTCTGGTACCAGGATTGTGTTACATCTAATGGAGTTGTTGAGCAAAGGGGTCCCAAGGACATCCTCACAGAACACAGGGATGTCAAGACAGGTTTCTCTCCACAAAGTGAAAGCAAGGTCCCATTGTTAAAGAGAATATCCACATAATTCATTGAACATAGAGAGGTAGAGCTGGTGTCCACACAAAATCTTCACCCATTTGTGAGTCTTTAGTATAGGTTATCCCAAAGGAAACATAAAATACTGATCCAGCCAGAAAACCTGTGTGCTACAATCGGTCCTGTCTGCAAAATATGCTAGGGCAATGGTGGCACTAAGTTATGGAAGTAACCATTGAATATCTGATCTGACTTAATCCCACATCACAAGACTGAACCAATACCCAACATTGCATAATCCAGAAACAAAGATGAGATATCCCAGGTACTTAGGATAAAAACAAACATGACTAATCTAAAAAACAAAATGATTCCTATTGATATTCTGCTATACATGTATATACATGCCTTATTCATTCATCACCAGAGAATCTTTCTCTTGCATCAGTTGGGAACAAATACAGAGACCCACAGCCAGATGTTGTGCAGAAAGAGAGGAGAGATAACGAGATTGAGGGAGAAAGAGAGGGAGGGGGAGGGAAAGAGAGAGAGAGAGAGGAGAGTGAGACTTGGAATCTATATCTCCAAATTGGATTTATCCATCACATCCCACCACTTAATTCTCAGAGAATCTTGCAGAATTAGAGGTGAAAAGAGTGGTGGATAGAGGATCTTAGGAGAAAAAAGCTTTCTAAACCAACTGAGCAAAGCTCATATGAACTTACAGAGACATAAACAGCATGCACAGGGCCAGCAAGGCTCTGAACCAGGTTTTCTGCATGTATATTATAGCTTTCAGTATACTATTTTTTATCAGAATCCTTGGAGAGTGGGCAAATGGATATCTGATTCTTATGTCTTCTCTTGGATGTTTTCTTTATGTTGATTTTCCTTATTCAACCTCGATGGTATAGACTTTGTTACATCTTATTAATTTTATTTTGCTATATTTTTATACCTATTAGAAGGCTATTATTTTCTAATGAGAAATAGGAAGGGAACTGAACCAGATCAGAAAAAAGATGGGGAACAACTGAGAGGAGTAGATGAAGTCGAAACTGATCAGAATATATTGCATGAGAAAACAACTCTATTCTTTATAAAATGGAAAAGCAATGTTGAAATGAAAATATATATAAAAACATATGTCACCTCCCCCAAGTTCTTCCAGGTTCCTTCCCCTTCTATACACATCCAAATTTAAGTTCTTTCCCAAGAAAAGCAAAAAATAAACAAAAAATACAACAAATTCTTCAAGTCAAGAAAACAAAGTAAAACAACAAATGAAAAGTCAAAAGGAGAGAAAAGAAAGGAAAACACACACACACATACACACACACACACACACACACAGAGAGAGAGAGAGAGAGAGAGAGAGAGAGAGAGAGAGAGAGAGAGAGAGAGAGGGGTGAGAGGAGAGGGAGAGAGAGAGAGAGAGGAGAAACTTATGGAGTCCAATTACATCTTGTTCAACTACTCCTGAAGCTTGTCCTGGAATAATTTACATACCCAGTTTTACTCTATTGGAAAAAAACTGATTTTCCCACACACAGCTGGTATAACTGATAGCTCAGTTTATTCACTTTTTAAGTATAACAAAATAAAATATACTAAAAAAGTTTAAAATATCACACCATCACATCAAAGTTGAAGAAGACAAACCAACAGAAGGATAGAGCACAAGAGAAGGCATAGGCACTAAAATTATAGATTCACTTCTTTGTACACTCAGGAATCCTACAAAAACACTCAGCTGGAAACAATATTATATATGCATAGTGAACCTGGTTCTGACCTCTTAGGGCCATCTACATGCTGCCTCAGTCTCAGTGAGTTCAGTCTACTTTCTGCCAAGTTCCTGATCTGTGAGGGGAAGTACTTGATGATCACATTCCATTTAGTGCTGAATGCTCCAAGTCTTTCACTCTCTGCACAATGTCTGGCTATGGATCTCTGTATTTGGCACCATTAGCTAAGGGACAAAGCTTCTCTGCTGATATCCATACAGGGTAGTGACCTGTGAGTATAGAAGAATATCACAATTAATTTTCAGACCTAGAGTTTTACTCCATATCCCTGGCCTATTAAGACCATAATCTTTGTCAACTAAGAAGTGTTCATTATAGGTTACATCTAATGGAATGTTCCCTAAAAAATTAAGTTATTGATTGGCTACTCCCAGAAGCTTTTGTCATGATTTCCTTGCCACATCTTTCAGCCAGGAAACCATTAGAGATAAAGGGTTGTTGTCAGGCATGGTGTGTTTGCTTCCCTTTAGGTAGCAACCATAGGAACTTCCTGTAGTTAAGATCCTGGGAAAGTGTGAGTTAAGTTTCTCTGTAGGCACCAGATCAACATGGCACATATCTAAACATAATAGAGGCTGTATACAGCAAGCCAATAGCCAACATCAAATTAACTGGAGAGATACTCAAGGAAATTCCTCTAAAATCGGGGACTAGACAAAGCTGCCCACTCTCTCCATATCTCTTCAATATAGTTCCTGAAGTTCTGGCCAGAGCAATAAGACATCAAAAGGAGATCAAGGGGATCCAAATGGGAAAGGAGGAAGTCAAATTATCCCTATTTTCAGATGTGACACCCAAAATTCCACCAGAGAACTCCTACAGCTGAAAAATACCTTCAGCATATTGGCTGGATACAAAATTAACTCAAAAGTCAGTAGTTTTCCTATATACATATGACAAACATGCAGAAGAAGAAATTAGGAAAACTGCACCCTTCATGATAGCCATAAGCAATATAAAATATCTAGGAGTAACTGTAACCAAGCAAGTGAAGGACTTGTTTAAAAAAAAAAAAAAAAAAAACTTTAAATCTCTGAAGAAAGAGATTGAACATGACATCAGAAGATGGAGGGAGCTCCCTTGTTTGTGGATCCGGAGAATTATCACAGCAAATTGTCTTCAACAATAGGCCTTGCTGTTAATTTTTTCAGAGCAAGTTACCTAGTTTTAGAAACAGCCAGAGTTGTTTGGGGATTTTCATGGGAACTTTGATTAACAATTCAACAGGATGCAACACAATCCTTGTACTGAAGGCTTCATTTGGTGACTAGAGATGGCCAGTGGGGCTGTGTTTCCCCAATTATATTATTTAATTTACATTCATAACTGTATATATTTTAAGAAGGTTGTATTGTATTTGATTTTCACACCACTTCTCAAATATCCATAATTTTAGTTCTTTCCCTGTACTCCCTCCCGCTATCCACCTCTAATCCCCCTCCCCACTTGATCCATCCATCCCACCTCCCCAACTAGCAGGTTATCGATTCTTTTTTCCTTTATTTATTTATTTATTTATTTATTTATTTGTTTTACATCCTAAGCATAGCTTCCCTCTCCTATTACTTACCCTCCCCCCCACACATCCCCTCCCTCCATTCTATGCTTCCCTACTCCTTAGAGAAAGAGGAGGTCTCTCATGGGTAGCAACCTGTCCTAGAACATTAAGTCACTGCAGGACTAGAAGATGATCTCCTACTGAGGCCAGACAAGGCAGGCATCAGGGTCAGAGAGGGTATCTGTTCCAATTGTTGAGTGACTAACATAAAGACCAAGCTCTGCATATGCTACATATGTGCCAGGGTCTTAGGACCAGTCCATGAATGCTCTTTGGTTAGTGGTTCAGTTATTATGACCTCCATGGGCCCAAATTAGTTGACCTGTAGATCTTCCTATGGATTCCTGACCCCTCCAGCTCTCTCAGTCATTCCTCCAAGGCTTTCATAGGACTTATGAGCTCTGTCTAATGTTTGGCTGTGGGCCGCTGCATCTGTTTTCATCAGCTGTTGGTGAAGCCTCTCAGGGGAGTTATGCTAGTCTACTGTCTATAAACATACTAGAGTAACATTGATAATATCAGAGATTGGTTCTCTCCCATGGAATGGGTTTCAAGTGGGGCTGGTCTGTGTTTGGCCATTTCCTCAATATTTGTTCCATCTTTATCCCTGCACATCTTGTAGGCAGAAGAAATTTTGTGTCAAAGGTTTTGTAGGTGTGTTGGTGTCCTTATCCCTCCACAGGAAGTTCTACCTGCCTACAGAAGGATGATGCTTCATGCTCTATTCCTAAAGAGATCCATTTGTTCCCTTTACTCCCTTACTCTATATCGATCCTCTGTGGTTCTATTAACTGTAGCTTGGGCTCCATTGCCATTGTAGCTAATACCCAAATACAAGCACGTGCATACTATATTTATCTTTCGGGGTCTGGGATATATCACTCAGGGTGACATTGTTCTAGTTCCATTCATTTGTTGACAAACGTTATGCTGTCATTACTTTGTTAAAAGCTGAGTAAACTATTTTATAAATGTACTACATTTCTTTATTATTCAGTTGATGGACATGTAGGTTGTTTATAACTTCAGGATATTATGAACAGATCAGCAATTAACATGGTTGATCAAGTGCCTCAACAATAGGAAAATTTTAATATAAGGACATCATTTTACCTTTTTATCTCCTTCCTCCAAACACTACTATATGCTCTTCCATGATTTCCTTGAAATTTATGGTCTATTTTTTTCATTAATTGTTATTACATGCAATTGTGGTTATTACATTTACCAAACTACATTGATAATATATTGAACATATATTTTATTATTGAAATATAAAATCTTTCATTTTTACTGCACTCCTCAAGTGCTGAAATTATAGATGTGTACCACTATGGTCAATTTAAGTATATTCTTTAATAATCATTTGCAGCTTGAGCAATTAGAGTTCCATGATTATGTCAGTCTCTTAATATTTTCACAAATTGAAGATGCTTATGATAAATATTAATTTATCTTTTTTACGTCTTTTCTTTAATATTCTTTTATACATTTCTCTATTTTGCTGTTTTTATTGGTGAGATTTTCTGTAGTAATTCTTTTGTCAACTGAAGTAAGGCTCCTTTTATATTTCTGAGAATTTTTCTATAGAAGAAATCAATATACATGAAGTTTTATTTAGAAATTGAATATTTTTTAAAGCTACATAAGTACTGCAATTCTATTAGTTCTCTACCTTTTGGAATCTTCTAAGGTCTATTTGTACTTTAGTAAAACAACTTTTAAAGTATATAAGGTTTAAATTGATTTTTTTTCTTAAAAAAAAAAACACTTTATTTTTACTCTAATATTTGAAAGGTTTTTCTTTTAGTTGTTAGCCTTGGCGAACAATTTTGACATAATTATTTGATCTTGATGATTGAAAGTCTCTGTTACAATATTTTGTAGTGGTGTTGAGAAGTTAATTTTTAAATTTTCTTTTATATTTATTCTTTATGTGTTTGTGTGTGGAGGAGTGCATTACTAATGATCTTGTAGAGAGTTCAGATAAATTTTTTCAACTGTTTTTCTTCCATTTCACTATACAAGTCCTGGTGATTGAATTGATGTCAGGAGCCATAGGACCTTGCCTGACCTGCCCCAGTGGCTGAGAGGCCCTGCTGCAGCTGCCTGCATACTTGAGATAATTATTCTGCCTGGCAACCACAAAAGATCCAGTCTGACCTTGAGAAAGAGAACATTCGGTGTATCGCGACTTCTGAATAATCGCCCCACGCCACACCTGCTGTCCTTGGGGACTGGCCCAGAAGATTTTGTAACTTCCCACTGCATTCCTTCCTACCCCCTGCCCTCCCCGAAGCTCACTTTAAATTTGAATACCCCCATACAATAAACGGCCCTTGACAAGCAATGTTTCCCTGGGCCCTGTCGTCTCTCTCGCCCATTCTTTATTCACAGGTCGCGACCCTCCTCGCTGCTCCATGAATAACTGAACCCGCGGGTCGGGGAAAAATTGAGAGGCCAGTGGTGATGGCTTTCTCTGCTAACCTCCTCCCCCATCTCTCCACCACCTCTTTGTCTGATCTTTCTTATCATCTTCCTTCCCACAAATAGTTCTCATGTTTGTTTTAATAAGACACACACCACACACACACACACACACACACACACACACACACACACACTCCTATATTTGTTTATATATACAAGAGTACCATATTCACTCATCCCTTTACCCTTTCTGTTAGATATCTCACTCCTTGCTCCTTCCCCTTCTAATTTCATGCTACAAGGGAGACAGCAAGCACTGGGCATTTTCCGAATCTGGCTCATTTCACTTAATAAAATGACTACCACATCCTTCTATTTTCGTATAGATACTGTGTTTTATTGTATTTTAAAGATGAATAAAAGCTCATTATATATTATAAATATATGACATTTTCCTCCATTCATAGACATGTGGACCTGTTCCAAAGTTTTGAAACTTTCAAGCCCTCTATTTCACCATCCAGTTTTCTAGTGATCATATTACACCCAGGAGTTATAATTTTCTTTTATTTTATTCTCTGCTTCTGACTCTTGCCTTCATACTTTTTTCTCAGTTTAGATGTTGGCTAAGTACTTGATTAATTGCTCCAATTATTTTTTCCTGTTTTTAATTTTCTCAATCTTTCAGTTTTGGTTTTAATAATTACATAATCATATTTGATGAGTTAATGAAAACATCTGGTTTCTCCTCGCCCACTACCTTCATTGGTAGCTAGAAGTTAGATCAACTAACATATGAAAAGATGGATAGAAAAATAGTTAAGTACACATATAATTAATTGAAATTATATTGTAGTTTCTCAAACCATTCTTGATTTCCTTACGGAGGAAAAATCATATCTTTTTTTATATGTTAACTATAAAAGCTTCCCAATTATTAAAGTATGTGTTACCTTCAGCAGTAATAATATCTCATAAAAGTTTAAAGGGTAAACCCAAGCAATGGCAATAGTCTGCAATGTCGGTGGAAGTCTATGAGACCACTGAGAACCAATATGAAAAGGAATAACCTATACTTAAAAACTAACCAGGCTTTCTACTTATTGTCCTGTGCCATAGGCCCTATCATATGTAGGTAAGGCATTGTCCCCTAATGTATAGGGCAAATCCATTTAAAACCCTTTGGTGCATGTATTTATACATATTTTTAAAATTCTAAAGTAAAATTTATATGACATTTTCAGAAGTGTTTAAAGATAGTTATTCATATCCACAGTGCTTCTTCTACCTGTGTACCTCTCCCACACCCTTTAACTCCTCCGGTTTCCTTATGACTCTTTATCCCATCATACCAGCTCAACTATATTTCCCTGTCTTGAAATCTTCCCATTGTCTGTTACTAGTTTCATGGTTTCTAAAGCAACAGGAAAGCCCCATTATTGAAAACATCATATATTTGAGTCACAGGACTTGGATATATAAATTTGGTTCTGAATCGGAGGCTTCCTCCTCACCTGCTAGATTTCATAGTGCTCAAGTGTGCTATATATGCTTTGTGAAGAAAAATAAATACTTATTTTTTAATCAAATTGTGAAATCTGCAAGCCAAAAAAGCAATTGGTATGGCAAGATATGGCTACTGGTACAACATTGGAACAAATATTATGGCAATAACCAAAAACTTTCTGGTTATACTTAAGGCCAATCCCATATGACACCTCTCATTTTTTGTGGTATTATTAACTCAGCCAAACCTATGGCTGATTAAGTAATAAACCATATGAGATAAGCTAATAATATATATCTGCTAAATGATTATAATAATAAACTGATCCCTATGTTCTTTTATTTGTACTCACAGATTCTTTTGCAGACAGTTGCTGTTAATATAAAGAATCATAAGCAGTCAACATGGATAGAAGATGGAATTTCAGAGTCCTCAAACTCTAAAAGCTTAGGGATTTTCAGGGGGAAGAGATTTGAAGAAGCAGAGTTTGTAGACATCTTCAGAGAAAGAATATATGCCTGACATGTCAGGGCCATTGTACAGTCACTGTACCCATGCAGCAATATAAGATATGCATACAGTCTAACAAACCAAAATTTGCAAATGAATAAAGGAGGACCTCATGATTTTCTACACTTAGCTAAGTCTATATGGACAATTGATAGACGCTAGAGAAGAGAGACTATGTTTCTTCAATGTTGTGGCCTTTGAGACAATATCCATGGTCCAGTAGACAAACACTATTGCACATAGAACACTACTAAGAGGCATTAAGAGAGCTTAAAACAAAACACTAGAAATTGAAAAGAAAAAAAAAGCAATTGAAAAGGAAAAGTATTCATGATTATAGTAGAGGGGAATTCCAGAGGGTGGGTTTTATCATAACGTATATGGACAAATTCTCAAACAAGTTTTAGAGCAAAGCTCTCAATAATTTCTACATCTTAATTTGATTATTGTCTGACTTCTTAAGTTGAGATGCCTGAATGTAAGGAACTGTTTCTAACAATATTTCTATTTCTTTCAGATAGTTCAACCAAGCATAAAAACAATTATATGTGTGTGTGTGTGTGTGTGTGTGTGTGTGTGTGTGTTTGTGTGTGTGTGTGTAAAACAATTAAATTTATATAATGACATAAGAAAAAACAGACTGCAATTAAATGTACTGTGCAAATATGTAGTTGGAGACACAGTTTCTATTTACTAGATTTCAGGGCAAAGCATTTTCTTCTCATTTGGAACTGGGGCATGGATTATTAATTGAACATGCTGATTGCATGCCAATTCCACTTTTTCCCAGACTACACTTTCAAGAGTTTTTCAACTTTATGAAAATCAGGGTTCATGTTGTGTATTCATTGCTAATTCTTCTTTGGTAAAGCTTAACTTTTTTAAAAAACATATTCTTCCTATGTAAATTCAGTATCTTCAGCTTCAGAATTAGAAAATACCCTCAGAGCAGTCCACATTTCTTCACACTTCCTATAACAGTTTGTCTATCTCTGATTAATTCTGTTGCAATTAGTTAATTTGGCTAAGGTATAATTTTTGAAATATTGAAATGTACAATAGATGAACCAGGAAAACATTATAAAACATTTAATTAATAATTATTCTATATTTAAAATATTTAATATATTTCAAACATTTTAACTGCTTTCTCATCTTGTTAAAAATTATCTCTGATGTGTTCTTGTATTCAGTTTGAAAGTAGTTTATTGAGTATTTTTGCATCAATGTTCATAAAAGAAATTGGTCTGAAATTCTCTTTCTTTGCTGGGTCTTTGAGGTTTAGGTATCAAAGTGAATGTGGCCTCATACAATAAGTTTGGTAATATATCAAATCGCTGAGACACACTTAAAGAAATGCTCAACATCTTTAGTCATCAGAAAAATGCAAATCAAAACAACTTTGAGATTCCATCTTACCCATAAGAATGGCTAAAATAAAAAACTCAAGTGACAGCACATGCTGGTGAGGATATGGAGAAAAGGGAATGCTCCTTCACTGTTGGTGAGAGTGCAACTTGTACAACCACTATGGAAATCAATCTGGCACTTTCTCAGAAAACTGGGAATAGAGCCACCTCAAGAGCCAGCTATTGAATTCTTTGGAATATACTGAAATGATGATCCACCACACCACAAGGACATATGTTCAACCATGTTCATTGCAGCCTTATTTGTAATAGCCAGAACCTTGAAACAACTTAAATGTCTTTCAGTGGAAGAAGGGATAAAGAAACTGTGGTATGTTTACACTATGGAATACTATTCAGCTACTAAAAACAAGGAAATCCTAAAATTTGTGGGCAAATGGATGGAACTAGAAATGATTCTGAGTGAGTTAACCCAGACCCAGAAAGACTCACATGGTATAAATTTAGTTATAATTGGACACTAGCCCAAAAGAGATGTCCCATGAAAATCTTCACTAACCAGGAGATTGGGATAGATGGAGGGACTTCATATTGTGACTCTATGTGAGAGAAATATGGGAGAATGGGGAAATAGAATATCCCAAGGATTCTAGAAACCTACAAGAAGAATATCATGATGGGAGGATGTGGACCCAGAGAGATCTGCTCAAACTACTGTACCAGCCAAGGACAATACATACAGTAAATATTGAACTCCTATTCGAATTTAGCCAATGTCTAGGACATTCTCCACAGTTGTGTAGAGTGTGGAGATTGACTCTGACATGAATGCTGGTGCCCCATATTTAACCACTTCGACATGGTGGGGATGCCTGGATGCACTCAGAGAAATAATAAGCAGGATAAGACTTCTATCTTACTCCATAGACTAGGTTGCCTCAAGCTTATCAAACTACACACTTTATACAACACTCCCTGTACTCCAGCCAATGTTTGGCTGCAAGTCTATGCATCTGTTTCTATCTGCTGCTAGGTGGAGCCTCTCAGAAGACAGATATACCAGGATCTCATCTGCAAAGTTGGCAGAGTATTATGAATAGTGTCAGGGGTGGAATCTCTCCAGTGGCATGAGAGTTTCAGGTTGGGCCAGGCATTCATCGGACATTCCCTCAATCTCTGCTATATTTTTATCCCTGCACATCTTGTAGACAGGGTATATTTTGGGTGGAAGGTTTTCTAGGTGGGTTGGTGTTCCTCTCCCTCTACTAGGAGTCCTGTCTAGTTAGAGACAGCATCTTCAGTCCCCATGCCCTCCTGCTATTTGAACTCTCAGCTAGTATCACCCCCATATCCTCCAGGAGCGAACTCTGTCATGGGTCTTCAGTTTTGTCACAGAGACGCCCCGGCCCACAGTTTCTCTTCTCTCTGCAAGCCCTCTGCCCTCTGATCCTGCTGATCTACTTCTGTCTATTCTATTTCCCATTCTGAGCAAGATTTAGGCCTCCTCTCTTGAATCCTCCTCGTTACTTATCTTTTATGGGACTGAGTTACCTCACTCAGGATGATATTTGGTAGATCCATTTATTTTTCTGCAAATTTCATGATGTCCTTGCTTTTATATAACTGAATAGTATTCCACAGGGTAATTTTACCACAGATTATTCATTTTTCAGTTGAGAGACACCTAGGTTGCTTCCAATCTCTGGATATTATGGATAAAGCTGCTATGAACCTAATTTCTTGTACAGTGGTGAATCTTTTTGGTGTATGCAGAGAAGTGCTTTAGCTGGGTTTTGAGGTACAGTGATTACTAATTTTTTGAGAAAGGATAGAAGGACCCAGAGAGGGGACAAGAGCTCCACAAGAAGACAAACAAAGCCAACTAACTAGGGCCCAGGGGGCATGAGGAGACATAAGCACCAACCAAGGACCCTGCATGGCCTGGACCCAGGCTCTCCACACAAATGTAGCCAATGGATAGCTTGGTCTTAATGTGGGTTTCCTAGTAAGGGGAGTGAGGCTGTCTCTGACATGGACTCTGTTGCCTGAATTTTGATCAATTCCCCATGGTGGGACTGTCACACCAGGTCACATGGGGAAGAGATGTGCTCAGTCCTGATACAACTTGATGTACTTGGGTGGGTTAGTAGAGGGTGGGGGAGGCTCTGCTTTCCTGAGGAATATGGAAGGGAAGATAGCTGAGAAGGGAGCAAATATGGGACCAGGAAGAGAGGAGGTGGGGCCTATAATCAGGTTGGAAAATAAATTAGTTAATTAATTTAAAGAAAACTATATGCTTTCACATCCTCATAGTACTCTTCCTACTATTTTTCAGACTTATAGAATCATTTTTATCAGTTGCTATCATACACATATATGTATTTATATATACACATATATTCCTAAAAATAACCTCGAACTTTGCATAATACTACTTATATCTATGTTTTCTCACTGACAATTTGGCACTGGACAACAAATTGGTATGCTCCTCTCTGGACAGGACACCCTTTTCACCTCCCAGTTATACAATGAATCATGTAGTTCATGTTTACAGATGTAGATATTGACCTAGAGACACAATCTTACTACCACTGATCCTCCAGCTCTCACTGTTAGTGGGATTGAAAACTGGTGCAACCACTTTTCAAATCGCTGTGAAGTGTTTCTCAAAAAGCTAAATAATTGTGACCAGATACACCACTCATTTGTATATATACAAAGAACTCAACAGTATATTCCACAGATATTTTCACAGTACATGGAAAAGTAAAACAACCTAAATATTCCACAACTGATTAATAGATAAAATATGGTACATTTAAACTATAGACATCTATTCAACTGTAAAGAATAAAATCATGAGCATTGCGGGTGAATCGATGGAAGAGTATATTGAGTCAGATAACCCGGATTCTGTTCTCTCCTGTTGGAGCCTCCTTGCTCCAAATCATCAGATGTACATAAAATGAATGAACAGAAACGGCAATGAAGTTTAATAGAAGCCCAACCGTGGGTCATATGCTCTTAATGTAGTTTGCTAAGATGCAAAATATTTCATTAATAGTGGTCAATTTTTTTTATTTCAAATCTATGATCATAATGAACATAACTAATACTATTTTGTTTTAATCTATTTTTTAATTATTGAGCATCAGAGAATTTTATATGCAATTGTCCTTTTGAGACATTAGATATCGTTCAGGATTTAAAGAAGCTGCAGTATATAGGAACCTATACTTCGAAGGTAATTCCTATTGACTATGAAGTGAAAATGGTAAAAAACAAACAGGCTGTATTTTGATTATATAGCATATTCTAATGCTATTGACAAACTCTAGATGAAATATTTTGTCAGTGTAAGTAAACTCAGCAGTACAAAAGACTTATGTAAAAAGAAGTTCAAGAAAACTTCAAACGATGTGAGAGAATGGCAGGGAAGACAATGTAGGCAGTGGATAGATTCTTTTTTTTTTTTTAATTTTTTTTTATTAATTTATTCTTGTTACATCTCAATGTTTATCCCATCCCTTGTATCCTCCCATTCCTCCCCCCGATTTTCCCATTATTCCCCTCCCCTATGACTGTTCCTGAAGGGGATCACCTCCCCCTATATATTCTCATAGGGTATCAAGTCTCTTCTTGGCTACCTGCTGTCCTTCCTCTGAGTGCCACCAGGTCTCCCCCTCCAGGGGACATGGTCAAATGTGAGGCACCAGAGTACGTGAGAAAGTCGTATCACACTCTCCACTCAACTGTGGAGAATATTCTGACCATTGGCTAGATCTGGGAAGGGGTTTGAAGTTTACCTCCTGTATTGTCCTTGGCTGGTGCCTTAGTTTGAGCAGGACCCCTGGGCCCAAATCTGCCTATCATATTGTTCTACTTGTAGATTTCTAGGACCCTCTGTATCCTTTTATTTTGCTGTTCTCCCATGCGTCTCTCATTTAGAGTCCCAATAGGATGCCTTCCCCTCTGTCCCAGTTTCCTGGTAAGTGAAGGTTTTCGTGGGACATGCCCCTTGGGCTAGTATGCAGATATAAGTGAGTATATACCATTTGATTCTTTCTGCTTCTGGGTTAACTCACTCATTATGATCATTTCTAGCTCAATCCGTTTATCCACAAATTTAGATTCTTGTAAGGTGAAATATTGACTTCCAGAAATGTAGATACTTGATAGTTAATGGTTCTCTTTAATAACATATCTCTCTACTCTAGGAAATGTTAATTCTATTTAAGGTGGTGCATTTGTACAGTTCATAGTTATATTTTTCAATACTAATTTTCCTTATATTTTTTGCAGAAAAAAATCCTGTTTAGAGATCAGATATGGAGATACCTCTGGAGCACCTTTTATTGTGCAAGATTGTTTTAGCTATTCTGGGTCTTTTGTTTTTCCATATGAAGTTCAGAATTGAACTTTCAATGTCTTTAAAAAATTGTGTAGGTATTTTGATAGGGATTGCATTGAATCTGTAGATTGCTTTTGGTAAGATGGCCATTTTTACTATGTTAATTTTCCCAATCCATGAGCAAGGAGGATCATTCCATCTTCTCAGGTCATCTTCAATCTCTTTCTTCAGAGTTTTAAAATTTTTTTCAAACAAGTCCTTCACTTGCTTAGTGAGAGTAACTCCTAGATATTTTATGTTGCTTGGGGCTAATGTGAAGGGTGTGGTTTTCCTAATTTCTTTCTCTGCAAGCTTGTCATTTGTGTATAGGAAGGCTACAGACTTTTTTGAGTTAATTTTGTATCCAGCCAATTTGCTGAACGTTTTTTATCAGCTTTTGGAGTTCTCTGGTGTAAGTTTGAGGGTCACTTATGTACACTATCATATCATCTGAAAATAGGGATAATTTGACTTCTTCCTTTCCCATTTGGATACCCTTGATCTCCTTTTGTTGTCTTATTGCTCTGGTTAGAACTTCGAGTACTATATTGAAGAGATATGGAGAGAGTGGGCAGCCTTGCTTTGTTTCTGATTTTAGAGGGATTTCCTTGAGTATCTCACCATTTACTTTGATTTTGGCTATTGGCTTGCTGTAAAACAATGTGAGCCTCAATGTGAGAAAAGTTCAATTGACTCTTGTTTTAATGGAAAACAATAAGGCCCTTTAATAATATGAATAACCAATACCATCTTTATTATAGAATAATGAATTCCATCTTTATTATGTAAAGCTGTGATATATATTAATGATAGATAGATAGATAGATAGATAGATAGATAGATAGATATCTGCATATCTTTGGAAATCCCTTTAAATATAAAACAGGTTATAAATATTGGGCCCCAGAGTTTGTGTGAAAGTCAGTCCCCACTCTCCACTCAACTGTGGAGAATGTCCTTTCCATTGGCTAGATCTGGGTAGGGGTTTGACGTTTACTGCATGTATTGTCCTTGGCTGGTGCCATAGTTTGAATAGGACCCCTGTGCCCAGATCGACCCATCATAATGATCTACTAGTAGGTTTCTAGGACCTTCTGTATTCTATTTCCTCATTTTCCCATGCTTCTCTCACCATGTCCCCTGGATGTGGAGGCCTGGCGGCAATCAGAGGAAGTATAGCAGGCTACCAAGGAGAGACATGATACCCTATGATCATATACAAGGGGAGGAAGTCCCCATCAGTCAAAGTCTTATGGGAGGGGATTAAGGGGAAAATGGGAAGGAGGAAGGAATGGGAGCATACAAGGGATGGGATAACAATTGAGATGTAATATGAATAAATTAATAAAATATATTAAAAATGGGTTATAAAAGTAGAGGATGAAAAAATATCATATTACATGCTGTGAATTTAAAGTGACTAGGTGACTGGTACTTATAAAACTATGTGCTAGAGCCCTGTGGAATGCATTATATAGATTTATATTCATCTCTAAGTATGAAATATGAAAAAAAAAGTTATAAAATTGTCAATGTCCCCAACAGATAGACAAGCTTTGCCTTCAGCAAGTATATTGTTTTCTTACTGCTGTGAAAAACTTTCTGACAAAAAAACAACTTATAGGGAAGAATAATGGTAGGTGAAGTTTCCAGGTAAATGTCAAAGAGCATGAGATTACTAGCTTCCATCTCAGAAGATCAGGAAACAGACATTTTGGATCACACTAGGAACAGGTGTGAACATCTTCCTCCAGTGAGGATTAGACAGTGCTAGTGACCGACTTGTTACATCACCTAAATTTACATACAATACTAAGTGCAACCTGAAGACAGAGAGTAATAGAAATGAGTCTTTTTAAAAAAATTTTTTTTATTAATTTATTCTTGTTACATCTCAATGGTTATCCTATCCCTTATATATCCTCCCATTCTTCCCTCCTTCCCATTTTCCCATTATTCCCCTCCCCTATGACTGTTCTTGAGGGGGATTTCCTCCCCCTGCATATGCTCATAAGGTATGGCACCAGCCAATGCCAATACAGGCGGTAAACTTTAAGCCCCTACCCAGATCTAGCCAATGGTCAGAACATTCTCCACAGTTGAGTGGAGAGTGAGATATGACTTTCTCACATACTCTGGTGCCTCACATTTGACCATGTCCCCTGGAGGGGAAGACCTGGTGGCACTCAGAGGAAGGACAGCAGGTTACCTAGAAATGAGTCTTAAATGGACATTTCACATTCACACCATGACATTCTGCTTCTGATCCCAATAGGCTCATGGCTATTCCATAAAATGAAATGTACTCAATACAACTTAATAAATCTACTGCCTTATAATTCTAATATTGTTTAACTCAAAGATTTTTCTAACACTCAAGGTAATCTCCCCACTGTTTACCATAGTAAAATCAAACGCTTAACCATACATTTACTGCATACTATGTGAAAGAGTAAAGATTCTATTCTAAAAAGTAGGAATGGTAAGAAAACTAGGGCAGACCATATCAAAAGAAGACTGAAACCCAGAAGGGAAAAGGGCAAACCCAGCACATTGCTGTGTAACCTCTCCTGGCCTGTAGTGCTTCCTGAAGAGATGTCTCATTTTCCTAGCATCTGCAACTTCTTAAAATCTCTTTGTAATTCAGACTGCAGGTACACTACTTCTTGAGCTTTCTATTAATCAAGCTGGACATCCAGTACCATTTGTTATCCATTACCTGACCTCAGGTGACTTCCAAAACAATGGTGGAAGCTTTCATTATTTTGTGGACTTTAGTGGTTGTATTCTGCGTACATTTAAGACATTACATAGATAATTGTACCCAGGTCTGACGCTAGGTCTACATGTAGACTTTTCTCTTTGGATCACCACTACAGTAGCCAAGAGTCTCTACAGCTAAATGTGGGAAACCAGTTGTCTAGGTCATTTTTGAGCAAATAAACCCCATGGAGCTATTCTTTATTCTGAAAATATTTTTCGTAGATACTCTGGTCCAAATGAGTTTTCAATTTTATTTCTTGGAGCCTTAAGTTTGTGTTAGCTTGTCTCCAGACACCTTTAAAGTTGCCTTAGTACAAAATGCTGGTTTGTTTAATAATGCTTATACCTATAATGACGATAATTTCTCTAACAATGCTAATGTCTTTAATGTCTCTATTGGTTCTAGTCCCATCAAGGAATACAGGCACAGCATTTCCCTTTTCTTTCTTGCCCAACATTCTAACTGGGTCCATGCTTTTTTTTCTTGCTGAACTATGTATTTTTACACAGCTCTACTTCCTCTCACTATTAAACTTAGGCAAAGTTACTGTACAACAGTACCTGAATGCTTTCTGCCTAGAAATTTTCTTCATTGTCCTCATGATGTTAAGCATGGCAGCAGGTAGATGTACTGCTAGAGAAATATCTGGGAGCCTTGCACACCTTGGATCCACAAGATAGCAGCAGAGACAGACAGAGAGAGAGAGAGAGAGTGAAAAATTAAAGTGTCCTCCAACAAGGCCACACCTCTTAGTCCTTCATAAACTGTCCACCAATAGAGATAGTTTGAGCCTATGTGGCCATTCTCATTCAAAGTCTCACAAATACCTCCCAAACGTATGCAAAAATCCTCCCCACTGAGAGTAACTATTCAAATATCAAATTCAATGAGATGTATGAGCCAAGTCATTAAAATCCATATATCTTTATAAACTACTTAATAGATATTTTATAAAATGTTCTTACATGATTAGACAATATCATAGAAAATTTTATATCCTTACAATATATTCATTTATTTCAATAACTATTACCATCTCTACTGCACATAAGATGAGTTAATAAGGAGTTTCACACCTCAACTATGAATATATTTCCAATTTTATTCCTCCACTAAACATTACCTCTTACAAGTTTTATATTGTTTAACCAACCTAAAATACCTTGACCATTGTCTTTAATTTTATTTATAGTCATTTGTTTCAATGTCAGTTCTATTAAACAGTCATACAGTAATTATATACATTTTTAACCCTCCTATAAACCTCACTTTCACTTTATGGTTCACAATTATAATTTATTGAGAAATGAGTAGCTGAAAATACTTTTTACTTTTCCCTTTTATTAAAAAAGATTCTTTTCTCCTATATCCTGATTGGAGTTTCCTCTCCCTCTGCTCCTCTGATTCCTTCACAACTCCCATAACACTCAGATCCAGTCCCCTTCTATTGCTCATTAGAAAGAACCTGGATTCTAAGAAAAAACTAGAGAACATTACAGAATAAGACATAACAAGATTTTTAAAAATCCCTTCATATCAATGTTCAACAAAGGAAAACAACAGAGGGAAAAGAGCCTCAAGAGAAGACAGAAGAACAAGAGACCTATTTATTTTTAAGGGACTCATAGGGTGCATAAAAATACAAAGCTAAAATATAAATGCAAGGAACCTGGTGAAGACTCCTTCTGGCCCTCTGCTTTCTACTTCATCTGAGCTTTGATCAATTGATTTAGAGGACTTTGTTCTCCTGGTGTCCCTCACGACCTCTGGCTCTTACACTTTTTTCTCCTTTCTCTTCAATGGGGTTCCCTGAGCTCTGAGTGGGAAGGATTTAATGAAGACACTCCATTTAGAGCTGTGTATGCCAAGGAGACTCTGTCAGGGTGTGTCAGCCTCTGTTTCTGTCTCTGTCTCTGTCTGTCTGTCTGTCTGTCTGTCTCTCTCTCTCTCTCTCTCTCTGTCTCTCTCTCCGTGTGTGTGTGTGTGTGTGTGTGTGTGTGTGTGTGTGTGTGTGTGTGTGTGCTTAACATCTGCCTGTGGTGTCTGTAGGTTTGCCTACCATATGCTGTGGAAGAAAGCTTCTCTGATGATGACTGAAAAAGGTACTGATCTATGAATATAGCAGAACATCATTAGGAGTTCTTTTTGCGGAGAGAGCATTGTTTTGACAAGTGGTCTTTGGTTTTACAGTGGTCTCTGAAGCATCTACTCTGTGGTTCAGGTGATTAAAAAAGTGTTGGGTATGGATTCCATCTCATGGAGTGACACTTAATTCAAATTAGACATTGGTTGGTTATTCCTACAAGTTTTGTGGCACCATTACCCTACCATATTTTACAAGCAGAATTGATTGTATATCAAATGGTTTATGGTTGGATTAGTAAATACTTTTCTGTTTTGATAGCCTACAGAATACCTTCCCATTCCCAAAAACAATAGAATATAGTGTTGAAGGTTCTATGTAGCTTCCAGTTGTACCTCACCACATTCAATGAGTCGTGTAAATGCTGTCTTCAGCAGTGAGGACTTGCTATTGGTTTGCAAAGAGAAACCGTTTATCTTGGCAACAGATTTGTGCTGCTTGGACATTTTTATGGCATTCCTTCGACAGACCAACAACTCAAGTGGATGTAACCATGTCGTTGCACTGGAAGATATGTTTGGTGATGAGAGATGGTCTGCTCTGATTCTGTCTACCTCGTTATTTGGAGATTTCAATAGAATTTTCTTCATATTTTAGGGAGTTTCCACTACACAATGTTTTGGTGCCACCTCTAAAATGTCCCTCTGTTTTATCTATATAACCTCTCATCGTATTCCCTCCATCAATGCTGTCTCTAGTGCCCCTCCCCAGCTGATACTCCTGTTCCTCCTGCTCCCACTCCACACTTAAAATATCATCTATTTTGCCCTGCCATGGGGAACCATGTGTCTTCCCTAGTCATTAATTTACACCCAACTTCTATGTATATGGCTTATAACTAGATTATCATATATTTAATGGTTAATATCCACATATAAACAAATACATACATATTTATCTGGGTTTGGATTACCTCACCCAAGCATGTCCCATGAAAGTCTTCACTTACCAGGAAACTGGGAAAAGAAGGAGGACATCCTATTGGGACTCTAGATGAGAGAAGCATGGGAGAATGACAAAGTAAAAGAATCCAGAGAGTCCTAGAAACCTACAAGAAGAACATTATGATAGGCAGATTTGGGCCCAGGGGTCCCACACAAACTATGGCACCAGCCAAGGACAATATAGGCTGTAAACTTCAACTCAGATCTAGCCAATGGACAGGACGTTCTCCACAGTTGAGTGGAGAGTCGGGTCTGACTTTTACATGTATTTTGTTGCCCCATATTTGACCACGTCCTCTGGATGGAGAGACCTGGTGGCACTCAGAGGAAGGATGGCAGGCTACCAAGAAGAGACTTGATACCCTATGAGCATATACAGGGGAAGTAAGTCCCCCTCAGTCACAGTCATAGGGGAGGGGAGTAGGGGAAAATGGGAGAGAGGGAGGAATGGGAGGATACAAGGGAGGGGATAACCACTGAGATGTAATATGAATAAATTAATAAAACAAATTTAAACAAACAAACAAACAAAAACCAAAATGATTTCTTCTACTTTCGTCTATTTGCCTGCAAATTTCATGATGCCAGGTATATAATGGCTCAGTACTGTTCCACAGTATAAATATGCCATATTTTCTTCATCCATTCTTCTTTGTGGAACATCTGAATTATTTCCAGTTTGCGACACTATTAATAGAGCAGTAGTGAACCTGATTGAGCAAGGTTCTTGTGGTATGATGAAGCATATTTTAGTTACATGTCAAAATGTAATAAAGCTAGATTTTAGGGTAGATCAATTCCCGAGTAGCTGCTATACTGATTTTTGAAGTGGAAGTTTCTGGTTTCTCTATATTAAAAATCTCCATTGTAATATGTGATGTTTTTCTGGAAGCTGTCTTGCAAGAGGGCATGTGATATTTTGCTCAAAACAGACACAAAAATCATGTGATATTTAGAAAGAATATAAGTAGAACCACCAAAGACAGTGAGAGGATGCATTTTGCATTGCAACACTTCACTGCCCTACACTTTGTAGAGAGAAATGCACCAGAGCACTTCTCTTGGTATTCTGACTGATTCTGCAGACTCCTGCCAATTTGGTGGAGCTTGAAGTTTCAGCAGGCTTGTGCCATCATTACTAATTCATGTAGCTCTTTGGTGTTTCTTTTGGACTAGACTGCGGGTACCCTGACAAGAAAGAGTAAGCTCATCCCCAAGGAACTATTTCTAAACAGGTCCACAGCCCACTTTATCTATTAACCTTCTTTCTCCCCTACCTCTGGTAAGTGGATTAGACAAGCGATAGAAGCATTTAAGAACCATAAATTACATAGCTTTTTTTTTTGTAAATCAAAGCTTTCAGATTTTATTTAAAATAGTTTAATTATATATTATATAACTACTGAATATTAATAAAATTAAATAAAAATGCTAGGTAAGAAAAATAGCACTGTATTCTACAAATTATGATCAAACTCAAAGTAAAATATTAATTAATTAAGCTATCTTCTTCAATGAGTAGTGAAAGTACTAAAATATCACAAAGGAAACTTTACGTCTATATATGAAAATACTCAGAAAGTTGATATGTTAGTACAGTCTTTCTTTCATCAGCAGTTGCTTTCAAGAAGCCTGTCTTTTTAAATAAAGACCCCTAAGATGTCATGATTTCATGGGTTTAGAGGTCCAAAGAAGAGCATGAATTGTGTTATGAATCTAGAACTTTCATGCAAGACTATCCTTACCATATTCACTTTTGTGTAATATTTAGTTCCCTAAAGATCTTTTATTTTCCAGTTCATAACATCATTATGTGCACTTTAGTGCACAACATTAGCTCTCTCCTTACTGTCTGAACCTATGCCACTCTGTAGTAAGAAATATAGCTACATGCCTAGAAGACTTTAAATGTCTTGTTATAGTATTGTTTCATAGTTTCATGCTTTTAATGTTATATATGCAGACATATGTGCATATATTTAACATGAATATATAAATTGTATGGATTGTAGCCAGAAATGCAGAACTGATGGCGCTTTCAGCAAATATGGCCATTTGGACCCCTTGTGTTCTACTTGACAAAAACCTCTCCTATTCCCTCCCTTCGGTGACCTTTCAGAGAACTCTCCAGGAGACCTCCTGTCTTTAGCTTCCTCAATAACCAGATATAGATCTGTTTCACCTACGTTAACTCCAGTCCGTTTGCGCAGGGCCACCTGACCATGAAGGGAACATTGCAGTATGCAGCAGTAGGGGGCTGACCTCACTCTCACCCTAGTTCCCCTCTGCCCCCACCCCACATCCTGCCTTGTGCTTATAAGCAGCCTGAGAAAAATAAAATTTTGTCAGCTTGATCAGACTCTTTGACTTTCTGTCCATTCCTTGCGTCTCTTGTCCCCACCCCCCGCCCCGCCCATTCTCTCCCTAGGGGTCCATGGGTCTCAGTGGACTGTTCGGCAGGTCTGGACACAGAACCAACATTGAAAATTTAAATGAGCTGAAGCATTTTGTGATAGTCTAAATTAAATAAAAATATTCCATGGAAATTTTTCTTTATTGCTTCCATACTTCTATGGAGCAAATTGTAATAAGATTAGAAATGCATTTTCAATAAACATATGTAATTTATTGAACTTTAGTTTCAACTTCTAGTCATTATAATACTTTTTTTGAAAATATAAATGGGTTTTGTTTTAAACCATAAAAATCAGTAAAATATAAAATTAAAATATAAAAGTCCTCTGTCAAAGCAAGATTTCTGAGAATCAAAAAAATATTATTTTCATTCTCAGGAGGTAGGTAAGACTTGCCAGCATATTAATTCTCCAAGGCAGTCAAAAAAGTCCTGTAGTCAGAACTGGGTAATGAGTAGAATGAAGGTCGTAAATAGAAACTAGAGTTAGAGAACAGAATGTGATTCATATTGTCTGCTTTCTTCAAAAATAATATATTATGAAGGAAGCACTCAATTTTTTTACTCTCCTTGAGTTTACAACCTTACAGTCAAGACTTGTAGGAGGAGAAAATAACAATTACCCACTTTTTGGAAGAACAGATTTTTCATACCCCAAATCAAAGAAAAAAGTTCATCTCACACTAAGACTAAAGATTATGTTAGAAATGGAAGGCTCAACAAAAACATAATTTAAAAAATAAATAAAGGGCTGAACAGAAGGATGAAAATGTGTAACGACAGATAATGAAAATGTGTCAAATGATTGAAATCACTGGCCAAAATGCATTTGTGTGTGTGTGTGTGTGTGTGTATGTGTGTGTGCACGCATGCAGAGAAATCCAATAGTGTGTAAATATGAAGATACTGATGTGTAAAAGATATGTATGAAATACAGAGTAAATATTATATATTTATACAGAGCTTTCATATGAAAAGCAAAAAACACATTTTATAGTAATTTCATTCAAAGAAATATGTATACTAACAAGAGAACCACATTATTTCTCACAAAAATGGTAAAAATTTTTTAATTAACCTCTCTATTGTAAGCAAAATATTAATACATTTCAAATAGCAATAGCTAGATACTGATATAGTAAACGAGACATAAGATGAAAAGGAATAAACTTCAAACAAATAAAAAATCAAATTAACAATATAAATGTTATATAAAGTAATTTTAGTAAAAACAGCATATTTCAAAAAAGGAACAGTGAAATTCTTAATTTGAGTTCTAAAAGTAAATTATATTTCAATACAAAGAAATAAAGTATATTTTAATCTATATAGAGATACAATTTTATTTAGTATTTACTGTATAAAAATATCTGTATCTTAATAGGTAGCACAAAGAAAAGAAACAGAAGATCAAAACTTTCCTGAAAATGATCGAATTAATAAGAGTCTCAAGTGATCTCGAATTAGATGGTGGCAGTGTGTAATGCCACATCCTTGTACTGTGAGTACCTTAGGTGGCAGTACGTAATGCCACATCCATGTACTTTGAGCACCTTAGAGTTAGAGGCAGGTTGGTTGAAATAATTGCAGCAACAGCCTTATCAACATAACAAGACACTATCTCAAACAAAGACAATAAACTTATAAGCACATTAAAAATGCACAGAGCAGAGCAAAAACAACCTTGCAGCTTAAAAAATGTGGACAGAAATGTAATTATAATGCAAAGTGAAATTTCAAGATCAAAAAAATATATTTGCACTCATATTTGAAATAAAAGAAGTGTTTTTTTAGAAGGTGAGAGAAGAAGTGGAAAAACTCTCTCTCTCTCTGTATGTGTGTGTGTGTGTGTGTGTGAGAGAGAGAGAGAGAGAGAGAGAGAGAGACAGAGACAGAGACAGAGACAGAGAGAGAGACAGAGAGAGAGTTATACATGTAGCAGAAAGAAATTCTGCTGGAAAATTGTACAATGCAATAATTATATGTAATGATAATTTATGCTTGAATATTTTATTCCTTAAGTATAAGGTAAATACAAAAGTACATAAATGTTTAAGTTATATAATGTGTATATGTACTGACACATCACAGAACACTTGATAGAAATAAAGAAATGTGTTCTGCCTTATCTATAAATGAACTCAATCAACTAATAAAAGTAGAATAACACACTAAAGTTACCTTGATAGTGTAGAGAATGTTGATCTAGATGTCAAGATGGAGCAAGTTAACATCTGCTTTAATGACAAAATCCTTGACACTGAGACGCACAGTAAATGAATGTATCGAGGATGTAAATTTACAAAAAAAATTGAAATGTGAAATAGGAAGCTAAAAATCTATAGCTAGTTATTGGAAGGCTATTTTAGAACTATTGGACAAGGGCTGAAAATTTTTAAATTAACTGGTTAAAATTTAAACTTAAATTTTTTAACCTATAAAAATTAATTTACTATTTTTAACCTCTAAGAACATTAGAAACTATTGCTGTTAATCTTTAAGTTTTCATCTGAAATATGTATATATACATGCATATGCATATATAAATGTGTAGACATGTAATAGCAGTTAAGGAATAAAGAAAGCATGTATTGAAAATTAGCAAAAAAGAGTATAGGGGAAGGAAGATAATGGAAGGAGAAATTACATAACTATAATTTAAAAAATAATACATGAGAAGAGCCACCCCTAACCCAAATAATCAACCACCTGAGTGATATGGCTTCGTGAAAACAAAGGCACATGAAAAACCAAGTCCACATTAAGTTTAGGTTTGTACCAATCTTTCAAAAGGAACAAATGTGAATTAGATTTGAATCTGCAAGACAGCCGTCACTAACTTCATACAACAAAGGCCTCTGATTGTACCCATCAAGAATGAGAATTACTCATTAAAAAACAAACAAAAAAGCAAAAATTTAAAAAAAAAAAGAAAAACAGCTATTTTGCATTTCTGATGTGCAAACTCTTCAGACACACTAACACCTCACATTGAACTGCTAGGCTAGTTTACCATTGAACAATAACCATTATTAACAAATTGAATATAAAACCATTCATTGTACAACCTAAAAACCAGTGCAGATCAGAATATTATGGTATTTTATGGCCTTGAAATTAAATCAGGTCATGTGATATTTTTACCACCAAAGACACAGAAGTGTAACAAATTATGTTTGTCTTTAATATACAATACTGAATTTATCATTAATAGAATAAATCTATAGTGAATAAAATATCTTTGAAAAACAGATTAATGAAATCTTTTGTAGGAAAATATCCAATATTTTCATTGTCAGTTGGCATTGTCAATGTCAATACTACTCAGAGTTCACAGGCTTTTGAAGTGGCATGATTGAAAAAAGTTCTTGTGGAAATCCTTTAAGTCTTGTGGAGAAAAGATAAATAAATGAAAAAATAAATATAGAACTAGAAAAAAACTGAACTTGTTAAACATTCTAATAATCCAAAAATAAACAGATGGCTTGTATTCAAACAAGCAAAGCAGCAGTTATGCACATCTGTGAAACACCAACAAAATCACATCTATCCTGAAACTTTTGCTGCCATATCACAGCAGGTTCAGAGAACAACATTTGTGTGATGATTACTCATGTTTTATAAAAGCTGCAATGACGCTCAAATAATTTTTCATGCCATATATAAGAAGGGCTTCTTCAATTTATTTCTTATGAAATGTGCTACTAACTGTCATGTATTATTAAGCTTGTTAATCATAGTGTCCTTTTGCAAATTTTTATTCACAAGCCATCTATTATTTGCTACAGCTTGGGAAAAAGTTCATTCATATTTACTTGGATATTTGAGGAAACACGTACACCTAACATCAGGTGTATGATAAATATCACACCTCAAAACTCCTGTGAAGCATACTGATCCCTGGCAGAACTGAGCACAGTTCTTTAGGCTCTAAACTTTTCTTGTTAATTTTCTTAAGCAGGCAGAAATGCCATCACCTAAAGTAGGGTGTTGGAGCCCCACGTGAAGCAACAGCAGCTCAGCCATCTGGAGAGATACTTTAAAGGATTTTATTGTCCAATTGGGTTTCTCTAGCTCTGTATGGCAGTCTGTAGACACCCACATTTTCTGCCTAGAAGTGCAAATGAATGCTTTTATTTCTGGAAATTCATGTAAATTGCTGCACTCCGGATAGCCAGACTGAAAGGCTCCTGGCAACCAAAGCCATTTCATTAGCCCAGTTAGAATGACATGCAAAAAATTCAGATCATCCTCTGTAAAAATCAATTCCTATTGCTAATTTTAATGAGCCCAGTATCTTGTTATATATTAAAAAACACAGAAGAGTTTAGCCTAATTTTAGTATCAAATAAAAATTCTTGTTTCTGAATGTTGTGGATACTCTGTAATTTGTTGTAATGAAGAGAGCCTCATCTTTGATGTTAAAGTGAGTTGATGATGAAGAACCAAAAAAACATTATGAATGGCTTAACATGACATACTGTTATTTTTATTTCCCTGATTTTTCACTTCAATTAAATCTATATTGATTACTGTGATCTAATTTGTTAATAGCTAAATAATTTCCATTGATTAGTAAAGCAAAAACTTCAAAGTTAATGAAAATTGGTGGGAATTTTCACTATTACTGAAGTAATTGTACTTAGGCTAAAAGTATTTAGGTAGGCCTATACGTCCTTGAAGGTGCAAGGGCATTGTTAGTGGTAGACAGAGGTAGGACACTGACATCCTATAGCTTAAAGAAAAATAAAATAAATGCCCTATATATAAAAAAATGTAGTCCAGTAAGTTACAAGTAAGAGAAAAACAAAAATAATAATCATGTAATCAAGGAGAAATCCCGGAGGAAAATTATTGTTAATGGCTAAAACTACATGGACAATATAAGACCATATACCAGTTATTAGAAAAAAGAAAAATATGAATAGCTTTTGGATAAAAACTCTACTAGCTAGGGACAGGACTGTGAATATTGATGAGTGCTAAAGAGTTTAAGGTGATATATTTGATAACTTTTGTGATGAAATGCTCAAGTTATGGTGTGAATGCTCCATTATAGATTTCAAAGCTACTTTGACATTTAGAGAAAAAGGAAATTTATATGAAACATAATTGTTAAGGCACGCAAGTATTCAGAACAAAAAACAAAGATTTTAATGCTTTGCATCACATAGATGTTGTGAGTACATATATTAATGCATAAAGAAATATATGATAGATATTATATTTTGTTCTAATGCTACAGTTTTTAAAATATATACTGTATCTTGTGTATTAATAATAAAGTTGCTGTTTTTGGCTCAGTGTTTGAAATATTAGACCAATAACGATCATGTTAATTGCTTGTCATATCAACAACAAAAAATGTATGATGGCATTTCACTTCTCTGTTCTTGAAACATTCTTTTGAAAAGAATAAGTAAACACAAATACATCAAACATGAGCACCAATTTAAAACTTTTTATATTATGCATCCCATTAATACTTAAATAGTAGATAACATTATTTTTTAGTTAAGTCATCCAAAGAAGTAATAAAGTTTATATTCAGGAATACCTGACAAGTATGCAGAGAGTAGACACATTCAAACATAGGACAAGTTCTTTAGAGACATAATGAATATATTAAACCAGCAAAAAAAAAAAAATATCAGGCAGTATATTTTTTTCTTTTTCTTAATTAGCAAACCAAGCCATGACTGTCTAAGTTTTAAATAAAGTACCTTAAAATTAAAATTAGAAATAATTCTAAGTTGGTAGAACTGAACTCTAATCTCAAATTTACAAAAGTTTCTTCTCACATTGAATAAATCTTCTCATGGTTAGCATCACTTTTTTTTTTTTATTTTTAGAATCACTTTTTGATGTACTAGAATGCCCCATGAATACAATAGTTATCGTGTAAATAACACAAGACAGACACTAGTTGAACCCTAATGTATATAATGAGTTCTTTTATTTTATATTAACAAGCAGTAAACCAATAACAAAAAAACTTACCAACTCATAATATTATATCTATAATTCTAGAAATTTCTGAAAAGCTGTGTGAAGGAATTCCTTTTGATTTGTAGCATATCTTAATTCCTATTGTTCTAAGTCTAGGATACGGCATATTTTAAAACTGCATGTGTATGTTGAAGAGCAATATATAATTATATTGTAGATTTCTCTTTAAACAAGAATTTCCCAAGAGCTGGGGTTATATCTCAGTGGAAACTCAATTGTCTAACAAGTTCAAGGCCTTGCTTAGCATAGAACAGCCCTTCTCAATGTCATTTGATTTTTTTCCCTAATAAAGTACCATAACAAAGAAGTTTTAAAAAATGATCATAATGAGTGAGTTAACCCAGAAGCAGAAAGAATCAAATGGTATATACTCACTTATATCTGCATACTAGCCCAAGAGGCATATCCCATGAAAGCTTTCACTTACCAGGAAACTGGGACAAAGGGGAAGACATCCTATTTGGACTCTAAATGAGAGAAGCATGGGAGAATAGCAAAGTAGAAGGATCCAGAGGGTCCTAGAAACCTACAAGTAGAACATTATGATAGGCAGATATGGGCCCAGGGGTCCTGCTCAAACTAAGGCACCAGCCAAGGACAATAGAGGCGGTAAACTTTAAGCCCCTACCCAGATCTAGCCAATGGTCAGAATATTCTCCACAGTTGAGTGGAGAGTGGGATATGACTTTCTCACGTTCTCTGGTGCCTCACATTTGACCATGTCCCCTGGAGGGGGAGACCTGGTGGCACTCAGAGGAAGGACAGCAGGTTGCCAAGAAGAGACTTGATACCTTATGAGCATATACAAGGGGAGGTAATCCCCCTCAGGAACAGTCATAGGGGAGGGGAATAATGGGAAAATGGGGGAGGGGAGGGAGGAATGGGAGGATACAAGGGATGGGATAAACATTGAGATGTAACAAGAATAAATTAATAAAAAATTTTAAAAAGATGTTTATTTGGCTCACAATTATAAATCACAGTCTCTTCATTATGAAAAAAAAAATCCAAAAACAAAACAAAGATTATGGAAACTTGAAGCAAGTAGTCATATCACTTCCACAGCAATGCATCAATGCATGACCAAATATTCCATAAATATCTCATAACTCTTTTTAATTAGATAAAAAATATGATGTTATTATTGAATCTATTGAGGATATATAATTATGATTTTGCTATTAGGTGCTATTTCTTTCTTCTCATTACCCAGGTATTTCTACACGTTAATATTTTTGAATATAGTTGTTCAAATTATTGTATAATTTCAGCTTATAATTTGAAGGAATGAGAAGTTCCATATGATGATTTATAGGCATGTAGTTAGCAAAACATATGGTATTGGTATTTATGACACAGAAATTTTGAAAATGTGTTTAGAATGAACTAATAAATCATTCAGTCACTTATGGAATTATAAGAGTATATATATATATGTGTGTGTGTGTGTATATATATAAATGGAATTTAACCATTGTTTCTGATAAGTAGCAATACTTTTCTATAAGGTAACTGGTAATTACTAAATTATTTTTTGTATACCCCTGTGAATGATGACTGGCTGCATACTTATAATCATAAAGACCACTCTCATGACTTTAAGAGATGAACTGAACTTTCCGTAAATCATATTGCATAAGATGTTCAAAAGCAGTTATTAATGTGTACTCATTCCTATTCTCTATCTCAAAGGCTGTAATAATGGGGGAAATCATTGTTTTGGAAAAATATCCCTTCAGAATGAGAATATATAATCACAATATTTTTGTTATTTTATTTTGTAAAATGTATTTATTTATTCACCTTACATCCTGGTAGAATCCTATTCCCTTCTCTATTGCTAGTCTCACCCTACTTTCCCCATTTCTCTTCCCATATTCCTCAGAAAAGGGAGGCTCTTATCCACTCACCCTAGTACATCAAGTTACATCACGACTGTTGTTTTCCCTTGAGGTCTGGCAAGACAGTTCTTCTAGGGGGAAGTGATCAAAAAGCAGGCAACTGAGTCCATGTCAGGACAGCCCCTGCTCCCCTTCCGAGAGGACCCACATGAGGCCAGAGCTGCCCATGGCCTACATCTATATAGAGGAACTAGGTCCAGTCCATGCATGGTCCTTGGTTAGTGATGCAGAATCCAGAAGCTCCTCTGGGCCTTCGTTAGTTTGCTCTGTCGGCCTTCTTATGGAGCTCTTGTCACCTCTAGGTCCTTTTTTTCCTTTCCCCCATTTTTCCACTAGATTTCCTATGCTTAGCCAAATGTTTAGCTGTGAGTCTCGACATCTGTTTTGAAGTGCTGCTGGGTGGAGCCTCTCAGAGGACAACTCTGATAGGATCCTATCTCTAAGCATAGCAGAGTGTCGTTAATAGTGTCAGTAGTTGGCTTTCTTCCATACGGTAGGTCTTGGATTGGGCCAGGGATTGCTTGGACATCCCACTGATCTCTGCTCTATCTCTTCTATCTTTATCCCTGCACATCTTGTAGGTAGGATAAGCATTGGATAGAAGTTTTTGTGGATATATAGAGATGCTCTCCACCCTCTTTGCTCTCCAGGGCCCCAAGAGTATCATATAATCAAAATTTTGTCTTTATCTTGATGTTTTATTGTACTCTCAAGCAACCCCACACACAAACACATGAAAGGAGATTTAATAAACTTAGATCCTACTGGAAGAGCAGTTTACATTATAGGTAGTGAGTCACATTTTTGAAAAACTTCAATAATAAATCTATTACTCATGGCAATCTGAATAGAAGTTTTGGAACTCCAATAAACATAGAAATAAATGTCTACCTGCTCAGACATCATAAATCGTACAATTTTGGCCATTCAATAAAATTCTTTATGAAACCTCTCAGAGGATCTTACTCTTGTGTTTCAATTGAGAATGGCCTCATAGACTCATTTATATGTCTAGGCTTGGTACTATTTGTGGAACTATTAGAGTAGGATTGGAAGGTGTGACTTTGATGGAGGAAGCCCACTAGTGTGGGCTTTGAAAGAGTTTCAAAAGCCTATACCATTTCTATTAAGCTCTCTTTATGCTTCCTGATTGTGGCTACTGCCCCAGTGCCATGCTTACCTTGTGGTCTCAAGCTATTGCCATGATAGACCTGAACTCAGCCTCTGAAATTATAATCCCCAAAACTATCGCCCCTATAAGTTTTCTCTGGAATGTTGTTTTATCACAGTATTTTAGAAATAACTAAAACAACCTTTATAAGAGCCAGAAGGGATAGAAGACACCATGAGATCAAGGCCCTCTGAATCAATGGAGCAAAGATCATATAAACTCATAGAGATGGAAGCAACGTGTAGAGGGCCTACATTGGTTTTCACCGGGTCCTTTGTATTTATATTAAAGTAATTCATTGTTTATTCAGTTTAGCATTTTTCTTGGATTTCTGAGTGTGTGAACAAATGGCTTTGTGATTTTTCTTCCTTATCTTGGAGTTCTTTTCTTTCTGTTGATTTTCCTTATCCAAATTCAATGTGATGGTTTTTGGTTTAACCTATATTATTCTATTTTGTTATTTTTTCTTATCTCTTAGATGTCAGTTTTTTTTTTAAATGAAAGATAGAAAGCGTGGGAGGGGACGGGGGAAGAAGGATGAATAGAGGGGAGGTACTCAGCATATATTGTATGAGAAAATAACATATTTTAAGTAAAAGGGGAAAGAGATTTTTTTTAAAGTTTGGAAAGTTACTGTTAAAATGAATTTATACCAAGCGTGAGGAGTACAAGCTAAAAGTGTAGAGGTATTAAAATGGACTAAGAAAAGGTATAATTAAAATGAATAACTCACTCAATGAATGAATGATGAGACTGGTTTCAGATTCAGTATTTATAATGTATATCTCTTTTCTGAATTTCAATTTACTGAATTGTTCTGCAAAATTGCCAAAATTTCAGACACCTTAATGAAATATTTATCTTCAAATTATATTAAAACAGTACTCAGGCTTACAAATTAAGGCCTAGTTAATCTCTGAAGTGGCTAATATACACAACTTGAAAGTTCTCTTCCTTTACTTCAAATTATATTCAGATATAGACATGTACCTTAAAAACTACATCACAATTTTAAGCATAATTTAAAATTGTTTTATATTACTATAACTTTTTAATATGTTTTGATTTTTAGGGGATGCTTCATGTTTTTGAACTAGAGTGCCTCGTTATACAGCTCATGTGGACTTAGATAGAAGACAGTTCCCTTCTTCAATATCCCCATTAGAGGGTGGTTTTATAGGTTTAAAGTATCTTTTTCTAGTCCCCTTTAGAATCATTAAAAGATAATTTATTTCTCATAGTTTCATTCAGGCACATAATGTAGGTTCTCCCACTCTTCTTTTAATCCTTCTTTATCTTTCCTTCACTAGCAAACCCAGCCTCCACTTTCTTTCACCATGTCCCTACAATGCTTTGATGCTATTGTTTTATGATTTTGATTTTTTTTTTTCCCACTGAGTTCAAGCAGACCCACTGCTACCCAAAGAATCATGTGGCTCACCAGTGACTATATAACTGAGAAGAATGGCACACAATACCTTCTGTGATAACAAAAGTGAATGCTATCAAGAGCTACATGTATAATCCTTGCTCTATAAATATAGAACAGTAGCTAGGCTCATCTGTGCTCAGTTTCTTTTTCTTTAATATAAGTTGTAGTTTTAGAGAATATGCAATTTAGAAAGAGGAAGTTTATACAAACTATATAACAGAATCTGAAACATTTTAAAGACTCAATTAATAACTCTTCCCTTTATTAAATTGATGACTAGAAGAATAAATTCTGATATCCTCTTTCTCATACCTTTTAGTTCTTCCATTTACATTTATCAATATAGCTTGTTTTAATAATTTGCTGTTTTAATATATGAAACTTACATTAAAAACAGATAAAAACACATAAATCTTATGGGACATCATCACTGTTTACTGTTAAAAATCATTGAAATAAATAGCCAAACTATAGCAAAATATAGATGCATTTACTAATATGGGGTGAATAAATTAAATAAGTTCAAAATGATACTAAATAATGATTAGAACATACTTGCTGGAAAGGAAACACATCTTAAATTTTTGTATGCTTTTTGTCTTTGAAAGTGCTTCTTATCTGTCAGTGATAGTTGTAATGGTTACTAAAAACATTCAATAACAAATTGAACATTACGAAGAAAAGCAAAACAAATCCAAAACCTGCTCAGTACCAACTGTTTGTATTCTAAGACCAAGGCAAGTGTCTTTTGTACTCACTCATAAAAAGGATAAGTGGTATGCTGTGAACAATGACCTCAAAAACATCACTACAGTCAATATAATGACAAGTTTCATAAAGTGTTTTTTTAAAGTACCCTTCAAATAGGCAAGTGACATAATGCATTATGAGAGTTTAATGATTGTAATTCTGTGCTGAACTAGTCTTTGACCTTAGGTAGATTACTTTCTCCTATGTGATTCATACTCCTAACCATAAAAGAAAGAGGCTGGAATAGATAATTTCTTTGGCCTTTTCACCTCAAAGTATATTTAATACATTTTGTATAATGAACTTTTTCAAACTATTAGAAGCTAGCCTATATCAAGATGTATTCAATGCAAAGGGGCTTAAGCAGCAAGGTATTGAACAACATTTTCATGCAAATTTTTTGCAAAGAATCGTTTTTTATAAAAAAATTTATTGAAAACACAGAGAAACAGAGAATGTATATGAGACAGACAGATGTACAGAGAGAGAGACACACACATAGAGACAGAGAGAGATCGAGAGAGACAGAGACAGACAGAGATAGACAGAGAAAAAGAATGAGACAGAGAAGAGGGACAAATATGATTTCAGTCAGAGAGTGGGTCCTTAAATTTAGTATTCCTAATTCTCACATTTTACCCAGTTATTCTAGGCCAATTCTATGAAAATCCTTATTTCCAAAGAGGAATAAAATGAAAAATAATAAAACTAAAAGGAACACACAGTTGTTGTTATGTTTAAGCTCTCATTAAGGATATGAAGGCAGAACCAGATTAGGGAATGCTGCTTGCAAAACCTAGGGGTTCTTTAAGAAAATATATCTCAGGGCCACAAATATAAGTACACATTTTATTAGTGTTGGATAAGAGAGGGGTCCTGCAGCTACTAGGCTCAAGTAATGTTTGACTTACTATGTTTCAACATCAAATACTCAGTTATACAGTGGAGTGAGAGCATCTGTCAGAAAGATCCTGTGATAAGTAGTCTATAATTGTTATGAGATTAGCACTACTAAAGAAAAAGCACCTGTTTGGCATTGGAAGACTAGGAACTGTATCCTGAGAGAAGGAATCCACCCAACTGTACCTTTAACTTGTGAAAATAAAAACCCAAAGGAGTTTCTTCCTCCTAGAAATCAACTGCAAGCAGGAGTTGCTGTTGATGTGCATGAAGGAGTCAATTGTATATCCAAGCAGTCAGCAGAAATAGGTACTGTAATTGTCATGGGTACTGGCTTTAGGTGCAAAAATGTTCTGAGAGTTCAATGATTTCAGAGAGCAAACCAGGGCAGGATATGCATATAAGGGTCACAGGCTCTGCTAGGAGGCTCTGAAAAGCATTTGCATAAAGATGTGGAAGTAAAGCATGGATTGTTGTGGAGGCTCCACTGTACTGGGGATGTCAAAGCCTTGAGAAATCTGCCAAGGAGGCATGCATACATAAAGTGGGGACAGACCAAAAAAGAAATGCATGATGCAGGCAACAAATCATCTAGAAATGGTTTGTAGTTGTTGTGGTTTCTTATTAAATGAGATCACAGTAAAAAGATTTCTTTGAGTCTCAGGAGAGACTTTGGACTTTTGCACACTGGTTAAAGACTATGGAAATATTTGCAGCTAAACTACCTACATTTTATACCGTGGGCCAACAGACATCAAGGGCAGAGTGTTATGTATCAAGGGAGAAATGCACCTCAACACACTTTTTATCTTTGGAGGCTCATGTTCTGCCCTCTGGCCTAATATCTCTGCCAGACTTGTTCGTAGGGCAGAAACTTTTGAGGACTTGCTTACCCTGAGTTGGCAGAGTGCAGCCGTCAACTCTGCCTGCATCTAAGTTGCCCATTTTTAGGCAGAGTCTGTTTGTGGCAGGAACGAGGACATTTTGCCCAGTGGCTGGTTTACACCTTTGAAGCCATGTCTATAAGAAGGCTCTTTGATGCTCATCATCTTCTTTGAGTTCAACTGGGTGATGTCAAGAGTTAACTTGTCTTGTTGTTGAAGAAATTTAGGATTGTAAGAACAACATTAAATGCCATATTCTGTGTGTCTCTGAGGCTTTTGAAGACCTTATTCAAATATTTTACCACATATATCAATAATTCATCTCTATCTGTTAAACATAGGATATATATTCTTGTTTTAAAATCTGCCGAGTATTTGACATGCCTATGTTTTGTATCAATATACTAAATTCTATAGCAATGACTTAGACATACCCTTCATTATAAGTAACAATTAAGGCCTTGTGTTAAAGAGTAGATTCAATCATGTAGCTTTTGTTCTATCCTTCTTCTACATTCCTAAATCTCCCTTTCTTTCTTTTCAGCTCCCATCTCCTGCATTTCCCCTAATTTTTCTCTGTATAAGACCAATAATGACTTATGACCACTCCCGATGAGAATAAGCATTTGTAGATCAAGCGAGTAAGCAGCAACGTTATAAAGTGTGTTGGGTGACTGGTTAGGCAGTAAACTGTCTTAAGTCAATTTGCACATTTTTGAAGCTGCTAACCTGCATTGCTAGTTCACTCAGGAATTTAAGTTTTATTTCTTCTCAAGTCTCTGAAGGGCATTGAAGACAAGATAGTATAATTTTACAGCCAAGTTTAGTTGGTTAGGGGATAAGATCAATATAGATCAAGATAAAGAAGTTAAGCAACTAGAGTTGAGATAGGATAGATATTGAATTTCATTCAGAAATTTAGACCCAACAAGACAGGAAAGACATTTATTTCAAATGGGACGAATGTGGATGGTCCATTTGGTATGAATGTAACATGTACAGAACTCATTATTCTCATGATTGTCACATGGTTCACCCTGATGTATGTAGTTTGTTTTATACATATGTAATAAAATAAATGTATTATTTTAAAAAGTTAATAAATGCACCTCATAGCCTCGTAGCACTTGGTTCATAGTGAATGGCATTGTTTGGGGTGAGGTAGGGTTTATGGAAACTTTAGGGTGTACAGTAATATTTAAAAATGTATGTCTCCTGGGGTGAGTTTTGAGGATTTATAGCCTCACCTGATTTCTTTATTGATCTTTCTGCTCTCTGTGTATCAATTGTAAAATAATTAGCCTACTGCCTGCTCCTACCATTCTATCATACCTTCTTATCCAGTAAAGGGTTTCTTTCTCTCTTGAAGTATACACAAAAAGAAACCATTTTTTAATTTGGTTTTGGCAGTGATATTTATCACAATGACAGAATAGTAGTTAATATAGTTAGGTATTGGTAAATGTTGTTGATCAGTATTTGATAATTGAATCATGAAGGTCAAGTGTTGTAGAAAGACAAATTATTCTTTCTATATTAAAAAATGCAGTAAATTATTATGGCAGCAGTTTTCTCTATCCAGCTAGTTCCCCAATAACGGACACAAAGAGACTATGATTTATTTTTAATCTGTAAGCACTATGCTGGGCAGGATCTCAGCTGCTCTAGTACTAGTACCTTTAAAGCCCACTAAGGATCATAAAAATAAAATGCTTTTTCAAATTTAACTAGATTGAAGGGAATAAAAATTAATCATGCACGGATATCTGTGACTATTCATATCTCTTCACCTCTTGGGTACCTTTTGCTTCTCCTTTTGAAAACAATGCCATTTTGTTTCAAACCAAAATAAATCACTTATCGTTTAACAAATATACATCTTGCTAAATATCCTCTCCTAACTTTGGTTCAAGGCCCCTTCTTCCTGGCTTTTACTCATTAGAATTATAGTTCTTTACATTGACTGTAACTTTTAAGTAATGATACACTTTAGAAATTGTTAAATAAATAACAATGATGTTTTAAAATTTTATTTTACTAATTTATTTATATTACATTTCAATGGTTATCCCCTCCCTTGTATCCTCCCATTCTTCCCTCCCTTCCATTTTCCCCTTACTCCCCTCCCCTATGACTGTTCCTGAGGGGAACGTCCTCCCCCTGTATATGCTCATAGGGTATCAAGTCTCTTCTTGGTAGCCTGCTATCCTTCCTCTGAGTGCCACCAGGTCTCCCAATCCAGGGGATGTGTTCAAATATGGGGCACCAGAGTTCATGTGAAAGTCAGACCCCACTCTCCACTCAACTGTGGAGAATGTCCTGTCTATTGGCTAGATCTGGGTAGGGGTTTGAAATTTACTGCCTGTATTGTCCTATGTATCCTTTCTATATCATGAAATAGTTTAAAATTATGTAAGCTTCAATTTATTCTCCAAACAAATGTTTGAACTATACTTAGAAATTATCTATATGTCTAATAAATAGCTATCAGTAACTTAATCCATCATAAGTCTAAAGTCACTGGATGCCTAAACTATTATGGAAAGTGTTATCCTGAAATATGTGGGACACAGCTATTCTTGTATGTTAATATTTTTATGATTTTCCATAATATTGTCATGTAAAACAAAGTTCTTCAACATTTGAAAAAATATCCCATCAAAATATGATAGTATGCTTATCTTATACTACATTGTTAAAATTTAAAAGTACAATTGTTAATATATTTTTGTAGACAATTCATAAATATTTGCTTGTCATATTCTTTCTCCTCCTTGAACTCTTTCCAGATCATCTCCATATTCCTTCCTACTCTAGTTCAGGTTCTTTCTTTTTTAAAACAAGCAAAAAAAAAAAAAAAAAAAAAAAACCTGAACATAAATAAAACAAACAAAAAATATTGCATTGTTTATACATATTCAAGTTCACAATTCATGGGAGCCAGAGTATCCAGCACCCCAATACATAGTGCCTGAGAAAAAATTGAGTGAGGTGAAAATGTTCAATATATATAATATATATAGTGGTTCATATGTTATATTATATGTATATATAACCCTATATGTGTGCGTTGTCCATATGTACATATATACCACATATATTATACACATAATATATGCAATTCTAATTGGGATATATGTTTATATATATATATATTTACATATAAAAATTATACACTTGCACACTATATATGTACATGTATATAATTCTAATTCCTGCTTAACTTCTTTAAATGTTTTGGGCCCCTAAAAGGATATTATTCCTCCCAAATCAGCTGAAAGAAACCTTAAAACAATGATGCCACATTTCCCTTAAGGGGGGATTAGGTAGGGTTTTGGTGGTTTTATTAGGCTATAGATGTTTGTTTTCATTGGGAGTTGGTCTCAGAGATGTCTCTCTTTTCCTTTAGCTCCATTCTTAGCTTTGAAGATAGGCTTTGAAAAGAAATAAGGGAAACAGAAATATATGAGGATGATAGGACAAAAAGTAGACTATTGAATCTACTCCTCAACTTAATGCCTTAATTGTTATGCACAAAATTATTTCTAATTCAGTCATGTAGAATTTTGTATGTAGTTGCAACATAAGTTTAATTTTAGATACATTGGTGTAGAATTAAATGTAAATGTAATGTAAAGTATTGTACCCATACAACTCAAATATAATACAATGTTTAAATCCAATATTTTGGAAGTGCTATTGTAGGCTGTTTAGGATAAGTAAGTTGTACAAGTTAATTGTTAGTTACTAGTTACTAGTCTATTTTTATCATAAGAATATACTCCTTGGGAGTAAAAGAAAGATATTATCTATAGAAAGATAAGGTAAAATAGGTAGATAAGGTCTTAAAATACCTCAGAGACATACAAAATATGGTATATAAAGATATTTTTATTATTTTAAAGATTCATTGACAATGAGACAGGTTAACTCCTGGCAACACTAAGCCTACCTCAAAGAAGATAATGAGCATCAAACAACCTCCTTATGCAGGTGGCTTCAAATGTGGCAAACAAGCCACTGGGCAATATGTCCATGTTTCTACCACAGATAGAATTCTGCTTAAAAATGGTCAAGCTTGGATGTGGGCAGATTTAATGGCCAAACTCTGGCAATACAGAGTAAGCAAGTCCTCAATAGTTCCGGCCTCTCAAATATTTCTTTCAAATATATTGGGCCAGAAGGCTGAAAATGATGCTCCAACATTTAAAGAGTTTTGGGTGACTGCTCAGGTAGCAAACTGTCTCTGTCATCTTCTCATTTGGGAAGCTGCTAACCTCCACCCCCTGTATACTCAGGTAATTAATTTTATTCCTTCTCATGTCTCCAATGTGGTTGAAGATCAGGTAGCTTAATTTTACAATGAAGCTTAGTTGTTTAGGGGTTAAGATGTTTTTTAGGTCTAGATAGATCTTCTAAGTTGATAATGAAGAGATATGATAGAGATTGATTTAGATTCCAAATTTTAGACACACTATGATAGGACAGCTGTTTTATTCAGCCTGTCAAGTACAAATATCCAAAACACTAAGAATGTAACATTTATATAATTCCTGATTGTTTTGTGGTTTTTCTTGCTGTGGGTAGTTTATTGTATATAGGTTTAATAATATAAATATATATTTATAAAAATTAAAATAAAAGTTAAAAATAGACACAGCATTAAGCACCTCCAAACTGACATACATTTTATTTGCTCCATGCTGTTCAAAACTGTTAATGGCATCTCATGAAACTCAAAGGAAATTTACAAATGACAAAAGCAAAAAAGATATTTTTATTATGCAATGATTTTTTATTATTTTCTATTTGTGCTACTTTTGGTTTTTAAACTTCACATGAAATATTTATAAATATGTTAATTGTGTTCCATTTATAGATCTATTGCTTTTAAAGTTTCCAAATAACTTGAATAAAATAACATCTTCATGTTTCTAAATATTTTATCAGTTATTCTCCTAAGAGAAAACCAGAATTCGTATTATTGGCTCACAAAACAAAAGAAACAAATGGTATGTCAATGATCCTTTATTAATGTTTGCCTAAAAAGTTCTCCATATATACATGGGTGTTGACTGATATTGCATTTGATCAATAATCTTTATTATGTTGACATATGATTAAATGTATCATAAGTATGAGAAGGCAAAATCTGATAGGATGTGATATGATGAAATGTATTTGTGTCTTTGGTTTATACAATATTTCTACATTATAACTTTGTTAATATAAAGAAACTGTGTCATCTACTATGTATAACTAATGAGTAGACTTCATCTTGCCTTTGATTTACTTTTGAAAATCTTAGAAAAAAAAATCTTATAAGCTCCCACAACACAACATACCAAAAGTATGTCACAAACTTAAAAGCACTATAAAAAATTTAGTCATCTCAAGTTAATGATAAGAAAAATATGTCAAAGATATCCAATTTAAGAAAACTTAAAATTTTTCAGATGTTCTTTATGAACACACAGTAGCACCCAAAAAGAGTCTGAAAACACATTAATATAAGAAATGACTGGTAAAGCACTCCATTCATAATAAAAGGAGACTTTATTATTTCAACATGTACAATGAAGCAAGCCAAGCAGAGCAAAGGAGAGTTCAAGCATCCAGAAGGTTTCCTGAGCTCTGCCCCATATGTGCCTGCAAGTCTCAGCATCTGTTTTGAATCTGCAGTCTGGTAGAACCTCTCAGAGGAGAGTTAAACTAGGCTCCTTGCTGAGTTCATTATTGCACTAACCAAGGACAACACAAGTAGTAAACATTGAACCCCTACTCTGATCTACCCAATGGACAGGACATTCTCCACAGTTGTGTGGAGAGGGGGGACTGACTCTGAAATGAATTCTGGTGCCCCATATATGACCAACACCCCTTGGTGGGGATCCCTGATGGCATTCAAAGAAAGAATAAGCAGGCTACCAAGATGAGACTTGATAACCTATGACCGTATAGTGGGGGAGGAGTTTCCCCTCAGTCTTAGACCTAGGGGGAAGGGAAATAGAGTGAAGGCAGGAGGGAAGGAGGAATGGGATGATACAAGTGATGGGACAACAATTGAGTTGTAATCTGAATAAATTTATAAAATTTTTAAAAAGCAATTGAAATGCATTGCACCAGGCTTTTCTCGAATTCAGCATCTCCATTAGACATCAACTGATACTTGCTCTTGTAGAGTTTGATATTCTTACTTGGTTCTGTATAATTAGTGTTTTAACTATGATATACCATTTGTCTCTTTGTGTTTGCCATGTCTGTGTATGTGCGACTTTCATAGTTTAAGAACATTTTCTTCTGATCACCACTGATGGTCCATGCATTTTCTTCCAATTATGACCCATCTGTTTCTGAATTTTGAATACTTAATCTTTTCATTATATTACATATTTACTTTATGTTTTCTGTATTTTAAAAATATTTTTATTTCTGATTATTTTGATTAGATCCCCTATTTTATCTACCAGTCCTATTTGTATGTCTTCTGTTTAATACATCCTACTTGTAAGGGTTTTCTTTGAGAATTTTAGTTGAGCTATTGGGATTTTCAATTCAATCTCTAGATTTCTTCAAAGTTTCTGCCTCTTTACTGAATTATGGTCTTAAATCCTGGGTTATCCTAATCATTTTTATTAGTGTTATGTTGGTGTTTTCTTGAATATCACAGAGTAACAGTAATTTATTCTCTTTATGCTTTTTGAACTGTGTATTATTTAAACTACTTTAATTATTTGATGATTTTTTTGTTTCATGTTTTTCTTTCAAACTTAGTATTCATCTCTGCAGTTCTCTTTTTTAAATTTTTTATTTTATTCTTGTTACATCTCAATGGTTATCCTATCCTTTGTATCCTCCCATTCCTTCCTCCCTCCCATTTTCCCCTTATTCCCCTCCCCTATGACTATTCCTGAGGGGGATTTCCTCCCTCTGTATATGGTCATAGGGTATCAAGTCTCTTCTTGGTAACCTGCTGTCCTTCACAGACAGAAGAAAAAATGAGAGCTTTTCTAACAGTTCTCTTTTGCAACCATTTCTACAAGACTTTTTGGGGAGGCTGGATACTGGATTGATCTTTTTCTAGTACTGTTTTTCTATGTGAATATAGAAGGTAGAAATAGTTGTGATGAGGTCACATGTGAAGACAAGACAGGAAAAGGACCCGAGAAAGCCAAGAGTTTGAGGTTATAAAAGGCAGAGTGGCTGGTTTGGGACAGTGCACTGGATGAAGGGACCAGGCAATTTATGGGGCTAAGGTTATGGTAAATAAAGGTAGAAAACCCTGTTTAGATCCTGAAGATGCTGCATTGAGAACATGATTGGGAAGACGCTCCTAAACTATGAGACCCCATGACACGATGCCTTACTTTCAATAGCTCCTGAACTTAAATTTTACTCTCTTGAAAGTAGACATAACTCTTCAGTATGTTATTAATATAAGAAATCATCTGTAAGAGAAGACCTATGCACTCATTTAAATTCAAAGACACTATCTTCCACTTTATTTTCATTCAAATTCTGTTTGAGAGTATGAAGCTCAGAAACAAAGATCCGGGGCCAGTGATACTATTGTGATACTTCTACATCTTTAGTTTTAGAGTACTGATTAACATCTCTCCTCCTGAAAGACAAGGTGTTAACACCTACATGGACACATAACTTGTGAACGTTACTGAAATCTGAGTCTTCTTGTATGGATGAATGAAATAAATGAAAATAATATTCACTGGCTGAAAAAACTACTCAACGATTTTTCATGGTTTGCTTCCACCTGTCATATAATGATGATGTAGACATTTAATGGATGTGACATAAATTTCCACCTCAAATTGACATGTGAAAATGACAACAGTCTCCCAGAAAAATAGCCTTATATATTACTAACCTCTAATAAACCACATAATATATTCCCACATTGCATAGTTTCAATACTAGTTTTTTTAATGTCATAGCAGTTGCTTGTTCAATTACAAAAGTTCCCTCTTAATATAGAAAATATTTTATTTCCCAGGGTTTGTTTTACAGAGACATAAATAATTTCAACATTAATACAAAACATTTATTGAACCACACTATAGGCAATACTTATATGTGACAGGTACTTAACAGTGATGGATTTGATCCTACAGGAAGTTAATTAAGTTATTCAAGGCACTTGGTTTCTATTTGGAAAGTGTCTCTAAAAGCTCTCTTGTAACAGTTAATTGTAGTCCTATTTTATATTACTTGACAGTCATGTCTGATGTTTATTCTGCACCTGGTTTCCCAATGCATGTCTCACAATGATAATTCTTCTAACTTACAGCAAATATATCTTTATAATTGCTAGGAGGCTAAGGCAATGTTCCGATCACAGAAATCCATGTTTTTCAGAAAAATACATTTTAGCATTTCTACATTAATAGTTTGGAAACTACAGTAAGATGCCATAGATTTGTGCAAAAATTCTGAGTTGTAGTAGCTAAAATACAATGCCAAACAAAGAAACAACAATAACAGAATCAAACTCTAATATGCAAACAAACAAACAATTTTTGTGTGCTTTTATTATATTTTAGATTTCAGTTACCACATCTTGTCCCATTGTTCAATATTTCTAGGAAATTACATATTTATAAGATTGAACTTTCATACAGTTTTTGAGGAACATATGTTCTTCAAAAGAAAACCCTTCAGTTGGTGCTAATACTGCCTGCAACACTAATTTCATTATATACAAATTCTGTTTCATAGTGTAATAGTCAAGAATGAAGGACATTGTGCAGCTGTTTTCATTAATTTTTCTTAAAACTTCTAATCAAGAAATACATCAACTGAGACTTCTGATTTATGATCATTATTTCTATGTAACTGAATTTTATAAGTTCTATGACTGTATCTCTTTCAGTTAATTCAAGATCTGGCATTGCGTATGCTTTTTCGTTGTCCTTTAGACATCTTGCCGTCTTTGTTTTTGTTGGGTAGCTTCCAGAGTTGGATGGAGGGTGTCTGATGATAGATTCACTTGTTTTCTCACGATTTCCCTAAGCTGCGAGCTCAAAGCTTCACTGGTGTGGATGTTAGGAGGTTAGCCCTGTTGTTCTGGTCTCTCACTGCCAGTGATCTTCAGTCCCCCTGTGCTGTGGATCCTGCAATTGTTCTGGGTCTCTGAATGAGCGTTGGGTCAGGCCAAGGTATCTACAGCCTTCTGTGTTCCCTGCCAAGTCCAGCCAGGAACACTGGGCCCGAACCACGGGCTGAACTCAGCTAGATTCTCAGGGCCTGAACCGTCTGCCAAACTCAGCTAGGGATTCTGGGCCCAAAATGCACACAGGGTCCAGCCAGAATTTTTGGGCTGGGACTACGCACCAAGCTCCGCTAGGGCCTTTTGGCCCAAAATGCGTGCTGTGGTCAGTTTATTGACTCAGGGCCCGAACTGACCACCAACCTCAGCCAGGAGTTCTGGATTCAAACTGCACACTGTGTCCAACCAGAGTCTTAGAGCTGGTGGAACTGAGTGCTCTGTCCAGCCTGCACCACAGCAGGAGAACTGCGGCTGCTCTGAGGTAGCACCAGTGGTGGAACCAAGTGCTCCGCCCAGACTGTGTCACTGCAGGGGACCTGCCGCTGAGCTGAGGTGGTGCCTAGGATGGAACTGAGCATGCCACCAAGCCTGCGCCACAGCAGGAGAACTATACTTTCAAACTGAAGTACAAATCTTAGCAATGTTTCATTTAGAAGTCATATGATTTTCATCTTTAGATTCACCAAGAGTAGGGAGCTGGGAGTGTAGACAAATCCCCTTCCACAGTAATTTTCTTCTACAGAGATAGAGGTGGTACCTGATTCTGATGTGGAATAACTTTCTATCCACTGACGAAAACTGTTCCCTAAAACACATGTGTGGAAAAATGTAAAAGAGTGTACAAGATGAGAATTGTTTGCCCAACAAACCGTACAGCTTAGAATCTGACTTAATCTCCTAACAACTGTATGTTATGCAGTATATAATGTGTAGCATGTGTGGACTGCAAAAGAAATAATGTTATTTCATACAATGTGTGATTTGAGCAATGTATTCTTAAATTATCTCTGATTTCTATGAATATTTTATTAAATTTCAGAAAAGTGTAAAAAAAAAAAAAAAAAAAAAAAAGATCTGGCATTGAATGTCACTTATAAATTCCCAACATTTAAATCTATGAGTTTAAGTCTCATAACTCAAACTCTGTATATTATGAAAAATATACAAAATGGTCTTTACCTGTTTGCTTATTTTTAACTAATGGCAATGCAACTGGAACCCTAATTTTCTGTGATGGTCTTTCATCATAACTATGATGAATATGATCTGAGTCATATTAAGCAATGACAACATTGCTGTTCTACTGAAAGTCGAGTCAATTAAGTCTATTGCATTTGTATGTGTATATCAAACTTAGTAAAGCTTGCTCATTATGCCTTCAAACTTGATTATTTTCAACTTGATTGCTATTACCATACTACAGCATGTATCATGTATCTCACTAGATCATCTCATAAACTAATCACATGCTTTTATTTATTTTTGAATGTTACTAATATCTCCACTAAGTGACGAAGGTCAAGAAACCAGGAATTGCATATATTAACTTCATTTTACATTCTGAAACATGCATGTGCCTTGCCAAATACTTGGTAACCTATGGGTGATCAGTAGATATGTGTTGCAAGAACCACAGAAGTAATGTCAAATTCTCCTTTAGTTACGCCATTTGACTTTAACATGTGAATTTTTTAATTTCTTAACTAAAATAATATTTTAATCATAGTTTGTACAAAGATTAAGGATGACTTAAATAATCTGGACGTTCAAATTCTCTGTGTATTTAACACTTCACTCAAACTGAACTTTTTTATTCATTGCTGAAAATAGGCACACACAATTACCTAATATATTTATTGCTATCATAATTTACCTTCATTTATTTTAAGCTCTTGTTAAAAATGATTTTTTCTCTGATCTTCAAATGTTTGAGTATATTACTTCACTTGACACATGTATTAATTCCTCTAGATAATTGTATAACTTACTACAATATTAGTTGTGGCAAGTTATAGTCTATCTTCAAATTTATTTCATGAAAGACATATATTCCTGTTTGCATAATTTTTGTAGCTAAGCTAATATTTAATTCAACGCAAACATACAGTTCATAAATGTGATTTACATCTTTCAATAAATTATTCTGTACTGAGTGAAGAAACATCTGGATAGAATTCAAAGGAATCAATTTACAGCATTATATTCTCTAAATTATGGGCTTGATATTTTGACTCATTCTGTGTTTTAAAAATATGCCCCTGAGTGCTATTGAAGATGACAAAGTACCAGTGTCAGTCTCATTCTTGCAGAATGTCATTAGAAGTAGCAGCTAAGACAAAATGAAAGTATACTTGGCAATTAAGCCTGAGCCACATCAATTGCATTTGAGTGTAAACCACTGCAGTAATCCCTGTCAATTGTGAATGGAAGGTATTTAAACCATTAGAAGAGGAGATTCCTTGATGAGTGCATACTTCAGAAAATTTTGAAGTATGCAACCACATCTATTTGTGCTTTCAATATGAAATGTTCTAGTAGATGTAATGTCCCCCGTTTGTCCGCTTATCGAAATTACCACATTTCTAAAAATCTCAAAATTGAAGAAATAGATAAAACAGCAAATAAATACTTTTTTGCATATACCAAAAAGAACTAGTTGTACATTTCTTTGAAAAGTCTCTTTCTCTCCTTCTCTCTCTCTCTCTCTCTTTCTCTCTCTCTCTCTCTCTCTCTCTCTCTCTCTCTCTCTCTCTCTCTCTCTCTCTCTCTCCTCTCCTCTCCTCTCCTCTTCTCTTCTCTTTCTCTCTCTCTCCCTTTCCCTCCCTCCCTCTTTGGTTCTTTGAGACAGTGTATCTTTGTGTAATCTTAGCTGTCTTGGACTCACTTTACAGACTAGGCTGGCCTCAAACTCAACAGAGATATGCCTACTTCTGCCTTTCTCTTTCTGAAAGGTAAGAAGCACACACTTAAAATTTCCTATAATGTTTTGTTTACCACATTTGAAGCCAACTCCATAAGGAGGTTCTTTGATGCTCATCGTTTTCTTTGAGGCAGGCTGGGTGTTGCCAGGAGTTAGCTTGTTTTGCTGTCAAAGAATCTTTAGAATACTAAAACCATCTTTAAATGCTATATTCTGTAGTTCTCTGAGGATTTTGGAGACCTTATTTAACTATTTTACCTTATATATCTATAGAATTTTATCTATTAAACCTATGATATATATTCCTGTGATACAATTAGACTAGTCTCTGACATGAGCATGATTTGCATCAATAGACAATAGTTCCTACCTCACAAATATGTCTGTCAGATATATTGGGTGAGAAGGCTGAAGATGATCCTCCAGTGTTATAGAGAGTTTTGGGTGAGTGTTCAAGCAGTAAACTGTCTCAGTCATAACATTCAGTTTGGAAGCTACGAACCTGCACTTCTGGTTCACTCAGGTATTTAAGTTTTATTCCTTCTCAGATCTCTAATGGAGTTGAAGACCAGAGAGTTTAGTCTTACAATTAAGCTTAGTAGGTTAGGGGTTAAGATGTTTTAAATCAACATAGATGTTTTAAGTTAATAGAGATGAGATACGTTAGATATTGATATTTATTCAGTAATTTAGACCCATCACGATAGGAAAGATAAGCAGGTCGGTGGTGGCACACACCTTTAATCCCAGCACCTGGGAGGCAGAGGCAGGTGGTTCTCTGTAAGTTCGAGGCCAGCCTGGTCTACAAAGTGAGTCCAAGACAGCCAAGGCTACACAGAGAAACCCTGTCTCGACAAGCCAAAAAAAAAAAAAAAAAAAAAGATAGGAAAGTATTGTTCTATAATTATCTGTATATTTGTATTACCAGTATGTCCTGCTGTCAATCAAGACACACACACTTGATATAATTTAAAATAGCCTCAGTTAAACTGGGGCAGGGCAGATATCAATCCTCTAAATTACTTCCCATAGTGGGGTTTCAGGCATGGGATCTCTGTCTCAATCCCATCCCATCAGCTTCCAATGAAGTCTATCAAGCTGCCTTCCATCCATAATCCCAAATACTTGCTGATGTTCTTCATCTGGGCTGGATTCTCCATCCACACCAGCCATGTGCTTTTCTTCCATGTAATCCTCCTCGTGATCTCCTGGTGGCCTTCCTTTCTTCTTCCTCCCAGAATTCCTTTCTCTCCTTCTTGGGACCCTTTACTTTGGTCTCTCCTCCTTTCTCCTCATGCTGTCTTTCTTCTTCCCAGGTTTCCTCTCCCTCCCAGTCCCACCTATCTCCTTTGCCCTGCCCAGGTGGGATGGCTTTTTATTAATCAAAGTTGGGTCACAGAGACAGCAAGCAGTAATTAGCATCAAAAAACATCAGACCATCCCCAAAAGGGAAAGCTGTTTACTTCATGTTTTCCAAATAGAAATGGCCAAATAACTATGAATATAACATTTATATAATTCCTGGACGTCTTGTGCTTCTTCCTGTTGTATGTAATTTATTTTATTCATGTATAATAATATAAATGTATATGGAAAAAATGAAACATAATAAAAATTTTCCTAAAATGTTTCTATGATCATTTTCATTGGAAAGTAGAAAATGTACCGTATCATGCCTTAACACTATTAAGAAAGTAAATATTTGGACTTATCTTTATCTTTTTAATTGGAGTTGTAAAAAATAAAAATAATAACAAATGATAATTTTAACCATTTGAAAAGATAACTTTCTTCATGTTAAATGATGATATAACTGTGAAACATTATTAACATAATATTAATATACTTAATCTTTATGTATGTTTAAAAAGGTGAGAAATGACTTCATAATTAAGTTACTTAAAACATTTGTTATTAATGATTTTGCAACTCTTTCTTTCTCTTTGAATTTTGCTCAGTTTTCCTGGTAATGGATTAGATATCTTACATTGCCTAAAATCATGCATCTAGAGTTATTTAGCTTTTATCTTTACAAGAAGAATTACCAAAATAAAGTTATGAATAAAAATAAGTTAATATATAGCTACATCTATTGAATATCATGGTAGCCTAAAATTCTATGCTATATATGAGAAATAATTTGAACCACCATGTATACAGTTAGGGTCCTAATATGTCTAAATCACTGAATCATATAGTATCACAGAAGCAATATTATTTGACACATTTAAGACCCCTTGGCTGTTTAACTTATTGCTAGGGCTAATAATATAATTACATCATTTCTTCCCTTCCCTTTTTAACCTCACACCCTCCCATATACCTCTTTCTTGCTTTCTTTCATGTTTGTGGCCAGAGCAGGCATCATGTGCTCTGCAGCTGGAGTTACAAGCAGTTGACAAACTCCTCATGCAGGTCTGGGAACACACTCCAGTCCTGTCCAATGATAGCACTCTTAATAGATGAGTTATCTCTCAGCCCACTCTTAGAATTTTAATAACTATTTATAAGTAATGTTTAAAATAGACACATTTAATACATGTATCTATTCAAGTAGAAGTGAGCATGCAATTTATTAATTGAGTCTCATAAAAAGGAATAATTCTTTTGGAGTAAGTGTCCAGTAGCGCATAAATTGTTTATATATTTTAAGCATTAGTCATCTCATCAGTAGATATGCTAGTACTGAAAAATAAACCAACATGTAAAGCGTTTGAAAATGAATATTTTCCAAATTCCAATCTTACTTCAGACTTTTTCATTGCATTATCATTTTGCCTACAAACCACAATGTCCATATTTCCTTTAGCTATCAAGTTGACAAATACCTGAGAAGTGAGTGTAAATTGAGAGATTGGTAATATCAGATCAGTCTACAAGTACGTTTGTGTGATACTTTATTACAGAAAAGAATACTGTGGGCTGTACTATTCTTTGAGTGGGTTTCTGAGGATGTATCACAAAGATAATTAAAAATGAGCCTGTGAGCAATCCAGCAAGTAAAATTTCTCAATGGTTTCTGATCAAGTGTAACCTTGGCTGTTCTGGACTCACTTTGTAGACAAGGCTAGCCTCGAAGTCACTGTGATCCACTTGCCCCTGCCTCAAGAGTGTTCGGATTAATGGCATGTCCCACCATGGCTGGATATGATAAAGCTCTTGATTAAATTTTTGCCTTGGCTTCTTTCAGTGACAGAGTACAGTCTGAACATTGAAATAAACTTTTGTTCCCTAAATTCCTTTTAATCTTGGTATTTGCCACAGCAACATATTGTAACTGGAACACACAATAAATATTATAAGTGTAATAAAGTAGACAAATGATGAAATCACAAGTGAAACAGATTGGAAACACTTTTAATAAACCTGAAAATAAGTTTAAAATAATGGCTCTTAGGATAATATTTTTTAAAAAATCCTCAAATCATATGCAAAAATAAGAAAATAGTTATATAATATTAAAATATATACATATAAATACACATATATGCTAATAAATATGTGGATATATAAATACAAGCTGCTAAGTCCATATAGTGTTGCTTATTTGTATATATACTTATAGCTGACCACTGGGAATTGGATAAGTTATCAGCACCTTATTCCTACATAAGACTGATTCTTTTTCCCTCAATAGCCAGTATTTGCTTCTTGTTCTTCATCTATGGGTCCTAGTGATTTGAATATGATATAAATGAAACAATTTACTGTAGAAAAGTATATGTAAACAACTTACCATTTAAAGAAAATATATAGAATTTATTAGATATATATTTATATGAATTAAAATATATCTCTGATCTACTCAAAGATAAGAATTTTGGAATGTAGTGCAATGAAGCCATATCAGTTCAAAAACTAATAAGGATGGAGTTCAGAATGAATAGATGGTGCTCTGACCAGAATATTGAAATATTTTGTGCTTTATGATTCTGACAATAGTGGAATGTTATCCGTCAACGGGATCTCTATGAGTATAACAGGAGGCAATAAAAATGATTTCACAACAACTTGACCTGCAGGAATCCACCACCAATACACATGCTAACATGGGATGAGGAACAATCACAGCAAAGAACCATAGGCATCTATTTTTATAGTGTCTTTCTTGACCAACCCAAAATAATTTAACTTTTGTCAGGTGTGATATTGTAGCTATACTGGGCATAGGTACAAACATGACACATAACACAATAACCATAACTATCAGTGCTTGTCTATACAACAAGCACAAAAACAAAACAAAACAAAATACTTCATTCAAAATGAGTAATTCCAGTCTTACTCTGTGAATAAAAACAACTATATGATCACTCAAAAACAACATCAAACTGCAAATATGAAAGATATCTATCTTTCATGATCTGAATTTTCCATATAAGAAATGTAATTTGATATATTGATGACAATAACAATCCAAATTTATGAAGTGATTTTTATATTCCTTCTTTTGGGTGAAATAGACAATATCCATAAAAATCAAATATCCTGAGATGCTCACAAAAGTGGTATAACATATATGTAGAAATCGTGTGAGTGTGTGCATTTAGAACTTGAGTTTTAATGACATTTACTTATTTTAAACTCAAATCACACATTCACAAAGTATTTCAACACCCAAAACCTGTAACTAGCAAGAGTTTAAACCTCTCCTTTCATTACTTTCTTGTCATTAACAGCTTTGTATTTGAGGGTGTAGACCTGTTCCTCTGTCTATATCCCAGTACTGCCTTCTAAAGTTTTGAAATCCTGGTAAATTACTTGTTGCTCATCAAAATCAAGGTTTCTCTAAAATCCTAAATCTCTTTAACCTAATTAATGTATTTTAGTAAATAAATAATAGCTTAGACCATGGCATTAAAACAGGAGAATGGAGATGGTAACCACAATAAGTGCTAGGAATGCAGTCTTTATAATGCAGAAATAACTCATAAGCCATTCAAACTCTCACAGTTGGGAACACTATCATATCTAGTGTTTCTGTTAACTATGCATATGCATATATACTAATCATTACTCCCCCCATGCTATTTCTTCTCATTCTGATCTTGAAATCTTATTTTCAAAAGCTCAGTAACTATAGTTGATTAAATTGGAACTAACTGTATTGGTAATCACTAATATAGATGGTGAGGACTACTGAAATTCCAAGGTTCCATATGGCTCTGGTATTCCTTAATCACCAACCTTGAAAAAAGTTATACTTCACCTTTAACTTGTTTCAAAAATTTTCAATACTTAATCTTCAGGGAAAGGAATAATTAAAACTCTTTGATGATATATTGATTTCTTAAAATGTAAAGGCTATTTTAATTCTCATGCTGGGTTAAATGTCCTATACTGTTGTCCAAAATTATTTTAGAAAAAATTGCAGTCTGAATCTTGGCTGAAATTTGTTCCTGTAGTGATTTCTTTCATACTATTTCATTGCTGTATTATTCAAACCAATTACTCCATGACCTCCTAAAACTGATTTAATTTCTTATTTTTAATAGATATATTTGGCCTAAACTTAACAATTGATTTTTAATATTTTAGTAAAATAATTCGATACTTTTCCATACTCTATGAAATAATGGCCACAATCAATCTAATTAAATCCATTAAGATATTACATTTCATTGTATGTGGAAGATACTTAACATTTACTTTTAGCAACTTTCAAGGAACACTGCAGTATTAAGAGATATTGTCACCATGCTGCATATTAATTGCTGGAAACTGGCCTACATAGCTAAAATTTAGTCATCTTTACAAACTATGTGTTGGAACTAGTTGTCAATATCCAAATCCCCAAGGATTTCATATTACTCAAAATCAAACCAGTTTTAAGAAAAACAAGGATGTCTAAGTAGGCACACTTTCAAGGTGGATGACAAAGGGTTAACAACTACAGAAATGATACTTAAGATCAATAATCACCTGAAATAAAAACTAAAATAATGATGAATCATTTACAGTGTTGTTTATTGATACCTAAAAGACAAAATATAAGAGTAATGACAGGATGTAGAGGGAAAGAACACTTGTATGCCCCTAGTAAGAGAGTCATTCTTATGTTTAAACCTACTTTTAGTCTTCTCTTTAATTGATCCACTAAGCTTAGCTATAGCTGTATGCAGGAGTGAGGATTATTTACTAAAACTAGTTAACTAGTTGACTAGTTAACTTATCAGTGGCTGTCATTTCCTCCTCCAGAACATGTTAAGTTTCTAAAGTCCCTCAGTGAGAAGTGGATCCTCATGAGCCCTTCTCCATGAACAATCAAATGGTGACAGGTCAATTCTTATGCTGGTCTTATGCAGAAGAACCACAGCTTTAGTGAGCTTGTGATTGTCATAGTGGTGTCACATCTAGAATACAATTACACAACCTACCAGCATTTGCCATTGCTTTCTTCTCCATAGACCTCTTCCATGAAGTTCCCTGAGCATTGAGAGGGTTAATATAGATGTCTTACTAAATTCCAAACATTTCACAGTCACTAATTCTCCAGAGATTCACCAGTTGTGAGCCTTTGCAATAACTGAAACTCACTTCTAAAAGAGTATTTTTTTTAATAAAAGCTGAGAATTAGCATTTGGAAGGCAGAATGACTCTGTGCTTATTTAACTAAGCAACAATGATGAGCTTTCACTTTCACCTGGAGCCAAGGTCCTCACAGCCAAGGGCTTTGGACCACTTTCCAGTAGAAGACATGTATCCCTCTTGTAGAATGGGCCTCTATTTCAACTAGAAAGTAGTTCATTACTCCAATAACTGTCATGAATGGGTGATATTACTGTGTAGGAAAGGCCATTATTTTAATTAATTAGGTCCACAGATGTGTAGAACCATTAACGAGTCCTACTCTTCATTATATTTGTGTGTTCCATAAGCACACTATTTTGTATTGTAAGATTCTGTGTTTATTATCTAAAATAGGAAAAAATGGCATAATCAAGGTTACAGATGCCAAATCATAACTTAAATTTGTGTATAGCATATATAAGCATTTTAAGTGAAAGAATCCTTTCTTACTTGAGTTTTGATTATATTGACAAAGAAAAATTAAGATAATCATGATCTTATTTCTTTTTTCCTCCTACTTATGATAAGGTGAATATGAATTATCTATCATATTTAGGAATCAATCATCATAATAATGTTTTAACTACAGAGATTGTAAGACTATTCATAGTCATCAAAGAATGTGTTTGAATCTTCACTTAGCAAAATTGTTTCCTGAACAGGATGTTTACTGTTGTACTAAATTTCTTATATTCAATATATGTTTAAAGAATCAAAATAAGTTGTGCTCCTATAAAGAAACATGAATTATTTCAAGGATGAGTAAAAGATAAAATGTGCAGAGTTAATGTCTTACTTTTAAAAGTGATAATGCACCTTTCTCCTTGCCCAATATAAACCTGAATAAAAAAATTCAAGATACAAAATATATAATTAACTCATTATCGAATGGAATCGACATGATTTCATATATATTTTTTAATGTTTAACAGAATAGGAGAATAGGGAAGTCCCTGAAGTCACTGCTCCTCATGGGGAAGACTGAGCTGCAGTAAACAAGTATATATTAATTCCTAGCTTTACAGTCCCTCCAGATTCCCAGAAATCACATTGTGATGTGCAGCATCTAAAGCATCTTTTCCACTTGGAGCTGGTTGATGCATTCCATCTCTCTATTCCTATTATCTTATCACCAGGGAGAAAGCCCTTTGGTAATCCTGAGTTTCTTCCATTTCCTTTTGCAATCAGAACACTTGCTGTGTGAAAATAAGAGACACTTATCACTTTATGAACTTCTTCAACATAATTAGTTACATTATAACCCAACATGGTTCATTAGGTCTTTGGGGAACTGACGAACTGTCAGAAGAAAGATCCAACAGCCATTCTTGTTTGAAGGAAAGTTTTTAGGAACATAGTTCACTGTAGCCCATCCATGTGTGTCGATCCAGGTTCTCATATTTTTCCTGAATTCTGGAGCATTTTCACTGTATGTCATTTTTATTCCGAGAATTAAAAAGTACATTTCTGTTAAGAATTGATCCTGTTATTGGCGATTTAACTGCAATTAAGTAGTCAGTATAAGGTACTGAACTGTAATGTTAAAGTTGATTCCGTAGTATCATAACAAGTGGTTTAGAATGTTGCCTTTGCGGCAAACTTTTTTAAACACGCCACTTAAATATGTAACAGCAGGATTCTTTACTAATATACTCATTGAGGTTGCAAAATTACATGATCTGATTTTTTATCATACCATTTCACATAGGGTTATTTTTCCTTTGGGACCCTGATGTTTTTATTTGTTGAATAAAGAAGCCATTATAGCCTTTAAAGAGTTATTAGACAGAAGAGTTTAAGAAGATGCTCCATATTTAATAGTATATTTTTTATTTCGGAACACTATTTCAAGGTGTTCTCAGATGTATCATATTTCATAATTATGGAGGGTTAAGGGGCTTAAACATTTGCATATACCCTCAACAATCTAAGAATCCATTCTTTAAAATATAGAGCTCGATAAGAGAATAAAATATAATCAAAATAGAATGTTATTAAATAATTACAAAATTGAGTCAATCAAAACTAATAGTGATTATTTAAAATACTATCAACTCAGCTATTCTGGCTCAAACTCCTCTTGAGGCGACTGATTCAATCCAGCTTCTCTTACTTCTGACTAAATTGCTCTGCTTGGGAAACCTGAACATGGAGTCTCTGAACTCCATGAACTGAACTTCACTGACTGCATGAAATGAATAGAGCATCCCAATTCAACTAAACTCTACTGCATTCAGCTGAACTGCACTGAACTCCACCAAACTCTACCATACTGTCTTCATCCAGAATCTCTCTCTCTCTCTCTCTCTCTCTCTCTCTCTCTCTCTCTCTCTCTCTCTCTCTCTCTCTCTCTCTGTCCTGCTCCTAAGTAGCTATTATTTCCTGTCTGTTGCCTTGAGAGTTCGACTTATCCTTTCTCTGGCTTATTCCGTCAAATCATTCTCTGATTTGTCACTTTGTCTGCCCCTCTATTAGGTACCATTGTTTGGGATTAAATGTGAGTACTAAATTAAAGCCAGAGGGATTAAAGATCTATAGTGTCTATATTCCAGCCAGAGGAATTAAAGGCGTGTACTAAGGGCAGGTCTGTACTCCAGAAGGGTCAAACACACCTTGGTGTTTGGATGTGATCCCTTGCCAGCACAGCCATGTTGCTGGATTGAATTTTCTCAATAGTACTCAGTTTCCTGTTCAGTTTCTATGATGTTATCTAGAAGATGTACTCCTGTTTCATGAATATATACTTAAGAGCAGGGCCTAAAGATGAGAATTAGACAAATATATCTGAACTGCCATAGATTTCAAGCGTTTGTCTAAATATTTAATTTTTTATAGCACTGCCGTAGAAATTGCCTAACTTGAAATTGCAACTTGCTTTCTTTTTGAGTTTACTATTAATATTATTGTTGTTGTTATCATCACTACTTATATCCTAGCCCAGAACAGTTGGCCTCGGATATCAAATCTTCCTGAAGCCGACTTTTGAGTTGTGGGATAACAAATTTGTACATCTCTATTCAGCTTTCAAATATCTCATGTGACATTAGTACTTATTTTTGCCTTAGGTATTAAGAATCAATAAATTATATTTAGTAATTATACTTAGTAAATATAAGCCACACATTATTTTCAGTTATAGTAGTTTAAAAAAATTAAGACAATCACAGGTAATAGTTTTGACATCAGCCACATGTCTGTGAAAGCTCAAATAAAACTTAAAATCCCACCTCTTGTCTGGAGCTACTGTCAGTTGGCAACTGCTATAAATGAGCATCATAGTAGGCAGATTTGGGCCCAGGGGTCCCGCTCAAACTGAGGCACCAGCCAAGGACAATACAGGAGGTAAACTTTAAACCCCTTCCCAGATCTATCCAATGGTCAGAATATTCTCCACAGTTGAGTGGAGAGTGGGATATGACTTTCTCACGTACTCTGGTGCCTCACATTAGACCATGTTCCCTGGAGGGGGAGACCTGGTGGCACTCAGAGGAAGGACAGCAAGTAGCCAAGAAGAGACTTGATACCCTATGAGAATATATAGGTGGAGGTAATCCCCCTCAGGAACAGTCATAAGGGAGGGGAATAATGGGAAAATGGGGGGGGGGAGGAATGGGAGGATACAAGGATGGGATAAACATTGAGATGTAACAAGAATAAATTAATAAAAAAAAAAAAGAAAAAGAAATGCTTGAAAGTAAAAAAAAAAAAAAAAAAAAAAAAAAAAAAAAAAAAAAAGAGCAGCATAGTTCTCCTAAAGTGCATGTCCTACAGTAAGTTGACATATGGTTATCTGTGGACAGAAATCCTAAAAACATGATCAGCACATATCAGACTGGATTGATTTAAAAACAAAGATTGAGGACACAGGGTTTTGTGGGTGAAAAAGAGTAGAGATTTTGAAGGATTTGATCAATGGGAATTGAATAAGTTTAAAAGACATCTTAGTAATTCAAAAAGAATTATTAAAATCTATTGAAAAAAGAGATTACCACAAAATCAAACAAAAACATAAATTTAAATACAGTTGAACATTTCTGTGTTGGGGACGATCGAATTCACCCTACATAAGTCAGTATTTCCAAGGAAGAAAGATCTGAACACAGAAGAATAACTGTAGAAAAGCTGTATATTGTGTACCTGAAAGCTCTAAAGTACTTTATATATCTTTTTCTAAAAGGGCCAAAGAACATAAAAAAAACTCTTGTTTTAAGACATATAATATAAGGGTGTATAACTAGGAACATTAAAGTTAGATGGATCTGCATTCTTATAATCCAAATGTCCCATTTTTTTAATATTATTTAATTAATTTATTCAGAGTATAAGCCAATTGTTATCCCCTCACTTGTATCCTTCCATTCCTCCCTCCATCCATTTTGTACCCTATTCCTCTCCCCTAGGTCTGTGACAGAAAGGGACCTCCTCCTCTACCATATGGTCACAGCCAATCAAGTTTCATATTGATAGCCTGCTTATCCTTTCTCTGAGTGCCACCAGGCCTCCACACCAAGGGGAAGTAGTCAAATATGGGGCACCAGAGTTCATGTCAGAGTTATTCCTCACTCTCCACAAAACTGTGGAGAATGTCCTGTTCATTGACTAGACCTGACTAGGGGTTCAATATTTACGGCATGCATTGTCCTTGCTTGGTGAAGTAGTTTGAGCAGATGCCCCTGGGTCTACATCTGCATGTCATGATGCTCTTCTTGTAGGTTTCTAGCACCCTCTGGATCCTTCTATTTCCCCATTCTCCCATACTTTCTCACCTAGAGTCCCAATAGGAAGTCCTTGCATCTATCCCAATCTCCTGGTAGGTGAACACTTTCATGGGACATCCCTTTTGGGCTAGTGTCTAGTTATAAGTGAATATATACCATGTGAGTCTTTCTGTGTCTGGGTTAACTCACTTACTATGATCATTTCTAGTTTCATTCATTTGCCTACAAATTTCAGGATTTCCTTGTTTTTAATAGCTGAGTAGTATTCCATAGTATAAATGTACTACAGTTTCTTTATCCATTCTTTGACTGATGGACATTAGGTTGTTTCCAGCTTCTGGCTATTACCAACAAGGCTCCTATAAACATGGTTGAACATATGGTAGATCATCTGCTAGGTATATTCCAAAGAGTGGAATAGCTAGGTTTTAGGAAGTCCTAGTCCCAGTTTTCTGAGAAATCTCCAGATTGATTTCCAAAGTGGCTGTAAAAGTTTGCATTCCCACTAGTAATGAAGGAGTGTTCCTCTTTCTCCACATTTTGTATCACTAGAATTTTTTATCTTAGCCATTCTGACAGGTGTAAGATGGAATCTCAGATTTGTTTTGATTTGCATTTCTCTGATGACTAAAGATGTTGAACATTTCGTTAAGTGTTTCTCAGCCATTTGTTATGCCTCTGTTGAGAATTCTCTGTTTAGTTCTGAGCCCCATTTCTCAATTGGGTTATTTGGTTTGGTGGTGTTTAATTTCTTGAGTTCTTTATATATTTTGGATATTAGACCTTTGTCCGATGTAGGGTTGGTGAAGATCTTTTCCCAGTCTGTAGGCTGTTGCTTTGTTCTGTTGACAGTGTCTTCTGCATTACAGAAGCTTGTCAGCCTCATGAGGTCCCATTTATTGATTGTTGTCCTTAAGGCTTTGGCTGTTAGTTTTCTGTTCAGGAAGTTGTCTCCTGTGCCAATGTGTTCCATGCTCTTCCCCAATTACCACTCCTTTATAATCAACAGTTTTCAGCAGCATTCCTGAGTATCTGTCTAGTAAGTCCCCTTGTTTCTGCTGATTCTAATTATATGTACCCTCCACATCATGCTGATTTCTTACACAATCTCATGGTTTCGTTCCATACTAAGACTGTATTTCTGACAATCTTGAACATGATCTTCCTCTTACCATGTCTCCCTATTTCACCATTTGCCTTCTACTTTACTCCACAGTTGAACTAATCACAGATTACCTTCAAAAGTCTACCTACTATTTATGTTTATCTTAACTATTCATTTCTAGGTGTTTGTCTGTGTGCTTGCTCTGTTATTCCTTATATATTTCTTCACAAACTTCACCTTTTAACAATATAGTGAAAAATAAGACCTAAAAAAAAAAAACACTCCAGAAATACACCTTGGTTTTCTCTCTTCCTTCACTGCCCTGTTAATATAAGCCTTGTTTAGCTTGTGGAATCTTAACCTAATTTAAAGTGTTGGGTTTAAAGCTCACTGAAGTCAGTTAATATAATAATGCTTTCTATTTTTATTTGCATTATATATAAAAGCCAAGCCATTTAAATGCCTTATTTATTTGGTTCCAAGAACTCAGGAAGCAATACTATGTTTATCTTTTTTTACACCCAAGAAAAGTGAAGCATAAGGATTTGCCTATGGTTGTATGATCAGTGAAGTCAGAACACAATATGCATTGCCACTGTACTGCTTCTGGGTGACCATTGCTTACCACCATCCCTAGCTGTTTTAGTGTTGCTATGGGCAAGGACAACCTAAGTACTTTTTTTTTTCTAAAATACATTTAAAATAAATTTTTTCTAATTAATCATATAGAAAGATTTATACCTTTATCAATAAGAACATCTCTGTTCTCTATCATGTATTTAAACTCCCAAATCTAATCTTTTAAAGATTTTCTTTTAACAAAATCAATTCAAGTTCTTTTATGTGATTCCAACAAACATATATGAATTTGTTAGATATGTTCTCAAGCATGAACAGTGTTTATATTACAGAGAAATTTATTTATTCTAAACCTCTGTGTTTCTCTTTAGAGTATCACACACACAAATACTCTCCATTTATACATTTCTTTTTGCATATCCATTAGTTGTATTTTACCCGGTTAAAAGGAATGGGTGTAGTTATCTGTTACCGCCAAAAATGTGTATCCTCAAAACTTCTCATGTCAAATTCCTAGCTTCCTTCATTACTATATTTTGAGATAAGAATTATTAAAAATAATTAAGGTTGTTGTAATTTCAAATCAAAATGATAATTTAGCCACAGTTGTGATGTATTCATCGGGTAAGTGACAGTTGATGGCTGTGTGGACATGCCTACAGAAAAGACTATGTAAAACGATAGAAAGAAGACACAAACAGAGGCCCAAAAAAGCCTTACAACATAGGGATTCTGACATATTAATCCTGGACTTCCCACCTGAAGAAATATGAAAATACAACTATTTCCTTGAGCAGCCAGCCACCTACTTTCTGGTACTATGCTAAAGCCGCTTGTTCAGAGTAAGGCAGCCCTGTGAATCACATTGTAGCATAGTAAGTATTAGAATATCTGGGAACTTTTATTACCCTATTTCTGCATCTATTCTGACACGTGTTCTGTCTGTAGATATCCAGCAGTTGAAGAGGCCAAATACCAGTAGAAATAGCTCACTTCTATGTGAGAAGAGTAGACATCTTGCATTTTCTAGTAACATAGGTAGTGAAATTCTATTAGATTTTTGTGAAAATGTTGAAGGCCCCTTGGTGCAGTTTCTTGAGATCTTTTTACATGACTGTGACAGCTAAATCTGGACATCAGGTTACTAATGATAATACATACATATTATAGCTGTTATTTCTCCTTCAGAACTTACATTCATACCATATTTTTATTTCAAAATCATGGGACAGGAAATGGCTACAATAATATTTAGAGAAGTTGTTATAGTCAGGTTCACTTTCTGTACCCGTGAATAGTTACCAGTAAAGGAAGGAAACCTCAGGCTTGTCCTATTTCATTTGCCAATTTAAGAAATTTTCAAAGACTACAGAGTCTCCAGCACACACAGGAAAAGCTAGATTTAGTTTGAGGAAAGAAACCATTGGCATAAAAGATGGCTAACATAATGACCTGTGTTAAAACTTGATAAAAAGTAATCTGTAGACTGCTTTGGGGTTGCTGTTTAAAAGAACTGTGTGAATTGGAAATTTTCTACATGTGTTATAATTTTATAATATCCGTCTTGACTTTCTGAAAAGGGAATAATCATTTTCACTCAGACCTGCATTATATGTTACCTAATGGCTCAAGTTTATCCTGTTGGTGAAAAGATAATACTTCTGTTCATTAAACTAAAGTGTTCTCAGTACTTAATAGGCATAATCATGATTCCTACAAGCACACTGCTACTGAAATATTGGCTATCTTGACAACATCACAGAGGCTTTCTTAATGTAGTTTTTAAAATATGCTACATCTTATGTTGTACATTTTGAGGAGGACTTTAACTTTAGAAGAAATTTCACATCCTGATGTAATAAACGTACCACAACATTACTATAAAATATCTCTAATGTAGAGTATATTTCTTGATGCTTAGAAGAAATCTGTGACACATTTCCCAAAACTGTCTTGGCAAAATTGCCTTTATGTCCCCAGTTTTATTCAACTACAGTTTCTCAAAGATGCAGTATGGCATTTCACCAAGGCTGCCATAAATAAAGGCAGGGGAAAAATCATTACAAAACCTCCCTAGAGTCTGAGCTTGGCTGAGAAGGCATAGCTCAACAAAATATGGCTTAGACAAAGTATCCTGGCATGCTCGTTATAGCTCAAAGCCCTTTTCTCTGAAAGTGTCCCTGTCTGTTGCTTGTTCCTGACTCATTCCTTCCCTTTCTGTGGATGAAACAGCTTGAAAAGTTACTTTTATTTCAATTTAGTCAGGAATAGTTTCTCAACCTGATGCAATGAAGACTTCTGGATAGTTAGATAAAATTATTATGTGGTTTCAAACCCTTCTTTCCATGTCTGATGTAAATATAACAATACAAAGAAAACTGAAGAGAAAGCTGATATTGCTTTGTAAAAATAAACAAACACATCAACAAGAATAACAAATCTGAGGAAGAATTCTTAAGGACTTCTTATCATTAGTCCTCTCCTTAGCACTATAGTAAAGGAAGAAACCAGCAGACCAGCAGTGCCTCCCAAATCATAACAGTTTCTATACAAACTGAATCAAAGATATTCATTCCAGAACATTCATATTCTAACTCCCAGGATGTTCGATCTACATCAAGGATATAGAATATATCTTTACCTCTGAAATATAGGTATTTAGAATATGTTGGACCCCACTATAAGTACCAGGCACACATGTAGGGACAAAGACAGCAGGGAGAATATTATTTCAGCCCTTTGTTTTCAGTCACAGTACCAAATAAGAGGAACTGCAAGATAATTCTGTTGAAATAACCAAACCAACTCATTTTGCTGGATAGAGCCCAATTTCTATTTTTATAACACATTAAGTTTGATTAGTTTTCTCTCTTCAATTTGAATCAATCACTTTGGGAAAACATTGACCATTTGAGAATTATACTTTTCTGTTAACTTCCTCTGTTTGAACATAAAAGCCAAGGGTTTATTAAGATATGAGATAGTGTCTAGACAAGTACTTTTAACATGAGTGTTTTGAAATCAGCCAGGATATTTTTCAGAAAATTTTGGATCAGTGGATCAGGATGAGACCTCACTTTAAAGGGGAGCTATGGTATGAGAAGAATGTTTAGAAACAGATGCTATTCTGATGTAAAATAATACATCAGGAGTAGAATATATTTTAAAAGTCACATATGGAAAATTGGATTCCTCCCTCTATTCTAGTCCACTGTCTGCTTCACAGTCCCTACACTACAACTTTGTGACTACTGCAGGAAGAAAAAAAAAAAAAAAAACAAAAAACAAAAGAAAACGCTTATCTCCTTATAATTATACACTCTGAAAATACAGTTATTTAAGTAACAGATAACCTGTCTAGATTCCGTCTCAGCTTTTTGTCTTGGGAAGTTTGCTTTTACAAGGGAATTATATTGTTTTAGAGAACAGAAGCCTTCTTTACTTTAATTAATTAATTTTTAATTATACATTACTCACATTAAATCCCAATTTTTATCCCCTTGCTCGTATTTCCTTCTTCTCTCCCTCCGTCCCTATTCTGCCTTATTACCTTCTCATAGACCTTTGACAGGGAGGCCCCCCCCAATCCCACCATCTGACCACAGTCTTTCAAATCTCATCATGATAGCCTGTATCCCCTTCCTCTATGTGCCTGCAAGGCCACCCTACCATCTTTCTTAGAAGCAAATCAACACATGAATAAGTAAACATGGAACAGATCTACTCAGCAAAAGCTATAACTAGTTCTGATCTTACTTTACTTTTTAATATATATTTTACAATTTGTATATTATCTAGTCTGTAACTAAGAATACATAAATATCAAAAATATACACTTCCCATTTTTTGTCTAAGAGACTCTAGTACTCTTGGCACACTCCTTGAAGATCAGCTAACAATAAATGTGTACACTTATTTCTTGAATACACACGTTGTTTCTTGGATCTGTGTCTATTTGTTGATGATGCAATACATTCTTCATTACTGTAGTCTGATAATATTTTGAATAAAAGAAAGATTATTGTCTGTATGTAGAGGAATTTTAATCGAGCAACATGGCTGCTCTGGTAAGGTATCACATCGAAAGACCAAAATTTAAAAAAATGTTGAATATTGTCATTTCAGACAGCCCTAAAAAACAAAGCAAAATAAAAATAATTACAGAATGAGTTGAAGAAGCAATAGAACTTTTTCCTCAAGGTTCTGGATGTTCAAAGGCCAGTTCCAAGGTGATATACATGTAGGATTCACTGTGAGTTCTATTTACCTGGTTTGTACCAGACTTTTCTCAATAAGCCAACTCAGATACCCCTATTTCCCACTTGTAGCTAGGAAGACTAACTATAGGATATGGTAATATCCAAGGGATGTACTCAGTGAAATGCCCTTAGATGGTAAGGACTAGTTGAGGCAGCCAGAGCTCTGTTCCTGTCTCTTTGTAAAAATATATTATTTAACAGGTTAGCCTAGAATTTTCTGTACTGTACAAAACTCAGGAGGAGCTGCTATTCATAACATTTCATCCATGATGTGCAAGTGTGATTCTATCCCAAGCAGCGAGTCTAAGCTAGCTTTTCTTATTACCCTTAGGTTTCTGAATTTTCTTCATGTCTCTCTGTAAATACTAAAACAAAGACATGCAATTTGTTTTATGCATAGATCTACCCACTGCATTCTGTCAAGTTGACCATAAGATTACAGTGAGCTTGATTGGGAACTTATATGTAGACACCATTTTCCTGTGTCCTCAGAAGATCTCCTTGCTATGTATAGCCAAAAATAGAGAATCAAAATAGACAGAAAAAAAAAGGATGTGGGACACAGAAAGAGATGTATACGGAAGAAAATTGAAAGGAAGAGAAAGAGCAAGGGGGGAGGAAAGTGACAGAGAATAAGTACTATCATAAATACAAAGTGTCAGTTATATAATTACTTTATATCAAAAATTTCAAAGAAGCTAACAAACTAAATATTCTGAAAGCTTGTACTTAAAATAAGAGTTTCCTTTTCAATTAGTGAGACGTGTATATCATATAAAAATTAAGTATGAGGCTTAGATCATTTGACTCTTTGAAGAGTATACATCAAAGCATTCTTACACTTCTCATTGATAGGATTTAAACTATTTTTCTAATATTAACTTAATTGTTTTTTTTTTTTTTTTGGAAAGTGTTTTTTTTTTTCACACATACTCCAATTTTTCTCCCTTTTTTGTTATTTAAATACTAAGTTTCAATGAAATATGTTCAAATAATTTCACATTCAGCCTTTAAACTCTTTTATATACTATCCAACTTTTCTTTCTGAGGGTAATTTATCTTCCTTTAACTATTGAATGTTTTCCATATTTGTACAAGTGTTTTCCCCTTTGATATTTTTATTGTATCCGGATCAATATTGGAAGATCTTTTTTATATTTTCTTTTGAAAATTCCTCTATAAAAACATATTTTACATTTTCCTGATTTAACTTTTTCTCTTCATTAATTTCATCCTTGCATCTTCATTTCAATTTGTGTTTTAAGTTTTAGAAGTTGTGTTTCATATATTAAAATTTTATAGTCAACATTTTCAAGTATTTCTTACATTTTATTTTTTGATAATATTCTTTGCTCCATCTACTTAATACTTATGATGCATGTTTACACAATAACACTATCTATAAGGCTTAAGCATTTTATCTTACTAACTTTAGAAACACTACTCAGAAGTTTCCCTCCTTTCTACTAAGCATTTTAACTGAAAGTACCGACTTAGGATGAAACTTAAATTATTATCACTGCTGCCATGGATAAATTCAGGCTTAGAAAAAACTAATTTGCCTAAAGTACAGTATTGGTAATCTAAAAAGCTCTCAGTCAACTATAAGTATTTATGTATGATGAAATATGGGGTAAACAGATTGTAATTTGAAGAATCATTTTCTTAGAAATTATCTATGTTACAGATGTGATACAAACCATTTGTTTTCCAGCTTGACTAAATGACAAGATAATTCTAACTTTGTGCAGTGTACGTCTATATGCCTGGGTAGTTTTCTTATGGCTCTCTAACTTCTACTTCTGTCTGTGGTAATTCTGTTCTCTTCCCCAAAAAGAGTTAAATTATAGTATCTATATTTTCCTTTATATCACACTGTCTGTGGTACTAAAATTATGGACTTGGTTTCTAAAACTCATGTCCTTCAGTAGTCTTTAACAGAATCAAGAAAGCAAAATCTAAATCTTTATCTTTGTGTGACATATGTAACCATGTATGGATAAAAGACACATATTTTTAATTATTTTCTTTTTATTGCTATTTTCAACCATGTCACTCATCAATAATGAAAGAACTGTTACATGTTTATGTTATTTTCATCTGTGATGCTAATCACTAAAGGTATTCCTTTAGCTCTTAACAATGTTGAGTTATCAATTTCTAGACATCCATTTACTAAATTCTGGAGATTCGCCTTGACAAAACTTGCAAAAAGTCAATCTATGATAATAAGTAAGTAGATTACCAAACAGAAGGTTCTTGGGTTGTTTTGTTTTGCTTTGGTGTTGAGTTAAGATATCACATATGTCAGTTTGTTCCCAAACTCTCTAGTGTAGCAAATGATGAACTTGAATTTGTAGTCTCCTCCCTCTGTCCTAGCAGTTCTGAAATCAGAGGTATGTCTCAACATGTACAAGTTATACAGTTTCAGGGAAGAACCCAGTCCATCCTTCACTGTAGACAGTAACCCTAGATGGTAAGCAGTCTATGACTTGGGCAAGCTCAAGTCCTAGGAAGGAAGCTACTACTGTTACTGTTAAATGGTCATGCTTTCAAATTAAATTCTAAAGAAATCCTTTCTTCACATGTATGTATGTATGTATGTATGTATGTATGTATGTATGTATGCATGTATGAATATGAGTACTCTATCTGCATGGACACATGCATGTCAGAAGAGGGCACCAGATCCCAGTATAGGTGGTTCTGAGTTTAAATGTGCTTGCTGGGAATTGAAGTCAGGACCTCTGGAAGACCAAACAGTGCTTGCTCTTTACTGGTGAGCTGTCTCTCCAGACCCCTCAAACTAACACATACTCTGGTGCCTCATATTTGACCACGTCCCATGGATGGGGAGACCTGGTGGCACTCTGAGGAAATATAGCAGGCTACCAAGAAGAGACTTGATACCTTATGAGCATATAAAGGGGGATGAAGTCCCCCTCAGTCACAGTCATAGGGGAGGGGAATAATGGGGAAATGGGGGGGGGGAGAATGGGAGGATACAAGGGATGGGATAAACATTGAGATGTAACAAGAATAAATTAATAAAAAAAATAAAAATAAAAAAACAGTGAATTCTAGGACCATCTGTATCCTTTTATTTTGCTATTCTCCCATGCGTCTCTCATTTAGAGTTCCAATAGGATGCCTTCCCCTCTGTCCCAGTTTCCTGGTAAGTGAAGGCTTTCGTGGGACATGCCCCTTGGGCTAGTATGCAGATATAAGTGAGTATATACCATTTGATTCTTTCTGCTTCTGGGTTAACTCACTCAGAGACTTGATACCCTATGAGAATATACAGGGGGACGTAATCCCCCTCAGGAACAGTCATAGGGGAGGGGAATAATGGGAAAATGGGGGGCGGGGAGGAATGGGAGGATACAAGGGATGGGATAAACATTGAGATGTAACAAGAATAAATTAAAAAAAAAAAAAGAAAAAAAAAAAAAAAACAGTGAAACTTCTAAGATGGAGAATATGAACCCAGGCAGTACAAGTGATAGTTTATATGTGAAATTTCAATTAAACATGTTTACTCTATGTTACCTAATTGAGCAAGTAGATTTATTCATGCTAGTATTTTTCAGCACCACTTCTTTTGACATATTGCTTTTAAACAACTTGTTTGAATTTTTTTTTTTCAGAAAACCATTGCTTCTGACTCTGAAAATCTTTTTGTCTCCTCTTTTATGAGTCCTGAGCTTTTGGAGGATGGGGTTTGATATATGTATCCCATTTATAGCTGATGAGACCCCTTGTTTCTGTTTAATGAAACCTATGGGCTTTGTATTAATGGTCTTTGATGAGGGTTGAGAAATGCACTAAATTATGAGTTTAAAGTCAGACTTAGGAGGAAATGCTAGGTTCTCACAAGAACTTATATCCAAGTTAGTCACAGGTTCTCTGTCCAGTTACCAGGGGTGTGAGAGAGAGAGAGAGAGAGAGAGAGAGAGAGAGAGAGAGAGAGAGAGAGAGAGAGAGAGAGAGAGAAGAAGAAGAAGAAGAAGAAGAAGAAGAAGAAGAAGAAGAAGAAGAAGAAGAAGAAGAAAGAGGAGGAAGAGGAGGCAGAGGAGCAGGAGCAGGAGTAATAGGGGATAAGAGATGACATAGAAGTAAAGGAAAGTTGTCCTCTGCTGAAGGCCTGCTGTTTTCTGAAGAGGAAATAGAAGGGGAATGGATCTTGAGGAAAGGGAAGTGGTGGGAAGAGCAAGCAGCAAGGCATGGAGGGAAGGAAAACTGTGTTTCAGACATTTTATAAAAGAGTCTAGAGGGTTCAAGGGCAGTAGGAGAACATGGCCCACAGATCAAGCCAATCAGGGCTCACGGAGACTGAAGAAGCAGTCATGGATCCTGCATGGGTCTGAGCTAGGTCCTCTGCGTACATGGTGTGGTGGTTTAGCTTAAGGTTTCTATGAGAAAGTGGGGCTGTATCTGAGTTTTTTGCCTGCTCTTGGGACCTATTCCTCCGATAGAGTTCCTTGTTCAGCCTTGATATGAGGATGTGTCTAGTCCTATTACATGGTGTTATGCCATATTTCGTTGATGTCACTGCAACACCTGTACTTCTCAGAAGGGAAATGGATGAGCAGGGAATCTTTGGGAGAAGAGAGATACAGGGGACACTTGGAGGATTGGGGAGAGGGGTGGCTGTAGTCAAGATATATTGTGTGAGAGAAGAATAAGTAAAAAGGAAAAATACTTAGAAACGTAGAAAAGAAAAAGATCAATGTGGTAATATTTGAGAATAAAACTTCACCAAAGATTGGGAAAAAAAATATAAAAACAATAAAAATCAGCAGTAAGTCTCAGAGGCTGAACTCATTCTAGGCCTAAGTTAGCAGATGGAGGCTGAAAGCTGAAGCCTTCAAGGTCCAGGCTTCAGAAGATTAGATTGTACAGAAGGTAGACGCTTACAGGCCTAGGCCTAGGGATCATCAGATAGAAACACACTGGGCTCAGCACAAGTCATACATTCATAAAGATTGGGTACAGCTCTCATCTCATCCCCTCTTCTGAGGAAGTAAAACATTTACAAAGGGCTGTGGTATGAATTTATTTTAAAAAATGTATTAAAACATCTTTAATAAGCAATCAATAGGCTGGACCTTATGAAGAGCTTATCTGGTATTACACAGAACTTTAAAAAATAATGCTCATCACATTATTTAAAAGTAATTGACTTTGGAGAGCCAAATATTTTACAGAGTATCTCCATGGCTTTGGAAGCTGTTAAGGTTCATAAAGCAATGTTAGAATACAAAGCCTTCACCACACATCTAGTCTACAGCACCCACATATAAAAAGCCACTGACTCACTCTTGTCATATAACTAATTACCCCCAGGAATCTGGAGTCATATTACCTTCTAAAAAGGATGACAATGAGTCATTCTCCAGTGAATTTCTAAAGTTTGTAATTCTGTGTAGATAAATATCACCTTTTTGTGATGTTTTCATTTTAAAACTTGTCAATTAGCATTGCTCTAAAGCACATTAAGAACTCTCCAAGAAGCTTCAACAGTTACTGTCTCCCCAACTGCCCAATTTGAGACAAAAAATGACAAGGACACAGAAAAATGGGGAAAAAAAAAAAAAAAAAAAAAGAAAAGAGAAGAAAACATACCAATAGCACTTAGTAGCACAGAAATAAAGTGAAACAGGATCTAACTATTTCCCCTCATCTCTTCAGGGCATTATTTCTGTCTACTGTTCACCTGCTCTAATTATCCTGGCAGCTCACTTAAATTACATTATTTCTGCTACTAACAAGATGAGCCCGAATTTCCCTGGTGCCAAAAAGACACAGCATCATCAACAAAAAGGTCTTTATGATACCCTAGTGGCTTCAAAGTGTTAATCCATCTCACTGGATGTTTATCTGGTTCTAAGGAATGACATGCTTTAGGGAGAATTTGGCTCAATGTGAAATAGCTTCAGTACACAGCAACAGCACTGTTTAATTTGTTTCTCCTATATTTACATTAGGTAGGTTTTGGCAGCACAGCTTAGGATTTTGAAGCAAACATAGCTCCATGCCTGCTGCTCAACTTGGGTTGCTTTCAGGTCAATTAATGCCTACTAAGTTTTTAAAGCAGGTGTTAATCTGGTATTTAAAGTGCTGTGACATTGGCATATTTTCCTGTAAACTGAAGTTGAAAGTAAACTGTGTAAGTGTCTAAAAAATTAATAAACACATTGCTCATACATTTACTCTGATAAACTTGGTTTATTTTGTATTAACATATGTCAGATTAAATCTTGGTGTTTGTCCATGTTAAGCAGCTTTTCTAGTAAACAATGTTATTAGCTTGCTTTAATTTGCTTTACCATATTAGTTCCCTATTTCTAATTTCTAATTTGATACTACCAAGAAATTAGTGGGTGAAACATGGTATCCTCTGCATAGATACTATATTTATAATGGCAAGATGCCATTTTACAAATGTAAAAGCAGGATTAGAAGAAAAGAAAATTAGAAAATTGAAAAATTAGAAAAAAAGAGATAAACGTACTGCAAGAAAAGTAAAACTCTGTATGAAACCATCCATTTTACACCTATACAAAGTCAACTGCAGTCCTCGGTCGGTTAGTACTTGGTGAAAACACACAGATAAAGTGTAGACCGTGAACTTAGGGCATGTGAAGTCTAGGATAAGAGAAGAAAGAGAATTGCAATGTCGTGGGAGAGCAGAAGCACCAGTTGTAAGAGACCCAAACAACAGTCATTTCTATTAGGTTCATAATCCATTATCTCAGCTTTGTGAAATAGATAATACCTGATTTGGATTATAAAATGCAAAGTTTAAGTTTCTAAAGATTATAAAAGAGAAAAGGCAGTTTTAGCACATGAAGAAAAATAAGTCCAACTCAACAGCACAAAGGGATGATTTGCTTATATAAAATAATAGCTGTAGAGCTCTTTTGGTATAAAATGAGTGAAGCGGGTCAGCAATGTGGGAGTTGAGATTAGAAATTTAAAGACCAAACAATGACATGACTCATAACATGTTCACCAGCTTAAAATGAAACTGTGAGTCAGTGGTTACCAGAATTCATAATGCAAAGATAGCTTTGTTTTGTTTTTGCTTTTTTTTTTTTTTGAATCTGTTTAAATGCAAACGCTGAATCTCTAATATAAGAGTCTGCCTTAGCAACTCTAGTTACAAACTATGATTTCACATCTCCACAATATTCATCCCATTCCACCTGCCCCCTAAAAAATCGGGGACAATGGGGAAGCTCATTATTAATAGTGTCAACCATGAAAGAAACATGATTAGATATTTCATGCTAGGAACAGAATCAGAAGTAAGCAGACACGTGATCTGTTTTATTGGTTTGTTATAAAGCTGGTAAACATTGAATGAAGAACCAAGTTCCATGCAAGGCTTCATGTAAAGATGGAGCAGTTAGAATTTTGAAGCTTCCACAACTGATAAGCTTTAAAATCTCTCGCTGTGTTCTTCCTACTCAAAAGGGAAACAATTGCTAACACTATTTTATTTATGATTTCTAGTCCTTATAGAAACAATAAACTGGAGAAAAATAGCTGAGCTCTACTAAAGTTAGAAAGTTATGGCTTTTTAGTTAATTATAGGTAATGCAAGAAAAGCACGTATTTAGAATCTCTGTAAAGATTCAGAGCTAAGACTCCCATGTCCACGAAGGTACAAAAACAGGAGCAATTGGATAAATTGGGGGGGAGTAAGTGAACTAGGAATGCCTGTTTGGATACCAGGAGGTCATCACTTGATTGCTTTATAGGAATGGAAAATCATTACCTCCCAAGTTAGAAGGGTATTCATTACTATGAAACAATTAAACATACACTATATAATGGTATCTATTTACAGTTGTGTGTGTGTGTGTGTGTGTGTGTGTGTGTGTGTGTGTAATGTGTGTATGTTAACAACTCACTCTAAAATGCCTCACACGGTTATTTTAACTGAGCAATATCAACTTTTTTGAGCTCTTACTTTATCCTCAGAATTCTACCCAACATATTGGTAATATTTTATAAGAAAATGTTAATAAAGTATATAATTTGAACAATGATAAACCGAGATAGTTTGTAAAATACAGGATTTGTTAATATCTGTCCCAGATGCTGAATAATTACTCAGAGAATTTATATTACCCAAAACCTTCAGGCACTATAACTATGAAGATATTCAGCTTTTCTAACCCTCCAATAGTGGCCTGTCCTACTTCCCAGCCATGTGGCTTGTTACAAGCCATGTTAGTCTTGACCTGGCTCCTCCTTCTTCATCAGTGTCCTGATGGCAACTCCCACTCCCTCTGGTTCCTACCAGAGACCCTCTTTCTAGGTTCAGAAGTCCTATGTCATCCTCTCCTGTCTTGCTATTGGCTGACCAATCAGAAGGTGAGGTAAAACAATGTTTACAACATATCAAGACAGTAGATGCTTCATAATAATTATGATGTCAAAGTCTGGGACTGAAACCAGATCTCTGGGTACAGACATCAATGCATTTGAACATACATTGAACAGAAACATCCTCCAACAGCTTTAGTATGCTAAGGTGAAAATAAGTAAAAGAAGCTATGATAAAGTGCGCAGACAATAAAAGAATTACTTTACTTAGAAGGGAAACATGGTGTTTCTAAAAGCTGAAATGATCAGAAGAGGAAGCCCTTACTCTCCTCAAATTAACAGACAGCTATTCTGACCTCAAGCAGTTTCTCTGAAGTATGAAAACTGTGCTACAGGAGCAAATTTTAATCACAAGTAAAAGTACAAACTTTTCTTCTTTCTGTCTCTTAGTTTGTAACATAGTTAAGTATGTAAATATGAAAGTTTAAAAAATAGCCAAGTGTGGTTGCCACATGGCTTTTTCTTAAATCGCAGCAGTTAGGGAAGCATAGGCATGAGGAACACTGTGAGTTCAAGGCCAGCCTGGTCTATAAGGAGAGTGCAGGACAGCTACGGCTACACAGAGAAACTCTGTCTTAAAAAATAGTGAATGATAGATAGGTAGATGATAGATAGATAGATAGACAGATAGATAGACAGATAGATGATACGTAGATACATAGATTAGATAATAAATAAATAATAGCAAGTTTAGATTGCAAAATGACAACATTCTTGCTCTTCCACAACTCATATCTTCTTTATGCCTCTTACACTTTTTTCATAGTCTCAGAGACATTACATACTTTATTAAAATCTAATTATTCTAATATTGGAACTACATCATTTTAAATTGAGTAGAATTATAGCAGTTGGGAAGTACTTAGTACATACTAAGTATTTGTTTGGAGTTGATTAACTGCCATTTAGAGTGCCTGACAATATACTATCACCTGAACAGCACCATCAGCTACCCTTGTGTATGGGAACCTTAAGGACAGAAGCATTTGTCTCTGGCATCTCTAGGAGGCTTCATGGGGATTTTCACTAAGTAATTAATTTACAAATCTTCACCTGCTTTCTAATTTCAAAGGTTTGTTGATACCTCACATCTGCTGCTTGCTCATCAACTACTCTGTAATTTTGCATGATTTCTTCTTCCTTTAACTCAACTGCTACTGTCATAGAAGTATTTCAGTATCAATCAGAAATAAATACTTGCTATGTAATCTACATGATTTAACAGGAAATCTTCAAGGAAATTATCACATGAGGAAAACACATAAATAATGCCCTCACTGTATTGTTTACCAATACAATGATATGTGTGAAATTGTAGTCCAGGTCTTGTTGAAACAGAAAGAAGATATATTATGGAAGCCAAGAAAAGTATTTCAAACAGGTGTTTTAGGTAAAATGCAAAGGGGTTTGGAACATCTGAAGAGAAAGCGAAGGCCACATCTGAGTCTTCTAAGGCGTGGAGTGACAGAGAGTGAAGGCCACATCTGAGTCTTCTAAGGCGTGGAGTGACAGAGAGTGAAGGCTACATCTGAGTCTTCTAAGGCGTGGAGTGACAGAAAGCGAAGGCCACATCTGAGTCTTCTAAGGCGTGGAGTGACAGAAAGCGAAGAGGGAAATTTTATACAGTTTGAAGAATTTTAGCAAGGTTCCTGCTCATTTCTTTACTCACAGCTGTAGCTATTCATTTTTAGAAATGGACATGCCTAATATGACTGTTATTTTAAGGATTGGCCAAGTAGCCTAAGAAAATTTATGCTGGCACACATGTGTGATGGAGACCAGAGGGAATAAACATTACTGATATGACAGGTAAACTTTCATGGCTACTATAAAAGTGATTGTCCATATCCTGTATGGAAGAAATATTAATCATTACATAAACAGATTTTGTGTATGTTAAAAATACATACATTACTCCTATGTCAATAATGTGATATGAGGTAGGACAGTTTTTGTTTTTATTTTCCATTGTATAAATGCCTTATGAAAGACTTGGGAAATATTGCTCATTATAAACTTGTTATAAATAAAATACCATATGATAGTAGCCAATATAACAAAACCTTGGCATCTAGTTGACATCTTCATTGAACTAAGTAAGTCTTCAAAGAAGGAGGGTTTAGTTAAAAGAAAAGATGAAAATAACAAATTATCTGGATAATGTGTTTTGTTTTACACATAGCATGCTTTGATATAATGAAAACATTAAGGGCCCCAACCAAGAAAAAGTTTAAGTTAGTGATTTAAAGAAAGTTATAGGATCCAAAATCAATATGAAAAACAAGTAATGTTTTTGTATATTAATAATGACATGTATAATTTACAATATACTATTTCATTATCATGCTTTTGCCTAGTTGCTTATGCTAGGTCTTCTGGTATTGTGCTAAGTTAATGTCCTTCTGCAGCTCTGGCCAGGCCCAGGGTAGGGTCTCTGTGGCTGGATGCAGAATCCATTCCAGTTCACTTCATCTCATGGGTCCCCTAGCTAATGGCTCAGGCAACTGATCAGGACTGAGAGAAGGAAAAAGGAGCTTTCTTTGAAGGTTTCCTGGGAGCTATCTTGTTCTAATGAGGAACAGGAACTGAAGCACTTGGTGCTGGGACATGAAGGATGCAGGATGTCAGTGTCCAGCATCCTGAGAGGAATGAATCCTGTCAAGTCTGATCCAATGTCAATATTCGGTTCTTTTGTTCTGAAAACATAGTTTCTCACAGGCATTATACAGTCCTAGAATTATAAATGTATAAATTATGTGGGATACAAAGAACAATTAAGGCTGGTTCTCTGTTCTTTCTATAAGCAGAAAAACATCTGTAAATCTTCATTCATGCCATACTAAGAATGTCATATAATAATAATTCATAGGGATTCTATAGCCAATAAGAAGAGTTGTCTATGCCTAGACATTCATGTTTCAGCTAGTCTCAGAGCTTAGTTGTTTGGGTGCTAAGATGTTTTCGGTATAGATAGATGTTTTAAGTTGACAATGATGAGATATGATGGAGATTGATTATACTCAGAATTTCAGATACACCAAGATACAAAAGATGTATTCTTCAAGGCTGTCAAATATACATGGCCAAAATGCTGGGAATGTAACATCTACATGATTCCTGGTTGCCTCATAGTTCTCCTTGCTGTAGGTTGTTTATTGTGTATGTGTGTAATAATATAAATATATATGTAAAAATATATTTAATAAAAAAGGAAATGATAAAAAGAAAAAAAAAAAGAGGGAAGGAATCCCAAGGTTCTTTCTCTAATGACTGGCTCTACTGCAGCCAAGGAAGAAAACTTAAAGTGACCACAATTTTTCCTATTGCTTAGGCTGTAAAAACTGCTTCTAGCAGAAACTGAAGGGGGTCATAAAAGAAGGCTGCTGCTGCTGCTGCTGTTGCTGATTTTGTTGTTGTTGCTATATTTGCTTCTATCTGTGTCAGAAATCTGGGTCCTATTTTCTATACTTTTCTTTTTAAAAAAGATTTTATTTTTATTTTATTGTGGCATATACATTTATATTATTACATGTAAGCAGAAAAATTACATACAGCAAGAAGAACCATGAAACAACCAGGGATCATATGAATGTTACATTCAACGAGTTTTGGCTTGCATTTGGGAACCTTGTAGAAAATATCTTTCCTGTCTTGGTGAGCCTAAAATTCTGAATAAGAATCAATATCTATCATATGTCTTCTCTGTTAACTAAAATACTCTATCTAGACCTAAAAACATCTTAGCCCCTAAACAGGTAAGGTTAATTGTAATACTAAACTATCTGGTATTCAACACCATCAGAGACTTAAGAAGGAATGAACTTTTTTATTAATTTATATTACATCTCAATTGTTATCCCATCCCTTCTATACTCCCATTCCTCGCTCCCTCCCACTTTCACCCTATTCCAGTCTCCTATGACTGTGACTGAGGGGGACCTCTTCCCCCTGTATATGCTCATAGGGTATCAAGTCTCTTCTTGGTAGCCTGCTATCCTTCCTCTGTGTGCCACCAGGCTTCCCTATCAAGGGGATGTGGTCAAATATAGGGCACCAGAGTTCATGTGAAAGTCAGTCCCCACTCTTCACTCAACTGTGGAGAATGTCCTGTCCACTCGCTAGATCTGGGTAGGGTTCAATGTTTACACCAACCAAGAACAATACATGAAGGAGTGAAACTTAATTACTTGAGTGAACCAGAAGTGCAAGTTAGCAGCTTCCAAAATGAAAAGGAAAGGAAAAAAGAAAGAAAGAAAGAAAGAAAGAAAGAAAGAAAGAAAGAAAGAAAGAAAGAAAGAAAGAAAGAACAGAGACAGTTTGCTGCCTAAACAGTCACCAAAACTCTCTATAACACTAAAGCATCATCTTCAGCCTTCTTGCTCAATATACCTGACAGACATATTGTGAGACAGCAACTATTGATGACTTGCGTACCCTGTCATGGCAGAGTTTGGCCATGGACTGTGCCTGTATCCAAGCTTGCCCCTTTTTAGGTAGAATTTTGTCTGTGACAGAACTGAGGACATTTTGCCCAGTGGATTGTTTGCCACATGAAGCCATCTCCATAAGGAGGTTCTTTATTTCTCATCATTTTCTTGACGTAGGCTGGGTGTTATCAGAAGTTAACATTTAAAATAATAGAAACATATTTATATGCCACATTCTGTAGGTGTCTGAGGCTTTGAAGACATTATATGTTTTAACTTATCTATATATAGGATCATAATCTATCTGTTAAACCTAGAATTTATATTCATGTGATTAAAAATAGGCTGGTAGTTGACATGACCATAATTTGAACAACTAACAGTTCACTTGTATTACTTAACTATCCTAATCAGCCTGCAACAGCACTTTCCAGATATTGGAAGTAAACTTTGTATTATAATTGAGTTGATGGGCTCAATATCTCATATTAGAGTAGAAATATAAAATGTGTGGGGAATAGTCTTAAATTTGAATTCCAAATAAATGTATCACAGTTAATCTTATTTTGTATCAATATACAAAATTCCATAGCAATGAATGAAAATTATTCTTTTTACTAGTAACAAATAAGGCTTTAGGTTGAGAGGTAGAGTCAATAATCTACTTTTTGTCCTATCATCCCTACATATTTCTATATACCCCTTTTTTTTCCTATTCAACCCTATATCTTCATATTTAAAAAATGATAGTGTATGAGAGACATCCCTGAGTCTAGCCTTGTTTTCTCTCTGAATAAAACCAATCATAACTTATAAGCAATTTGCAATGAAAATAAGCATCTGTAGCCCAAGAGAGTAAACATAAACCTACCCAATGTCCCCTTAGGGGAAATGGTGCATCATTCTCTTAAAGTGTTTTCTGGCTGATTAAGGCAAAGAGTACCTTTGTGGGGGCCAGAATAAAATAGGGGCCATGCTTAATGAAGCCAGGAATAGCCTTTGTGGTCCAGTTTCCAAATTTTGAGAAATTCCATGCTTAATAGAAGTCCTGTGGGGGACAATCTAAAACACTAGACAAATTTGTATGGAAGCTGTTTTTGAAGCTCTCCTGCAAGCTGTCCTGTTCTTATGAAAAACAGCAACTGAAGCTCTTGGGGCTGGATCATGAAGGATGCAGGATGTCAGCATCCTGCATGTTGAGAGAAATGAATTCTTCAATTCTGATCCATCTTCAGTGTCTGGTTCTTTTGTTCTGAAAACATAAATTCTCACAAGCACTATACAGTCCTAAAATTATAAATATGTGAGGTATACATTATACACAGAACAATTAAGGCTTGTTCTCTGCTCTTAGTATTAGCAGAAGACATCTCCTAATCTTCATTCATGCCATATGAAGAATGGCATCCAATAATAAGTCACATGGATTCTGTGACCAATAAGAAGCCTTGTGTATGCATGTACATTCTTGTCTTAGCCAGTCTCAGAGCCATTCTCATGTAGCAGGTTTAGTACTACAAGTTACCTGCTTGTTTTGCAGTTTGAATTCTTTACATCACAATTGTAATCTCCTCCCTCATCAACTCCATATTCCATCATTCCTCCCACATCCCCTCTCCTTCTCTCCCCTAGTCCTCAGATAGGGAGCCATCCTCTCCTAACAACTTACTTCTGCCTATAAGGTCTCATCTGTAATACCTGTGTTCTCTTCCTCTGTGGCCTGGCAGGGCCACCTTGCAAAAGGGGAAGTGATAAATATTGGAAGGCCAGAGTCTATATCAGAAGCAGTCCCTACAATCCTTATTGTGGGACCCACAAGAGACTGTGTTGCCTATCTGAGCAGGGGGTGTAGGTCCATATCATACATGGTCTTTGGTTGGTGTATCCATCTCTGTTTTGTAATATGGTTATCCTGTACTAAGTCCCTAATATCTGCTTATGAGTGAGTATATACCGTGCATGTCTTTCTGGGCCTTTGTTATCTCACTTAGGGCATCTGCAAATTCCAAGATTTCCTTGTTTTTGATAGCTGTAAAGTATTCCATTGTGCAAATGCACCAGAGTTTCTTTATCCATTCTTCAGTTGAGGGACATCTAGGTTGTTTTCAGATTCTGGCTATTATGAATAAAGTTGCTGTAAACATAGTTGAGCAAAGTTCCTTGTTGTATGCTGGAACACCGTTAGAGTATATTCCCAGGAGTGGTATGGCTGGGTCTTGAGGTAGACTTATTCATAATCTCTTAAGACAGCAGCAAAATGATTTCCAAAGTCATTGTAAAAGTTTGCACTTCCACCAGCAATGTAGGAGTGTTCCTCTTTTTCTGATCCAAAAACATGGGAGATCTTTCCGTCTTCTGATATCTTATTCAAGTTCTTTCTTTATAGACTTGGATTTTTTCATGTAAGTCTTTCACTTGCTTGGTTAAAGTTCTGCCAAGATAGTTTATATTATTTGTGGCTATTGTGAAAGGTAGTTTTCCTAATTTCTTTCTCAGCCTGTTTGTCATTTGTATACAGCAGGGCACCTGATTTTTTTTTTAAGTTTAAATTGTAGCCAGCCACTTTGCTGAAAGTATTTATTAGCTGCAGGAGTTCCTAGGTAGAATTTTTAGGCTCACATTTGTATACTATCATGCTGTCTGCAAATAGTGATACTTTGATTTCTTTCTTTCCTATTTGTATCCCCTTGATCTCCTTTAGTTGCCTTATTGCTCTAGCTAGGACTTCAGTACTATATTGAAGAGATATTGAAAGAGTGGAAAGACTTTTCTTTTCCCTGATTTCAGTGGAATTGATTTAAGTTTCTTTCCATTTAGATTGATGTTGGTTAGGGTTCGTGGTATATTGCCTTTAATATGTTGAGGTATGTGCCTTGTATTCCTGCTCGCTCCAGGACTTTTAAAATGAATAGATGTTGGACTTCGTCAAATGCTTTTTTTGGCATTTAAGGAGATAATAGTAGGGTTTTCTTTCAGTTTGTTTATATGGTGAATTACATTGAAGAATTTCTGTATGTTAAACCATCCCTGCATGCTTGGAATGAAGCCTAGTTGTTTATTGTGGATGATATTCTTGATGTGTTCTTGGATTCAGTTTGCGAGTATTTTACTGAGTATTTTTGTGTCAATATTCATAAAAGAAATTCATCTGAAACTCTTTTTCTTTGTGGAGTCTTTCTGTGGTTTAGGTATCAAGGTGACTGTGTCCTCATAGTTTGGTAATGTTCCTTCTGTTTCTCTTTTGTGGAATAGTTTAAAGAGAATTGGTATTAGCTCTTCTTTGAAGGTTTGGAAGAATTCTCTGCTGAATCCATCAGGCCTGTGCTTTTTTTTTTTTTTTTTTTGCTTGGAAGACTTTTGATGACTGCCCCAATCTCCTTAGGAGATATAGGACTGTTTAATTTTTTACCTGATCATGATTCAATTTTGGTAGTTGGTGTCTATCAAGAAAATTGTCCATTTCATTTACGTTTTCAAATTTTGTGGCACATAGGCTTGTGAATTATGGCCCAATAATTTTTTGGATTTCCTCACTGTCTATTGTTATGTCTCCTTTTTCATTTCTGATTTTGTTGATTTGAATACTCTCCCTCTGCCTTTTAGCTAATTTGACTAAGGATTTTTCCATCTTGTTGATTTTTCAAAGAACAAGGTCCTGGTTTTGTTGACCCTTTTAGCTGTTCTCTTTGTTTCTAATTTATTGATTTCAGTCCTGAGTTTAATGATTTCTAGTCATCTACTCCTCTTTGGTGTGTCTACTTCCTTTAGTTCTAGAGCTTTCAGGTGTGCTGTTAAATTGCAGGTATGGGATCTCTCCAATTTCATTATAAAGGCACTTAGTGCTATGAACTTTAATGTTAGCACTGCTTTCATTGTATCCCATAAGTTTGGGTACATTATGCTTCCAGTTTCATTGAATTCTAGGAAATTTTTGCTTTCTTTTTTTATTTTGTTCCTTACCCAGATACCACTGAGTAGGGAATTGTTCACTTTCCATGAGTTTGTAGGCTTTCTATTGCTTCTGCTGTTATTCACTTCAAGTTTACATCCATGGTGGTCTGATAAGATGAAAGGCACTATTTTGATATTTTTGTATCTGTTGAGGTTTTTTATGTGCACAAGTATATGATCAATTCTAGAGAAGGTTCCATGAAGTCCTGAGAAGAAGATAAATTCTTTCATGTTTGGGTGAAAAGTTATGTATATATTAGTTAGGTTCATTTAATTCATGATGGCTATTAATTCTGTTTTATCTCTACTTAGTTCCATCCACAGTGATCTATGTATTGGTGAGAGTGGGGTGTTGAAGTTTCCACTATTAATTGTAGGATTTGATGTGTGATTTCAGCTTTAGTAATGTTTCTTTTATGAATGTGGGTGCTCCTTTATTTGAGGCATCAGTGTTCAAAATTCAGACATTGTGTTGGAGTATTTTTCCTTTGATGAGTATGAAATGTCCTTCCCCACCTCTTTTGATTAGTTTTGGTTGAAACTGTACATTATTAGATACTAGCATGGTTGCTCCAGCCTGTTTCTTTAGTCCATTTGCTTGGAATACCTTTTTCCAACCCTTTAAGGTAATGTTCATCTTTATTGCTGAGGTGTGTTTCTTGTATGCAACAGAATAGTGGATCCTGTTTATGCATCCATTTTGTTAGCCTGTGTCTCTTCGTTAGGGAGTTGAGGCCATTGATGTTGAGAAATATTAATGACTGGGGGCTATGGTTCCCATTATTTTGATGTTGATAGTGAAAGGGAGGGATGGAGGGAGGGAGAGTGGGAATGAGGAAGGGAGGGAGAGAGAGAGAGAAAGAGAGAGAGAGAGAGAGAGAGAGAGAGAGAGAGAGAGAGAGAGAGAGAGAGCTTCCCATCTTTTATTTTTGTGGATGTGGTGTTATTTGTTTCCTTTGTTTCCCTGTATAAAGTTACCGTCCTTGGGTTGGAGTTTTCCTTCTAGTATCTTCCATAAAGCTGGATTTGTGGTTAGGTACTGTTTAAATTTGGCTTGTCATGGAATATTTTACTTTTTTTGTCTAGGGAATTGAAAGTTTTGCTGGGCACAGTAACCTGGGTTGGCATCTGTAGTCTCTTGTAGTCTGCATGATATCTGTCTAAGCCCTTCTTGCTTTCATAGTCTCTGTTGAGAAATCAGGTGTAATTCTGATAGGTTTGTCTTAATATGTGACTTGGCCTTTTTCTCTTGAAGCTTTTAATATTCTTTCTTTGTTCTGTACACTTAGTACTTTTTTGATTATTATGTGGAGGGAAGATTTTCTTTTCTGGTCCAGTCTATTTGGAGTTCTATAGGCTTCTTGTATATTTATGGGCATTTTGTTCTTTAGGTTAGGGAAGTTTTCTTCCATGATTTTGTTGAAAATATTTTCTGAGCCTTGCTGTTGGAGGTCTTTTTTTTCTTCTATCCCTATGATTCTTAGGTTTGGTCTTTTCGTAGTGGCCCAGATTTCTTGATTATTTTGTGTCAGGAGCTTTTTAGATTTAACATTTTCTTTGACTGCTGTTTCCATATTTTCAGTCATATCTTCTATCCTTGATATTCTTTCTTTGATATCTTGGAATTCTGTTAATGTTTGGGTCTGTAGATCCTGTACTTTTCGAGTTTTCTAATTCCAGGATTAGCTCAGATTGTGTTTTCTTTATAGCTTTTATCTCCATTTCTAGGTCTTGAAATCTTTTATTTATTCCTTCCCCTTTTTGATTGTAGTTTCCTGTGTTTTGCTAATTTCTTCGAGCATTTTGTTCAATTCTTCCCTTTTCTTTTCATATTCCTGTTCTAGTTTGAAGGATTTATTTTTCTCCTTTAAGGCCTTTATCATTTTCACAACCTCAGATTTGAAATTCTTCTTTTCTGCCTCACCTATGATAGCAATCTCCAGGGCTTGTTGTGGTGGTGGGACTGCTGATTTCTTGTGATGTTGAAGGACCTGGGGTTTTTTACTTGTGTTCTTATGCTGACCTCTTCCCATTGTAATGTCTATGGTTGGAGATGATGTTCCATGGCTGCTTGGACACATGGAGTTTGCTGGGTGGCTTGTTGTCAGATACACTTGTGTTCTAGTCTGTGTTGTCTGCTTGGGGCTAAGGTCCACAGACACTGTCATTTTCAGGAGTAAAAGCTCTTTCTGTGCCATGAGAATTCAGATGCTGCTGGCTAGCCAGTTGAGTGCACGCCCACACCCAGGGACACAAGTGGTTGTTTGGCCTGCCAGTGTTTTCAGTGGGTTTTCTTGGTTGTCCATTATCAGATCCACCACACTAGTCTGTGGTGTCTTCTCAGGGCTAGGACCCACAGACACTGATGTTTTCAGGAACAGAGTCTTTTTCTGTGCCCTGGAAATTGAGAAGATGCCTGCCATCCAGGCGAGTGTGTGAGCCTAGGAGCTTGGCGGCTGCTTGACAGCCAGATGTGTGGCACTAGCCCTAGGACCCATGGAGACCTGGGTCTTTACCCTGTTCCACACAATTTGGAGCCCTTTTATCTGATGGGTTACTGGTGCTGTTGTTTCATGGGTCTCAGATCAATCCTTGTGTTACTGAATGTCCACTGTTCTCATGCTGCTCAAACAAGGTATGTGTTAGGCACCATCATCTTGGATCTCCCAAAAGGAAGCTCTTTGGTCTGTAAATAGGCCTTCCTGTGGAGATCTCTAGTAAGCTAAAGTATGCCTGTTTGTCTAAGAGGGGATCCCTGAGTCTGATACCTTATTTGTGAATTTACAGGGAAACAAGAAATAAGAACGAGATAGAAAATAAACCACTTATACACACATACAATTAAGAGAAATGGTAGATAAAGTCAGGCATCTTAACCTCAACTAGAAGAAGTTAAGTTTACCAATGTCAACGCCATTTATTGTTGGACATCGTACTTATACCTCAGAGAAAAGGGAATACCTCATAGTCAAAAAAGGCAGTTAATAACAAAAACAGATGAATTCTAAAATACAACAGGTTAAATGTTTTAAAACTAAATGTTTCTCATTTATATATCCATCAAATAAGTTCATAGTGAGTTCAGAGTGACAAAGATTGACAAGGCTTAAAGGTTAACAGGGTCTACAACTTACAAGAATATATGACTTTTCAATTACGATGGACCTAGCTACATATTTTCTATGTATCTCTTAGTTCATAATGAGTTCAGGACTGTAATTTTGTCTGTCTTTCATTCCAATAAAAAGAGTAAACTTAAAATGACAGTGTATGATGCCACAAAGTGACAAGGTATAAGGAATTATAACAGAATAGTTTATATATTTAGACATTAAGGCTCATCTTTAATTTAGACATTTCTAGGTAGCCCAATTATATCTTGGGTTCATGAAAAGTTTAAATAAACTTACCTATATTTATGGTGTATACCAGCATTTGTGGTGCCATCTGGAGAGAAGTCTTATCTGAGGCCACAAATCTGCTTCAAGGCTATCCCCTACTGAGGCATCTGGAGGTCCACAAAGAAGTTATTGCAGCCATAGAATATCTAAAATTGTTTTAGAAGATCTAAAACAATTTACCTTTTAAACCTATTTGAATCAAACCAGGAATTCTATAATCAGGTATTAATTCATCTGAACAGCAGAACATCCTCAACAATATCCTGTAGATATTTTATTCAGTCAGAATTGGTGAATACCCTGAAAGTGACAGATCACACCATTGCCAGATATGTGTGTGTGTGTGTGTGTGTGTGTGTGTGTGTGTGTGTATTTGTTTGTTTGTTTGTTTGAGACATGGTTTCTCTGTGTAACCTTGGCTGTCATAGATTCATGCTGTAGACCAGGCCTGGCTTAGACTCACAGCATTCCACCTGTCTCTGTTTCCCTGAGTGTTGGGATTAGAGGTATGCACCACCATGTTTGTGTTCGATACCAGATTTTAGAGAGATGCAGTAGTTCACAATTGTCAGTGGGATTGTCAGTGGTTGGAAGCAATTCTGGGGTGAATCATGGTACAGACCTTGTAAAATACTTGGTCCCTTCCAGAGATCTCCCATGCCTATTGAACTTCCCCAAATCAATGGTTCTTGACATTGTGCCAGAGGCTGGAAGCAATTCTGGGTGTTCATCATCATACAGGCATTACAAAATAGCAGGTCACCTCCAAGAAAGCCCGCATGCCTAATGAGCTCCTTGAACAGGATGGCTTGGACATGCTAACTGTAAGCACCACTATATTATTACTAAATTTAGGCAAAATTGGACAACTTAGAAAGAAGTTATACAGACATTATCCAGTTACATAAAAGACATTTTTATTAATCACCAAAGATGCATAGATTACAATGGGTTCATACCAGTTAAAATCGTATTGTTAAGCCAAAGATAACTATTTTGTTACAAAAAATAGAATAGGCAGTGATCACATAAGGTCAAAAATGCAAATGATGCACAGTAATTATTGAAAACAACATGAAAGTGCCTAATTATTGAATGAAATTATACCATATTATGTACACATGGTATCCCTGGAACTCTATTTTAAAATGGAATCAGTGATGTGAGACATTGACAAATGATTAGAGCATATGCTATGCAAGTGTGAGTGTCTCAGTTGGGGTATTCACCACACATGTGGAAAACAAATGAAATATTGAATGTCTTCAGTTCTTGACTTAGGGAGGTAGTAAAAGTAAAGTAGATCTTTGAGCTTGCTAGTCATCCACTCCAGGGAAAAGGATGAGCTACATAGTCAGAAAGAGACTGGTTTTTTTTTGTTTGTTTGTTTTGTTTTGTTTTGTTATATTTTTGTTTTTATTTTTAAATCAGGAAGGAAACATAGTAATATGTTTAACATAGACCCATGGCCTTTGCACTTACATATATAAGTGAGTACATTCCTTGATCATGCAAAAATATGTGTGTGTGTGTGTGTGTGTGTGTGTGTGAGAGAGAGAGAGAGAGAAAGAGAGAAAGAAGAGAGAGAGAGAGAGAGAGAGAGAGAGAGAGAGAGAGAGAGAGAGAGAGAGAGAGAGATCTCATGGAAAAAAATCAATAGATGAAAATGTTATTTCCATTCCTAAAATTGTTGCAACATTATTCTCAAAAGCCCAAATATAGGCACATTTTTGTGCACTAGAGATTATAAGTACATATATAATTTCACAGTAAGAGCATCATTTGTTGACTTAATAATAGGATAAAGTTTTATCATTTCCTATAAGAATGATGAACATGAAGGACAACGTGATTGGAAGAAATGTAAAAGCAAGATCAGATGTAATATAATACATGGGGAAATTTCTGTGGGGTATTAAAACAAACTGAATTATAGACCAAACCAGGAAATTACTAGAGAATCTTCACGGATGATTGCTGGATCATTTATCTTTTAACATAAATACAACTTCACACAGGCTTTTTGTTGCAATTGTGCATATTAACAACAACAACAAAAAAAAAGACAATAGAATTTAGTCTAAAGAAATCAAACTCTATACAACTATTTATAATTAGATGCCTCAGTAATTTTTTTGTGAAATATACCATTTAATGTCAGTACACAATAAAAACCAATCAAATAAGTTCTGTCCTTCAATATCTATCATAACTCATATCTATCAACTTAAAACATCTAGGCCAAAAAATATCTTAACCCCTAAACAACTAAAGTTAACTATAAAATGAAACTATCTGGTCTTCTACCCCATTGGAGACTTGAAAAGGAATAAAATTAATTACCTGAGTAAACAGGAACTGCAGGTTACCAGCTTCCAAATTGAAAAAAAAAAAAAAATGACAGAGACTGCTGCCTGAACAGTCACTCAAAACTCTCAATAATGTTAAAGCATCATCTTCAGCCTACTGGCCTAGTATATCTGACAGACATGTTTGTGAGACAGGAACTCATTTTGTTTGTTTGCTTTTGTTTTGTTTTGGTCTCTTTATCTGAAGATTTTATTGTACATTTAATATATAAATGTTAAATACATATATACTGACAAAAGCTAGGTAATATTTATACATTGACTAAGTGGATGCAGCAGCACTCTGAGGAACATGGAATCCAATAGTGATTATCAGAGACATAATGTGTGGAATGGGGAGAAATTCACTGAAGATTCAAACTTTGAACTATAGAAAGAAATATGTAATTAATGAGCAACAGATTATCAGATTAACTATAATTAATTGTATTATTGCTTATTTTGAATTTTATAAAATAAGGAGTTTTACTTCTTAACACTCATGATAAACAATAGTGGGCTTGAGCTTATAAATTAGATTCTTGTATTCATCACACAGCATGTATGTATGCATGCCTGGATATATAAGAAAATATCTTATAGTTTGCACATATAACATTTAATTTGTAATTAAGTATTATAAATTAAAAACAATAACTGAGTTGTTTTAAAAAGCAGAGAAAATTGGAAGAGAATCTTATTAATCAAATTTTGTTTCATTTTATAGAAATTACAATTAAATATTAACTTAATAAGTTGTGTAAAAAATAAAATAACAAGAAAAAGAAAAGTCTGATGTGTTTTCATAGTTAAAGGCTTGGAAGTGAATGGATCTTGGATTTGAATATTTGATTTTCATAACATTGTAAGGTAATAACAACTAAAAGAAAATAATTAGCAATAGATATAAACAATTTAAGACACGCAAAAAGGGATATTAAGCCTAATTTGTACATATGGGTTTTTTTTCCTACATCTTGAAGATAAGTTTTAAAGTTTGTTTTCAAAATATGGAAGTCGGTTTTACCTTAGTGGTATACATAGCCCCACATATCTCCATACTATGACAAGGACTGAAATTACAGCCATTCTCATTCATTGAAGCCTGTAAATAATATTTTCCTCCATTCTGCATGGCCACCCATAGATTCTGAAGGGTGTTAGAAAACTATTTTTAGGAAATCCAAGATGGCGGCAAGCAGTGTGGACCATGTTTAGAAGCTCCAGTAAACATTTCAGGGAATTGCACAGATATGTGAACCAGGAACACCGAGGTCCCCACACCACTGCAGCAGGAGTGCTCCATGGTTCAAAGGGACCAGGGTGCAGAGGACCTGGGTGCGCCTACACAGGGGAGGAGCACGGATTTTCTCAGATCGGAGCAGCAGCAATGACAATAGCGGCAGCAGGAGCAGCGGCTGAGGTTTGCAGCTCGGAGCCTTCCGGCGGAGGCGATTGGTGTGGTGGCCGGTGGGAGTTGCTGCGGGAGAGGGAACTCTGGGCAGGATTTGGGTCGCGTGGTCCCTGAGACCCAAACTGGACTCAGCAGACAGTTCAGCCTCTGAGTCCCAAGTTTAGTTCAGTGCGCAGTGCCGTGGAGATAGTAACCCAGCTCAGCATGCAGTTTTGCCTTAGGTGCTAGCTCAGTTCAACCGCAAATCCCCTGCTGTGATGCAGGCTGGGCTCAGTGCTCAGTTCTGCCCGAGGCAATAGATCATCTCAGTGAGCAGTTTTGTCCAAGACACTAGCTCAGCTCAGCATGCAGTTCTGCTGCTCTGACGCAGGCTGAGGTCAGCATGCACATTCGGCCCCGAGTCCCTAGCTGGACTTTCTGAGCAGGTTGGATCCAGTGACTCTAGCTGAGCTTTGTGTACAATTGCGCCCCTGAGTCCCAGGCTGAATTCGGCGTGCAGTGTGGGTCCAGAGTCCCTGGCTTAACTTCATGAGCAATTCCGCCCCTGAGACTTGGGCGGAGCTTGGCCGTGCAGTTTGGGGCCAGAGTCCCTAACTGTGCTTGGGGGAGAGGTGGGCCCAGAGATTCTAGCTGAGCATTTGGCACAGTCCCAGCTCTCAGACTCTGGTTTGACAGGGTGCACAGTTTGAATCCAGAATTCCTGGCTGAGCTTGGTGGACAGTTCGGGTCCTGAGTCTATAACTGACCACAGCATGCACTTTGGGCTTATCATCAGACTCCCTGCACCCAACTATGGAAGCTACCCAACAAAAACAGAGATGGCAAGATGTCTAAAGGACAGCGTAAAAGCATATGCAAAAAAACAAAACAAAACAAAAACAAAAACAAAAACAATACGGCACCTCCGGTTTCCAGCTATCCCAAAGAAAACAACCCAGAGAACTCAAACACAAGGGAAATACTAGAAAATGACCTCAAATCCTTAGCAATGAGGATGATAATAGAGGAAACAAATTAAATTCGTAATCAAATGCAGGAAAATGCAGCCAAACAGGTGAGAGACATAAAAGAAGCACATAGAGTGGAACTGGAAAAATTTCAGGAAAATACAAACAACCAGATGAAAGAAATCAATAAAACGGTTCAAGCTCTGAAGACCTATAAATAGGCAATGGAAGAAACTCAGGAATATACAAACAATCAGATGAAAGAAATAAAAAAATCATTTCATGATCAGAAGATGAAATGGATTCAATGATAAACACACAGACAGAAGAAATATGAGAATGTGAGACCTCAGAGAAGGAGGCGAGCAACACAGAGGTGAGCTTTTCTAATAGAATTCAAGAGATGGAGTAAGAAATCTCAGATCTAGAAGATACACTCACAGATCTTGAAGCAACCATTAAAGAAAATGCCGAATCTGCAAAAATCCTGACCCAAAACATCTAAGAAATTAAGGACACCATGAAAAGAAGAAATCTGAGGATAATAGGCATTGAAAAAAGAGAAAATATCAGACTCCAAGGCCCAGAAACTATTCTCAACAAAATCATAGAAGAAAATTTCCCCAATCAAAAGAAAGAGATGCCTAGAAACATACAAGAGGCCTACAGAACACCAAATAGAGAACAGAAAAGAAAAACTGCCAGTCACATAATAATCAAAACACAAAGCATACAGAACAAAGAAAAAATATTAAAAGCTGCAAGGGAGAGGGATCCAAGATGGCGGCAAGAAGTGTGGAATGTCTCTGGAGGCTCCAGTGAACAATTCAGGGAATTACACAGATTTCTGAGCAAGGAACACCACGGTCCCCACACCACAGCAGCGGGAGTGCTGCACAGTTCAGAGAGACCAGGGTGCAGAGGACCTGAGTGCCCCTGCACATGGGAGGAGCGCAGATTTACTCGGATCTGAGCAGCAGCGGCAGAGGCAGCAGCAGCAGAGGAAGAACCAGCAACACCAGCGTCAGCAGCCGCGGTGGTTGAGGTTTGCAGCTCAGAGCCCTCTGGTGGAGGCAATTGGTGTGGTGGCCTGTGGGAGTGGCTGTGGCAGAGGGGACTCTGGGCAGGATTTGGGTCGCATTGTGCCTTGGGACCCAGACTGGACTCGGCGGGCAGTTCGGCCCCAGAGTCCCGGGGTCAGCTCAGTGTGCAGTGCCGTGGAGATGCTGGCTAAGCTCAGCAAGCAATTCTGCACAAGGCACTAGCTCAGTGCAGCCACAGCTCCCCTGCTGTGGCGCAAGCTGGGCAGAGACCTCGGTTCCACAGGTGCTAGCTCAGTGCAACCGTAGTTCTCCTGCTGTGGGGCAGGCTGGGCAGAGTGCTCGGTTCCACCGGAGGCACTGGCTCAGCTCAGCAAGCAGTTCTGCCCGAGACACTAGATCAGCTCCGCGGGCAGTTCTGGGGCACTGACGCAGGCTGAGGTCAGCACGTAGATTCAGCCTAGAGGCCCAAGCTGGACTTGCCAGGCAGATTGGGCCCAGAGACTCCAGCTGAGCTGTGCGCACAAGCTCAGTGGCCCTAAGACTCTGGCTGGACTATCCACGCAGTTTAGGCCCAGAGTTCCAGGCTGAACTCAGTGCTCAGTGTGAGTCCAGAATCCCTGGCTGAGCTCAGTGCACAATTCTGCACCAGAGACTCGGATGGAGCTCGGCGTGAAGTTTGGGGCCAGAGTCCCTAACTGTGCTTGGCAGACAGATTGGGCCCAGGGACTCTAACTGAACTTTAGGCACAGTCCCGGCTCTAAGACTCTGGTTGGACACAGTGTGCAGTTTGAATCCAGAATTCCTGGCTGAGCTTGGCAGACAGTTTGGGCCCTGAGTCAATAACTGACCACAGCACACACTTTGGGACAAAGCCCCTAGCTGAGGTTGGTGCACAGTCCCAGACCAAAAATTATGGCTGGACCCTGTGTGCATTTTGGGCCCAGAATCCCTAGCTGATCTCAGCAGAGGGTTCAGGCCCTGAGAATCTAGTTGAGTTCGGCCCGTGGTTCAGGCCCAGTGTTCCTGGCTGGACTTGGCAGGGGACACAGAAGGCTGTGGATACCTTGGGTGACACAACTCTCATTCAGAGACTCAGAACGATTGCAGGACCCACAGCACAGGGGAGCTGAGGATCACTGGCTCTGAGAGTCCAAACCAACAGGACTAACCTCCTACCATCCACACCAGAGAAGTATTAGAGATTCCATCCTAGGGAAATCATGAGAAAACAAGTTAATCTATCATCAGACTCCCTCCATCCAACTCTGGAAACTACCCAACAAAAACAAAGATGGCAACATGTCTAAAGGACAGTGTAAAAGCATACGCAAAAAAAAAAAAACAAAACAAAACAAAACAAAATTACATGGCATTCCAGTTTCCAGATATCCCAAAGAAAACAACCCAGAGAACTCAAATACAACGGAAATACAAGAAAATGACTTCAAATCCTTAGCAATGAGGATGATAATGGAGGAAACAAATAAAATTCGTAATCAAATGCAGGAAGACGCAGTCAAACACATGAGAGACATAAAAGAAGCACATAGAGTGAAACTGGAAAATTTTCAGGAAAATTAAAACAATCAGATGAAAGATATCAATAAAACAGTTCAAGCTCTGAAGACCTATAAATAGGCAATGGAAGAAACTAAGAATATACAAACAATCAAATGAAAGAAATAAAAAAAATCAGTTCAAGATCTGAAAATGAAAATGGATTCAATGATAAACACAGACAGAAGAAAAACAAGAACATAAGACCGCAGAGAAGAAGGTGAGCAACACAGAGGTGAGCTTTCCTAATAGAATCCAAGAGATAGAAGAACGAATCTCAGATCTAGAAGATACAATCACAGATCTTGAAGCAACCATTAAAGAAAATGCCAAATCTGGAAAACTCCTGACACAAAACATCCAAGAGATTATGGACACCATGAAAAGAAGAAATCTGAGGATAATAGGCATTGAAAAAAGAGAAGATATTAGACTCCAAGGCCTAGAAACTATTCTCAATAAAATCATAGAAGAAAATTTCCCTAATCTAAAGAAAGAGATGCCTATAAACATACAAGAGGCCTACAGAACACCAAATAGAATTGACCAGAAATTATAAAAACTGCCCGTCACATAATAATCAAAACACAAAACATACAGAACAACAACAACAAAAAATATTAAAAGCTGCAAAGGAAAAGGGCCAAATAACATATAATGGCAAACCTATCAGAATTACACACAAATTCTCAGCGGAGACCATAAAAGCAAGAAGGGCCTGGACAGAGATCCTGCAAGCCCTAAGAAACCATAGATGCCAGGCCAGACTACTTTAGCCAGCAAAACTTTCAATAACTATTGATGGAGAAAACGAAATATTCCATGACAAAAACAAATTCAAACAGTACCTATCCACAAATCCAGCTTTACAGAAGGTACTAGAAGAAAAACTCCATCCCAAAGGGTCAAGCTACAACCAAAATTATTCAGGAAATAGATAACTATACCATGGCAAAAACACAACTACACAAACACTCGACTGGAAACAGCATCAAAATTAAGACTCTTAACAGTCACTGGTCATTAATATCTCTCAACATCAATGATCTCAATTCTCCAATAAAAAGACACAGACTAACTGAATGGGTGCATAAACAAGATCCAACATTCTTCTACATTCAAGAAACACATCTTACCCATAACGATAGGCATTACCTAAGGGTAAAAGGTTGGAAAAATATTCCAAGCAAGTGGTCACAAGAAGCAAGCAGGGGTACCCATTTTAATATCCAACAAAATAGACTTTCAACCAAAATTAATCAAAAGGGATGTGGAAGGATATTTCATACTCATCTAAGGTCAAGCCAACCAAGATGACATCGCAATTCTGAACATCTATGCTCCCAATACAAGGGCACTCACATTTGTAAAAGATCTGCTAAAAAAGCTTAAACCACACATCGATCCCCACACAATAATAGTGGGAGACTTCAACACCCAACTCTCACTGAAGGATAAGTCATCGAAACAGAAATTAAGCGGAGAAATAACATCATTAACCAATGCATGGGCCAAATGGATCTAACAGATATCTATAGAACCTTTCACCCAAACAAGGAAGAATATACCTTCTTCTCTGAACCCCATGGAACCTTCTCCAAAATTGATCACATCGTAGGTCACAGAGCAAGCCTCAATAGATACAAGAGGATTGAAATAATACCTTGTATCCTATCAGATCACCATGCTCTTAGGCTGCAATTCACCAACAACAGAAATAACTAAAAGCCTACACGTACGAGGAAACTAAACAACTCTCTGATAAATGGCACCTGGGTCAGAGAAGAAATAAAGAAAGAAATCAAGGAGTTTCTGAAATTCAATGAAAATGAAGGAACAACATACCCAAATTTGTGGGATACATTGAAAGCGGTGCTAAAAGGAAAATTCATAGGACTAAGTGCCTTTAAAAAGAAATTGGAAACATCACACATAAGCATCTTAATGACACAACTGGAAGCCTTAGAAAAAAAAAAAAAGAAACAGAAACACCCAAAAGGAGTAGACATCTGGAAATAATCAAACAATTACAACTTAGAAACTAAGAAAACAGTCCAAAGAATCAACAAAACCAAAAGCTGGTTCTTTGAGAAATCAACAAGATAGACAGACCGTTAGCCAAACTAACTAAAAGGCAGAGAGACAGTATTGAAATCACCAAAATCAGAAATGAAAAGGGAGACATAACAACAGACACTGAAGAAATACAAAGAATCATAAGATCCTACTTTGAAGGCATATATGCCACAATATTTGAAAATCTAAGGGAAATGGAAGCTTTTCTTGATAAATTTCACTTGCCAAAGTTGAGTGAAGAACAGATAAACAAGCTAAATAGTCCCATTTCCCCTACAGAAATAGAAGCAATCATTGATAGTCTCCCAACCAAAAAAAAAAGCCCAGGGCCAGATGGTTTTAGTGCAGAATTCTATCAGACTTTCAAGGGCAAGCTAATACCAATACTCTTCAAGCTACTCCCAAAGATAGAAATGGATGGAACTTTACCAAATTTATTCTTTGACACCACATGCTGGCGAGGATGTGGAGAGAGAGGAACACTCCTTCATTGCTGGTGGGAATGCAAACTAGTGCAGCCACTTTGGAAATCTATCTGGTGCTATCTCAGAAAACTGGGAATAGAGCTTCCTCAAGACCCAGCTATTCCACTCCTTGGAATATACCCAGAAGATGCTCCAGCACACAACAAGAAACTTTGCTCAACCATGTTCATAGTAGCCTAATTCATAATAGCCAGAACCTGGAAACAGCCTAAGTGTCCCTCAGTAGAAGAATGGATAAAGAAACTGTGGTACATATACACTATGGAATACTACTCACCTATTAAAAACAAGGAATTCCCGAAATTTGTGGACAAATGGATTGAGCTAGAAATGATCATAATGAGTGAGTTAACCCAGAAGCAGAAGAGTCAAGTGGTATATACTCACTTATATCTGCATACTAACCCAAGGGGCATGTCCCATGAAAGCCCTCACTTACCAGGAAACTGGGGCAGAGAGGAGGACAGCCTATTCGGACTCTAGATGAGAGAAGCATGGGAGAATAGCAAAGTAGAAGGATCCAGAGTATCCTAGAAACCTACAAGAAGAACATTACAATAGGCAGATTTGGGCCCAGGGTTCCCGCTCAAACTATGGCACCAGCCAAGGACAATACAGGCGGTAAACTTTAAACCCCTTCCCAGATCTAGCCAATGGGCAGAACATTCTCCACAGTTGAGTGGAGAGTGTGGTATGACTTTCACACGTACTCCATGTCCCCTGGAGGGGGAGACCTGGTGGCACTCAGAGGAAGGATAGCAGGTTACCAAGAAGAGACTTGATACCCTATGAGCATAAACAGGGGGAGGAAATGCCCCTCAGGAACAGTCATAGGGGCTGGGGGTAAGGGGAAAATGGGAGGGATGGAAGAATGTGAGGAAACAAGGGATGGGATAACCATTGAGATGTAACAAGAATAAATTAATGAAAAAAATAAATAAAACTTTTTAAAAAAGAAAAAAAGAAAACTATTTTTATAACACACTAGTTTGTTCTACTTTTTCTCTTTTTATTTTATTTAATTTCCCAAAACATTCTTCTTTTTATAAAACCTGCATGAAAAGTATTTTACTTTCCCTTAATATATGCTTCAATTTTTTTCACAAATTTGTTGTATTCAAAAGTAAATTATTCTCATTAAGAATCATTGTTTATTGTCCTTTTATACCTACTTAATTAATGGCTTTCTATCATCAACTAATTTTGTAAATTGCAAAAGCTTTGTAATAGAAAAATATATTAATATCTAAAGAAAGAAGATTTATTAAAGAAATAGCAACATTATTTTCATTTTCAAAAGATTATGTTATCAAAGAAACATTATATATACACATTTAAATTAAGAAACCATATCTAAATGTTTATGGAAAGGAATAAATAATGAAGTATTACTAAGCAGTGTGGCCAAATTAAGATATTTTACCTAATATTTACTGAAAACTGTTAAAATTAATTTAGCATATTGCTAGCATATTGATTTTGCTCTTCTATATATAGCATTTGGGTTTGATACATTTTAATATAAACCTATTACATTGTGTTTGTTCTAGCTCCTTTCTACTTCATGTGGACCTAGCATGGATACTAAGCTAAACATATTTGCTTCTGTGTTTTTCTACCTACTTTTGATCTGTGAGTAAATCTTCTGCTAGAGTTCTTTGACAGTTTCTGTTCAGTTTTCAATGGACATCTATAATATCAACATATGATTCTTCAAAGTAGAGATGATGTTTGGCTATACATTGGCTGGTATATTCCTCTGGGTGTCTCCTAACAGTGAAGGCTCTCTGCTCTATGCTCCAACTGGGATGCTGCAAATTGGTTAAAATGACACTTTGTATCAATACATTTTGATGACTGATTCTGAGAGAATATGGTTTAAATGAGTTATTCCGGCCTTTGTACCTAACAGGAAATACCTTTTCAATTGTAACTTAAGAATGCAAATGCAGCCTTGTATGAAACAACTATTAAAATATTCAAAATTCAAAACATCAAATCAATGGCTTCAATCAATAGGATTCCACAGTGGGATGTGGGGCTGAACTTACCTTGCTAGTCTGCAGCAGCAAGTGTGTCTAAAATCCAGAAATAAAAAACAAATTAAACAAATAGCAATTCAATAAAAAACAATAAAAGCACCACAATAGTTTTACTTTGTAGTAAATACTTGAATATCAGTATTTTTGTCTTTGCATTTAAAATAAAATATCAACAGAGCTATCTTTTGTTGTTTAAAAATTTTTCATCATTAATAAGGAAATCTAATAAGTGATTACAAATGAACTTGTCTGACTGACAAGACTCTGCCCAATCAGTTCCTTTACAGAGCACAATCTCTGTAGTAGAATTGAAGTCAGATAAGGTGTTTAAAGAATTACAGAGTACGGACACATTGTGGTTTTGGCTCTACCATTAATATTATTAATATTTAAATGTCCAACAGAGATAAAATATAGTGGAATTATGGTTTCAAAAATCTACATATACTGACTCTGTATTCCCTGTAAAATTAAATAACTGCAGTAGTGAACATCTTTCCCTTTGGAGTGTATGTATTATCTTCTTTTAGAGATTTCTTAAGTACACTTTGTGTTTTGTAGTCATATTTGTGTATACCTGTCTCCTTCGAACGAATATCATGTTTTGTTAAAAAACTGATTGTGGTAGGATATTGTGAGGCAGATAATTTCATTAGTAATCAGTTGTTAGATTTGTTCATGTAGTAATGATGGAAAAGTGTAAATACATGATTTGGTTGCTAGCATAGAGACAAGAAGAGCCGCAGATACTTTTGGCTCCAAATTTCCAGTTTTAGATATACTTTCAGCATATATATTATAACTGGCAGTAAACATTTTACTAGTGAAAGCTTACAATTTCTTTCCAAAAGAATTATTTTAAAAATGAAGTTAAAAAATAGATATTCCTACAACTTTGTCAAAATAAAATGATTTCATAAATTTTAATCAGGACATTGGGTGTCAACCAAGAACATATTTTTACCTGCCAATTATCATCTTATTTAAATTGGGTGTCTTACAAAAATATGTCAAATATGGTGCTTGAAATTTCAAACTCAAACTTCTTTATGAAAGACAAATTCACATAGAGCATATAGCTTTAGAATCTCAGTAACTCCCCAAGTACACCATTTCTATATTGAGTATGAAAGTGAAGGATGAAAGGTTGTATTTGTGTGTGTGTGTGTGTTTGTATGTGTGTGTATGTGTGTATATATGTGTGTGTGTATTTTGTGTGTGTTTGATGGTGATGAAGATAGATGATGAATAGGTTTTAGATTATAGATAGATAGATAGATAGATAGATAGATAGATAGATAGATAGATAGACAACAGATAGTTTATAGATAGGTAGGTAGATGATAGATAGATAAATGATAGATAAATCTAATATCCACAAATTTCTGTCTCTGAAGCTTCTTACCTACTCAAACTCTCAGCTCATCAATATAAAAGGTTTTCTTAAAATATTTATATGGGTTTTTTTCTTGGAAATTACACCTGGTGTGATTAATTCTCTTGAAATGAGGAATGCAAATACTGGATTCCTCTGGATTATTTCTACAGATAAAGGAATTTTACTTTTCTGCAAACTCCTATGGAAAACTTCTAAAACACATGCAACCACCTCAAGTTACCTAAATAAGAACAATATGGATTAAATTTGTGTTGGTGGTGTAGGGGAGAAGGCTTATGTAAAAAAAAAAAAAAAAAAAAAAAAAAAAAAATTATCCAGTTTCTTTCAAGTGACATCAATTCTTCCAAATTTATCAAAGATTATTTCATATTCATTATTTCATTTCACTAAACTTCATTTGCATATTTATTTAGGGAATTATTCAAGAACCACAGTTACTGAGGAAGTAGTCAGGTATTTAGCAATCACCAGGATGCTATGCTGATTCATCTCCATATTGTAACACTGTGGGACTTTCAGACTTAACTAATTGCACTGCATGTTTGATGATTCAAGCCCCAATTGCACTGATACAGCTGTGCTCTTTGATGTGACAATTGCTGAGTTTTAAACTGCCACTTGATTTTCTCATTTGGTTCCCTGCTTTAATAATTGAATGTTAAATGTAGTAAAACTTATTAATCATGCCTCAGTCATTATTGACAACACTATTCTACTAACAGTTTATGCTTCTTCCAATGTCAATTTTATATTTTAATTTTAATTAACTTATATTTTAAGACTAACTGTAAGTGATAAAATCATGACCTTCCTTATGTTCATTATTTTATGATATATAGTTTTCACTGAAAAGCAATTGATATTTACTCATTTTGTAATTTTTTACAAATGCATAAAGAAACTGTGGTACATTTACACAATGGAATACTATCCAGTTATTAAAAACAAAGAATTTCTGAAATTTGTGAACAAATGAATTGAACTAGAAATGATCATATTGAGTGAGTTAACCCAGAAGCAGAAAGAGTCAAATGGTATACACTCACTTATATCTCCACACTAGCCCAAGAGGCATGTCCCATGAAAATCTTCACTTACCAGGGAAGTGGGACAGAGGGGAAGGCATCCTATTGTGACTCTAGGTGAGAGAAGCAAGGGAGAATGGGGAAATAGAAGGATCCAGAGTGTCCTAGAATCCTACAAGTAAACATTACAATGGGCAGATCTTGTCCCAGGGGTCCTGCTCTAACTATTATATTCCCCAAGGACAATACGTGCATTAAACTTTGAACCCCTACCCAGATCTAGCCAATGTACAGGACATTCTCCACAGTTGAGTGGAGAGTGGGAACTGACTTTCACACAGACTCTGGTGCCCCATATTTGACCACATCACCTGGATGGGGAGGCCTGGTGGCACTCAGAGGAAGGATAGCAGGCTACCAAGGAGAGACTCTATTCCCTATGAGCATATACAGGGAGAGGAGGTCCCCATCAGTCACAGTCATAGGGGAAGGGAGTAAGGGGAAAGTGGGAGGAAGGGAGGAATGGGAACATACAAGGGATGGGATAACAATTGCGATATAATATGAATAAATTAATAAAATATACTTTAAAAAGAATTTCATATATATATCGATAGATTATAGATAGATACATAGATGACAGAAGATACAGACAGAGAGCTAATGTTATGTCATCAACTAGAATAGCATAGACAACCTGCAAGGGGTCACAACACTGAAGAAAATTGACAATCTTGCCTCTAATGCCATCAGCTACCAATCATTCCTCAGCTTGGTCTAAGACTTGGTTAATACCTTTTCTATTTTTGTAGGAATGTTGATTGGACTATGTTTTTCAGACATTGTTCAGGCAGCCACAACCATTACAAGTTCATAAGCATTACAGCCTTACCAGTTTCACAAGTCCCTGTTGTATAACACTGTCCCCAACATCTGTCTCAAAATCTTTGTGTCTCTACTTCTCTAAGAGGATTCTTGGGGAAAAGGGAAGTAGTTTAATTCTCTCTCTCTCTCTCTCTCTCTCTCTCTCTCTCTCTCTCTCTCTCTCTCTCTCTCTCTCTCTGTGTGTGTGTGTGTGTGTGTGTGTGTGTGTGTGTGTGTGTGACTCCTCTATCACATGTTGGGGGCCATGAAGGAGAAACAGCAAAACAGCTCTAGAGCTCATGGAATGCAGCCCACTGGCTAGCCCAACTACAATGAGTGTCTTGGAGAGGCCTAACCCCAAGGACTACATGTCCTGTGGACTTCATGCTGTTATGGAACATACACTTGCTTGTTTCCCTTGTGTTAACCACATCTCTCATAACACATGACTTGTATGAGAACTCTAAGTAGGCTTCCAGCCCCTCACTGGGCAGTCACTGGCACTCAAATAATGCTTGGTCTCTTTCAGGCATAGTAGGTGTAGCAGATTAATTATTCAACCATCACCCTTGAAAGGGATATACAAACGTGGATTGCTAACAATGACCACTGCCTTTAGAAAGAATTTCAAGAAATTGGTTGTTTAGCAAGGTTATGTGAAGATGTTTCCTGCTAGTGGCTCAGAGGCAGAAAATCTTAGGAAACAATTCAAAGTCCTGAAAAGTACAGTAGATAGCTAAGGACTGTTTGAGGTTGGCAAGCAAGAACAGTAGCCCAAAGTAGCACTGTCTGATGTTACTCTTTCAAGCTGGGCCAGTGACTGAGATAATGATCAATTACATTATTGTATTTTTTTGTCCTCAGCTTTCTGATATGATTTAATAAAATCTATGAATGAGCAGATGTGCACCTTAATGATTTAAAGTATAAATGGCTTATTATTTTTATACAGAAGTTTAGATTTTTGATTCTTTCAAGACTTTTATAAGATTACTTTTTAAGATAATTGATTTTCTCTTTGTAACCAAAAATGCGTTCTGCTGCATTAAAAAAAAAAAAATGTCAGAGAAATTACCTTGCTCACTTACACATTGTTCATATATAACAAATTGCTTAGTTAAAAATGTATATGGGTTCTTGGGAATAACTTGCTTTTCATATTTGTTTCTCACCCATAATATGTAAAACATTAGATCATGTGAAGATATTGAGGAACATGATTTTTTTGTGCGTATACTAATTGTAATCATTCACTTAAAGAAAAACAGAATGCAATCACATTGTGATTTTTGTATTGCTTGATTGATTTTACTAGGATATATAAGCAGTGGGAAAAAGAATAAAATTGTTTGAACTCACTCTCAGAGTTTGTTCCATCCACCAAGATGAATGTATGTGTTTATGCATATGAATAATGTTGTTGGAATCTGTTTCCATCTACACAGTATATGAATGTGTATGTATGTATGTTTAAAGTAAGACAAGCTTGAAAGAAGAAGGTCGTTGGAACTTACACATGCTGGAGTCCCTCTTACTTAATCAGTGTGTGTGTGTGTGTGTGTGTGTGTGTGTGTGTGTGTGTGTGTGTGTGTGTGGCCTTTTTCTCTCCTTTCTCTCCCTTCTTTTATAGACACTTTTCCAGTACCAGTAGACAGCCTCCACTAGGAACCATTAGCCACAGCCCTAGCTTACCATAATAGGTGTAAGCACCCACCAGGAAGTTATCACAACTGGACCACTGTAAGCAATTTAATTCTGGCACCTCAGTCACCCTCAGGAATATCTGCTGGGTGACCAGCCAGCCACTGATCCTCACCCTGACTCTGTTTTTCCTGTGGTGTTGCAGCTGGATTTGATAATCACTAATTCTCTGCTCTATGGCAAATTGTAAGACTTTGTATTACCTAAATACAATGGAAATAAAGAAGTTTCTTTGATGAAAGTTGTAAACTGTGTAGGTAGAAAGATGAATATTTAGAGGATAGTTTAATGTTATGGCCATTTCACAAAATATACATACTAGCCCCTTCTCTAGGCTATACATCCTACTTACTGTGTTCTGAGATCTTAGCCAAGTTTAATGTAATAAATATGTGTTTCTTCTTGTATAATGGGTTTTATATACAATTTTAAAGTTGTTGGCCTCAACCATAATAATTATTCCACTATTTTACCAATGAACATATATTACCAGGCTGGTCATCATATCCCACAAGGATTATAGCTGAATTAGACTATTGAGGATTTGTACATTCAAAACACATTTGTACATTGTGTTGCATTGTATATTGTATTGATGGACATAGAAAATAGAAGTTGTGTGTCTATTTGTGTTAATGTATATATATGGATATATATCTGTTAGGTTTGTGAATTTTTATAGCAGAGATTTTCAAAGAAAAAACATTATTCATCCAGGCATAGTGGGTCTTAGAGACGCAGAGGCAAGTGGGTCTCTGAGAGTTTGAGGCCATCATGGTCTATAAGTGAAATTGGGATAGCCAAGGCTACACAAAGAAACTGTGTCTCCAAAATCAAGAGAATAACAATAACAAAAACATTCTTCTACTCTTACCTTTAAAATTATACTCAAATACATTTTATAATTGAACTATTAATGGTAAAACCACTCATTTATAAAAGTAAAAGAGTTGTAGAGATCATCTGTAAAGCAATGTTCCTTTTCCTAACGATACTTTGCCCAATACTTCAAAATTCATTTAGAAGTTCGATGTAATGTGTTTCCTCTACAGTTAAACTTGGCCATGAAAGTTTAGCAGGAAGGTTAAATCACACTTATTTCAGCTTTTTATACATAAGATAATAAGTTCCCCAATTGATATAGTACGCTCATGTTTCTGTGGTGTACTAGAGATGCTCAGACTTGAGTTCTAGACAAGAGGACTAAAATTATGTGAAAGATATTTAAGACCTGTAATCAATCATTAAGTTATTTCAAGAGTTAAAATATAATATGGATTGAAAACAATTTTGCTCTGGTTGAGTTTGTTCAAAGGACACAAACCTACACACATCTGTAAGAAAAAATATCTTAATTGAGAAAATATCTCCATAAACGTATGCTATGGGAAAGTCTCTAGACTACTTTCTGATTGATTGATGTATGGAGATCCATCCCACAGAGGCTGGTGTCTCCTTTTTAGGTGGTGGTCCTCATTAGTATAAGAAAGAGGGCTGTGCGTACTATTGGGAGCAAGTCACTAAACTAGTCTTCTACAGCCTTGGTGTCAGTTCGTGCTTCCAGGTCTCTGCCTTAGTTCCTACTCTAACTTCCATGAATTATGAGCTGCCAACAGTAAGGTGCAATGCACCATTTTCTCTACAAGGGTTTTTAGTCATGGTATTTTCTTGCAGCTAAACATAGAGGAGTTAAATTTTATAGTGCTTAGGAAAGAAAGGCTCATTCATACAGAAAAAAAAAAGTATGCAAGGGAAAAATCAATGACAATGACTCCAAAGGTAAAAGTACAGTCCCAAGTCCTTTATTATATTTAAACATTTAGAGATCATATTAGAAAGAAAGAGGGAAGGGGATGCATTCAAATTCAACCTCAGCTATACAGGGAGCAGCTAGCATGGGCTGCATGAAAACTCAAAGTACAACCTTATGATAGTGATAATTGCAACAATCAAAGCACTCTTAATGATTTATTTAACAATTTAACTGAAAAACAAGTTAGTTATATCCTCTAACCCTCCAAAAAGTTATGTAATGGTGATTGATGTCTTCGTGTTCTCAAAAATGAATACTGTAATAAAGAGCTTAATCAATGAGACAAACCTCACAATTACAGTGAATTGAATGTTACATATCTTTCAATTTAGGTAGAGGCATAGTAGAACTCATACAACACTGAAAATGAGTTCCCATCTCTACTTGCCTTGACTTATAGTCTAATAACTTGAAACATCTCTGAACTATTTTATTTCTGAAATTATCTCCACTACAGGTACAACTAAAGACCACCATATGTAGTCAATTGTCACATGTCACACTTTACTAAATCATCTCAATGTTTGTAGAAATAAATGGGTGTAAATACTAGTTTATAATATCAATAATGAAATGTTCCCACACACCCCCCCATGTTTGTGTGAGTATGAGTTTGTGTGTGTGTCTGTGTGTGTGTGTGTGTGTATACACATGTGTGTGTAAGAGAGATATGTGAATTTGTGTGTATGCCTGGTCTCACTTGTTTCTTTGTATAGTGTGGAAATAACCTTCACATCTTGACTGAGACAGGATCTATATAGGGCCACCTAAGTCAGACTTATTAAGCCCAGAGCTTCTAGAGGTCCTCCTGTTTCTGCCTTACTTCACTCCTTATCTTAGTCCTGTGATTACTCATGATTGATACATGATTTCTGGAGAACCCAAGGGTATCATTCTTTTACAATAAGTGTTTTTCACTAAATAAGCCATCTTCTGTTACGTAAAATTTTACATAACATAATTCTCTTTATCTGTAAATAGCCAATCATCCAACCAAAGTCATCAAAAGACTATAGTAACATAAAATCAGTGTTTTTTTGAAGTGGCCAGTAATGTCACTGAAATGAATAAATTAGTAATCTTTCTTGTTGACAACCAAGTAGGAAACAGAACAAGAAATATTATCAAATATTTATAATTGGTACAACTCTGCATTGGCTTCAAATCTCTTTACTAGAAGTACTTAGATAAAATTTTGTGCTTAACAACATACACAGGATAACAGTATTCAGGCCAATCAGCCTAAATGCAAATTTGGCTACTAATATATTCACTTCAATCAGTAAAGTATGCTGAAACTTAACCAATGGAATTTACAGCTTAGGGAATAAACAAAATGCAGCTGGATTGTAAAAATAGATCATGCCTATGACATAAGCGGTTGTGTGAAATGTTTACATCTCAAAACTACTGCCCACTTATTTTAAAATACTCTATTATTTTATAACTATATTAAACAGCAACTATATTCAGAGCAAATAACAATTCCTGAATTTAACTTTTTAAATTTTCAGTGACCTCTTAACAAGTGCAATAAACTTTTGTAAATCAAATATAATGACAAAGGAAAGTGAAAGATGGCAGCATATTATAAAATATTTAAATCAAGGATATTCCCATTTCTGTATTACCCTCAGAATATTTTTATCTATAACCTAATGTTACTTGCCCAATAGTAAACATTATAAACAACAATTGACTTTTAATATCTGTTCTTCCTATATATGGTGGTAAAAATACTGCTTGTTCATATCTGGTGTTTTAATAACATTTTTATCAACAATGTGATGTCAGAGACAAAAGTGATTAACCTGATGATAGTTGTTTTTATGCTTTCTTTGGAAGATTTAATTTTCTCTTCTCTTAATTTTTAATTTATGTACAAATAGGTACTTTGTTTCACTTTATAATTACAGTCTTCAAAAACCTCAGAGACACACAGAATGGTATTTTATGATGTTTTTATTATTTTAAAGATTCATTGACAATGAAACAGGTTAACTCTTGGCAACACCCAGTCTAAGTCAAAGAGGATGATGAGCTTCAAAGAACATCCTTATGGAGATGGCTTCAAATGTGGCAAACAAGTCATTTGGCAAAATGTCCTCATTTCTACCACAGACAGAATTCTGCCTAAAAAATTGGGCAATGTTGGATGCAGGCAGAGTTGATGGCCAAATTCTGCCAAGACAGGGTAAGCAAGTCCTCAATAGTTCCTGACTCGCAAATATGTCTGTCAGATATATTGGGCCAAAAGGCTGAGGATGATGCTCCAACGTTATAGAGAGTTTTGAGTGACTGTTCAGGCAGCAAACTGTCTCTGTCGTCTTCTGATTTAGGAAGTTGCTATCCTGCACTTCCTGTTTAGTCAGGTAATTAATTTTATTCCTTCTCAAGTCTCTGATGGGATTGAAGACCAGATAGTTGAAGTTTACAATTAAGCTTAGTTGTTTGGGGTTTAAGATGTTTTTATGTCTAGATAGATGTTTTAAGTTGATAATGATGAGTTATGATAGATAATTATTTACATTCGGAATTTGCACCAAGATAGGAAAGATGTTTGGTTCTAGGCTGCCAAATACAAATCACCAAAACACTAAGAATGTAACGTTTGTATAATTCCTGATTGTTTTGTAGTTCTTCTTGCTGCAGGTAGTTTATTGTATATGTGTGTAATGATATTAATGCATATGTAAAAAATAAAAAATATTAAAAAATAAAATAAAAGTACTCATTGCTTACTATATTTATACTAATTCATTAATTATCATTATGTCTTTTACTTTAAATTTGTCTACATTTTTTTTTATGGTTTGAGTAGTTTTGAACCATTTTCCATTCCTTACAAAGATTGATTATGATAAATGAATAGCCCAAGTCTATCCTCTAGTGCAAAGAAAGCAGAAGAAAAACTCTATATTTCCTACATTCATTTCACATTTCCTTTTAATAACAATGATGTATATTGAGAAGCATGAGGTGTTCAGGTTCTGTCCATTGTTGATGTCTCCTGAAATGTGGATTTCTAATTGAGCTACATGTTGGGAGGTGCAAGGAGTAGGAAGTCTTCTTCGTTGTAATGTATCATGACAGAGGGGTGTTTTTTAAAACCTAGAGGCTATACAAACACCTTCTTGAATTTTGAAACAACAATGTATTTTGAAGAGGAAGCAGTGCTTATTTTTATATTTAATTTCCTGATGTTTTCAGATGCAGCAATTTATTTTATGAGAAAATCCTATGAGATATGTTCTTATAGCATCTCATACTGTGACACAGTTTTGTTCAGTCTTCCAGACAACACTAGAGGCATATCTAGGTTTACCACTGAGTTCATTTGTACCAAATGAACTTTGTTTGTTTGTGCTCACTTTGTTGGAAATTTTCATATAGTAGTGTTTAATAGAGATGACATATTCTAATCTGTGAGAGGCCGCACTCACATTCGCCATTACAAGATGGCGCTGACATCCTGTGTCCCAAACTGGTAAACAAGTAATCTGCGCATGTGCGAAGGAACTTTCCACTTGTTGTGCTCTGCCTCTCCCGTGGCGTCATATCGCCTGATGAGTAACAGCCAATCAGGGACTGACACATCCTAAGCGGAGAACAGTTTCCTATATAAGGGATGGGTTTCTGCTGTTTGGGGTCTCCATTTTACTCGCTGTAAGCTTATGCTCTCCCTCTCAAGATGCATTAAAGCTTTGCTGCAGAAGGATCCTGTACGTGTGCCGCGTCGTTCTTGCTGGCGAGACGGTTACGCGAGTCACACTAATCCAAGTGTGGCTTGCCATGTTAGTACCTGTATTGGCTGAGTGGTTATTAGAAAAGTTAAACCTCAGTTCCCTAGAGGACTGCCTGGCTCAGACTTAGCTTTGCTTTACTTTTTATCAAGTAGCACTAATATCTATGTGCTATTAATGAATAAAGACAAACATATATGAATAATGGATAAATATAATGAATGAAAAAATTCTTCCTTGGCATAGTGGAAGCAATGAGGAGGTAGCTGGCTGGGACTCAGATGGGGATAGACAGCACATTCCTGGTGCAAAGTGTGCAGTGTCAGCATAGGTGTCCAGATAACTTCCTGTTTTATTTTGGGATGCAAACCATGTATTTAGGCTTTTATGGGAAGAGAAAAATAAATCATATTTTTGATTAGTTTAAAAACTCTTCCCTTGCTTTCAGAAATATCATAAAGAAAGGGATATTGCTGACAGGTATTCATTCTTGAACAGATAATTTAAAGCAAATGGCCAAGGATATTTTGGATCATGAAACTAATTTTCTCTATATTATTTGATTTGTCGTATCACAGGGTTGAAACGCAAATGCGGCCCCAATGCGTGCAGAAAAGGAAATAGTGAGTATTATAAACCAAGACTGTAATCACAGAATTTTATTCTGCATTAGATATTCATGCTAGTATCCTGCTATATTGAAGGATCTCTGGCCCACATGAACATGGGGCCTTCACTATCTCCCACTCCCTCTGCCTTACTAGAAACCATTAGACTACATTCTTTTGTTTTTTTAATTTTTAATTTTTAAAAATTTATTCTTGTTACATATCAACGGTTATCCCATCCCTTGTATCCTTCCATTCTTCCCTCCCTCCCATTTCCCCCTTATTTCCCTCCTCTATGACTGTTCCTGAGGGGGATTTCCTCCCCCTGTATATACTCATAGGGTATCAAGTCTCTTCTTGGTAACCTGCTGTTATTCCTCTGAGTGCCACCAGGTCTCCCCCTCCAGGGGACATGATCAAAGACTCAAATGGTATGTACTCACTTATATCTGCATACTAGCCCAAGCCTTCACTTACCAGGAAACTGAGACAGAGGGGAGGACATCCTATTGGGACTCTAGATGAGAGAAGCATGAGAGAATATCAAAGTAGAAGGATCCAGACGGTCCTAGAAACCTACAAGTAGAACTTTATGATAGGCAGATTTTGGCACAGGGGTCCCACTCAAACTAAGGCACCAGCCAAGGACAATGCAGGCGGTAAACTTTAAACCCCTATCCAGATCTAGCCAATGGTCAGAACATTATCCACAGTTGAGTGGTGAGTGGGATATGACTTTCTCACATAGACTGCATTCTTGAAGTAACCACAAAGATCTATTCCCTTATTTGGCCATTTCCCCCTCCTGAGGCTGACTACGGAGACCCAGCAATCCTCCTCTTTTTCTCTTCTTAAAAGTTATACCTGCAAGGTCAATTGCTGTCTTTTTTCTGACTGAGTCAGAAAGCAGCTACTTTAACTTTTCTTCTCTTAATAAAAGATCTCTCTGTGAAATCAGGTGGTTGGATGTGGTTTCTGCCTAATCCCAGACTGAAGGGGAACCCCTGCCATGCAGCATCTCCTATATTTATTATTATTATTATTATTATTATTATTATTATTATTATTATTATTATTATTAAATATTCTGGAAGATAAAGCAATCTAAGACTTAAATAACAACTGACATTTATTTGAAGAGACTGAAAGTAAAGAGTGAACTGAGAAGTTTCCCAAACGACTAAATAATAAGAGCTTCATTTCCTTTTAGTTGTAATAATTTTTACATAGCTTTAACATAAAGTGAACAAAGAGGGATGGTACTGTGTATTAGAAGTAAGAAGGCAATTGCAGGCAAAGAAAAATGAGATGGAGTGTGGACATGTCACACATGCCTAATCTCCCACCTCAGTAACACTAGGTGGTGCAACGTCTCTGCAATGGAAAGCGGTCAATGAGGGAAGAGGTTCCAGAAAGGAAATCGAGGAGCAGCAGAAAAGACAACAGCAAGGGGTCATCTGTCAAAGGCCTTGGTAAGTCCCCACTTTGTACCTCAGCTTGCTATGGTATCTCTTCAGCAAAGTCTCTCTGAACCTGACAACTTGGGTCTCGCACTTTACTTGTGAGTGGAAAGGGAATAAACAAAAAGCACTGACAAAATGACATAGTCTCCAACACAGAAAAGTGGGATTGAGATGGGTTTTCTCAGGTGAGCTGAAAACCAGAATCTGAGTGTTTGTTAGGTGGCAGGGGTGTGGTGCTCTTGGTAGGATTCAGGCACTACTGGGTTGGAAACATCCTGCAGGAGGAAGCTGCCATGGCTAAATAAACACTAGTAGTTGGACCACAGGAAGAATGTTTTGCCAATTCCAGCCGGATCCACATATTGAAAAGATTTGCCAGTTCTTCAGGGGTCTAATGCTTTGGACTTTGATGTGAATGTGCCCAAGTCCACAATACACATTCATTCAGGATATAACTTTCTCAAGACTCCTGAAGTTCCTACAGACTTTAATCATTATTAGACATAGATATTGCAATTTTTTGTTGCAATTAAGAAAGGTTTCCCAGTTATTGTGTGGACTTCTTGTTTGTTCTCTTTCATATATTTGTTCACTTATTCTTTTCATTTTTCAATTGATTTAACTTGACTGTCGTAGATAACAAAAGAAATATGACTATATCTATATTCAGTGGCTTGCAAAAAATCAACAAAATTTAATCTCTGGCTTAATTCTGTGTGTTGGACTTTAAAACAACTCTTAGCTACAATTGTAGGTGGTTTTCTCCAACAGTACCAACACATGACTAATGTGTGGTACTGTCACATACCAATAGAAACTGTTCAGCTCAGTTATTATCTTATGTCTGTTCCTGACTCAGACCATGAATCAGAGCTTGGAGTAGATATATCTTATGGTATTAAACAGTCTGTTACATAAAGAAAGAATATCAATGACTCAGATATTGCACATATTTTTGAATGAAAGAATTATATGACTAGGCACTTAAAAGAATTAGATGTTCTTTACAGAAAAAAAGAGATTCTTCTCAAAATATGTTTTATTTATAACAAAATTTAAAGAAAGGAAACACTCAGCCAATGTCTATATTCCTTTGAATTGTATCTATATTTGCTAAAATCTATACTTTTTCAATTATAATATAAATTTACAATTTCCTTTATGTTCATATTGGGGTTAATGAGATTGCTATAAAAACGTGTATTCAGACAAATGTAGCATTAATGATATACTTGGAGACTGTATTAAAAAGTATGTTAGCAAAGGCAAATAATTTTGTTGTATAAAATTACATCTTCTGTAATTGTTAATAAAAACTTTACTTTTATTTTTAGTAAAGCTTTTAAGTTTTTGTGTGTGCATTCTGTGATTTGGAGGAAAGGTTTTTCCATTGTGCCAATGCTATTCTCAAAAATTGAGAGCCCCCTGTCTAAACCTACCACATAGGTAAAAATTTAAGACATTTCTGGCTATTCTGTAGATTATTTAAAATGTTATTACATTTATTTTCATCCATTTCAGAATATATCATGGGGAATATATTTTAAATGATATAATATAAAAGAACAGGAGACTTGTTTTAGCTATTCTGGGTTATTTTTCCATATAAAGTTGACAGTGATTCTTTCAATGTGTGTAAAGAATTGTGTTGGACCAAGACCATTTGGTGAAGATATTATCTTTTTTCCATTGTATGGATTTGGCTTTTTTGTCAAAAACCAACTGTCCATAGATATATGCATTTATTTCTGGGTCTCTGATTCTATTCCATTGATCAATCAACCTACGTCTATGCCAGTACCATGCTGTTTGCATTACTGTTGCTCTGTATCACAGCTTGAGATCTGGGCTGGAGAATCCTCCAGAAGATCTTTAATTGCACAGGTTCGTTTTAGCTATTCTGGGTTTATTGTTTTTCCATATATAGGAGAGAATTGATCTTTCAAGTTTCGTAAAGTATTCTGAGTATTTTGATGGGAATTGCATTGAATCTGTAGATTGCTATTAGTAAGATGGCCATTTTTTCTATGTTGATTCTACCAATCCATGAGCATAGGAGATCTTTCAATCTTCAGAAATCTTCAAATTTTTTACTTCATAGATTTGAAGTTTTTTTTCATACAAATCTTTCCCTTTCTTGGTGAGAGTTAAACCAGGATACTTTATATTATTTGCAGCTATTGTGAAGTATGTAATTTCCCCAACTTCTTACTCAGTCTGTTTGTCTCTTGTATACAGGAGGGCTACTGATTTTTTTAGTTGGTTTTGTATCCAGCCACTTTGCTGAAAGTGTTTCTCAGCTGTAAGAGTTCCTTGATAAAATTTTTGGGATCATTTATGTATATTATAATATCATCAGCGAATAATGATAGTTTGATTTCTTATTTTCTGATTTTTATCCTCTAGATCTCCTTCAGTTGTCTTATTGCTCTCGATAAAACTTCAAATATGATATTGATGATATGCAGAGAGAGTGGGAAGCCTTATCTTGTCTTTGATTTCAATGGAATTGATTTATGTTTCTCTCCATTTACTTTGATGTTGGCTATAGGCTTGCTGTACATTGCCTTTATAATGTTTAAGTATGTGCCTTGTATCCCTGCTCTCTCCAGGACTTTTATTTTAACATGAATGGGTATTGGATTTTGTCAAATGCTTTCTTGGCATCTAAAGAGATGATCATGTGTTTTTTCTAGATAGATGTTTTAAGTTGATAATGACAAAATGTGATGGAGATTGATTTACATTCAGAATTTTAGATGGTCCAGATAGGAAAGATGTTGTCTTTAACGCTGTCAAGTACAAATAGACAATGGTTCTTCTTGATTTAGGTAGTCTATTGTATATATGTGTAATAATATATTTGTATATGTAAAAATATTTAATCAATAAGAAATAGAGAAAAAATTTTTAAAATTGTGTTGGTATTTTAGAGGAAATTTCAATGAGGAAATTTCAATGAATCTGTACTTTGTTCTTGTTTTAGTTAATTTTGTATACAACCATCTTGCTGTGTTTATCAGTTGGAGGAGTTTTTTTCATAGAATTTTTGAGTCATTTAGGTATACTATCATATCATTTGTATATAGAGATAATTTATGCTTTCTTAGGAAGTTGGGAATAGCTCTACATCTAGACCCAACTATACCATTCCTGGGCATGTACCCAAAAGATGCTCAACCAAACAAGACAGACATTTGTTCAATTATGTTTATAGCTGCTTTATTTGTAATAGCCAGAAACTGGAAACAACTTAGATGTCCCTCAATCAAAGAATGGATAAAGAAACTGTGGTTAATTTACACAATGGAATACTACTCAGCTGTTTTGCAATTTTCAAGCAACTGTATGAAACTAGAAAAGTTCTGAGTGAGGTAACCCAGATCCAGAAAGACATGCATGGTATATACTCACTAATAAGCAGATAGTACCCATATAGCACCAGATAAACAGCCTACAATTCACAGGTCCAAAGAAGATAAGTAACCAGGAGTACCCAAAGAAGAACTGTTAAATCTCACTCAGAAATGGAAATAGAATGGACAGGAGATGTGGTTAAAGAGAGGACTGGAGCCTAGTGATTATTTAAGTTCCTGTTATATCTTCTCATCTCGTGCCTTCCTTGGTGATTTTCAATTATAGCATTTGAGATACTGTTTATAAGATGTTATAAGCTTTTGTCCTCATTTTTCTTCTTGTATTGGTTTGGAGTTAGAGTGAAGTAGTTTCAAAAATTATTTGTTAGTATTCTTTTTTGTTGTTGTTTTTGGAAATGTATGTAAAGGTGTGATACAAAATGTCTAAGAGATGTTTCCATTTTAACTGTATAATAATTATATATATATATATATATACATATATAAAATGTTTCTATAGCAAGTTATTAGGATGGTACTTACTCATATGCATTTCAGACACTAGCAGTTTGTTCTGATTTATGTTGATTTTGTAATATGAGACCAAGTTTGTAGATCATTAGTAATAGGAATTATAGCAGTTTAACAAGGAAAATAAGGCCACATTAATTAATTTCTCTGACATAAATTTGAGGGAAAAAAGCATAAATGAATTTATTTGAATGAAAGTAATATTCACAATGTGAAACAAGAAGCTATAGATCCATAACCTGCTTTTTTCAAATATATTTTATTAAAAATATAATTACTTCACTACTTCCATTTTCTCCATCCAAGCCTTTCCAAACAGACCCACAGTTCATTTCAAGTTTGTGTCCTCCTATCCTTTAGTCATATTGTTTTACACACATACATGTACACACATACACACACACATGTGCGCACACACACACACACACACAGAGAGAGAGAGAGAGAGAGAGAGAGAGAGAGAGAGAGAGAGAGAGAGAGCGAGCGAGAGAGGAGAGAGGAGAAACAGACAGACACACAGACACACACACATGAATATATAAATGCAATGAGTATGTCTTTGTTGTTTATGTGGGTACGGTTCCAAATCTGGCTACTTTGTACTGTTTGTACTGGGTAAAAACATTAGGGGAGTGAGTAGTTCCCTCTCTCAGCTGTCATTAGTTGGCTGTAGTTTTTGGACTAGTAATGGAATGCTGCGATTTTCCCAATTTAGACTGTTAGCATCTACAACACAACTCCTACACCTAAGGCTTGGGCAACATCACAGAAGAAGGAAGAGACATATTATAAGAGACAGTGGTCCAAAAAGACTGCTGTGACACTGTCTCTTAATTGGTTGCTAAACTATTGCCAGATTTCCAAGTTCTAATTTTCTGATATGGAATATAATTGAAATATGTAAATAATCTTAATTTTTGTAAAATTAATGCTTTTCCTTACATGTTAACATAAACTTAAATGGAAGTAAATATCAGATATGCTGAATTTTGTGTAGATTAAACAAATTAATTTTCTTGAAAAGCTAAGAAAAGGCTTTAGCTCAAAGTGGTCAATGAATGTGCTATAAATGCAATCAGTCATTTTTGAAGTCTTCATTTAAATTAAACTCCTGGAAAGCACTATGTTCATTGTATTTTTCATTATTTCAGTAATCTTGAATATCAGATATTATTTAGTTTATTTGTAAATATGATCATTTCTAGAGTTTTTCATAGATAAGATATATAATGGGAATGCAAGTAATTATACATTGTCACAACTCAGTGATTGAAGTAGGTTTTGCTCAAACTTCTATCAGTTTCTGAACACAATTCCAGCAGTGAAGTAGATGATCTATTAAGAAAATGTTCTTGTGTGTATATATATATATTTTTTTTAATACCTCCCTTTTAACCCCCCCCTTTCCCCACCCCCCCACCCCCACATTGTCACTATGGAGATTGTGTCCATGGAAACAACCATTCCAACATCTTGTGTCTTTCTTTCCTGTGGTGTCACCAGTTTGAGTGTGATGTGAGAACATAGGAAGGAAGTGTTGGCATGGGCAGGCGCAGCGGGGGAGGGGGGTGCAGGGCAGGGAAGAGTAGGGTGTGGCTGCACAGCAGGAAGATTCCATTCCATCATGTGTCTCCACCACCTTCTCATCTCCACAGTCCCCTGGAGGGGGAGACCTGGTGGCACTCAGAACAAGGATAGCAGGATACCAAGAAGAGACTTGATACCCTATGAGCATATACAGGGCAAGGAAATCCCCCTCAGGAACAGTCATAGGGGAGGGGAATTAGGGGAAAATGAGAGAGAGGGAAGAGTGGGAGGATATAAGGGATAGGATAACCATTGAGATGTAACAAGAATAAATTAATAAAAAATTTTAAAAAAGAAAGAAAATGTTTTGTGTGAATGTTTGTATATGTGTAGTGTGTGTGTGTGTGTGTGTGTGTGTGTAAGCATATGGAGCTTAGAGATCAATGTCAGAACTCCATCTTTTCCTCCCACTGTTCTTTTCAGAGCTCAAGTTTCCAGGTTGGGTGGCAAGCAATCTAACCTACTGAGAAATCTCCCTAACTCACCTTTAAATTTTCCCGTTAAATGTATTATCTTATATCTGATATACAGCCAAACTCTCATTAACAGTCTCATATAATGTGGGTTGGAAATTTGGCACAGCAGTTAAGAGTACACACTGACTGCTCTTAGAGATAAAACAAGTTCAGTTCCCAGCACATATTAGGCAGCTTACACTTGCCTGTAACACAAATGTCATAGGTTCTGAGGCCTCTGGCTTCTGCTGGTACTGTGTTCATATTCACACACTCACACAGACACATGTAATTAAATAAGTAACAAAATACATCTTTCAATAATTCATACTATTTCTTTCTCTTTTAAAAAAGTATACTAATCTAGTGAAAACTGATATTATGTAATATCATATATATATATTCTAATTTTATCCTCTTCCTATTGTTTATACGCTTCAAGACACAAAATTATCAGTTATTTCATAAAATATTTGAAGTCATGATTTCTTTTAAAACAAATTACATTTTTTTTATTTTTCCTATAGGAATAGATTGGTAAAAAATGAACTAAAGGCCCAGAAGAAGAATAATTGATGTTACGTCTGTAATCTATGAATATTGGAGGCAGGAAGATAAAAATTCAAAGCAAACTTGAGTTACACAGGAAGATATTTTTAAAAATTGTCCTAAGAAAACAAGAGAATAACTGCTCTTACCTACATAATATAATATCTAAGCTCCTAAACATTGGTGTTAAATCCTAAGAAAGAATTAGAACTAAAGACACTGCTGTTACCAACTTGAGTAAATGCAAACCATATTTTATAATAGAAGATACCATGGAATTTTTATACTAAACTAAACAAGTCTATTTTTTTGTGATTGAGAAGTGACATCTATGGGGATTTTACAAAGGATTGAAAACATTCACTGGAATGAAAACTTCTACACAGCTGACTTTAGTAACTTCAAACATATTTTCTTAAAGCTGGAAGTGGCACAGGTGTAATTTGATATGCATGTTTGTCAATAAACTGAGGTAAATACCAACAATAGTGATGATTATAAATGTGTTACAAATCAATGATAGTATAAAGATCCCCCTTACATAGAGATATGTTATAATATCATGTACTAGATAATAGACTGATAGTGACGTAAGGATTAGACAAACTGAAAATTAGATTTTGTCTATACTTCCATAGCATAGATGAAACTATAGAAGTAGCCAAATGATTAGTTATACAAAGAGCTGAAGGGATAGAGTTGAAAAGATAGAGCATAAAGAACATTAAGACATTGAAAATTATCTATGTGATGCTTGAGTGGCAAATGCATACCTCTAAATTCCATCTAAACATACAGACTATTTGAACCCAATGTCAGCTCTTATATAAGCTGTGGCGATGGTTGATAAATATTTATGAACTTTAGTCAATGTGCTATACCCTCGAGAACACTGATTTTGGGGCCAGTGTTGAGGACAATAGGTGGAGGGAACCATTTAGACTTTCTCAACTTGTCATAGAATGAGAAATGATATAATATCTATAGTCTATATTTGCAAAATATTTAAATCAGATAAACACAGTGAGTTTACCTGAATTTTTTAACAAAGTGTTTTGTTAAGTATACACTTTGAAATATTATTTTAAAACCCTGATGGACTTACTAAACTGAACACATACAATTCTAGTTTCTATTTCAAAGCTTAGAACCCCTCAACTGCTGTCATCATGCTGTTAATTGAATGTTTGTGTGAAATGATAGCATTTTTCAACAGCAAGAGCAAAATCATTATTCTCAACTCTTTTATTTTGGTCCCTTATATTGGATTTAGTGAAAGCATGTTATAACCATCTTTCTCAGTGTCTATTAATCTGTGCTTTTAACTTCCTACCTGGAAACTTCACCCTGATGTGCAACTGCTTACCACCGTACTTTAATATTTCTTTCAATAGCTTCAAAGAGTTGTAGCAGTTTCTTTAGCACCATGAATAAGGAATAATTTTGAAATGTAGTTACAGAGAAAAATGAACATATTACATTAACTTCAGAATGGAATTTTCTTGATATACATTCATCATTTCAAAAAGATGACATCATGCTAAGAAAGAAAAATAATGTATCTTGGAGATTAGGTCTTTGTCAGATGTATTGTTGGTGAAGATCTTTTCTCAAGTCTGTAGGCCGTTTCTTGTTCTGTTGACAGAGTCCTTTCTTACAGGAGCCCTCCAGTTTCATGAGGTCCCATTTATTAATTGTTGATCTTAGAGCGTAAGCTCTTGATGCTCTGTTCAGGGAGTTGTCTCCTGTGCCAATGAGTTCAAAGCTCTTCCCCACTTTTTCTTCTAACAGATTTAGGGTGTCAGGTTTTATGTTGAGGTCCTTAATTCAATTGGATTTTAGTTTTGTACACAGTGATAAATATTTGTCTATTTGCATTTTTCTACATATAGCCATCCAGTTGAACTGGTACCATTTGTTGAAGATGCTATCTTTTCTCCATTGTATGGATTTAGCTTCTTTGTCAAAAATCAAATATTCATCGGTATGTGGGTTTATCTCTGGGTCTCCAATTTGAATACATTGATCAATGAGCCTATTTCTATGCTAGTACCCTGCTGTTTTTATTACTGTTGCTCTATAGTACAGCTTGAGATATGGGATGGAGAGTCCTCCAGAAGATTGTTTATTGTACAAGATACTTTTATCTATTCTGGGTTTTTTGGTTTTCCATATGAAGTAGAGAAATGGTCATTTAAGAAATAAAACAATTTATCAAAGAATGTCAAATCTTTTATAAGCAAGAAGATAAATAACAGCAAGTGAATAGAAAATTCTGGAGCTTTTAAAAATTTGGGAACACAGCCAACCTGGTCTACAGAGCAAGTCCAGGACAGTCAAGAAAACACAGAGAAACCTGCATAGAAAAACTAAATAAAAATAAATAAATAAATTTTAGAACTCAATAAGTACATCTTCAAATCTAGACTGAAATGTTAATTAGGATAGTCTCATTGGATTATTTTGAACTTTGGAGTAATTGATGACTGATAACCTCCACAAAATTTATTTTACTAATTTATTCAGATTACATTTCAATTGTTATACCATTACTTGTATCCTCCAGTTCCTCCCTCCCTCCCTCTTTCACCCTATTCCCTCCCCTAGGTCTGTGACAGAAGGGGACCTCCTCCCACAACATATGGTCATAGCCTATCAAGTTTCATCTTGGTAGCCTGCTTATCCTTTCTCTGAGTGCCACCAGCCCTCCACGACAAGGAGAAGTAGTCAAATATGGGGTACCAGAGTTTATATCAGAGTCAGTCACTGCTATCCACACAATTGTGGAGAATGTCTTGTCCATTAGCTAGATCCGACTAGGGGTTCAATGTTTACTGCATGAATTGCCTTTGGTTGGTACAGTAGTTTGAGCAGACCCCTCTGGATCTACATCAGCCCCTCATGATGTTCTACTTGTAGGTTTCTAGCACCCTCTAGATTCTTCTATTTCCCCAGTCTCCCATACTTCTCTCACCTAGAGTCCCAATAGGAAGTCCTCAAATCTATCCCAGTCTCCTGGTAAGTGAAGACTTTCAAAGGACATCCCTTTTGTGCTAGTGTCCAATTATAAGTGAGTATATACCATGTGAGTCTTTCTGGGTCTGGGTTAACTCACTCATTATGATTATTTCTAGTTCCATGCATTCGCCCATAAATTTCAGGATTTTCTTTTTTTCAATAGCTGAGTAGTAATTCATAGTGTAAATGTACCACAGGTTCTTTATCAATTCTTTGATTGAGGGATATCTAGGTTGTTCCCAGCTTCTGGCTATTATGAATAAGGCTTCTATGAACATGGTTGAGCATATGTCCTTGTTGTGTGGTGGAGCATCCTCTGGGTATATTCCAAGGAGTGGAATAACTGGGTCTTGAGGTGACCCTATTCCAAGTTTTCTGAGAAAATGCCAGATTGATTTCCGAAGGGGTTGTACAAGTTTGCATTCCCACCAGCAATGAAAGAGTGTTCCTCTTTCTCCACATCTTTGCCAGCACGTGTTGTCACTTGTGTATTTTATCTTGGCCATTTTGGTGGTTGTAAGATGGAATCTCAGTTATTTTGATTTGCATATTTCTGATGACTAAGGACATTGAACATTTTTTTTTTGAACATTTCTTTATGTTTTTCTCAGCCATTTGATAGTCCTCTGTTGAGAATTCTTTGTTTAATTCTGAGCGTCATTTCTTAATTGAGTTATTTGGTTTTGTTGTATTTAGGCTTAGCCTTTAAAGGATATGCTCACAATCAAAAATTCCTTACAATTTTTGGAGATGAATAAAAAGTAACACAAACCATCTCTGTGGCACATTAAATGAATGTCTCTCTATTCTATCCTTTCACACGTTATGCATTGGCATGTCATTGCTTTTAGCTGAATCATGTCTAACTAAAAATCCACTTTAAAATTAACTAGGTAACTTTCTACCCCCAAGTATTACTTATACCAGTAATACGTCAATTAAATACCTCTTTCATTCTCAGTAACCAAAGAAGGTGAAAGGTCCTTCATATTTCATTCTCCTCTCTTTGCCATTTCATTGGAGAAGCTGGTACAGGCTGGCATATTTTTTCAAGGGCATGCTTTATACTATATCTATCTCAATTTTCCAACATTTTTTTCATGGAGGGTTTTACTGAGATTTAAAAAAAGACAATAAAATGATATAAGTACTCCACTCTTTCCATTACTTGTAGCTCTTTCTTCAGAAATGTTAGCAAACATTTGCTAACTCAGATGCCAAAACTTCCCACTATAATATTTATACAGTACTGGTGCTACTTAGATCTAGAATACATATTCTATTTAATAAGACAGATATACTAAATTAAGGATTTGTATCAAGGGGTAGTGCTTTGGTAATATATGCTCATGATAACCAAATTCCACTTTTCTTTCTTGAATAATTATGATCCTGAGGTCTTAGAATGACCATATGGACTATGTTTATACACTCCTGAACTTTGCACATACTAAAAAATCACATAAACGAATGACTAAAATGCTCTGGACATGTAGCTTCACATTAAAATCACAGTGGTGATCTGGGTTGAGGCCAGTTCATGACTATTTTCACACAAAAATGAGAGGAGCATTAACTGCACCTGTGCTTCTCCACTGGTGCAGGACATTAATCAACCCACACATGTTTTCTTGTAGACTTATCAGAATTCACACTTCACCATATTCACTTCTACTCTACATTCTTTTACTATGATAAAATATAAGTATGATGACAACAGAATTTTTTATCTGGAAGATTTCAAACAACTTATCAAACCTAGGGGGTGGACTGAGAGATGCCTCAGGTAGCAGTAACTGCATTGATTGATGCTCTATGTCATTAGTAGACTATCATAAACTTCCACTCAATTTTAAAGGAAAATTTCATCCTCACACAAGTTTTCTCAACTCTTATGCTTTTAACTTGTTCCAGTACATGATATGGAACATGATTTATTCAGCTCTGGATAACTCAGTAGTTCTTTCTTCTTAATGTAGTGGGAAAGATGTATAAATCTGGAGATGTCTTATCACCCCATCAAGTACTTCTTTGGCAAATTTTTCTCTTGTGACTATGCTCTGGTTAGCTTTGTTATCAACTTGATAAACTTAGGAGAAGGGTACCTCAGTTGAAAGATTGACACAAATTTATTGGCCTGTGGGCATGTCTGTGGAGCTATTTCTTGACTGTTACTTCAGCAAGACTGTGAGCCATGCCATATGTATATAAGAATGGTAGCTGAACCTAAGCATGGATTTAAACCAGTAAGCAGAACTTTTCTTTTGTCTATGCTTTATGCTACTTCCTTGAGTTGCTGCTTTTGAGTCATGGTGTTTATTTCAGCTATAGAAAGCAAACTAGGAGAGACTACTTTTATATTTGTGTGTAGAAAAAAATGTCATCCTCAGGTTTAATACTAAACCAAACATGGCAGTCATGGTATTACACCCAACCCTTGTCATTGAGAATAACCATTGGGCAAGGGATAATGAAGGATTATATTTATTTCATTCCATCATTTTATCTTTTATTGGTAGCATGGAGAATGGGAACAGTATGTTGCAGGGCACTAATGTCCTGAAATTCTTGGTTTGACTCATCATTTAATCCCTAGCACTAAATAGTTTTTAAATGTCAAGGCTTTCAAAAATGTCTTCAGTTTTTTTTTTAAGTTAAAGAATTGTGCTAATTATGTCTAAGTACTTGTAATAGATATGTCAAAGTAGAGATGGGATCAGTACTTTCTTTTGTTTTCATGGCTGTGGGAATCAGGAAGTTGTTTGGTGATGATCTTCTTTCTTCTGCTGCTAAGACTGTTAGTACATAGACAATTAACCTCCTTGTGCTTCATCTTTTCCATAGTCTTGTAATAATGCTGACTTCAAAGGAGTGTTTTGACAGGCATTGTCAAGTTTTGTGAAAAGTTTTTCTTCCAATTAGTCCATTTTTAATTGTTGCTGGTAATTTTTCTGTTAAATCACCTTAGAAGAGAAAGGAAGAAAACCAATGTAAAAATATGTGTAAGCACTGTGAAATGGGAAAAAATAATCTCTAAAAATACCTTTAGGTATCTATATTAAATAACATGGTCATATATAAGCAGCAGCAGCAAGCTTACTGACTCAAAAATCAAGCATGTGCCCTCTATTCTAATGTCTGACACACTCTAACATATGTTATTTTCCTTAGAAATTGTGATCAGCATGTTGTTAATTATTCTTTTCTTAAAATCAGTAGCATGTGTAGAAACATATGGATAAAACGTAAAGATTCTATGATATTTCCTGCAAATGCTGACTAAAAGCATAGCTATGATAAAGCCTCCCTTACTTAATGTATCCAATCAACTCTATTTGTAGAACTTATATTTAGTTCACTATTATGTCTTTCATTGTCATTTTGATTAATTTATTGAGCCAGTCACCACATGATTTTCCTAATTAAGTTCCAAATGTATGAAAAATGATTCCATTCTTTCTTGGTTTTATGCTTTTTATGTTTTTAATATATTTTATTAGTTTATTCATATTACATCTCAATTGATATTCCATTCATTGTATCTTCCCATTCCTCTCTCTCTCCCATTTTCCTCTTACTCTCCTGCCCTATGACTGTGACTGAGGGGGACCTCCTCCCCCTGTATATGCTCATAGGGTAGCAGGCTACCAATAATTCCATTTTAAAGAATGGATTTCACACTAAAAATAAGTCCCTTTGATAATATCCTTTCAAAGAGAAGAGATAAAATGACCTTAGTTAAGTTTATTTACGTAAGCAGAATATACTGATAAATACGTACTTCATAGAATCATTACATTTGAAGGTATTATCTTCAAGTAAAATATTGATTAACTAATTTTAGCAACATATATAAAAATTTTAATCATTTAAATGAATTACTATTTTTAATGCGCTTTAGCTGAATACATTAACAAGAGTGGGAGTGAATCATTTGCAAGACATGTCATTTAAGAAATCAAAATCATTGTTTTGTGAGATAAATCTGATGATGCTCATCGCTAGCATGATATTTCCATTAATACAACAACTGCTGTAGCAATCAAAGGATTTATTTGGGCTTACTATTATTTCACACTCATATGTTTAATTTACTTATTAATTATTTATTGTTATTTTATCCATGGGCTAATTGCTGTGATAGGACATCGTGATCAAAAGCAGCTTGAGGAAGAAAAATTTATAGTGCCTCAAGATAACAGTTCATCCCTGTGTGAAATTAGGATAGAACTCAAATAGAACAGGAACCTGGAGTCAGGAACTGACACAGAGGTCATGGAGGAGTGCTTTCTTACAGCATCAAGGACCACACACAAAGGAGTGGTACCTTGCCAAATCAATCATCAATTTAGAAAAGGTAGAACACCTGCCTAAACGCCAATCTGATAGGGAAATTTTCTCAAACAGGGTTTTTTAATTACTCTAAATTGAGTCTAGTTGACCTAAAAATGGCCAGAATAATAGTTGAAAAACATCAGTGGATTAAGGCTACAAACACGAAGTATTGTTAGCCACCGCATAGCTATTCTTACTTAGATCCAGACGTGTGGTGTAAATATACCATGCTTGTTTTAATTATATTTCAATTTAGTTTTTTTCTTTGCTTAATGAATATCTGTCTTTCACAAATGTGACATTAATTTTTAAGTATACAATGTTATATAAAAGTGATCATTTATTTTTATTGCAGTCCTTTTATTTTAGAAATCATAGAAAATGGGTATATATACATAATAATCATTTGTAGCAAAATTATGTCAAAATACTTTTTGTAAAATTTTTAGCACTGTTTATAATTTTTTTGTGCTCCATATTATTCATTAATATAATGAAATACAAACACTAATGCTAAAATTTTGTGTGAGTTATATGGAAAGTGTGTAATGTATATAAACCTACCTCATTTCAATGAATATTTGTGGGAAATATAGTTGCCAAAATTGGCAAAGGATTATAGTCAATAGCAAAGAAATTTATCAAACATATTTACTAAGCTAACGAATTAAAGAGGTAAGGAACAGACTTAACACAACTGATGATGAACTCTGGCTTCCTAATGTTCATGAAAACAAAGAACCCTAGAAATGGCAATGACCTGATAAGAAAAGAGTAAGTACAGAAAAGACATTTTAATTATGTGTATTTTAGATAAAGAGTACAAAAATTGTTTTGGATTATAAAATTTTGCATTTCTCAGTGCATAATAGATGATCTAATAGCTCATTTAAGCTTAGATTAACTTTTATTTGAGTGAAGCAAGATTTAGTAATATGAATATAATTTCTAAAGAATATTACATAATGTTATATAATGTTTTAAACTGCATTAACAAAACCTAATGTATAAAAATAAAAAAGCATCTGGAAACTATCTGAAAGTCTTCAATTGTTCACAAACTTTTATTTGCAGGTGCAATTAAAACTGCAGTTTTATAAATAAGTGAAGTTATTTATGGGCACCAAATTTTAACATCTCGTAATCCTTAAAATTTGCAAAAAACATACTAAAATTTGAAATTTAAATTTCAGAATAATGGAAGAAATTATCTCCCATTGAAATTGAATTAATCCATTACACTTCCTTTTTATATTTTATTTGATGCTAGGGAAGATAAAAAAGAGAAGCTAAGCAATAAAAATATTCCAATTTAGCACTTATTGTCTGTCAACTCAGGGACTGGATTATGATTTAAAAATCTTGATATTTCATTTGCATAATAAAAACGTGGAATTGTTTCTTGTTAATTCTTTCTCTTCTGCAACTTTTTGGATAAAAAGTGAGTGATTCAGAACATACTAGATTTTCACTCTAATGCCCTTAAAGGTAGAGAGAAACAAAAACTCCAGAAACTAATGTTTAATTAAAATTGCCTTTGTTATAGAGATTCACTAAATTATTCATAAACATTATGAGTGGCTTTAAATTAATTAAAAATAATGATTTATTGTTTATATATATAAGATATGTAAAAACAGGATAACATTTTTCTTTTAAAATTTAAAAAATTTTTCTTATGACATTTATTTATTTGTTTGTTTGCTTGTTTGTGCTGGAAGCATTTTAAAATATTTTCTAATATATTACATTTCTACTGCAGCTTCCCCACCCTCCCCATTCTTCCCAGTTTCTCTTTGTCTCTTGCGTAGTTCCACTCCTCTTCCATTTCCCCTTAGTAGAGTACAAGTTTTCCCCATATACCAACCAAACACAGCATAACAACTTAATTATATCAGGTCCAGATGATTCAGCCTGGTAGGGCGAAAGGGATCCCACGAACAGACAAAAGAGTCAAGAACACTCCCACACATCACTCTAAGTGCTAGGAGGTCCACAAGAATACCAAGCTATAAAACCAGCACATATATGCTGAGGACATAGCTAAGACCCAAACAGGCTCTGTGATTGCCTCTTCAGTCTCTTTGAGCCCCTATGAGTCCTGCATAGTTGATTCCACAGCCTGTTCTGTTTTTGTGGTTTCCTTAAACTTTCTGGATCCCATAATCCTTCCTTCTCATCTTCCTTGGTGGTTCTTTAATCTCTGCCTAATGTTTGTCTATGGGTCTCTGTTCTACTTTCATCAGCTGCAGAGGGACGTTTCTCTGATGACAATTTAACTAGGCACTAATCCATTTCTATGAGTATAGAAGACTCATTTCGTTGCTTTTTTGTTTGTTTAGCAGCTTGTTTTGTTTTGTTTTCTGGGTGTATTTGGTTTCATCTTATGTCTCTGGGCTATCCAGCGTCTGTTCCTGGCACTCCAGGCAGTGTCAGACATGTGCTCTCTCTTGTTGCATGAATGTCAAGTTGGACTAGTCATTGGTCGCCCACTTCCACAAGTTTTGCCCCATCATTGAAAACTCAGTACATCATATGGGCAGGACAAACTGTAGGTCAAAGGTTTTATGTGTGTGAATGGGTGGATGTATCAGTTCCACCACTGGTTACAACACTTACAGAGATGGTTATTCCAGGATGTTGCAGGATATTTGATTTCCGTGTGATCCATGAGGGCATGGTGTAACATATCTTTAATCCCAGCACTTGGGTTGAATCTGCCTTTAATGCCAACACTCGGGAGACAGAAGCATGCAGATCTCTGAGCTAAAAGACACCTTGATACAGATCAAGTTCTAAGTAGAAAAGAACTTTTTTAAAATTTCAACTGAGTGATAACATTTTTTTCTATTGTCAAAAAACCTTTTTCCCTAGGAAAGATAAACCCACTAAAAAGAAACTCCTAGAGTTGGGTTTGGGGCAAGGTTTTTTGAAAATATATTTCTAGAAGAATAAAAATATCTAATTAGAATCCAATGACCACTGGTCAAATGAAATCTCTAAAGAAAAATGATGGGTTATAAGAGAAAATGTGACAAGAAAAAGTCAATTGGCCAAGTGGTATCACCTACTTCCATCTTGTCTCTTCTGCCCTCTGCAGTGGTCCCAACTCATTTAAAAAACTAAACTGGCTTTCAGGTGGGAGCTTGGCTCTCTCTTTCTCTAAATCCATGCATATGTGTTAACAGAAAATCCAATAACTTGGTCTTCTTTCAGAAGATCCACCTAGTATGTAGTATAGGACAGAGAAAAAAATATAATATTTTGGCTCTCATTTTACCCTCTAATTTTAAGGTATATTATTTCAAAATCTGTAATACTATTATCTCTATATAAATTTTCTGTCATGCTACTAGTAGTTGTACAGAAATTTAACTAATTTAAGAAAAAAGATTCATCAAACTCTTGACAGTGTCTCCTGCCTTACAGAAGCTTCTCAGCCTCATGAGGTCCCATTTATTAATTGTTGACCTTAAGGCCTGGGCTGTTGGTGTTCTGTTCAGGAAGTTGTCTTCTACGCCAATGTGTGAGGTCTGACTTTCACACGTACTCTGCTGCCTCATATTTGACCATGTCCTCTGAATGGGGAGGCCTGGTGGCACGCAGAGGAAGGATAGCAGGCTACCAAGAAGAGACTTGATACCCTATGAGCATATACAGGGGGAGGAAATCCCCCTCAGGAACAGTCATAGGGGAGGGGAGTAAAGGGAAAATGGGAGGGAGGGAGGAATGGGAGGATACAAGGGAGGGGATAACCATTGAGATGTAATATGAATAAATTAATAAAATTAAATTAAAAAAAAGAATCATCAAGCTTCCTGTGCGTGTTTCCAGGTTTAAGTCTGAAGCAAGTAAACAGAAACAGTTTGTGTACCTCAGATATACTTAATATATTACAGTCCTAAAACCTTTTTGAGATCTTCAGAATGTGGCCATTAAAGTGTTTAGGTTTTCTACCACCCCTAACAGTAACATTTTAGGTTTCCTAAAGATGATACAGACTCCAATAACCAGATTGTTTAACACTGAAAATAAAGTAAAAGAAAGAAAAAAGAACTCGTCCATGTTTCTTCGACTGTCTGGTTCTGAAAAACAGTGGAAACCTTTGAGTGGATTGTTATGTTCTGCCTAGTCAAGATTGCCACTAAGCTGACAAATACTATCCAGTGATCACCTTTTAACTACGGATTCCTTAGGACACACACTTGAATAGATCATTATATTATGCATAGTCAGGATTGCCACTGAGAGACAAACACTACCCAAAAATCAGCTTTGGACTACAGTCTACTTAAGACATTCAAATTTCTGAGTTCATATGGTGAACAATTTACAGAACTTTGAATTAAAAAATACTTAATCCTAAACTGACAAATACAACCAAGACGTACATTGTGGATTGCTTAGCCAAATTGCCTCATTATTTCAAACATATTTACTTTATTAGAGTTAAAATTGTTCCTTTTTATTTAGATAAATGGGGGGAAAATATATAGGAACAATAGCAATAAGAGTATCTATTCTTATAGAACTAGAACTTTGTATATTGATACAAAATTAACGTTATCTTTTGGCTACAACATACTATATATTAATTCTTTGTTTTTAGGTCTGGATAGATGTTTTAAGTTGATAGAGCTGAGATATGATAGATACTGATTTTTCATTCAGAATTTTAGACTCACCAATATAGGAAAGATGTTTTCTTCAAGTTTGAGAAATACAAACAGCCAAATCACTTTGAATGTAACATTTATATAATTCCTGATTGTTTCATGGTTCTTCCTGATGTATGTGGTTTATTTTATTTATGTGAAATCATATAAATGTATATCTAAAAAAGAAATATAATTTAAAAAAGGAAAATCTGAAAATAATGCATTGCGAAGTTGAACTTCTAGTTATTTTGAAAACTACTATCATAAATTATTTAGGATAATTTAGAAACGTAAACTCAAAGTCATTCAGACTTGTGGTTTTGTTAGGTACTAGTTTTGTAAGTTAATCAGTCAGTATTTACCTAGAACTAGTAATACAGACATACTACTGATAGATGGTCTTCAAAAGCCTCAGAGATCTGTAGAATATGGCATTTATATATTTTTTATTAAGAATTTTTTGACAATGAGACATGTCAGTTCCTGGCAGCAACCCCTTTCTACTTTGAAGAAGATGATTAAATTCTGCTTTTGGAGATGGCCTCACTGTGGCAAGCAAGCCACAGGTCAAGAATTGTCCTTGCATCCATTGCTCACAGAAAACTGAGCCAACTGAATGCAGGAAAATTGACTGCCAAACTTTGTAAGGACAAGGTAAGAAAAGCCTTCATAATACCTGTTTCACAGTAAAATCTGTCAGATTATCTGAGCTAGAATATGATGCTCCAGCATTATAGAGATATCTTGGGTGACAGTCCACCCAGATAGCAGTATCTGTCTTTTCTATAGTTTTGGAAGCTGCTTTCTCTGCACTTTGTGTTTATTCAGAAAATATTTATCCTTCTAAGGTCTCTTATGATGTTTAAGACTAAATAGTTATAGTCTTTAAATTAAACTTAGTCATTCAGGATTTAAGAAGATGTTTTAGGTCTGAAGATGGTTGTTTATTGGTAATGTAAGTTTTTAAACAAAATGATTTAGGTACAGAACATTGGACTCAACAAGATAGGATATTTGTAGAATAATTTATCCAAGGTTGTCAAATACTGTGGACTAGAAATTATGAATGCATTTTTTAGAACAGTACATCATTTATTGATGTTAGAGAAAACATCTTTTATTTAGACAAAAAGTGGGAGATGTTGCAGGGCATTTGATCTAAGTGTGATCTATGAGATTGTGAACTGTACAAATCTGTCCTTAATCCCATTTTGATTCCAGAGATTGAACTATAAATTCCTGTTTCTTGTGGTTGAGCCTTAACAAACCTCTAATCCAAGAACTTTCTGTTTATTGTAAACAGGAGATTAAAGTGTGACTCAGCCAGAGAGCCTTACACATACCTTTAATCCAAGAGCTATCTGTACACAGGATTTAATAAAGGTAACCTTAGGTCCAGAGGAAGAGCAAGAAACAACATCAGTGTCCATATCCCGCATTATGAGTAGTCTTCAGTAGATGACCTTAGCAGTACAGTTCCTACTGTGCTAAATTTCCACATTGCCTGCTCAAATGCCCTGCAATCTGAGTTATTGCTCCATACACCCAAGGAGTGGAAGCTTTTTAAAATTATTTTCTTATTTATTTTGTTAGATCATTGAGAATATTTTATAGTGTGTTTTAACCATGTTGACCCTTACAACAATACTTATGGTATCCATCTGGGAAGAAATTTCCAGCTCAATATAGCTTACTGTCCAAAAGTTATATCACATAGATATGTGGTATCTTCAGCAATATGGTTTACCCATAAGCTTCTGAAAGGAACCAAGAATATTGGCATTAAATTGCCTGTAATCTTGGGTTTTATGGAAACTTACTGTCCAACAACTCCAAAAGAGCAAACCCATTTCTAAATAGTACATTTTATTTGTTAGCCTATAGTGTTTAGTAAGAACATTTTTACCTAATTATATGATATAAGGAGACATGGCTTCCTTGGTAATATGAAGGTTTCTAAATGACTTTTTTGAAAGGAGTTTAGAATGATCTCTCTTCCAGTATTTCCTTTTTTACTCTGCCATTGCTCTCTCGCTCATTTTAATTTTTCCTGTTCTACCACTTCTATTTAAACTTTTATATCACTACATTTTATCCTAACCTCCCATAAAAGTTCTTCCCTGTGGCCTCTTAGTAATTTCCTGACCTCTATTGCTATTACAAATAAAATATATCTATCTGCAAAATCAAAGCTAACATCCACAAATGAAAGAAATTTGTGATATTTATTCATCTAGGTGCCTTAATCAAAAATATTCTTTCTATCTCTATCCATTAACCTGTGAAGTTTATCATGTCTTAGTTTCTGAATGATGATATTTTTCTCTGTAAAAATGCATTTTTATTATCCATTCAACAATTGATGAACATATAGATTGTTTCCAGTTTATGGATATTAAATATGAATAGCAATGAAAATTAATAAGTAAGTATCTCTGTAGTAGGATATAGATATAGAATTTGTAGTTTATGCCTAAGATTGCTTACAACTAGATCATATGATAGATCAATATTTTGTTTTGTTTAAAACCTTGTAAACACTTAGTGGTATGTGCCATCTACAGAAAATAGAAAATATAACACTATACATTTATGTCTACTTACTTTTAACATTTATTTGCTTGCTTTGAAATCCACAAATTCTATCAGAATTGTCTGTGTCACTGTGGATTTGGAACTATCTGTTGCACCCTATGGAGCTCATCAATGAGTACACACTTAAAAGCAATGGTTTTCCCTTTTCCAGTGACCATCAATAGGCAGTAGTTCTGATAGGAGTACTATGGAACCCCGATATTACATTTCAGTTCTTACTGTGAAAAAGTAAACAACAAACAAATAAGGTAACTTTTTTAATTTTAATTTTATTTTATTTTTAAATGTATATTTTATTTATTATAATTTATTCAGATACATCCCGATTGGTATCCCCTCCCTCTTATCTTCCCATTCTCAACCCCCACCCAAAATACTAAGTTCAGGAAAACAACAACAACAACAACAACAACAACAGCAGCAGCAACAACAACATCAAACCCTGTTAATTTGAAAAACTCTTGGTTTACATGAAAAGATGTCTGAGTATACAGAATATCAGTGTTATAGTACTGAAATAAAGAATGATAGTGTCTGAGGAATAATTTCTACCTACATATGGTGAAATATAATAGCTACATGTAAGAGCCATTTTAAACAAAATCAAAACTTATAATGAAAAATCTTGTAGCTGTGGCAAATAGGAACATTTCTTAAAATTATCTGAAAATACAAGTTAGAAAATAATTTTTGAAAGTAAAGATAAACAGAAAGAGTTTATCTCAATTATCTCTTACTATTGAAACAAAGCTCCTCAACACACAACAGTAGATACATTATTCACAAGTCATATACCACCTAAAATTTATTTTGAATATATACACAAATCATTTAACACATTATTGCAAATGTCTATTTTAAAAAGGATGAGATTTACAAAACTTTGTTCTTCATATAAAACATATGTAACATAATAAAGAAACATAATAAAATACTCAATACAGTTAATCAACAGAAAATTAAAGATTAAGAATGCAATAAAATACTAATTTAGGCATACATATTTCATGGTATAGATGAGTGAATAAAAATATTCTGAAAATAATCAAAATAGTAATAATAAAAAAGACAGCCAATAACAAAATTACGCAGGCTGTGAAACTGGTTCCCATCATACAGTTCTACAAATTAAGACATTGCAGTAAGTATGGAAAACATTATTTTACACACATACAAACAATGTAAACAAACAACTCTATTGCTAAGTATCATTATAGTGAACTGAAATGTGTGTGTATCAAAAACTGTATGATGGTTCATAATAGCAGTCTAGGAAAATATAAAAACAATCCTTGCATCCTTGAGTGGATTGAAAGTTATTACGTCTTTCTTATTGAGTATTTCTTAGCAATACAAAGGAGAAATGTACCAATCAATGCCTGCTCTGATATACAAGGAATTTGCAAGCACTATGCTTAGTCCAAACAGACTGCTATGCACAAATTTCAACATTAAATTCATGTAAAGTGCTCTTAGTAAGTAAATACTTAGAAAAGAAATATTAATGAGTGCATGCATTAGATGTAGTGAATAGACGGTCATGACCATGAATACATTCAGATTTATTCTGCAAGATATTTCAATATTTTCATAATCATTGAATGATAAACTGTCAGGCTAAGTTTTATGGAATTCAAATTTTATCATGGTAGGATTTCAAGAGAGGAAAAGAAGGGAGGAGCAAGTGGACTATTCAGCTATTTAACCTCACGGAGCACATCATTGGTTAGACTAGCTGGACGTGAAGCTGTGAGTTTTGGCTACCTCTGTTGCCCTCAACCACAGGATCTAAGTCTCACATGTACATTATCACATTGAACATTTCCATGTGTGCAGAGAATTCACACTAAGGCCCTCAGGCCTCCTTCACCACATACACTTTAAAACTAGGCCATCTAATAGCATCTCTGATTTACATTAGATATTTTGATTAGATAAATACCATTAAAAGCTGAAAATCTGTAGTTCACTATAGTATCTACCAAAAATACATATTTGTGTATATACTTATTATTTATATAATAGTAATTCTGTTCATTTTATCCATCATATTTACTCTTCATTCTTATATTAGCTAGCTTTTAACATAACTGAATTCTTTCTTATGACAGGATTGAGGAATGATATATTTTTAAATTTTTTGGGACAAAACACCCTCAGAAGATGTTTATTTTAACCATCTGTGTGTATATATACACAATGAATTCATTACATATAATGAATATAACTTAACATAATGTAAAATTGAAGATATTAAAATTTTAAAGCAGAAGATATATCCAGCAATAGGGAAGTTAACAAAAGTTAATTAGTATTAAATCAATGATAAATGAGAGGAGCAGTAGACAGAAAAATTACTGTGAATATTGCTTATAAATTATTGATATTTTCATGATAAATAAAAATAAGTGGGACAAGTAACATTTTCATTCAGAGTAATAATTTTTGTGTGCTGGTCTTTAGAATGAAAAAATGTTGCAAGGACAAAACAATTGGGCTAAGAAAAAAGATAAGACTCTTAAACTTGCCTCACATAAGTTAGTTCATCTGCAGTGTCAGCTGTCCCAATAATTTCAAAGACACATCATTGGGAAGTCATAGGCAAAACAAAGAAGCTGTCATAACTAAGACCACACTAGGGATCATAATTTTCATATTAAGTAGCTATTGTGAAACAGTAATAGAGGACTTGAAATCATTCCATGCTATATCTTGTGCAACAGGAGGCATAGCATTTAAGAAATATTTTCATTTTATGCTGCAGCAAAATGTGATACTTCTCATAGTCTCAAAAGTCCTTAGATTCTAAATTTGTTTTCCCAGAATAGCTTCACAGAAGCGATTCTTTGCTGAAAATATTTTAATGCAAGGAACATTCTTTTTAGAAAATATCATTACTTATTTACCAAGAGGTTAAATATTAAATACATAGCTGGAGATCACACTAAGTCACTTGCCTCTTATTTTTCCTAGGAGTGCTCTCAGGAAAATGGGAGTGATACATATTGCAGGAAAGTGGCTTTACTTCTTGCTTCATAAAAATAATTCCTGGAAACCAATTGTTCAAGCGTAATAGTGACAATTCTGAAATGGCCATTACTATTATTATCACAAAGATGATAACATTATAAGTACATGATGTCAATAGAAAACATTATTTTTTAATTTTGAAAAAGATAAAAGAAGTCTCAATGTTCTTTGGTCTCTTTGAAAAAAGAATACCTTGAGCTGTGCATGGAGGTGAACACCTTTATTCTCAGCACTCTAGAGTCAGAGGCAGGTGGATCACTGTGGGTTCAAGGCCAGCCTGGTGTGCCAAGGCCAGAGAAACTGTCTTGAAAAACAAAAATAAAACAAAACAAAACAAAAAAAGAACCAACAAAAAAGAAAGAAAAAAGAACATCTTTATATTAAGTACATAGAAGAGGTTTTGTAATCACAAAAACGATTACCACTTTATTAGAACATATAATTCTGTCTAGCATATATTAGTCATAAAATAAAACAGGCATTTATAATTTCAGTTACATGAATGTGTTTGTGTCTCTGTGGGTGTGCATAGAGCTGTGCACATGAGCTCATGTAAGGCAGTCCCTTATCTCCTCACAACTATTGAGAATGAACTGTCCATTGCCTAGATATGAACAGGGAGTTTAGGTTTACTACATGCACTGTCCATACCTTCTTTTCTCAAATCATAATTAGAATTTCCTCTCCCACTACTCCTTTCAGTTTCTTCCCATTTCCTCTCCTCTTCAGATCTATTCATTGTCTGTCTCATATTAGAAAACAATAGGTTTCTAAGCGACAACAAGGAACTAAAAGTAATGTGTTGAAGCAGAAACTATCATATTGAAATTGGACACAGCAATCCAAAAGGGGAAAGGAGTCAGGAGAGCAGGCACAAGAGTGAGAGATCCACTCATTCTCATAGTCAGGAGTCCCATAAAAGTATTAAACTGATAGGTATAATACATGCATAGAGGACCTGGGACAAACCAAGGTAAGCCCTGTGCTTGTAGCTTCAGTCTCTGGGATATCATATGTGCCCTGTTTGGTTTATTAAGAGGGCCTTGTTCTCTTGATATCCTCCTTTCCCTCTGGCTCTCACAGTCATTTCACCTCCTCTTCAGTGCATTTCCCTGAGCTCTGAAGGGAGAGCTTTGATAGAGAGAAGGAACAATTATATCCATAAAAACAAATTTAAAGTAAATGAGTTTTCTTTGCTACCTTTTCACATATTATGTTCAAAGAACTAATATTCATGAAATTTTGTGTTTTCTACACACAAGCACACAGACACACACATACACTTTTCCAGTAGACTAAAGTGGTCATCCTGCAAAATTTTAATTATAGTTCTATCATCTGAAATTTCCCAGAAAATCCTTTTATCAACTGCTAATTACATACATTTATGTGCTTATGGATTTTAATTTCATTTTCAATAGCTTTAGGATTTTTACAAGTAACGTTAATAAACTCAGCAAGAAAACCTTGTGGATCCTTCAGTATGCCATAGAAACAACATATTAAGTGAGATTTGGTAAGAAAGTAGTAATATTTGTCAATATCCCAATGCTATTAAAAGAATGAATGCTTTAAGTACAAACTATTCAAAGAATGTTTCCAATTTTTACATGAGAGGCTTTAGAGTGCATTGAGTTATCACCTCTATATCTATTTAGAGTGTGTGTGTGTGTGTGTGTGTGTGTGTGTCTGTGTGTGTGTGTCTGTGTGTGTGTGTGTCTGTGTGTCTGTGTTTGTCTGGGCTCATATATGTTACTTGTTGGTCAGGTGACTTCACAAGCTAGAAGACAGTATCTGAGTCCCTACAACTGCAGTCACAGGCAGCTGTGCATCACTCCTTGTGTTCTGGGAACTGACTTAAGATGCTCTGGAAAAGGGTATGATCTCTTATTGTTTGATCCATCTTTACAGCCCCTCTATACTTCTAATTTCATGGAGATTTAAGAATAGACATGCAAAATACTAAGATACTGAAAATCAATTAAGAGTAGGAAAATGTTATTGGTCCATACTTTTAGACCATCTTTCTCTTAATGATTAAGTTGTTAAGCTAGACATAGAATACATGAATTAAAAATTCTAATTCTGCAAAATAATTTTTAAATTTTTTTAATTAATTTATTCTTGTTACATCTCAATGTTTATCCCATCCCTTGTATCGTCCCATTCTTCCCTCCCTCCCATTTTCCCCTTATTCCCCTCCCCTATGACTGTTCCTGAGGGGGATTAGCTCCCCCTGTATATGCTCATAGGGTATCAAGTCTCTTCTTGGCAACCTGCTGTCCTTCCTCTGAGTGACATTCCCCACAGTTGAGTGGAGAAGGGGATATGACTTTCTCACGTACTCTGGTGCCTCACATTTGATCTGCAAAATATTTTTAAGGATGTAAAAAATGAACCTATACCTCTTTCTTAAGAAAAAATCTCGAAAGAGCACTCAATTTCCAATCATCAGGAAGAATAGCGTCAATATATACATTTGCTTGGTTTAAGTTAAATGCATATATGGTTCTTCTAGAATTAACTTGAGTGAAAACATTTTCTACACCATATTAAGTATATTGAAAAGGGTCAGATTTCATAAATAGATTATGTATTTCATTTTATGATTATGTGGGATGTCCTACTTATATTGGAAATATTAGGCTTTATTTTTGTGCAATGTGAAAAATTGTAGCCAGGTCTGAGGTTTTTGACACAATTTAGTGCTCATATGATGCTGTCTTTAAACGATTAAAGTATGAGGTAGTGATTTCAAATTGTGTGTTAGAATCATGACTGACTTGTTAGCCATTCAGTATCTTCTGATAATATCAATTAAAATTTAATGATGACTGATTATCACCTCACTTCCCTTTCCAACCCATAAATACTCCCATCTTTCCTTCCTTACTCTCTTTCAAATTCATAACCTCCTTCTTCATTAATTATTGTTACATGCACATATACTCCTACAGAAATCTTGATCAGTATGTGTAGTGTTACTTGTATTATGTTTTCAAGGATGACTTTTTAGTATTAGATTGACTTCCTCTTCACTGGGAAAGGCAATTTCTCTCATCTTCATCATTTCTTAATTTTCTTTACATCTTTGTAGAGGGTGGCGGCCTCCTGGGCTTTCCACATGTACTTTAGCATGTTTATTATTGTCCTTATTCAGGTTATGTTTAGCAAGTCATGTTAGTGATACTTTTTGGGCATTGATTCTAACATTACTAAGAGACATAACACATTTTAGCAGACTCTCTGATGCTCTGGCTTTTAAATAAATGTGTGTATCACATTACTTTAGAGTGGGTAATTGTTACCAAATGAGAATAAGACTACAAGTCATTGTTGGTAAAAAAAAAAAAAAAAAAAAAAATCATAGTGTAAATGTTTTTGCATTTTTGTAATCAGAATTTTCATCTAATATTTGCCAACAAGTCACTGAGTGATTAAAAATACTTCTGCATCCTCATAAACTTGAAAAATTTAGTGATGTGATAAGGAAAGAATGAATTAAGCATAAGCTTTCACGTAAATCTTTTCAAGTCAAATTTCCATGGGAATCCCAATTATAAAAACATAGTGTTTCCTAAATTCTCAAGAAAAATCAAATTAAATCAAGGCTGCATGTATGTGAGATAATATGCATTGTAAGAGTGAGTTGCAGACATTGTAGAAATTAAGACGTTCCAGGGTCATAGAGAGTACAGTGGATATCCAGCCACCCTAGGTCTAGTGAAGAGCTTGGTATATATCGAAACAAAACCTGAACCCAAACATAGGAAAACTAGTACTCTATCTTGTAGAAAGCAGGCAGCAAGAAAGGACATGTTTTATGTAATTCTATTGTTCTACTGGGACCTCTGATATGTGGTGGGAGTGTGACCCACACTAGTGACAAAGATCTGCTTTATTCTGTCGACTGATTTAAAGGTTAATGTCATTGAGAAAAGGCCCCAGAATATATTCAAAATAAAGCTTAAGCAAGTATCTGAGTGCCTCACACCCCTATGAGGTTGACATCAATATATCTAAGAAAACCCTCATTACAATCCACAGTCAATCTTCCAGCATTGCATCATCAGTTTATTGCTGCTTTTTTCAAGGATCATGTTTATATCGATGGTATTTTACTGTGTTTCATTTTCTTTGTTTCTATCAACTTTCCCAAATAACTAAATGCTTATAAACAAATATGAAGAAAGAAGGGGCAAACTAGTCAGTTTCTTCCTTCAACTAATCCTTAACCAAGGCTCTGTGTTCTCTGGCACATCTCATTTTTATTTATTTATTTATTTATTTATTCTTATTATTTTTAACATATACATTCATATTATTACACATCAATAAAATAAACTACATACAGCAGGAAGAACCGTGAGACAATCAGGAGTTATATAATTGTTACATTCATAGTGATTTGGCTATTTGTATTTGGAAAACTTGAAAAAAGCATCTTTCCTATCTTGTAAGTTCTACATTTATGAATGAAAATCAATATCAATCATATCTCATCTCTATTAACTTAAAACATCTATCTTGATCTAAAACTATCTTAACTGCTAACCAACTAAGCTTAATTATAAAACTAAACTACGTGGTCTTCAACCCCATTAGAGACTTGAGAAGGGATAAAACTTAAATACCTGAGTGAACTGGAGGTGCAGGGTAGCAGCTTCCACAATGAAAAAATGACTGAGACAGTTTACTGCCTGAATAGTCACCTAACACTCTCTATAACACTGGCACATCATCTTCAGCCTTCTAGCCAATATCTCTGAACAGACTTATTTGCAAGGCAGGAACTATTGAGGACTTGCTTGCCCTGTCTTGCCAGAGTTTAGCCATCAACTCTGCCTGCATCTAAGCTTGCCTAATTTTAGGCAGAATTCTGTCTGTGGCAGAAACAAGGACATTTTCCCCAAAGGTGGTGAATCCAAATCCATAAGGAAGTTCTTTAATGTTGATCAGCTTCTTTGAGGCAGGCTGGGTGTTGCCAGGAGTTAACTTGTCTTAGACAGAAAGAATACTAGGTTGGAATTAGGGACCTTTATCTTTTCCATTATCTTTCTTTTGTAGGTAAGGAGATAGTAGCTGAAAAGAAAGAAAGGGGGATACAGAAATATATTGAGGGAGGATAGAACAAAATGTAGGTTATTGAATTACTTAACTGAAGGCCTTAATTGCTACTCACAAATAAGGTTATTTTTGATTCATTGGTATAGAATTTTGTATATTAATGCAAACATGGTCATGTCAAACACTAGTCTAATTTTATCTCAAGAATATATATCCTAGGTCTAACAGATAGACATGATTCTAGAAATACATAAAGTAAAATAGTTAAGTAAGGTCTTCAAAAGCCTCAGAGACCTGTAGAATAAGGAATCTAAAAATGTTTTTATTGGTCTAAACATTCTTTGACAAGTTCACTCCTTGCAATATCCAGCATACCTCATTTCAAAACAAACATTTTTATGAAAACATTACATAATTTTCCCCACCCACATTTCTTCTCACAAATCACTCTGATGTTTACCATATCCCTCTCAAGTTCATAGCCTCTGCTTTTAAAAATTATTGTTGTGATAAACAAACACAAATGTTATGTATTTATATACAACCACACACACACACACACACACACATCTGTGTGCATTTATAAATGAATTGCATGTGTACAAACCCTGTTAAATCCATTAGTGTTGTTTGTATGTATTATGTTTTTCAGTTTGACCACTCAGTGTAAGATAACCAGTTCAGATGCTTGTCATTTCAAAGTGTAAATCTTGCTCTTTCAGTAGTTGTTAATAGCCCTTCATAGTAGCTTCATGTGATTTTCTCAAGTCACAGTAGAATGCCTGCTGCTTTTGGAGTTATTCAGGCCTTGTTTAGGGAGCCATATTGTTGATATTTTATGAATATAGCTTCCTGCCTTATCTAAAATATATAATCATGCAGCAGACATCATGGTCTTCTGACTCCTAGAATCTTCAGTATTTCCTGGGCCTTAGGTGGAGGGAGGAACTGTGCTTAATTGGCACCCTATGATCCTTTGTATGTATTTTGACTACTTGTAGCTTTTGATAATGGTCTCCCTATGCTGCAAATATCAGCCTCTTTGAAAAAGGGTGGGGTATACATTTATCTGTGGTTTTAAAATAATGCGTCTTTAAAATAAAATTAGAAATTATACTGTTTTAGAAAAATTGCAGCAATATGTTTTTCACTTATATCTATGACCTCATTATTTAAGGGGAATTGACTAAATTAACAGAATGAGGCATAATTTCTGTCCTGTTGATTGGGTCTTAAATTCAATTAGAGTCCCGATGGTTGATTTTGGGTAAAAGAACCATTTGAACCATTATAGCTATTTTACCATGCTGGTCACTGTTGTGGTTCATATTTATCACATCTGTGTAAGTGTAGTGACTGCTAATCATTTGCTGCTCTTTGCTGGCCTTCACTTCTCAGAGAGAATTGGTCCAGAGAACTACTCATGATACTCCTGCTGATTCTGGATCCTTCCACTGACTTGTGCCAATTTGGATGAGCCTTGCTGCTTCTGCTGGATCGTGCTGTGGCTACGGATTCCTTTTGCTGTTGGTGTTGGCTATTAAACTTGGCTGCTCATATTCTGGCAACTCAGAGTATATTGTCCCAAACAACTACATCTAAACAGGTCCACAACACCTTTACTATTAACATTCTTTCTCCCCTTCCTCCGCACAGGGGGTTAGAAGGGAATTTGAACTGTTTAAGAACCTTTTGAGAATGGGAAAATAATGTTATTAAAATTGCTGGTCTAGAGGCAAATATGATTAGTATTCCCAGCATAGCTATTGCAAGGTATTTTATTTTCTTTAAATTGCTTAAGATACAGCATGGCGTGGTGTATATGAATCTTCTCAGGTTCCCTTTAATGTAACTAAAGGGAAACTTGAAGTTGTGATTGAATGGGATCATCAGGGCTCTAAGACAGTAATAGTGACATTGTTCTTTCCATCCATCTTAATTAATAATTTTGCTTAAATGGGTTTTATCAATTCTTTCTCAAGTGTTCATACTTTCTATTGTTTTTGGATAAATCATATATCATGAAAATATAACCAATATACTTACAGCAAATTAACATTTGATTGATTAATACTCATTAATTAAAATATAATATCACATATCAGTCAACATAGGTTGGATTCAAAGAATTAAGCATCTACCTGAATATTTAAACATTACAAGAATCCTGACTTCATATTTTGTCTATACTAAGAGTGGTCGTTAAGCTGAAATCTATATGATGTAAGTAAAGTACATTGGTTATTTAGAGATACTTGCCTTTTAACCTTATCTTCTATGATGGTTTTCCATGCATAATTTACATTGAGACCATTCACCTAGCAAGGATCAAATCGAGCTTTCTAAATAAATCCTGACTGTAGTCACACTAGAATGGTAGTCATCATGGAATGCTTTGTCTAGACCTCTCCCTTCATTCCTTCCTTCTCTTTCCTATATTTTCTTTTTTCCTTTTTATTTCTTCCAACTGGAGAAAGGAAAAGTAAAATACTAGCCAGGAAGTTGGCCTAATGCATACATTAAGTAAAAAATAAGAATAACTAAACCACAATTAAACGATGTATAACTTTTAACACACATATCTAAATTTACTGTTTCCTAAGAATTATATCAATTGTATTCTGTAAACACTGTACAACTTGTTTATCCTCATAATAAACTAATAAGAGTATTGTCAAACACTTGCGGCAATAAGCCTGCCCTCATGTTTTGCTATATTCATATTTTAATGCATTTATTTATCAGAAGGTTTCTCAAATATGCATATTTTGTTTCCACATGCAAAATATTATGGTTGAAATGCATCAGTTTTATTCCGTACTTGTCTGTTGGAAATATGTTCCAGTTTGAGATGTTCAAAATAAATTTTGAGCTTAGTTTGATTAAGGTAGAGGGCATTCCAGTTCATTATACATAAAAGACCAGAGCTATCATATAAGTGGATCGCTTAGCAGCACAAGAAAACAAGACTCATGATGAGCTATTTTTTTTTAACTTTCCAAAACTTGCCTTAATGATGTACCCAGTAAGTTTTAAATAGAACTTGAAAGAGAGCCTAAAACTGAATTTACTGTTATTCTTTTATATGATGTCCCTTTATCTATGTAGGTACAGATGTATATAATAAGAAATATGCAGCTGATCTAGTAATTGTTTAAATGATCACACATTTTATTTCAAAGCATTTTATTATGTTCTATTTTGTGACTGACTTTGATACACACAGACACATACACAGACATATATCCACACACACACATTAATGAATCTGAATGGCTTAAGTGAACTTTTTTCAGAAAGATAAGGATTGAAATTTGATAGCTCTTTCGCTTTCATTCTGTGTATTTTTTCAAGCCATACATATCTAGAAGATCTCCTCTCTCTACCTAGGCAACCTTATTTTTTCTGCTGATTTTCAAAAATGAAAGAAACAAGAAACAAAAACAAAGTGAGACCACACTACCCCCACAAACACTTGATACAAACAAGCAAAAGGCCAATAAAAATAAAATTCCAGTATGAAATAAAAAGTCCACAAAAATACCATCGAACTTGTTTTGCTTTCGTCAACTACTTCTGGTGTGGAAACTTCTCTGAACTGTGGTTGATACACTGTGTGAGACTCCATTTAAGAAAACCAATCTTTGCTTTGCTATCAGGTATCAATTGGAAATGATTTTTTGTTTAGGAATGAGAATCTATGTCCTCTTTTATCTCTAAATGTTCAGACTTGAATGCCTTAGAATTGGGCATGTCTTGCACAAGCAGCCGTAGCCACTGTGTGTTCATATGTACTTTGGTCATGTTCTATCAGGAAGACACAGTCTCCTTGTTAACATCCATCATCGCTAACTCTTAAAAACCTGCCGCCTCTTTCACATGGATACCTGAGACTTGAAGGGAGGGCTTTTCAGAAGACATCACATTTAGGACTAATGGTTACAAAGTATTGCACTCTCTGTTCATTGTTCATCTGTGGCTCTTTGTTTCATTTCAAGGCTACTGTAGGAAGAGGCTTTACTGACTTGGGTTTACTGGGTCATTGATCCATGGATATAATAGTATGTCCTTAGCAATCACTTTATGGTTGTGTTCCTTTATCAGAAGAGTAATACTATGTTTTTTCCTAAGCACACTCTGTGTAGCCTTGGCTGTCCTGGACTTGCATTGAAGACCAGGCTGGCTTCGAACTCACGCGATTGACCTGCCTCTGCCTCCTAATAGCTGACATTAAAGGCTTACCCCACCACTGCCTGGCTAGCCTGTGATGTTTTGAGGAGCTTCCTGGGACCTCTTCAGCAAAAGAATCAACAAGATGTTTCCCATTTCTGAGACGAAATGTTTTACTTGATGGCAAAAGATGATTTGTTAGGCGTTGATTTCCCTTAGTTTCTGATGACTGCATTTAAATTACTGTGTAGCAAAATACAGACAGGGAAACACAACAAACATATCTACTCACCCCAGATAGGGAACCCAGGACAGTTCCAAGTCTGGATAGCACTGAAGTCCAACTTGTGGAACCAATATGTTTAATAGGGTAACTTCCGAAATATGGGTGAGGGGTTAGTTTCAGGAGGAGAAATGACCCAAAGACAGCTGTATGAGAAAGCCCAACCCAACATAGGTGATAGCTCTCAAAGCTGGGAGCCTGGAGCATGCTGCATAGCCTGCAGGCAGTTAGGGAGTACCATTTGCAGGTGCCGCAGTTGGTGTAAACCTCTTTCAGGCAAGTAGCCTGGTTTCTGCTTAAAATAGAAAGCTGGTTTGGTCTCAGAGTCTTTGAAGTTTTCCCTTCCAGAATCTTCTTTGCAGCTCATTTTTCCTTAGACTAACAGGGATTATCATATCATTGCAGACACTCACATACACACACATACACATACACGCACACACACATACACACATACATACACACACACACACACACACACACACACACACACACACACACATACCACGCACACATTGAGGCCTAGTGAATTTTGTCTGATCAGTTTCATGGACTTCCTGAAGCTATTTTGAGCTGATGAACATGCTTCACTGCAGAATAGAATGTTTCACTGTCTGTGGAAACAGATATACAGCAGTAGTTTAAGGAAGGTTCTAACTATAGTAGGTTGTCATATGGATTTTCAAATGTCCTTTCCTGTTTTGTTGTTCCTCTATTTTATCTTTATTCCCCATCCTTCTTTTTATTTAACCCTACTATTCTAATATCCATGTTGCATAGTGCTATTGAAAGACCCCCGAAGGGAGACCCTCACTCAAGCCTCGGGATGGCGTGCACTCAAAGACACACGAATGACTGTCTTGCTGTAAACACATGAGGCAGTTTATTGGTGGAGCTCCGGGTGGACATATATCTCACACAGGAGACAGTGGGTTAACCCAGAAACCCAGGGACTTGGGGTTTATATGACCAAAGGTTGAGGGGAGCGGAAAGTTTTGGCACGGCCACACACGATTGGTTTTTTTGAACATTTGAACATCAACAAATTGCATAGGCAGATCTGGGGTAAGGTCAGACTTAATCACATGGGAACAGTCCTTGGTTCCTGTTTTTCTCAGAACCTGAGGGTAGATGTTTATCTCAGCTAACGACACATCTGGTTAAACTCAAACCTGGAACATTGTGTGCGGGCCTCAAGGGGGGATTAAGCAAACATCATAAGATTGGATGAGGGGTCTTGGCTCATTACTCACTTGACCATGTCCAGTACCTGTTTCTCTCAGGACTTTGTCCTTGTGTACCCTCCCTATCTTTTTCTAGCTCCGCATTCTAGCTCCAGACTTATCATCTGGAGCCTTGGGCTAGCAAACCTGCTGACCTTCTATCTTGGCCTAGAATAGCTTGACAATACCCTGCAGCTGGCTAAACATCCTATTTTTTGAAGTTTTACCCAGAACTCGGCTTCCTCCCTATATAAGCTGCCCTGGTATGTTCAACAAACGAGACTTGATTGGACTGCCATCTTGTCTTCATTTCTTGCGTCTCTTGTCCCTCTCCGTTCCCACTCCCTCCTCCGGGGTCTTCGGTGACAGTCCTGCATGTTGGGACACTTTTAGGGTACAGGAGTGCAGAAGATTAGATTCTAAGTATGCTAGACATTTATAGGCCATGAGCTAGAGACATTGAGACAGAAAAAAATCTGGGCTCATTCCAAGCCATGTAGTTATTAGAAAACTTCAGTACAGCTCTCATCTCATCCCATCTTCTGAGGAAATGAAAACATTTACTGTCCATCATTATTCAGCCATCTGAGTAAACATAATTTGTCCAAACAATACTACTAAACTATCAAGAAATTCTTTTTTATTCTTATCTTCTTTGATGTTCTTGTTACTTAGTCTATAAATACAAAACCTCCTTCCCTCTTAAGACTTATTCAATAATTTATAGGGTTTCAGGCTATCTTATTGTAAAATTATGGTATTCAATAGGGATATAGTAGAATATTTTAAAAGGTTAATAAAATATTTTCAACAAAGAAACATCTGCTAGCTCACCAGTTTCACCTTAACTATGCACAATGGAGTACTACATGCTCAAACAAAGGTCTCAACAGTAGATTCAAGTTTTATCTAAGATATCAACATTCTATTTTCTTTTGTCTTCTTCATCTTTCATGCAATTTAATAATACTGAATTATTTTGAATTCAAGTCGGAATAAGAAGCAAAACATAAAATGTCCCTTTAATATAACTAGGAATGTAGAGACATCTTTACTGATTTGATATAAATATTGAAACAAGTCAATTATAGATCATATTTTAGTTAAATGTTGATAAATTCATCATTCCCTCTATTTTTATGAAAATCCATATTCTATTAATATTTGCTTTATGTATTTAAGATCCTATTATCAAACATGTTTATGACTATCTAACAATTAGTTTCAAGTAGGAACAAATGTTCTTATGTGAATAACACTATGAATACATTATTATATGTACATCAGCACATTAAAAATGTGATTTTGCTAAAAATATACTTTTGCTTTCTTTAAATAATTTTTGGTTTTATAATTACTTTTCCCTTTCCAATTTCTTCCTCCAAACCCTCCCATGTATATGTGTGTGTTTGTGCATGTGCATGTGTGTGTGTGTGTGTGTGTGTGTGTGTCTTTAAACATGTAGCTACACACTGCTGAGTCTATATAATACTACTTTCAAGCACATTTTCAAGGCTGACAATTTTGTATTGGATAGTGAACTGGTGTACTCTTCTCTTCCCTGGGGAAGACTATTTCTGCATCTCTTAACATTTCCTTTGTTGACTATAATTCTTTGTGTTGTTTTGAGTTCACCTGGCCTCTCCCTTTTCCACATTAGCATGTCCTTGTTCATTTAGCGTTCAGGTGTAGTTTCTATCGTTCCTCAAGGATAGTGCTCTTTTCAACAGATGGAAAGATTACAGAAATCCACAACCAATCAAAATGCAGAGTTCTGGAGCCTTGTCTAAATGAATACATCTACAACAAATATAAAACTCAAATCAGAGGTTCATGGGTTATTGCAGCAGATGTGGCGAGGAAACACTGTAATTTCCACAGCAACAGGGTGTTTGCTCTGAAGTTGTCTCTCAGAAAGGTCAGGTGGAAAGCCCATGAAGTCTCACCAACATGACTGCCTGAAAATACTTTGTTTGCAGTATTATTTCATAGAATTTTTTGATGTTTATAATTATGTTTATATTTAACTTCTTTCTTCAGATATTGCTTATAGTAATAGTCAAGTTACTTCTATTTTCAATTTTTCAGAATAATGCAATCAGTTTCCTTCATCAAGGCATTATCACAAGACTATCAATTTACTCAGATAAAAACAGAATTTGTGGATAAAAATTTAAATGATACTACTTTTATATAGCATTATTATACAATAATATCTCATCCTATTGTTATTTTAATGCTAAAGTTACATTTTAACTTGTTTCTACACAAACTTTCTCTGGATCACCAATACTTCAATGGAGTAAGATTTTATTATAAATTTTAAATTTAATAATATTTTTCTTCTTTCTGTAATATTCTGTATTAAATTTACTGTTTTGCAGAAATGAAGTCATAAATGAGAGATTTTTTTTCCAGGCATAGAGTCAAAGGTCTGCATTCCAGATAGAAAAAAATAAATAAATGAATGTTAGTATCATATATTCTGAGTATCACATCTCCTTACAGAGCATGTGTGTGTGTGTGTCCAATCACACAAATGTCCTTCACTATCCTTAGGCCAGTGTCCTGGGTCTCATGCCCTATGGCTTGTCCATACACTGCTTGCTTCCAGAAGAGAACGGATGGACCTAGGGATCAAAGGTCCCAAGGATCCATTTCTCTCACAGGGGCAGCTAGAGCACTTTAATATGAGGTCTGTAGCCTGGGTGTTGACCATGTTCCCAGTTTTACCTGGGAAGTTGGAAAGTAAGAGCAGAGGAAGCATGTGGATGCCTGAAACCTGCTGTCAGGCAGGTCTGGTGAGATGTAGGACAGTGGTCCTTCCTTAGGGGTTAGCACCAAGCTAATAGCGGTGGTGGCACAGGCCCCAGAGGCTGCAATGGCATTTCTGGCCACTGGCCCAGAATAAATGGAGTCTCAGTCCATCATGGTGTAAGAATGCCAAGCAAGAGAGCCAGGGAGTACACCAGCCAGCCTTTAATTATAAACCTTGGGTAGATGGGAGGAATTTTGAGGGTGTAGTGTCTGATTCACTAGAGCTAGGGGTACATACAGTGATGCCACAACACGGGGGGGGGGCGGGGGGATACCTACAATAAGAAGCAGAAAAGAGGACTTAATTATCCTGTGTGTGAGGGAATTACTTCTAGGTAGAATTAAAGATTATTTACTGGAGGATAGGTGTCAGGAGCCATAGGACCTTGCCTGACCTGCCCCAGTGGCTGAGAGGCCCTGCTGGCTGAAAGCCACAGCTGTCTGCATACTTGAGATAATTATTCTGCCTGGCAACCACAAAAGATCCAGCCTGACCTTGAGAAAGAGAACATTCAGTGTATCGCGACTTCTGAATAATCGCCCCACTCCCTGCTGCCCTTGGGCCTGGCCCAGAAGATTTTGTAACTTTCCACAGCATTTCTTCCTACCCCCGCCCTCCCAGAAGCTCACTTTAAATTTGGATACCCCCTTACAATAAACGGCCCTTGACAAGCAATGTTTCCCTGGGCCCCTGTCTCTCTCTCGCCCATTTCTTTATTTACAGGTTGCGACCCTCCTCGCCACTCCACGAATAACTGAACCCGCGGGTCGGGGATAGATAGGATCTCCTCAGCATAGGGTGGTGTACTTCCAGGAATTCCCTGTGCTTGTTGACTAAGTTCCTCAATAAGACACAGAATTAGAAAATGCAATAAATAAGCCAAAGACAAGCATGATTAAAAAACAAACAAACAAACAAACAAACAAACAAAAACCCAAACCAAGCAACATGGGGGAAAACAACTATAAAAACACTATTGATTTTTTGTGTGTGTGTTTGTTGGCCATCTCCTACTACTGGCCATGCGGCCTCCCATTAAGTGTGGTTTATATATCCATCTCCACTGGTAAAACAAACAAATACACAAACAGGAAAAGAAAAAAAGAAGAAAAGAAAAGAGTGGAAAATAGAAATTATATTTTCCTTTGCAAGTAGATGTCAATTGGAGACAGCTTCTTAGTTACTGATGGAAGTTCCTCTCTACCTCTCAGGCTCAATGCTGAGACCGGATCCTGCATGGGCCTCTGCAGGCACTGTGCATGTGCTACAGACTCAGAGTTCATAAGTGTGCCAGTGTTGTTTTTTCTGGAAGACACTGATTCCTTGATCCCATACATCATCTATGGCTCTTACAATCTTCATGTCTCCTCTTCCCCATAGCCTCCTGATGCATGGAGTGAGGGTTTTGATAATGCTATCTCATCTAGGGTAGAGGACTACAAAGTCTCTCACTTCCTACACATCCTCCAGCTGAGGGTCTGTATATTAGTTTCCATCGACTTCAATGGATAGCTTCTCTGATGATGGCTAAGTAAGATCTATGAATACTGCATGGTGGTGGCTAGGCAGAATCTGCAGGGAGTGATGTGTGAGAGGTTTGTCAATCTGGCTCTACTATAATAAGACCCATGGAATCCCCTCCCCACTTGACAAGGACCTGTGATGAATTTTGTTAGCCTCCATCCTTACTACCTAGATGGTGTGTGCTACAAGCTCTCTTTGCCTTTGCTATACTGTTTATACTAATAGTTTCTCTTTGTTGGTCACTGAAAGTCTGGAACCATGCAGGTTGAAAGCTCTGTGGATGCTTCTGTTTTCTCAATACTCTTTGGAGGGCTACAACGTTCCTGTTCTCTCTCTGCTTCTACTGATCCTCTAGATAAAACCAGAGATCCTGGGTATGTTGGAACAGGGTATCATATACATAGAGAACATGCTACAGACACACCGAGTAAGCATGTGGAAATTGTGGAGAGCAATGGGTCCTGCTTGCATAACTGTTGTGAGGAAAGTATATCTGAACATAAGAGACTTAAGAAAAGGGGAAACTGAGTCTGAGGAATAAACTCTTAAAAATTAGTTCTTGGGGAAATGATTTCAGGAATGGATAGATGCATATCAAGAAAGCTTGCTTGGTACAATGATCATGTCTCAGACTACAATTAAAAACTTTTATGAAAGAGGGCTATTATTTGATGACTGTACTTATACCTACAAATAATTAGTCTGCATGTCACCTTGCATAACTGTGTAACCACATACACTGCCAGCTGGGTATATGCTCATGTCCACAGGACATGCCTGGTACATTTCACTTTTGGCTGACTGAAATTGTCCTTTGTAGTGCAAAATATAGTTGAGGGATAATTGAACCAGTGTGAGAGGAGGAAGGAGAAATAAAAAATATTGGGGGAACATATTGGAATTTTTGTAATGAGGGTTCTTACGTAGTGCTAATGCTATGATTTTTTTAAATAAAATAACCAATAATGTCATTGCTCAGTCGTGCAGGCTTGTAATTGTATGTATAAAGAAGGCTCAAGTTATTGGATTTCATTTGTTTGAATGGCAATAGATGGTCAATGTCTTCACTTGCGCAGACACCCCTTTCCTGTCACAGGACTTTAATCCTGCTGCTAGCACTGGTGGCTGCCAACAGCAGATTCAAAAAACAAGGAATTTGTAAATTCAAGGTCTGCCAGAGTTATGTAAGGAGACCCTGTCTCAAAAAACAAACAAACAAAAATACAAGGATGCTAAAATAGCTATCATCTAATAAATTTTCTTTCTTTGATCAAAGAAGCAAGTCCTCAATTTTCAATTTCATTGCTACTTAAAATACCCTATTACTTTTTTATTTGGGGGTGGCGGTGGTGGTAATATATGAATGTCTTTGAGTAGTAAAAGTTATGTCTACTCTTCTCAGTAACCTGCTGTCCTTCCTCTGAGTGCCACCAGGTCTCCCACTCCAGGAGACATGGTCAAATGTGAGGAACCAGAGTACGTGAGAAAGTCATATCCCACTCTCCACTCAAGTGTAGAGAATGTTCTAACCATTGGCTAGATCTGGGTAGGGGTTTAAAGTTTACTGCCTGTATTGTCCTTGGCTGGTGCCTTAGTTTGAGCGGGACCCCTGGGCCCAAATCTGCCTATCATAATGTTCTACTTGTAGGTCTCTAGGACCCTCTGGATCCTTCTACCCATTCTCCCATGCTTCTCTCATCTAGAGTCCCAATAGAAGAGACTTGATACTTTATGAGCATATACAGGGGGAGGTAATCCCCCTCAGGAACAGTCATAGGAGAGGGAAATAAGGGGAAAAGGGGAGGGAGGGAAGAATGGGAGGACACAAGGGATGGGATAACCATTGAGATGTAACAAGAATAAATTAATAATAAAAATTAAAAAATATATAAAAAATAAAGGACTCCCAACCAAAAAAAATAAAAAAAAAGTTATTTTCTCATTTTTGTTTCAGTCTTTTGTGAATTTAAATATGTATCACATCAGCTGTTTCATTACTTAGATATCAATGTATTTATTTCTTTTTAATAAATTGTAAATAAAGAGCATGCAAATGACATTTGTATTCAGCACACAAACAAAACTGATCCAAGAAACACTAAATAAAAAATAAAATCTTCTGCTTGCTACATTTTGTTTTCCTTCCAGTAATCAATGCCATCTTTGTTTACAGTGATTAGAACTACTCTTGCTGTGAATAACACATCTCATCCTTTCTTGCTAGCAATTAAAAAATTAAGAAGGAAGTGCATTAAATACTCTAGAGCTAACCCTCATGTGTTTTAAATTACCATCTCCAAGGACAGTGTCAACTTCTAGTATCGTAGTCCTTCAATTGACACTAATGAAAACAAACACATTTTCTATCTCCATTTCTCCTTTTCTTCAGTTCTAGCTTGTGGAAAATAGAATGGAATATCCTGGCATATATAGAGCTTTGAAGAATGATATCTGGGAAAGGAAAAGGCCACACTGTCAACGTTTGAACCACTAGTCTCCACACACAAGACAAAAATAAAAAATAAAAACAAAAAACAAAACAAAACGATTGAGGTAGACAAAATATTAGAAGACAAAGTAAGATCCATGAACCAAATAGAAAAATTTTTATATTTATGATTTTTCTTAAATGTTAAGAACTATAATATTTTATTTGATTTCTCTACAACAGATTAAAAAAAATAGTTTTCTATACCTATTTTCAAGAGATTCCAGGAGGGAAATGGGTAACAGAAAAAGACTTCTGAACTAAAGTGTAAGTGCACAACCAGAGGAACCAACCTGTTTTCCTCTGGAATGGGTTTGAAGAGAGAACAATGTGTTTTCATTATTTTTTTCCTTGTCTGAACACGAGCAAGGGAAATAAGTGTAACTGACAGTTTTTATCCTAACAAACATTTCTCTCCCTCGCTCCCTCCCTCCCTCCCTCCCCTTCTCTCTCTCTCTCTCTCTCTCTCTCTCTCTCTCTCTCTCTCTCTCTCTCTCTCTCTCTCTCTCTCTCTCTCCCCCTAGAGATTTATTGATGGAAACATGAAAAACATTCCTTGTCAATCTTGTCTTCTGAAAACTCTCCCAGTATTCCTTTGTATGTTTTACCACCTGCCTAATATTCTTTTCTTGCATCAGTAAATTATTTACATGCAAATTTTTGAAAATTAGATTTATCTTTCTTAATGTAATGTTAATTTTAATCTTGTTATTTAAGAAAAATATTTGTTCTCAGTCTCTTTCCTAACTTCTATGGCCCCCTCTTTACAACCAGAACTCCTCACTTCTCTTATGATAAATATTATTTGAAATTTTAAAAATCAGCCAAGCAGCAGGGCAGTGGTGGCATATACCTTTAATCTTAGCACTCAGGAGGCAGAGTGAGGTGGATGGATCTCTGGGTTCCAGGAGAGCTATGACTGCAGAAGTAGTTACAGAATAGTCAGCTTACACAGAGAAACCATGTCTTGGAAAAAACTAAAAAATGTCAAGCTCTTCCCCAATAGTCTAATGTTATATATTATCTCAAAATCATATTAACATGTGCCATCGTATTACAGAAATTACATATATTTTCATATAGGTATAAAATAGTCTGTCAGTGGATATAACTTGATTATTGATAAAACATAATTTCTAATGTTTTTAAAGATATTATAGCATATATATACTTTAAAAAAAAACAGAGTTTCTCTGTGTAGCCCTGGCTGTCTGAGAACTCACTTTGTAGACCAGGCTGACCTCAAGCTCAGTGATCTGCCTCTACCTGCCAATTTCTAGGACTAAAGGCATGTGCTATCACGATCTGGCTTGCAGTAATATTTTAAATGAAAACATAATTTTAGCAAATTTCCAGTAACTGTGAAGTTTATGAACTGCCTGGTCACATGATTAACTGGAAAGCAAAGGCATTGAGTTATTCAAGAAAGTTATTTTAAATCACAACATGCATGAATTATTCTCTTACAATGATACTTGGAACGTAGCCTATAGTTAAAGGCATACTCAAATTTATTTGAAAAAATCATAACTTGAGTTTTATTAATGTCCAGCTTTTAAGTGATTTAGTATGGACCTAATCAGGATAAATGTGTTTCACTTTCTGGGAACTAATATTACATTGTTCATTGAACACATTATAAACTTTCTTATATTAGATAAAGTAATACCAACATTGTACCTCATACTTATTACTTAAATGAGACATTTGAATGATAAAATATAATGTAATAAGTATTTTATGTGAACTAACCCATATGCCAGACATTACTGTAGGTAGTAGCTGTGAAAGAATAATGGATAAAATATTGTTTTGACCTCCAAGAATGGGATTGAGAGTCATACAGGAGATAAACACACATAAGTGACTACAATATAACAGTCTGTGATAAATAGTGCAATAGACTCTGTTATAAAAAAAATGATTTTTTTCTAAAACACAGAGCAAGCAAGGAAGGAAAATTTATTTCATCCTGACACGAGGCCCAAATTGTACCCAAGAACAAAGGAAACTGCAGAGTCTCACTCTAGAAATGCAACTCAAGGAATATGTAAGAAACAAGTAGTAGTTAGCATTCTGCTGAAAAGAACTAACAGAAAGATAAGCAAACCTAAGTTTTAAGAGGAATTTGTAGTAAAAGACTAAAACATCTCTCAGAATTCAACAAATACTGTATGGATCATAAAATAAGACTCTTTGAGTAAAAGGTTCATACTTGGTTTATTATACCTTTGAATGCCTTTCCAAAAACACTGTCCAATCAATTGTCTTTTCAAATGTTAATTCATCTCTGTTCACTGGGACAAACCATTATTTTTACTATTTCTTGTATATGTATAATATCTTTTAATTTTGTGGGAAATATTGGTCTTATTCTTTATTTTAGTTATACAACATTTTCAGAAGAGACTGATGGACAAAATTTGTACCATCTTATGAAACAGAAATAGGCTGTAAATACTGGTATATTAACAGCACAAAAGAAATTCTCAAAATATAGATGGTGACAGTTCCAAGAAATTTAAAGTCAATGAGGGTGCTAAGGTTGTGCACTCGATTATATTTAAAGTATTGTTAATTAATTCCAAAATGGTGTTGATTGTTTTTAATCAAATTAATATAAAAATACTGTTTTATAGAACATTACTCAGATTTATTTTAAGATAACAATTTGAGTACATTTTTTTTTTTTTTTTACTTTATTTTTTAGAAATGTGGCATGGGCTGGGTGGTAGTGGTGTAAACCTTTAATCCCAGACCTCAAGAGGGAGAGGAAGGAGGATCTCTGTGAGTTTGAGGCCAGCCTGGTCTACAAAGGGAGTCCAGGACAGTCAAGGCTACACAGAGAAACCCTGTCTCAAAAAAAAAAGACAAAAAACAAAAACAAAAAAGAAATGTGGCACGGGCCCTTTAACTGAGAAGAAAGAAGTATTGGGGTTAGATATTGAGGGAAAAAACTAAAGGTACAAAATAGTCTCCAGTGTGGGACATGATTATCCTGGAGAGACATATTAGATTTCTAGGCAGTGTCGAGTTCCTATTTGCAGTATGTGGTCATGAATTTTAAGTAAAACCAGTAGGGAGAAAAATCAAACTTTGCCTTGGGTTTGATTTTGCTCTGTCAGAGACTATTTCATTTCATTTTTAATGCTTACACAAGAAATAATGAGGTAAAATATCCCCATGTGAGGACTTATCCAACATGATATGCTTACTTACAGATTAAATAAGCAAATTCTTAAACTGAATATATCATATTTAAAATTATAAGTCTGATGACTAATGATGTTTACAACTTTTATGACCATCACAAGCCTCATAAGTTAAGAATTAAATTTAGAGGCTATACAATATGAATTTTACACATAAAATTCTCATCTGTGATTTTGTATTATGAACCTTAATGTCTTTGATTTAAATATGGAAATACAAGTTACAGTTCTATTAGGTGAAGAGCCTTGAGAGGGCTATAAGTTTGTTGACATAATTATTCTGGTGCTATTGTAGAATTATTCACTTCATAAAGAGAAGGTTAAAATGTTTACATTTCAGTAATACTACAAATAAAACTCTTTATGAAAGCTTAAATTAATAAATATATTGTGATGAATGCATAATTTTCTCCTTCAGTACCAACTATGCTAAAATGGGAACAGTCTTCTCAGCCACTCTCTTCTCAATGATTTCAAAATAGAAATCACCTAAAGTAGGCTTCATATGAAAATAAGAAGGCCTATATGAAAAAGTGGCCAACTTTCTGTGAAGCACCCAATGTTCCAAACTGGGGACAGAAACTGAGGTAAATCCCTGTTATTTTTTGTTCTACATTTAGGGTGCTTTCAGATTTGCTCTTTCTTTTTGTCCAGAATGGTATCTTTGAGCCTCAGGGATGAGCTTTACATCTATAGAGAGGACAGCAACACTGCATACCTACTCTTGTGCTTTCCTTCAAGATCATTATTAAAACCAATGTATGTGCTTATTATTTTGTTTTGTCTCTGATAACTACCCTGTTGTTGGCTGTAAATCTTTCTAACAGACTATTCAGCAGCTATGGCTCTTTCTGACTTTGACACCCTTCCCATCATTGTGTTCAAATGCCATTATTATTTTTAATATCCAAAGACCAATCATATTACATCTCAATTGTTATCCCTTCCTTTGTATCCTCCTATTCCTCCCTCCCTCCCGTTTTCCCCTTACTCCCCTCCCCTATGACTGTGACTGAGGGGGACTTGCTCCTCCAGTATATGCTCATAGGGTATCAAGTTTCTTCTTGGTAGCCTGCTATCTTTCCACTGAGTGCCCCCGGCTAGGTGAGAGAATGGGGAAATAGAAGGATCTAGAGGGCCCTAGAAACCTACAAGAAGAACTTTACTACGAGTGATCTGGGCCCGGGGTCCTGCTCAAAATATGGCACCAGCCAAGGACAATACGTGCATTAAACTTCCAACCTCTACCCAGATCTAGCCAATGGTTAGGACGTTGTTCACAGATGAGTGGAGAGTTGGGTCTGATTTTCACACAATCTCTGGTGCCCAATAATAAGATTATTTTTGACATTTATTCTTTATATGTTTTTCTTTAGTTTTAAAAATGTAGTTCTTTTTTTTTTTTTTTTTTTTTTTTGGTTTTTTCAAGACAGGGTTTCTCTGTGTCACCTTGGCCATCCTGGACTCACTTTGTAGACCAGTCTGGCCTCCCGAGTGCTGGGATTAAAGACTTGTGCCACCACCGCCTGGCCTAAGATGTAGTTCTAAAATGGGAGGGAGATTATACATTTATGGTTTTGCAAGCATGACTGGAGGCTTGAAGATGATGTCAAGCGTCTTCATCTGGTTCCAACATATTATTATTATTATCATTATTATTATTATTATTATTATTATTATTATTATTATTATTATTATTATTATTATTAATTATGACACAGGGGATCTCACAATTTCCGGAATGTTCTCATAAATTCAGCAAGTCTGACTCGCTACTGGAACTCCAGGACAGTGCTAGGATTCCGGTTACACAACACTAGGCCTCGTTCTAAATGAATGCTTGTAATCAAACTCAGTTCCTCTACGTTCTACAGTAACTCAGTTACTAGGATGCTGGAAAAAAATCTCACCACAATAAATACTAAATTTTCATTCATTTATATAGTTGTATTTTTAAGACAGGACCTCAAATATGTATCCATGCCTAGTATAGAATTCACTGTGGACCATATGCTGGCCTCAAACTCATAGATCTGCTGGTGAATGCTGGGATTTAAAGCTCATTCTATTATATTGACAGCCCTGGATTTTTTATGTCAATTCTGTATGTTGCTACTTTACAGAAAGTATATATCACTTCTACTAAAGATTTTCTGATATGTTAATAATAGGTGAATTTGATTAAAATCAGGACTATTGTCAGGCATGATAACACACACCTTTAATCTCAGCACTGGGAGGCAGAGTCAGGTGAAGTGCTGTGAGTTTGAGGCCAGCCCGGTCTACAAAGTTAGTCCAGGACAGCAAAGGCTAACAGAGAAACCATATCTTGGGAAAAAAACAAAACAAAACAAAACAACAACAAAAAATAAGGATTATTTTATTTTCTATTGTCATTTTATTTTATTTCTTTCACTTTTCCTATCTGTCAGATCCATCTTTTAGCAATTGAATTATATTGAATAAGAGTGGAGAAAATGAGTAACTATCTTGTTTCTAATTTTGGTGGAAATGTTCTGAGTTTTTTCTTTTAGTATAATATAATCTGTATATTGGTCGTAAATGGCCTTTAATTTATTGAAGTGTCTGAATTTTTTCACCACGAAGATGTTAAAGCTTGTCAAAGATAGATTCAGTTTTGCAACACAAGCAGATACATTCATTCTAACCATAGCTTTCACTTTAATTTCTAGGTATAATTTCTTAGTGTTGAATTAGTCAAGTCACTGAATATTGATTCAGGATTCAAAATTTTTATGACAAAGGCGAAGGTTGTTCTTTGTTTGTTTTGATAACTAAATTACATAAGGGTACATTATACAAGGTACATTTAGGTGCTGTGATGTCACTGTCACATTACTACCATTCATCATTATTTCTTCATCTCCATATTTCCCATTACATATGACTTTAAATGTCTACAGATACATGAGAATTTAAAATCTAAGACAGTGAGTTGTGGGTATGATCAATCAAGAGATAACAGCATTTCAGTCAAAATCTCTTCTCGTATGTCATTACAATACACAGAAAGGTCATCACCCTGGCTATTGCAAATGTACAAAGTGTTCTGTTCTCATTGATTTATGGTTATGTACTTAAAACATCTATTTCAAACAGTGAAACGATGAAAGATGAAGGATTTCACCTTCACAAAATGAGGCCACTGAAAGTTTAAAGGAAACAAAAATTCTTAGAAGAAAACATAATTTCATTTTATATTTGTGTCAATCCTTTCTAAATTTCTGCACAAGTATTGCTTTAAATATTTGATTTTTCTTTTGTATTTTAAAAGTATTTGTTTATTGCATACATGTGTAAGTATATGTTTGTGCCTGTGTGTGTGTGTGTGTGTGTGTGTGTGTGTGTGTGTGTGTGTGTGTGTGTATTTGTGTGTGTGTGTGTTTATTTTGGGAAGGGCAGGCGAGTGCCTTGTTATGAACGTGCATTTGGAGGTTGGAGGAGAACTTGCAAGAGTTTCATTCCCTTCCCTCCTTTCACCACATGAATTCTAGAAGTTAACTTAGGCTTGGCAGCAAGTAGACTTACCAGCTGTGCTTCCTCCCCAGCTCCCAGATAATGTTAACTACATAACACATTGGCATCTGCCTTTGCTAACTTTTTTCCCACACCTGAAACAAATAGAAAACATCATCAACAACAAATGTTTATATTCACTATAGATGAGTGTTTACAGGCCATTATACTTCATATATGTCTCATGTGAACAGTAATCTAATTGATCAACTACCTTCAATAATTATCTATACATTTACGTATAAGCAAGATTATTAAACTCCTTAAGTACATAATTTTATATTTAACACAATATATTTAGTTACATCAAAAGGCAACTCACTGTGTTATGTGGTATTTTTTTTTATCAAGGAATATAAGAACTAAATACAGTATATACATGCTGTTTGCTGTTCTAGTTTTAGTAGACACAAAATTATGCAAGGTGCTTACCCATTGCTGTGTCTCATTTTTATTACTTAAAATGCTAGATATTAATCAACTCTTTTTAAACTGCTGTAGAAAAATAAATTTGTTCATGAAAAACCCTTAAAAGTTCACTTGTATTAAAAATGGGTTTTTTAACATAGTATGATTAACTGATTTATTGGATACTGATATTAAACACTATGGGACTATAGGCTTAATAGTTTCTTCTAGAATAAGAGTTACTGGAAATATTATTTGAGAGATAATCTCTGCAGAAATAATAGATATTACTCTGTCTGTTGGAATATAGGAAGAATAACTCCAGAAAGTACTGAATATACCTCTAAATACTTGTGCAAACGTGTATCATATTTTCAGTTTTTCAAGCCAGTGCTTTATAGCTTAAAATAAAGTATCTAAGGACAAGGCCCTGAAAATAGTGTTAGAAAATATATTCCAGAGACATATCACAACACACTCTTCCTGGTCACCTTTATTATTTACCTACAAGTAATCAATATTGCTCAGTTTTTACAGAATAAAATCATGTACTTTGGAAGCTGAATATCAGGGACAACTGTTTAAAGATGTATTAGAATTTATTCAGTATATCATATGGGTTCTTACTGTAAGGTAAAACTGAAAGAAAATGAAACCAACTCAGAGATGACTGAGTAATGGAATTAGCAGGACAGGTCATTCTATGATCTGAATGTGATAGGTTTTAATCAGGCTTATCATTTTCATAATTGGTCCCCAGTTAGTGACAGTATTTTGAAGGCCCTGGATAGTGTGGAAACATTAGACAGTAGAGCCTGATTGGGGGAAAATAACTGACTAGCAGTAGGCACTTATAGATTATAGCAACTATGGTTTTCAGTCCAATTCTCTTTGGCTTATTTGTCAATGGCAGGGCAAATGACCTCCTAACAAATTCTCTCATTAAATATGCTCAGCTGCTATGTCATGCATATCTACTGAACAGGTGTCTCCCTTCGGAAACCCTAGAGCAAAGGTAACCTTTCTTCTCTTATAATATTTATGTCAGGTAATTTAATCACAGCAACACACACACACACACACACACACACACACACACACACACACATTGATAGACAGACAGACAGACAGACAGACACACACACACACACACATACACACACTCATACAGTAATTCAGGAAGTTATATTAAAACTGACCAGCTGACCTTTAAATCTATAGTAGAAAGAGTCATTGTTTTTCTAATACTTCCAGGAAGAGTCAAGCAAATAAAGGAGTAAGAAATGAAGGTCTTGTATCATGTGGCCACAGCAGAAATCAGAGTCTAAAGAAGAAGAACGTGTACAGTATAAATTGTTAGAAAATTTTATAAGTCAAATGGACTCCACTTCATAAGCATATATATGTGTATATATATATATGACAGTATTACACGATGCTGTCTACATTGGCTTCAAATTTAAAATGAACTAGCTTGTATCTGGGATTATAGAAAAGGGCGACCATACTGAGCCCATAGTCTGCATTGATATGAGCCCTGATGATACGTGACCACTGGTATAATTTTTATTACAGTACATTTAATCATAGAAAGTAAGTAAAGTTTGAGCTATGTTACTCTAGACAGTATTAAAACAAATAAACAAACCATAACAAAGCTGCTGTTCAGAACAAGAAAGAGTGTTTTCAGGAGAGAAATTTGAGCAATAAATCTTAAAATGACAAAGTAAGAGTGTACACATAAAAGACTAAAATCTAGCATCTGGAAAGGATTGAAAATACTTGGCGGAATGAGACTCTTTAAGACCATAAAGAGAAACTGGGCACAGAAGACTGGGAGAGATATTATGTCTTCCACATGAGTAAAGTAAAAACAGCCAATATGAGAAGGAATGTAGAAGCAGGTAAGTGCAAAATGTAGTTAGTGGTTAAATATCACTTTTACTGTGAAAATCAAGAGATAATAATCTGGGGAAACTTATCAATACAGAAACCTGGCAGAGGGAGTGCTTAGAAGTGCTAGAAGAAAGATCTGGATACATCTGGCCTTAGCTAATACAAGAAAATCACAAACATATCCAGCAATTTTCTAAAAATCTACAAAATAGAACTATATTGAATTATCATAAGTATTGATTGTTAGCTTTTTCTTTTTTAATTTTATTAATTTATTCAGATTACAACTCCATTGTTATCCCATCACTTGTTATTTTTGAATGTTTTATTAATTTATTCATATTACATTTCAATGGTTATCCCATCACTTGTATCCTCCCATTCCTCCCTCCCTCCTGCTTTCACCCTATTCCCCTCCCCTAGGTCTATGACTGAGGAGGACCTCCTCCCCCACTATATGGTCATAGGCTATCAAGTCTCATTTTGGTAGCTTGCTTATTCTTTCTTGTAGTGCCACCAGGCCTCCACACCAAGGGGAGGTGCTAAAATATGGAGGACCAGAGTTCATGTCAAAGTCAGTCCCTGTTCTCCACATAACCATGGAGAATGTCCTGTCCACTGGGTAGATCAGAGTAGGGGTTATGTTTACTACTTGTATTGTCCTTGGGTAGTGCAAGAGTTTGAGCAGAACCCCTGGGCCCCAATCCATCCATAATGATGTTATTCTTGTAGGTTTCTAGGACCCTCTGGGTCCTTCTATTTCCCCACACAACAATGACATATGCTCAACCATGTTCATAGCAGCCTTATTTATAATAGCCAGAATCTGAAAACAGCCTAAATGGCCCTCAGTTGAAGAATGGATAAAGAAACTGTGGCACATTTACACTATGGAATACTACTCCACTATTAAAAACAAGGAAATCCTGAAATTTATGGACAAATGGATGGGACTAGAGATGATCATAATGAGTGAGTTAACCTTAACCCAGAAGCAGAAAGACTCATATGGTATATACTCACTTGTAATTCTGCACTAGCCCAAATGGCATGTCCAATGAAAATCTTCACTTACCAGGAGACTTGGATAGATTTGAGGACATCCTACTGAGACTCTAGGTAAGAGAAATACAAGAGATGTGTTAGCTTTTATTTCAACAAGCATTTTATTGAATAGAATATCAGGTCAACAGGATGAAATAATAACAAGTGTCCCCAAAAAGCAATGGTAAATCTAGCAATCAAGAAATGAAAAATCTATTTGGTCTTCAACCCCATCAGAGACTTGAGATGGAATAAAAGTTAAATGTCTGAGTGAACCAGAAGTGCAGGTTAGCAGTTTCCAAAATGAAAAAATGACTGAGACAGTTTAATGCCTGAACAGTCACCCAATACTCTCTATAATATTGGATCATCATGTTTAGCGTTGTTGCATGCTTCTTTCTACTGTATGCAGTTTTTCTTATACATGTGTAGTAATATAAATGTATATATTTAAAAAGAAACATAAAAGAAGGAACATCATTCAGCAGAAAGATTTAAAAAAAGAAATGAAAAAATTTCAAGAATGAATTTTATTAAGCCACACATCTTTGGCTTTGGAAAAGAAGTGATGGCAAGAGGTACCTGAATAAGTGCCTGGATTAAAACTGATTTGATTGTAGGATTAAAGATTTCAGTGTAGGTAGAGATCAGCCTACTGCAAAGCAACAGCTGCACAAGAGCACAGAAGATGAAGCATTGGAAGATGCTTTTCCCGATGACACATTTTCTGATAAGGCAAGGTCCCTTAAGCTACCATCAAGAGTTGGACATGACACAGTCAATAAAAGGAAACATGAAAACTCCAAGCACACCAGCTATATTATATATGAATTTTCCAGAAACCTACCAGATAGTAATGAGATCATCTTAATTTCAGATTTAGAATCTATTTAAAATTCAAAGGAGTAAACAAACTTTAGTTTTCAGTGCATGAGTCATATTTAGGAAGTCATTGACTTAGTTTGTCTCTTGATTTAATTTTTAAATTTATGTCAATAAGTATATTCACAAGTTAAGCTTTTAGAAAAGGTATATAACTTTAGAAAATAATATGCTTGATATATAATTTTTTACTATTGTTTGTGATTTATCTTCCTCACTGAGCATCATTATCAGTACCACTCACAGTTGCATTCTTTTTGCTAAATAAATACAGCTGTTCAAAATCCACAAAAATGCTCACTGTCTGATCTCTACTTCGTACAAGAATTGTGAATTTGATAAAATATGTTAACAGATTACCAGGGAAATGCAATTTAATTTGTCTTCCAGCCACTGTCTTTTTCTCTTATAGAAAATCAAAGCAATTAATATATGATTGTTTTATTGGATATGCTCTCTAGTGTTTAATTATCAGTTTGAAGATATGTCTGGCCTTGTATACTGGAGAATTTTCTGTCCACAACCTTTCACATAAACATCTAAAACCATGTTTATGTGAAAGGTCTAAACAGAGAATTCTCAACAGAGGAATATCGAATGGCTGAGAAACACTTGAAGAAATTCTCAACATCTTCAGTCATCAGAGAAATCTAAATCAAAACAGCTCTGACATTCCATCTTACACCCATCAGAATGGCTAAGATAAAAAACTCAAGTGACACCACATGCTGGCGAGGATGTGCATAAAGAGGAACACTCCTTCATTGCTGGTGGGAATGCAAACTTGTACAACTACTTTGGAAATCTATATGGTTCTATCTCAGAAAACTGGGAATAGGGCTTCCTGAAGACCCAGCTATCCCACTTCTTGGAATATACCTGGAAGATGCTCTTCCACATAACAAGGACAATTACTCAACCATGTTCATAGCAGGCTTATAATAGCCAGAACCTGGAAACAGCCTAAATGTCCCTCACTTGAAGAAAGGACAAAGAAACTGTGGTACATTTACACCATGGAATACTACTCAGCTATTAAGAACAAAGAAATTCCAAAATTTGTGGACAAATGGATGGAACTAGAAATGGTCATACTATGTGAGTTAACACAGAAGTAGAAAGACTCACATGGTATATACTCACTTATAATTGAGCACTAGCCCAAAATACCTATCCATGAAAGTCTTCACTTACCAGGAGATTGGGATATATGTGAGGACATCCTACTGGGACTCTAGGTAAGACAAATATAGGAGATGGGGAAATAAAAGGAAACAGAGGGTCCTAGAAACTTAGAAGAATAACATCATGATGGGTGGATCAGGGCCCAGGGGTGTCTGCACAGGCTATTGCACTATCCAATGACAATAGAAGTAGTAAACATCAAATGCCTACTCTGATTTAGCCAATGGACAGGACCTTCTCCATAGTTATGTGGAGAGCATGGACTGACTTAGACATGAACTCTGGTGTTCCATATTTTAGCACCTCCCCTTGGTGGGGAGGCCTGGTGGCACTCAAATCATAAGCAGGATACCAAGATGAGACTTGATAGCCGATGACCATATAGTGGGGAAAGAAGTCCCCCTCAGTCATAGACCTAGGGGAGGGGAATAGGGTGAAAGCAGGAGGGAGGGAGGAACAGGACAAAATAAGTGATGGGATAAACAATTAAGATGTAATCTGAATAAATTAATAAAATAAAATTTAAGAAGAACATCTAAAATCAATGGCCCAAAAATGCAGAACACATTTTGAGAAGTTTAGAATGTCCTAGACTCCTTTTGGCTTTGTCATGCTTACTACAGTAGTCTAAGTCCTTTCTTAAGGTTAAAACTATATACTATTTTACGTATAACAATACAATTTACATATAATGACTATTATAATATGATGAAAAGAAAGAATGTGGTTACAGAGGATGGAAAAAATTGTTCGGTGTTTAAGGAAGTTTTACTGTACTTGCAAAGAGCGTACATTCAGTTCCCAGCATTTACAGGGTTGTAAACAACTACTTGGATCTCCTTTTACAAGACATGATACTGTTCACTTAATGGGATCCTGCATGCACATGGTGCTCATGAACTCATGCAAACATACACAAAAATCCCCATAATTAATAATTACAGAAAGATAAAAATAAAAAGAATGTATTGATGACCTACAAAAACAAAAACAAAACAAAAACTTCTAGTCTGCCATTTTAAATTTAGCTACATACAATGTTCCAGCACAGCTTTTTGCCAGCAGCCCTTTCCAATCGATCTGCACTTATGGAGGACCTGACCGAGTATAGCAACATAGAAGAATAGATCAACGTGAGCTAGAATCAGCAGGATGATGGTATAATGTCCATTGGAGTAGTTAGATCTGTGCTTTTCAAAGATGCTGCTAGTGTGAATTTGGTTTTGGAACTGAAAGAACACAAACTGTATGGCAATTTTATAGACTCTCAAAGGGACAATACTTTAAGAGGAAAGAAACTCCTAAAAACAATTTTGTGAGTGGGTGGATTGAGTCCAGATACTTCAGAAGAACAATTAGAGACTCTGAAACTTTTGGAAAGATAAAATATTTTGAACTTCCCATGGATGTGAAAACAAATGAAAGAAGAAGATTCTATCACATACACAGATTAAGCACCAGTAAAGAAAGTGTTAGAAAGAAGAGACCATCAAATTAGTTCTGCAAAGTATAAAGTCAAAGCTGTACAACCCAAAGAGGTATTCAGGCAGCATCAGCAATAAGAAAAATGTGGAAGAGATGCTGCAGCTGATGGAACAGTTGGTGCTAAGGGACGTGAGAGAGTTCGGGGCCAAAGTTGGAGCCAAGGATGTAATAAATATTATGATCAAGGATACTGAAATTATAATAGTGCCTCTGGGTACAAGTACAGGACCTATGGGTATGGAGAGGGATGTGTTACTACAGTAGTCAACAGGGCACTTATGACAAGGCATCCAAAGTGTGTTAGCCACCAACCCTACTGAAGGAGGATGTTGAAATAAAGCAGGAAGTATATATATATATATATATATATATATATATATATATATATGTGTGTGTGTGTGTGTGTGTGTGTGTGTGTGTGTGTGTGTGTCTGTGTGTGTGTGTGTCTGTGTGTGTGTGTGTGTGAAATCTTAAAGAGGACAGTGACGATTGTTTGATCATCTATTTGTATGATTACCTTGTATAATTACTTTGTAAAAGTCTGTCTAGTGTACATGACACAAGTGTGTCCATCTGTATACAGCTGCCAATTAATTTGTTTCAATTTTTCCTTTGCTATCTGTTATGACTCATTGTGAATTTCTATTTATACAAATTTTTATTTGTATGATTTCATGTTAAGCCTCAAATAAATAATTCCTTATTTAAAAAATATTAAAAAGTTACAAACCATCCACAGAACAAACACTTCTTTCAAATCCCTTTTTCTAAATGACCAATGGAATAATTACATCCAAGACTAATTTTATCTACTTCATGTTTCACAAATGATCATTAAACTTAAGAAGAAATTCCAAAGTCTACACCACTGCCTCAGAGACGTAAAACACGTTCAGTTTGTTTAGAACATAAAAATGGTTCTTACTAAGTCAATATAAGAAGATTAAATATGCCTTTTCAATAACTGTAAGATACAAAATTGTGCAACCACTTTGGCCTCACTTTTCCAATCCATGATAAAATAATTTCACTAGTAAATAAACATTATGTTAGAAGGTAAAAAAGGAGGTAGGCCCATGCTTGTAAAGGAGGCAGATCTCTGTGAATTGGAGGTCAGAAAGAAAGAAAAGAAAGAAAGAAATTATCCAACAATCCTTAGCAGAAACCCACTAGCAATATTTCTATGTTCTGACTAGATGAAGCTTCAGAGAAGGATGGGAGAAATCATTACCAAATGGATACATGCTTACTACCCTAGAGAAGATGTGAATTTACAAGAGACTAGACAGTGAATAAGGAAAACCTTCAGCCAGCATGTTGGCACAGGCCTGTAAGTCCAGCACTAAGGACACTGAGAGATAAGAGTCAAGAGTTCAGAAATCCTCTGTAACATATTTTTCTGCAGGTAATTCTAGACTATATAATTCCTTGTCTTAAGAACAAATGCTGTCCCTCAAATAGGAAAAGATGATTAAAAAACCATAAATAAAGTCTGTGTAATCATTACTATACAAATCCACCTAAATTTTCAGTCTATAAAGTGTGATTAAGAATAAACAAATATATACATGTTCACTTATTACTTAAACTTTCCATCAGTTTAAATAAAGTTTTTGTTTCATAAACATACCATATATTGTTTCCAAATTTAAGGCTTAGAATTTATGAAAACACTTATGATATATTGCTTGCATTTGAATATATATTGAAAAATTTACTCCCAATGACAGCAAATAAAAAAATAAACTTTACCCTTTTGGACTTAAATTTTTCAGTGATATGCATGTTACTGACAAGGAAAACAGTCACTGTGTATTGACTTAAGCAAATGCTTGCAGTCAAGAATTGTCAAGTTTGTGAAGTAAATATTGGCAGTTTCTGATTACTAGAGACAGATGGTAGATATATAAAATATTTCTCTAGCCTAGCTGCCTTCAGACATATTACTATGAAAGTAGAACTCATAGTAGATTCTGGTACCATTAGAAATTTTATTACCAAGCACAGGCAAAAGCACTCACGTAATTTATCCTATGACACTGATGTTTATATTCTTTTAGTTTTTTCCAACAAGATATTGGAATTTTTAATTTAATATAATATGTGTAAAATGATATACTGGTGATTAAATCAGCCATCTCATAACCTTTGGTTATGGAAAAGCAAAGAGAGAAGGCAAGGAGAGTAATGCAAATGCACTCTGTCATCTTTCTGAGCAGCCCTTAATAATGAACATAACTTAGTTCTTCCAAAACCATTTTTAATGTTTATAATGCTCATCATGAGCCTTCTGTTTCATATTTACCTAACGATGTATAATGAGCTCATACGGGAGCTCTGAAAATATAAATTCTTGATCAAGGACCTTGTGATAATAATCAGTCAACTCTGAATTGTGAATTCCTAATTAGAGACCTACAAATGTCTTCTAACGACCCCTGGTGTATAAGCGAAAATGAATTCAAACATATTCACACAGGCACACACTCTGAAAGCCTTATGTATGAGCTAAGGCACATTTCTGTAGTAAGCAATATGTTAGACTAAAGGGGTAAAAGCGGCCAGATGTTGGTCAGTTGTTTGGAATTAGATGGAGGATGTTTCAAGTGCAAACAAGACTTTGAAGCATTAACCATAGGCTATGACAGGACAGGTGACCTCTAGAAAGCCTGAAGATACAAGGAAGAGGAGGAGAAATGGCAGATCAAACATTTTTTCCACATGGTCTGTTAACATCCCTCCATCACAGTGGCTACAGGCACCACATACTTTCCAAACCTTGAAGATAAACACTATTTTTCCTGCTACACATCTAAATTACTAAGAATTGATTATCAGTTGTTTCCTTATTGTGCTTTGAAACTCAAAAAAAAATTGATATTTTGTTTTATCTTGTATCTATTTCCAGGTTTCATGTAAATTAAGACATTTATATTTTGCAAAAGCAATAATAGAAAGGATATTGCAACATATGTGCATTTAAAATGTTTATTTTATTTTCAGTTATGTAACTGATATATTTACAACTGAAGCTATTTGTGATAATAAATTTAAACTGGAAATATCATTATTTAAATATACCACAAATCTTGAGAAGGAAGACAAGAATATAAGCCTTTATTTAAGTTTTTTTAGTTGTTTTTTCATATTTATCTACAATAAAAATAAAATTGTCACCAGACAATTACTTATAAAGTGCTATATGCTGGTGCCATAATTCTGTTTGCATTCAATTAAAAGGAAATTGTATGCTACCTTATCATTTTTGCAGAAAACAAATCAACATATTTCATAATAATTACCCATCCACTAAAATTCTGCTTAAGAATATTTAGCATATTTAAATGTGATTGTTCTAGCTATCATCTCCAAAGATTTGATATTAGAGTCACAGTATTATAAAATAAAATTTTAGTGATGCCTAACATATTTTCATGTTCAAATTTGTTTTGAGTTCTCATGATTATAAAAATGCAATTTTATATTTCATATTAACAATCATGTCATTTTATTGTTAAAATAAATGTTGGGTACAAAACTATAGAGGCAAGGATGGCTACCATCTCCCTTCCTAGCTGCCTTTTCCTGACCTCTCTCTTTCTTCTTCATATGTGCCTCATATATTATCTTCTGCATCGGTAGCATTTGGTCACTCTTCTCTAGGCATTTTGTTTACTCTTACAGCCCTCATAAATCTGCAACCGTTTTAGTGGATTATTGGAAGATACTTGAACACTTCTTTCTTGATTGAGGACAAAACTGAAGACGTCTGTGGCCATTATTTGTGATCACTTTTGAATATGTGGCTATAATTTTCTATAGTGTACGCACTTAACGTGGATAGTTCAAGAAAGGCATGTTCAGGTGGTAATCGCAGTATTTACCCCTCTCCAAGCACCATATTGCTCTGTGTTTAAAGTTAAATAGCCAATGTTTTCTTCATTCAAAATTCTGAGAGGGAGGGAGGGTGGGAACAGGAAGATAAGAGGGAGGGGATAACAATTGGGATGTAATGTGAATACATAATAAATAAAATTAAATATAAAAAAAAACAAAAACTCTACTGAGGTTTGTCATGCAAGAGGTGTAGAAATTGCTATAATTGGGCATTATAGGTCTGGAAACAGGTGACTCAAATATGAAAAAGGAAATTATGGCTATAGTAGACAGTGAAGAGAACAAAATCAGTGGGTGGGAACTTATTGAGAGAAAAACACAGTCACGGATGCAGGGATTATAGTGAAAGGCAGGTGAGAATTTTTGCTGAAGGCATAATGGGGTTATGTGTCTATGCCTACGAAAGTTAGAGGATGAATGGCTTGACCACCCACTGTGGATGGAAGATTATGAATAAACAATCTCCCTTAAATGCTTTTGCTGATATTAAGCATTTGATGTACAAATAAAGAACTGTCCCAGTTGAACTGAGAGGAATTCAAGCTTGGTGCTGGTAAAAATTATTATCAACCCCCAAAAATGACTGTAGTTCACGATACTTTCAAAATAATTCCTGAGCCCTGAATTTATTAAGGTTCTTGACCAAAATATGTAGTGAGATAATTATAAAGCAGGAATTCTGCTAACTATATCAGTTTTAGTATGGTTTTATATGCATAAATAAAATTTCAAGTAATGCTTTTCAAACTATTATGTATAGCAGATACACTTGCTAAGATTATTATTAAGGCAGAAACTGAGGCACTGTAAGTGATTTACTGAATGAAGGTATATTACTGACATGAACCTGAACATGTCAAAGATCCCAGTTTTTTAAGATCCATAAAATAGTAAGACCTTCCCCAGGTTAGGTTTAGAGGAATGACAAAGCATTCAGAGGCAAGTAGATCACTGTGAGTTCAAGGCTAGCCGGGTCTACAAAGTGAGTCCAAGACAGCCAAGGCTATACAGAGAAACTCTGTTTCAAAAAACCAAAAAATAGCCTCCCCAAGACAAAAACAAAAGCAAAGTTCTCACTTGGACAAAAAACAGATTTCAAAGATATGTACAGAAGCTGTAAACCATAGCTTTCTCTCCATGCAACACTGAAGCCGGAGACTGCTCCACTACAGAGATTGGCTCCTGAGATCAGCTAAACTACCTTCTTTTTTATCATGTGTGTAGATATAATAATCACACTGAGTTTCAAAGCTTGCTGCTTTGATGCATCAGATGGCATGGCAAACCCAGTTCTAACAGATCTGTATTTTTGCTGTAATAATAAAGTACAAACTACAGTACACAACATACTTGATCATCATAGTCATCATGCAAACTCTCAGTGTATTCTGTTATAAGGAGATGTAGTTATGAATCCATGTTCATAAGTGCATTTTAATGTTAACATGTATGTTTGCTATAGTATGAAGAATGTAGCTTTCAGAGTCTCCCTTTATAATTAGAAATGAGCAAAATGAAAATTTTCATAAGTCTTCCAAAGGCCAGGAAGCAACAAAATGAAACAAAAACCTAGGAAGAAAATAATAAAAAGAAACCATGGGAATTTATGTCAAAATATTTGGCTTATAAAACACAAAATAATTTAAGGTGAAAAGATAAGTCACACAATAGAAAAAATGTAGTATTTATAGATCGATTCTCATAAAGGGTTAAACATCAAAATATGTATAAAATTTTTAAATATTAATTTATTTATTCACTTTACATCCTAGTTATAGCCCCGTCCCTCCTCTTCTCCCAGTCCTACCATCCTTTCCCTCTTCCCCCTGCCCTATTCATCAGAAAAAGGGAGCCCCTCCTACCCAGCCACTCCAACTTATCAAGTCACAGCAGGACCAACTTTCTCCTCTTTCCTTGTGGCCTGGCAAGGCAGTCCTGTCAGGGGAAAGAGATCAAAAAGCAAGCAACAGCGTCCATGTCAGAGAAAACTGCAGCTCCGCTAACTAGTGGACTTCCATGAAGCCTGAGCTGCCCATTGGCTACATCTACGTAGAAGACCTAGGTCCACTCCATGCATGGCCTTTGGTTGGTGCTTTAGACTCCACAGGCACCTGTGGGCCAGGGTTAGTTGGCTCTTTTGGTCTTCTTGTGGAGCTCCTGGTCCCTTTATTCTTCCCCCAACTTTTCCACTAGATTCTTATGCCTTGCCTAATGTTTGGCTGTGAGTCTCAGCATCTGTTTTGAATGACTGTTTGGTGGAGGCTCTCAGAGGACAACTCTGATAGACTCCTATCTGCCAGCATACCAGAGTATCATTAGTAGAGTCAGGGGTTGGCTCTCTTCCGTGGAGTGGTTCATGAGTTGGGCCAGGCATTTGTTGGACATTCTCCCTATCTCAACTCTGTCTGCTCCATCTTTATCCCTGAACACCTTGTAGGTAGGGTAAGTTTTGGGCCAATTTTTTTGTGTGCATTTTGGTGTTCTTCTCCCTTCACTAGGAGTTTTTTTCTAGTTGGAGTGCATCTTCTTCAATCTCTATGGCCCCAGCTACAAGAGGTCCCAGCTAGAGTCCTCCTCATAAAGTACCAAAGGCCTATTCTGACTTAGGTCTCCAGCTTTCATGGAGATGTCCCCACGCGCAGTTTCTCTTTTCTCTGTATGATTTCCACACTTTTCCCCCTTTGTGTTCTACCTTGTTCCTTCTCTTCTACCACAACATCTGTCTACTCTATTTCTCCTTCTGAGGGAGGTTTAAGCCTCCTTGCGTGGGTCCTCCTTGTTACTTATCTTTTTTTTGGGGGGAAGGTCTGTGAATTATAGTATGTTTATCCCATACTAAAAGGCTAAAATCTACTTATAAGTGAGTATATACATTGTGTGTCCTTCTGGCTCTGTATTACATGACTCAGGATGATCTATTCAAGTTTCATCCATTTGCCTGCAAATTTCATGAACACCTTGTTTTAAATGGCTAAGCAGTACTCCACTGTGTAAATGTAACACAGTTTCTTTATCCATTTTTGGTAGATGGACATCTAGGTTTTTCCCAGTTTCTGGCTGTTACAAATAAAGACGCTATGAACATAATTGAGCAAGTGTCTTTGTTCTATGGTAGAGCAACTTTTGGGTGTATAGCCAGGAGTGGTATGGCTGGGTCTTAAGGTGGAGCTAGTTATCTGAGAAAGTGGAAGATTAATTTCCAAAGTGATTGTACAAGTTTGCACTCCCACCAGCAATAGAGGACTGTTCCCCTCTCTCCACATCATCACCAGCATATGCTGTTATTGAGCTTTTGATCTTAGCCATTCTGACAGGTGCAAAATGGAATCTCCGAGTCATTTTGATTTGAATATTCCTGTTAAATTATTTTTAAAATTTTTACATATATCTCTATATTATTATAGCTATACAAAATAAACTACATACAACAAGAAGAGCCATAGAACATTCAGGAATCACATTCATGTTACATTCATAGTGTTTTGGCTGTTTGTTTTGGCAACCTTGAATAAAACATGTTCCTATCTTGATGAGTCTAAAATTCTGAATGTAACTCAATCTCTGTCATATCTCATCTCTATCAACTTAAAACATCTGTCTAGCTTCAATGTTTTAGAGAGCTATGGGTGACACTTCAGGCAGCAAACTGTCTCTGCCATTTAAAAAAATTTTTAATTAAACCTGGAAACTGCTAATACATAGTTCCTGTTTACTCAGGTATTTAATTTTACTCCTTCTCAAGTCTCTGATGGGGTTGAAAACCAAACAATTAAGCCTAGTTGTTTAGTGCTTAAAATGTTTTATCAGAAGACCTGGATTTGGTTTCTAGCACCTACACTGTATCTCATAACAATCTCTGACTGTAGTATAAAGGCTATGACACCTTTTCCTAGGCTCCTGTACGTGCACGCAGTACACCTGAACTCAGTGAATACCTTCACATGAAGGCATACATAGGGAGGCATACATAAAAATAAATTGACACTTAAAGACAGCCTTACTGAAAAATATTGCATAGAATTGAATGACATTTCAGGAGATATGGCAGACAAATGTCAACTGGATGTATAAAAAGCATATGGTATCACTCATCATCAAATGATTGTAAGTTGAATCTACCATAGGTACCATCTCTTTGCAATAAGAATGCCTGTTACAAAACTAAAGTTAACTAGTTTTAACAAGTGGGTAGTGAAAATTAACCCTTGAAAACTGTTTATCAGAATAAAAAGTGTAGCCAATATGAGAGAAAATAATAAAATTATTCCAATTTGATACAATAATTCTATAACTGAGTATATATCCTGTTGGCAGGCCAATCTTGTGGACTGCGTAGAGTTTACCCTTATTCAATCAAATGCCAATTTCTCTACCCCACAATTTGGTTTCAGTCAGGGCATCTCATTATGATGTTTATTCTAAGTATCTCCATCTTCAAATTTGGGTAAACATGTCACAGTTTGTCCTCTGTGTTGCCAATAAAAATAAACTAGCCAGTGCTGAACAATAACATAGAATAGGGTGGGACATCCTGATCCAGTGAAATGAGGAGAAAGAGAAGGCAGAAGAGGATGTAGATAGGAAGACTAGGAAACATCAAGAGAAATGAACTGGGCCTAGGAGATGGTTTAAAAGCAAGTATAATGTGGGAATCCTGAATGGGAAAAAAATATACTACCATGGATGTTTAGGATGGAGTCATTTTCTTTTTCAGCATTGTGCTATAGGCTAATTAGATAGATCCTGGTCTCTCTGTGTGGTTATTTGAGTATAAAGCTGGTTAAGAAGCAACCGTTGGTTTCACTAAACTAATAATTCAACATTAAACATTAATACTCATTCAACAATATCCTAATTAAAGAGATTATTGTGTTAATTGTTGTATTATTCAAACCAGTTTCTGAACCAGATGAACAAATAAGGAAAATATTCTAATTAAACAATATAAAGGTAAATGAAACATACAATGAATGAAATCTGGTTGTTCTGAACAATGTTGGTGGAAATAGACCTTACACTATTAAGTTAAAGAAGGTATACATGGGCTAGAGATAGCTCAGAGGTTAAGAGCACTGCCTGCTCTTCTAAAGGTCATGAGTTCAAATCCCAGCAACCACATGCTGGCTTACAACCATCTATAATGAGATCTGGTGATCTGTTGCCCTCTTCGCGTGCAGGTATTAGGCACAGGCAAAGCACTGTATAAATAAGTTTTAAAAATTTTAAAAAGAAGCTAGGCATTTCAGAAGCTCCAAATGATATTTGTCATATCTGGAATCTAAAAATTTTCATCTTATAGATGTGGAGATTACAATATTAATTAAAAGATGATTGTGAAAGTATTTGGTGGTAGTTAGAATGGGCAAGAGTTAATCAATGGATATTAAATTATAAGTAGGAATATAGCATACTAGTAGGCAACAATACAGTGAACAAATATACTAATAATATATCATGTGCATCAATCTTGACTATAATGTTAATATGTTATATATATAGAAAAGCTATTAGGGAATATGAATATTGTCAAAATTAAAAAGAAGATATAAATATTTAGAGAAATCAATATGTTTGGTCAGATTTAAATATTTACTGAATATATACCTATATAATTATATAAAATGTTTGTGTATTAATGTAAAATAGACTTGCATTGGACAAGCTTAGATGCTGATAGAGTCAACGGCCCAACTCTGCAACGACATGGTAAGCAGGTCCTCAATAGTTCCTGCCACAAATATGCCTGTCAGACATATTGACCCAAAAGGCTGAAGATGATGCTCCTATGTTATGGAGAGTTTTGGGTGACTGTTCAGGCAGCAAACCGTCTCTGTCTTTTTCTCATTTAGGGAGCTGCTAACCTACACTTCCTGTCTACTCAGATAATTAATTTTATTCCTTCTCAAGTATCTGAAGGGGTTTAAGATCAGAAAGTTTAGTTTTACAATTAATTATTTATTTAGTGGTTAAAATGTTCTTAGGTCTAGATAGATATTTTAAGTTTGTTGGCTGTGTTTCTTAACAATTAAACTTTATTATACAACCCAACTAGCACACAAAAGGGAAAAAGGTTAAAGGGAAGCAAGAGTGAACCTTCCGGTATCTGTTACATGGGACAGGTCCCTAGGTGTCTCTGGCCTGCGTGCTTCTCCGGCCTGCTCACTGATCCTCTTCCTGATTCAGTGCGCTCAAGCCTGGTGTGAACCTGCTGCTCCTCTCTCTCCTCTCCACCTGCCTGTCTCTAGCATGCAAGAGGCAGTCTCCCTCTCCCATTGAGGGTTGATTAGAAACACAATAGTCCAGGTGGAGTGCCCAGGTCCACTTCCTGAGTTCCAGGCCCAGGATAGCTCAACACAGTCTATCTCAAGGTTAATCTCAGGAAGTATCCATGGTGTGTCCAAGGGCAAAGCCAGCCAAGACTGCTTTCACCTGTGACAAAGCTTATAATCCTTCTCACACATCCCCCTTCTCTTAAAAAAAATAATTAAGAACTATATATACAAATATACATATATACAGAATCATCAGGTATCAAGTACATAACCAAGTCCTTTTATACTTCTTAACCTGAAATTATTCCACTATCCTACCAAAGACAGTCCTTTTCCTTCATGAGAAATTGCAATTATCAATCTATAAATGTGTTTTATTTATTTATATTTAGTTCTATTTTTTTATTTTATTAATTTATCCATTTTACATCTCAATGGGTATCCCATCCCTTGTATCCTCCCATTCTTCCTTCCCTCCCATTTTCCCCTTATTCCTCTCCCCTATGACTGTGACTAAGGGGGACCTCTTCCCTCTGTATATGCTCATAGGGTATCAAGTCTCTTCTTGGTACTAAAGCTTCTAGTAACACTGTGGCTATCTAGTCTTCAAAGACCCAAGAAGAAAAATCTATCTAATAAAGGAAGTGCTGGTGGTCCACATCCAAGTGTGGATAGGACAGAGAGAGCAGACCGCTTGGACAGTCACTGGATTCTCTCCTTCATTGGGGCAATCAGTCTTCAGCCTTATCGGCCCAAAACATCTAACAAACTGCTTTTTGAAGCAGGAATTCCTACAGTCTGGTCCATCTAGTCTCTTCCAAGCAGGACAGTCAACTTTTCAGTATCACTGTTGATCATTGTAAACAGTCAGCCTGTCATCAGCAGTAGAGATAAGAGCAGTTTCTCAGTTCAGTGACGATTCTGTCACCCTTGTCTCTTGATGCCCCCATCTTCAATGATGCATAAGTTGATAATGATGAGATATGACAGATATGGATTTATATTCAGAATTTTGAATGCACCAAGGTAGGAAAGATGTCTTCTTCAAGGCTGTTAAATACAAATAGCCAAAGACACTATGAATGTAACATTTATATAGGTCCTGATTGTTTTGTGCTTCTTCTTCTTCTTGAAGGTAGTTTATTGTATATATGTATAATAATGTATATGTAAAAAAGAAAATTAATAAAAAAGAAAAAATTTAAAAATTGATTTTATCTCTCAAGATAAAAAGAAGCATCACCAAAAAGACTAAGCAACAATCAAAATTCCTATCTTTTAAAAGATATTATGCCTGGTTATATTAACAACTAATGTTATAATTTCAAACAATGTTTATTTGTGTAATAATTTCATATGCCAAAATGACTTCTGTGAGATATAAAGAAACTAAATGAAACACAATCTTTCCTTACATAAATGTAATTTCATAACTTGAAGTATTGAGATTGATATACCACCAGATATGTAGTATGTTAGTTAAATGTGTAAAGAACATATAGACCATGAAGACTAAACATGAAAAATAAAATCATTCTGTTACATAAAGATATCTACTGCTACTTAGAGTATTGAAGTTACATGAGCTTTAAAAACAGTAGATGAAGTGTTGGTAAAGCTAATTGTAGAGAAACATGCCATGCTTCAAGAACAATCTCACCTACTATATCCATTTCCTGTGGAAGTCCTACTTTGCTCTACTATAACTTGAGAAGGTCATTGTTAAGCAGAATGTTAGCCAAATGTCTCTCAGCCATTTCTTTATTGCCAGTTATCATGTTGTCGATTTTCTTGAGTCTCTTTGTAGGGCTGCTAGATTGTTGCCAATCTTTGCCCTGGGCTTTGGAAGCAGATGTCCTGACCAAGTTTTGTTCCCTTTCTGTCCTTTCACTCCTCCACTAGCCCTATAGCCACACCCATTCACACTTCTAGTTTTATTCCACTGTTTATACTGTGGAATATGCCATCTTAAGTGAAAAGTGATAAGACCATGTCATTTGCCCAAATCTGTCAAAATAACCATCATTTGGGATACTTTTTGAACATAGAGTGGGCAGAAGTAAAGGTCAGTAATTTATCAGTTGTGTGGTACCGGGCAAAGTTTCTGCAGTGGCAAACCTATGTTTCACTTCTTTAAATGTAGATTAAGTCACACCTGCTATGTATTATAATCATAGTTACAAATTAGATGAAAGGAGAAATTAAACAGTAGAAAAACAGCATCATTTATTCTTTAATTGATACTAAAGATTTGGAAAGGGTTTTGAGTAATTAGTTTTCTTAACAAGAAGACAAATCAAGATAAAATGTTTTCCCTCACTATAAATCACAAAATACTGGTGGAAAATCATGTTTTATTAATAGTTGGTCAAGACTAGGAATAGGCCCTGGAATAAACATTTTTAAACCTATCAAAGTTAAGGTTTCATTACTTATATGAATTAAGTAAGCACTTGCTGCACAGTGACAATATATGAGAATAGCACACTCCTAAATGCATATGTTACTGTTAGATGCATATGTTACCTGATAACAAAAGAGATGTTGGAAAAATTATTTGAATATTTGTTCCTTAAATGAAGATCATTGGTGAACTAAGAGGATGACTTTACTTTTTACTCTCTACCCAGGACAAGATGGGTTGGATACACGATAAGGTCCTTAAAAGTGTCATTTCTTTCTCCTTTTATCTTTCACACAATTCCATTAAGCAAGACAAAATTTAGAAAGTAGTTTTTAAAAACAATTCATTTTTATAAGTTATAGAATAGATACTAAAATCAGTATCTTAACAAAACATACCCATCTCTTGTCACATACTTATTTTATATTCTTTTAAAATTTTTTTATTTTGATTTTATAAATTTATTCAAATTACAACTCAATTGTTATCCCATCACTTGTCTCATCTTGGTAGCCTGCTTATTCTTTCTTTGAGTGCCACCAGGCCTCCTCACCAAGGGGAGCACCAGAGTTCATGTCAGAGTCAGTCCCTGTTCTCCAATAACCATGGAGAATGTCCTGTCTTTTGGGTAGATCAGAATAGGGGTTCAATGTTTACTATCGTATTGTCCTATATTAGTGCAATAGTTTGAGCAGAACCCACTGGGTCCCAATCCATTCATCACGATGATATCGAATGGCTGAGAAACACCTAAAAAAATGCTCAATGTCTTTAGTCATCAGAGAAATGCAAATCAAAATGACCCTGAGATTCCATCTTACACCCATTCGAATGGCTAAAATAAAAAACTCAAGCGACACCACATGCTGGCGAGGATGTGGATAAAGAGGAGCACTCCTTTATTGCTGGTGGGAATGCAAACTAGTACAACCACTTTGGAAATCAATATGGCACTTTCTCAGAAAACTGGGAATAAGGCTCCTTCAAGTCCTAGCTATTCCACTCCTTTGAATATGCCCAGAAAATGCTCCACCACACAATAAGGACATATGCTCAACTATGTTCATAGCAGCCTTATTCATAATAGCCAAAACCTGGAAACAGCCTAAATGCCCCTCTGTTGAAGAATGGTTAAAAAAAACTGTGGTATGTTTACACTATGGAATACTACTCAGCTATTAAAAGGAAAAAAATTCTGAAATTTGTGGACAAATGGAGGGGCAAGAAATTTTCATAATGAGTGATTTAACCCAGAGGTAGAAAGATTCACATGGTATATGCTCACTTATAATTGGACACTAGCCCAAAAGCACATCCCATGAAAGTCTTCACTTACCAGGAGATTGGGATACATGTGAAGACATTCTACTGTGACTCTATGTAAGAGAAATATAGAAGATGGGGAAATAGAAGGACACAGAGGGTCCTAAAAGCTTGTTTTATGTTCTAATCAAAGAAGTAGTCATTTAAGTAGACATCTGTTGTCCAAATGATAAAGGAAAAAAAAGTGGGACACAAAGTAAAAACAGCAAAAATGGTGAGGAGGAGAGCATGGTGTTTTTTATACATGTGCTTGTTGATTTATGCATATACTCTATGATAAGATTCATTAAAAATATGTGCACTAATGTATGTGGTACTGTCATGGAAGCAAATCCATCAGTGACTTTGCTTTTCACTAGGTCTGCAAGACAGCATGGTAAAAAGTAAGTCGAGGATAATTTGAATCACTAAACTCTCACAAACTCCACAAAATGGCAAAGATGATTTATAGCAGAAATATAAACTAATATAAATAAGAGAACCCTTTGCTTTCATAACTTAAGGTTCACTTTCACTGACTACTTGGGTGATGTTCAAACCAAAATGTATGAACAATAAAAGCCCAGGGAGGTTTCCTACAAAGTCTTTCCAAAATTAATATATCTTAAAACAAAAAGGATATGTGAGATGTATATTTAAGGATATCTAAGTGGTTTTTCACAAAAGTTTTATTTTAAAATGGAAAACAGTATCTTAAAAGGAAGGTGTCAAAGCAGAATTTTTCTCAGTTCATTTTATTGACACATATATCATTTAACTCTAATGTTAGTAATGCTGCAATAAGGAATACTATTCTTTGGTTTTATGCTCAATAAACAAGGGATAATATGAATGAAACTTTAAGCATGAATGAAATGCAATTATCAAACTTGAATTTATTTTAGAAGATTAATTATAAATGGAATTCAAGTAAATAACTATAAGTAATTGCTACCCAACTAATATTGGAGTAAGCATTTTTGCAGTGAACACACTGTTCCATTTAAAAAATAGTGGATATTATTGGTGCTGTTATTGGGGATAAAATATGCTGGTACTGATAGGTTATTAAAAGTTTATTCCACTTATGAATGAAAGCAGTAAGAATTCCTTTTTTCAATAATTTAATAATAATTTAAATGAGTATACTATAATTCTGTGTGAGTTGTTTATCATGAAGAACGGTGGGAGGCTATTAGAGAACTTTTCTTTTATTAATTTATTCTTGTTACATCTCAATGGTTATCCCATTCTTTGTATTCTCCCATTCTTCCCTCCCTCCCATTTTCCCATTATTCCCCTCCCCTATGACTGTTCCTGAGAACTTTTATTTGAGGAAAGATTCACACATATGAGAACATTTTTGCCTTTAATTTTTGTTTTTAATTTGATTGAAAATTGGAGAGTTTCAATTGGAAATTGGAGTTCCAACTGTGTGGAAACTGAAATTAATTTCTAAAAAAAAAAAAAAAAAATAGAACAAAACATTAAGATAGAAAAAGTTACCAGTTATCATTCTAATTATAAAGCAGTCTAATCTCAATCTTCTGATGATGTAACAGGTTGTTGATGCTTTCCTATAATAAATTTGCATTAAATTATAACCTGTATCAAGTTCCAGCACACACTTTATATGGCAATAAATTCTAAGAAGTAACAAATTATCTTTCTATAAATGTGAAACTGCATTTCTATTTGGTTCAATATGTCAATAGGTAAACAGAAAACTAAGACGGAGAAGTAGTAATAGGAAAGCATCTACACCTGGCTTCAAGTTCTGAAACTTAACTCAATCAGTAATACCTTCTCCTTTTAGTGAAATTTCAAAGAAAATTATCCCCTTGGATAGCTTGTCACAGAAGAATATTAAAAAGCATGAGATAGAAGAAATGAGGTTATTAGAGTGCCTACTAAGATGTGCATAAAAACGGCAATTTCAAGAACTTTCCATTGGAGTCTGTTGTGTCATCTTCTGTTTCTTTAGTCACTTGCAGATATATAGAAAATCTGTGTAGTTAGACAGTGCTCATCCTCTACCTAAGTAAATGTGATACAATGAAAAACATCCTTTCTGTTATTTAGTGTATTGAATTAGACTATTTGTTCTTAATGCTATTATTTAAGGATCCTGAGATATTATTGAGAGTTTTACAATTATAGTGTTTGTGGATGTTGACCTTAATGTATTATTTATTTTATTTATTTGACAAAATATGCCAAAATATTTAACTTAATGAATAAAAAGTTTGTTTTGGCTTGTAGTCTCCAGGTATATTCCATAAGCCTGGGAATGTCCTGGCAGCAGGATCTTGACATACTGTTTCCATTGTATCCACAACCAGGATAAGTAGAACAATGAATAACAGCTGCTTATTTGTATTTGTATTCACTCTACTAGATAGGGTGAGTCAGCCTAACTCAATTACACTCATACAGATAATAGATCACAGGCATATCAAGAAACAAACCTAATCACATAGTCATGTTTAGAGGCTTATATCCTAAGTGATTCTACACACTGACAAGTAAAGAGACACTACTAACCATCTTTTTCCACTTTTTCTTTATGTGTCATCTATACATATCACTTTAAGCCTCACCTACCACCTCTGTCACATGAAGCAAAAGGTATTTAAAGTCTTCAAATTCCTTAACACTTCTTGAAAGTCCAAGTCTCATATGAGACTCTGGCCCATTTTTAGCTGAAAGTTCCTCTAAAATCAAAACACATCCCATACTTCTAGTAGAATAAGCATTCTCAAAGAGATTATGGTGCTGTATCAAGGAAAAGTTGTACCAAAGCAAAACTAAAGCCAAAAGGCAAAACACAGAAGCCTATAGCTTAAATTTCTCATTATTTTTCAGTTGTCAGGTTATTTTTTTTATCACAGCAGAAAGAACAGTCACTACAAAATTTCTGCATAGGAGTGGGAACATTGGTGTGAAAAATTTACTATGAGAGACTTAGTCCTTTGGACCTGTTTTTCAAGAAGCATAGGACTGTTTTAGGAGAAATACCAGTTTAGGCTTTCCTCTTTAAAATAAATCTGTATTTTTCATGAGATGGAGCCTTGTTCTATTAAGTGTGGTTCCAAATGTCTTAGGCAATTCACCCCAGAAGTTCTTTAACTGCAATGGACACACCCTGTATTAGGGCTGGATAAATTTCAAATGGTAGCTCTCTTTGGCAGATACTCATAGTCCTGGCATCTCTAATTCCTGGCCTCTCTCTCAGAACCCAAACATCATGTTTATAGCTCCATTGCAATTAGTTCAAGGATTTCTTACAGAAGCTCTAACAATGATACACATTGCCTGACCTCAGTGTCATTCTGAATATATGAAGCAAAACTACATGACACTCTCAGTATTGCATCGTTCATGATTTCAGAACTAGATACATATGTACACGTCTATCACGCTCCAATGCTAGATGAAGATGGATCTGGGCCACCTTCAACCACAGCGACATCATCTTCTGCATACCAACCCTAAAGCAATTATTCACCTACACAATTATTTTTAAGAAAGGTAGGACTCTTTTAGCAGCAATTTCAGTTTAGCCTTCAGTCATGAAAACAAATCTGCATTTCTCACACAACGGAGCCTTGTTCTAGGGAATGCTGCTCCCAAGGCATCTTTCCCTTCTACCAGTGAAGTACACTAGGCTTTTAAAAAATATATTTGTTTCTAACAGTGACAGTGGTTTCTCCTCTGCCTTCTCTTTGTTAAAGCCACTAAACATATCACAGATAACTTCCCTTACACATTTTCATGTTTTCGTATTTCTCTATTCTCCGTTCTTGTTCTTTTCTACGGAAGGCCTGAATGAGAACACTGATCACTATCCTTGACACAGACTGTATGCCGCTTTTTTTTTTTCTTTCTTTCTTTCTTGAAATCAATCCATTATTTCTATGAGAATCAGCAGTCGAGTTCTCAAGACATGGACAAAATAAAGCAAGATTCTATGGTACATTATAGAAAATATGGCCCAAAGCTCAGCTCATGATACATTGCGTGTTCATCTCTGAATCTAGTGAACTGTCCACACTTCTATTTCCATTTTCATCTTCCAAACTGCAACCAGAATGACATGTTAAGCACTGTTTCAGTCCTCAATGTTTTCTAAAAGTGTTTCATAATCTTTTCACAAAGCAGGTCCAGAGGACTAAGTATCACAAAGTTAAAATTTTCACATCAATGTTCCTACTATCATGGTGAAACTTTCTGTTAGTTATTATTATTGTTACTGTAAGAAAAATAACCTAACAACGGCAATCTGGGGAAATGAGATATTCTGATTCAGAGCTAAAATGTATAGTCAGTCACTGAGGAAATCCTGGAAAACAGGAACTTGAGTTAGCTATTCAAGTTGTATCCACATAGTAATACATATTGCTCTTTGTTTATTGTGTCCTTAATTCAGTCTGTAACTTAATGTAGATCTCTCCATCTCAACAAACTAAATAGAAATGATCTCTAGTCACAAGCTTGACTCCTATTCAATTTTGTATTATATTCAGTCAATAATCTATATTAACTATCACATAACAAAGGTCTTGGCTCATTTTCATCATAGTGTATTAAACAAATAATATTAATAAACTTAAAAGTTAGAAAAACATACCATGAATTGATTATAAAAGTTATCACCTGAAAAATACTGCTAAACTATAATCTTTGGATTTGTTATCTTAATTAAAATATTTCAAACATCATAGTTAAACTTAATTCATCCTTAAAATACTTTAAAAAACAAAATCTCCAACTACTTTTCAGCACTATAATAGAGAAAAATTTCTCCTAATTAATAAAATTGTATTTTTCTAGAAAAAAATGCCCACAAGTGGCTGATACTTACAAATGGAAAATTCAATAAAAAAGAATTGTTAATAGCTGTTAAGTTTTTCATTCTTTTTCTCTAAAACTGCAGACTAAGCCAAAATATTTCTTCAGATTAACTCAAAGTCCAGAAAGCATTGTCACATTGTAAACATTTGCTACATTTTGAATATTTCAGTAGAAAATTCTATGAATAGAACTGGTCTACCACTCTTTGTAATCATTCAGTAAGTTGGCATAGCTAATCAAGTCATTTGTTATTAGATGATGAGACCACGAAATTGAAAGGATAGTTTGAGATTGTCTTATCTCTTAGTACCATGTTTCAGTAAAAAAGAGAAAAACCAAATCAAAGGATGAGGTACTGACTAGCATCTGAATGAACTAAAAAGTAAATTATAAGAAAAGCAGGAAGTAGTTACATATGTTTTTTTTTTTAATTCAATACAAATAGTATTTGGACTAACCTTAGGCATATAATTTTGCCAAAGCAAAACAAAACCAAAGAGTTTATTCCATGAATAGAAAATATCAGGTAAAATTACAAAGTGGACTGTATCCCAGCATTTTATTAGTGCTAGTAAATATGAGCTTCACGAAGTTGCAGTAATCTTTCTTACTTTGATAGATTTATTGGACTCAAAGGAAGTTCTTGAGAATGGAAACAAAGACAGATGTTTTGGCCAAGCATAAGCCTAAATTAACATTATTTTTGGCAACCTCAATTTACTGACAGTGTATTTGAAAGTATTTCATACTAATTTTAAAACTTTGGCAATGTGTATCTCTATGTTCTTGTGGTTCAAGGACAAATGTTTCAAGGCTGAATAACATGACTAAATAAGGGAGCTTTTTGTCTTGAGCACTGTTTTGTCACAGTTTTTCATTTGTCTCTTACTTGGTGCAGCTATTTTCCATTTGGATAATTTCTGTGATTTTATTTTCAATTCAGACATCTTTTCTCATAGTACATCATTCTTCTGTTAAGCCTTGTCATGTGACTGTTTCTGAGTAAATATGAATGAACATCTGTTCTTTTAGATAGGACAATGATGTCACACCTATAGAACAATTCAATCCAAGTCTAGCTTAAAAAAATCAATGAATATATTTACATTAACATGGATTCTTTCATGTTAGTTTTGTCTTCCAAAAGCTTAATTACTCCTTGTTGCCTGCACAAGCATAGGTGAGGGACAGTAATATGAATAACAACACTAAGAATAAATATGAATAAATTATCTTCCCTCTACCAATAAGCATTAATTGTCTATAGTTCATCTGGGAGGAGTGGGACTTCACAAGGTCTGACGTCAGTCATGATGCCATTTTGAATGCCCTATCTGGCATAGGAACTATAAAAATAGTTACAAGTACTGCAATTTAATGAGTACAAAGTATACGTAAAGTCAAATGATTACAATTTATAGCACTATCCTTATTTCAGTACTACTTGCATTATTTGGTACCCTCTCCACAATGTTCCATGGGATTTAGAAGAGTTATATAGAAGTAATAGTGCTTAGCATTCAGTCATTACTTATTCTTGGAACAGTGAGCATTTAAGAGTTTCTGTATCAGTACCAGTGCAAAAGAAGATTATCTTACTAACACTGATAGCAGTATCAATCTTTGGGCAAAAAATAAAAAAACTTATTTTGAAGGCAATTTGGCAAGAATTAGCATTCCATATCAGCAGAAAAGGTAAGTAGAAACTTACCACTTAAGGCTTATGACCTTCCCAGATAACAAAATTTTGACCAGATTCATAGTACCACAATAAATTCTCTTTTATGAAGTCAGTCTCTAATCTAGTCAGAAATTAAATTGACTAATGTAGTAAATGTTGAACCATTCTAGCACCAGTAGTCAAATTTTGCCAAGCAGTCACTGTTTACTCCTCGTAACAGTTCTGCCAAAGCCTGTATTTCATTTTCCAGCACTATAAAAGTTCTTCAGCAAGGAAGAAGCCTCTGATTCAGTTCCAGATTGAGTTATCTAGGTACAGCGATCGATGTGTGTGTTATCTTCATCAAAAGGATGCTTACAATTTGTTTCAGTAGTCAACCGAGTCACTGATCAATTTCATATGTCTGTATCATTTGGGGGAAATTAGAGCCTTCCAGAGTAAATGCTCGCAGGGAGGCATTTCACCCCACAAGGTGGTTCTCCCCCTATCTTCTATGGCTTCTAGAAGTAGTTTTATCTTGGTATTCAGGTTGTCTCTACTCAAACATTAAAAAAATAAAAACAAGAACAAAATTTTAGTGAGCTTATGAGTTAGTTGTTTTTCTCACAATTTTTTCATATGGTCTTCAAATTTTCTTTTGGCAATCATAAATCCTGTTTTCTTTTTTGGAAATAATTTTGTAATGATAGTTATAATTGTGCATAGAAACTTACCTCACTCTTTTTGAGAATTTTGTATAGAGTGTTTTGGTGTTATTAAAGCCTCCCACAGTTCTCTTCAGATACATATGCCCATCCATTTCTGTCTTCTCTGTTTGATTGTTATTTGTTTATTGTTAACCTATAGAAGACAATTTGATGTGCCTATTCATTCTTGGGTTATTGCTATCCACTAAAGAGTAGTTGATTTATCAGGGGGATATTCTCTTATAGAAAACAGACCCTTTTCCATCATCTATCAACTGTAAATTACTCAGATATATGTGTCATTTCTACTGGAGTTGAGGATGGAAAATAGGCTAGAAAAAGAAATATATAGAGAGATAGATAACACTAGAAAGCTTTCCAAATTTTATATGGAAATCTAACTATTTTATAAGTATACACACACACACGCACACACACACACAGACATATTAAAGGATTTTTTATCATAGCTGCTTAAAATCCATGCCAGAATATTATAGCATTTCCATTATATCACTATTGACATTTATTAAAAATTTTAGTTGTTCAGTATGATAGCATATAGACTAATGCCATAATTGAAATTATCATGGAAATGTGCGTATTTTCACATATCATCACAGGAATCTGGGTCTTACTCAAAATGTTTGTTTAAGTGGCTCTCTAGTAATGTAGCACAGTAAAGAATATGATTATTCACTGATTAGCATTAATTCAGCTTCCTCTCCTGGAATGGTGACTCACCCCTTTAAATCTGGCACTTGGGAGGCATGGACAGGCAGATCTCTGTGTTTGAGGACAGCCTGCTCTACCTAATGAGTCCTAGAACAGCCAGAGCTGGATAGTCAGATTATGTTTCAAAACAAAACAAAACAAATATAACTTCCTTACCATCTTCCATGGATAATAGTGACCACGATTTCTTTATAGGAATATGTAATAAAAGGTTAGAGCTTTATGTGTAAACTTCACTGACACTACATGGCAGCTTGTCTTCATTATAATTTGGTGCATATCACCATCCATCATGGATATTTCTATTCCAAGATTAGTGTGATTTGTGGCTTCTAAGAAAATTGGACCCTACTCCCTGTGTGGTCTCTTGTGGTACCAGGGCATGTAGCATGTCACTGGTCACTGACAGGTGCAGCATATGCCATCTCCGTGTTTCTCTGGCAGCATTCTTGCTTAGCTTTAAGAAGAAATCCAGATTGCTCACTCACAATAGGCGAGTAGATATAGGTGAGAAGCTGCAACATTGAAGTTATTTTTCTGTAACAAGTAAGGAAAGATCACTTTCCAGTTTTCTGTCATGATAAATTGTTATGTTTTCTGGTCTCTTTTTCCACAATAGGCAGACTATTTCATTGGTTTTATTGTGCAAGGCTATCAATATTTTGTGGTAGTTAACTTGCTTAGTGTCAAGTTCAGAACAGCTACAGTGAAAGCATAAAGAAATATAACATCACAGCAATCACTCAGTCATCATTCTCCAAATGATCCACTTTTTGTTTTCAACCAGACGTCCTTTGATGTTTATTTCATATGTGTGATTTCTGGGGAGTTTAGTTGTATTTAAATGCAAGGTATAGAAAAGATTGCTTCGCATGCACATGTGCACATGCATGGATACGTGTGTGTGTGTGTGTGTGTATGTGTGTGTGTGTGTATGTGTGTGTATGTGTGTGTGTGTGTGTGTGACTTCAACATTTGAAATTTGGTTTCTTGTTCCTGAGAGTGGGCTCCGTGGGTAACTGTGCTTGAGGTTAAGCCTGATGCCCTTAGTTCAGTTCCAGAAACCTACATCTTGGAAGGTAGAGAAGGAGTCTTGAAAGTTGTCTATTGACCTCTACAAACATTGGGGTATGTGTGTGGACACATACAAACACATACCCAATAACAGTCATACATAATAAATTTCACTAAGTACAAATTCATTAAAATTTGACTTCATTGTATATAAAATATGTAAATACTTGTGTATTTGTAATACATCAACAGATATCAACTTGGTTAGTTCTCATCAACCATTTCAAACAACAAAATACCTTTTATGCACATATGTTGTGTAGTAACTCAAGTTCATTACTGAAAATATATTTAATTAAAGAAATAATGGCCTAGTAATACCTTATATGCTTTGTTATTATTTCAGTGAGTTAATATAAAACTCTCATGGATTAAGGAATGAGTAAATTCAACAATATTTTTAAATAAGTAAACTGTCAAATCAAATGGAGCATATGCATTAGCTGTTGATCAATGTCTTTGTGTATAATTTACTATCATTAAAAATATATCTCAGAAGAAATGTAATGGTGGTTTTCATAAAAATGAATGTAATACAATCTTTTCAATGAAAGATAAATAGAAAATGTTGAGACCAATAGCGCGAAGATTTTGAGCTCAAGTTCTCTAGGGAAGCCAGGAATGCTAAGAACAATAGATTGTCTTTCCAATGGAAAAGATAAAAACCTGTTCCTCCATCAAGAAATCTGAGAATTGTTAAATGATAAAGAACATGGTGGGCTGTGTCATCTGTCAGGCCAAGCCAGACCAATCTCCTCCAACCAGGACCAGAGCTGGCTAATAGCCCGAATAACTTCTATGCTATCTGTATGACAGAGAAGAGCCTAGAACCTAAGTCCTTAGAGTAAGTACAGGCAACCTATTTCTAGAACCCATTTCTTGGAAGAAATGACAAATACCTCGAGTTGAATTTAAATCTAAGTACACTTCCTTGTGCACCGGGGATGTATTACACCAGGAAACTGTTTTTCCAAATATACTCTGTTTTATTTGTTGGGAATATACCACTTGGCACTAGACTTCTTGAAGTTTTGATCCAGGTTGACAAGGCTAATCTGCTCTGGGTTTTCATTCTTACCTTCTCAAGGTTTGCTTCTCTGTGTGAAAACTGCAGCAACCTCCTCACAAAGGAGGATGGAAGCAGATGTTTGTAACTCATTTTTTAATTGTGTATTTTCCTCAGTTAAATGTGAAGTGAAGTCTTGATCACAATGAGACTTTATTTTCTGGCAATAGGTCACTGTCTATCCACATTCAAGGTGGACATTAGTAGTAGAAATGTTAATTCTGAACTTCCTTACCAGATGAAAAAGAGGAACTAAAAGGACATTTCACTCATTTAAATTGTAGTTATAGCCAGAGATTGATAGCTCATCTTTGCACAAAAATCAAAGAATAGTAACATTCAGGAATATTTGAACTACAGAAAAAATATTCTGATTTATGTAAGGAAAGATGATGCTTTTACTTCTAATTGCTAAATAATTATCTAATTTAAATTAGTTGACAGTAATAAAAAGCATCATAGTTTGTCAGAAAATGGCAAGCATATTTAGACAGAAGTGTTTCTACCTAGCATCTACTTTGTTGTCAGAAGGTCAGAAGTGAGAGTTGAGTGAGAAGCTCAGAAATGAGACCCTTCAATTGAAGTAGAAGACTGAACCGCCCTTGAGCATTATCTTTACAGCTGTCGGGCCTGAAAATAACATGTCATGGGCTAGATTTCTCTCCAGAACTGTGATTTATTGAAGGATGGCTTACAGACAAAAGACTTCCCTTAATCACGTGACAGGAGTTCATAAGATAGCTTCAGTTTTATGTCTCCTGTACAGCTGGCCTTTACGTTTTAAGTGTATTTTGAGAGAAGGAATGTAAAATTTAAATGGTCTGGCCTAAATAATGTTTTATATATTGAAGAACATGATGAAATTATATAGTAGAAAACATTATATATAGTTACATATAATAATGCATATCTAATACTATGTATATAGTCTCCCATTGTTATCCTAGCTTTAAAAAGAATTAAACATCCTAAGGATTTTACAGACTTCTTGGTATATATTCTATCATCAATTACATGGATGAATCTCAATGCATTTCTATATATCTTCCTGTATAAATTACATAGAATAAAACAAATGGAACAAAAGACTTCTGTCTCGGTTGCTGAATTTAAAAATATTATGTCTAGTACAACAAAATAAGAATATACTTCATTTTTAAGAAAAAAGTTTCTGATACTCTATCAACACTCACATTAATGGTGAGTATGACAATGACAATTCATGAAATAAGTCTCACTAGTGAAATTGGATTAAGGACCACCTGTAAAAATCTAACCTGCCGTCCCAGGACATGCGGATCTGGTGTGGTTATTTCTCTTCTTACCTAAATTTTCCAAAAGACCTTTATCTAAATTTAAAGTTGGTTTATTCTAAGCATTTTTGACCTAACTGAGTGTCTTTTTAAAAATGTATTAGTGTACAGTTTAGAATCCAGCAGTGTGAGCAACCTGTTGTATTATCTTCCTGACTTTACTTACCATAACACTTTTATGACAAATGACACAGTTGTTCTGGGTGTACTGCTCATGCTTTGCTTCTAGCACTTGTTTGCTCTCGTTATTCTCTATTGTCTGCTAACTTTTCTATATCGGGGATATATTTAATGAGTCACTCTCATAAAAATTAATACCACATAAGCTCCAGCACCGATAAAGTAACTTAAATAACCAATGTACTAGTAACTTTAAGTTTGGAAAGTAAAAGTTCACATCAACAGCTGATAACTTGGTAAGAGTAAAGATAAAAACTAAGACTAAGATATGATGGATAACAAGTTTTAATAAACAGGAACTTCAATGTTGAGTTTCATATGTAAAGCTGAAAATGATTAGATGAATAATTATTTATACTAATTAATATTATATTCTACTGTATTTATGTAATTTAACATGTTGTATTCATTCATGAAACTGATGTTATGAATGAATGTGAGTGTATTATTTTATTTACACTTGATTTTTAATTCTCTTTATAAATCTATAATACATTTTAATTAAGATTAATAATTTAGAACTTGAGAAAAGAAAAGAAAATTCACATTGTACATATTATTTGTAAGTTATGACTATCACCTCTAAATATAGATTCAAGCAAAATAAAATCTATTAAAATAATTACTATTATCATTTTTCAGATATATTTGAAGTTCTGTAGTAGAAAAATTTTTCTCAAAGTGACACTGTTCATATGTGTCTAATTTCAAATACTGATCCATATTCTTTGCTTTTGTTGCTTTTTAATTCTAATGTTCTGAAGTGTGTTAGATGGGGAATTTTTAAAATACTAATTATGTTTAAGTGTGTCTCACTCATCCTGCTCTCTGAGTAAACTTGCACTATCCATGTGACTATTCATAGCTTTGAACACTCCGGACAGTAGCGAACTTTTTTTATAAAGAGATTTAGAAACAACGTATGCATCTGTAGGCTTGTTGCACTGTGTGTATCCCCAAGGTGACTACGTGGAAGAGGAAGTGCGAAGGGCTGATTCCAGGCTTGCAAGTACAGCATATTGTTTGGCTTTCCTTCCTCTGCTTATCTCTTGTGGGCCCTCCAGAAACAAAGTTTGAGGCTGAAGGATTAGCCTCAGCAGATCCACTTATTTGATTAGTGTCCTGCCTGCTCTGCTTTTCCTCAGGTTCATTGATCAAGATGATTGCATTCCCTGTCCTTTGCTGGGCCAGGCAGGCAGAGGAAAGGGATCATTTGCTGAGAAGTGAGTCCTCAGGGCAGGCCCATGCCGGCGAATGCTCAGTCCACTGGCTAGTTTGCTATGGTGTCCAGTAATAAAAATAATAAAATGAGGGAAATGGTCCCTCTGTTAGAAGGAAATACCATTCTACTTGGACTCGTAGCCAGTAAGCTTGGACTTTGACACAGCTAGCGAACTGTGTTTGATGGGAAAAGTGTCTCACAAAGATGAGGCAGATGATCCATAACTTGAAGAATTTTAAAGTGGTATGATCATAATCAGAAAAGGAAGAAAGTAAGACAAAATGCTTTCCAAAGATATCCAATTGTGAGTGCATGGTTTGAATTTCATCATCTCTAACTCAAATTGGTAGCATATAAATAATAAAGAAAACACAAATTCATGTCTAGTGAGAATTTAAAGAAAATCTCAACCTCAATTATAGGTTAGTAGACAAATTAGCTCAAATTTTATATAGTTTAAAATGATGATTAAAAGTAAGATTTATAATTAAAAACATTTTGCTGCTTTTGCAGAGGCTCTTTGGGTTAGGTTGAACCACTCACTTCTAGTGGATTAGTACTGCATAAAACACCAGTAACAGGAGATCCAATGGCCTGTGTTGATTGCTGACATGTAACGTAATATAGAAAAATAGCTAGTATTGAGTTTATTTGAGAAAAAATATGAAATTCTATATGTTTATTTCCCAAAGGAAAAAGTATTTTAAGGGTAGGCTTGGAGGAAAATCAAAGCTTAAAGAACACAAGACGGAGTGTCTTTCTTTTTAAAATTTATATAACTCTACAATATAGCAAAATGATTAACTCATTAATTCATTTTGGTTTTTACAAGTGAAAATTTGCATTAATAGACTATTTAATTAAATAAGTAAAATTTAAATGAAGAAATACTCTATGGTAACAGGGATAATAGTTCTATTACAAAAATTTATTAATCTTCCCTTTATACATTTTATTCATAAAATTATTCTAGGGCCCACTGAAATAGCTTATCAGCACTAAGCATTATTTAGAATGTCCTTAATATGTCATCTCTCAGTTTTCTGTTTTATAAAGTAAAATGCTGCATTTAACTCAAGCCATAGATGCTGTACTGTGATAGTGTAAGTTAACTTATGTCTCAATATACCCTTGCTTCCAAAGGACATTTATTGCATAAGTGACTTTTATATGAGATATAATTTCAAATGAAATGTTATTTTTGAAGATTTTTTGCATATCACAGATATGGTTTGAGCTACAATTAGTCTCCTCTCTGCTACTTGCAGTAGAACTTTTATTTATTTATATCTTATTTAGCAAATGCACTAAGAAGAAATTATACAGTGATTATGATAAAGAATTTAATATTTCTTCTACTCTGCTCCATCATACAACAAGAATCTTTTCTCAACTATGTTTGTAGCAGTTTTACTCATAATATCCAGAAACTGGAAATGATCTAGATGTCCCTCAACCAAAGAATGGATGAAGAAAATGTGGTATATTAACAGAATAAAATACTATTCAGCTATTTAAAAAAAGGAAATCATGCAATTTTCAGGCAAAGTGATGGAACTAGAAAATATCATCCTGAGTGAGGTAACTCAGACCCAGAAAAACACACATGGTGTGTGGTCACTTATACATAGATGTCAGCCATAACACACAGGATAACCAGGCTACAATCCACAGAATCGAAGAAGCCAAGTAACAAAGAGTGCTCAAGGGAGGATGTTTAAATCTCACTCTGAAAAGAAAATGAAAGACATCTGAAGTAGATGGAAGGAGAGAACTGGATGGGACAGGTACAGGGAGGGGAATAGGGGTGGTGACCAGAAGTAGAAAGGGGGAAAGCTGGGAGAAAGAATAGACATGATTAGGGGATGGCATCTCTGGGATGGGGGATGCTGGCAATGGTCTATGAGGGTGACCCTATTTAGGACTTATCCTAGTCTGGGGGGGGGGGGAAAGATATGAAGCAAGAAGAGGCCAATTCCTGTAGCCAGACAAGTCTTCAAGTGGAAAGAGTGGAACATCAGTGCACCCACAGACACTTCTACTCAAAATTTGTCCTGCTTATAAAAAAGGACAGGGATAAATATGGAATAGAAATCTAGGGAACAGCCAGCCAATGACTGGTCCAACTTGAGACTCAACCCATGAGAGTGTAACTCTCTAACACTATTAATGATACTGTGTTATGCTTGTGGAGCCTAGCATAACTGTCTTCTGAGAGGCTTCATCCAGCATGTGATAACAGCTGATAGAAGCAGATTTAGAGACTCACAGCCAATTAAGGTGAGTCTTCTGGAAGAGCGGGAAGAAGTATTGAGGGAGCCAGAGGTATCAAGGACACCACAAGAAGACCTACAAGGTAAACAAACTTGGATCCATGGGTGCTCACAGAGATTGAACTACCAACCAAAGAGCATGCATGGGCTGGACCTCGGTCTCTTAGACATATATAGAAGATGCCCAGCTTGTTCTTAATGTGAGTCCCTTAACAATTAGAATGAGGGCTGTCTCTGACTCTCATGCCTGCCTTTAGATCCCTTTTACTTAGTTGGTATGCACTGTCTGGCCTCAGTGGGCGAGGATACACTTAATACTTCTGTGACTTGATGTACCAGGCTGGCTTGGTTACACATGGGGACCACCCCTTTTCTGAAGATACGAGGATGGAGGAACAAGGGAGAGGTTCTGAGGGAGGGACTGGAAGGGGACAAGGGAGGGAGACTGAGATCAGGCTATAAAGTGAATAAAAATATAAATAAACTAATAATAAATACATACGCTGAGGATTTTGAATTTTAACAGGAAAACATTTCTTATATTCTGTTTTTTATACACTTTGTTCTATTCAAATTTAATCATACCGGCCAATTTTTAGATATTGAAATAATTCTTTTATGTGAACACAATGTTTTAAAATTATAATGTATAAATTTAGCATTTTCACATTTTCTACTATTCCTTTTTATCAATGTTAATTATGTGATGTTCCTTAAGATCTAGGTATGTTAGGCAAATATGTTAAAGTAATAGACTTCTGGATTCTGGTTCTTATTTTACTTTTTTTTCATGCGAGAATGAAGTTGAAATTAACTCATTCATATGTTTAAAGGGCCTAAAATTCTTTATACAAATATACTCACAGATACATATCAAGGCATACAGGTCGATGAATTTTCATGCGGCTGGATGTACAAATATAATAATCACATGAGCCAAAACACAGGGTTAGTCAGCACCCACCAAAGCCTTTTGTGTTTCTTTCCTGTTCCTAGAGTAGCAAATGACTACTAGCCTATTTATACTGAAAAAATAGCATTTTGTTATTCCAACTGTTTCATTTTAATGTATTGTAATTGATATAACACAGTGTACAATAATTGCTATTTCTCGATATCTGTGATAATTACATAGGCTTAAAATTTGGGACAAAGTTAACTGTTGCCACAAACACAATCCTCAACTATCATTTTTTCATCAACAAATTCATTGGATAGGCCTGTAACTATCTTAATTCATTGCTTATGTTGATCTAGCTAAGTAAAAACCAGGGAACTTAAACATTTCTATCTTTGCAGAAGATACATTTTAAACATTACAAAAATTAAAGTTAAATCTTTTCTAAAATAGAGAACTAAACTTTTAGAATGGCACTGCATTATGTTTTTATTTTGTTCCATTAACTAGATAGTTTTTCCTAGATATCATTTTTAAACTTAGATTAGTCTTGTGGTTTCATAAGAACACTCATACAGGAATTTAAAATGGTAACTCATGCATATAGATACTCAGAAAATTATAAATGAAAGAAAATTAAAAGAAATACACACAGCTTTTCTATTTCATAAAGTTGGTTGGTGATTCAGTCTCTGCATTGTAGTGTCCTTATCCTGCACTCACTGGGATCTAGAACCAAAGACCATCCCAGCACACTCTCAGCAAGGTAATCTTTTACTGCTTAGTGTTTGTCACAGTGTGGATATGACATAAAGATTTAAAAATTAGGTGGGTGTTACAAAGAAATTTACTTAAGGTAGATGTCTTGCTTAAAGAAGAAAGGAATGAACAGAGGGATGTTAATCACATGCAAAGGAAATAAAGGAAGAGAAAGTGATGTGATTGGTAATGGTTGCTTGTTCATAGCTGAGATCTGAGTTATTCCAGGTAAGAAAGTAACTATTAATGAGAAAGTATTATTGAATCTGTTTAAATAATGAACAGAAAAAAGGGGCATATGTGTCTTAGTCTGTGCAATGTTGAATCTTACTTTATATTAGTAATGAAAGATTTGGAGGCATGTGATTTTGGAATGAGAGATTATATTGGACTATTCTGTGATACTTTTATCTCATTTCATATATGCACATGAAAAGAAGAAAAAGTAAAGTTCACACATGTAGAAGTAAGATTAATAAAACATGAATCTATAGAACAAATTAAAATTATGCATACATATAGTGGATCTAAACTTAATTCATGGTGGCAAGGGAGTGGCTTTTAAAAATTCTTATACTCTTTCTTATCACAATACAACGATATACTTCTTAAAACTCCCCAGTTTTTATTTCCATAAAGTTTCTATCTACTCACTGTAGACAGTAATCTGTTAAAACATAAATAAATTAAATGATGAATAGGACCAGAGACATTGGGATTCCTCACATTTCAGGGAATCTGAACATGAATTGAGCTGTCTTGTAGTTCAAACCTTTAACATGAGTGTTCTTTAAAATTATATCTGAACCTGATTATATCAGATTATTTTAAGGGTTTTATTTATGTCACAGGAAAATGCACAGAGAACAACACACACAGATATATCAAGTACAAATTCATGGGTCCCAGAAGCCCTGATGAATCTACAGCACTTACCTCCTGGGAATGTTGTGGGAATCGTCTATTCTAAAATTTTTTGGAACTTTTGCTTCTTCAAGTCTTCAAAATAAACAGTCATGACTCTTGGTTAACTTTTCAATGTGTTTAATAATTTTTAGCATGTGTTAACAAAAGTAGACGAGTTTGTCGAGACGCTGATATCCTGAATCTTTCATGTTCCAACCCCAAGTGCTTAGGTTGTTGTTCCTCATCAGAAAAAGACAGCTTCAAATAAGGTTCCTGATCCTAATTAGTCCAGCATTTCAGATTGCCCCACAGAGGACTTATATTAAGCCTGGAATTTCTCAATATTTAGAGACTGGACCACAAATACCATTCCCATCTTGTTAACCATTTTTCCCAATCTTGTTTGGGCCCCTATAGGTATTATTTGCCCAAAATCAGCCTGAAGAAACCTTAAGAGAAAGTTGTTTCATTTCCCTTAAAGGGAGTTGGGTAGGTATTTGGCTGCTTTTCTTGGGGTATAGATGTTTATTGACTTTGGGAGTTGGTTTTAAGCATTATTGGTCTTATTCAGAGAGAAAACAAGGTTAAACTCAGGGATTTCTCTCTTTATCTTTCTTTGTTAGGTATGGAGATAGGGATTGAAAAGAAAGAAAGTGGAATATTGAAATATGCATCTACAAAAAGTAAATTACTGAATCTACTCCTCAATTTAAGGCCTTAATTGTTACGCACAACTAAGGTTAATTTTAATTCATTGGTAAATAATTTTGTATATTGTGCAAAAGGAGTTTACTTTTGATACATTGAAATAGAGGTCAAATTAATACTATTCTTCACACATTATATTTCTACTTTAATATGAGATAAACATAAAACTCAATTAATACATGGTTTACTTCTAATACTCTGATAGTACTATTGCAGGCTCTTTAGGATAATTAAGCAATACAAGTCAATTGTTAGTTGATCAACTCATGGTCATGTCAAGTACAGGAATATACATGCTAGGTTTAACATATAAATATGATTCTACAGATAGATAAGGTAAAATGAGATATGGTCTTCATAAATCCCAGAGAGCCACTGAATATGCATTTTAAAATGTTTTTATTACTTTAAATATTCTTTGACAATAAGACAGGTTAAATCCTTGTAACACCCAGCCTCCTGAAAGGAAATGATGAGCATCGAAGAACCTTTTTATGGAGATGGCTTTGAGTGTTACAAACAAGGTACTGAGAAAAAAATGACCTTTTACCTGCCATAGACAAAATTCTGCCTAAAGTGGGCAAGCTTGGATTCAGGCAGAGTTAACCACCAGATCCTGTCAAAACAGGGTAAGAAAATCCTCAGTAATTCCTACTTCACAAATATATTGTGACTGAAGTCTGAAGATGATGCTCCAATGTTATAGAACTTTTGGGTGACTGTTAAGGGAGCAAACTGTCTGTCATTTTTTTTTTTCTTTTTGTAAGATACTAACCTGCACTTCCTGTTCACTCAGTTAGTTAAATTTATTCTTTCTCAAGTCTCTGATGGGGTTGAAGACAGATAGTGAGTTTTAAAATTAAGCTTAGTATTTTTTTAGAACTTAAGCAGATACTTTTAGGCCTAGATAGATACATTTAGGTTGATAGATATGAGCTTTGATAGATATTGGTTTAAGTTCAAAAGTTTAGACTCACCAAGATAAAATAAATATTTTCTTCAAGGTTTTCAAGTACCTTTTGAGTATACATTATGTATGTAAGTCTTACTTATTGGTTTTTATAATTTTTCATAATTGTTCTTACTGTATAGAAAAAAAATGGGATTTTGGATAGGAGGTAGCTCGATAGAAATTATTAGAAGCAGATGGAATGGAATTGGGACAGGGATCCCATACCTGCCCCACTATGGGAAGCAGTTGAGGGGATTCGTATCTGCCTTGCTCCAGGTTAACTAAGGCTATTTTAAAATATGACAGGTGTCTATGTCTTGATTGATTGCTAGGGGATAAGAAAATATTGCCATAATAATAATTATAGACTTAACAATAAACATTATTAGGTCATACTGGTAAATTAACAACAATAATCATTCAGTGTCATCTGCTGGTATTAAATAGAAATGAAAGACAATTTGGAAATAGTCTGTCTGCTCAACTAACTGCATGACTTCATGAAAATTGATGGTTTTGTCTCCTTTCTGATCCCACACAGGCTGTCCCTTATACCTGAACAGGTTTCAACCTTCTACATTTCTCCAACTTCAATACTTTCCTTCCAGTTGATAGAAAGGACTCAATGTTAATTCCAGAACAAAATTATACAAAAGTTACTCATTATGTACACTGAAAAATTAGAGTCAAGAAGGAACCAGAATTAAACATAATATGTCAGGCGCTGCTGGAGATGTAGACACATCAAAACCCAACTTAGTTCTCCCTTTTTCAGTGAGGTTCCTTTCTGACGCTAGGGACCATAAAGGGAATTGCATAACCCTCAGCGAAGATGAGACCCTTTCTAGATAAAACCTGTTTAGCAAGGACCTGGGATTCCTGGAATACCCCACCCTATGCTAAGAAGATCCCAGCCTTAAGCAAGTGACCTTTAATTGTATCAGGAAAGTCTTTCCCCTACCCATAGGATGATTAAGTACTTTGTTTTCCTTCTTGTTATAGGACCTGGTCTTATTCCATGTAGATGAGGTACTGTACCTCATGCAGATGAAATATCCTGGCACTCTAGCCCCAGTGAAGCAGATACAGTCACCACAAACACCTCCCCACTGCCCAAGGTTTATTAGTAAAGCCTGGCTGGTGTGCTCCTTTGCTTGTACCATTCCTTCACCATGAACATCTGAGACTCCAAGTATTCTGGGGGAGTAAAGCCTAGGGCTTGACTGCTTCTCAAGGCAGTCAAGGCAGATATTGCAGAGCTACCTTGGCAGCCAATGAAGCTTGGTACTGACTGCTATCTGGGGACCGCTGGGTGTGAGTCTTACTGGACCTGCCTATCTGTTGTTTTGCCAGTTTTGAACATTCATCCACTTCCTCTGCCGTGATTATCACAGCAGTTTGGCAAAGGGCTGTAGTACTTTTGGTATCATCAAGGACTAGTAGAGTTCCCAAGACTCTACTGCCATCTGATACCAGCAATCTCATTCTAAAAGAGCTGGCTAATTGTAACACTATGTGGAAAATCATTTCCACCTCCAGGAGCCTTGCCTAGCATTTGGGCCGCAACTTAAATTGATCTAGGTGTTCGCAAGAGAAAGAGGACCTTTGATCTCAAGGTCTATCCTTTCTAATCCAGAAGCAAGCAGCTCTTGGACCAGCCACATGACACTGAAGCTAGGCCACCCACAGAAACTGAACTACAATTAATTAACACTGTTTACTTCTTTTCAGTTCTAAGCATCTGCTAGACTAAGACATATGGACTGGCTTCCTAAGTGTGTGTGTGTGTTTGCATGTGAGAATATAACTTATGAGCCATAGGTATCCTGTTTGATCCAGTAAGCAGGCAGATGTGCTTCCATTTTCATAAGGAATAATCCTGAAGATATAATTATATTTATATGTCAAATCAGGAATATTAATTTAAGAAAACATTTAAAATGAAAGATTAATAAATTTACAACCTTAATACATACTTTATTTCATGTTTCTCATATACTTTTTGTATCATATGAGTCTTGGAAATCAGCAATAACATTATTTTATGCTTAGGGTATTAATCACTATTATCATTGCGCATATGGGACCATATATCCAATTGTTGCTGAGCCTTTCACAGGATATTACTAGAATATTTCATTTATTAAATTATATACACGATCCAGATTGTTGTGCACAATGTTTATTTAAATAAAAACATTAACAGAGTACAATGTGCTGATTGCTTCGATAAGCTTTACTAAAGCTTCTAAATTAAATAAAAGTAACATGCATTATTTCTTTTTTTTTTCTTTTTTTTTTTTATTAATTTATTATTGTTACATCTCAATGTTTATCCCATCCCTTGTATCCTCCCATTCCCCCCCCCATTTTCCCATTATTTTCCTCCCCTATGACTGTTCCTGAGGGGGATTACGTCCCCCTATATATTCTCATAGGGTATCAAGTCTCTTCTTGGCTACTTGCTGTCCTTCCTCTGAGTGCCACCAGGTCTCCCCCACCAGGGGACATGGTCAAATGTGAGGCACCAGAGTACGTGAGAAAGTCGTATCACACTCTCCACTCAACTGTGGAGAATATTCTGACCATTGGCTAGATCTGGGAAGGGGTTTAAAGTTTACCTCCTGTATTGTCCTTGGCTGGTGCCTTAGTTTGAGCGGGACCCCTGGGCCCAAATCTGCCTATCATATTGTTCTACTTGTAGATTTCTAGGACCCTCTGTATCCTTTTATTTTGCTATTCTCCCATGCGTCTCTCATTTAGAGTTCCAATAGGATGCCTTTCCCTCTGTCCCAGTTTCCTGGTAAGTGAAGGCTTTCGTGGGACATGACCCTTGGGCTAGTATGCAGATATAAGTGAGTATATACCATTTGATTCTTTCTGCTTCTGGGTTAACTCACTCATTATGATCATTTCTAGCTCAATCCATTTATCCACAAATTTCGGGAATTCCTTGTTTTTAATAGCTGAGTAGTATTCCATAGTGTATATGTACCACAGTTTCTTTATCCACTCTTCTACTGAGGGACACTTAGGCTGTTTCCATGTTCTGGCTATTATGAATAAGGCTGCTATGAACATGGTTGAGCAAATTTTCTTGTTGTGTGCTGGAGCATCTTCTGGGTATATTCCAAGGAGTGGAATAGCTGGGTCTTGAGGAAGCCCTATTCCCATTTTTCTGAGATAGCACCAGATAGATTCCCAAAGTTGCATTCCCACCAGCAATGAAGGAGTGTTCCTCTCTCCCCACATCCTTGCCAGCATGTGGTGTCCCTTGAGTTTTTGATCTTAGCCATTCTGATGGGTGTAAGATGGAATCTCAGAGTTGTTTTGATTTTCATTTCCCTGATGACTAAGGAGGTTGAGCATTTCTTTAAGTGTTTCTCAGCCATTTGATACTCCTCTGTTGAGAATTCTCTGTTTAGTTCCAAGCCCCAATTGGGTTATTCGGTTTGGTGGTGTTTAATTTCTTGAGTTCTTTATATATTTTGGATATTAGACCTTTGTCAGATGTAGGGTTGGTGAAGATTTTTTCCCAGTCTGTAGGTTGTCGCTTTGTTCTCTTGACAGTGTCTCCTGCCTTACAGAAGCTTCTCAGCCTCATGAGGTCCCATTTATTAATGGTTGACATTAAGGCCTGGGCCATTGGTGTTCTGTTCAGCAAGTTGTCTCCTGTGCCAATATGTTCCAGGCTCTTTCCCACTTTTTCTTCTAAGTGGCTTAGTGTCTCTGGTTTTATGTTGAGGTCTTTAATCCACTTGGATTTGAGTTTTGTGCAAGGTGACAAATATGGGTCCAGTTTCATTTTTTTACACATAGACCTCCAGTTAGACCAGCACCATTTGTTAAGCATTACAAGCTTTATGCCAACTTTAATACAAATTTCATAGTTCATATAAATTTTGATAAGCTAATGTGAACTAATACATATCTTAAATGTTGTATCCAAATATAATATTATAAAAATATTGTTAGCTCATGCAATAAAAATTGTTTGTCATTAATCATCATGATTCTCATTATGCAAACAAATTTTCAATATATTCAAACACATTTAACTATAGTTATATTATATTAATGTCACATGAGTGAAATAATCTCACAACATGCAATGAATAAGGAGTAATTGCTTGGCAATCTAAACTTATTATTTGCTCCATATAAAAATAATTTCCAGCTGAAAAGATAACTTAGGGGTATGATTAGTTGATACTGATAAATTTGAACAGATCATTTAAAATCCGAGAATCCCTGTGTAAGAAGGAGAAAACCAATACAAATTGTCCTCTGATATCCAAAGCAGTGGCATGTGCACATATCCACACTCCAGACAATAAGTCAATGTAAAAAAAAATCAATCATTAAATATAATTTAAAATATAAAAATATCTGTAAAATTACATATTCCCAATGAACACAGACAATTTATGTGATTTTTCTCATGATCAAACAGAAACTCCTTTATTCAATCACCTATGCTACATGTTTTCTGAAAGTGAAGACGGTATTCCATTTTAATATATATAAACAAAACACGGGAAGTTATTTCTAATTCACTTAATTCACAAGTGTACATCAGGAAAAGAAGGCAGAAAAATTCTAAGCAACCTTCTACATCAAATACGATTGAAGGCATGGTGTGCAGGACTTACGAGCTCAACCACTTTGTTCACATACGTAAGACCTTGTTAATTCTGCATCTGCAGGTAGGAATCCACCATATACAACATAAATGCTAAATCTTTCTGAACCAAGGGATAATCAATTAATAGGCTGGACATTTTTTAAAACGGAAAATGAAACTGTGCCTGAAATTTAAAGTAAATTCATGCTACGAGAGGAAAAATAATGAATATCATATCATTATGAGCTGGTATGATATTCAACATTTTATTAGTCAAGACGCTGTTATGGTTTGAGTTTGTAATCTCTCCCAAAGTCTCATACATGTAGTCTTCAGCAGGCAGCACTGATTTAGAGACTATAGAATTTTTGGTACTTGGAACGCAACTGGGAAATTTGTCAAAAAGGACTCTCTACTTTGAAACTGTGATACAAAACAGGCCTTTATTAGTAGTAGTGGCTTCTGTTGGGTACTTTGATAAATCAACTCAAAATTGAACAAATACAGATATTTCTTTTTTCTTATGTGTTATGGTGTAAGTCCTCCACTTTCACTTCATCATAAAATCACTACATGACAGGTACAGAACTCCATCCACTGTTTTGGCTATCATTTCTTTACTGAAAGCACCCATTGCACTGTGAGATGTTTATTCATGCCATCCCCATATGCTATGCATATATTGGTATGATTACTAAACCATCACAAAATGGTAACAATTTTAAAATAAAATTGTATATATTAAATGGCAGATAGCATTCTAGCTGTGTTATGTAAAGTCTCCAGATATAACAGAGTAGTATTAGTGACATGTGTGTGTGTGTGTGTGTGTGTGTGTGTGTGTGTTATGTATGTATCTACTTGTAAATAGAGGCCACAATTTGATGTTGGATATCTTCCTTTAACATTCTCCCCATACTTTTTGAGAATAGCTTATCTTCTCTCTACTTGGAGCCTCCTGATTGGTGTGACTGGATGGAGACTGAACCCATAGAACCATCTGTTTCTACTGCCCCAAACCTAAGATTACAGACAGACATCTTCACACCCAGATTTTACATGGAAAGCCTTTTCTTCTGGGGACTCTTCAAAGGTGTTCTGGGAGAAGACTGAAAGTGCATATTATATATTTGTATGATGCCATTCTGTCAGTTTCAAGAATTTTTAAACATTTTACTCAAATTCCAAACAAACATGATTGTTGAACTCAGAAATATCTTGGTTAAAATATTCTATCTTCTTTAATAAAACTTCACACTTATTTGAAAAGATTAAATAGCAACATAAAAGATTATCTCATTAAATTTTAATTTGAAAAATGAATTAATCAGCTTAATGTCAGACTGAAGTATTAATAAAAGCATGCAATTAACAAGATAAAAATCGAGATTCAAGCTATACAAATAAACTTATCAGCATATCTTACCATTTTTGTGACCCAATGTATTTGTCTGAAAATTCCTCACATGTTAATCTTTGTGCATGGCAAACTAATTTCACAACATCATCTCCTGTAATTTTTTCACAATGTGCATGCAATCCTTGTCTCATAGTCTGATTTATTCAAGCCACTAAAGTATATTTTAAAAACTGGTAAAGGCACTCTGAAAGACTCCACCCAGCAGGAGATCCAGGCAGATGCTGAGACACACAGCCAAGCTTTCTGGAGGAGCACAGGGAGCCTTGTGGAAAAGTTGGGGAATTAAGTGACCTTGAAAGGACAGGAGCTCCCCAAGCAGATCAGTGGAGCCAACAAGTCCGGGCAGAGGAGGGTTTGCTGCAGAGACTGGTGCACAAACCAAGGACCATTGATGGTTAGGACCTAGAATCTCAGCTCAGATGTAGTGGATAGGCAGCACAGTCTGCTTGTGAGTCCCATAACATGGGGAGTAGGGACTACTTCTGACATGGACTGTAGTGGGGTGTCCCTGCCAGACCACAGAGGAAGAGGATGCAGGCAGTCCAGATGAGACTTGATAGGCTGCGGTCAGATGTTAGGGGAGGAGGGCTCCTCTTTCTGAGGACTAGGGGAGGAGGGAAGGTGGGACTGGGAGGCAACAAGGAAGGGGCTACAATGGGGAGGTAATGTGAACAAATTAAAAATGAAAAAAAGAGATTTTAAAAAACTGGTAAAGTCTGAATCATATACATCAAGACAATTGAAGTATTTTTTTTCTACAAAATGTGCATGTGACTGTGCTTAACCCTCTGAAGAAGAGGGGATATGAATGTGCTGTGGCAGAAGCCTTTCTTACATACCCTAAAATGGAATGGGATTTTATTTCTAGGATAAATTGCAACAAGTTTTTAAAATATGCACATGATAAGCTGTCCTCTGACCTCCATAGGCAGTATTTATGCTGCTGTGTAGCAGTCTCCTCCCAGCTTTAAACACACCATCCAGAAAAAGAACAACAAAAAGACTCAATGAAGCAGGAAATAAGCAATTAAAAATAGTTTTAGGAAATCTCTAAAACTGACCAGGTTCACGTCTAGGCCCCTCCCTCACAAAGAGTATACTGACAGATTGCTCAGGTTTGCTGTCAGAAAAACTCAGCCACCTGGAAGAGGCAGAGAAGATCTTGGCAGCCTGATATAACCTGTAACAAGCCGAACCACCTCTACGAACCAAAGTCTAGCTAAACAGAGAGAACCTATAACAAAAAGAGCCAGGAATCACTCAAGAATTATATAAATGTTGCATTTTTAGTGTTTTGGTTATTTGTATTTTGCAACCTTGAGGGAAACATCTTTCCTATCTTGGTGTATTTAAAATTTGGAATGTAAATCAATATCTACCATATCTCAATATTATCAACTTAAAACATCTATCTGGACCTAAAATGATCTTAACCCTTAAACAATTAAGATTAATTGTAAAACAAAACTATCTGGTCTTCAACCCCATCAGAGATATGAGAAGGAATAAAATTAATTACCTGGCAGCTTTCCAAATGTGAAGATGACAGAGAGTTTGCTGCCTGAACACTCACCCAAAACTCTTTATAACACTGAATCATCATCTTCAGCTTTCTGGTCCAATATATCTGACAGACATATTTGTGAGGCAGAAAATATTGAAGACTTACCTACCATGTCCTAGCAGTGTTTAGCCACCACCTTTGCCCATTTTTAGGCAGAATTCTGCCTGTGGCAGAAACTAGGACACTTTGTCCAGTGGCATGTTTGCCACATTTGAAATCTCCATAAGGAAAATATTTGATGCTAATCATCTACTTTGAGGTAGGCTGAGTATTATTAAAATAATAGAAATAATTAAATGCTATATTCTGTGTGTCTCTAATGTTTTTGAAGACCTTATCTAACGATTTTACCTTATCTCTCTATAGAACAACAGTTTTTTAAAAAGGACTATAAAAGTCTGTTACATTTATAAAATGATATAGAACATATTTCTTATGAAGAACATTTAAGGGATAAGAAGTTTACATTTGTATAATTTTGTCGAAATGTGAAACCTCAAAACAGAAAATGGAAATGAAAAACAGAATATATAATTATGATTAATGTGCGTGTAATAGTATCAGTTTAGAAAATATTTTGCCAAAATCTGAAAATCCTAAGATGAGCTTTTAGTTTTACCTGTGAATTTTACAGCATATTAGAGTAAGTCTACATATGACATGTATATAATATATGTGTGTATATATTTCTAACAATATGCAGGCCAAGGTCATTACGACAGCAGAAATGGTAAAGGTTGGTGACTAAACAGAACTGAGGTCATATAGTGACACTATGCAAGTGTGAGATTTTAATTTGAATACAAGGCAGAGCATATATAAATGAGTGAGGAAGTTCTTAGTATGGTTACTGTGGTCAATTAAAATTTATATGTAAGTTATTACATGGTTAAGGCAACTTAAAAATATCTAGCAAACATGGATCATACAGTAACATTTTGTTTTATTAGGTACTGAAATTTTATTCCAGTTTTAATACATATAAGGTTTATTTTTCTCTTTAGAAATAATCTGTAGCAAACATGTCAAACTGGATTTCTTAATTCAGGGGATGATTTCAGTTGTAAAGTATGGTATATTAAATTTTGCCAACTTGAAAAATTCTTATAATGAATTTATGTTATGCTGACTACATTTATGTTTAACAGTGTATAACAGGACATTAATAAAAATAACTCATTTGAACATAAGACGAATTTCAAAAAGGAGGTTAGGGGAGATGCAGCATCTATGGTTTTGAACTCTCATACTTAGTTGTCTAAGCATTCAGAGAAACTTCTTTGAATCACAATAGTTTTTATAATACCTTATCCCTTAAGAACTGTTCTGAATTTAGTAGCTTCTTTATCACCTGAAAACAAAGTGACAGAAAGCATAATAAATACCTTATGCTGGGTCACAGCATTTGTAGATTGTCTTGCAGAAGAAACCTCCACTAGGAGTCAGAAGACCTTGTTGGAGCTCAATGCAATTTTCTGGCAAATACAATCACCTTTCTGACTGCAAATGTAGAATGATTCCAAACAAGAAGGAAAACAGGGGCTAAGTAAAAGGCCTTAAAAGAATATGTCATTTATACTGCATGATTAGTTAATGAATGGGAGCAAACTGAAAGTGCACTATAACGTAGGCTTTGAACTTTTTCAAACCTACTTTATTTGGGGTTCTTTAATGCTTATACTTCCGTTTCAACCCACCTACCTAGATAGGAGAGTAAAGAGGCTAACGGGAAAAGGAGTAGACTTTTTTAGTCTCAGTCCCTTGGAGTGATTCCACTGGTGTAGTAGGTAGGACACCAGCTGCTCCCATTAAACAGCAAACCTGCAATTCAGCGAAGGTGACTGCAGCTGGAGCCGCAGTAACCCAGAGCAGCAACCAGAACCTGGAGCAGCAGCCAGAGTCGCGAAATGTTCTCTGGAGCAGTTCTCTATAGGAGTGCTTCAATGTGGAGCAATGAGCAGCCAAATGAAAGGGAAGAGAGTCAAGACCAAAAAGCCAAAACAAAAAAACAAACAAATCTTTGTTTGGGGGCATATATATATATATATATAATCTGTCTCTAAATCTCAGAGTCTGTACTAGAATATTTATCAATTGACAAGGACAATGGCCTCACGAGAGGCAGTTCCCCTTGTAGTGGAAAAACAGCCCATATCCTCTCACAAGTCTGTTTCTTATCTCACTCTTGGGATCAAAACAAAAACATAACTATGCTGGAATTGATTGATGAAGCTTTGAATCAAAGCTAAATTATTGAGTATATAATGTGATGAAGCAGAGTGAGAAAAACATTTGGGAAAAATAATGTTCTTGATAAGAAGCTAGTAGAAAAAAGAAAAGGAGCTCTGACTGACTTCATCTTAAAACCTTAATTTTAGAGGAAGTGACTTTCCTGTATTTTAGTATTAAGACTTAAATGGCACTTCAGTTTAATAGCTTAATCATGGTTCAATATTTTACCTTAAATATGTCCAGAGACAATGAAAGAAATTATATACTTTGCTCCATGTGTGATTTTTGTATGAACTCTAACTTACTCTATGAACCAAAGTAAGAAAGTAAGTATGCATACTTCAGTTCAAGCAACAAAAGAAGAGAATCAGGTAATTATGAATCATAGAAAAACAATACGGCAGCAGAGTAAGTCTATATACTTAGGGACAGTGAGAGATGATGCCTGAACTGAGCTCTGAAAGAAGAGTCAAGTTGCCTATTGAGGAAGAGAAAACAACTGGAAGCAGGAAAACACCACATTTAAATGCATACAGAGATGATCAGCCTGAGAAAAAGTGTTGAAACATACAGATGTGTTAGTTACACTACAAGGAAAATATATAAATGTTGACATAGTGTAAAGAGCTAACATGTGAAACAAAAGAAAACAAAACAAAAAGTCAGAAAGAAAAGAATGAAATTGCAACAGTTTTTTTTTCTTTTTGAAAGCTTTCAACACACAATAAGAAATTTTAATATAATTTTATTGCTGTTTGGAAAGGAGCCAGACAAAGAAAGGAAACAGTATAACCGTTGTAGACTGAGGGGAAAACAAGTCTTTATTGGCAATATGCCTTAAGGAATCAAAGAATCACTGGAAAAGTAAATGAAGTAAAATAACCTCAGTCGCTGTATCTCAGCGAACATGAAATACGTTTCCAGGGTATCCCAGAGGGTTGGATTACTACCGTATTTGGCTTATGCACAACAACATGCCAATTACTACACTGTGTCATATTCACATAATATTCTGATTCATCCTAAACCACAAAATATTCTTAACACTTTTCAGTAGTACCATGCTGATACTTTGTGAATTTTTCTGACATTCTTACAGATGTTTTGTGTTTTAATATCCATATCTGTATGCCATATTTTAATTTAGAAAAAAAGAGAAAAATGTTTTGGGAATTTACCTAAGTATTTTGAAGGAGAGGCAATGTGTCTGAATGATCACAGCAAACTTTTAGCATGGGTTTGAAATTTCTATCTCACTGTTTCCTCTACCTTAATAAAACACATGTTCACTTTGACCAGTGAATCTTTTGATTTCTTACAAGCTTGCACATACATGTATATGAATGTAATATTTCTTAAATTAGGTCACATGTACAAATAGTGTTTATGACTGCAATTAGCTCTGTCTTACCTCAATTGTTATCATTGCAGCAATTAAAACATACACTAATCATGAAGCACAAACCAAAGTTAAATAAGATAATACTATGTGCAGGAGATGGGAGGTCGGGAGAGAGACCTGGAACAGAGGAGGGAATCTTGACACTGTGGTCAGGATGTAATATATGAGAGAAGAAAAAAAAAGTGTATTGGCTTAAAAAACATGGAAAAATGCCATTTGGAAATCACATAATTCACAATTTAGGCTGTAAGGAACTTTAAATTTTAAAACATAAAAATACACCGAATTTTCCCAATCATTAGTGAAAATAATTAAAGTTCTTTGAAACGATGAATGTTTTGCTATTTGTGTAGACATTATAAAGACTGGAATTTATGTTTAATCCTGACATATTCCTTATAAAAATTTGCTTTCATCAAACCATGTGTGCAGGCTATATTTATTTGTCTGATATTACGATTGACATTGGTACCATGCCATTCTCTCTTTCTCTCTGTCTCTATTTCTCACTCTTAACTTCTCTCTACATTTCCTACTTACTCAATACACACATACATGCATGAATCGTGTCATGCATTTAGAGGAAGCTTGTATTTTAGGGAAGGGCAAGATTTCAACCACTGTCTATTTTAATGTATTTTTAAAAATTTCCATAGTAATACAATAATAGTATAACTATTTTCCCAGAACGTGTAAATGATCATCCTTCATGAATTATAGTGAAAACCTCATGGACAGAATTTTAACAAATTGTCTCATTATTTATAACACTGTTAATTTTTATGAATCTAAGAGACAACTCTTGACATACAAATAGAGTATAATTTATCTACTTTAAAAAAATAAGTGAAGCTACTCCATGTCCACATATTTTCAAGTAAACAAAATACTTGAAGAATACATCTGATGCTGTTGATGTTTTCTTGTTCTGTCTGTTATCTCTTCAATGGACTGTTTGTGCATATGGGTCATATAAAGCAACTTGAATTTGAGCAGAAACTCCAGGTAGGAAGAGGCAGGCAGTAACTTAAGCAAGGAAAAAGGAGGATGCTATAATTGGCTTGTTCTTCATACCTTGCTCAATGTGCCTTTTTTTCTTTGTTCTGTTTTGTTTTTTCACAGTTAAAAAAATAATTCATTATTTTAACTCAAAAATTTTAGTTGTACGTACAAGGACATTTTTGCTTTTTACATTTTTGGGGGAGGGGGGGTTGTTGTTGTTGTTTTTGTTTGTTTTTCTTTTTTATTCATTCAACTATGACTTTAATTTTCACCGTTTCAGAAAACTCTTCTCTTTCTTTTTAAAATGTATTATAGGAGATAAAAGATGGCATTGCTTCCTACACACCTTGTTTGATCAGTAGGACAGCAGTGACTATTCAGCAATATATGTACCGATCTGAGAACCATAAAACAACAGTAGGAGTATCCCACAGGTGAAAAGGCTCCAAATTGTGTGGAGAATGGTTGAGTGTGGCCTTTGGCCACCTTGGAGAAATACGGGAAGTCCAGGGTCCCCACTGAAATGAACGCACAGTCTCTGAAATCCCTGTCGCGCTGTGAGCCTTGGTTCGCAAAAATGTCAGAGTCTGTGGGTTCTAACACTGAGCAGACTCCACAGTCTGGGTCACATGATCTGATATCAGGTCACTCAGAAAACCCATCCACAGAAAGCTTCTGGGTGTCCACAGGACCAGCTGATGCCTAGGCCGGGGCCACATGCACAGGCGGGCCAGCACCTTCTGAATTTCTAGGGCACACAGCAAGCGTTGGCCTGCAAAATCACCAGCGTCTATCTGTGTGTTCCAGCACCGAGCTGACATCACAGACTGGAACACAAGTGGATCTGACCTCAGGTCATCCGGAAAGGCCACAGAAAGCTCTGGGTGTCCAAACAGCCACCAGGCACACCCTCTAACCAGAGGCATCAGAATGGGAAGAGGTCAGCATAAGAACACAAACAACCATCCCCAGGACAATCTGATATTACCAGAAACCAGCCGGTCCGCCACAACAACAAGCCCTGGAGTTACGAACACATTAGAGGCATGAGAAGGATTTCTTTTTGTTTTTTGTTTTTATTATTATTTATTCTTGTGTACATCTCAATGTTTATCCCATCTCTTGAGTCCTCCCATTCTTCCCTCCCTCCCATTTTCCCATTATTCCCCTCCCCTATGACTGTTCCTGAGGAAGATTACCTCCCCCTGTATATGCTCATAGGGTATAAAGTCTCTTCTTGGCAACCTGCTGTCCTTCCTCTGAGTGCCACCAGGTCTCCCCCTCCAGGGGACATGGTCAAATGTGAGGCACTAGAGTACGTGAGAAAGTCATATTCCACTCTCTACTCAACTGTGGAGAATGTTCTGACCATTGGCTAGATCTGGGAAGGGGTTTAAAGTTTACCGCCTGTATTGTCCTTGGCTGGTGCCTTAGTTAGAGCAGGACCCCTGGGCCCAAATCTGCCTATCATTGTGTTCTACTTGTAGGTTTCTAGGACCCTATGGATCCTTCTACTTTGCTATTCTCCCATGCTTCTCTCATCTGGAGTCCCAATAGGATGTCCTCCCCTCTGTCCCAGTTTCCTGGTAAGTGAAGGCTTCTGTGGAACATGCCCCTTGCGCTAGTATGCAGATATAAGTGAGTATATACCATTTGATTCTTTCTGCTTCTGGGTTAACTCACTCATTATGATCACTTCTAGCTCAATCCATTTATCCACAAATTTCAGGAATTCCTTGTTTTTAATAGCTGAGTAGTATTCCATAGTGTATATGTACCACAGTTTCTTTATCCATTCTTCTACTGATAGACACTTAGGCTGTTTCCATGTTCTGGCTATTATGAATAAGGCTGCTATGAACATGGTTGAGCAAATTTTCTTGTTGTGTGCTGGAGCATCTTCTGGGTATATTCCAAGGAGTGGAATAGCTGGGTCTTGAGGAAGCCCTATTCCCATTTTTCTGAGATAGCACCAGATAGATTCCCAAAGTGGCTGTACTAGTTTGCATTCCCACCAGCAATGAAGGAGTGTTCCTCTCTCCCCACATCCTCGCCAGCATGTGGTGTCCCTTGAGTTTTTGATCTTAGCCATTCTGATGGGTGTAAGATGGAATCTCAGAGTTGTTTTGATTTTCATTTCCCTGATGACTAAGGAGGTTGAGCATTTCTTTAAGTGTTTCTCAGCCATTTGATATTCCCCTGTTGAGAATTCTCTGTTTAGTTCCAAGCCCCATCCTCAATTGGGTTATTTGGTTTGGTGGTGTTTAATTTCTTGGAAGAAAGAATGTCAGAGTTAGAAGATATAACTGAAGAAATGGATGTAGCAATCAAAAAAATGTTAAATCTTAAAAGCTCCTGACAGAATATTCAAGAAGGCTGGGACACTAAAAAAAGACCAAACCTAAGAATCATATGGGTAGAAAAAACTGAAGACTACCAACAGCAAGGCCCAGATAATAATCTCAACAAAATCATAGAAGAAAACTTTGCTAATAAGGTTGGACTCATGGATGCTTTCTTTTCCTTTTTCTTTCTTTTGTTGCTATGGAGATAGGGTTTGAAAAGAAAGAAGGTAGAATATATAAATGTACAGGGATGATAGGACAAAAAGTAGATTATTGAGCGTACTCCTCAACTTAAGGCCTTGTTACTCACAAAAAAGGCAATTTTTAATACAATGGTATAGATTTTTGTATATTGATGCAAAATAAGTTTAATTTCGATACATTGGTATAGAATTCAAATTTAAGATTAGTCTTCACACATATTATAGATATTTCTACTTTACTATAAAGTATTGTACCCATACAACTCAATTATAATACAAGGTTTACTTCTAATACTTTGAAAGTGCTATTCTAGGTGGTTTAGCATAGTTAAGTAACACAAGCTAATTGTCAATTGATCAAATCATGGTCATGTCAATTACTAGTCTATTTTTATCACAAGAATATACAATCCCAGGTTTAACTGATAGGTATGATTCTATATATAGATAAAGTAAAATAGATAAGGTGTTCAAAAACCTCAGAGACCTAGAAAATCTGGCACTTAAAGATGTTTTTATTGGTTTAAAGATACTTTGACAATAAGACAGGTTAACTCCTGCCCACACCCAGCCTACCTCCGAGAGGATGATGAACCTCAGTGAACCTTATTGTAAAGATGGCTTGAAATGTGGCAAACAAACCACTGGGCAAAATGTTCTCATTTCTGCCACAGATAGAATTTTGCCTAAAAATTGCCAAGCCTGAATGCAGGCAGAGTTGATGGCCAATCTCTTCCTAGCAGGGTAAGCAAGTCCTTGTTGGTTCCTACCTCACATATATGTCCGTCAGATATACTGGGCCAGAAGTCTGAAGAAGATGCTCCAATATTAAAGAGAGTTTTGGGTGACCGATCAGGCCACTAGTTGTCTATTTCATTTTTTTTTTTTTTTTTTTTTTTTTTTTAGTAAACCTCTGGTTTACTAAGGTAATTTAAGGTTTATTCCTTCTCAAGTTTCTGATGGTGTTGAAGACCAGATAAATTAATTTCACAGTTAAGCTTAGTTGTTTGGGGGTAAGTTATTGTTAAGTGTAGATACATGTTTTAAGTTGATAGACATGAGATATGATAGATACTGATTTACATTCACAATTTTAGCCTCACCATGATAGCAAAGACTTTTTTTAAGGGTGTTAAATAAGAATAACCAAACAATATGAATGTAATAGTTATATAATTCCTGATTGTTTTGTGGTTCTTTTTGTTGCATGTAGTATATTGTATTTAGGTGTTAAAAACTGTAAATAAATAAATAAGTATATTGTAAAAATTATAACTTATTCATATTACATCCTGAATGTTATCACCTCGAATGGTCTCTCTCTCTCTCTCTCTCTCTCTCTCTCTCTCTCTCTCTCTCTCTCTCTCTCTCTCTCTCTCTCTCTCTTCTCCACCCCCCCCCATGTGTGTGTGTGTCTTTCTTTCTTTGTTACTCTTCTGCCCTATTCCCCTCCCCAAGACCTCTGACAGGGGTGTTTTCCTCCCCCACAGTCTTAACACAGTGTATCGGTTCTCAACTGGATACCTGTATCCCTTTCTTCTGTGTGCCCTCATGGTCTCTCTACCAAGAGGGAGGTGATCAAATCTGAAGCACAAGAGTCCATATCAGAGGCAGTCCCCACTCCCCCAACAACTTTGGAGGATAAGCTGGTCACTGGCTATATCTGTACAAGGGGTCTAGGTTTTCTGCATGCATTGTCCTTGGTTCCTGAACCCTCTGGGCCATTTTGTATTCACTTTGCTTTCCTGTTGTAGGCCCATTCTTCCTTACTGCCTAGTCCCAACCTCTGTCTATCTCCCACATATCCCTCTACTATTCCTCAGAAGAGGGGAGCCTCCTTCACATCCACACTGGTTCATCAAGTATATCCTCTTCCCCTTTGGCATAGGAAAACAGTCTTACTACGGGGAGGTGATTGAAAGCCGGCAAGAGGGTCTATGTCAGAGAAAGCCCCCACACCCATTAGTAGGGGACACACATAACCTTATCTCTGGTCCAAATATGCACATCCTCATGCCTATATTTTTATTGCCTGCATACACACACACACACACACACATACACACTGTGCACAAATAAGCTTCAAAATTAGAATCTAGAATATATTCAAAGTTGGAGGACTCTATTTATATTAACTTACAATGTTTTCTAATGTCTTTGAAAAGTTAATAAAATTCCTCTATTATATATGAAGAATAGACCATGTGAATTGGTATTAACATTGCTTACTTCTTTTAAACAACCTTAAAAAGTAATGAAATATTAAAAGTTTATATTTCAATTGACATATAGATATTAAGAGTCACTTAAATAAATTAAAGTAAAAGCCTTTCAAATTTTGCTACAGAAATAAATTTATCCTTAAGTGTTCAAGAGAAGCCATGCCTTAAATATGTTTTCAGACACCTAACTACGTTGTAATAAAAAATTGTATTAAATGTTTAAGTATATCAAAAAGTAACATGCAACACTTGAAGTTTTAAACTATTAACTATATCAAACATAAATAAAGAATTGTATATTATATCTCTGTAGTAAATCTAATTGAAGTGATTCTTTGAACAAATTTAATGAAATAATTTTATTACTATTATTTATTCTTTGAAAATTTTACAGGCAAATGTAATATCTTTTGACCATAATCACCCCCATCTTCTAACTCCTTATAGACCCAGCCCTGCATGCATGTCCCTCCCAACTTTATATCCTTTATTTTTTATTAAAAAGCCGAGTCCATCGAGTGCTGTGCATATGCACATAGCTATGGAGCGATTTAATGGAACAAGAGTTATAGATTTAAAACAAGGAGGCTCCCTCTTCCATCTATCAACTGCCAGCTATCACCGTGATCCTCATGTCCCCCTTCTCATTCGTGCTTTAGTTCTGACTTGTGTAATCTTCTGTACATCTTGGGGAAGCAGTCACAGCTACTAGCTTTCTCATGTGCAGGAGACAGTGATTCTCAGCTGTCTTTGCCAACTTCTGACTCTTGTCAACTTTCTTTTATCTCATCCATAATGTTTCCTAACCTTTCCTTGGGTTGGAGGTGGTCAGGGACTAATAGACATGTCCACTTAGAGACCAGCACTCTACAGTATCTTAATGTCTTTACTTGACCCCTGATAACTTATTTATTCACTGTCCCCTACAGTAAAAGGTAGCTAATGTTCACATCTTTATAATTTGGTTCATAAGCAGAACTGTTTCTATACCTTAGTACTGTATTGCACATATTTAATCAAGGACTATGATGGCTTGGTTATTCTAATCAGTTATTGGTGATCATGCCTTCCTTTTTTAAAATTTGCATTAGATGGACAGAATTTTTTATGTTTACAGACAGATTATGTAATGTCAGTTTTTAGAAAATTAGTCACCCAAAATTACAACTTTTGTTAATCTATGAACAATCTGAAAGACCTAATATCTAAAGTGTATCTTCTAGTGCATCAAAGGTTTGCCACTGCATTTAAGTCTTTTAAAACTATGCAGCAACCCCTGGGCCCAAATCTGCCTATCATATTGTTCTACTTGTAGATTTCTAGGACTCTCTGTATCCTTTTATTTTGCTATTCTCCCATGCGTCTCTCATTTAGAGTCCCAATAGGATGTCCTCCCCTCTGTCCCAGTTTCCTGGTAAGTGAAGGCTTTCGTGAGACATGCCCCTTACTCCTTGGAATGTACCCAGAAGATGCTCCAGCACACAACAAGAAAATTTGCTCAACCATGTTCATAGCAGCCTCAAACTAAGGCACCAGCCAAGGACAATACAGGAGGTAAACTTTAAACCCCTACCCAGATCTAGCCAATGGTCAGAACATTCTCCACAGTTGAGTAGAGAGTGGGATATGACTTTCTCATGTACTCTGGTGCCTCACATTTGACCATGTCCCCTGGAGGGGGAGACCTGGTGGCCCTCAGATGAAGGATAACAGGTTACCAAGAAGAGACTTGATACCCTATGAGCATATAGAGGGGGAGGAAATCCCCCTCAGGAACAGTCATACGGGAGGGGAATAATGGGAAAATGGGAGGGAGGGAAGAACGGGAGGATACAAGGGATGGAATAACCATTGAGATGTAACAAGAATAAATTAATAAAAAAAAAACTATGCAGCAAAACTTTGTACATTCCAGTGTTTCAGAGCCACATGCCTTTTGCTAAAACTATTTTCCATTTTTGATGTTGTATATAAATAAAATTAAGTCCTGCTCAGCAAATGACATTTGGCTGAACTGCTCAGCACCTGTCAAGGTAGCAAGCAGTAAGTGCTTACATTAGCTGAGTCAGGACAGGCTAAAATCCTTGTATGATATTTATTTTTACTGCAGGCCTCAAGCTTTCCCCTTTCCTTCCATCTGATGTTACTGTGCTATTCCTCCCACAGGAAATGACCCTGCTTTGTACATGCTTGAGTGAGTAATAAAAAATAATTTCTAGTGACTGTTGCCTGTTAAGTGTTTTATTTTTTTTTACAATTCTGTTCTTTTAAAAGGTGAAGGGATAGTGTAGCAAGCAAGTAGCTGATCAAACAGGAATAAATGACACTGCAACACCTTTTAGTGAAAATCTTATTAAATCTTATTTTCTGTTTGTTTTGTAAGCATGGGGTGGTTGGAATGCGAATGGTCCTAACAGGATAATATATTTTCATGGCTAGTCCTCAGTTGCTAAACTCTTTAGGAAGGGTTGCAGACATTGCTTTGTTGAGGAGATGTGGCCTTGCTGGAAGTGTATTACTAGAGGTGTCATTTAAGGTTCCAAAACCACACCAGGGGAAGAGGGACCAGTCTCCTAATCTGCCTGCTGCCTATGGAGCTGGGTATAATCTCTCAGCCCTAAGCCTGTCTATCTGTGCCATACTTCCTGCCATGATAACAGAATAATACTCTGAAATTGTAAACAAGCTCTCAATTAAATATTTTCCATTGTAAGAGTTGCCTTAGTCATGTAGTCATGTTCACTAGAAGAAAATTAAGACCAAGACTATGAACGTTCATAGTATAAATAAGTTTATACATTAGTTCCAAACTGTTTGGTAGATTTTTTTTTTTTTTAGGAAGGTCTCTGGTAAATAGTCTGATGTGAGTTTGTGAGATAGCTTACCAGATAAAGCTTAACACCATATGTAAAAATCTGAATTCTGGAAAAACAGCTCACAGAAGCTATACTATGACTGCCAGACACAGGCGATTGTATGTGTAAGACAACACACACTCGCTCAGGCATGTGTGAAACAGCACATACAGGCACACACATTCATGAATGCTTGTGCACACACACCACAAACACAGGCATTAACGCATACATGCACTCGTGCACACAGGCACTAAATAAATATATAATTACAGTAAAAATAGTTATGTTGCTTGAGACTAAAGAGAGTTTCATGTTTTTAGTTACAAATATTACATCATCTTTAGTTTTATTCTAACTCTATAGGGAGATGTAGCCAGCAACATGCTGAACAGAAACAGATTTGACATATTTGTGTTACTCACAATTATAAGGGAATATGTTTTAATATTTTGCTATTACAAATGATCATACGTTAAAATATAATTGCTTTCTCTGGTGTCTACCTGTCTTTCTCTCTTTGTCACTCATCCACTTATATTTTAGCACCTTTTAAAATTTAGCAGTGAAAATTTCCAACTAGAGTTGATTTGTTAACAGTTTAAATATTGCCTTGCATGGATTTTTTTTGTTACTTGAAATGATTTACTCCTCTCTATTCACTTACATATTGAGTTACCTTCCACTGTATTTATACCATTTCAACCCCCTTCCTTTACCTTCTTCAACTACTGCCATGTCTTCTTCCTTTCCACTCATGACTTCTTTTTATAGTGATTATTACATATATAAAAATATGCACGTATACAACCTCTGTGGTTCCTTTAGGTTTTCATATGAATTTTGAATATGTTCTTTGGGCTGGCTACTTTTATGCACCTTGGTTTATTTTCTAGAAATGATTTTCATGATAGTTTATTTAGCGCTGGAATCTAAATTCAATAGATAGTGAAGTTGATATTAAAATGAAATATCAAATTTTATGTCATAGCTTTTAAAATCCTTATTTGTTTTCCTGCTTAGCGCACAATTTTCTTTAAGACATCTTTATAGACTCTTCATTTTAAACATGCTTTTGGTTGCTGACTATTATTTTTATAATTTCCTCACCTACAGCTTCCTCATTCAGATTTTTGGCTTAGAGATAGTTTTTTGTCGTTTTCCTTTTTTATTTTAGTGCCTCTTCAGTTTGGAGTCTTGTCTTCTGCTCATGACCCCCTAAATTTGTAAATTTTATTTACCCAGTCACTTTGGATTTTTTACTACCCTAGATATTTATATTGATCTTAATTTGCTGATGAAGTTATTCTTATAATATGATTTTATTGTACCCCTACCAGCCTACACTTTTATATATTGATTTCTCAGCTGAGAAAATGTACATCCTATGCTCAATTTCATTCACTCATTCATATACCTGTGTATCTATCCATATGTATACAATTACCCTTTACTGATCAAATTATTATACATTTCATTTCAATTAGCCCTTGAGAATAATTTTCTTTGTCCTTTTTCCTTTGAACTGTTGTTCTCCCTGAAAAATAGATTTTTCCAGAAAAATAAAGATCAAACCACCATACAAACACATACTAGGAGTCTGTCTTTGATACTTTTTTTTTTTCAGTTGGCAAAGATCTCACCTCTTGCTTGCCACAGAATTTCATGCTTGCTGCACAAATTTCCTTCTTCCCTAAGCAATCATACAAAATGCCTCATTATTTAAGCAAAGCTTTGTGCTGAGAAAATTTTCAGTAACTATTATCAGATGGTGATAAAAATGTAAAGACTCATAGCTTATACATCATCTATAGAATTTATGCATATCATTGTGAATTTAAGAGAAAGAAATACTGCAAGGGATATGTGAAATAGCCCGTTCTTTTAATTTTTATATAGGCCATATATAATTAATAGAATGGTCACAATGAAAGGGTTTCTGAGCTATATGCAGCTCAAAGACTGGAAATATAAAAATACATAAAGTTATGCTAACTACTTGAACTTGCTAAAGACTTTATACCTAAAGATACTGTCATTTTCTTTTCACAAAATTATTTATAATTCTGTGAAATGAGAAGGACATGGCAATGTTTTGTATGTTTCTTGTGGTGTGTTCAAATTTTCAGTGTCTTGGTTAAATACTTCCCCTTTTGTGGATTTTTGTATACTATTATTGCCTTTTTGTAAAATTCACATTAATTATAATTTTCTAAATGTAAGTTACATTAGAATATATTTTATTCCCACATTACACTAACTCCTAAATCATCATGTTCCTTTTTATATATAGAACTGCAAAAGATTATCATTCATTTCTCAGAAAACAGCATTTGATGGTTCTACAAATTAAACTATATTTTCAATATTTTCCTCTGATAATAATAAGATTAGGATGTAGCTAGTTTCTATAATAGTATTATCAAGATCTAATTTTCTGTAGAGGTATTTCCAAAGGAAGCAAATACAAATTAGTTCCAACACAAAAATTCAATCAGCTACATAAAAACATCATGCCAGGCTGATAGTTCACCTTCTGTTTGGCCTGTTTTGCACCTTGTTGGTCTGAAATCTGAACTGTCAGCACTCTAGCATGGGCTATTTTACAGTTTATAGCACAATCCTGAATTTACCATATTATACAGTTACATCACTTCTACCTCTTCAAAAACATTCATTTTTATTACTAAACAGTAAAGCTTTTCAAGTGTAGAGGACATCATGAGATTTGCTGGATAAATTAACTCCCTTGCAAATGGCATGAGAAATGTCACATTTTATGAATCATAGTTAACTAGATCTAACAAATGATGTGCCACCCCTTTCACAGTGCATTATCGGCACAGTCTATCTGAATGTAGTGCAAGGATTTATTATTAAATTTTAAAATATCAGCAAAAAATATCTCTTCTGACCTTTTTCGAAGTGATATCTTCAAGATTCCTTCAAACACCATTAGTATCTACAATGATTCTTATATGATATAGATAAAGGGATGCTGAAAGTTCTAGTGTGACAATTTTTTCAACTTTTATTTGTATTTTATCTTCTCTTCATTTACAGGGATCTTCTACATGTTAAAATTTACTCTAAGTGACAGTGAAAAAATCACCCAAAGATTTCAGAATATACTACTGCATATTAAACATTTTGTGTATGTAAGATACTTTATAAATGTAAGGCAGAAAAAGTTATTATAACTGTGTACATTAATTTTTTTTTGAAATCATTCTTTATCAAATAGTTATGTTAGCTGACAACTTTGAAAATGTATATAGTGCACTATGCTTACTCTCTTCTTTGTACTTGCTCACTCATCTCCTCTTGTGTATACCAGTAACTTTCCAAAAATTCTGACTGTTTTCTGTTTAGTTTTGAGACACGTTAGTTTAAACAAGCCCATCTGTTTGTGCTTGGTCACTGGGTTGCAACTATCCTTCAAGACTAATAGGGTCATTGTTGAGCATGCAAATGAAAATATAATTACCCTTCATCTCCTTGGATATATCAGTAATAAACAGTTCTGATGTAAAATGCATGGCTCTCTGATGCCCTACTCAACCCTTGGCAATTTTTATACAAACAAAGTAGAGGTGTTTGGTCTGATGAAAATGACTGTCTTGCCCGAAAGATTGCTTTTCATAGCTCCTCTCCGTAATTACCCTCTGCCTCGTACATTGGTTTAGTCCTGTCTTCTGCCTTCTCTCAGGAGTCTTAGATGAGTTGGTATAAATGTCTTATATATGGTGGAGAACTCATTTATCACTTATTCTTACTCCCTTGTATAGCCATAAATGTATTCATTCACCATTTCTAACTGGTAAAATAACAGGCATTAGCATTGGTCTTTGTTTAAATATAAATATATACGTGGAAGTTTGATGCTTTGTCTATTTGCATAAAACTATTGAATCCTTCATATATGTGTTTAATGTGTAGATTTTTGGCCATGTTTAAAAGTCCAGGAATAGATTTCCTCTTCGAAATTGGGTCTCAAATGTAATCAGCAGAAGTTGGTTACCCTGATAACAGTAATGGTGTTATAACACTGAAAAACAACAACAACACAACATAGAAGTTTTTACCTTAATGTCATTAATAATTAACTAAAAGAAATTAATAATTTAAGAAAAAGTGTGTAGAAAAAATTCTTCCTATTTGATAGCATCAGCATTCTTTTTATTTACTATTTAATAAAATAATTAATAATAAAATTATTAGGGTTCCACTTATAAATATATTGTGCCATAGTTATATGATACCTTTTATGCTACAAGCACTCTCCTTGTGACAGAAATAAAATAAAATAATAATAACAAATAATACAAATAACAAACTCAATATATACACAATGAATACTGTGAAATATAGTTTATATTGTGCTCATTAAATTACATTGTTCTATACCTAAAGAAAGCCTGATATTTTATTTTATATTCTGGATGATACAGATACCCTTATCCCTTTATTACTGCGATAATTATTTTGCAATTTATATTTACTTATCTGCATCTGTGTATAGTAGTGATACAAGTATGTTGGTATATGCAAAATTACAAAAAGATTAATATTCTGGACCTGGAATTACAAGCAGCTTTAAGCATCCTAGTGTTGGTGGTATGAAGAAAATTCAAGTCTTCTAGAAGAGCTTCAAGCATTCTATTTCTTAATTATAATTTTAAATTAAAGTATAATTGCATCATTACCCAATTCTCTTTTCTCCTCTAACACTTGTTATCTAGTCTCATTTTCTCTTATTCAAATTCATTCTATTTATTTGCTGTTTTGTTGTTACACATACAAACACACACACACACTCACATACCCACACATTCACAAAATGTTGCTTGTACATCATCAAAGATGACAACTTGGTGTAGGTAACAAAGTCTTTTGCCTGGACAACACTTTTTCTCCCTCTCAACCTGTAGTTCCTCATCTAGGGTTGAGATTCCATGACATTTCTCCCTTCTGAGTTACAATCTATATCGTTGTTGTTGACATTGTTTGGCTATTGTTTAGTCGTCCATGTTGATGAGACCTCTTTGGTGTAGCTGTTTTGACATATTTAGTAAACAAAATCTCAGCTGATTTTCTGATTATGTGCCTCTTAGACTCTTCCAGGCACCTCTTCTTCAATGGTCACTGAGCCTTAGGCATAGGAATTAGGTTGTAGATGTACCAGTAGGGGCTAGGCATCAAACATGCACTTATTCTTGCAGCAAGATTTCTTAACCACTGAACCACCTTCCTATATTCTATATTTACTTTAACAGATATCCAAATGTGTGTAACAACACAACACATTCAAGAAACAATCATCACTACTGAATTCCATGTGCTGTGAATGAATCTTACCTTTACAATTGAATGATACATTTCTTTGTAATATCTTGGAATATATTTTTGAATGAAGCTTCATTGTTAAAGCAAAAACAAAGCACATTAGTTGTAGGTTAATAAACTAAAATAAGTCATTATGCAAACTGTACACGAGCTTAAACATTATGCTAGATTTTTCATTTTAGCAGAGGAGACCTTTAATTTCAACTAAGAACCTTGTACAGTTACTGGGTTTATTGGACTAAGTTGTCTATGCACATTCTTTTGAAAAAAAAAAAGGGTTGCTAGTCATAGAAATAACAACCATAGTAATTTGTTTTAGTTTTCTTATGACCTTTTTTAATGGTTACAATTTATCTTCCCTGATGATTTTCATGCTGCAGAAAGAGATGGGGAGAAGTAGCAATTATGCAGTCCTTTCAGTACAAAATGTTGCCTTGCTGAGTTGGTAAGCTGTAGCATCTGATGTTACATGGACACATACAGCATTTGTGATTTTCTCTTGGTTATTGATCTAAAGAAGTGTTTCTTAATCTATGGGTAATGACCTCTTTGGGGGTCAAATAACCCTTTCCGAGGGTTGCATATTTGATATTATGCATATCAGATATTTAATTTCCACTATGATTTGTAACACTAACAAAATAAAAATTACAAAGTAACCACAAAAATAACTTTATGGTTGAGAGTTGTCACAATATGAGGGATTGTATTAAAGGGTCACAACATTGGGAACGTTGAGAACCACCAGCCTAAAACTAATTAACATAATGTGTTCTTAGTATCTTATAGACAGAAATTGTATTTTAAAACCTAGTGTTTTAAACTAGGATGAATGACAACAAAGCCAATTTCTTCCACAATTTAGCACCTTGAAACATGCTAACTACATACTTTGAACCTATATAAAGGATAAGTTAAGATATGAAAAACAGCCTTGATTGTTATTGGTAACTTCACAATTATATTGTCCTTATTTCTTCATTATTGTTTTTACCTCTCATTTTCCTTTTTACTTTCATTAATTTTAAACCTTTTTATTTCTGTATGTGTCCAATTCAGAAAAATATACTCCTTCATGTGACTTATGCAATGGAAAAATTTCTCTCATTTGAATTAATCCTAATCAGATCTATTTCAGCAGGCATATTTTGAAGAGAGTTTGCTTAATCTGTCACATATTAATGCTGTCAAGAAAGGTATCAATTCACCAAATGATTATTTCCATATATGAAGCATAAGGCATATAGAGGACATATTTGAAATTAAATATATTCTAACACTTATGTAAGATAAAAACTAAGAATTGGCCATTGAATTTATCAATGTTTTAATTATCAACAAAGTGTTCTCCTTTCTGTGTGTTGTGATATATTATTTTGCAATAAATGATTGGCAGAGCTTATTATAGAAAAAAGAGATGATGTGAAAAAATTGATGGAGAAAGTTGAAAGATAAGATAGATACATGGAAGGAAAAGAGCCATTGGGGGAAAAATAGTGGAAGAGATAGAGTGTGATCAGGGAGGAGGGAGCAATTGAGTTGTTAAATAGAATGACTATTAATAACAAGAGCTAATAAGTTTGATGCATTAGAGACCATATAGATGTCTTTCTGCCATCTATTAGGTATTGATTTTGAATTAACACTGATATCAGGAGAACTTAAGAAATAGTTTAGCCCTCCTATTGAAGTTGGAACTTCTGAAAGCATACAAGTCTCAAAGCATGTATATGAGATTATATTAAAATTAATCTTTTTTTCAAGGAAAGGGGCTAACAAGAGTGGCATCAGGACCCCAGGAAGGACAGGGAAGCAAATGTAATAGGATCTATAATGTGAAATCCCTAAAGAATCAATGAAAATGTTGTGTTCAAAATATACAAAACAATAGAGATGTTTAGTAAACTATGGATGGGAGAAGACATTATAACTGAGCCATTTAAAAAGATTAGATAATCAGTAGGCAGTAAAATATTGATAAATCTGAGAAAATGGATGACAAGAAGATGAAAATGTGGGCCCAGGGGTCTCTCTCAAACTAAGGCACCAGCCAAGGACAATACAGAAGGTAAACTTTAAACCCCTTCCCAGATCTAGCCAATAGTCAGAACATTCTCCACAGTTGAGTGGAGAGTGTGATATGACTTTCTCACGTACTCTGGTGCCTCACATTTGACTATGTCCCCTGGAGGGGGAGACCTGTTAGCACTCAGAGGAAGGACAGCAGGTTGCCAAGAAGAGACTTGATACCCTATGAGCATATACAGGGGGAGGTAATCCCCCTCAGGAACAGTCATAGGGGAGGGGAATAATGGGAAAATGGGAGAGAGGGAAGAATGGGAGGACACAAGGGATGGGATAAACATTGAGATGTAACAAGAATAAATTAATAAAAAAATTTTTAAAATAGAAGATGAAAATGGATGAAAAAATTGTAGTATTTTTCTGTAAGTGGAAGAAGAAAAATAAGATGAGAATATATGTGATCCATGCATATGAATATAATCTCTCAAAGAAACATTCACACACACTAACACAGTGCACATCCACATCCACATATATGCACATTATTTTTAAAATTTATTTAATACAGTTTATTCATATTACATCCCAATTGTTATCTCCAAGCTTGTATCTTCCCATTTCCACCCTTCTTTCCTCTTCTGCCCTATTCTCCTCCCCTAGACCTCTTACTCGGATGGAGGGACCCTCCCCCACCATCTGACTAGAGCCTATGAGCTCTCATCTGGACAGCCTACATCTCCATCCTCGGTGTCCCTGAAAGGCTCTCCTGCCAAGGGGCAGTGATCAAATGGCAGGTACCAGAGTTCATGTCAGAGTCAGTCTCCACTCTGCCCTACCCCTTCCCCACATGGAGAATGAGTAATCCAAGGGCTGTGTCTGACCAGGGAGTCTAGGCTTTCTGCATGCATTGTCCTTGGTTAGTGCATTTGTGCAGGACCCCTAGGTCCAGATCTTCTAGCCTGGGTAGTCTCCCAGTGGGGCTCCTGAAACCTTTGGTTCCTTCCATTCCCTCACTCTTCCATACCACTCTCAGCACTCTGGCTTTGCCCAAAGTCCAACTGTGAATCTCAGCATTTGTCCAGACCCTCTGCTGGGTAGAGTCTCTCAGAAGGCATCTATGCTGGGCTAATATCTACTTAGAAGTATACCATGCATGACTTTCTGGATCCAGGTTACTTCACTCAGTATTATCTTTTCTATTTCCATTCGGTTGCCTACAAATTTCAAGATTTCTTTACATAATGCAGAAGCCATTTATTAGGCATCTCATATATTAATAAATGAAAATCAATAGCCTGCAGACCTGAAGTGATGGCTCAGTGGGTAAGTTAATCACTGCAAACACTTGCATAAGTCCCTGACTTTGAATCCCTACAAACCAAATAAGTAGACACTGTAGAGAACACATCTATGATCACATGGTCCTCTTCTGAGGTAGGAAGTGAAGACAGGAGAATCTCTGTTAATTGCAAGGCCAGCCAAACTGGTGGACATGGATGTACAAACAACAAAATGGCCTTGTCTACAACAAGAGAGAAAGTGATCAATGACATAATTTTGTCCTGGAACCTCTACGCTTGTGTTGTGGCACATGCACACACACACACACACACACACACACACACACACACACACACACACACACACACAAACATACACACACTTATATACATCTAACGTGCAGTGTATATTCATTTTCATACACACACACAATCAAACAAAAGCAGAGAAATCATAGAACACAAATCTTGAAATTCCTTTGTATTTTAATATATGGAGTGTAGCAGGATTTCCCTAGACCTTCCAGCCGTTATAAAAAGACACAGACTCTTGCTCCTATTTAAAAACCCTCGGCTGGCTCATCCTGACAATTCTAGCCCCCAAACTGCCATAGGGCTAGTTTTTTACCTCTCTCTTCTCTTCACATCTTTTCACCCTCATGTTCACTGGCAAATCTCCTACTCTTCCTTCTCCCAGCATCCCTTTTTCTGCCCAGAAGTTCTGGCTTCCACTTCTTGAGAAGGTATAGGCCATTAGATCCTTATTGCAGCCAATACTGGAGTGAGGAAGGATAAATATTTACAAAATGTGAGACCAATGATGGACCATGTAAATAACAATACAAAGAACCACCTAGTATTTAGCTCTCTGTAGGCACTGAATTAACAATTGAATATACATAGATACACCTTCCCACAGTGCACCCCAATAATAGTCTATTGCTACAAACATCGATGGAGAATTTATCCAGAAATTAAAACTGCTTCTGCAGAACAGAAAGGACATTGATACTATTTAAAATATTACTCCCAATATCTGTTAGTGTGGGAAAAAAACAAGAAAGAAAAAGATAAAAAAAAGAAAGAGAGAAACAAAGAAAGAAGTAACTATTCTGCTGCAGCTATTATTGAAATGGTAACTACTTGGGATTTTCTTTTTAATCTATGGAAGTAGCAGAGTCATTCAAAAGACTTGAGCTTAAAGACAGAATGTACAAATGTTTGAATTATTTCTTTTGTGACCATAAGATGTCAAAATACGGCACTTGTTGTATTTGCTTGTTTATGAATTGTTGTTCCGTGTTCAGTCATAACATCCTTTTCAATATATTTATTATATTGTAGATTGCTCAAAGTGTACATAGCATTAAGTGAAGGCAATTGAAGAGTTCAGAGTGAGACTTTTATCTTTTCTGCCCAGTGCTGATAGGAATTTTTTTCTATAATGTTCCAAGTTTGCTGTCTCTTTTGTAAGCAGTTTAAAGGAGAAATAGAGATTTATATATTACCAAAGGTAAATGAATCAATTCTATTTGCTATTTCCTAATATTAAAAATTTTGTGTGAGACTTCTTTCAGAAAATTACAATTCTGATAACCAATTTTGTTAAATACATTTTCTGTTTGATGATTTTGAATCATTTCATACTTTGGTGTCAGATGTGTGTTTGAAAGTCAGGAAGCAACAATAAAATTAAAAGGCCAAGGCACTCTCCTTTGTTTGTAATGTCTTTGTTATAAACTGTAACTTCTAATCTTTTTGATTTCACATTTCTAACCTTGAACTAAAAACAAAGGGAATTGAGAAATGAATTGGCGCATCCATGTTATTTTAGGCACATACCACGGGTTCTCAGTAAGTTTCACAAAAGACATGTTAGTTCTCTGTGTACGTTGCTTGCTCCTCATTTCTAGATATTTCTCAGCTCTGCATCCATGTTGTTCTCTTTTTCAAATTCACTTTCTAGAAGATTAGCCTGCCATTAAACAAAACAGAAACATTTATTCTATAATTTGTATAGGAATGATGCATTAGAAATGAAATAGGTCTGTATTTTCACGTGTGTGTGTTTGTGTTGTATGCACCATTGTGAGCACACATCTGTAAGGGTAGGGAGCCTTTATTTTAGGATAATTATAATTTTGAAGTGACATAGTTTTTTAAGTTGAAAATAACACTAAGTGTGTTACAATTCCTTCCAATGTCTTAGTAAAAGCCTTTAACATGCAAATATGACTTTGAATTCTAATTCTGAAAATCTGCCATTTGTAGTCATTAAGGAGTCATTTTGCTGTTTTGTATCAGTGCCCTCTTTAATGAGATATATTAAGAAGCTCAGTTCAGAAGACAGTCATGTACACACACACACACACACACACACACACGCATGCATGTATATAAATTACAAGTGATATTTTCTGCTACTCAATGAACATTTTGGAAATATAACTATTTGATAAACAGCAGCAATAGCAAAAGAGATAGTAACATAATTCTGTGTGTTCCTAAGAAGTTAGGAAACGATTAGATGAATATAACAAGTAGCTCCAAATATTTGTGTGGAATAGAGTCTTGTTTGAAATTAAATTCTTAAAGGACTATAACATCACTTATAACATATATATATAAATATTTTATAGTTTACTTTAGCACTCAGGATGCCATGGATCAGCACTTCATAAGAAAACACATTTGCCTTAAAATGCAGTCGATAAAGAGGATATATATACACACGCACACACACACACACACACACGCACGCACGCACACACACACATATATATATATATATATATATATAGATTGCAAAAAAATATATCTATTTTGAAGATATTTTGAGAAACTATCAATCTCCTAATAATGAATTTGAGTAGTAGGCTCATACATTAATAAATGACATAGCAGGCTAATGCAGTAATAGTCTTCGTTGGAAGTTGGAATGGAAAGACAAATTTTAAAAAATCTGTGAAAATCCTAGCTTCTGGACAAAAAGTATTTTGGAAGCCAAGATTAGGAAGTTGAGCATGAACAAGGGTTTTGTGGATGGCCAAAGTAGAGACATAAAAAAAAAATTTAAAAAAAGAAAGCAATATAAAAAACAACTTTTAAAATGACGAAAGAACATTTAGGTGGTACAACATTGAGAGCAATTTAATTATATGCAACAAATTAGAGAGTCATTTGACATGACTTTGAAAAGGTAATGAGAATAAATAAAAGTTAAATTACTTTATTTAATTTTATTAAAATGGGAAGTCACTAAGTACCTTTAAGCAGGTGACTGAAAAGTGTAATTCCCATGCATCTTCAAGAGAATGTTTTTCAGTAGGCAGAGACAATTCTATAATACCATACCTGGCCAAGATGCAAAGTTGTAGAGCCCAGCTTGAATGATACATTTCAAACACAACTCTCAAACCTAACATTCAGCAATAACTGTGGCAGGGAGAGTAGGATGATTATAAGAGGCAGGCTACCACAAAGAGGATGATGAGCATCAAAGAACCTCCTCATAGAGATGGCTTCAAATGTTGAAAACAAGCCACTGGGCAAAACGTCCTCATTTCTACCACAGACAGAATTCTGCCTAACAGGGGGCAGGATTGGGCAGAGTCAATAAGCTAACTCTGCTGAGACAGGGTAAGCAAGTCCTCAATAGCTCTTGCCTCACAAATATGTCTGTTAGATATATTGGGCCAGAGGCTAAAAATGATGTTCCAACATTATAGAGAGTTTTGGGTAACTGGTCAGGTAGAAAACTGTGTCATCTCATTGAAAAGCTACTAACCTGCACTCCCAGCATACTCAGGTAATCAAGTTCATTCCTTCTCAAGTCTCTGACGGAGTTGAAGACCAGGTAGCTTAGTTTTACAATTAAGCTTAGTTGTTTAAGGATTAAGATGTTTTAGGTCTAGATATATGTTTTAAGTAGATAATGACAAGATGTAGTGGAGATTGATTTACATTCAGAATTTTAGATGCACCAAGATGGGAAGGATGTTTTCTTCAAGGCTGTCAAATACAAATAGTAAAAACACTGAGGATGCAACATTTATATAATTCTTGATTGTGTCATGGTTCTTCTTGCTTTAGGTAATCTATTGTATGTATGTGGAATAATATAAATATATATGCAAAAATTTTAAAATTTGTTTTTAAAAAAGAATCAGCAGAAAAGGAAACTTGTGAGATTTTTGTCTCCTTGAATATCCAAAAGACCATCACATAGAGTCTCACCAATATGGCTGCCAAAACAGGAATTGAATAAAAGCACCACCAGCAGACATCATAATATGTAACTGGGAAAACTCATGCTTCCTAGACCATAGGAAAAGTGCTACGGGTGACTACGAAATGCCAAAATAGGGAGAAATAGCTTTCCATAGGGAGGGCACCTGTTGAGTATTCAAGACCAATGATCACCCTAAAAATTTATACATAATGGGAACATTATATAGATGTTTTATTTAGTGAAAAAAATGAGAGCATGAATTTGAAAAGAAGCATGGAGTGGTAAATGGGAGGGGATGGAGAAAGGAAAGGGATAAGGAAATGATTTAATATAATTATAAACTAAAAAAAAAAATAAATATATGATGGAAAATTATTCCAAACAAGCAATTTTCAGGAAGTGCAGTGTTTCCTCTTCTGTTTCTATTCTTCCTTTCACCATGTCCAGAACACATAAGATAGGGGTACATCTTATATTTCATTTCTTTTTGTTTTGTCTTCTTAAAGATTTATGAGCTATACTGGTTCATTTGCGTCAATTTGTCAGAAACTAGAGCCAGTATGGAGAAGCGGACCTCAACTGAGGATTACCCCCATCAATTGGCCTGTGCTGTATTTTATTGATTTCTAGATGAGATGAGAGGACATAATACCATTCCTGGGAAACTGGTCCTAGACTGTATAAGACTGAAAGGTGAACAAGCCATGGAAAGCAAGCCTGTAAGCAGCATTCCTATGTGTTTTGACCTCAGACCCTCTCTCCATGTCCTAGCTTTGAGTTTCTGATTTAATTTCGCTGATCATAGACTGTGACTTATAAATAGAAGTACATATTTTTTCTCCCCAACAAAAGAACGAAACAAATTGAAAACCGAAACAACAACAAATACAAGTAGGCTGTGATACTCTTGGCTGTCACTGCCATCATTTCTCTCTGGTTTATACTGATCAAAGAACCTCACTTATATGAAAGCCAAAATTATCCTTCTCCAAGTGGAGCACAGTTGTTTACAAGACCAGGAAATAAATCTGGATTTGTCCACCTTTACAATTCAGGAAAAATTTACCCTTAATGAACTAGCTTTGTTTTAAGACAAGGGAGCCTGGGGCATGACTGCAGTATAGGTTTTTCTCTGATCAGAGAAAACAATATACATATGATCTAGTATGTATACAAGAATCAAATGTGTAACACACATTATCATAATTTGTAAAGCTAATGTTTTTTGTATCTGCAATATTTTCTTCAATATTACTTATCATCTAATACAGATGTCAAAAATCGGCAAATATTAGAATGATGCATTATGCTTGCTGGTATCTTGTGAATTCAACAAAAATATTTGAATTTTTGTGGTTGTTATCCTCTTTTGCAAAATATCAATTAGAAAGCAGCAACAGTAAATCTGAAATGCAAGTCCAGCTTTACCTGTTGGCCAGTATGGGCTTTTGCTGCCTCCTCTGATGAATGAATGAATCATGACAGTCGCCTTCACTCAGTCCCCAGTGTCAGCCTCATTCATACAGGCCCCTTGAGCAACTTATCTAGAGACAGATATTAAAAATTACTAAATCTCTTGCAAAGGAAGCCTTGATGTACACTTTGTGTTAAAAAAACACTTTTGATTTACATATGACAGAATTTTGCATAAACTTTGTTCTAGATTATTCATTTCTAATAGTGTGTGTGTGTGTGTGTGTGTGTGTGTGTGTGTGTGTGTGATATGTTTGCCTGTGTGTCTGAGATCCAGCGTAGTCACTCTTTGCCTTCTTTCTATGAAATGGTCTCTCACTGCTCCTTGAGCTGGACTGGTAACCAACAAGCTCAGTAAAGAACATATCTCCATTCAAGTACAGTACTCAGATAATGGGCTCCTGGGAACCCATGCCCATTTATAAAATTGATACTGAGGATTTGAACTAAGTTCTTTACCCTTCTATGTTATGGGCTATACTTTCAGAGAAATCTTCCGAGTTCTTTGAATATAATTACTTCACCATTTTTATGTGCCTCACATTAATAAGAATTTATTATATATCACTTGTTATATTTATAAATTACAAATTCAGTAAAGATACAACCTCCAGTCTACTGTGGATTGATATAGTAGCCTGATTTCCCAGATTTGAAAATTTAAGTTCATTCATTAATGTTTTCTTTGATAAAAATAAAAACTGCTAAATTTAGTTCCCAGAAGATAATTAATTTAGTGACATAGTAAAAGCATTAAAGCCCTAGGGCTAATCTTGGCTTGACAACAGTTATTTGATTTGCAATTATATTTTCCTTCTAAGAATAATAGCCCTAGAATTTGATACTTTGTCATTAGATATAATAATGCCATTTACACTCTTTCTTAGTTCAATAAAAACTTTCCAACTTTTAAATGCCGTACTAGATACCTAGAGAATGTGCTAAATAAAATTTCCCAAAAGACTTAAGATCCAGTTAAGGAAATAGAAAATAATAATAAAAAAAAATGGAAGTAAGATGTATCAGGTAATCTTAAGGTCTATGAATCAAATTTGTCTTAGAAAATAGACTGTGGGGAAGCATCCTGTACAAGTTGGCAATAGAAAAGATATTCAAATGAGATAACAACAAATGCCAAGGGACTCTTAGAAAGAACAATGAGGTCTGAAGGACACAATATCCTGAAATTGGAACATCCTTAGAATCTAACACAGAAGAAAACTGGAGGGTCAACATGAGGTCATTTAGACATACTTTAGGAAAAGCATTTGTTTTTCATGGGAGAATGGGTTTCTTTTCCAATTTCGATTAATTTTTTAGGGTGGAAGAACTGCGAATACTCTATTGCTCTCTTTGCTCCGTACCATGAGATGAGAATAGAGATGTTTCCTGATTTCTTTTTCTTTTTCTTTCTTTTTTTTTTTTATTAATTTATTCTTGTTACATCTCAATGTTTATCCCATCCCTTGTATCCTCCCATTCCTCCCCCCCCCATTTTCCCATTATTCCCCTCCCCTATGACTGTTCCTGAGGGGGATTACCCCCCCTATATATTCTCATAGGGTATCAAGTCTCTTCTTGGCTACCTGCTGTCCTTCCTCTGAGTGCCACCAGGTCTTCCCCTCCAGGGGACATGGTCAAATGTGAGGCATCATAGTACGTGAGAAAGTCATATCACACTCTCCACTCAACTGTGGAGAATATTCTGACCATTGGCTAGATCTGGGAAGGGGTTTAAAGTTTACCTCCTGTATTGTCCTTGGCTGGTGCCTTAGTTTGAGCAGGACCCCTGGGCCCAAATCTGCCTATCATATTGTTCTACTTGTAGATTTCTAGGACCCTCTGTATCCTTTTATTTCTTATTAATTTATTCTTGTTACATCTCAATGGTTATCCCATCCCTTGTGTCCTCCCATTCTTCGCTCCCTCCTATTTTCCCCTTACTCCCCTCCCCTATGACTGTTCCTGAGGGGAATTTCCTCCCCCTGTATATGCTCATAGGGTATCAAGTCTCTTCTTGGCAGCCTGCTATCCTTCCTGATTTATTTTTCTTGAAGATGGCATGTGTGGGCAGTGGGCTTGCTCTCTCCCTTGCAGTCTTTTCCTGTTTGAGACTCTTCTAGCTTTACTCAGTCTCCGGTGAAGATGTGGCTGAGAGCTTGGGGTTGAAGGTATGTGAGGATGGAGTGTGATAGTTTTGGAGGATGGACTCACAAAGCTGTTACTCTAGCTGTTTCCTTTTGGATGTAATGTGAAAACATCGAAGATTCACTTTAAAAAGATATTTTTATTTGTGTGTCTGTGTGTGTGTGTGTATCCATCTGTTTAGGTGGTTGTCAACACATGCCAGAAAGTGCTTAATTCCTTGGTGATAACTAAAGCAATTAGCAGCCACTGAATCGGGCATTACAAACCAACATTTTGTCCTCTTAAAGAACGCTAGCGCTAGCTGTCTTAACCACTGCGTAGCATGGTCTCGCCAGGACAGGTTTCCTTTTTAAATATTAGCATAATCAAAGTTACTAGATTAGAAATCTTTAAAGAACATTATGAATGTAAAACTTATATAATTCCTGATTATTTTGTGGTTCTTCTTGCTGTAGTCCAGTTATTGTATACATGTGTAATAATGTACATGTATACATAAAAAAAGGAAAAATAATTAAAAAATAAAAAGGCAAAAAAGAAAGAAAAGAAATCAAAAAATAAATCGAAGTTGGTAGAGAGCCTCCATCATAAACATTATTGTTCTATTTTGTTTACCATGTTAATATGTTGGTTAAAGACTAGAACTTACTTCCTTTATGATAAGACACTCTCTTCCTCTCTTCCAAAAGGTTGGGGATTTGGTGACTAGCTTGGCTTACCTGTTACTTATTAAAGAATTCTATTCTTTGATAAATTAAAGAGAAAAATTTCAGGGGCCTAGAGTTGACCCTTTATGCTGTGTGAGAGTGTGTGAATCTGAAGCACCTGAAAAAAAACTACTAGACGTGGGTTCCACTTAGGAGGGTAGGAGTTCCTTGCCTCAGAAACTGTATTCAATACTCCACCACTACACTGTCATTTCAGAGTGCTCCGAGTAAGAGGAAGACATGTGTTCTACTTGTGTTTCCAGCAACAGGACTAGAGCCTACTTTATCTGGCATATTTCACACACTGAATCAACACTGCTGTATGTTCCAGAGGGAAATCTGGTCAGCAGTGGTGGCATCGTCCTGGTATAACGCATGAAATGGGTCATTATTTGCATATGGATATAAGTGACTTTTGCATTTTGTTTTGCTGCATGTTGAAAATTTAAATACAGCATTAATATTTATATCTATTTTAGATGAATTGATTAGTATATTAATTATTAATAAACACTAATTGGCATTTAAGTCTACAGCATGAATTAGGGAACAACCGCTCTCTTACTAATGTTTTAGATCACTTCACTTGTTAAGGTTTGTGAGGACATGGTCCAAGAATGAAGTTGTGCAAGGAGAACTTTGAGTGTTTGTAAGAAAACAACAGTCTTTTGACTGTTGTTTCTTAAAAAACATGAAATTTTACTTGCACTGTATTGTCACACCTCCCCGCAGATGTAGCAGATAAGAGTGGGTTTACTTGGGATTATTCATATTGTTATTTATTTTTAGCCTCTATGGAAAAATATGCTTTTCACTTGTGCAGTTTTCCACCACATGTAGCTTGTCCTTGTGATTGTACACTTTATTCTTAGGAATCTTCTTAGTTCTCACAGTGTAAATTGTCTGCTGCAATTATTAAAGTTGGCTATTGAAGGAGACTTTAGTCCACTTCATGTATTGGCTCCATTCTTCCAGGTCCTACCATAGCTATGGCTGTAAAGACATGCTATGGAAGCTGTTCTCTAAAAGTTTTATCCAGATTTATTTTCTAGAATATTTAAAGTAGAAATGTATAAATAAAATAATTCAGTGACTTAAGACAAAAAGCCTTGAACATCAATAAATATTCATTAACTTTAATAGCAAAGTACAATTTTCTATATAGTGTACTTGATCAAAAATTTTGTTGTTGTAAGTTCACACAATGGCATCCAAGGGTTTTTAAATTATTATTGTACTGTTATCTTAAGGAATGAATGAGTATGCCTAACTTCTAGACTTACATAATTTTTGTATAGCTTTTTTCTGATTTTCTGTTATGCTAATCTTTTAATGCTTACTTCTCAATGTTTGTTCACATTGTGATTATTGTATACAAAAATCATATAGCTAAAATGCACTTATTTTCTATTTAGTGGTTATCTGCTTCCAAAATATAAGCTCACGGGAGTTGTTGTCAAGGGTTGCTCATTCTGCTATTTTTTCCCTCTTCATATATTGACAGGAGACACATAATAGCTAGACTGATGAACCTAGGAACCTGTGGAAATAGAGGGCATATAAAAGTATACAATTATACATTGAAAGGTTATTTCTAACTGAACGCAAATAGATTAACATTTATGCAATTCATAATATAAATCTCTTCATTGTAGGAAGGATTAAGGTAAGTGGTTATATAGAGGATGAGTGCTTATAAAACTTTTTTCATTTAAATGAATCCTCCTTAGGCCATGACAAATGATTCTACTATATGCTTGGGTAAGATTCTTAAAAAATAAGTATGCCCTTCAACCATAGGAATTTTATTCTTTAGGCTTCTCTAAACAAATAGATATTTTTGACACAATAGAATGTATGACAAGACATGTTTATATTCACAATAATAATAAATATGATAGATGTTGTAACACAGAGACATGTCCAAATAAATTATTTGAAAGTGATGATATAAGCATACATAATAAGTCATGCTCTAAATCAGCATTTTCTAGCCAGCATTTGAAATGTTGTTACTGTGGGGAAATTTTTCATATCTCACCTCTCTTGAATGAGTCTTCATGAATACTGAGATGATTTTAAATATTTCATCCTAAGACTTTCTGACATTAATAAATCATTTATAAATGTAAATTTAAACCTCATTATATCAATTCACACTTTAGAAAGTCCTTAAGTGTTTACATATCTCAAAATGAAGGGATTTCTGTCTTCCTATTTTTAAGGTTATCTGTCCAGATTTTAACAAATAAATCTACTTTAAGCTATATCCATCAAACTAGGCATTTCTAACAAGTATTCTATTAATTATGCCTTCCACCTTTGCATAGTGTCATTATCTAAATAGTTTTCGCTGAGTTATTCCTATCTTTGTAATTATTGACATGTTTATGGCACGCATTATTTTACTTTACATATCTTCAGGGAAATTTCTAAAATTAAATTAAACAGGGAACCAATAATTTCCAAATAACTCTCTGCATATGCTATTTGTAATAAAAGTAATTTGTACACATTTGTCCCAAAAGAACTGAATAGTGTGGTACCACCATTATAAATTAATAAACCAAACAATCACTATGGTCATAATGATTTAAGTAGAAAAAAAGGAAAAGGTGGCATATAGTTTCTTCCATGGGGCTATCAAAATAATTTGTTTTTATAGGGTTATAAGAGAGGGATGGAGAACAAGGGAAAAAGAGACAAAGAAAGATACACAGAGAGAATGATTTTCTAATCCCAGTCAGTATTTAAGACAAAATACTTAATAACACTTAGAAATATGAGAGAAAAAGATGTAAAATATAATTTCAGCAATTATGCATTATATTTTAATTCTAATCTCATATATTATATCCATACAGATTTCCCCCTGCCTCCCTTTCTCGAGCATCTGTCTTCCTTTCTCTACCCCAGATTCCAGCACCCTCCCTCCCCTTAGAAAAGAGCAGCACTCCCAGGGACATCAAACAAACATATCATAACAAACTACAGCAAAGCCAGTCAAATACCTTCACAATCAAGGCTGGAAAAGTCAACCCAGGAGGAGAAAAAATATCCTATAAGTAGGCAAGAGTCAGGGACAACCAGCTCCCACTGTTAGAATTTGCACAGGAACACCAAGCTACTCAGCCATAACATATATGTAGAGGACCTAGGTCAGACCCATGCAAGTTCCCTGGTCTCTCATGTTCCCATGAGTTCCAGAGCCATGTTCTCCTGATGTGTCCCATCATTCTGCCAGTCCTTCTTCCTCATCTTCTGAAGGACTCCTCGAGCTTTTCCTAATGCTTGACTCTGGTTCTCTGCATGTGCTCCCATCAGTTGCTGGGGGAAGTCTCTCTGGTCTCATTGGTAACTATTATGCTACGTTCAGGTCCCAACACACTGCAGGCAGGCAGGACAAACTGTCAGCCAAAGGTTTTGTGGCTGGGTAAGTGTCCCAATCACTCCACCTGAGGCCTTGCCTGTTTGCAGAAGATGGCCTTTTCAGGCCTGTGCCCGCCATTACTAGGAGTCTTTGCTAGGCTTACTCTCAGAGATTCCAGGCAGTTTTCACTGCAGTAGGTTTCCAAATGCCTCCCAATTTCTGCCTCCTCTACAAGTATTTTTTTCTTTACCTCCTTCCCCCTGATTCCTTCTGTTCCCAATGCAACCTACCCCAAGTCTGCCTATGAAATCTACTCCATTTCTCCTTTCCAAGGAGACCATGTGTTGTTCCTGCCCTTTAAGCTCTTCTTGTTTCTTGGCCTTTCTCAGTCTGTGAACTGTAGTATAATTTTCTTTTACTTTACAGTTTATAAGCACTTATGAATGAGTACATACCATGTTTGTCATACTGATTCTGGGTTACTCAAGATTTGCCTGCAAATTTTATGGTGCTACTCTTTTCAATATCCTAATAATAGTGCATTGGGTAAATGAATGTTTTGTTCATCCATTCTTCAGTTGAGTGACATTTAGGTTGTTTCCAGTTTCTGGATATTATGAATAAATCATTTATGAACATTGTTGTGCAAGTATACATGCGATATAGTGGAATGTCTTATATGTCATAAAATAGTATAGCTTGATCTTGAAGTAGACGGATTTCTACTTTTCTGAGAAACTGTCATATTGACTTACAAAGCATTTGTACAAGTTGGAGTCCTACCGCCAGTGGCGGACAGTTCCTTTTGCTCCACATCCAGGCCAACGTGAGCTATCTGTTTAAGCTGGAAAAAAAGTAGTTATAAAAGACTACTACTTCTTGGGGGATGGTCTAATGTGTTTTGATGCTAATTAATAAAAAGCCATTCCACCTGGGCGGGGCAGATGAGGTAAGTGTGGCTAAGGTTCCCAGGCTTGGAGAGAGAGGAATTCTGGGAAGAAGGAGAAGAGGAAAGACCCGAAAGACCCCAAGAAGAGGCAAGAGAGGAGCAGGCCTCCATGGGTTAGATGGAAGAAAAGCATGTGGCCGGTATGTATAGAATATTTGGCCCAGATAAAGAACATTAGCAAGTATATGGGATTATGGATGAGAGGTAGCTTGATAGAAGTTATTAGAAACAGATGTCTTAGGTATGTAATACCTGCTCCAATATTAGAGGTAGTTGGGAGGATTGATATCTGCCCTGCCCCAGGTTAACTAGTCTATTTTAAAATATAACAAGTGTCAGTGTCTTGATTGATTGCTAGCCGGGTTATATTGATGTAATAATTATAGGCTTGATAATAAGCAATTATTAGGCCCTCTAAGTAAATTAAAAACTATAAATATTGAACTATGTTTTATATTGTTAAAATGCCATTAGTAGAGCTTAGAGACTTTCAGATGGATGGTTTATATTTGGTAAAAATATATTTTTTAAAGGTGAAATATTTATATGATCTGAACAGAAAACACAGTAAGAGAATATATTATGGATAAAATTAGAGAAGCAAGTAGCAAGGCACACCTTTGTGTCACTGATAATTTTATGCACACATCTGCATCCATCCATGTCACTTTTGAGATGACAGCTACTGTCAGTGACCATTATTCAGTGACCGCTGCATCTCCTGTACCCTGTTTTGCTACTGTCTGTGAGGAGAACAGTTGTGTGTCAGCAACAAGACACAACTTAATACAAACCATGTAAGAGTAAGGTAAATAGAATGGACACTCAGTATCACATTTTTGAAGAATAGAATTCTGTCCATTGGCTAGATCTGGGTAGGGGTTTGAAGTTTACTGCCTGTCCTGTCCTTGGCTGGTGCCATAGTTTGAACAGGAACCCTGGTCCCAAATCTGTCTATCATAATGTTCTTATTGTAGGTTTCTAGGACCCTCTGGATCCTTCTACTTTGCTATTCTCCCATGCTTCTCTCATCTAGAGTCCCAATAGGATATATAGGGGGAGGAAGTCTCACTCAGTCACAGTCATAGGGGAGGGGAGTAAGGAGAAAAATGGGAGGGAGGGAGAAATGGGAGGTTACAAGGGATGGGATAACCATTGAGATATAATATGAATAAATTAATAAAGTAAAAAATAAAATGAGGACTGACACAGGTGTCACAAAAAAATCATTTAAAGAATACTTATAATAAAATTTATCCAGAATGAACCTTCTTTGTTTCTCACTCATTGTCTGCTTCCTCTATTCTTTTCCATAAGTCAATGAAAGAAACTGAGATAACCACAGTGAAAGAGCGATATTTTCAGGCAACACCATATCGATAATACATTTTTATTAAATTATAACGTAAATAGTAGATGACATGGATTATTTTGTAGAAATAGTCTATGAATTAAAATCTACAAAATAAAAGCACAAAATTTTGATGTCTTTGTCTGTGGTATACTTTGAAATTAATACCTGTATTTTTTTCAGTTTTAGTTACCCTTGTTATGGTAGAGGTACCCTGATTCTTATATTCATCACCACAGAATCGCTCCTTAAAAGTGGGACAAAACTTAAGGAATTTAGTATTAGAGGATGGATATGAAGTTTGTAGATATATGTACATTTAAATCATATTAATGATCAGGTAACTTATTTTAAATTTAAAGTAAAACCTCAATAACTTTGCTATTTTCTTCTCTTTCTCTCTTTGTCTCTCTCTGTCTCTGTCTCTATCTCTGTCTCTCTGTCTCTGTCTCCCTCTATCTCTGTCTCTCTCTCTCTCTCTCTCTCTCTCTCTCTCTCTCTCTCTCTCTCTCTCTCTCTCTCTCTCTCTCTCTCTCTCTCTCATATATCTTACTATTTATCTAATTTTACTGGGACTGAAGATTGAAAGTTAAATACAACCACTCATGGAGATTAGGTGTCTTATCTCTCACTGAGAAACACTGAAAGCTACAATAAAATATTATTTGTAAAAAACCCTAGTTGTATTTTAATTTAAGAGGAAAGTGACTCAATTTAATAAAGGACTTCTGACAGTAGATATTTTGTAACATGAGAGAGGGATTGAAGTAAAGCTCTTCTCTGGCTGGGAAACTATTGACAACTCTATATATGAGCATAGAGTTAGTTTTCTTCAAGAGTGTAGCCCTGGATGAATCAAACATATAGCAATGGAGTGTCACACTTCCAAGAATATATTGGCAAGATAAATTATACTTGATGGGCTTTAAAAAGGAAAAAGACAGAAAATTGGATATAGAGAATGGGACAAAGATCTAGGAGGAATTGAAAAAAATGTAGTCAGTGTAATAAAAACATTCTAAGAAATCAGATGATTTCTTAATAAGTAATTAAAGAAAGAACATCATTCAGTATCCTTGGTCTTGAATTAAAATACTTCATTAACATAGTGTCTAAGCAGATATGAAGTTAACCTATGCATCATCAACATTTATATATAAATATATAAAATAATATGTACAAACAAAATAATTTTAAATAATCATTATATTGATCATAGAAAAATATATACTAAAATAGTAGCATTTCTATACGGCGATTTCAAGCACCATTACAGTTGTTTTCACACCACAATCCTCCTCTTCCCTATCACCTTACATTTCCTCCCCTTAGTCCTGCTTCCAACTAATATTATCTATGTTCTCTGACTGTCTCTCCCTTAAAGACTATAGAGTACTATGTGCTAAATGGAACATCTATAAAACACCTATTCCCAAGGATCAGACCATTGTGGAATAGGTACTGAAAGATGGGAAGGGTCACAAGTAGAGGAGGACCAGAGCCAAACAGTGTCCTCTGCACATTAGTCTTCCATGAACTCACAGAATTTAATGTTATAGTCCCAAGATCAACACAAGGTCAAGCAAATCAGCATTTTAGCACGGAGTTGGAAGAGGTTCATGAGCATTCATGCCTCACTGAGGAGTTCTGTACACTTGATGGCTTCTGGGTGAGAAAACTTGAGTTTTATTTTAAAATAATATGGTTCCTGGTAACTTGAAAACACTCCAATCAGTGCTCAGTGTCCCATAAGTCTATGGGAAGCACTAGTTGGAGACAATGGATCATTGTTGTTTCTTTTGAAAGAATAGAAACTTGGTTGAATGGGGAGGTAGGGTAGCATGTGAAGGAGACAGGAGAACAAACTAGACATGAATATGATCAAAATACATTTTACAAAATTTCAAAGAATATGATATTTAGGTTTTTTTTTAAATATGTGTGTCATTTGTCTCACATTCAAAGTATTGTATTTTAAATACTAACAAATTATCGTTCTTCCACTTTTAAAAATGTATGAGGCAATAACTTAGTGTTGTAGACATTTTGGTTTCCCTAAAAAGGCAGTTATATAAACAACTTTTTGTTTTACTATTAGGTGTGCGATATGAAGGCTGCTTCAGTTTGTCTACTGTTGGTAACAACATTGTGATCTTTGTCAGCAGGAAACTGCCTCACATGGGGAGCTTGGTCTTTGCAAACTGAAAAACATCCTTGTGTAGAACCTGAGATTATATAGACATAAATGCCCAGAAAGGAAAAGGAAGCAGGCCTGTGAACAGAATGCTTGGAAGAGATGGTGAAGAGAAAGAAGGCTGTTGCTACGTTTGCTGTTGCTGGCTGAATATCCTGATGATGGAAATTGGTATTGCCCCAAAGAACCTGACAACTCCAAATAGCAGCAAGTGTCCAAAGAGGACTCTTTCCCTTCTCCCCACTAATGTTCTTTCTCTCCTATCTAGGGTAGGTGAGTTGAAAGGGTGGCAGAGGCATTAAAGAACCCAAAATAAAGTATGTTTAAAAAGACCACAATCTACAACATAGGTTCCAATTTTTTGAAGTATCACTTATTTTTAAAAAATAATGTATAGGTATTCTACAGTTGGAGAAATAAGTGATAAATACGTAAATGAAAATAAGAAATATAAGAAATAGAATTCAGTGTTATTTCATGAATATGGGGAAGACAGGACAACGAAATTGTTTCTGTGATGGAAGCAGTGGGAAATAAAAGAAATATAACATATATTCCAAACATCATCCATGGGTGTGAAATAAATGATTTGATCCACTTGTATTTGGATGTTGCCAAATATTTATGTGGCATCTTAAACAATGGTACAATTAGATTCTGTCATGCATATTTTTTTTATTACAAACATGCACATACTCCCTACCTATAATGGAATGACCTTTGCTCCATGTTCTAATACACAGAAATAAGTCAATTAATTTCTCACCATTCAGGCTCATTGCAATCATTGTTTTTTAATCAACCTGGTGACCTGAGTTTGAACCACCAGAAATTACTTATACATATTGTTTTATATGCAGAGTATCTGTTTTGAAGAATGGATATTACAAGGTGTTTGGATGTCTTTTTCCTTTCTTTTCTTTCTTTTCGGGGGGAGTGCTTTGATTGACTTAACCACAGACAAGAACAATAACATCAGAGGAAAGATAACTTAGATGAGTCTGTATGGCTGCTTTTCCTACAACAACAACAAAAATGAGTAGAAAATAAAAACATTTTAAATGAAATATCTCAAATAAACATTTCATTTACCATAAAACTGAAACTGCATATACACAATCATATCAAATGTTGAAAGAACACTTATTGAAGAGCTGAAGGACTCATTTGAAGGAAAATAAATGTAATTCTACAACTAAGCTGCTGAGAGTAAATTTGTAAAACCACGTTTAAGCAGCAGGCAATTAACATGAATTCATACTGGAAAACAGAAAACCATGATGAGATTAAGATTTTGGTGAATTATATATTTGACTAACAGATTGCCTTATTTGTCATTAAACATGAGCCGAGCTGTAAATGGATACTCTTTAATGACCTATAAATTTCAAAAAAGATAGAAAGTTACAAATGGTATATCAGGAAGAGTCAGTACTGTTTTCTCAATTACTTTTACATCTTGATTTAGCAACTTACTTTATTACCTTTAAATTTTTTTCTGTCTCAAAGAAACAAAAAAAATTTTTTTACTCATTTTCATTTGTGTGTGTGTGTGTTTATGATGTGTATAATGTTTGATGGTTTTTGCTACTTTGTGTGTTTTCTTTTTCCCACATTTTCACCCCCTAACATTAGGAAAGTAACAAGGATAGGGGAAATAAATGGTTTAGGAAAACCCTTGAATCTAATTTCTTTCATTTTCTTTCATCTTTGACCACAGCCACAAACAAACAACAAACAATCTCTCTAATTGACAAACAATCATGAGCACTGCCTCTCAGGGTCATAGCATTTATGTACCCACTGAAAAGCTCACATAATTCCAAATGTCATACAATCACAGAAATTATCTGCAGCTGGCAAAACCATGCTTCTGCTGTAGCAAGAGGCAAATCATGGTCAGTGCTGCAAGCAATCTGAAGCAGCTCCATCCCTAAACCAAGGATTAAAATAAAACCACATTCTTATTTCTTTTTTAAAGAATATATTATATAGACATTTATATTTTTACACATATATAAAATAAACTACATACAGCAAGAAGAATCATGAAACAATCAGGAATTATATAAAGGATACATTCATAGTGTTTAAACCATGTTTTATTAGGCAGCCTTGAAGAAAACATCTTTCCTATATTGGTGAGTCTAAAATTCTGAATATAAATCAATATCTATCATATCTCATCTCTAAACACATAAAGCATCTATCTAGACCTAAAACCGCCTTAGCTCCTAAGCAACTAAGTTTAATTGTAAAACTAAATTATCTGGTTTACAACTCCATAAGAGACTTGAGAAGGAATAAAATTAATTACTTGACTAAAAAGTGAGTGCATGTTAGCAGTTTCCAAAGTAAAAAAAAAAATTGACAGAGACAGTTTGCTGCCTGAACAGTCACCCAAAACTCTCTATAACATTGGAGCATCTTCTTCAGGCTTCTGGCCCAATATATCTGACAGACATGTTTGTGAGGCAGGAACTGTTGCGGACTTGCTTACCCTATCTTGGCAGAGTTTGGGTGTCGACTCTGCCTGCATCCAAGATTGCCCATTTCCAGGCAGAATTCTGTCAGTAGCTGAAACAAGGACCTTTTGCCCAGTGGTTTGCCACATTTGAATCCATCTCCATAAGGAGGTTCTCGGATGCTCATCATCTTCTTTGAGGTAGTCTGGGTATTGCCAGGAGTTAACCTGTCTTATTGTCAATGAATTATTTTTAAAGAAACAAAAATTCATGAATTCTCAAAAATGTCAATGCATATATGCAATCATATATATGCACAATGTGAGTGAAGGGGTGGTGGAGAGGAGGAAGTGGCATTAATTCCCTGTGAGGTGTTACAGGAATGGGTGAGCCGCCTGACCTGAGGGATAGAAACCGAGCCTGTGTGCTCTGGATGATAAGCAGTTTCTTAGCTGCTGAGCTGGTTATACAGCCACTCCTCATCGTTTGCCACCTCTAATACTTACCTCTCTAGCTCTCTTTAAAGGGCTGCCTTTTGTTTATTCCATCCATGACATATTGTTTTCTAGTGATAATATTTGTGTCTGGCACTTGTTTATTATATTACATCCATTTCACCTCTATAGGATGCATATTTGTTTATACCTCCATTAGTTATTTTTGACATAATATCTGAAAATTGCAATTATTTATATAGTTACTATACACTATAACCCTGGCAGAAGGACACATAATATTGCATTGCAAAATAATGATGTCAATGTAACATTTGTGAAGAGAAAATTCTTAATAGAGTTCTACAGTAGTAGTTGGTTGTATTAGATTATTGTTATGTTCTTACCACACACAGGATCATAAGCATTCTAAGTTATACTATGTGAGTATAGGTACATGAAAAATATGTAATTAATAACTGTTTAATGTGATTGTATCCACATTCCTCTGAGCTGTATAAGCGCAAAAACTCATGTTTAGTTACCAATTAAATAAGTACTAAACAAACTGTTAAATAATGAAGGGGTCAATGCTTTTTATTTTAACAGGACTATTTTGATCAAATTGAGAGAAGGTAAAACAAAAGAAATAAGACAAATAATAAAAGTAAATGCTGTTGTGAGTGTTTTAGAGCCAAAACACATTAGCAAAATGGAAATCTCACATGATTTGCATTTACTGCCAAATGTTTTCTTGGCCAATATAAGTTTGAGAGTTTTCTGCTTTCTCAGCATTGAGAAGATCAATTAAAGATAGAGAAATTGAAATAAGAAATGACAAAATGTATTTAGCATTTTGGTTTGATGCTCCAGAGGTCATGAATTACATTTTGTCTTTTTCACACACAAGAGCTATCAGCATGAAGCAATTTCTTTCACTTTTATAATGAAAATATACCACTTTTCAAAATAATCTCATCAATAATTAAAACAGTTTTATCACATAATTAATTGGATAATCTCTCATAATAAAGCTATAATTACGTCTATATGAAATGATAAACGTGTAAAGCCTTAGGACCTATTTATACTATGCTATTGCCAAAGATGTCACTTCAACTTAATTTGAAACTCTTTTCTCCTTGGTAGCTTAATTTTGCCCTCTACTCCTTATTTAATTAGAGAAAAATTAGTCTAATCCAAAGGTATTCTAACAATTTAAACTTATTTAAAAATCTTTGTCAGCAGACAAAACATTCTTTTTCCAATTTCCATATGTTTGTGAATGTGTTTGGTTAATCTTTGTAATTTTTAAAAATGTCAATGATATGGATATAAGAACATATATAAAATGATTATCCTAATATAAAACTAATATTTTATTGAAATGAATATTAACACAAGAGAGACCTGTTCCCCATCTTAACATGAAAGGCAGTATCATATTTAACAAATGAAGTTTAGTTATATTGAGAACAGAATAGCAACAGATTTTCTTTGGATAGGATAAATTTGCAAGGTCATAAAGGCATTTATATCGTTGCATAGTAATACACTTTACCTCACATATGCTGGTATCTGGAAACTTTGGCATCATCGTTTGGAGTTACAGGGATGAAGTGTGTATTGTGTAACCTTGAACATAGTCTATTTAGGCAATGTGTTTATGGAAAAAATTTACAACACTTGTATTCTAAAGGTTATGAGTCAGCCTGGCGTGGTGGCGCACGCCTTTAATCCCAGCGCTCGGGAGGCAGAGGCAGGCGGATCGCTGTGAGTTTGAGGCCAGCCTGGTCTACAAAGCGAGTCCAGGATGGCCAAGGCTACATAGAGAAACCCTGTCTCGAAAAACCAATAATAATAATAATAGTAATAATAATAATAACAATAATAATAATAATAAAATAAAAAAATAAAGGCTGTGAGTCATACATGCTTTTCTTCTTAAAAACCTAAGTTCCTTAGAGAGCGTAATTTTATTAGATGTTTTCATTCTACTTGTACAGTCTTAACTCTTTCCTTTTGAGATATAAATGTAAAACTATACTTAACAATATGACCTGACAGGCATGGGTATGTTCTTTTCAAACAAACTTGCCTCATTTCAGAATGTATAGCTGCCTGAGGGGTCAGCTCACAGTGTACACAGTGCCCTCTCCAGCCCCAGGCATCTACGCTCCTTCCATTGCTCCCTGTGATTCTGTTGCTCTAAAAAAAGTATTTTCTGTGATATTGTCAGATTATGATCCATACCAAGTAGTCGAGTGTTTGCTAATAAACAGCTGGGCAAAATCATCAGACATTTGGAAGTTTAGGAAGAAGTTTTCAGTCTCACATGTCTTTATTGTCTATGTTGTCATGTTAATACGGCTTTCCTTCTGCCACTTTTCCCTTGTGTTCAGTGTTTGCTGTAATCACCAGTTGGACCTCAAAACATTTCTCTGTAGACAGGATAAAAATTCTATTTTTCTCATAGTATAAAATTTCCAGATGTCAAATACAATATTGTAGATTAGCTAAAGAAACCTCTTTAGCATTGGGCCATAGAACCATTGCCTTAATGTTGTAGTTTATTTTCTATATTGTTGAAAAGAAAATAATTGCTTATGAGAAATTTGAATTATTTTTATTTTGTGCTAATAGCATTGTTCTGTATTTGCCACAGAACTGACATAAATAAAAATGTGACCTCAGCCTCTGCACAGTGGCAGGAATGTACACCACTATAGTGTTGTAATCCAGTAGTGAGAACTCTCAGTGGAATAAAGATAACAAGTCAGGGAATGATTTGGCAGGAATTTCACAGGGCAAATTTCATAATCCCAATGTCCATATAACTCTCATGATGTTCACACACCAAACCTATGTTTATGGAGGAAAATGACAAAATTCATATTTGAAACCAGAAACCTGAGTATAAATGGAATAGGAATAAGAACCACATAAAATGATCAGATCCTAGTCATTAGAAGCCTTGAAGCTGCTTTGGTGAAACGAACTCTCCTTGGAAGATTACAGAATCAACCAGCCTGGGGCTATGGGGGCTCACAGACACTGAATCACCAGCCAAAGAGCATGTGTGCTCTACTCCTTAATCCCTGCACATACGCAGCAGATGCTCAGCTTGGTCTTCATGTGGATCCCCCAGTACCTGGAGTAGAGGCCCTCTCTGACTCTGATGTCCTCCTTTGGATCCCATTCTTCTAACAGGGCTGCCTTTGTCTGGCCTCAGTGGTAAAAGACATACCTACTCTTGCAGCAATTTAATGTGCCAAGGCAGATTGGTACCCATGAGGGATCTCCACATTCTCTGAAGAGGAGAGAGAAAATTGGGGAAGGGGTGTGCAAGTAGGGACTGGGAGGAGAGGAGGAGGACTACAATTAGTGAATGAATAAATAAAAGTTTTCAAAAGGAACACGGAAATGAGACTTTATCCTAAAACTTGCTAAATCACTAATTATGCCTCTGCTTGTCTCTTGTAACACAAATAACAAATGAGCTTTGACTGATTCAATTTTAAGGAATTTTGGAGCAACTGGATACATCACACAATTATTTGCAAAAAATGAATATATTTGAAATGTTTATATATTTATTAATATCCTTTAATAAAAAAATCACAATGTATTATGCAGTCGGACTAATAAATCATTTTATGTTCTCTAAATTTCCTTTTTCACTGGACAATAGTGATTTATTTATTGTTGTTATAATAATAATAATAATAATAATAATAATAATAATTATTATTATTATTATTATTATTATTATTATTATTTATTCACATTACATCCTGATTGTTATCACTTCACTCCTATCTTCCTGGTCTCACCTTCCACCACTCTTCTACCCTATTACCCTCCCCTAGACCTCTGACATGGAGGAGCCCTCCCCCACTACCATCTGATCACATTATATCAGGTCTCATCAGGATAGTCTGCATTGCCCTTCCTGTGTGCCTGCAAAATCAATTCTCAACTTCATATGGAAAAAAGAAACAAGGAGTAACCACAACAATTCTGTTCAATAAAAGATATTCCAGAGGAACTTCTACCCCTGATCTCAAGCTGTACTATAGAGAACAGTAATAAAACCAGGATGGTACTGGAGTAGAGATAGGCTGGTTGATCAAGGGAATGGAATTGAAGACTCAGAAATAAACGCACAACCTATGGACACTTGGTTTTTGAAAAGAAGCCAAAACCATACAATGGAAAAAAGAATAGCATCTTCATCAAATGGTACTGGGCTAACTGGATGACAATAGTGATTTTTTAATACAATTTTGAATCCTCACATTGACTGTTACATTTTTTTTTTTTTTTTTTTTTTTTTTTTTTTTTTTTTTTTTTTACTTTACAAGGTTTTGTTTTATAGTTAGGTCTTGTATCTACTAAAAGCAAATCAGTTTTTAGCAATTATAGGACAATACTGTAATGAATTTAAACAATCATGTACTTTGGTGCTTACTTATCTCTATGAATTTATTTTGAAATACTTCATGAGCACTGTCTTCCAGTTCTAAACAAGTTGGAAGCTCCTACTTACAACTCTGATCAAAGTTGTTTTCTTTTTGCAGAATTATTTTAATAGAAAACTAGCCATTCTCTTATTCTACTTTTGAATTTTAGCCTCATCAATTTTCAGCATAGTTGTTAGTGTTTTTAAAACTCAAATTAGATTGCAACATTCTTCCATATGAATTCTTCAATGAGAATAATTTTCACTTATGGTTTCAGTAATTGTTTATAACTAAATATGAAATCAATTTGACAAAATATTGATTCTGATCCCATTCATACTCTTTCCTTAAACTCTGTGCTAGACTTCTCTACCTTAAGGCTCTTTAAATACTATTTCTTTATATTTCCTTAAGGCATTTGTACTCACAACATTTGTTTAAAGAGAAAGAATCAAATGGTATATACTCACTTATATCTGCATACTAGCGCAAGGGACATGTCCCACGAAAGCCTTCACTTACCAGGAAACTGGGACAGAGGGGAGGGCATCCTATTGGGACTCTAAATGAGAGACACATGGGAGAATAGCAAAATAAAAGGATCCAGAGGGTCCTAGAAACCTACAAGTAGAACAATATGATAGGCAGATTTGGGCCCAGGGGTCCCGCTCAAACTAAGGCACCAGCCAAGGACAATACAGGAGGTAAACTTTAAACCCCTTCCCAGATCTAGCCAATGGTCAGAATATTCTCCACAGTTGAGTGGAGAGTGTGATACAACTTTCTCACGTACTCTGGTGCCTCACATTTGACCATGCCCCCTGGAGGGGGAGACCTGGTGGCACTCAGAGGAAGGACAGCAGGTAGCCAAGAAGAGACTTGATACCCTATGAGAATATACAGGGGGAGGTAATCCCCCTCAGGAACAGTCATAGGGGAGAGGAATAATGGGAAAATGAGGGGGGGGGAAGGAATGGGAGGATACAAGGGATGGGATAAACATTGAGATGTAACAAGAATAAATTAATAAAATAAAAAAAAAAGAAAAAAGAAGAAGGAAAAAAAAGACTAATTGTCTAATGTCTTTAAAATCATTAAAATACTGAAAATGTTAAATTTTCATGAGACATATTAAACTTCTCTCTTTCTTACTGTTTCTCTCTCTCTCTCTCTCTCTCTCTCTCTCTCTCTCTCTCTCTCTCTCTCTCCTTACCTTATTACCTAATAATTTTGTGTGCATTTTTATATCATGCTATATTTATCATATTATGCCAGTACTGTTTTATCTATTGCTCATTATTTAATACTACTTGTAGTTTTCAATTTCTTGTTTAATTTCAAATACCTAGAATGGTTTATTACTCATACAATACTTAATTACAAGAATTCACTAAATTAATGAGTTATATCAAGTACTTTATTTTGTATACTCATGGCGATAGAACAATTAATTTACACTTCATTTTAGGCTTGATTATTGAGAAAATTCTCACCCTGTGTGTTATAAATTCTTTTCTGAATTTCATGCCAAAATGATTTGTATTAAGGTTCTCTGTCTTTTCTTGCAACAGTTCCTTGGGAGCTAAACATGTTTAAATGACTTTATATATCTATCAGCCTAATCTGAAATCTTCTAACATTGGGAAAGTAGATCCCATCCTAACAGTCTTAGAATTGCCACACCCTATGCCCTAAGAAGAATATTTTAAAATTTTAAGTGACTCAGTCACTTGTATTGTGTTGCAGTGTCCTAGGCTGACTTAGCTACACAAGTAAGACTATTTTGTATTTGATGGTGCGATTGAGTCTTTTCCTATTTCGAGGCATTCACAGAAAATGATAGCTATATTCAGCATACAATTAAGTTAAAGTAAAGAATTTCAATGTTGTAGAGAAAAATTTGAATTTCTTAAGACTAATATGAGTAGCACTCACGATAAACATGTGAAAATTATCACTTTCATTTTTTCAATCTTAGTACTAAAGCCATGCCGCTGAATTCCATAATAGCCAAAGTCATCTTTTATTGATAAATTGCTTTGGGGGTGGAATTCATTTTTGTAACTTTTCTGGTTTGTTACAATGGAACAAAATATGAAAACAGAAACAAAGAAATGGGAAAAACTGTCCTCTTACAATTTTCATCACTGAAAAATCACATGTCTTCTTCCTAATTCCTCATGCTTTTATACTATTGCCTACCATGTTAAATGTTGGAAATGGTTTTTAAAAAATAGGTGAAAATCTTGTTTGTATTTTGCTTTTTCCTATTCAATTTTATGTCACTTTCTCTCCTACCGTCTTTCTCAGCTTTCTTGAACATCGATTTTTACAAGAGGTAACAGGCACTGTCCAGTAGCATGGGAATGAAAACCAGATACTAGTTGGCTCAAATGACTTTCAGTCCCAACCTGCATATTAGCTAAAATATTTTCTTCTTTATTTTTATATTTTAGTTGGGCCAACTAATGGAGGGTTAATTGTAAATGATTAAAGGATATATATGGCTTAATAAAACAAAATTTTATTTCTTTCTCATAACGTGTTCACTACAGATAGTCTGGATTAACCTTGAAGAAGTAGAGCTTCCTCCTAGGTTACCAAAAAGAGACTTGATACCCTATGAGTATATACAAGGAGAGGAAATCGCCCTCAGGAACAGTCATAGGGGAGGGGAATAAGGGGAAAATGGGAGGGAGGGAAGAATGGGAGGATACAAGGGATGGGATAACCATTGAGATGTAACAAGAATTAATTAATAAAAAAAATTTTTAAAAAAAGAAAAAAATGGCCACTCAACCAAAAGTAATCTACAGATTCAAGGTAATTCCTACACTTCCTTACAGAACTTGACAGTATGTACTCGACTTCAAATGGAAAAACAAAACAAAAATTTTCTGAATAAACAATCCTGAGCAATAAAAGATTTCTAGAAGTATCATCATCCCTGATTTCAAGTGATACTAAAGAGCATTAGCATAAATACCCCACATTCATCAATGGATTTAAGTCAGAGACATAGATATAGATTCATATACTGATGGACATCTTTTTTTTTTTTTTTATACAAGATTGAAGAAGAAAGGGTCTTCAACAAATGGTGCTGGTCTAACTGTATGTCTGGTATGTAAAAATGTATATAGATCTATATTTAACACCCCAAAAAGTCAAGTCAAAGTATATCAAAGACATCAATATAAGACTAGACATATTCAATATGATAGAAGAAAAAGTGGAGAGTACTCTTTAATGCACTTACACAGAAGACAACTTTCTAAACAGAACACTGATAGTGCAGGCAAAAGATCGATAAGTGTTACCTTATGAAACTGAAAACCTTTTGTATGGCAAAGGACACCATCAATAGGACAAAACAGCAGACCACAGAACACAGTAGGGCAAAATGTTTTCACCAACTCCACATCCAATAAAAGCCTAATATCCAAAACATCTAAAGAAGTCAAGAAACTAGACATCAACAAACAAAACAATTCAATTAAAAATGGGTACAGATCTAAATAGAGAGTTCTCTACAGAGGACTATCAAATGGCAGAGGAACACTTAAATATATGCTCACCTTCTTCATTCATCAGGAAAATGTAAACCAAAACTACTTTGAGATTCAATCTTACAACTGTCAGAATGGATAAGATCAATAACAAAAGTGATAGCTCATGTTGACAAGGATGTAGAGCAAAGGGAATGCTTCTCTATTTTGGTGGAAGTTCAAACTTGTACAGGCAATATCAAAGTCAATATGATGGTTTCTCAGAAAATTGAGAATTGATATACTTCAAGACCCAGTTTTACCATTCTTTGGCATATATCCAAAAGATTTTGCACTCTACCACAAGGACATTTTATCAACTGATTTCCTTATGGCTTTATTCATAATATCCAGGAGCCATTGATGGAGAGTTACAATAAGCAAGTGAAGCTTCATGCAGACAGTCCACTGTGTTGGGGAATATGTTTTTCAGGGATGGTTTTCATTTTTTGCTATTATGCCTTCCTATTCTCCTCTGATATGGCTGGCATAATACATTGGCCATAATTGGTGCTCACTTCTTAAGGTGTGGTGTGATTTTTTTTTTCATAGATACTACCTACTCTGGTTGAGCAAATTTCCTGAAGAATCAAGATAAGGATGTTGTTTCATACAATAATGTTGTTTAAAGTAACTGATTATTTCATAATTCCCGATAATTATTTTATAGAACTTCTGACTTGATTCAAAAAATCTTAAAAACCTTCCTGCAACATAGCAAACATTGCTAGGAGTTCTGTGGACATTCCTGTGTCAACCACATAGATTACACCAAGAAGAAAAACAAGATGGAAACAAATTAATGATTAAGGAAATACATTCATTCTATGTTTAGTCTAGGAATGAGGCCCCGTGTGCACCATGATAAGAAAGGCCATATGAATATAAAAACAAAGAATAAATGGCTATCTATATAAGACAACACAAATAACTGTTTGTGAGAAAAACCTTGACATAAAAAAACTATTCTTTGAACTCAAAATAAAAATAAGAAATAAAAAGGGTAAAACTTCTGCTTTGAACTCATAATGAGCATATAGGTAAAAATCGCTGCTTTAAAACTTACAATGAGAAAAACTATCTAGTTAGATATAGTTCTAATGAAAGAACTTACACTCACTACTCCTGCTATAATGCCCTTTTTGTCTAACATTGTATCTTTTTTTTATTGAGGAAATTTTCATTCATAGAGAACGTTTGTTTTAGAGGGTATAAAAACCAGGACAGATATACACATTTGTTGGGAATGAAAATAGAGACCCAAAGTCAGACATCATGCAGTGAGTCAGAGACCTTGGAAAATTCAGCGCTAAAAAGGATGTGTCAACTAAATACCTCATCTCAGATTTTAGAGAATTCTGTGAAAGAAGAATCAGAAAGACATTAAGAGCCTCAAGGATAGAGGACACCAAAGAATCAATGGCTTCTAAACATAACAGGACCCATGTGCAGAAGGACTCACAGGGCCTGCACAGACCTGAACTAAATGGGATCCTAGTGCTGAGAGGATAAGGGAACCAAAGCTCCCATTTTTAGCCAAGAAGCTGCCTCCAATTGAAAATCACTTGTAATTAAAAATTTATTTTTTCCAATGAAGTCTCAGAAGTACTAAGAGGAAAGTTCATATCACTAAGTGCCTTTATAAAAGAACTGGAGAGATCCCATATTGGCAACTTAACAACACACTGGAAAGCTCTACAACGAAAAGAAACAGACTCACCAAACAGTGGACAGCTGGAAATCATCAAACTCAGAGTGGAAACCAATAAATTAGAAACAAAGGACAATTCAAAGAATCAACAAAACTAAGAGCTGTTGTTTGAGAAAATCAACAAGATAGACAAACCTTTAGCCAAACTAACTAAAAGGCAGGAGAGTATTTACATCAACAAAATCATAAACTAAGATGGAGACATAACAACAGACACTGAGAAAATCCAAAGAATCATTAAGTCCTACTTCAAAAGCCTATATACTAAAAAATTGGAAAATCTAAATGAAATGGACAATTATCTTAACATCTACCAATTATCAAAATCGAGTCAAGATCAGGTAAACAAACTAAATAGGAAATAGAAACAGTCATCAAATCTCCCAAAACAATACAGCCCAGGGCCAGATGGATTCTGCACAGAATTCTACCAGACCTTCAAAGAAGAGCTAATATCAATTCTCTTTAAACTGTTCCACAAAATAAAAACAGAAGGAACATTACCAAACTCAATCTATGAGACTACAGTCACATAGATACCTAAACCACAGAAAGATTCAGCAAAGAAAGAGAATTTCACACCAATTTCCCTTATGAACTTAGATGCAAAAATACTCAATAAAATAAAATAAAACATGACCAGTAGGCTTCATCCTAGGCATGCAGGGGTGGTTCAATATAGGGAAATCCACCATCATATGAAATGTTTAAGTGTCATGCCCAGCAGGAGGTGGTAAACAGCCAACACAAAACAAACTCAGGGCATTTTTTTTTAACTTTATAGATTCCTTGTCTATGTATTACGGTATCCTATTTTGTGTTTTTATAGGATTCGTGTGTGCGCAAATGTGTGTGCCTGTGTGTCAGTATGTACTTCTTATGCTTTTTCTTTGGTTCTTTTTATTCTGCTTTTTTGTTTTGTCCTATGGTGACATATTTGTCTTTGTTTTTACAATTTACTGTTTTATTTTATTTTATTATACCTTAGATGCATGATTGCTTTCTAAATAGACAACACAAAAGAGCACATATCTGGATGGGAGCAGAGATAGAGAGGAATTGAAAGGAATTAGAGCGTAGGAAACTGTAATCATGTAATTACAATAAAAATAAAAAGGAAAGAGGAGAATAACTGTAAATAATAAACTCATCATAATAGTAAAATTTCTTGAAAAATATGAGTGGCATAAAATGCTAACTATGAAAACATATTATAACTTCTATTAGCTCTTTGGATTATTTAAAGCAATTTTATTGCATACTATACTCATTTTACATATGAGCTTTTAGAGGGTGAATAATTGTTAATGGGAATCACCAAAACCACCCAATTCTACCTAATATGTTGTAAATCTGCAAATGAAAGTAATCTGTACAAAGAATTACTTGAATTTTTAATATATCAATTTGTAATACTTTTATGGCAAATTAGAATAATATCTATCCTAATATTTGGAATTCTTAATATACCTTCGGACTCTGTAAATTATTTTGAACAAATCCTTTCATATAAAGTATGATCAGCTAGTTAAATTACTGCTTCTTAATTCCTGATGAACTTTGATCTTAATAGAGTGTGTTACTAGTCTCTAGTGAACTATTTGAGAATAACTAGAAGATAATCCTGTAACAAATTTAGGAAAACATTAGATATAGTATTTAGATTATATGCAATTCTTCTTCCAAATAACTATAGATAGAGAAACCACAAAAATATATCTCTTACCTCATATGTCTTTTGCTGATGTGATATTTATTGTGCATAGGTTGTTAATAACCTCTTTTACTTTCATTATAATTTTTACATATGGGATAGGGAATGAATGTGTGTGTAAGCAGAAATATATAAGTACATTCTGTTGAGTCTCTTTTTGTTATCTGTGTGTGTATGGTTTCAGGGCTGAAGAATGCATGTTAGATAACTAATAATGAAGGTGAGCCATTTGTGCTGATGATGTTCCTCGTAGGAACTGTAGACCACAAACAAACAACAGCTACAAAGAAAACAGTACCAGGGACAATAAACCACCCTTTAATTTTTTGAATGTTTACTTAGGGCAGACCAAGTAACTCTCCAAACAATATAGACAATAGATATAGCTCACCTTTTGCTGAAATACCACATACTTAGCACAGAAGACTGATGATAGATGATTACAGCTGGATCTGACCAGAAAGAATCTTTCTGTGGTCCAGCCTCTACAGTACCAGAAAATACTCTTCAAGTTGTCAAAACATGGAAAAATTGCACAGTCCTACCTAGCTGCAACACCTGTAAAACACAACCATAACAAGCATGACAAGACCTTTATAAAGGTGCACTACTGGGACTCATTTTATTGGTAATGTTTAGTTTTCAAATTGGACTGATGTCCCACTCAACTGGAGGAAAATCATCTCTGATTTTCAGGATCCAGCCAGCTTCCAAGGGCCAGTGTGGTCGTGGACTTTAGGAAAAAAATCTACTACAGTCATTTGCTAAACCCTTATTATTCCTCACTACATTCTAAATCTTATCTTTATTCCCACAAATACGTGTACCTACCATTCCTTATCCAAGGATCCTTTCTTTACAACAAATGAAGACCATGACAAAAAACAACTTTTCATAATGCCAAGATTGAGAAGCACCCAGCCTTCAACAGATACATATACACGAGAGAGTCTGTATTCATGCCTGCAGGTACATCAGGGAAGAGCGGGTGAGAAGAGTGCAAGAGCCAAAACGCTAAGACTGATGTGAAACAGTGCAGCCTTGAAATGTATGCATACACGTGTATAGAGCAATGGTAATGCTTTTGACATATTATCAAAAAAGAAAATGGGGCAGGGATCCTAAAAGAACTATAGGCTACTTATTTATGGTGAAGGGAAAAATAGTTTAGTAAAATACTTCCTGTCTTCAAAGAGTCTTTTATAACTTAATGGCCTTCTGTATCTCCAAATGCTACAAATAAATAACTGATAATGTTGTCTACATATGAGATTCTTTTTTTTTTATGGACATGTTTTGTGTTCATTGGAAGACTGAATGACATAGCTTGTGAATTTAGGTACTAACTCCAATATCTGGGCTTATATTAAACTCTGTGCCTTCATGTCTGACTTTTGCAAATCATTTAAACCCATATTTCCATAAAGAGGGGATAAAATACCATTTTAGTTACTACTAAGCTTAAATATGCTAACATATAACTTACACTAAAGATATTTGTTAGTATTTGTTATTATTAAGAAATGTTTTATTTTCATTAAATGTACATTTTTTTGAAAAGCAGATATTAGATCTGTATTTCCAATAGACAATGTTTTACAGTATCTATAAATGAATTTTCTTGTTAGAGTAAAAATATAGAGTTTCTAAAAAAACCTTTCACTTAAAATTTACTTTTGCTAAGACGTTTTAATGTACTTTCTGAATATTTGAGATATGCAGACATCACACTCTTTAGTTTATCTCCATCTCAGAGGTCACAATATTAATATAAGATTAGCACACCCATAGTTAAATCACACCATTGCTTAAATCTGCAACATGTACAGATATTACAGGCTATTTTTCTTATAAAATACACAAAGAAATGGAGACTTAATAAGCAGGTTCCACAGTCTTTAGTAAATATTAATTATTTATAACCCAAGATGAAAAATTTCCTGTATTCCACTTTTTTTTTTTTGCTAGTTCCATCATTAATCATTAACTCTTTAAAATGGCTGAAAACACTATCCAAATATAATACAATAAACATGCTTATATAACAGATGGAAAATATCCATTATTTTATAGAAAGAACTGAGTTAAGACATGATGGAATTACTAATGCTTAGTGTTGATTTTAAAATTTGAACATTGAATTAGTTTCTGAATAATATATGAAGGGAAAATGAAGACCCAAATTCCATCCCACTGCCATCTGGCTTTAGAGGATAAATGTCACAAGCAATTGGCATACTCTTGCTTAAGATAAATCTCTACCCTTTTGTAAATTCTAAACCATGTTGGGTTCATAAGCACAGTGGGTAGAATGATCTTCAAAATATATTTTTAGAATAGATAATGCCAAACTAGATAAATCACCAGTGTTAGACCAAGTGACACTGACAAAATTCTCATGACACAGGGACTAAGGAAAATGACAAAATGCTAAACACCCATGCTAAAAGGTGTTCCTTTTTATAAGAATAACTCTATTAATGAAGCTAAATTAGGTTAAGATAAGGTTTGCTTTACTGTTACATTTTGTAATATTATAATATATTGCTAATTATTACACTAAATATTATACTTAGCATTACTAAGTATAATTTTATTATAATACAAAGTATTATAATATAATACTATTATATTATTGTATTAATAGTATTAAATATATGCACATAACATAGAATTAATTAACTCAAATGTTTTATATGTGATTATATTATAATGTAAATGGAATATTAATAGTGAATAACTAAAATAAAGCAATATGTTTTTAATATAGTTATTTATTTTTCAGTTATCATGTAAATTTATTTTCCCAAAGTGTTTGTTTTGAGGAGATTACAAAGCTCCTTGGAAAGGAAAATCAAGTAAAAAATTAAAATTTATTTCTATTACTAAAAATATTTGACTCATTGATAACAAATTAAGTACTTAAGCATTCATTGGTATGCATCACTAAATTATTGCATTTCTAGATATGTAAATATAAATAAACTGATGCTATTACTATCTTTTAAATATAGAATAATTGTACTATATTTTATTTAGAAATAATCTGCCTAAAACTAATATTACTTCTTTTTTTTTTTACTAATATTACTTCTAATGTGTAAATAAGCACATTGACAAAAGTATTGACATGTGTCACAAAGTATAAACTTAAATTGTGCCTTATCTGTAATGTACATTGTTTTCAAACAATGAGAAAATGTGTAAACCACAATTTCATTATTTATTTGCTAAAATATAGCAGTCAACCATAAAGCTTCCCTCAATAGACACTTTTTTCAAAGAGTTTAAAACTGTCTATTGTCAATAGAAAAAAGTAATATTTTTTGACAAGAGAAACTACAGATGAGTCGAAGAGACAGATGATGAAGTAAGAAAGAAGATATATAGTTTTGCTCACAATGACAACTGAAATTTAAAATCCTATCCCAGAATATGTCGTGTTGATTTTGAGGATTCTGTGGGGGATCTTCTATGGATCATTTTCTTTTATGCTGTGCTAAACAGCCATTATCTGTTTAATTCAGATTGATATCAGAACCTTCATCATATGTCGTAATCCAGAATTCAATAAAGATTATTGAAAATATATTAGAGGTTCTTAGCTACACTGCATAGTAATCAATTAGCTTCTCAGATATTACATCAGGAATCTTTAGAAAGATAGAAAATGGTAACAAAAATATAGCACTCTCGTTTTCTTATAAATTACTCACCTTGAAATTTATCTCCACATTTAATTAAAAGTTATGCCAATATAGTGGGAACAGTATTGGGATTTTGAGTGAACTGATACACAGAGATTTTTGCTATACATATTAGAAGCCTTCTAGTTGTTCAGAAGAGATGCAGGCTCTCGGCATTGGTGATGCTTAGTTGCCTTTCTGAAGACAGTGTTCAGACAAAAAGAATGAAAACCAGACATGAGTTGAGACACAGTGTGAATTTGCATCTCTTATTGTGGAAAGTCGGTGTGAAAACAGAAGGATAATTATTGTAGTGACTGAGACTATTTAGCTGGTAGAAAATTGACTCTTCTCTCCAATAACAAGCTATAGTTCCTCCGTGAGTTCCTTCCAGGTCTCAGGACATTACTTCTGCTGGCTCTCGATCTCTATTGTGAAGTGATTTAGTAGTTTCATGCATTTGGCATCTCTTTCTAGACATTTTAAATCACTTTACATTATATATAATACCAATATAAAGTAAGTGCTATGTAATTAATTGATAAATCATACTGCTCAAAGAATAATGAAAAATAAAGAGACAAACATAAATATTTTGGGTTTGTAGTTGTGGAAGCTAGCTATATGATGAAAAATGAAATTACAAATAATCAACTTTTTACTGAGCCTAAAATGGGTAAAAATAACTAAGCCAATGAAAAATTGTAGCCTTTTAGACTTTTTTCATATATAACCCTAAAAATCTAGTGCCAAGTGTATTATCAAAATGATAATTAGTCTTGATAATAATAAATTTCATTGAAATTATGTAACTAAATTGAACTAATATACATGAAGCATTAAACCAGTTTCATATTCATTGGCCCAATAACCATAAATTAAGTCTTAGATGCTTGGATTGAATTGTATTGAATGGTCCTGATGGTTATTTAGTCTTCATTTTGATCAATTATGGTCCTCTAAGGATGCTGGAGGGATATATTTATTAATGGATATAAGAGGAAGTGTTCAAATTAGAGTAAAAACCTATACTGCGTTAAGAGAAAGAAGTAGTAAGTTCTGTTCTAGGCTTTTGTGACCCCTCTTTGCCACAGCTTATTGGGTATGCTTATAGAATCAAGTATGGACTCACTCTTATTAAGCAGGAATTAAGCACAATTGTGTAGCCAAATAAAAGTGTCATCTCTGCACCAGACATAGCACAGTTGTATTTCATAAGCTTTACAACTGAGAAGAACTATTGATTGCTTCTCTCCCTAGACATTTCCAACTGGAATCCCCAGAGTCCTGTGTATGAGGTGTAGTATCTACAGCAGTATGTTCTACCATATGAGCAACCAAAGGCACTGGGAAGAGCTTGCACAGTTTTGGAAGTCTCTCAGACTTCCGCAGAAAACAACTGGAAGTTTTCTATTTCTGACATGTCTTTTAAGTGACCTTATCAAATTTTATATTTCTTAGTGCCACCAGGTCTCCCCCTCCAGGGGACATGGTCAAATATGAGGCACCAGAGTACGTGTGAAAGTCAGACCCCACTCTCCACTCAACTGTGGAGAATGTCCTGTCCATTGGCTAGGTCTGGGTAGGTGTTTGAAGTTTATGGCCTGTATTGTCCTTGGCTGGTGCCATAGTTTGAGCGGGACCCCTGGGCCCAAATCTGCCTATCATAATGTTCTTCTGGTAGGTTTCTAGGACCCTCTGGATCCTTCTATTTTGCTATTCTCCCATGCTTCTCTCATCTAGAGTCCCAATAGGATGTCCTCCCCTCTGTCCCTGTTTCTGGTGGCACTCAGAGTAAGGACAGCAGCTACCAAGAAGAGACTTGATACCCTATGAGCATATACAGGGGGAGGAAGTCCCTCTCAGTCACAGTCATAGGGGAGGGGAGTAGGGTAAAATGGGAGGGAGGGAGGAATGGGAGGATACAAGGGATGGGATAACAATTTAGATATAATATGAATAAATTAATAAAAAAAGACTTACAAAGTGATGATCATAGTTCTTCCTAATCAATAAATCAGTTTAATATATTGAAAAAATATTATATTTCTTTATGTTGATTTCAGATATTTATAGTTTAGCTTATCTTTCCTTCCTCTTAATTTTTACCAAGTGTAAGCCCCTTCCGAATTTTCTCCTTTCCACATTCATAGCATCTGTGTCCTACTGTCCCTCATTCTATAGTTTCACTATCCATTTTCCTTTTCTTCTTCAGGATTAGGGAGGTTATTTCAGTTAATATACTCAGTTCTAGTGGTCCAAAGCTATAATCCACAAATAAAAGGGAAAATGTGATATTTCTTATTTTGGATCTTGGTTACCTCAGAATAATATTTGTCCAGTGTAGTCATTTTATTTGGAAACTTCAGGATTTTTACCTCATTCTAGCTGAATAGAAGTTCATTGTGTATAAGTAATACTTTTCCATTGTCCACCCACTAAATAACATATGGATTGTTCCATATCCTAAATATTGTAAATAAATCAGTAGTGGATATAGCTGTATACTTATCTCTACAACAGGATACCACATCCTTTGCATATGTGTAAAGTTGTGTTATAACTGGGTCATATGGTAGATATACTTTTAGCTTTTGGAGAATTATCAATATTGATTTTAATAGGAACTGCACATTTTGTAAACATACCAGCAACAAAGGAGGGACCTATATGTCTTTACTTTCTCACCAGCATTCATTTCCAGTCCTTTTCTTACAGTTAGTTATTCTGCTTGGATAAGATACATCTCACAGATGTTTTCTTTGACTTTCTCTAATGGCTAAGAATTCTGAATACTTTAAAAGCAATTTTTGGCCATTTTTACTTATATATTTATCTAGTGTCTCTATAGAATAATTGGTCATTTAAGACATATCACTTGAAGATGAAGGGAAGAAGATGGAGGAGAAGGAGGAGAAATTCACTTTCATAGATAAAAAAATATGTTGTTTGAGAAATTTAAATTGGCATTTAATGTTGTTTTTATCAAATTAACCCTATTCCCTGCCATTCACATCCTTTCATACAGCTCCAGAGACATTTTCCTCTTGTTTTTAATTCTACCTTTAATTCATTGATTCTCTCTAACTAATGAGATATAAACTGCTAAATAAACCTGAAAAGGTAAAGTTTGGTTTCATACACTCTTCCACAGGACTTCTGGCTGAGCTGAGACAATGTGCTTCAGCTATTTCAAAGGAGCATTCTAGGAAACATTGTGCCTCTCATGTTTACTTTTCTCATCTCAGTTCTACCAAAAGCCTTTTATTCACTTGCAACACATATTCATTTACAAATTTACTAGAATGCCAATGAATGATGGACTTTAATCACAAACCACAAAGACAACATCCATTACTATTTTAGGATATGATTCTATTTTTTTTAATTTTATGTATATTGAGATAGATTTGTCTCTATCATATAATCTTATTTTAAGATTTATCACAAAATGTATGGTTTGCTATATTTTTAGGAATTGGTTTTATCTTTTCAATCGCTCATTCCTTTAGAATCTTTTTAATTAACAACATACCATTTCAGAAAATTCAGTTTGAAAATATTATAATAAAATAAAGAATTATAGATTTAAATGATTTTTCTCTCAGTAGCCTTTTATCAAGGGTCTTTGGCACCAGATAGTTACCCTGAAGTGATCTCTTTATGCAATTCTATGGTATTCTTTCACCTTTATGTTACAAATGTTAGTAGATTCATACTGATATGTCTAGAAGTTGACACTCAAGCATCCATTTAGCATATTGTTGTACTTTCTCAACATAGACTTTGCCTTTCTTCAGGATTGAGGGAAAGTTTTTACAATAACTTTAAAATATGTATAACAAATTTTCTTTTTTTATTGAAAATTTCCAATTAATTAAACATAGATATTTACTACATTATTCATTTGCGTTCTTAGCCTTGTGGTACTCACTATGCGCTCTTTGAAATTTCCATATATGTATATACAGTGAATTCTGATGCCCTTAATCTGCCATATTTTTGTCCAAACTATATTATTAATGCTTTCCCTCTCTATATTTTTATAACCATTTTTGTTTTGTTATTAAGAGTCATAGATGTTATACTTATATAGCTTGGTGTTCTTGTAGAACTCCAGACAGAGAGTAATGGTTAGATCTGACACCTTTGTCTTTTTCTGGGACCCATGTCATCTTACTCGATTAGCTCTTCCAGTCTTAATATTAGGATATGTGACTAGTTTTATTGCAATGTGTTTTGTCATGCTTGATTGGTAGTCCTGGTAGCTCTGCTCTTTTCTGAAGGGAAGCATAGTAGGAGTGGATTGTGGGAGTGGGAAGGAACCGGAAGGGTTGGGGGCAGGGGAAACTGAGGTCAGGGTATAATAACATGACAGAAGAATATTTTTAAAGCCATATAGCTTTCTGATGTTTTAAAGAGATAAAATGCTCATCATTATCTACTGCAGATATGTTCAGTGTGGTACAGACCAATTGCGTACAGATAGCTGTTATGAGGTTATGACCTCTTTGGTTATACAATATTCAGAAGACAGAATTTTAGAGCTCTTTTCTCTATTGTGAGAGTCTGTGAAAGAGGAATAGCAAATGGCTCTGGAACCCATGGAATGTGGAATACCCACTCTGGGCATGTCTCAGAGAGGCATAAGTATGTGTCTTTTGGACTTCATGCTATTATGGAGCACAGATCTGCTTATTACATTTGTGATATTTATAATAACCCTAATATAAGGATTGTGTGATTTCTATAAATGGGGCTTCCATTCACTCTCTGGGCAATACCACTGACATACACAATAACAATGCTTGATCTCTTTCAGGCATTGCTGCTGGAGGAGATTAATGATTCAACTACCACCCTTGAAAACAACCTGCAGATATAGATTGTTAACGATGACCAGTACTCTTAGAAAGAATTTAGAAAAATACATTGTTCAGCAAAGTTAGGTAAACATGTTTTTCGCTACTGGCTCTGACATAGAAAGTCTTAGGGAAAAATAGACTGTTTAGCAAAGTTAGGTAAAGATGTTTTTGGTATTGACCCTGATGCAGGAACAATTTGAAGTTAAGAAAAAGTGCACTCTTCGTAGTAAAGCTAGGGAATTTTCTATGTTGGTGAAGTAAGAACAATGGCCCATAACAGCACTGGCTGACATGACTCTTTCAAGCTGGGCTGGTGACTGAGATGATGATTGATTTCTTTGTTCTATTTTTTCCCTCAGCTTCCTGATATGATTTAATAAAATATATTAAATGGTAGATGAGAACCCTTAGGATTTTAATTAGAATTTGTTGATTATTTTTAATATAGAAATTTATATATTTCATTCATTTAAGATTTTTCTAAGATTACTTTTTAAGATAATTGATTCTTTCTTTGTAACCACAAATTGTAGTCTGCCAGTAAAGAAAAACAGACAGAGAAGTTACCTTGCTTGTTTATTCTCTGTTAATATACAACAAGTTTCTTGGGTACAAATGAATATGGGTTCTATGAAATAATTTGTTTTTCATGTTTGTTTTTCATCCATAATACATAAGACATTTCATCATGTGAAGGTATTGGGCAACTTGTTTTTCTTACCTATACTCTTTGTAATCATTCACTTTAAGAAAAATAGAATGTAACCATATTGTGATATATATACTACTTGAGAGATCCTGCTGAAAAAATAAGTTGTTGGAATTCACCCTTCAGAGTATTTTTCCATCCAACAAATGTATATATGTGTATATGCACATACATACACTAGCTGTTTGGGTTGAATTTCCCACTTTAGAGTTTGTTCTATCCATTAAGATGTGTGTATGTGTGTAAGGTTGTTGGTAACAATTTCCATCGACCCAATATGTGCATGTATTTATGTATGTATGCGTATGTATTTATGTAAATGTGTAAAGCAAGTGAAGCTTGAGAGAAGAAGCTTGTTGGAACCTACATGCTGGAATCTGTATTACTTCATCATCAAATGTGTGTGTGTGTGTGCATGTTTCTTTTCTCTCTTTCTTTCCCTTTCTTTTCAGACGCTTTACCACATTCAATGGAAATCCCTCTTTAGAAGCCATCAGCTGTAGCCACTTGCTACCATCAGTAGACACCCTTAGTAGGAGCCATCAACCCTAGATTCCAATTACATCGTAGCTGTAAGCCCCTACCAGAAGCTATCAGCACAGGCCTACTGCCAGAAATTTAATTCTAGCCTCTCTGTTTGGCGTTATCAGTGGAAGCCATTGCCAGTAAAAAAATCCATCATGGCCTGGATAGTTGCCCTCAGAGAAAGTCTGCAGGATCCCCAGCCTGCCACCAGATCTACATGCTACTCCAGTTTCTCCACTTGATATACAAGCCAGTTCCTGATACCCTGACTTTTAGCTTTTATGTTCTCTCTAACTCTTTCATTATTATTATTATTATTATTATTATTATTATTATTATTATTATTATTATTATTATTATTATTGGAGATACTTGTGGAATTCAGAAGGTGTCTTATTTAGGGTTGAACATTCAGACTTATTTATTACAATACTTTGAGCAGCCATGCATATCTGCAATTCACTAATGTTTATGGCAAACAAAGGCTTCTCTGTTTGAGTCTTGGATGATGATTTTTCTTCTGCTATAATTTCCTTTATCATGGGCTTATTTACATGTGTAGAGTACCAGATATTATTTCTTTCCTATGGAATATGTATACAAAAGCAGATAGATCAGTTGGTTACTCTTATAAAAGTTATGACCCTGTGGTACAATTCCTTGCTTTACACCCAAAAGACTCTACATTTTATTAGAGATACTTGATAAACTGAGTTCACACCTTCTCTATTCACAATAGAAAAAAATATTATCAACCTAGAAGTTGATAAGTTGTCAGACTAATAAGGAAAATGTGAGAAACATATACAATTATATTTTAATTAGATACAAAGAAAAATAAAATCTTGTATGTTGTATGTAAATGAAGAAAACTAACAGAAGTATGCTACATAGGTAATCCAGCCTCAGAAGCATAAATGTTCTATGTTGTTTCATGTGGGTCTTGCCTTGAAGTTACCAGTGTTGTTCAAAATCAAATGAAGGCAGAACAGGAGCTCAAATAGTGCAGAAACCTTGAGGCTGATGCAAAAGCCATAGAGGGGTCCTGTTTAAGATCATCCTGGTATCTTATACAACCCAGAATCACTGTCCCAGGGACAGCATATGAACAATGGACTGGACCATTGAAGCAAAGAAAGTATTTTAGGGTCTATAAAGGTGTTTGAAGTAAACAAATGCAAGTGAATGCCTAAGTAATTATAAGAAGGTGATGCTTCAGATTAAGACGTTTCAGAGCTTTAACATTAATCAGTGGAGCTCTGATTTATTAATCTAACTCTGGGGTTGAAGAGACCACAATATGACCTGCTATCATGGTCATGGTCAAGATTTAAATTTCCTTTAGTGTGTCTTTCCAGTATAGACTTTAAAATGTTTCTCATTGTGCTAGACTTATATACATACAGTCTTCTGGAGAGAAGATCATATATGCTTTTGTTCCTTCTACTTCACAGAATGTTCTATACTTCCCTGAGCTCAACTTAAAAAGTGTTTACACAGTTAGCACAAAGATATGTGGCTACATTTTTTGCTTGTTTGTTTGTTTGTTTTTTATAATGTGTATTCAGTGCAGATTTTAAACAATGATGATGATAACTTGTCAAAAGTTTATCTTCTTTGCAAATTTAAAAAGAGGATTCTTGTAACTACATCCTAAGTTTCCCTCCCATTGCCTATCTCAGAGGATGGGATCCTTCACCCCTTGCCCTAATTTTGGAAGTCCCTTACCCCAACCATAAAAACCATGGATCCAAAATTTTCAAAAGTGCACTTACTTTTTTCCCCCTAACCTACTTAACTTTGTCTTCTGCCTGTATGTGTATCCCAGTATCTTGTCAGGCCCAAATGTTTTCTATATCCAGGACAGCACAGACACAGCTTTTCACAGGTACTCCAGCCTAACCTTGAAGATTTGCAGTCAGCTGGATCTGTGCTTTCCTCCATATCTGAAGATGTTCTCAGAGATCCCTGGACAGCAACAAAACATCCAACTCTCCCAGGACATTGTCTGCGCATACCTACACCAATTCTCTTAGGATAACCAAAACATAGCTCAGCCCTAGGTATGCAGGAAGCAGTTACGTTCGAGCACATAGTCCTTATTCACACCTTGCCACACTTCCTAGTTCCTCATTTTTATAGTAACCAAAAGTGAGGAATGTTAGCAATCAGGCACTTCCACAGCCAGCCCTAGGGGACTTGGGGACATCAAGATGTCAGGTGCCTCCCAAGCAAATCCCAGGAGTCCTGCAACTACAGGGCATGTCATCACCAGGATCAAATACAGTTGCCGGTTTTGTCTTGTTTTTGTTTTTCTGAAAAGACTCATGGTGGTGCACACCTTTAATCCTAGAACTCAGAAGCCAGAGGGAGGCAGATTGAAGTGAGTTTGAGGCCAGGGTAGTCTCCAAAGAAAGTCCAGGATGGCCAAAGGTACACAGAGAAACAGTCTCAAAACCAGCGACCAAGCAAAACCCCCCAAAAGACAGACAGACAAACAAACAAACAAACAAAACCCCCACTGGGGCTTGGGTTCTGAAATCTGCACATTTTATTGAGAAGAACCTTTGCCTAACACCTGCAGCTCAGATGGGATTTGAGGAAATGCAGAGAATCTGTTTTAGTGTAGTACTTGGTAATTCCTATCTCTATTCGAATTCTGCAAAGGATTTTACATGGTGATCCCTTAGATTCCGAAAAAGAGCATTAAGAAACAGACCGGCTATAATACTGAAATCTCTGCTTGCCTTAAAATACTTTCAGTCTCCCAGTGACATTTAGGAGACAGAGTGAGAATAATAAATGAACTAAATCAGACCAAGGTTCAGCAAAGCACTTCCAAACCAGAGAGAGATTAATCAACAACAACAAACTCAAAACAAAAACAAAACAAAAACCATATTGTTTCACATATAATGTTCTTAGTCTCAGAGGGCAAAATTTAAGTCAGCAATTGTATCAGTAATTTTCCCCTTACCCTACACAGAACTACCTAACTTAATTGTGATGAAATTCATCCAGCTTGCTTGAAAAAGTAAGTCTTCAATGGATAGCCAAGGGAAGGAATTTATGAAACACCTTTTTGCAGGTGCATTGACAGCACTGGAGAGCAATTAGAAATAATCCTCTCATGTTGCACCTGAATGGTGAACAGGTGATGAGAAAGCTCTCCAATGGAAACTGAAATGGACCAGTTTCTGTCTTAGATGTCTATTGTCTTCTTCGCTATAAATCATTTAAACTAGTTCACATTTGGGACTAACAAAAAGGAGTACCCTATCCTGCTGGCTTTTCTTTACTCTCACAATTCTCCTCCTGTTATCCAGGTATTTGATGCATGAAACTGGCAGTTAGCAAAACCAGCCACTCATTTCCTACTCCATCTCTTAAATCAGTAAGAGAAAATATTGGACTTCGCCTCGGCTATTTGGGGGCTTAGATCCTAGTCTTTCCCAAGATCAAGCAATCTTGTTTGGAGCTAGTCTTTGAGGCTTCTGCCCAGCGCTATGGAGGAGGAGCCATCAGAGATATTGGACTCATTTGTGGACCAAGAAACTGCTCAGAAGTACGATGAAGACGCCTCCTCAGATGATTCAGAAGTCCTACAGCCGGAAACCTTAGTAAAGGTCATGAAGAAGCTGAACCTCAACTACAGCGCCAAGCCATCAGAACTTCGTCGTCGTCGACTGTGCTCCCACCGCCCCCAGATTGAGAACATACTGGCTGAGAACAGAAGTCAAAAAAATCTTTTTTTTTTTTTTATTAATTTATTCTTGTTACATCTCAATGTTTACCCCATCCCTTGTTATCCTCCCATTCCTCCCCCCCCCATTTTCCCATTATTCCCCTGCCCTATGACTGTCCCTGAGGGGGATTACGTCCCCCTATATATTCTCATAGGGTATCAAGTCTCTTCTTGGCTACCTGCTGTCCTTCCTCTGAGTGCCACCAGGTCTCCCCCTCCAGGGGACATGGTCAAATGTGAGGCACCATAGTACATGAGAAAGTCATATCCCACTCTCCACTCAACTGTGGAGAATATTCTGACCATTGGCTAGATCTGGGAAGGGGTTTAAAGTTTACCTCCTGTATTGTCCTTGGCTGGTGCCTTAGTTTGAGCGGGACCCCTGGGCCCAAATCTGCCTATCGTATTGTTCTACTTGTAGATTTCTAGGACCCTCTGTATCCTTTTATTTTGCTATTCTCCCATGAGTCTCTCATTTAGAGTCCCAATAGGATGCCTTCCCCTCTGTCCCAGTTTCCTGGTAAGTGAAGGCTTTCGTGGGACATGCCCCTTGGGGGAGAATGCAGATATAAGTGAGTATATACCATTTGATTCTTTCTGCTTCTGGGTTAACTCAATCATTATGATCATTTCTGTCTCAATCCATTTATCCACAAATTTCAGTGGGAATGCAAACTAGTACAGCCACTTTGGAAATCTATCTGGTGCTATCTCAGAAAAATGGGAATAGGGCTTCCTCAAGACCCAGCTATTCCACTCCTTGGAATATACCCAGAAGATGCTCCAGCACACAACAAGAAACTTTGCTCAACCATGTTCATAGCAGCCTTATTCATAATAGCCAGAACATGGAAACAGCCTAAGTGTCCCTCAGTAGAAGAGTGGATAAAGAAACTGTGGTACATATACACTATGGAATACTACTCTAAATGTATTCTTAATGCCTGCTTTGTTTTATTGGTGAAGGTTGTAGAAGAGAAATATTTGTTATGACTCTATTGTTATTTTATGACATTAACATTTTTATGTTTGTAGTATGTTATAAGGATATCTTAGAAAAATCCCATGTCAATCGTTTTTTAGCAAAAAGCTAATCATTTTCTGAAGGACATCCATTAAGAACAATGGGAATAATATATTTCATTGCTTAATTGTTTCAACTTACCAACAGATAAAAGAAAATACAACTTTTGTAGGTTTTATTTTCTAGTGGTTCTAATTGTTGCTTTATTTTTTTGGGTAGGGATCATTAGTCTATGTCTTTAGTATTGGTGATTTTTTTTAGCTCAAAAGTACTCTTTGTCCAGCTTAGGTAGTCATATGTAAAACAAATATAGAAATTACAAACTATTCATATTGTGTCATGATGTGATTAGATAGTTTGTCCAAGGACACATTCCAGTTTCCTCCTCTGTTTACCACATCTGCCAATGGGTTCTTCAGACATATTTCTCTTAGTAGTGTGTTCTTGATTGCTGTGCCAAATTAACTGGAGATTAGTCTTTTACAACTGTTACTTGATCAAATCATAGTCATATCAATTACTAGTCTATTTTTATCACAAGAATATACATTCAGATGTAACAGATAGATTTTATGCTATAGAAAGATAAGGTAAAATAGGTAAGATCTTCAGAAACCTCAGAAACATACAGAATATGCTATTTAAAGATATTTATATTATTTCAAGTGTTCATGCATAATGAGACAGGTTAACTCCTGGCAACACCTGGCCTATCTCAAAGAAGATGATGAGCATCAAAGAACTTCCTTAGGGAAATGGCTTCAAATGTGACAAATAAGCTTCTGGGTAAAATGTCCCTGATTCCACCTTAGACAGAATTCTGCCTAAATAATGGAGAAGCTTGGATGTAGGCAGAGTTGACGGCCAAATTCTGCCAAGACATGGTATGCAAGTCCTCAGTAGTTCCTCCCTCACAAATATGTCTGTCAGATATATTGGCCCAGATGGCTGAAGATGATGCTCCAACACTCTAGATATTTTTGGGTGATTGTTCAGGCAGGAAACTGTCTCTATCATCTTCTCAGTTGGGAAGCTGCTAATCTTTACTCTCTGTATAATCAAGTAATTAACTTTATTTCTTCTCAAGCCTCTGTATGTAGTTTATTTTATATATGTGTAATAATATTAGTGTGTATGTAAAAAAATTTTAAAGACCTTTAAATCATGTATAACAATCATTCGTGATTTATTTTTCAATGTTCAGTAAAAGGTATGTTTAGTTTGAGGCGCATTAGATAATGCCAAGTACAGATTCCCTCCTTGTCATAACCATGAACTTTTCACTCATTGAACCATTACATTGAGAAAAATAAGTAAAAAACAACCTGATTTTTTCTTTACATTTATTCAAGAGGTCTAAGCCTTTTTTAAGTTTATAACACATTATATTCCTCAGTGAAAGAGTGTTCTATGTTTGTTACAAAAATAGGAGGTAAGAGATTTATTTGCTCTTTAAGCTGTATTCAGAAGTATCTACTATGTAAAGTAGTGCATTTCATTAACTATTATTAAAAACAACAATATATTAGGTAGTTTTAATAATTAGGACTACTTTTTATTGACAATTTAGTTAAGACAAATTCCTAATGTATTTTATAGGATTGTTCATTAGTTTCCAACTTTATATTATTACTACAGAAGGGGCAACTATACTGTAAGAAACCTGATATGTTCAATTTTGTGTGCTCTCATGGATCATTTGGTGAGTTTTGATGATCTTTTGGATACCATATTTTTTAATATAAAATGCATTATTTTGAATATACCACTTGTATTATGTGTGTCAAATATCTTTTCTCAGTCTTAGCACAAGTGAGAAACCATCTATTATCATTAAATACTTATTTAGAAGACTACCAAATATCTTAGTAGCTAAAGAAAAATATGCTGTTAAGCCCATCAACATGATTTTAATACCCTAATATGATAGGAAAGAACTGATGACCAAATACTGCCCTCTGATGTCCACATGTACAATGTAACACACAGGATACTTGTCCCAATATGTAATACTGAGTTTTACTGATAGATTGATAGGTAGGTAGATAATAGATAGATGGATAAATTTTTAAAAAGAATTTTAATTAGTTTTGTTTAGAGCTGGAAAAATGGTTTTAATTAAGAGCACTTACTGACATTCTAAAGGACCCAAATTCAGTTCCCAGTTCACATACAGCCTGTCTGTCAGTTCACAACAGCATATAATTTCATCTCCAGGGTACCTAACAGTTTTCTGGCCTCCATGGCACCCACATACATATGTTATATAAGTGTGGGACACTACTGTTAAGGTCAAAGTCTGGCATTATTGTATAGCCCCTCAGCTCAGTGCAAACTGACAGACTCCCTTTGTCAGCAGGGTTCCCTCTTCTCTGCCTGATCAGGGGAGCCCAAGTCCCCACACACTCCAGCTGGGAATGCACATAGTCCTTAGGAAAAGAAGAGATTCAAATAATTTTCTTCCAGCTAGCACCTGGGGATTCCTGGAAATACTCTGCCTTATGCTAATGAGACCTTAGCTTTCAGAAAATCACCTTTAACCATACCTAGAGTTCTTCCCCCACCCTTTAGATAACTAAGTACCGAATTTCCCCTCTTATGATAGCGTTGGGTTGCACTGTTGCATGGAAGTTAAGTGTCCCTGACACCCCTATCCCAGTGGAATAAAAGAGCTGCCATCGTCTTTTCACTACAAGCATCCAAGACACCTCATTTATCCTGGGGAAGGAAGGGCTCCCCTCTTCCCAGAATAATTTGCTGCTGGACCTTCAGGTCTTGCCTTTAGCCAGGGAGCGAGAATGGCCTGCATCATCACTGAAGAGGAGGTAAACTGCTGACCAGCAAAGCATGGTCAGGGTCTGAGTTCCAGCCAGTTTTGGGTATCTACCAAATTCCTCTGACTGTAGTATAACAGCTTAGCTAAAGGGCTGTAGCACTGTGCCAAGTTTCCACTGACATCTGGTATGGATACTCTAATTTAAAAGATCTAACTGTAACAGAGTGGGAAACACTTTTCCATACTCCACAGTGAGATCAGGGAGCCAGCCGTGTGCATGTTGCTTGTTTGAGTGTTCTAGCCTCCAATGAGAGAAGCAGAGCCTTTGATCCTGTAGTTCCTCTGTTCCTGCCTGGACGCTGCAGTAACTGCCAGCATCAGCAGAGAACAAAGAACTATGTATAAGTGTATGGACACACTCACAATAATAATAACAATAATAAATTAAAACATATATAAATCTTTAAAATCTTACTTGCCAGAGTCCAGCTCCAGATAAGGGTTGGGACCCAAACAAGAGTGTATGTAAGAGCGATGAGGGAAGAAAGAATCAGACATGGGACACCATTTAATTATTTTTATTATTATTATTTTATTAATGTATTCAGATTACAACTCAATTGTTATCCACTCACTTGTATACTCCCATTCATCCCTCCATCCCGCTTTTCCCCTATTCCCTTCCCTTAGTTCTATGACCGAGGGGGACCTCTTCCCCAACTATATGGTCACAGGCTATCAAGTCTCATCTTGGCAGCCTGCTTATTCTTTCTTTGAATGCCAACAGGCCCTTTCACCCAGAGGAGGTGGTCAAATATAGGGTACCAGAATTCATGTCAGAGTCAGTCCTCACTCTTCACATAACTGCATATTGACCTCAAGCTATGCTATAGAGCAATAGTAATTAAAACAGCATGGAACTGGCACAGCAATCGGCGGGTTAATCAATGGAATTGAATCGAAGACCCAGATATGAATCTACACATAACTATTCACTTAATTTTTTACAAAGAAGCCAAATCTATTCAATGGAAAAAGGATAGCATCTTCAACAAATGGTGTTGGTCTAACTAGATGTCTACATTTAGAAAAATGCAGTTAGACCCATATTTGTCAGCATGTATAAAACTCAAGTCCAAGTGGATTAAAGACTACAACATAAAACCAGAGACACTAAATTGGCTAGAAGAAAAAGTGGGAAAAAGCCTGGAACCCATTGGCACAGGAGACAACTTCCTGAATAGAATACCTACAGCCCAGGCCTTAAGGTCAACAATTAATAAATGGGACCTCATGAGGCTGAGAAGCTTCTGTAAGGCCAGAGACACTGTCAACAGAACATAATGACAGCCTACAGACTAGGAAAAGATCTTCACCAACCCTTCATCTGACAAAGGGCTAATATGCAAAATATATAAAGAATTCAAGAAATTAAACACCACCAAACCAAATAATCCAGTTGAGAAATGGGGCTCAGAACTAAACATTCAATTCTTTTGATGAGAGACAGAGAGGAAGCCTTAGTGGCTTTACTTGCTCTGACAACCTGTGTCTCCTTTAAGCTTTATTTATATACAAAATCATTTCCTTAAGAACTTTAATCATGCCGGGCATGGTGGTTCACACCTTTATTCCCAATACTCAGGAGGCAGAGGCAGGCAGATCGCTGTGAGTGCGAGGCCAGGCTGGTCTACAAAACAAGTCTAGGACAGCCTAGGCTAACACAAAGAAACCTTGTCTCAAAAAACAAAAACCAAACCAAACCAAAGCAAAACAAAACAAAATAAAAAAGTTTTAATCTTTGATTACACAGCCTGAAATATTTTTTGGTTACATAGGTACATAGGAACAGGGGGAACAAGAAAAGCTAACAGCAAATTTCCTGAGAACTAAAAATTAACTTTAGGATTAAATCAGCTTTCTTTTAACTTAAAACTTTCTTCCTGATGATTGGTATCGTAAAGCCTTGTGGTTACAAAAGGTATTAAACAAAGTGACTCTATTTGATTATGTTTTAAGTTGGCATATAGTTAATAGATCAAAGATCAATCACTCCACCTAATACCCCAAACTTGTCTTCCTGACCTTTAGTAATCCTTTCTGTTCCTATTTTATATTTAAAACAAAGCTATGGTTTTAAAATATTATGTAGCCTTTTTACTTAAAGCTGCTTGTCCTTTTGTCTTTCCATAAGATCAGGAAAGTCCTGGCCTGTCACGTTTACTCAGAAGGGCAGGCCGTTCACTGAGCCAACTTTCCTGTTTCTGTAACTTTGTCTCGAACTCCTGTATCAATACAATTTCTATCTTTACTGTAGTTTTGTAAAGAATAGAAAACTATTAGGACTTTGAGACTGTTTCCAATGTCTTCCCTTAACCTCATCATGAACTTTTATTTCAATGCCATTTCTATCTTTACAATAATCCTGGGAAGTAAGATTAGAATTTTAAAACTGGTTTTTTTTTTTTTTTTTTTTTTTTTTTTTTTTGCTTTTAAGCAGGCCCCAAGGCCTGTTGATAATGGCATGGTCAGGATCTTTTTTTCTTTCTAAACTAGTTCCTTGTTTCCAAAGCTGAGCGTAAAGACCTAGTGATTTTAATTATAGTTTGTCAGATTTCAAAGTTTCCCTAAAATCTTCTTTATTAATTCTTCTAAAATCCTCTGAATAAAATCCTCTGAATCATTTACCAAAATCATTTATTGATAATCTAATAGTGAATCTGAGTAAGTTTTATAAAAGTCTCAATTTTCTGCATAGCTATATTTTCCCAGGGAATCCCCAATAACTTTATTAGTTTTTGTAGTATCAGCTTTTACTAATTATCAATTCTGGCCTTTGGAAAGAAGTCTCTAACACTTCTCCAAGGCACCTAGGCAATGGAACTTTGTCAAGCAGGCTGTAAGGACACCTGGTTGTTGGGGCACTGGAACTTTGCCAAGTAGTTGCCCTAGCTTTCCTGGCCTCACCACTTACTTAAACAATTTTTCCTATAACATGCCACCTTCAAGTGCATGCCTTGAAAACCAGATTGACACAATGGTGAGAAATGAGAACATTTTAATGATAACAATGTTAAATTTTCAAAGTAGTCCTTATAAGAATAATAATTGAGACCATGGAGTGGATTTATGCTCTTTATTAATTCTATAGATGTCTACAGGGTTCTTAAGGCAATGCTTATAATACATATGAGGTTGCTTTTTGGTACACACAAAATAACCCAAATTTTGAATGTTTCAAACATTCTATGGCTCTTTGTCCTATCTTCAGGGTCTTAAATACTTCCTGTGCTCTCTTTCATAATGTACCCTAAGCTCTAGAGGGGGTTGCATAAATGACTTATTAGGGCAAAAACCATGTATACAGATTTCTCCTGTCTACTTGGGGAAGCTGTGAGTCTTTGCCATCACCACCACTGACTGTAAGAAGAGGCATCTCTAATTAAGACTGGGAGCTGAAGTTGTTGTTGGGTATAAGCCTTCCCATTTAGAAGGCAGTTTTTGGCTGTGCAAATTTAATTAGCTTTCAGTAATAAGCTCCCAACATGGGCTTACTACTTGCTGACACCTGGATTGTCAGCTGGGCAGACAATTCGACATATGGGTCATTCCTCTGCCTCCCTGTGGAGTGGGCTTCAAATGCAGAGAGCAATTTGTTGCCCCAAAATACTCAATAGTGCAAACCACAGTTGCACAAGTGGGTATATCTTGCCTTTAATTTGGTTTCTTTATACTCCTTTTATCCAGTGTGAGTGCACAATTATGTGTGCCATTGAACATGTATATGTATATTTGCATATGGAGATCAGAAAACAATCTTAGGTACCTTCCACACTTTTCTGAAGGCAGGGTGTTTTCCTAGTTGATATGAAACAGCAAAACACTGTGTTCTTCTATCTCAGCTTACATACCATAAATGCCTTTTATTGTTGTTTTGTTTAATTTTTTCTTTTTAGATTTTTATGTCATCCATTGATGATTCAATTGTTTAACATTTCCCAGAAGCATAGGGGTAAAGTGCTAACATTGCTTTTAAAGGAGTCATGTGCCTTATGGAAAAAATATCATGTTTTAGATGTTTTCTCAAGGTTGAGTTAAAGTACTATTGACTACGAGTTCAATTTTAATCCAGAAAATATATATTAAAAGAAGCACACATAAAACAAAGTAATATATTGAGTGGTTGGAAAAAAGGTTATGAACAGAAACTCCCAGGAAGCTGGCCTTGCATTTCTCCTAGGAACAATTATTCAATATTTGCTAACTCAGTTCTTAAAGAACATTATAGAATACAACTACAAGAAATAACGAGAATTGATTATATTTAGCTTTTTTCCCAAAAGAGGAGAATGGGCAAATCCAGACTTAAAAATGTATGTACAGAATTGTGAACTTTAACTTTGCAAAGAGAATTCTCCTTTCCTATATCAGATTGATTTCACCAATTATAAGAAAGTTTCTTGTGAAGACAGTTATTATTCTAGAAAGAATGTAAGAAATCCACAGTCAAGTAATCTTAAAATGAGATAGTTTGAGGGAAACATACTTGAACTTACACCTCACCCTTGTCTTTCTAAAGGCAGACACTGCCACATGGTCAAATATGTAACCCACAAACACAAAAGTGACTTTTACTTTTACATTTGTGCTTACAGCATGCTCTTTTTGGGTCCATTCCCTAAGGTCTCAGCATATTATAAAACTATTTCATAATGTTAACATTCTCCAATCTCTTTCATGTTCATAGAGAAATGAGATCTTGGTTTGATGTTGGCTATAAAAACTAACATTTTTAAAGTGACAGAATAAATTTAGGTAGTCACATATTTTTGCTTTTAATTATTATTATTTCAATGGTGGATATGATATTTTTGAGCACATTATTATATATTAGCTTTAGTGATGTATTCTGTTTCTATTTGTAAAGAAAAGCATAAATATACGAAACAACCTTAATTATATTGTTAACCAGAATATACACAACATATAAACAATAATTACAGTTCATAAAAACTGTAGAATATGAACATTGTGTATGGTTAAATTTATTTAAATTATTTTAAACAATCTCATGTTTGTCAAGGTGACTGCAAATTACTGTTTATGTTTTATCTTTAACATCTGAATTTTTCACCATAAATTTAAACTTATTTCTTAATTACCTTTTATAATTTATTTTCTTGTTCTATATATGAGTACTCTATTTGATTCATTTGCACCCTCCTCTCCTTTCAATTTCTCAATGTCGCTCTCAACACTATCAAATCTACAACCTCCTTTTAAAAATAGTATTCGTGTCTCACACACACACACACACACACACACACACACACACACACACACACACACACATACACACACACACACACACACACAAACCATTCATGGAAACAGAGGGACAGAGAAACACAGAAAATCTACCAAATTCATCAATTTAGTGTCACTCCTATATACATATGTTTACGATTAACCACTTGGGTTGAGATAACTTTCCAGTGTGCTCGTACTGTGCAAAATTTATTCTTCTTTCAGCATACTTCCAGTGACTATGGGTGAGACTTCCTAAAATATCTCCCATTCATCTTAGCACGTTGCCTATTGGTATCATTATCCCACTGCTGTCTAAGTAATTATAGTGTTGACTGTTCATGGTGTCAGAAGTCCTATTACATTTAGAAGACAATATCTTGCAGAAGGTGTTCTGATCCAATGGGTTTTCCTTTTTTTTTTTTCTGTGTTTTTTATTTGTTTTTATTTAATTAATCACTTTACAGCAGGATCCCAGAGCCCTCCCGCTCCCCCCCCCCGCCACTACTCTCTTCCCAGTCCCACTCTAATGAATCCCTTCCATATTACCCCATTTCTTTCTCAGAGAGTGGTGACCCCCAAGAGGTATTAACGCACCATGGCACCTCAACACACAGTAGGACTAAGAACATCCTCTCCCACTGAAGCCCAACAACACAGCAGAGCTAGGAGAAAGGGATCCAATGTAGGCAACAGAGTCAGAGACAGACCTTAGTTTCATTATTAGAGACACACATGTTGACCAGGCTGCAATCTGGTATATATGTATAGGGGTTTAGGTCCAGCTCATGTTTGCTATTTGGTTGGTGGTTAAGGGTCTGTGTGCCCCTATGGGCCCAGGTTAGTTGACTCTGTAAGTCCTTTTTTTTTTTTTTTTTTTTGGTTTTTGGTTTTTCGAGACAGGGTTTCTCTGTGTAGCCTTGGCCATCCTGGACTCACAGCGATCCGCCTGCCTCTGCCTCCCGAGTGCTGGGAATAAAGGCGTGCGCCACCACGCCCGGCTCGACTCTGTAAGTCTTTTGTGGTATCCTTGACACCCTCCAGCTTCCCTTATTCTTCCTCCCACTCTACCACAAAACTCTCTGAACTTGTTGTTTGCCTATGGGTCTTTGCATCTGTTTACATCAGCTTCTGGATGAAGCCGCTGAGAAGACAGTAATGCTAGGGTCCTGTCCTCAAGCACAGCAGAGTATCATTGTGACAGGAATTGGCTCTCTCCCATGGGGTAGGCCTCAAGTTAGCCCAGTCATTGATTAGCCGCCCCCTCCATTTCAGTTCCATTTTAATCCCTATACTTTCGGTAGGCAAGGCAAATTGGGTCTAAGATTTTATTGGTGGGTTGTTCTCCCTCTCACTCTACTGGAAGTCCTACCTAGTTACAAGACATGAACAGTAAGGCTTCTTAACACTTGCTGTTAGGAGTCTCGGGGTTACTTTAATAGACTTCCAGGAGCTTCTCCTGTACCAGAGATGCCCCCACATACAAAATTTTCACTCTCTCTCTAGGTCTGCTCCAGGATGCTCTCCCCCCACCTGATCCCCACCCCCATTACCCTCTCCACCTCCTCTGGCACCCAGTTTCTTCTCCTCATCTACCTCAGATGTCTATTTGACTTCCTCTTCTGAGTGAGATTCATGCATCCTCCTTTGGGTACTCCTTGACTTCTTTCATGATGTTCCCTAAATGTTGCGTACAGGGATTACAAGGCCAATAAACTAGTTAGGGATTGGAATCCCACAAACACTCATTTTCTCTATTTTGATCAGATGGTATGTTCACAAAAACTTCCACATGCTGCAAAAAGAAGCTACTTTGATGAGTGGGAGCTACGATTATCTGTGGTTATAGATTATGTATTTAGTTTGAGCGGGACCCCTGGGCCCAAATCTGCCTATCATATTGTTCTACTTGTAGATTTCTAGGACCCGGACAATACAGGAGGTAAACTTTAAAACCCCTTCCCAGATCTAGCCAATGGTCAGAATATTCTCCACAGTTGAGTGGAGAGTGTGATACGACTTTCTCACATACTCTGGTGCCTCACATTTGACCATGTCCCCTGGAGGGGGAGACCTGGTGGCACTCAGAGGAAGGACAGCAAGTAGCCAAGAAGAGACTTGATACCCTATGAGAATATATAGGGGGACGTAATCCCCCTCAGGAACAGTCATAGGGGAGGGGAATAATGGGAAAATGGGGGGGGGGGAGGAATGGGAGGATACAAGGGATGGGATAAACATTGAGATGTAACAAGAATAAATTAATAAAAAAAAAAAAAAAGGGAAAAAAAAAAAAAAAAAGATTATGTATTTAGAATAAAGTTAGAAATATTTTCAGTCTGGGAAGGTGGCAGTAGTAGGTTCTCTTCTAGGTTTCAGAGTCTCACCAGTTATTGGTAGCTCACTAAATTCCTAGTAGCCAACATTGACTCCGATTGAGAAGGCCTTAAGTTCAATTACACTACTTTTGGTTTCTCTTAAGATAAAAAGGTGTCACTATTGTACCATTGAGAATATCTTTGCTGTTCTGATCATTGTTGTTTGTTGCCACAAATGTGGGTGGGAATACCATATCAATTATTATCAATTATTATTATCAAAGGATGCTAGATAACTCGGTAACATCAAAAGAAGGTTTTCAGGCCGGCTTTTCCTAGTCTCATTTTTGAAGTGTGTGGTACACAAGAAACTTCTGGAACATTATAAGATATTGCTGTTGATTTCCTGCCACAACTTGCAGATATGACTGACAGACTATTTCATAATTTCTTATACTTGTATTTTACTTTACTCACACACATATGTATTCAAACTTTATGTGAGTATTCAATTATGTATTCTGTATTAACTGTATTATCAGAGTTCTGCTAATTACTTCATCAATTTTTCTAGTTTTGTTATCTGTAACTATAATTGCCAAAATCTCTTATTATTTTTTAAAAGAACTCTGCTGTAGTGAGAATTTTATTTTCTTTAAAAATCCAGTTATGCTTTGTGAATGTGGTTTTTTTTTTTTTCATTTTGTTTTAATCCCAGGTGTGGGATATAGGACTGATTCAAATTGTCCACAGTGTCTAACTCTGATTAGTATCATGCCCAGCTAGGAGTGTGATTCTGCCAGCAAAAAATAGGTTTCATTTGGAACTATTGTTGCTATTGGGAGAGTGTAAGACTTCCAGAGGCCCCAAAAAAGTGCTGGTTGTCCCTGTTTCTGCTGTTTCTCTATTTTTCTGGTTGTTGCTGTTTTTACTGGTTTCTAATTGCTTTTACTCTTTACTAGATTTCTGGCTCCTGGCTGGAGGTATCCTGAAAAGGAAGATTGGACTTATCCCAAGGAACTCAATAGCCCTAATCAGCAGGAAGTAATCTAAAGACATCTATACCCCCTTTTCTCTATATCCTTTTTTTTCTTCCTCCTAGTGTTAGGGTACATTAAGGTATTGGGGTAGGAAAACGGGCTAGGTATAAGAACCCATAAAATAGCCAAAACTCTGGCTATACTCTGCTCTACTTAACCAGATGTTGTGAAAATGTATATACTATTAGGTCAAATGGATTCTATGTCTGCTTCACCTGCAGCCTCATAGATCATTGAATGTTGTACACTTTTAGTTGAGGCAGGCATTATTAAAGCCTGTTGTCTAAAGTAAATCATTTATTAATATGTCCATACAAACTTATGATATATTTTGTTCATATTCATCCTTTCATTGTTGTTTTATTCCTCCTCATCTACCTCCTCCATATAAATTACTTTTCTCATTCCTGCAACAAAATGTTTAACCAGACAACGTAAGGGAAAGCAAGGGGAGCTTTACTTTGGCTGAGAGTGCGAGGGGTAATGCGTCATCATCACACGGGAGGGCATAGTAGCAGAAGGTGGAAGCTGAAGGTCAGGAAATGAATGGAAATGTTCTTATGCCCATTTCCTCCTTTGGTTCAGTATATGTTCACAGCACATTTACTCTCATCAGTTAAACCTCTGTGTCGATCTCTTCCCAAATATTCCCAGAGGTGTTTATTCTATGTGATAACAGATACTGGTGAGTTGACGATGAAAATAGGAATATCCCTGATAGTACACATTTTTTTTAAATGCTTCGCTATCCTAACTATTCTACATGGAAGTAAAAAAATCATAAAATATTTTATTACAAAAATGGATTATCTAACTTGTTGTGTAATTAGAAGCATTCTCAAAGAAGGCAGGAGTTGATGAACGTAGCTATTGCTTTCCTGTAAAATGCATCTACTTTATGGTAAGTGAAACAACCTAGAGAATCTGTGACTGCTCATGGATTTAAAAGTGCTCCCATCTTTTCTTTTCTTTTCTTTTTTTGCTGTTCCTTGAAATACATTTTATTTTCTGATATTATTTTAAAATATTTTAAATAAAAATATAATATAAAATAAACAACATCATATCAAATTTGAAGAAGACAAATTGTCCAACAAAAGGAAAAATATCCCTAAAGAGGATACAAAATCAAGAGACTTATTCACAGTCGGAAGTCCTTCGAAGATACTAAACTGAAATGTTTAAAGTATGCAGAAGTTTCCTTGTTTTTGATGGCTGAGTAGTATTCCATTGTGCAAATGTACCACAGTTTCGTTATCCATTCTTTGGTTGAGGAACATATAGGTTGTTCCCAGATTCTTGCTGTTATGCATAACGCTTCTATGAACATAGTTAGGCACATGTCCTCATTGTATGGTGGGACATCTTTTGGGTATAAGCCCAGAAATTGTATCGCTGGGTATTGAGGTAGCACTATTCTCACTTTTCTAAGAAAGAGTCAGTTTGATTTCCAAAGTGGTTGTACAACTTTGCACTCACATCAGCAATGGAGGAATGTTCCCCTTTCTCCACATCCTCACCAGGATGAGCAATCACTTGAGGTTTTTATCTTGGCCATTCTAATGGGAGAGAGGGTGGGACCAGGAAGACAAGAAGGAGGGAATCATAATCAAGGTGTAATGTGAATAAATTATGATAAAGAAAGGTATTCAGAGGATCTAGTACAGCACTCTTCAAGCCCTGTGTTGCTGCTTCACTCCCTCAAAGTTCCTCTGAGCTTTGCTCAGCTGATTCAAAGACCCTGTTCTTCGGGTGTCCTCATTCCCTCTGGCTCGTGCACAACTTCCATCTCCTCTTCCACTGGGCACCCTGAGCTCTGAGATGAGCGATTTGATGGAGGCATCTGATTTAGAGCTGTGATTCCCAAGGTCTCTATGTAGGTACTAGGTAGCCCTCCACATAGTCAATGAGTTGTCTTGGTATTATCTTCAGTAACTGGACAAAGCCTGAAGCAGGGTGCAAGAGCAGCAAGGGAGGAATGAGGCAGTCACGGTGATGGGGTTAATTTTGTAGCATCACTGACTGGCACTCAGAGTGCTTCTTTATTTATTTAGAACTCAGTAGGCAAGGATAGATACACATTGTTCCAAAACATAGATCATATTATTTCTGTCCCAGAACATGTGCTTTTACCTTCCTCTTAGACATAAATTTAGTCATCATTGACAAACTGTGACAGAACAGAATTGTATTTTACAATAATTTTCTCTCATTAACCCCACAACCTTACTTTTAACAATCTTGCAGTTTCAAGAGCATGTTTTCCTAAAGCATGACAGCCAGTTCTCAGGCTAGTACTTCTTATGGTTATAAGGGCACTAGAAAGAAAGAAAATCCTCAAGCCAGCCTGTCATGTCCCAAACAGTATATTATCACATTTAATGACCAGAGTGCTAATTGTCATTAGGCCCAAGAAAAACCTTCAGGCCAAAGCTGCTACAGATATTCAATTTCTAGCATAATGTAATGATTATATTATATATAGAGAACAATTTAAACATTGAATATTGTTATTCTTTTGTTCTTTGGTCAAAGAAAACCAAAGTGGCTGTGGGTGAGCTAACTTTTCTAAGAAAGAAGGGGTCTTAAAATTTTATCCTTGCCCCCGTCCCCCTTCAGAGGTCTAGGGGAGGAAATAGGGCAGAAGAGGGAGGGAGGATAGGAATGGAAAGATACACGTGACGGGGTAACTATCAAGATATAAGATGGATAAATTCACATAAAAAATTCAAAACCTCATTCTTTGTCCGTTGTTAGTAGGAAAAGGCTTTTAGTTTGATCTGCTGCCAACTTCCCTAACCCATTGAATATTTATTATTTTATAACATTACTTTGATCTGATTATCTTGTTTCTGAGTAAGTAAAGGGGCAGATGTTCTGAAAATATCTTAGAGTCTGAGCCTCATTAGAAGATGTCTGGCATCTTTATTTGAGTTGCTACCACCAGGACATTAAGGATACCTTCAAGTAGGCCAGAAAGGGATATTTTCCTACAAGTGAGAGGATACATATGCTCAGGACTTTTGCGGGGAAGCTTAGAGGCAGTAATCCTGAAAGAAGGCATAAATGATTCATAAGAAAATTTCATCAATCCAATATCCCCACATTGTACAAATAATGAAAGCTCTCCCTCCCCACAAACATGCAGCTTGTGGAGATGAAGGCCAAAAACTGGGCAACAACATGACAGTGATTGCATCACTTGGCTCAGCTTGGCTGGATCTTTGTCAAGCAGCTGTGCTGGCTTTATTGAATTCACTGTTCCTGTTAGAGATGGTTGTGCCACATAAAATATAACATATTCTCAGTACTGCAAGCTCCATTTTGTGACAAGACAATGCCAGTTATAGGCACTGGCTTTCTCATTATTTGGAGACATCATTATGATCACCTTGATACATTTTGAGAAGTTTCAACTGCAGTAAGAGTCCAATACCCTTTCTCAAATTTTGCTAATTCCACTTGTCTCTCCTCTTGTGCTCTCCATCAACCTCACAGATAAGAGCAGGCTTAAGCTAGGTGTGTGAAAGCATTCACAGGAGGAATGAAAATAGTGTGTTCAATCAGAATTGGCTTGCTCAGTCTCCTTGGAATGGGGGTACACAGTGAAAAAGGTAACTCCAGAAGGTCAGCTTTAATACTGGGAATGAGACAAGGGAATTGAGTCTGTTCACTTGGCCTGTTCACAAGGTGTGTTCCCAGGGAGTGTCTGCTAGTGCTGGACACCAAGGTAATGGGCTGCCACAGGGGAGGAATATTTGGAGGAGAAGGTCTTTGTCTAAATGTTTGTAACTGTTTAGGATGATATTATATATTATGATATGTGCTTTACTCTAAAACAAGTGGATAATAAATAAAAGAGTTATTCTAAAAATATACACATTTGAAGTTTGTTAATATGTATTTCCTTGTTGCAGTCTTTGAAGTGGATTGAGGAAAAAAATGATAATGATTTTTTCCATATTGGCAGTGAAATAAGACGAGATTAGGACCTATGTACTCTAAGACATTAAGTATGCATAACTTGCAAGTTTTAAACAAACTAATCAAGATGTATATGTAATTACATTATATTTAACCAGAATTATCCATTCATTTTTTTCTTTATTCTTGTCATCTATTTGTTCTTCATTCAAACACAGTTAGCTTAATAGAAGGAATACTTCAGTTCTAGAGGGATAAGCTCATACTTAGTAAAATAAATCTCAATTTACTAACAAGTATTGTATAATTATAAGCAGTAACCTAAAAGTAATTTACAAAACATCTGACTTATTAATATAAAACTGCAATTGTGATATATTATTGTTGTACTCTATTCTTTAAATAATGTGCTTTTTTGACACTAATATAATGAGATTACTTAATTGTGAAAGTTTTCCAAACACACTTGCAGAATCACCCATATGGGGCATGAGGACAGCTTCAACAAAGAGATTGAAAATTTTTTTTGTTTAAAATATTAAAGTACATGCAGTTGAAATATATTAGAAGAAAAAATGGTAAGTCAAGGTCATTGCTTAAAAAGTGCTAATATACAATATTTAAAAATTACAGACAAGAGGCTGGAAAGATGTCTCAGTGATTAAGAGCACTGTCTGCTCTTTCAAAGGACCCAGGTTCAATTTCCAGCACTCTCATGGCAGTTCACAACTGTCGGTATGCCAGTTCTAAGTGATCTGACACTCCCACACCAATACACATAAACTAAATTTTTTAAAAAATTAGGGACAACTGAGAGATTAGTTGTGAATTATTTTTATATTAAAACAATTTTCAGTAATGGTGGTAACATTATAGTTGCCCCTATAGTGAAACCAAGAATAGATACTGATGAAGAGAAAAAATTGCAACATATTGCCTAATCTTATTTTAGAAACTTCAAAATTACATGGTTTTCTGTTCAAAACAGAGAAGGGCTGGTCAGTGTTTACTTTAGAGTTAGGAAAATACTTGAATTTGTTATGGTTTGGGATATTTCTATCTATCTGTCTGTCTGTCTGTCTGAGTCAGAATATATGAATACCCTGCTTCACCTCCTGTATTTCTTGGGTGAATTACAGACATTGATATCCATAACATTTTATGCCGTGTTTGTAACAAAACCAGATGCTCAATTTATGCTGGATGACTGTGTACCAGCTCTGTAGTAGACATGACTTACACACATACACACATACACATCAAATATATATGGTGTTAAAATTATAGATATATATACACAACATATATACATATATATGGTATTTAATTTTTTTCTATATGGGACTGGTTTGACTTTGAAGTAAACATAACTGTTCAATGCAGTATCCATCAACCATAGTCAAATATAAATATATGCTGAGTATAAGAAATATAGCACTGAGAAGTTCTGTAAGTGTAAGATACATGACTGCTTATTTCTACTCTTGTGTTTATGCTCTTGCTCTCTCTAAATTTCATGGCATCCTTTTAAAAATGTGATACATATGTGTGTATATAATATATATAAATAATATATAGTGTACATACATACAACTATTATATTACTTTACATAATTTGTAACAATTAATGTTATATTTTGTCAGAAATTTGTGGAAAGACCATAAAAATCATCTATCATTCCCTATGATCAGTGAGAGTTAATCTATGTAATGATTATCTGGCCATGATTTTAGGAATTCCATCTTTCTTTCTTTTTCTTTTTTGTTTGTTTGTTTGTTTGTTTAGAGACAAGGCTTCTCTGTGTAACCCTGACTATCCTAGTTTCGCTTTGTAGAAAAGGTTGGCCTTGAACTCAGAGACTCACCTGCCTCTGCCTTTCAAGTGCTTGGACTAAAGGTGTGCACCACCACGCCTGTCAGGAATTCCATTTCTTAGTTGTCTTCCAATAGATAATTAACAGTAATATTGTTTGGGCATACAATTTATTATTTTATGATGGACAATTCTACTCTTAAATAATCATACAATTTCTCCGAAATCCCAAAGTTTAGATAAAAATGTCTGGATTCAGATTCAGGTGAGCTAATTACAATTGAATTATTTTTCTGACAAATGTGTCTTAGGTTATTTGAAACAATATATAAAGAGCTCAAGAAATTAAACCCCACTAAACCAAATAATTCAATTAATATATGGAGTACTGGGATAAACAAAGAATTGTAAAAGGAACTTTTATTTATCTGTTTCAATTGTTGTCTAGGGAGATTATTGTCTGCTAACCTACCCCTAGTCCTGGAAACTTCTAGCCTTCAGTACAATCTAACCTAGTCCTAGAATGTTTTCATCCCCTGAGACTTACTGTGTAATAAACTCACCCTTTTCTGTTACTTTCTTAACTCATAGCCCTTTCATTAAATTCTGCTATTGTAGCTCAAACTCCTCTCCCAGCTGACTTACTCAATCTGGCTTTTCTCTCGGCCCATAAATTGCTCTGAGTGGCCTCAAACTAACTCCACCAAGTTTTTCTAATCTTCTGGGTTCTTCTCATTCTACATTCTGTCTTCACCTGTGTTTAGCTTGTTCTCTCTTTCAACTTCTCTCTGTAAAACTCCCCCAGTAAAACTTGCTCCATTCTCTCTCTCTGCATTCCATATAAGTATCTCCCTTTTCCTCTCTTTTTTCCTGAGAGCTGGTCACATCCTGTTCTGTCAAATATTTCTCTGATATGTCACTGTTCCTGCCACTCAATAGACACCACCTTCAAATATGGGTACTTCCTTCTACAAACAGACTTTACCTTCAGTGTTTGGGATTAAAGGCATGTAGCAACACTCCTGGGCCTAAGGTTTTCTTTACCTGAAACTTGCTTTCTACCAGGCTAGTTTTTAAAACTCAGATCTGCCTGCTTCTGTCTCCTGGATTAAAGGCATGTTGTATTCCAGCCAGATCACGCAGACCTGGAAGGTATTTGGATGTGATCTCTTGCCAGAGAAGCCATGTTCTGAATTAAAATTCCTTTACACAGAATTCTCAAAAGAGGAATCTCTAATGGTTGAGATGCACTTAAAGAAATGTTCAATGTCATTAGTCATCACGGAAACACAAAACAAAATTACTCTGAGATTCTACTTTACTCCCATCAGAATGACTAAGATCAAAACCTCAGAGACAGAAAATGCTGGTGAGTAAGTAGAGTAAGAAGAACAGTTCCCATTGCTCCTAGGAGTGCAAACTCACCTGGGAGATTTATTGTGTGCTTTCTCAGCAAATTGGGAATAGTTCTACCTCAATACCCAGCTATACCACTCCTGGGTATATACCCAAAAGACACTCCACCATATGATAAAGATACTTGCTCAACTATGTTCGTAGCAGCTTTATTCATAATAGCCAGACACTGGAAGCAACCTAGATATCCTTCAACCAAATAATAGATAATGTAAATGCTCTATGTTTACCCAATGGAATGCTACTCAGCTATTAAAAACAAGGACATCATGAAATTTGAAGGCAATTTGAAAACACCATCTTGAGTGAAATAACCCAGGCGAAAAAGCTCATACATGGTTTGTGCTCACTTATAAGTGGATATTAGCTATAAAGTATAAGACAGCCATCCTACAATACTCAGGCCAGAGCAGCTAAATAACAAGGAGGGCCCAGAGAAGAATGCTTAAATATCACTCAGTGGGGAAATTAAAAGACATCTAAGTAGATAGAGGGAGGGATCTGGATGAGAGAGGGGCATGAGAGGGAAACAGCAGGGGTGGATATCAGGTGTGAAAAAGTGGGGGAGGGCTGGGAGAGAGAACTGAAATCAGTGTGGGGGTGCATCTCTGGCATCTGGAATTAGAGAAGATCCCAGTTATCTCTACTTTAGCTGAGACTCCTAGTTGGGGCAATGTGGACCATGAAGCGGCCATCCTGTATCCAGGAGTACCATGGAGGGAGAGAGACACCAACCCACCCAGGAAACCTTCAACACAGCCAATCAGTGACTGGCCCAATTTGAGTCACATGACAGAAAAAAGTCCACTACAGACATAATTAATATTATTCTGCTTTACTTTCAAACAGGAGGCTAGCGTAACAGACATTTGAGGGGCTTCACCCAGCAGCTGACAAAAACAGATCTAGAGACCCACAGCCATCATTAGGCAGAGCTAGGGGAGTCTTTTGGAAGAGGGGGAGGAAGGATGGAATGACTCAGAGATGTCAAGGAGACCACAAGAAGATCTACAAAATCAACTAACCTGGGCCCATATGTGCGCACAAAGACTGAACCACCAACCAAAGTGCATCCATCAGATGGTTCTAGCACCCCTCCAATATGCAAAATATGTACAGCTTTGGCCTCATGTATGACATCTAACAACAGAAACAGGGGCTCCATAGAAGAAGATGGCCCAGTCCTAATTGGTGTGCCAAGCTGTGTTCATATACATGGGAGGTCACCCCTTCTCTGAGAAGAAAGGGGATGTCACAGAGAAAGGAGAGGGAAGGTCAGAAAGAGGGATTGGGGAGAGGGGAAGGACAGTGAGACCGAGGGACTTGGAAGAGAGGAGGGAGGGTATCTTTCTAACTAGACATAAAGTAAATGAATGAATAAATTAATGAGTTAAAATAGTACTGCTGCAATGAGCATATTCATTAAGCCCTTGTTTTTACCAGCTAGACTTCTAGGAGAAACATGCAAACAAGACTTCTATTTGTTTTGATTATCTTTTCAAAAATGTTCTCTTCTGTTACTTTTCTTACTATTATTTGGATATTATATTTTGTTCATTATCAGTGTGTTATATACATATTTTATTGAATATTGCACACATAATTACTAATTTCATATTAGTAATACATACATGTTTAAGATGAATACATTTACTTCCCTTTATGCAATAATATTTCAGAAATATGTACTTTAAAGTAGTGTAGTATTTTTCTTCTCCTTTCAAATCACAAGAGAAGCATCTGAATCAGAAACACAAGGTAATAATTTTAATGGCTGGGAAGGTCGCTCAGTGTTAAAGCACTTGCCTGGTATTTGTGAGACTCCAGGTTGAACGGACTTTACAGAACACCAGTCATCTAATAATATTAGTGTAAATGATGTATTCCTCTACCTTACTGTTTAAATGGAATGATGTAGTAGAACAGTGTTAGATTTTTTTCATTTGTCTGCAAGATATTTTCTATAACAGTCTCATTAAATGATATGTAAAGGAAAAAATATAAGGTAGTTCCCAACACATCTGACCCAAAGAATTAGAGTTAATCTTTGATGTCAGTTTAGAATAATAAAAAAAGCCTATGTTCATCAGCCATGCCACAAGCACTCATAGAAACTATTTTTTTACATAATAATTACAATAATGACCTTACCATAGCAAGATATTGACTCTCATCCTTGAAAACTGATAGCTTCTTCTAGAGAATATTTTTAGGCATTGGACATCTATAAATGCTTCTTTTCTCCAGCAGTGGCATTTTTCTCTGCTAGATGTGTTCCTTAATGTAGTCTAATTGACAGTCTGAATGAGTGGCCCAGCCATCACATTGCCCCTTATGCTAACAATCTGGGCTGAGGTCCCTGGAAAGAGAATAGTTGATTGCTTCAATTATGCTGGGTCATGGGATCATTGACCTGATACTTGTCAAATGATTGAGATCACATTTCCAAAGGTTCATTTGGATCATCTTATATAAGATGTCATCACTTGCAAGTGAAAGTCAGACAAGAAAATGCTTAGTCTACTTAGAAACCTGAAAACCACCTTCAGATATGAACAAATTGGAGAATCTCTGACCTTGGAGATCAGGGGTCATACAAGTTATCATCTTATATTTGAGGAAGATTGTTCAATTTTATTTAACTTTAGAAACTGCATTTATTTTCATTCTCTAGACCATTGTGCAGGCTTGGTTCTACAGAAAATTTAATAAATAGAGACTTTGGAAGGAAATGTGTAAATTTTTAATTTATGTTCACAAGACTAAGAACAGTTTACAATGTTCTATGTTTAAAATATAAAGAAATACGTACAAATTTTGTACATGAAAAACAAGTGTTGAATTTATGTGGTAAACATTTAATAACCACCATCTTTATACTCTTATCTTTTAATTCTAGTACTGAATCAATGATATACTCTTTATTAAGCATTGTATATTTTCTTGGTTCTTGTACCCAAAAAATTGGTATTTTGATAGATATCTACAAAAGATGGTGCATTATTTGTTTACTATTTTCAATGAATTCTTTTTGATAAAACAAACATAATGTAGGTTTGAGTTGCAGAAATACACATCACAATATAACTTTAGAGTGCCATCTAGTGATAAGTAAGAGTATGACTGCTCTTTACTATATCTATATTATATATCTATATATATATATAATGATTAATTCAAAGTGTATATTTCTCTGTCCTTCATTATCACTCCTCTCTCTCTTCCTGTTCCCAGTATGTATGCTGGTGTTACAGAGAGAGTCAGAGAGTCAGAGAGAGAGAGAGAGAGAGAGAGAGAGAGAGAGAGAGAGAGAGAGAGAGAGCTGTGTGTATTGATCTGTGCGTGTAACTGGTAGCAGATGGGTGCACATCTCTGTATGGAGGCCAGAGTTTGTTGTCATGTGTCTTTTTAGATCAGATTTTAAGCTTACTCTTTTTTTGAGAAATAATCTCTCATTGAACACGTAGTTTATGACTTTTCTAGGCTGATCAGCACATCAACTTCCAAGAATCATGCTATCTCTGTGGCCTTGAACCTAAGGAACAGACCTTTCTCTGTACCAGCTGTTACTGGGAGGTGGGCATCCAAACACACATCTTCTTGTTTCCATAGCAGTCAGTTTACCAAATTACCTATTTCTCTAAAGCGCTAGTCTGGATTTCTTTGACACAAAAAATTACCATCATATCCTATTTGAATTTAGTACAAAACTAAGATGTTATTTTAACAAACTTCATTTCAAATTTGAAAATAAGCTTTGCAACTAGACAATAAGTAAAACTATCAATGTATGTTATGTTAGTAACATTGAAAACCCTTACCGCCAAGATTAGGATACAGTGCTGTTTGCATTACTATATTTCAAATTAATTAACACTGTCTGACACATTAAAGTACTATATATCCTTTATAATACATTTATATTAATGTTTTGAAGCTTTAGTGGTTCAGTGATCTAGAGTGGGTTTCCGAAGATCTGTCTTCAAATATTACATGGACGGTTTTTGTGTCAGTGGACTATGAAAAGCTACCAAAGCAAAATCAAAAAGGACAACATAAAGAAAACAAATAAAAATTCAAACAAACAAACAAACAAACAAAACACAAAAAGGAAGGGAAAGTTTTTGACAAATTTCAACCTTTTCCCTACTTCAGATTCAGACAGGTATATTGTTACTAGTTACCCTAGTCAAATTGGCATCATAAATTTTTTGTAATTGGGATGTGTGTCCATGAACACACTGGTAAACCATTTTGCTTTAAAGCAACATCATTATCCAATAAAACAAATGCTAAAAGCCATGTAAAGTTTAAGGAGAACCAAGAATCATTTACGTGTTAAGTGAGAAGATTTTCCAAGAATTAGCATATCTCCTTTAAGATTCACTGAGGTGAATACACATAACTGTAATCAGCAGATTTCAGTAGATTTTATGTGTCAGGAGATTGCAGACTACAGATTTTGTAGTCTCTTTCATAAACCCAGACAGAGTGAAGCATCCTATGTCTCCAATTCACTATTCATTCATTTTATCAATCTCTGATTATATTTATCCACTCATTTTGACTAATAGGAATGCTATTTTATAAGCAAGTATATTCTTTAATTGTTGCTTTATGTGGCAGTTTAGATTACAATTCTGCTTTAAATGCAAGAATAAGCCTCTCTTAAAGTTTTTAGGCATTTCATTTTATGGATGACTTTATGAAATAATATCACTGATACTTTGGGCCAGTTTCATTAAGGGTACAGATATGAGATATATTATGTACCAGAAAAAAAATTTTGAGTCCCATCAAACTAAATAGCGACGTTCTAATTTACTATAAGCCTCACTATGATGATATTCCTGTGGAGATTTGCCAATAACCTGCGGTCATCATAGGAAATGACTCTGGCTCAGGAATTGAGTCAGTGAGCCAGTCACAGGGGACATACCAAACTGAGCATGACAGTATCTGCCTGCAAGGATGTGGAGAATTTCCTGTTGAATATTTTCTTTTTTTTTCCATGTCACCTTTAAAAATGAAGAAGAAGAATAAAGGTTGTACAAAATGTTTTATCCTAGACCCTGTTTTCAGTAGATGAATTATGGACAAGTTTGTTCCTGTCATCCATGAACTAATTATATTTCTCTGCAATGGTGTTTTTGTTGCTGTTGTTTTTTAGTTCTCATTTCTATAATTCTACTTGTCTCATAGACTTCCTGGTTCTTAATTTGTATAATATTGAAAGAACTAAAAGTGATGTCACTATTCTCACAAGATAGGACCCCTAGGACTTAAGATGTTTCTACTATAAGATGAATTTATACAATCCCTTTCTCTACTCTGAAGACATAGTTAATGAACAATCAGGTGGCCTAGCCAATAATTTTAATTGCCACACAAAATTATATAAATTTTATTTATCATATACAGTATGCCTTTTGATATGTATAGATGCAGATATGTTGTGGAATAAATGAGAGACCTAAACTATTATTCCATAATCAAGAGGAGAAAATAGGCAAGCATTTGAGTATAAGACATTCAGAGTGATCTCTGCACTACAAACACGTGTCTCAAATCAGATTTCTTGTTAGTCACATAACATTGGCAAGTCTACTGATTTCTAAATTTTCCTCCTTCCATGGATTCTAGTAACTTATCTTTGACTGTATTATCTAATTATTTGTTTCTATTTAAAAAAAAAAAAAACCTGAGCATTGTATTGGACATGTCACTATCCACCTGTCTTCCTGCTAACAATTATATAATGTTTAGAAAGCAGAAAAATTCACTTTTACAAACAAGCAAAATTCACTGTGTATCCACTTCACTTCAACAAATATCCATTTTTGAATTGACTTGGAAAGAAAAGAAATAGAGAACTATTTCCTACAATGGACATGGAAACAATGCTTCAATTGCTGACCAGGAAGAGAATGGATGGTGTAAGAGGGCACAGGCTTGCCAGTGGAGCTTGTGCTTCACATTAAATAAGATGATGTTTGAGAACCACTCAGTATTCACTTGGAGGTGGCAGAGACACATTAGAAGCAGATGGTAGAAGTTCTCAGGGAGAGGATTGGGTTTAAATGTGAATGCCATTTTCATATGGTTAGTGGCAAGAATTGCCTGACAAATATTCTGAATTCCCAGATTCTAAAAACATGATGCAATTTTACTCTTGGGCCCCTTTAGAATTGAATGGAGCATCTGATTAAAATGCGAATTAGTGTGAACAAAAAGGAGTGCCAAAATTGAGCCATAACAATTAATTTACATTTAGTTGAATATAGAACATTCTTAGTTTCTCACATTTAAAAAAGAAAGGTGTGAGTGATTTGTATGCAAAGTAATAGCGCTTTTGTTGCTTGACTACTGAGATTTGGGGATTGTTAATTAAATAAAGAAAATATCAAAACACAGCATCTCCAACCTTAGTACACAAAGCTACAGTCATCATTTATATGGTCTCATGTGACCTCAGTGAAAGAGTGAGCTGTTCACAATCAATTTAAATGGCATGTCACAGTTAAAATAATGGCAAAGAGTTTAATTAATTAATAAATGTATATCTCAACTGGAGAAAACGCTAAATTCGATATGGCATTATTCTTCATGGAATCAAATCCTTGCCCTGGGTAAGACAGGCAAGCATTCCCTCAAAGGAGGGCTGGGTTTCATCCCTTGTAAAGGCTTATGCAGTTATATAAAGTAAGGGAATGTTTGGAAGAGGAGGGAAAGATTTTCCTTTCTGTTCTTTCTGATCCATTAGGAGATCTCGGTGGAGGAGCCGTCCAAAAGCCTCTACTACACTCTTCAAAGAAGAGAAGTTGGGACAAAGTCCAGTACTTGGAGATAGACACAAGGGCACTGTGAGAGGTAAGGCTGGTCCTTGACTGAAACTCAAACTAGAGAGATCTAGAACCAGTCTCTGGGACTAAAACTACTGTGGAAAACATGGGTTTAGCCTTTGATGTTGTGCAGAAAAGTTTTTGTAACTGAGGCATTACTTTTTAAAAATAAAAACACATATTGTCTATGTTCCAGAAAGAAAGAATTTCTGTTACATTAAATAAAACAGGGGGTTACTAACCTGACATCATCTCCATACTTAAGCCTATTTGTACTCCATGGTCACTAAGTAAGTAGTTAAGAGAAAAATGAGTTTATAAATAAATCAGCCCTACACACTTATGCTTATGGGTATCACAAATTAAATTCAGTATATTATGTGTGTGTGTTATATTTGTACTGTTTGTACATGTGTGTATATGCAGCTGTGTGATCAGGGTTCTGGAAGACAGCAGTCTCTCATCACGTTCCACCTTATTCACCTAATTTAAGATTTTACACTAAGCCTGTTGGCTGTTATTCTTGAGCAAAACTGCTGTCTCCTGACCCATTGCCCTGAGATCCATGAGATTACAGGTAGCAAGAACAACCCCATGCACTTTGTTTATGTGTTTTCTGGTTGTTGAAACTCCTGCCCTTGTCCTTATATTGCTGGTGTTTTATCCACGGAGGAAATATGGTAAACTATATTTCATTTTCTCTTCTGATACATTTAGTATATAAAAGACGGAAAAATACATCTTTGGGTGTTTATTCAGGTGTTTACTCAAATTTTTCATGGAACAATGAAAACCCATCTAAATTCAGGCACCCCTCAGGGCTCAATTAAATGAGGAATTAAGCAGAGCACCAGAATCTTTATCTGAGACCCTACTACAAGTAAATGTAATCTATTGCCTAATATTACTGCTACCATGACAGCTCTGAAGTGATGGGCTCGTCCCCCAAACTGTGAAAACAACAATTACAAAAGCCAGTCTTACTTCCATAAGTTGTTTCCTCAGGTATCTGGTCAGAGCAATCAGTGAGATGACTAATGTAGGCATGTGCTTGACACCCCTTCCTCCTACATCAAGATTTAAGGTACATACAGAAAAATTGGCAACTCTTGCACCTTTATTCCTAATAATCACTTATCATTATAGATAGTTTCAACAATGTGTTGATTGGAATGGAGTTTGAACAAAAGTATAGCTTCTGACTTTTTATGATGTGTTAGTTTTTAAGTACTGAAAATATCTTCTTAGTTATCAGCTTAGATTTTGACTACATAATCAATTATAATATTGAAAGCTTACTTTTAAGAAAAAAGAATTTCTGAGATGAAATGTGTTTCAGAATACAAATAGTAAATATTTTTAATGCTTAACTCGGAATTAGACATACCATAGTGTTAGAGAGCTAAATAAAATTTTTGGAAACGCAGTGTGATTTGATGCTGTATTTAAGGAGCACACACACACACACACACACACACACACACACACACACACACCTTAGAAACCACATGAGTTTATAAAGATGTGTCAGAGTAAGAGCATTGAAGAAAACCGTATTTCTATGATTTTACAGTATGAAAGTTCCTATAAATCCAGCAGCACACTTAGTTTGTCTGTGACCTTAGGTTTCTTCTGGTACAGACGCTCTAGAAGCTGCACGGTTATGGTAAATAATAAAGAATCTAAGCTCCCCTGTGCGCCTGTGCACATTAGTGAGAGGCGTTCTTGACCTTTGTGAAACTTTCTATACTCATCTCTTCTAAGAAAACTTCTACTTTGCAACAATAAGGATCTCCGGAAGAATGCTATGTTTATGAACAACAAATCACGACAAATATATTACGCAATGCCTGAAAATATGAAGTAGTATTTGTGAAAAAGAGACTTATGATGTGAGAACATTTAGGTCTTGAATGAAAAACAAACTTCGTCCTCACTTAACAGCTGCTGTGTGCTTATGTCATTTTGCTAAATTGTAGAGACACCCTCAAAGACAAATTAGCCTTGCTTTATATTCTGATATTTTTACAATAAACATGCATCTATGCTAAAATTAACAGTAAATTACATATATTTATTACTGTTTAATATGACTATAAAATTACCAATATCGCTGAAATGTTGACTGAGTTTTTCTACATTCAAGATATCTTAAATGTATATTATTAAGATTTCCTCCTACAATTCTCAAAGAAAACTATAAAATATTACAATGTTTTAATATCATGTAAATTTTACATAAGTACATAGATTGATATATGTGGCATATAATTGGCATGTGAAAGTTTTTATTTACTGATGTTTGAAAACACACTATCAAAGTAAAATAAAATACTGTGAACGGTATGCAGCAGTTACAATAGGCACCTAGATTTCTGGAAGAGGTCAGTATCTTTTTCTGAATTTCAGCAGAATAGACTAATATCTAGTTTTAACAGTAAATTGAAGAATAAGGGAAAAAAGCCCTGCAAACCCCAATTCACTTGTATCTGCACTCATACAGAGACACACACATCACTCAAACATAGAAGACATCTAGTGATTTTCTGTAGCTAGAATACCTGGCTATTATTCAATTCATGGGACATTAGAGTTAGTCGGAAACTTAAACATTACATCATCTGAGCTTGTCTTTTTCTTGCCAAGGTCACAGCATGAAAGCAATTCAATTTGTCTTCCAAGTCCTGTTGCCTTTCTATAAAACTCTCTGTCCCTCCTATCTGAAACACCCAGAAAGAATATAACAAAAGAACATTTCTAAAATCCCTAGATCATTTTAGGGGATAATGCTTTCTTCTTCTTTCATGTTCCAGAGGCTTGCTTTCTGACTTTTGATCCCAAACATATTAAAGGCTTAGCTAACAGCTCCTTCAGCACTGAATCATACAAGCACTATTTCTCTATTTAGTGTTTGAAAAGCCTAGAGTGGGTGTGTCAACAGGGAGAATTTGATGAGAGTGCTGCTTCCTGATTTAATATACATAGGTATTAAACTTAGGAGATATCTTGAATCCCAGCCTCTCTATTCTCCAGTGTATATTAAAAGCTTCCATATGCAAGTCTACAAAACACTTTCAATGAGTTATTTTGAAGTGAAGAAATTTTTTTACAGTTGGAATAGTTCATTTTATTGAAGTTATTTATTCTTTAATCAGTTTAATTAGAACATATTTTAGTGCCTTTCAAGTACCTCGTAAATCTCTGGGAGACTTCTCAAGTAACAAGAATAATTCTTGTAGTGGATTGTAAAGTTATGCCAATGTAACTAACAGTGTCAGTTAATTGAGAAAGAGGTACATAATTCTACAAGCAAAACATACAATTTTTCTATTACCTTGACCTTTTCAGATAGTTATTCCATTTTATATGGAGAAATTAATATTATTTAGAAGAATCGTAGAAGGAACTTGGAGAAGAGCCATTGCAACAATGGAACAGTATTTTGAGTTAAAATTCCAGACTTATAATTTACTGTCAGACTAAATACTCAGGTAATATTGAATTAAATCCTGAAAAACTTAGACAGGAATTTGCTATGTATTAATATTATGGATCATGTTGATTGATTTAGGAGAATAGATACAATTATAGCTAAAATTTGTCAGGCAAGAAGAGTTCATCACAGGTAAAAAAGAAAAGGGCAAGTGAATTAGTATACAATGGAAAAGTTAATTAACCATTGTAGAAGCATATATGATTCTAGCCAGTGGTGATAGCAGGATGAGAAGAATAAATGTAGACTGCAAAACTCATATCATTGATAGAGATGATAGGGCACATTTGTCTTGTGATAATATATATCTGTGAATGTTCAGAACACAATTTGAATACACACATATACTATTCCAGGAGATGTGAAGGAAAGGACTAGAGATCATGATTTAAAACACAGGTAGAGAAAGAGTAGAAAGTATAACTTTAATAACGTCAAAGTGGCAGAAGACAATAAATAAGTACAATAGAATAGCACTTTCACAAGCAACAAGAGTTCCACATTGTTCATCATATTACACAGTGCTACAATGAAGCAAGGATGGAAATGATTTTCATTAAGTTAGTACCTGAGAGGCTGTGAATCTCTTCAGACAGAATAGTTAGTGTTCACACAGAGAAAGGAAGTTGATTTGATGAGCCCTACAATGTCACTGGGGAATAAGATGCACTGATCTGGAGAAAGATAATATAGAATAAACATTCTGCCATTGTGAACGAGAAATTAAGAGAATGACTTCAAATTTAATAGCCTGAATACAGATGTTTGGTTAACTATGTTTTATTTTCATTATTTGTGTGAAAAAAAGCCACCTGTAGGTAAAAACTTCATCTGATACTGCACCTTCTGCAAGGCCGATTAATTGATTAGAAATTCAGTGATGTGCAGAGATTCAAATGTTGCACGTCTAGAGGTAAATTCCCATGGGCACTTTATTAATAGCCATTTGTCAGCTACCACTCTACTGTTCTAACGTTTATGTGAGGATTAGATAAATCTTTTTAATTATTCAACAAAACTTTACTTTCTACCTTAGTTTGATTTAAGGCATGTGGCAGCAAGCCAACACTCCAGGTGGTTTTGTTAAGTCCTTGGTAAGATATTAAAAGGCCAGAAAGAAATGGAGGTTGGATCTCCTTTTCTTATTATAAGATTTGAACCCAATATCCCGTGTCCGTGAAACATTAATTTTAAGAATTAGATTGTGACATCATTGCTATTTATAAAAAGATGAAACTATCAGGACTTTGTTGCATTCTATTAAGCAACTGTTATTTTCTTCTAGTAAAGCATGGCTATTCTAGAAACTTAACAAAGAAACGATTATCCCTTTATTTCTTCTTAACCTATTATATGTGAAGATGTTCTGTTGATGTATGAAAGACTGTGGTGCAACCAAGTGTGGCGATGATGTATACCTTTAATTGCAGCACTCCCAAGAAAGAAGCGGACAGATCTGAGTAGGCTTAAGGCCAGCCTGGTCTACATGAGTTCCAAACCAAACAAGGATACACAACGAAATTGTCTCAACAAGCAAACAACAATAAGAAAAAAATAATTAAAATTTAAAACAATGTGATGTAATAGCTAGAGGCAATACTCCTTTTTTTTTTTTTTTTTTAAGAATCCTGTTTCCGTCTCCAGAACTAACACAGGGCCTCAAAACTTTAACTACAGTTCTAAAGGCTCCAGTGTCTTTATGCAGCCTCTACAGGCTGCTGTACTCACATGGCACAGAGATGTAAACTCAAGTACACAAACATTAAAAATAAATGTAAAATTTCACATGTACCCTGGTGCCTCATATTTGACCATGTCCCCTGGAGGGGGAGACCTGGCGGCACTCAGAGGAAGGACAGCAGGTTACCAAGAAGAGACTTGATACCCTATGAGCATATACAGGGGGAGGAAATCCCCCTCAGGAACAGTCATGGGGCGGGGGAATAAGGGGAAAATGGGAGGGAGGGAAGAATGGGAGGATACAAGGGATGGGATAACCATTGAGATGTAACAAGAATAAATTAATAATAAAAAATTTTTAAAAAATGTGTATGTGGTCTAAGTGATGTGTAGCTGTGGGTAGATACATGATATTGTAAACTGCTCAGAATAGTTTAACGTTACAAAGTCATAATAGAGACCAATATCCTAAGAGCTAATCCAAATGATCCTGTCAATTACTAGGAAAGAAGTTGACTCTAAAATTATTAGTTACAGTTGAGTTATAATGGGAAAAGAGTTTTCCTTTCACTGTTTTCTTTTCTTTTCAGAAACACTCTGTGTTAGTTTTTGTTAAGTTGATACAAAATTGACTCTGCTGCAGAGAGTGAACCTCAGTTGACGAATTGTTTACATCAGATTGGCCTGTAGTCATGTGGGGCGGGCCTGGGGGTTAAATAATTGATATAGCACAGTCCAGCAAACAGAGAGCAGTTCTACCTCTGCGCTGGTGATTCTGGATAATAAAATAAATTTCTTCCATGTTCTCTGCTTCAGTTCTCATCCTAGCTTCCTCGATGTTGGACTATAACTTTCAGCAAAGAAGTGTATTCCCCGTTCCAGGCAGTTTGGGCTAGCATTTTGTCGTATCACCAGACAGAAGATTGGAACGCTTGCTAAAATACTGTGGGTTTTTTCTGCCCCTCTGGATTTTATCATGTGCACACTCTCTGAAGATGTATCCTGCCATACTGCTGCTTGAAACCTCTCACTGATGAGCTTTCCTGACCTCCAAGTCAAAGCACCTGTCGGCTCTGTTTCTTAACAACTAAACTTTACTATACAATGCAACTGGCTTACACAAGAGGAAAAAAGCATTAAAGGGAAAAAAGAGTGAACCTTCTAGTATCCATTCCACTGGAGAGGTCCTAGGTGTTTCCGGCCTGCGCGCTGGTCTGGCATGTTCAATGATCCTTTTTCTGATCCACGTGTTCTCAAGCCCGGTCTGAATCTACTGCCCCTCCCATCCTCTCCACCTCCTGTCTCTCATGTGCAAGGGCCAGTCCCCTCCTACCAGCGAGGGTCGATTAGAAACACAATAGTCCAGATGCACTCCCCTGTCTGGTCCACTTCTCCAACTGGCCATGTGTACTTAGCCATCTTTGCTCTGGCCCGTGGATGCTCTCTGGGAGCTATTTTCCCCTTTCAGACTATGACAAAATATGATTTTTAAGAGTGTGGATACATGCCCCTCATTGGTTGCAACTTATTGTTTTTTAAAAATTATCTGTATTACCTGTAGGCCTGGTTAGCAATCAATCAAGACACAGATATTTGTTATATTTTAAAATAGTCTTAGTTAACCTGGGGCAGGGCAGATATCTATCCTCTAAACTACCAACCATAGTGTGGCAAGCATGGGATCCTTGCCTCAATCCCACTCCATCTGCTTTCAATTTTTTCAAGCCACCTCCCATCTATAATCCCAAATACTTGCTGGTGTTCTTCATCTGGATTCTCCATCCATGCCACAGGCCGTGCTTCTCCTCCATCTAACCCATGGCGGCCTTCCTCTCTTCACTTTAGGTCTCTCCTTTCTCCTGGTGGAGATCCTTCTTCTTCCCAGAATTCCTCTTCCTCTTAGCCCCACCTATCTCCTTTGCCCTGCCCAGGTGAGATGGCTTTTTATTTAGCAAAAGGTCCGTCACACACAGCAAGCAGTAATTAGCATCAAAATACATCAGACCATCCCCCAACAGCACCACTTTCTATCTCCCTCTTCTCTACTTCTTCTTCTAATACAAGCCAGTCCTTAAAATTTCCCAATCAAGCCTTGACCAACATGATTCATATTTTGTTTTCAGTTTTTTTCAGAGTCCAATATAGTCTTCAGTGTCTCTGTCTGAGTTCATATATTTTTTATTATAGTAATGTGATATAAAGAAGATATATGATATAAAGAAGACAAAGAAGGACAGCATATTTTTGCTTCCTAGCTTACTAATTGGTGAGTGGCAGCAGCAGAACCTGCAAAGCTTTCATTTTCTCCTGATTCCTCCCTTAGCTTTTTCTGGATGTAGTGAGTATGTTTATCAAAGTGAGAACAAGCTCGACCCTCTCTGGTTGTTTGCTCCATCAATGTCAAAAGCAATGGTAACTGTAGAAGTTGCAGCGATCATTATGAGAATCCTGGTGCTGTGTGAGGATTCAAGATTGATGTAGTGTGTCTACAATGTTGATCAAACTTCCGTGCTATAATTCTTAATAAAGCCGATTATTGAGAAGAAAGATATGAACACTTGAGTTGTTATAAACAGTAAAGATAAATCACTATATTTGTTTGCTTACCATGTGACAGACACCCTAATGCATGTTTACTGTTTAATTGCCTCATAAAACTACATTGCTATTCTTTATTTATAAAATTATATGCCAAAGACTCAAATTTTGAAAGCAGATTAAAAATGCATAATAAAGAACAAAAGAAGTTCTCTTTATGCTCGATAGAAGATAGATGTCAACAGAACCAAAAACTATTAACATCAAATGAGTGTGTCCATTTGTGAATTTTAGATAAATGATACATTAAATAAGGACATAATTTAGTAAGCTTTTGCTATAAATTCACTATCCTAATGATATTTAACGAGTACCAGCTAAAAATAGAGTAGTTTACAGAACTTAGTGTGTTGTTTTTTGTGGGTACATTTTTCATGAAAGAACAATTAATATAGCTTTGCTACATAGTGAAATACATTATCTAGATTAATTTAAACTGTGATAAATTCTCTCTCTCTCTCTCTCTCTCTCTCTCTCTCTCTCTCTCTTCCTGTCTCTCTATCCTTCTGTGTGTGTGTGTGTGTGTGTGGCTGTTAGTGTATGTCTGTGGGTATATTCCTCATCTTTTTCACAGAGTGGTTTTTGTTTTTTGACTGACATTTTCTGCTCATACAGTTTATGTTGCACTTTACTATGCGTGCAAACACTTGGAAATTATGAATTGTTTACAAATATTTTGTCCATAATAGTAAAATTGCCTTGAATACACATTTCTGAATTTTACTAGTAGGTTACAAAGAATAAAACAAGACTCTGCTTTGATACCAATAGCTATAGCCATGGCTATATTTTATCACTCTACAACTATTTATTAGGAAATTGAAAGATAAATTGTCCTATTCATGAACATGCCAGTGAAGAGTTGTGTTACTATAACATTAGAAATCTCATTGACTGTTCACTATGGCTTTACTTCCAACCTCACCTTCTACACATATCACTATTTTATTCTTGTTTTTGAAACACAGGTGACACAAATCGAAAAAGCTTTAAATTCAGAGCACAAAACTGATATCTGTGGAGATTACAGACAAGATTACATGCCAATGAACTTATTCTGCAGCAACTACCTTTCCATGGATTCCACACTGCAGGCTGAGCATTGTGCTGGGATTTTGCTTTGACTTGTCTTCTATTTGCCATTTTTTCTATCACTCATTTCCTTTTTATTCATTTTTTCTTTCTATTTATTTTATTGCATTCTAATTCAGCCTGTGATAAGCAACCATAAAATCACAGGAAGAGCATCTTCAGGTGGTTGTGTTGCCATTAATAGTAGAACAGACAAACCTCGACGCCCTGCAATGAATCTTTCCGTTAAAGCTAGGGTGAAAAGGGATGAAAAACAGTTCTATAAAGATTTTTATTTCACTCGGTGAGTATGAAGGTTGGTAGTAAATGACAGGACAGTTCCTTTCTTTACACTGTCAATATATAAATGGAGAGTGGTTTTAGTGGACACAGGATCATTGTTGTCACAGCTTCAATAGGACCAACTCCAGTACTTTTAAGATCTTGAAGTTCAGACATTTAACAGACTACTCTCCGTTTAGGTAATTTGGTTCTTGTGAAAGGAAGATTGTCAGAAAGGAAAGAGTGTGAGGCACTCTGTTTATCTAAAGTAAAATAGTTCCTGGATACTAAGTGCACAATCTTCTGCCATGTTATTCTGCAATGACCCTTCAATCTACACACAGAAAGGACTACTCACAGGACAAAACATAATTGACACTTTGGCTGTCACACTGCTTGAGCTCAGGAATATAAAAGGTAACTCTTCTTTTATTTGCAAAACAAAGCAAAGGTTCACCAGGCTTTCAGGGATTGAGTGCTTAAGCAACATCAAGTTAAACAAACCTTATTTAAGACAGATTTCTAACTAGTGGTAATAGGCTTTTAATACATTTGATAGGCTTAGAAATGAGATAAAAGCAACATGGAGCTGCAATTAATAAGATGGCAAATACCATGAACTGATCTCTCAGTGTCTTATTCACTCAGCTCTTCCATCTCCAGCTATGAAAGTGTCTTCTCCTTTGTTTAAAGTCTGAAAACTATTTTAAAGTTTCATTTACCTACTGATTAAAGGTATAAGATTCTTGAACATTTATACTGGTATTTTTAAGTGCCCATCAGGTCACAAAAAAGAAAACATTTCTATTGTCTGCAAATATAAATTACATTTGATAGAAGCAATTTCAAAGATATATGAGTAAATCCATGTAAACAAGAGTTAGATTTCAGTGCAGTATTATTACTGGATTTTGGCAAATATGTCATATGTAGATACCATTGTGTACTTCTTCAATTAAAGATGCTTAATGTGAGCTTTCCTATTTCACTCTTGACACATCAGTGTTCTAGTGCATTGGTTATTGCCTCAATTATATACTAATGTGATCTGATTTCTTGTGCATCCGTAACCACTTATTTCGAGTACATCTCTGTGAGATGCATTGCTATAACTTAGCTCTCATTGCTGTAAAGTAATATCGTTTTCAATATGTTCTTAAAAACAGTATGGACAGAACTTTAGTTACATTCTTTATCCTTGAAAGTAATATTATGTGATATTGTCATCTTTTTAAATATTTAGTGCAGTGTCCTAGCAAGGGTTTACTATCTGACTATGTCAATTAAATTGTGCTTCAATGATTAACTGTATATTCAAAGGTCAAAGATTACTAAGGTCCAAAGCAATAGCTTTATTTGAAAACCTGTTCTATGCATCATTTTCAAAGCCACATTTATCACATCCTCATATCATAATGTGGCTAGATAATCCCCTGAATTCATATTAAACTAATAAAAGGAAAAAAATTGCATTTTAACATTAAGATTTGCATTACATTAAATTGGGAATAATTATCGTTGGCATGACAATATAATGAGTCTTCAAAAGGTCATTAATATGGTAAAAAAAATTCTAACTGTAACTACTTATGAAATAAATTCTAAATGACCTGAAAACACAAAGCTATTTTATGGTTAATCTTGTACCGCATTTTGTTTTCATATATCCAAATTTAAAGCATGTGTAATATCTTTATAAAGAGCTGTATGCACTTTATATGATGTAGCTAATAAAATATTTCTGTGGGAACATGTCCCATATGACAATAAAAACAATAATTTAATGGAGGAAAATATTTTCTATAAAATAATTCTTTATGTATACCCCAGCATACTCAAGTGTGAATATAAATAAAGAAAGAGGAATTTTTACCTTTTGTCCAAAGTTTCTGAATATTCCTAGGGGTTATAATATTCCCTAGCGTGATATTTCTATTGGATGTCATAAATTATATTTATTTGTCAGTGCTTAGGCAGTTGAAAACTGTGCTTATGTAAAATATAACTTTCATTTAAAAATGTATAGAACAATGTGATACAAGATTTATAAATTCATTATTTTCATTTGGATTCCTTTGGCTCAATAGTTATTAGGTATTGGCCAGTACTGTATTCTCTTCTCAAGTTTTTCTGTTGCTGTGAAGATATAAAAATCACATGGTAATGATGATTATGGTATTAGCAATATTGTATAGGGTAGTTTGAGTTACTTTATTTTCATGAAAATTTGGAGGGAAATACTTGACATTAGGGGATGAATATCGTGTTACTATGAATCTATAGTTAACTCAACTAAATTTAGTCTTAATATGTTTTAATGTGAGGGAAAATATAGGGAACTTATTAATGTAGAATTGTACATAAAAAGGATAAAATAAATACAAACATACACATATGTCTTCATGTTTGTATATATATATATATATATACACAAACACAAAATCACATAGAGTCTCTTATTAGGTACTACATTTGTCTATGTAAATTTGGAACATAGTAAATAAACATTTTTTTCTGAAAGTTGCATTTAAATATTTTTCTGAAAGTAGTATTGGCTTTTTTATATTGACAAGAATTGAATCAAATATCTACTTATATGTGTAAGGGAGAATTAGAAATATTAATTACATAACATATACACATATTGGCATCAAAAAGAATTTGTTAAATAACAGGAATGAACTTAGCAGAGGTAGAAATTGACTGAATAGTCATTAATTATACATATTTAATTAAATTATATATTTTAAATATAAATTAAAGTTAAAAATGAAGCAAAATACCATAGTTCATATGACATCCTATGCCACGCTATTTTTCTCCTACATACTTACGGTTATTTTGTAGTTGCTTGCTATTGTGTTGTCTGGTACTAACACACACAATACATACACACACACACACTATATATACATATATATATATATATATGTATATATATAGTGTGTGAGTATGTATTTATATATATAATATATATATGCATGTATTTATCACAAATATTCTTATAGCATTTCAGAGACTAATTATCAAAAGATTATGAAGCTTGTTCAATAAGATAACTTTTAGATTTAGATTTAGGGTAAATATAACATCAATTTTCCCCATGTTGTATAACTTTTAAATATCAAAATCCCTGATATTCAACTTGCGGCCTTCCTATCCATAAGTTGATATTATTCCAAAATTAAAATTACACATAAGAGTAAACATTTTGAAATGAATGAATCATTGACAGCCCTCATCTAATAAATCTGATTTTAGAAAACTAAATCAATTCAAAGACCCAGATGTAAATCAACACACCTACGGACATTTAACTTTTGATAAAGAAGCCAATACTGTACAATTTAAAAAAACTTTAACAAATAGTGCCAATCTAACTGAATGTCAGCATGTAGAAAAATCGTATTTATCAAAGTACACTAAACTCAAGTTCAAGTGGATCAATGACCTCAATATACAAGCAGATACACTGAACCTCATAGAAGAGAAAGTGGGGGAAAACTTTGAACTCATTATCACAGGAGAGAACTTCCTGAACAGAACACCGATAGTGCAGGTATTAGCATTAACAATTAATAAAAAATATCTCATAAACCTTAAATGTATCTGTAAGGCAAAGGACATTGTCAATAGTACAAAATGGTAGCTTGTAGAATGGGAAAATATTTCACAAACTAGACAATTGACATGCAGCTAAAATTAGACATCTGCAAACCAAATAATCCAGTTAATAATTGGATACCTATCTAAACAGAGAATTCTCAATAGGGGAATCTCAAACGGCTGTGAAACATTTAAAGAGATGCTCTAAGAGGACATTTATGTTGGGCTAATATCCACTTATAAGTGAGTATATACCCTGTGTGTCTTTCTGAGACTAAGTTACCAAGAAATCAATCTGGTTCTTTCTCAGAATTTCAAGTAGTGCTACCTCAAGGTCCAGCGATACCACTCCTGGGCATATACCCAAAAGTTGTTCCACCATAAACAAGAATATTTCCCCAACTATTTCCATAGCAGCTTTATTTGTAATAGGCAGAACCTGGAAACAACTTAGATGTCCCTAAGCCATAAAATGGATAAAGAAACTGTGGTACATTTTTACCACAAACAAGGAAATCTCAAAATGTACAAGCAAATGGGTGGAATGAGAAAGGATCATCTCTCTGTATATGCTCATAGGGTATCAAATCTCTTCTTGATAACCTGCTGTCCTTCCTCTGAGTGCCACCAGGTCTCCCCTCCAGGGGACATGGTCAAATGTGAGGCACCAGAGTACGTGAGAAAGTCATAGCCCACTCTCCACTCAACTGTGGAGAATGTTCTGACCATTGGAATCCCCCTCAGGAACAGTCATAGGGGAGGGGAATAAGGGGAAAATGGGAGGGAGGGAAGAATGGGAGGATACAAGGGATGGGATAACCATTGAGATGTAACAAGAATAAATTAATTTAAAAATTTTTAAAAAGAGAGAGAGAAAGGATCATCTCCTCTTAGAGACTCCACCCAGTGGTGTATGTGGACAGATACTGGGACTCTAAGCTGGACTCTGGGCAGAGCACTGAAAGTTGTAGGGAAGAGTGAGGGCATGGAAGGTCCAGGAGGGAGCAGGAGCTCCATATGGAGACCATCAAAACCTGTGGATTTGGACACAGGGGGCCTGCACAAACAGATGCACCAATCAAGGACAATGCATGCAGAAAACCATGACCTCCTGTTCAGATGTAACAAATGGATCACTGATCCTGAACATCCAATATGCATTCTGATGCCCATGTTTGGTCACTGCACCTTGGCAAGATAGCCTAGCAGGCACACAGAGGAAGGATATGCAGGCTATCCTGATGAGATCTGATAGGCTGTTGCCAGACAGTTGGGGTAGAAGGACCCCTGTCAGAGGTCTAGGGGAGGGGAACAGACAGAAGTTGAGGGGAGGGTGGGAGTGGAAAGATAAGAGCATAAGAGCGAGGGGATAACAATTGGGATGTAATGTGAATTAATTATAATAAAAATATACATTTTTACAAAAAAGAAAAGAAAAGAAATGCTAAACATTTTTAGCCAGCAAGGAAAAACAAATCAAAATGACTTTGAGATTCTATCTTACACTTGTCAGGATAGCAACTGATAGTTCATGCTGATCAGAATGTGAGACAAAAAGAAAACTCCATTATTGCAGGGGGAAGTGCAAATTTGTAGAGCCACTTTGGCAGTTTCTCAGAAAATTGGGGATGGATCTACCTCTAGACTCAGTCATACTGCTCGAGGGAATGTGCCAAAAGGATGCATCATCCTACCATAAAACTCTTGCTCAACCAGGCTCCTAGCAACTTTATTCATAAAAGCCATGAACTGGAAATGGCCTAGATGTCTCTGAGCTGAAGAACTGATTTTCAAAAATGTAGACGTTTATATAATAGAATACTACTCAGCTGTTAAAAAATATTATGAAATGTGCATGCAAATGGATGGAACTAGAAAAATTCATTCCTAGTAATAAAACCTAGACCAGAAAGACAAACATGCTATGTCATCACTTATAAGTTTATATTAGCTATAAAATAATGGATAATCATGCTACGATCCAAGATCCATAGAGGCTAAGTAGAAAAAGGGCTCAAAGGAGGAGGATCTCTCAGAGAAAAGGAAACAGAATAGATCTCACTGATAGATGGGGCACTAAGGCCCGGTGGGGTTGGGATAAAAGGAGAAAGTACTGGGAGAGACAACAGGAATGATGGACATATCCTGAGCATGATAAAACCCAGTGCAATGAAAACTCCTTAGAATATGCAAGATTGACTCTAACAAAGACATCTAATAATAGGGAATATGGACAGTTAACTGCCCGTCTTCTGTTAAGAGACAAGCCTTCCAGTGGATGGAATAGGACACCAACATTGCCACAAAAAACTTTGGTCCTCAATTTGTCTTGCCTGCAAGATGTGTTTGGTTGATGATTTTGCAGCACTTATGGGAGCAGCCAACCAGTTATTCCTCAAACTTTAGACCTAGGCAAGAGAGGGAATGTAAACCTAGCACTGCCTGGATGACCAGGAACCAGAGAGTGGATAGCTCAGAGACCAAGCATAGTACCAAAGGAGACTGTCAAAAAAAATGTCAACGGAATTATTTCTAATAATACTTGTATACTGGAGCCTAACATAAGTGTCATGAAAGAGGCTGCATTCATCAACTAACAGAGGAGATGCTTAGAAACACAGGCAAATGTTATATCAGGAATTCCTGTGGAAGAGGAGAAGGAGGTATGTTTGTGGGAATCAGAGGGGTCAAGGACACCAAGAGAACATTGACGTCAAAACAACTAACCAGGAGTCCCTGGGGCTTGCAGATACTGAGTCAAATATCAGCGAGCCCATAATGGGTCTCAGCTACGTTCTCAGTATATGTTATGTTTTATACCTTACTGTTTTTCTAGGTCCCCTAGCACTGTGAACAGGGGTTGTCTCCAAACCTTTTGCCTGCTTTTGGGACTTATTCTTCCTACAAGATTGCCTATTCCAGCCTATAGTTCTTACATAAGTCTGAAGGATTCATATATACTATTGCTAGTGGGTTATTATAAATATTTCTTGAAATACATGCATAAATGTTTTCCTAACTGAAAGAGAAGTTGCCAACTATTACACATGATATAGGATTAAAGCACTAAAATACTACAAATTGTGTAGCTAAAGAATTAGTGGTTAAATACTATTCTGAGGTTAATTTAATCCTCATGACATATTAACTCATTTAGACAATACATTTATCTTCAGGTTATGAAACTATTATTCCCAATACATTTTAATAAATGTAGGTTACATTCCAATCCTATGAGGTTAGTATTATTTGATTCACCAGGAATCTGAATCACAAAAACACTACAGTGTTACTGGGAGTATCTTTAAAAAGTGTCAGGAACAGGATATGAATTCAATACATCAAGGCCTAGAGCTTCAATATTAAAACTTTTCCTGTAGACTTAGAATTTATGCCTGATAATTTCACTTCCTCTTCATGCAGCAAATTATAGTAGTTTTTATTTTCGGTAATGATTAAATTTTTATACAATAAGACAACAAGGAATATTTTCATCTTTAAGAAATGATAACTTAAAAACAAAGTAAGAAAAGAACAAATTTTTTAAATCAGTTTCTTGCTGATTAAAAAAATTAAGAAGAAATTGAATATATTTCTATATGCTATCTAAAGCCTATGTTAAAAATAAATTAATGAGAAGGCAAAAGTATGGTCTTCGTTTAAAAGTCTCTACAATCAATAGACAGATATAAAAATAAATATTACTGCATGATTATATTAATCTCTAAATATAAAATACATGAACCTTGATGAATGGAATATGTTCTTTATACATGTAGAAATATATAGAAAAACATAGGGTATCTAGATGTGTGCGTATGTATATTATGGTAAATTTTCTTCAAAGCACCTGAAAATTTCTATACTACTTTTCCTATACTGTATTGAAAAGACAGAAAAGCCATTAGTGCATTGGAAAAAAAGAAAAGCCATTAGTTCTTTAAGTGGTTATAAAGACTACTTTGCCTATCTCAGTAAGGGAATATGGAATTCTTTAACACCCAGTATTACGAAAGTGCATCAATGTCAGACTCCATAACAGCTATAAAGAACATTGAGGGAAGTTTAATGAAGCTTTTGCACCCTAGAAATATGTCAGTTTCAAGCAGATAGTTGTAAAGCCAAAGGGGTCATCTTTATTCCAAAGGGGAAAAAGAGACTAATCAAGAAACAGCATGGTGTGAATAGAAGTACCATCATAAAAACATAGGGAAGATATCAGAATAGCATCTAATAACTAAACTCAACTAGAGTTCTCATTGGTGAGTTTATTTTAAATATGGCATTACTTTAATTACCTCAAAAATTTATTTTATTTAAAAAGAGATTGTGTACAGAATATTCTAATTACAGTTTCCCCTCCCTCAACTTTTGCCACACCCTCCCCATGAAACTCCCCACCAAAATCTGTTCTCTTTATTTCTTTCTCATTAGAAAGCAAACATCTAGAAAATAATCATGATGAAATAAAATAAAAACCAACCAACCAAGCAACAAAGAAGCCCACATAGGAGAAAATAAACAGAAAATAAAAAGATACAGAGAAAAACAGTAAGAAACAGACATAGACAGAGAGATACACACAGGTTCACAGATAGTGACATACCATTTTGTGTCGGCCAGTCTTTCAGTGCTGGGGTAATGAGCATAATTATGCCTGGCCTTTTTTTGTTTGTTCTGAGTTTCCATAGTCAGGCTCTCATGCTTCTACAGCAAATGAGTATTGTTATCTACTCAGCCACTCCCTCAACCACAACATTGCTTTTCTAATTGTAAAAGTAGTTAGTCACCTACAATGTACTTTTTGTAGCATATATTCAACTTTTATCAAGTACCGAATTAAAAACGAGACAACTAACACTTGTGGCAGCATGCATAGGACTTACACAAGTTCAACTCGGATGGACTTTCAGCACTGAGAGTGGGAAGTAGACAGCTATTCCAAGCAATAACCAAGAAACTATCACCAACTGACAGTCATGGTACGGGAAAACCTAATTGTCTACATGGAGTCTCTAAAAATGGAGTCACAGTGGGTGTGAGACCACACATAAGGGAGGCCCCATGCCCAGCAGTAGTTGACCTAAACAAAACTCAATAGTATGTGTGCAGACTTTTTTCTCATATTGTTTGTTTTGATGTTTTTTTATATGACTGTTCCTTTGCTTGTATATTGTGATTTTCTAATTTTTATCCTTTTCTTTATATGTTATAAGTTTCTCTCTCTCACTCACTCTCTCTCTCTCTCTCTCTCTCTCTCTCTCTCTCTCTCTCTCTCTCTCTCTCTGTCTCTCTCTCTCTCTGTATGCATATATGTGTGTTTCTTTCTTTCTGAGGCAACAGGAACTGATGTAATACACATACATAAAGATACATACATAAATATATGTATATATATATGACTTTAAAAGTCTTTCATATTAGGCAATAAAATAGACTTAGAAAATAAGTCAATTACTAACTATTTTAATAAGATGGAAATTAGGACAAAAAATTAAGCATTGGATGTTGGCTAGATAGAATTTATTTATGTCTATAAAGCTTGAGCATATTAAATAAATAAAATTGTAGAAGTCAATGGTCATTCAAAGAAGATCTCTAAGAATAATAACCCCCTAATGCACTGTTTTTAATTTTCTTAGGAACCTTTGATTTTGTTAACTTGTAAAACTTTAGAACAGTATTTTTAGTATTACACATTTTAGCCCACTTAAATGTTGACAATTTAGAACAGAATAAAGGCCTCTTGATCTGAGAATTTTCCTGTTTAATATTCCTTTTATATCTGTTTTTGGTGATGAACTTTAATATCCATTAGACAAAGGAAATAGAGAAACAACACAATTAGTCCAATTACAATTTTATGAAAATGAAAGCGCATTGACATTACTGTTAGCAATAAAAACTAAGGTGCTTAAATACATGATTTGACAGATGGAAAAAACAGTCTAATGTAGTAGTTTCATTCCAAAAATGTTCAGTATAGAAACTCTTCAGTACCATATAATGTTTATTACAGAAAAATAGAATAGGACATGGAAGTAGTTTTTGCAGCCTATTAAATAGCAGTTGTAAAACCTGAGTTTACATAGACTCAGTGGTGACTAATAGTGAGAGACGAGGTTGGCAGAGGCCAGAGAGAAAACTGTATTTTTTCAATTTTGTCTGTTTTTCTTTTCTTTTCCTTTACTTTCCCTTCCTCCTTCCCTTCCTTCCTTTCCTCCTTTTTATCTTTCTCTCCTTTTTTTAAACATAGTTAAGGCCATAGATCTTAGGACATGGTCTCTTCAAGGAAATCATGTTTTCTGGGTGACTTAGTTTTGTTTTCTCTGTGGTAAATTATTTTATGAAACAGTACCTTAGCTCTGTAGATGTACAAGTGTCTCTCCAGAAAATACACATAAAAAGTATAGGTAAGTCAGAGTTAGCAATAGACTGTCCTTTTAAGACAACTGACATGTCTTTGCATTTGTTTCTTTGATTTATGGAATCAATGCACTTTAAGTTATTTCTTTTATTTTTAGGTATATAATATAACTACATTGCTCCTACCTTCCTTTTCCTTTCTACAAACTATACCATAAATGTTTCCTTGTTGTCTTTCTTTTTTTTTTATTTTATTTTTATTAATTTATTCTTGTTACATCTCAATGTTTATCCCATCCCTTGTATCCTCCCATCCCCCCCCCCCATTTTCCCATTATTCCCCTCCCCTATGACTGTTCCTGAGGGGGATTACGTCCCCCTATATATTCTCATAGGGTATCAAGTCTCTTCTTGGCTACTTGCTGTCCTTCCTCTGAGTGCCACCAGGTCTCCCCCTCCAGGGGACATGGTCAAATGTGAGGCACCAGAGTACGTGAGAAAGTCGTATCACACTCTCCACTCAACTGTGGAGAATATTCTGACCATTGGCTAGATCTGGGAAGGGGTTTAAAGTTTACCTCCTGTATTGTCCTTGGCTGGTGCCTTAGTTTGAGCGGGCCCAGGGGTCCTTGTTGTCTTTCAAATTCACAATTTTACATTAATTATATTATATGCATATAGGTATATAACACATACATTTCTAAAAACAAGCTGATAAGTTTATACATTTTTATTTGTATCACATCATAACCACTTGGTACTGGATAACAAATTGTTGTGTTCTTCCCTAGGGAAGAGTATTAACCTTACGTTTGGTATTCCTTAGTTATCTGCAGTTCTTTGTGTAATTTATACGGATAATGGCCTCCCCATCCACCTTGTCCTCTTTGGAATGTCAATTTTTTATATTTAAAATTAAGATAGTAAGATATAAGGTAATGAGATAATAAAGTAAAAATAAGATACCAGATATTATGTTGTAGAGGAGTTTATTAAATGACCATGGGGACAGAAGGAAAGATGGGAGGGGTACCCCAGAAAGAAAGAGGTAGAGAGAGAGAGAAACAGAGACAGATAGACAGATATACAGAGAGAGATAGACAGAGAGAAATGTAGAGAAGGGAGAGAGAGGAAGAGTGAGAGAGAACCACAGGAAGGGTCTGTCTTTTATATAGCCCTGGGCAGGGCCACACCCCCATGACAGGTAAGCAATGAAATCACAGATACGCAGAGGGAAGCAGAACGCAAAAACTTTTATTGCTGTTCTTCTTCAGTTCACATTTAGCTAGTCATGTTGGTGAGACTTAGAGATGTAACTTCTGACATTTATGGGAGACACAGTGTCACCTCAAACTCCTTTTTGGCTCTTAGAATCTTTCCACTACATTGTTCAGAATGTTTACTGAGACATAGATGCGGTAGTCATTTTGTATACATTTCCTTTATGACATGGCTCCAAATCCTGCATTTTGATAGTTGTGGTTGTCTGTAATGGTGTCATTCTATTGCACAGAGATATTTCTTTGATAAGAGGTGACAAAAAATCATGCCCTATACTGAAACCCAAGGCAAATACCCAAGGTCATTGAAGACAAATAATGTACCTTAAGCCTGAGGAGAATAATACTGGTAATAATAAATCCACTGTAATTTTTATCTGAAATTTTTAAGTCTATTACTCTTTAGGTTTTCTTGTCATTTTGTTTCTTTTATTGTCTAAGTACTGTCAATTTTCAGTAATTTGCCTGAGGATTTGTCATTCTTCTTCTTTTTTCAATTAACCATCAACATTTCTTTTTTATTGTTTTGGATATTGATTTAATTGTTGCTTAATCTATTAAGATGTAAAATAAAATGTTATAAAAGAGTCTAAAGATACCTAGAATATCATTAAGAAATAATTTGTAATATACATTTCAAATATGTTTAAAATCAGGAAGAAGTAGATAAATTCTTCAATACATATAAGATACCACAATTTAATCAAAAGGATACCAGTTACTTAAACAACTTCATAAAAAGCAATTATAATGAAGCTGTAGTTTAAAAAATTTATCCAACAAAGACAGTCCTAGCACTGGACAGATTCAGGGACTAATCCTACTAAATCTCTAAAGAGGTGCTAACTTCAGGGTGCCTCAAACTAGCCTCTAAAATAGAAAGGACAGAAATCCTATTAAACATATCACCCAAATCCAGTATCACTCAAATGCCCCCGCCAGATTAATAAATAATGACAAAATTAAGAGAAAATGAAATATATCAAATAGTTTTAATCTGAATGCAAAAGAAATTTTAAACAATTTGGATTCATTTCACTGAAACACAAGCTTGGTTGAATATACATATATCAGTAAATATAATATAGGACAAAAGCATGCTTAAGGAAATAAATCATATGATTTTTTCAATTAATGCAAAAAATAACTTTGTAATAAAGTCTATCCATTCATGATGAAAGCTCTGAGGAATCTAGGAATAAAAAGAAAACACCTTCATATAAGATAGGATGTATAAACAAATATATTCAATGAAGAAAAAGTCAAAGATTTTATCTCAAAGCTATAATGAGATGCAGACTTCTAATCTCTCTTCTTATAAAAGATATGCTCAACCTTTTAAATAGAGTGATAAAGGAAATAAATAAAACAGATATCGGAAAAGGAGGAATTAAGTGTTTACATTTGTAGTTTAGAAGACCTCATACTTAAAAAACAAAGGATCACAGGAAAAAAATCTTAAATTTAGTACTTTAAACAAAATTATAGGACATAAAATAACTGTAAAGAAATCAATAGCAGAGGCATGGTCTGTCCTGGGCCCTCTGAGCTCCACCCTGGCAGGAAACACCAAATTCCCAATCCCAGGTATAGTCCATATCCTGGGATTCCAGCTCTGTCAACAGTCTTGGAGTTCAGAAGCCACCAAAGAACAACAGAGTCTGCCAGCAGAGGCCCAGTCTTCCCTGCACCATTTGCAACATATTACTGCTCCACTCCAACCAACACACACAATGTGCTCTGCTCCCCATCTCCTGAGCATGTTCCATTTCCAGAGCTGGAGACCAGCAGCCATCAAGAAGTGGCACCAAACAGCAGAGAGCACCAGAAATAGACAATCATCAGGGTCCAACATCTCCCCCACCACCCCATTTCCAGGACCTAATCTCCAGGTTCAATCCCAGAGACCAGCTGCCATCAGAGACTACCAATTCTCCCTTTGTCTCCAGAGGCCTGCTACTACCCAGGAAGACAAGGGTCTACAACAGTCCAGGACTTACAGCTCTACCTATAATCCTAGAAGCCTGCTGCCATCAGGCACCAAGAGATGAACTAATACCCAGGGTCAACCAGATGGCTAAAGGACAGCACTTCCATAACACAGACATTCAACTTCAGCAAGCCGTGAATTCATTAACACACCTAAGGCACAAAAGCGATCTTAAATCTGATGTTATGAAAGTAATAAAAGTACTGTAAGAGGAAAATAAGCCCTTGAAATAAATATAGGAAAATACAACCAAACTTGAGAAAGAAATGAATAAAATTATTCAAGGTTTAAAATGGAAATAGAAACAATAAAGAAAACACAATCTGAGGTACTCCTGGAGATGAAAAATATAGGAAAAAGAACAGGAACCACAGACACAAACATCACCAAGAAAATATAAGAGATAGAACAGAGAATCTCAGGTGTATAAGATACAATAGAAGAAATTGATACCTTAGTCAAAGAGAATGTTAATCTAAAACATTCTTGACACACACATGCAAGAAACTGGGACACTATAAAAACACCAAACGTAAGAATAATAGGAAGAGAAGAATGAGAAGACACCCAGCTCCAAAGCCCAGAAAATATTCTCAACAAGATAATGGAAGAAAGCATGCCCAATTTTAAGAGGAGAGGGAGAGGGGAGGGAGAGGGGGAGGGAGAGAGAGAGAGTGGACAGGGAGAGGGACAGAAAGAGAGAGACAGACAGAGAGAGGAGAGAAAGAAACAGAGAGAGAGACAGATATCTATAAACGTACAAGAAGCTTAAAGACCACCAAATAGACTGAACCAGAAAAGGAAATTCTCCTACCACATAATAATCAAAACACTAAATATACAGAACAAAGAAAAATGTTAAAAGCTGCAAAGGAAAAAGGCCAAGTCACATAAAAATGTACATCTATCATAATTACACTTGACTTCTCAACAGAGACTATGAAATCTAGAAGGCCCTGGGAAGATGTCATGCAGATACTAAGAGACCACAGATGTTAGCACACACTACTATACTCAGGAAAAATTTTAATCAGCATAGATGAAGCACACAAGATATTAAACACCAATACCAAGTGCAAACAGTACCCAATCCACAAATCCAGCCCTATAGAAATAGGAGAAGGAAAACTCCAACCCAAGGAGGCAAATGGCACCCAGAAGTACAGTGAAAATAATAACCCTACAGCCACAAAACCAAAAGGAAGATCTCTCTCTCTCTCTCTCTCTCTCTCTCTCTCTCTCTCTCTCTCTCTCTCTCTGTCACACACACACACAGACACACACACACACATACACACACACCATGACCAACACGAAAATGACAGGAATTAACAAGCACTTGTCATTATTATTTCTCAACATCAATGGCCTCAATTCCCCAATAAAAAGACACAGGGTAACAGAATAAATGTGAAATGGGACCCATCATTCTGCTGCATAAAGAAATACACCTTAGCAATAAAGATGGACATTGCCTCTGAATAAAGGTTAAGAAAGTTTTCCAAGAAATCCTCCTACCTGAAAAGCAAGCTGGAGTATCCATTCTAGCATCTAATAAAATAGACTTTCAACATAAACTAATAAAAAGAGATGGTGAGGGACACTTCATACTCTTTAAAGGAAACATACACCAAGAAAACATCTCAATTCTGAACATCTATGCCTCAAAAGCAAGGGCACCCACATTCATAGAAAAAAAATTAGTAAAGCTTAAACTACACATTGTACCTCACACATTAATAGTGAGAGACTTCAACATCCCACTCTCACCAATAGGTTGATCATCAAGACATAAAATAAATAGAGGATTAACAAAACTAATGGGCATCATGAATCAAATGGATCTACCAGATATCTACAGAACATTTAACGTATAAACAAAAGAATACACCTTTTTAGCAGCACATCATGGAACATTCTCCAAAATTAACCATATACTCAGTCACAAAGAAAAACTCAACAGATACAAGAAGATTGAAATAACTCTTGCATCTAGTCAGACCACCATGGATTAAAGCTGGAAACAAAACAACAAAAGAAAGAGAAAGCCTACAAACAAATAAAAGCTGAACAACTCCCTATCCAATGCAATCTCCATCAAAATACCAAAACAATTCTTTACCAACACCTTGAAAGAACAATGGAAGAACAAAAAATCCAGAAAAATCATATACAATAAAAGAACTTCTGGAAGTTTCTCCATCCCTGACTTCAACCTATACTACAAAACAATAGTAATATCAACAGCATGGAAATGGTGTAGAAATAGACCGATTGTCAATAGAATTGATTAAAAGTCCCAGAAACAGACCAACACATGTTTGGACAATTGATTTTTAACCACCATACAATGGAAAAAGGGAAGTATTTTCAACAAATGGTGCTGGTTTAATTGGATGTTCACATGTAGAAAAATGCAAATAGGTCCATATATATCACCCTGTACAAGACATAAGTCCAAGTGGATCAAAGACCTCAACATAAAACCAGATACACTAAATGTATTAGAAGAGAAAGTGGGGAAGAACTTCCAACTCTTTGGCACAGGAGACAGCTTCCTAAAAGAATACCAACAGATCATGCTCTTAGCTCAACAATTAATAAATGGGACTTCTTGAAACTGAAAGCTTCTGTAAGGCAAAAGACACTGTCAGTGTAGCAACAAAATGACAGATCACAGAATGGAAAAAGACCTTCACCAATCCTATATATAACAAAGTCTAATATACAAAATATATTTTTAAAAAAATCATTAACCAGCAAGAAACAAAATAACCCAATTAAAAATGGGTCACAGAGCTAAACAGAGAATTCTCGAGAGAGGAATATCAAACAACTCAGAAGCACATAAAGAAATGCTCAGTATCTTTAGTCATTAGGGAAATGTGAGTCAACATCTTATACCCATCAGAATATCTATGATAAAAATCTCAAATGACAGCACATGCTGTTAAAGATGTGGAGAAATGGAAACACTCTTCCATTTCTGATGGGAGTGCAAATATGTATAACCACTTTGGAATTCAATCTAGTGTTTTTGTAGAAAATTGGCACTAGCTCTTCTTCAAGACCCAGGTATATCACTCCTCAGTATATACCCAGAAGATGCTCCATCATACAACAAAGACACTTGACCAACTATATTTGTAGCTGATTTATTGTGAAAGTCAGAATCTAGAAAGAACCTAAATGCCTCTCTACCAAAGAATAGATAAAGATATTGTGGTACAATTACACGACTAGATACTACTCAGCTATTAAAAACAAAAGCAACATGAAATTTTCGAGCAAATGAAAGGAACTAGAAAAGATCATTCTGTGTGAGGTTTCTCAGACCCAGAATAAAAACATGATATGTACTCACTCATAAGTGGAGTTTAATCATATAGTACAGGATAAACTTATTACAACGTACCTAAGGAAGATAAGTAACAAGAAGGATCAAAAGAGGAATGCTTAAATCTCACTCAGAATGTGAGTTAGAATAGACAGAGGTAGGGGCTGAAGAGAGGGGACAAGGTAGGAGAGGAAACACAGAGAAATATTAAGGTGATATTAAGGGATAAAGATAGAACAGATAGACCAAAGACTGAAGGAATGTCCAATCAATGTCAGTTCCAACCCATGACATACTACACAGGAGAGAACCAACTCTTGTCACTATTAGTGATACTGTTAGCCTTGCAGACAGGAGCAGAGCAGAGTTGCTCTCTATGCGGCTCCACTCAGCAGGGGCTTGAAACAGGTGTTGAAATTTAAAGCCAAATATTGGGTGCAGCAGAGGGAGTCTAGTCAAAAAGTGGGGGTGAGGAAGAAAGGACCTGGAGATGACAGGAGCTTCACAAGAAGATCAATAAAGCCTACTGACCAGGCCCAGAGGGGCCTGCTGAGACTGAGGCACCAACCAAGGATGTAGCATGAACTGAACATAGGATCCAAACAAAGAAGTAGCCTAAGTGTAGTTCAGGCTTAGTAAGGATCCTCTATTGAGGGGAGTGGGGCTCTGTCTGGCTGGGCCTCTCTTGGCAGCATTGGATTACTTATCTCTGGCAGGACTCCCTTGCCAGGCCATAGTGGAAGAAAATATGCTCAGTCCTGATGCCACTTTATGAGTTGGGCTGGGTAGGTAGGAGACTCCCTTTTTCTGAGGAATAGGGGATGGGGCATGGGGGAGAGGAAGGGAGGACAGGACTGTTAGATAAGGCTGAATGGTGCTACCACGAGGATGTAAAGTAAGAAAGAAAAAAAAAAAAGAAAGAAACATAGAAAAGGAAGAAAGAAATAAAATGTAAATAGATACTAGAAGTTCATCCTAATATGTAGTAATTACTCTCCGTAACATTTGATATGTAAACACAAAAAGTGCTAAGCTGATTATGTGCAACTGTTTTCCATTTATCTTTTTTACACATTACTTATGATTTTCATAATGGTTACAGTACAACCAAAAAAGCTATAGCTCTATAATTAAATTTTAGCAACTTAAGAAAAGTAAGTTTATTGGAATCATTATTTTTAAACTTGGTCCTGCAGTGTTGGCTTGAAAAAGGTGACAACAGATCACAGATGCTGGAAATTTTAAATCTGACTCAGAAGGAAAGACGACTAATGCAAGGAAATGGGCCGACTGTAACTAAAAAAGGAAAGTATGACAAAGACTGAGCTTTTCAAGATGCTGGGGATGTTCTTCCCTATGTCTGTTGAAACAAGAACATTTCTGAATAGTACTGTTTTGGTTAAACTGTAATATCTTTTTGAGAGCAATATTTCTGAGTTTGGAGAATGATACTTTTGCTATTTTAAAGGTAAATGTGGTAAATGAGTTATTAAAAGCTTACAGTCATCTTTTATGCCCTTTTAACCTAGTAATAAAAAGTCATAGAATTTTATATGGGAAACATCAAAAACTAATTAATATCATAGATGAAAACTTACACCCTTGACAAGGCACCTTTGATGGAAGTCTACCAGACAAAAACTTAGTGTAATAAGTTAGATCAACATGCTTTCAATGATACAACAAATATTCCAACCACTGGTTTAATTGACAACATGACTGAACTGTGATCTCATACTCAAGAAGGTTCACTGACTTACAAATGGATGTACAGGCATACATATTTGTGCTTTGTAATGATTGTATTGACTTCAAATAGGGACAATCCAAGTATCATAGAATATGCTTTAGGCAGTACAAGGATCATTTAAATACTTGAAGTAAAAAAACAATGTATACATTCAATGGTAATATATAAAAGAATGACTGTATCACTATGTACCCTTGAAGGACGAGAATTCAGCATCTATGGAATAAGTAAGGTCCAGGAAGGAAGAGGAGATGGAGCAGAGTGGCAAAACAATGATCTTCCCTTGACTAAAGAAACGTGAGTAGGGGGAGGTTTATTTTGTCACAGTTTGAGACTGTATCATCATATGTGGAGACCATGTCGGCAAGTTCTCATTGGAGCTGCTGACATCATCCTCACAGTCAAGAAACAGAGAAGAACACCTGAATTCATCTTACATTTTAGTTTTTATTCAGCTTGGGATCCCTGTCACGGGGAATGAATAGTAAGAGCTGAACATGGGTCCTCTTCAAAAGCAACATGTGCCTTTAAACACTGAGCCATCTCTCTGGCCTCAAAGTCAAAATACAGTTTCTATGGAGAAAATATCCTATTTTATTCATTAAACTGCTGCCTTGTGGCTGACAAGGATGTTGGGCTCAAAGGCCAAACATGAGGCTCCAATGTATTCTCCTTTCCCCCTGGCTTATCAATCAACTGTAATCGCTTCTCTAGTTGGTGATTTACTCACAGACTGCTTCTGAGCATCAAATACAACATCCTCAGTATGTCAACTTCAGTCCAGTCCAGTGGTAAGAAATGACATCACCATTCTTTCTCTAAACTATGTTTGCTTACCTGGCTGGAAACTTCTGCCTACAATCCAGTACATATGACTCTCATTCAGGACAATCAACCATGAGTGTGAAGAAAATTCATTACATTGAAAATTATGTCAAATTGGGAGACTATAATATATATTTGACAAATAAACCAGAGTTCGTCCCTAAGTCAGTCTGTTGAGTATGTCCTGTCCACATAATTGTTGAGTATGTCCTGTCCATGAACTCTGGTGCCCCATATTTGACCATCTTCTCTTGCTGGAGAGGCCTAATGGCACTCAAAGAAAGAATAAGCAGGCTATCAAGATAAAACTTGATAGCCTATGACCATATAGAGGGGGAGGAGGTCCCCCTCAGTCATAGACATAGGGGAGGTGAATAGAGTGAAAGTGTGAAGAAGGCAGGAATGGGAGGATATAAGTGATGGGATAACAATTAAGCTGCAATCTGAATAAATTAATAAAATAAAAAAGAATAAAAAAAGTCAAATAAACCAAAGCAATAAACCTAATTTTGCTTTGCCATTTTGAAATAATGGATGATTTTAAAAATTCCAATGAACATCTAATCACAGATGCACAACTCCAAATTTAGATTCCTAAGAAACATAAGTAAAGGTGACATGACTCCTGTGAATATTGACAATTCCTTACTATCAGTTGAGAATTAATGAGATTAAATCCTCAACAAAATTTAAACGAATGAGTAAAGGAATATTTAAAGTTCTAAAAATTTTAAAGAAAAACTATTGGGTGAAATAAGAAAATCAATACAGAATACAAAAAAAGAAAATTAACAGAAACCCTGAAAAAAAACCTGGCATTCTGTAAGTAAACCAATAAACCAAGTAAGAAACTTGGTGGAAAGCATCATCAATAAATTATATGAAGTGAAAGGCAGACTATCATGGCTTGAAAACAGGTAGATGACTAATAATACACAAATGGAAAATATACAACCTATTCATGTAACATAATGATGACTTCATTAAAATTACTTTTAAAAATCATGGCCACAGATTAAAGGCATATACAACTAAGGCACACACATACACACACACACGCTCACACACACACACACACACACACACACACACACACACACACACACACACACACACACACACACACTAGAAATATATGAAACATTCTCTGTTGTATTCACAAAGCATTCTCAAATCTATGACCTAGATACAGAAGGTATCTTGAATTTAAAATAGACAAGACTTGAAAAAGGACTCCCCTATGTCATAATATAGGTCAAATACTAAATATATAGAAGAATGAATCAAAAGTAATAGGGCAGAATCAAGTCACACAGGGCAACCCTATAAGACAGCATATTTCTTCACAGAAACTTGATATGTTAGTAGTTCATAGAATTGGATAACTCAACACCTAAAGGCAATGAATGCTAAGAAAAAATATTGTGTCTAGTATATTATCATTCCTAATTGAAACAAAAAATATTTCCCATGGTAATAAAAATATGGGATTAAATAACAATCAATTTAGTACTAAAGATGAGTTTTGCAGCAATTCTACACAGTAAAGCAAAATATAAACACAGCAAAGGTTTCACCATAATGAAAATGTCACTAGTAGCATAAATAAGTAGAGGTCATAGAGAGAACAAGGAAGTTTTTGGGTTCATGGGAACATTTCGGTGGAGTAAAGGGAAGGGGAAATAAAGTATATATATTTTAACTTTATTTCTTTATTTTTATTTTCCTCTGTTATTATAGCATTTTTCTCATACAATATATATTAATTACAGTTTCTCCTCCCTCTACTCTTCCCAGTCCTCTCCACATCTTCCCACATCTGGGTCTACTCTTTTTCTGTCACTCGTTTAAAATAGAGAAAACAGGAAAAAAAAAGGGAGGGGGGAGGCTTCTAAGAGATAACAACAAATATAACAGAATAAACTAAAAGGATTAAAAACAAAAACAAAAAAACATCATATCAAAGTTAGATGAGGAAAATCAACAGAAGGAAAAACACACTTAAAAAAAAGACTCAGCTATTCCATTCCATGGAAAATACCCAGAAGATGCTCCAGCACACAACAAGGACATATGTTCAACTATGCTCATAATGGCCTTATTCAAAATAGACAGAACCTGGAAACAGCATAAGTGTCCCTCAGTAGAATAATGGATAAAGAAACTGTGATACATTTACACTATGAATACTACTCAGCTACTAAAAACTAGGAATTCCCAAAATTTGTGGACAAGTGGATTCAACTAGAAATTATCATAATGAGCAAGTTAACCCATAAGCAGAAAGAGTCAAATGGTATATACTCACTAATATCTGCATACTAGCCCAAGGGGCATGTCTCATGAAAGTCTTCACGTACCAGGAAAGTGGTACAGAGGGGAGGCCATCCTATTGGGTCTCTAGGAGAGAGAAGCATGGGAAAATGGGGAAATAGAAGGATCCAGAGGGTCCTAGAAACCTACAAGAAGAACATCATGACAAGATGGCACCAGCCAAAGACAATACTTGCAGTAAACTTTGAAACCCTACCCAGATCTAGCCAATGGACAGGACATTCTCCACAGTTGAGTGGAGTGTGAGGACTTTCACACTAACTCTGGTGCCCCATATTTGACCACGTTCCCTGGATAGGGGAGCTTGATGGCACTCAGAGGAAGGATAGCAGGCTACCAAGAGGAGACTTGATACCCTATGAGCATATAAAAGGGGAGGAAGTCCCCCTCAGTCACAGTCATAGGGGCAGGGAGTAGAGGGAAAACGGGAGGGAGGAATGAGAGGATACAAGGGATGGGATAACAATTGAGATGTAATATGAAAAAAATATATATAAATGGGCAAATGAATCAGGGACCCACTCATTTACACATTCAGGAGACCCGTAAAAATACTAAGCTGGGCCAAGCATGGTGGTGCATGTCTTTAATTCCAGCAAATGGGAGACAGTGGCACGAGGATCTTTGGAGTTTGAGGACAGCCTGGTCTACAAGTGAGTCCAGGACATCCAAGGCTACTCAGAGAAATCCTTTCTCAAAAAAACCAAAAATGAATAATAATAATAATAATAATAATAATAATAATAATAATAATAATAATAATAATAATAATGTAAGCTGAAAGCTATAATATATCCACAGAAGACTTGGTACAGAGGTTTAATCTCTGTGAATTCATATGAGTTTTACGTAGTTGATTTAAAGGGCCTTACTCTCCTGGCATCCTCCATCCTGTCTGGCTCTTACACTCTTTCCTCTTCTACCATGCGGTTCACTGAGCTCGGAGAGGAGAGATATGATTGAGAGAACCTAACATTTAAAGATGTGTGCTACAGTATCTGAACGCAGTTATCTGCATTCGTTCCTATCTGCTAAAGGAAAAATCTTAGGATTCTCAGACCAGCTATTGACTTAGTAGTATAGAAGCAATAGTAGTCATTTTATTGTTACATTCTTTTTTAGGTGCACAGTATTTGGTTTTACCCTAGGTCTTTGAGTTGTTTATTGTCTGATTGTTTGTCACCCAATAGGTGTCCAATAGTGATTCTACCTCAGAGAGGGGGCCTGAAGACAAATCAGACATCGACTGGTTACTCCCACAAGCTTTATACAATTTCTCTAGCTTCTTTTGTAGGCAGGATAAATTGTAGATGAAAACAGTTCTGGCTGGGTTGGTGTTTACACCTCCATTTTGTTAGCTGCAGTGCAACACCCTGTATCGAAGTCATTAGAACTTAAGAGTGAAGGTTCTATGTAGGCACCATCTTATCTCCTCCCTGTTCACTGAGTTGCTTCAGTTTTGTCTCCACCAGAAGGGCCTTGCGGTAAGCTTGTGAGAAGCAGCTTATTTTCTTGGCCACAACCTGGTTTTGTTGGTGGGGGGGGGGGGGGTGGGAGTTGCAGATTTCAGTGTGACCCTTGTGGCTAATAACTCAATTGGATTTAAATGAGGCCTGGTTCTGAATGCTATATTTGGTCAAAAATTAAAAGAAAAGGTTAAGATAGTAATAAATAGTACACAATAATTAAATGAGAGAAATTACTATAGGTCTGATTATTAAATGCTTCAATGCTCCAAACACAATACAAGGAGAGGCAGACTGTAATGAAATAAGGTTACATTCATTTGTGTCCTACAGGTAATGTAGCCAAAGCAAAAACTGCTTTAGCATGAAAGTATGGAAAAAAGCCTTCTGAAAAAATGGAATAGAGCTATGAAGCAATGCAATGTAGATAAACTGACATATGACAAATTGAAATTGACAATAAAATCACTCAGAAGAGGTAAAGAAGGTTAAATAAACAATTCTTGAAGAATATCATATGTAGAAGTCAGGGTATATGTTCAATCTCTAATGTGGTCATATTACACATAGAACACTCTTGATAACACACACACACACTAGAACACACACACACACACACACACACACACTCACACACACACACACACAGACAGAGAGACAGACAGAGACAGAGAGAGACATGGATGAATGAATGGATGCATGGATAGATGAACGGAAAGAGGACATCACAATTCTAAGTATGGATGATCATAAAATTGATGTACTACTTCCACTAAAACAAATATTGCTGTATGTAAAGATAAGGCCTGACCTTAATACAACAATAGTATAGAACATCAATAGCCCAGATGCACCAAAAGATAGCAATACAGACCTAGAAAATCAATAAAGACATATCATACAGATGTTTAGATAACTAGAACGCAGGAAGAACTATAAAAATTAATAAGAAATAAAAAATAAGAAATCCAGTATATACTTATATACATTATATATTTGTGTGATATGTATGTTTTAATAAATTTTATATATACATATGTCTGTGTCTTGTTACATTTTAATGTTCTTCCTAGAAAGAAGTAGTTCCATTTTGTTTAGTTTTCCATTTATTAGACAAATGCTCCTAAAACATTTCCAATAGTGTGGATGTGCTGAAGAAAATGCCTGTAACCCCCACCACTCGGGAGGCAGGGGCAGGAGGATCACTGTGAGTTTGAGGCCAGCCTGGTCTACAAAGTGAGTCCAGCAAGCCAAGATAACGCAGAGAAACCCTGTCTTGAAAAATTAAAATAAATAAATAAATGAATAAATAAATAAACAAAATGGAAAAATACAGATTTAGCCTTTATTTTGATAGAATTTATTTTTCTGAATAAGCACAACTTTTATTGAAATTTTATGTGTGTTTTTATTCCTTTCAAGAGCTTGAAGCAATAATACTAATAGTTTATATTTTCAGATGGTGAAAACTGTCACTTAGCTGCTGTTTGTTCTAGCAAATCATATTTCATGACTCTGATTTAATTGAAGATGTTTTAATATTGGTCTTGATAGTGTGATAGTGATGTTCCCTTTTTTAAAGTCAATATTACTTTAAGAGTACAGAATCTCTGGTAATTTGGAGAGAAGGGCAATATCAATAGAGATGGAAAATGGGAAAAAGAAAATTAAAAAAAGAACACTTCTGGTATAGTCAGAATTCTTCACAGGAGTGAACTTACAGACAGTTTGGGATCCAGATAGAGAATCCATTGCAAATGTATTTAACTGCCTGTCAAAAGGACAAAATTCTCTAGTCTCTTTCAACCATGTAGACTTTAATTTTCTGTGCCTACTCAAGAGTCTGTAAAGGAAACTGCTACTTTTCTGGTAGTATAGACAGTCAATCTCCAGATATACTTCTACCAAATGGTAATGAGTGAATCTGTCACTTTAGCTGTAATTGTGGTGCTGCATGTATATTCATATGTCTATTGAAGATGAAATATTTTGCCAATGCCAAGTGCTTGCTGAAAGCGCCATTCAGACATATGGTACCATATGTTTACACCTATTTCAGACCATCTGTTGTCTAAGCTCAGTTGCACATTTATTTTACTTTTAATTCACAAAGAAATGGAAAATAGACCTGGCCCATCTACCACAATTTGGCTGAGCTTTAAGCAGGTGAAAATTCAATAGGAAAACACTTTTGGAACTATAAAAATCTCACTCTGTTCCCATGTGGTTATATATTATTTCCAGAGCATTCATTTTATTAGGTTTGTTGCACTGTATATGGGATCAGGTGTACAAAACAGCAAAACGTTTACACTTTCACAAAAAGCTTTAGAGAAATAAAGACTAATAGTTGTAATGTTGCTAGCATTTGAAAATTTCATGTTTTTCATGGACAAATTATGAGGGTATAATTTTTAGGTACTTTAGCTATTAATATTTTACGTTGTATACACAGAGTGAAAATAGTATGTAGAAATCCCATTTTTCTTTTTAAATATTTTAATTATCTGATAATTTCATGCAATGTGTTTGAATAGTATTCTACCTCATCCCACCCTTCTCTACTCAATGAAATTGTATCCTCTTAAAAATATATGTAAAAATAAAAATAAACATATGGCATACAGTTAGTGGTGTGGAGTCATCCACTGTAGATAGATCCACATACAAAGAGGTGGACACCCTTAAGAAAAACTTACCTTCCTTCTCTGAGAGGTTAATAACTGCCAATAATGTCTCAGCTAGAATTTCAGAAGGCCCTACTTCTTCAATGATGGAACTTTTATTTGGCTTGGGCTTGTGCATATTTTAATACTATCACAACCACTGTGAATACATATGTTCAACAGCCTTGTTTTGTCTGGAATCCTCTGTTTACTGGAAGTCATCCACTGCCTCTGGCTCTAAAACCTTTGTGTCCCTTTCACTTGCAAATAGATCACAGACAAATATCTTACAATATGAATAACTATTGTTAATGCTTATAGACAAAATATTCCAGAAACTTGCTAATAGATCATAGACAAATATCTCACAGTATGAACAACTATTATCAATGTTTATAGACAAAATATTCCAGGGAAAATAATTGCTACAAAAACTGCTTAGAAAGAGATTTATTTCTAATAATTTCTTTCTAATAATTCTTTCTAAATTTAAAAGTTATATTTTTACACCAGTGTATAAATGGAAAAATTATCATCTGCCAACTGTATGGACTACATTCATATCAGAGTGAACAGAAAGCAACAAAATATTGTAACAAATGAAGACATGAATTATATATAAAATATGCTCATATTTGTTTATGAATATCAATATCTTTATTTCTTTTCTGTTACTTCACATTACCACTTAAACTTATTGAAGTCTATAATAATAACTCATACAGCGCATTTACTGTTTCATTGATGAGAAGAATCCCTTTAATAAAATAAGAAACTTTTCTATTGTTGTTAAAAGTATCTGTATATTTTTAATGAGGACATTTTTTGTGCTAGGGTACAAATGTGAAAGTCAGTGTACAAGTTGTGGGAATCAGTTCTTCTTTCCACCATTTGATGTTCTGGACATAAAAACTTTGCACCAAGCATCTTTGTATTCTGAGCCATTGCCAAGCTCTCTCTCTCTCTTTTTTTTTTTTTTTTTTTTTACTTCTAATACTGTTATGATACCTGAACAACGGTATCTCTACAGGAGACCATATATTTAAAGAAAATTGTAGGTGAATGAAAAAAACCGAATCTGTTTATTAGTTATTTGTAAAATAGCTTTATGGATAAATTAGCACTATTGCTTTTGTTAAATAAGCAACACCTTACTTTATCCTCAGTCTCAAAGCTCACCACAAGATGCCTCCATCAACACCTGGGGCTAGGTGAGTACTCATTCTTATTCAGCACAACTGACCATGCTGTTGACTGTGAATGTCTATTCAGCTGTGTAAGATGCTCTACTTACAGGCACAGACTTAAAGAATTCACCTCTCTTTCATTGGTTTTTATTTTTCTTAGCTACAGAGTTTCAAAATAAGTATTATTGTCTTCAATTAATCAGGTGAAATGAAATAATGTTAAAGTGATGAGCAAAGCCTTTCCTTGAAAAAAAAAAACTATTAAATATACTCTAGTAATAAAATTGGGTCTTTCTTGAAAGAAAAACTAATTTCTATCTTTGTTTTTATAACCTTTATTACTTTATTTATGGCAAATAAATATCCCTTAAATTGTAAAAATTGTGCTGTCACAGTTTGTGTGTAGAATGTGTTGGTTTTTTAAAAGTAGCTTTTAGTAATATTATCCTATAAGAATGCACAAATGAACACTTAAGTGTATGTTTTATTTTCAAGTAAAATGGGAGTAGCTTGAAATAAATCTTATATGCACACTCATATACATCTCTGTACATGAGGAAACATACACACATGCATATTCAGTATACAAGCAAAAAATATGTGTTTATATGTTTGTTTCTGTGTGTTAGGATTTAGTAGCATTTGTCAAGAGAGCTACATGATGTTAAATTTGATATTTAAACTTTATAAATATACTTAATCTAATAGCGCTGGTCATTCATTATTACTATAATGTATCTCCATGACCAAGGAAGTTCTTTCCTGAAGACTGGCTCTCATAGCAAAGAACTATGCCTGCTGGAAAAGGAAAGGAGTTATCAGTAATCATAAACAGCTGTAAACACTTTATGACATAATAATAACCATCAAGACGTGCAAAATGGTACAATATAGCACTTTCATCTTGGAGTAAACAACAACTGTTTCATAAATAAAAGACTACTATATAAAAATAAATTCATGCTTGATACTGTAAACTTAGCCAAATGCCCATGGCTGGAGAAGTTATGAATCTTACAACCTACTACTGTCATTTCCTAACTCAATATAATTTCTAATTATATTCTAAATACTTAGAGTTGTATCCACATAAAAGTGTGGTTATCAGCTCCAAAAAAGAAATTACTTTTTTTTTAACAGAGAGACTATTCCAGAGATTCACAGTGTTCAAAATGCAGAGAATATGTAACATTGGATTGTCTAACTCAACTGTTACATATACAACAAAATCCTTACATTTAAGTCATGGAAGAGGGAGCAGAAAGACTTTAAGAGACAACGTCACCTGTTTCTAGAATTCCATTCAGATATGACATGGAATATTCACTCACAAAAATCTCAACAACATGCTTGTTCAAATCAGACTAGCATAATAACACCGATTGACATGCCAACATGAACAGGAAAAATTGTACATGATCTCAGCTGCAAAAAGTCTATGGTTTCTACAAGAGAAGAAATCAGTTCCCACTAGAAACAAGCTGCTTCAAAGACATTTCAATTCCAAGTGGTTATCCCCAAGTAAACAAAAAGTACAAAAAATTATATCCGGATCAATATATCAAATATATATATTCATGTGTATTTAATATATAGTATGTTAATATATCTAATATAGCTTAACGTCTCTCTGACTCTTTAAGTGTATTCTTGTTATCTACTCTTTTTTACATACAGAAAAACCACATATTTAGACATGCTTTATTTTCAGAACATGTGCTATAAATAGGTACACTTCTTTTTTCGATTTGTACTTGCTAGTTTTATGCCAACTTGACTCAAGCTAGAGTCATTTTGTAAGCGGAAATCTTATTTGAGAAAATATATCCATAAAATAGGACATTTTTGCTATTAGACACTTGTGCAGAGTATTTTCTTATTAGTGATTAATGTGGAAGGGCTCAACACACTGTATGTGGTACTCTGCCACTCCTCCATAGGACTTTACATAAATTTCTGCTTTGGTTTCTTGACCTGACTTTTCTGGATGACGTACTGTAATTTTTAGCTCACTTAAATCCTTTTACTTACCAGGTGTTTTTCGTAATGGTGTTTTGTCACACCGATAAAAACACTAAGATTCTATGACAAAGAAAATAGGAAGTCCTCTAAAATTTTTTATCTCTGTTTTACTCAACCAGTTAATATTCATATAAATATAAATATAGTAAAAGTTTATGACAAATAAAACCTAAAACTATTACCAAAATGTATAGTGTATAAAAGTTTTAGGTTACTAAATAATTGCATCAGATATTTGTATTTCATAAAAGCTTTTATCATTTATATATGACATAATTTAAGAAGGCATTAATATAAATTTATGATTTGCATTTTCACTCTTCTATATTTTATATTGAGAAATGATTTTTTAAATTGATGAGGTGTATAAATAGACAATCTGCTACAGTGAATGATAGAGTTAATATATTAGCATTTGTACTTTGATTTATATAGATAATAATTGATTTTCTTGATGAATATTTCAATGTTTATGTGTTGAATTTTTAATAACTATGTTGATGAATTATTCTATAGTTCTAATTTAATATTGGTGAACCTGCAGATATGTGTAATTTGTCATAAATAAATTACATTCCAAAAGTGTGATTGGATTTTTGTCCATAAACTCTTCTACTTTATGTATGTGACTGTTTATGAACATATGAACATTCATAAATACTCATATGAAATATTCATAAACACTTCAGCTTATGAACTTATAGAGAAACAACATGACAAAAAGAAAACAATACATAATTATACATTGATAAAAAACATTAGTTTGTATAATATATTTCTCTCAACTTTCAAATGTTGTTTTTAATAGTGAAGATTTTCTTCTGACAAATAATACAGAATTCACTACTGAAACATATGGTCTTCAGTATCTGACCAAATCTCATTATTGATCAAGACTTATAGTAGGGAAATATCAGTGAGAGATATCAATAATTTTATTTTTAGAATATTTAAGTATGCTCAAATTCTCTTAGTCTATATGAAGAGCCATCATTTGTTTGTGTTTGTTGGTTTATTTGTTTGTTTTTTAACATTGCTAGATCAATGCTTCTTGGTGTTGAATGAGAAAATTTCTCTCAGTCATCTTATGGAAGGTGGACAAGGCAACTCAGTTGGAGGAAAAGAGCATGCAATGAGTCAAGGAGATACCTGTTCCCACTGTTAGAATCCCCACAAAAACACAAGCCTAGAGCCACCACTTACTGGCAAAGGACCTGATGCAAACCCATGAAGGCCCTGTACTTGACGCTTAAGTCTCTATGAGTCCATGTTAGCCCTGCTTAGGTGATTCCCTGGGGCATGTCCTCCTGGTGTCCTCCATCCCTCTGTCTCCTACAGTTTTTCCTCTCAGGCTTCCTCAAGGATTACTGATCTCCTAGGAGAGGGATCAAATAAAGACCGCCATTGTATTTTATTTTTTAATTTTCTTTATTAATTAGTAATGAGGAGGGGAAGACCTCCATTTTAAACTCTCTCTTACCATAGTACTATAGAATAGTATAAATTATCCTGCCTAATAAATAATCATTGACTCATCTTTTCTTAACTTTGCCTCTCCTTCCTGAACTCTTATAACCAATATTTTTTTAGAAAAATTCTAAGATGTTTTAGGCTTATGATTAGTAACATTTAGTTTTTCTTGTCCTGGCTTTTTTTATCTTAGTGTTAAAATATCAGTTTTAACAACGAATTCTTCCTTTTTGTACAGAAGAAGATGCTGCTCCAATGTTACAGAGTTTTGGGTGACCTTCCAGGCAGTAAATTGTCTCTGTCACTTTTTCATTTTGGAAGCTGCCTACCTGCACTTCCAGTTCACTCAGGTAATTAAGTTTTATTCCTTCCCAAGTCCCTGATGTTGTTGAAGACCAGGTAGTTTAGTCTTACAATTAATGCTAGTTGTTTTGGGTTTAAGATGAGATATGATAGATATTGATTTATATTCAAAATTTTAGACTCATTAAGATTGGAAAAATGTTTTCTTCAAGCTTACCACATACAAATAGCCAAACCACTATGATTCATATAATTTCTGATATTTCATGGTTCTTCCTTCTGTATGCACTTTATCTTATTTATGTGTAATAGTAAAAATGCTTATGTAAAAAAGAAATATTATAAAAGAAATGACCACAAAAGTTTTTCAACCAAAGAGTGGCATCTCTAATCTTACAAGCTGAGTTATCTAGCACATTTATATGTAATGTAAATATACATATAAAATGTATAAATAAAAACTTGGTCCCTGTTACTGTATGTAGTTAATTTGTCTTTATTTTTTAATATTAATATTTATACAACATACTCATACATATAATTAATTTATTATACAAAATGGTTTCTGTGTACAGATTTTATGTACATATTAAAAGTTAAAACAAAATGGTAGAGGAAACTAGAAATATATATATCATCATGTAGTTACTATGATTTATGCCAAAACACATAGAAGAATATATAGCTTGTGTAAAATTAGAAAGTAGTAATTTATTTTATGAATCCAATATTACTCTAAAAGAAACAAAAAGCAAGAAAAAAAATTAAGTAAACAGACAACATTTTCCAATAAATATGGATACAAAAATTCTCAATAAAATACTAGTAGCTCAAATACAAGTTCATATCAATTTTTGAGAAAATCAAGTGGTCAGACAAAGTGTCATGCACCTGTAATTCCAGCATTCATGGAGGCAGAGACAGGGTGATGTCTTTGAGGTTGAGGCCGCCCTGGTCACCAAAGTAAGTCTAGGACAGCCAGGCTACACAGAGAAGCCCTGTCATGAAAAAAAAAAAGAAAGAAAACAAAAAGGAGTATGAGGTTAGATGGATGATTCAGCAGTCCTTGCAGAGGACCTGAGTCCAGTTCGAGGCATTCACATGGTATCTATTCATATTTTTCTTTTTTTAGCTTAGAAGCTGCTAGTCTGTACTTCCTGTTTATTCAGGTAATTAATTTTACTCAAGTCTCTGATGAGGATGAAGATCAAATAGTTTACTTTCACAATTAAGATTAGTTGCTAAGGGATTAAGCTGTTTTAAGGTCTAACTATATGTTTTACGTTAAGAGAGATGAGATATGATAGATATTGATTTATATTCAGAACTTTAGACACACCATGATAGGAAAATATTTTCTACAAGGCTGCCAAATACAAATAGCCAAAACACTATGAATGTAACATAGATATAATTCATGATTGTTTCATGCTTCTTCTTGTTCTATGTTGTTTATTTTATATATGTATAATAATATAAATGCATATGTAAAAATATTATTAAAAAAAGAATGTAGACAATAAAACCTCATTGCTAAACACACCTTTATCTTAGATGCAACATACAGATAAAAGAAGCTGAACATTTCAATCTTGCTGATTAACAGTTAAAGTCCTGGAAAGTACTCTTCATGTTGTCAGGCAAGAAAAAGTAATTCAAAATAATACAAAAGTACATCAATATTAGTTTTGTCCAACTGTTAACCCTATGACAAATATTTACCAACTGGTACAGTACTAGAATTCCCAGTTAACACCTGACATGGGGTAACTAAATCTTCATAGCATAAACTAACTTTTACATTTATATATTTATACCCATAGATAAAATATATTCTTAGCCTTAATCAGAAAAACCTCTATTTACATGTCCTCCTCCTTTCCTATTTCACCCTAGTCCCCTCACCTAGACTTCTGACAGAAGGGGACGTCCTCTCCTACCATATGACCACAACTTATCAGGTCTCATCTCTATAGCCTGCTTCCCCTTCCTCTAAATTAGGCCTCCCCACCAAGGGGAAGTGGTCAAATAGGGGCCACCAGAGTTGATGTTGGAGTCAGTCCCTGTTCTCCACACAACTGTGGATAATGTGCTGTCCACTGACTAGATCTAAATATGTGTGGGGGTGTCTAGATTTCCTACATGCATTGTCTTTGGTTGGAACAGTAGTTTGTGCAGTTCCCCCCACCAGGTCCAGATCTGTTAGCCTTGATGGTCTCCTCGTAGGGTTCATAGACCCTCTGGGTCCATCTCCCTATTATCCCATGTCACTCTCAGCGTGCCAGCCAGAGTCTAGCAGTTAGTCCCACTATCTGTCTTGATTCCTCACTAGATGGTGTCTGTCAGAGAACATCTATGTTGGGCTAATATTCACGTATAAGTGAGTATGTACCATGTGCTTCTTTCTGTCGGGTGACCTCACTCAGGATGATTGTAGCTTGTTTTATCCATTTGCCTGCAAATATTAAGATATCCTTGTTGTTAATAACAAGGTAGTATCCCAATGTGTAAATATACCAAAATTTTTTATCTGTTAGATAAAAAGTGGGGAAGAGTTTTGAACTCATTGGCACAGGAGACAATTTCATGAACAAAACACCAATTACTCAGTATCTAAGATCAACAAAAAATATGACTGCATGAAACAGAAAAGCCTCTGTAAAGCAAAAGACACTGTCAACAGAACAAAATGAAACCTACATAATCAGAAAAGATATTCACCAACTGACTGAGGGCTAATATCCAAAATATATAAAGAACTCATGAAATTATATACTATCAAACCAAATAATCCAATTAAAAAAGGGGTACAGAACTTAACAGAATTCTCAACAGAGGAATATGGAATGCCCAAGAAATACTTAAAGAAATGCTCAGCCTACCTCGTCTTCAGGGAAATGTAAATCAAACAGCCTCTGAGACTGCATGTTACACGTATCACAGTGGCTAAGGTCAAAAACTCCAGTGACAGCATATACTGGCAGGGATGTGGAGAAAGGAGAACACTCCCCCATATCTGGTGGGAGTGCAAACTCATACAACTACTTTGGAAATAAATCTGGCATTTTCTCTAAAAATTTGGAATAGTGCTACCACAAGACCTGGGCATACTACTCCTTGGTATATACCCAAAATAAACCATATAACAAGGATATTTGTTCAACTATGTTCAAAACAGCTTTATCTGTAATAGTCGGAACCTGGAAGATTAGGACCTGGAGTAAAAACGATTACAGCAAGTAGAGGCTGGGTAGATGGGGCAATAGGAGTAAGGAGTAGGACATATGCTGAGAGAGGTCAGTATGTTTTAGTAAGTATGAAATGGTGAAATAAGTTTCACAATGTAATTTTAAAGCAATGAAGCAAATAGGGCTACATGAAAATGTTGAGACAAAATTAAGCATGAGGGTGACAATGATTATAATGACTAGAGTCCTTTACCAAAATATTTTAAATAGGTATTAATTGAATTAATTAGGCATGTGTATCTTTTAAAAAAAAGTATACTGACTCTTTTTGTGGTGAAACAAAAAATGTTAATAGTTTCTTGACAGTTTATTTCCTCTTTGAATACTCCTAAAATTTTATCAGTATAGAAATACATGCTTTACAGTAATTTTAAAAGCAACAATCACAATTTAGTTTTTAAAGTACAAGATTGTACAATTGGAAAATACGTAAGAATTCAATATGAATTGCCAAGACAGGTGCTTAATGTCAGCTAAAATACAATAGTTTCACATGAAATTGCTTTTTAAGGTTATAGTCATGGAAAGGCTAAGCAATTTTCTCCAAACGATTGTTATTGACTACTGCAATGTAGCATGTGTTAAAAAGAAATTTATAAGTATGCTTTAATTTTCTGTATTTTCAGTTTATAGTCTAACACTCTTTATATCTGATTTCTATTAAAATGGGACATAAAGGGCATTGTAGATTTTCAGACACCAATAAAAATGAGTTTAGGCTTTATTGGTAATTCAGACACAACACATTGCAATACCTATACCACGCAAAGGTTTTGATTTGTGCTATTGCACTTTTCTTGGAAATTTGATTTTCCTTTATAAATTAAAATGTGTCATTGTCATTCAAATAACACAGTTATGACAATGTATTAAATTACTGGGGATAGGATATCATTGTATTAAAAGTCTCATAAAGTGTGTAGTCTTAATGCATTTTAAATATTTACCCTTGTATCCATAGATAGTGCAGATTTTACCTTTCAAGAAAGATGACTTTTTGTACAGAAAAGGAGACAACTACAGGTATCCACAGTTCAAACTACAGCTAACAATTGACTATGAGGTGCCCACACCCGGTGGATAACTTTGTAACGCAACTGCTACACCTCAGGATCAAGGGAACCTATCAGAATAGGGGAAAAGAAACATTGTAACAACCAAAGGTGAGGTCATCTGCTATGAGACGTTTTCTAGATAGGACAAGGAAGCTCCACACATGATATATGAACAGCATAGCTACCTAACAATACCTGAAAATGGCAACCTGTTTTGACAGAATGATGTGTGGACATGGTAATTTTCCTTGGTCTCGCTGCTATACAGGAAGAACTATAAGGCAAATATTAACTCCTAAGGAATAGAGAAACATTTTTTTTCAAAAACTGAAACATGAGATGTTATCCAAACTTAAGTGCTAGGCCATAAGCAAATATATATACAAGTGACACCAAATACTCAACAGGTTGCATTTGTATATGTGTGCATGTGAGAATGTGCATGTGTGCTTATGTGTGTGGCTGTACATGTACATGTATGTGTATCTAAACATATAAAGATAATGAGTAAATAATAAGAGGTCATAAACTTAATAGTTATTTAAGGGTTGAAGAGAAGTTGCATGGAGGAGAGAAATTCTCAAAATTAAAATTAACTTAAATTTTGTAGTCTGAAAGAATGAACAACAATAGAGAATCATTAGAATTTATACAATATATTTTTATAATGTAGTTTTTATGAAAGATATATAGTAAAATATTATCACAATCAATAATATTATTAAACAAACAAACCTGTAATATTTGTTGGTTATACAAATATTGTATTTACCCATTTTGTAAGTATTTAAATTAGTTGTATAAAAAGAAAACGGAGGGTTTGAGGATTTATCTTAGTGGCAGAGAAAGAAATAGCCATGGATTTTCAAAGCACTGGATTCAATGTGAAACTGTGAACAACAAACACAAAAATATACAAAAATAGAATCTCAAATACATATATGGTAAATAATCTACCTAAGGTCCAATATCTCTATTTTGTAGGCCTAGAATTCAAAGAAACATGCCATCTTTATTAGATTTTTTTTTTTTTTATTAATTTATTCTTGTTACATCTCAATGTTTTATCCCATCCCTTGTATCCTCCCATTCCTCCCCCCCCCATTTTCCCATTATTCCCCTCCCCTATGACTGTTCCTGAGGGGGATTACGTCCCCCTATATATTCTCATAGGGTATCAAGTCTCTTCTTGGCTACTTGCTGTCCTTCCTCTGAGTGCCACCAGGTCTCCCCCTCCAGGGGACATGGTCAAATGTGAGGCACCAGAGTATGTGAGAAAGTCGTATCACACTCTCCACTCAACTGTGGAGAATATTCTGACCATTGGCTAGATCTGGGAGGGGTTTAAAGTTTACCTCCTGTATTGTCCTTGGCTGGTGCCTTAGTTTGAGCGGGACCCCTGGGCCCAAATCTGCCTATCATATTGTTCTACTTGTAGATTTCTAGGACCCTCTGGATCCTTTTATTTTGCTGTTCTCCCATGCGTCTCTCATTTAGAGTCCCAATAGGATGCCTTCCCCTCTGTCCCAGTTTCCTGGTAAGTGAAGGCTTTCGTGGGACATGCCCCTTGGGCTAGTATGCAGATATAAGTGAGTATATACCATTTGATTCTTTCTGCTTCTGGGTTAACTCACTCATTATGATCATTTCTAGCTCAATCCATTTATCCACAAATTTCGGGAAGTGAATTCATTGAGCATTGAATAATAAAAGAAAATATTTTAAAATAATAGTTACTATTTCTCCAAACAACGTTTTTCAAATAAAGTTATATTGCAAAGAGTAACTGTGCTTGTGGGAGTCTTATATCAATATACCTAAATGGAAATCTATTTACTAAAACTAAATTTAGTAATATATAAAGTTACAGATTATATCTGTGGATAACTATGTGATATTTCAATATGTGTGTGTATTATTGACTGTTTAAATTACCAAAATTTTTGATTGTATAAAATGCCCACTTACTTATTTATATATTTTCAGATTTATTGTTTTGGAGAAAACAGCTTTATGTTGTTTTCCTTGTTGGAAAATCTAGATTGATATTTTCTGAGAGACATGAGAGGAGTTGTCTTCTATCATTCTGACTTGATATTGATCTGTTCATGTGATATTTACATGTAAACTGAAAGACTTCTAATGCAATATAAATGCCTGGGAATTACATAGAAAGTAAAATCAATTACTTGGTAGGTTTTGAGTTGATGATCAGGATATAGGATTAATTTAAATTTATAAATGTATATATCCCAAAGGAAAATGATCCAGCAGTCATAAAATCATTAACATTATCAAATTAAGAAATGGAAATTTATGATGGCTCAGATGATTAAAACAAAGTCCCTAGTGTTTCAGTCTGAGAAATATTCCATTTCTCTATTCTAAACAATGAGTCCTCTGTAAGCTTCTGCCAAGTAACGTTAAGGAAAGCTTGAAACCTTAGTTTAGATGGAGAACTGCTTTAATTGACATTCTCAATGAGTATGAATACATAGTCTTTAATTTACTGTTTATAATGCCATACAAGTACTTTCTCCTTAACAAACATTTTAACTTTATGTCCAGATATACAACTATATCCTAGGACTTATCTAATGTGAAAGTCAGGAGGACAGGATGAATAAGAAGTAACCACTAACGAATAATAAGAATTGAAGCACTTGGTGCTGGAACATGAAGGAAGCAGGATGTCAGCGTCCAGCACACTGAAAGGAATGAATCCTGTCAGGTATGACCCATCTTCGGTGCCCTGTTCTTTTGTTCTGAAAACATATAAATTCTAATAAGCATTATACAGTCCTGGGATTATAAATACATGAGGTGTATGTGATACACAGAATAATTAATATAGATAGATGTTTTAATTTGACAGAGATGAGATATGATGGATATTGATTCTCATTCAGTTTTTGGAATAACCAAGACAGGAAGGGTGTTTCTACAAGGTTGTCAAAAGCAGTTAGCCAAAACACTATGAATGTAACATTTATGTAATCTCTGATTGTTTCATGGTTTTTCTTGCTGTATGTAATGTTTTACTTATGTGTAAAAATATACATGTATATGCCAAAAATAAATAAAATCTTTTGAAAAAAATCAACAACAACAAAAAGAAGTAACCACTACATGAAATTGTTCATAGTGTGGTAACTTTTGTCAAATGGCTCAGTATTAAACAAAATGTGGTTTAAAGTTTGTAGCCACTTGTGCTATTTCCAGTCCTTTCTTATCTACTAAGTTTAAATAAGGATTTGTCTCTATGTCTTTGATATACCCTCCATAGATCAATTCTGTCTAGGAAGTTTTGGTATATCACACCCAGTTTAGACTTTCTAGTAATCTGTTTTTATTTTATTTCTAAAAGCTAAAAGATGGCAGAGATATCAGAGTTTTGAATAGACGTCAAAATATGGAGTCTGAACAAATTAGTTCTGATCACTTTACTCAGAAATCAAATGCAAGAATAAGAGTAGAAAAGGAAGAAGATAATTTCATTCACATCTCCATTGTAAAGCCTAAAATTCCAATTCCTGATAAGAGATTCCAGTATATAAAATGAAATATGTGTGAGGGGTGAGAAATACACACATAGTCAGTCAGTATTGGTCACAACAGCAGAAAACACTCTTTTCTGATATGGCCTTAATTTTATCTTTTCAATCTTGCCTCAAATGTACTGAGAGTAGCCTCAGTTCTGGTGATGCCAAGCGACTATAGATAAGACTTAATTGTTTTATTTCTTGAGGTAACAACCCAGTTTCTTAAAAAGGTGATTATTTCTTCTTTGAAAGGCAGTGTATTCACATCATGGAATAAATTCTTCCTCTTAGGGAAGCAATCATTTTGTGGAGTGATTTATCTTCATACTGTTCCTTTTCCTGGAAGACAAGGTGACTAAAAGTTAAGAGAAAAGCCTGGAGACTCTTGTCTGTTTTTTTTTTCCCTTGGGATATTAAACAAAACATTATGACAATGACAGTTAAGTGTTACTGAAATTCTTTGATTATTCTAATTGCTTTTATACTGTTGGTATTAGTCTTCAAATAGACTAGGGACATAGATTAGGGAGATTTAGAGTTCATTACCCTGATAACACCAGCTGTTAAAATAACCACTATTTAAATGATTAGCATGACTGCATGCAAAATGCAATGACAACTCTACTCACCATTTTAAGGGAAATATGACAAATGGAAAGTAAAAGAATTTTCAAACTTTGTATTATTGGAAATTTTCATACACTACTGCAATGTTTTGAGTATAACTATGCCCCATTCTTTCCCTTCCAATTTCTTTTCTTTTCTCCACCACAATTTTACTCTCCAACTTCATGAACTCTGCTTTCTTCCCAAACCTGCTGGTTCCATGCATTTCATCCTAGATAATCATAGGTGTAGGGCCCTCAATGGGAGCATGGGGAGCTCCAAAGGCACCATTCCTGAGGAAAACTGCCTTGCTTTCTGGTAGCCAAGAACTCTTACAGCTCCTCTGCTAAGTGTGAAATTTCATGGCCACATCTTCATCTGTGTTGGAATTTTGCCTGGTTTGATATGCATGACCTGTACATGAAGTTACAGCCACCACATTGCACGTGTGGACAATGGTCCTTACATATCTGAAAAGCTCTGTGTCTCTAAAAATGTCCGCTATCTCTAATGTGTATTATTTTCTTCTTATATTATCTTCAAACAGGTATAAGCATTTTCACAAGGTAAGCTTTTGTGTTATAGCTCCACTATAGTCAGTATGCACATAGAAGACTGCCTGTACCTCTATTATACCTGATATATATATATATATATATATATATATATATATATATATATATATATAACACTTTAGAGGATAGTATATTTTAGTGTTCACCACTTAAAAACTGATGGAATTATGACTATACAAGCTATGGCTTTTGGGCCCAGTTAGCAATAAATACCAGGCGAGAGATCTACTTTGTAAAACTGACATTAAATATAATCAGAAAGTTGTAAGCTACCCTCCTAAAATTCTTGAGAATATTGCCATTGTGGGCATATTTTCCTTTTATTGGTGTTCTTTATTGTAGCTTTTGTACAACAAATGACATCACTTGAGTAAAGTAAAGGCTTACAGAGTGGGGAAATGTAGTCCTTACCAGCTCTTTGTCCAACAGATGGTATCTAGACTCCACATGTGACCCAAACCGCTAAAAACCAGGAAAACAAACAGCCCAGGAAGAGTGGCTAATATAATACAACAACAAATTATGATAAACACTGGCATGGACATGGGAAAAGGGATCACTTGTTCAATGTTATTTGGAGCTCACATTTTGTAGTCACTATGGAAAATAATGCTGAGGTTCCTCAAAAAGCTAGAAACTGCTCTACCATATAATCCAGGTATCCAACTCCTGAGCTTATTTCCAAAGAACTCTATACCTTACTGCAGAGATACTTGCTACTGTTCATTGCTGGTTTATTTACAATAACCAGAAAATAGATATAGTCTCATACATGTAGACGATGGACTATTATTGTGCTGTAAATAAATAATGAGATGGAGACAAAAAAAAAAAAAAAAGGAAAGAAAGAAAAAGTGGCTGGAGAGATGGCTCAGTGGTTAAGAGCACTGTCTGCCCTTCCAGAGGACCTGGGTTCAATTCCCAGCATCCACATGGCAGCTCACAAGTGTCTGCAACTCCAAGATATGACACCCTTACACAGACATACATGCAGGAAAAAATACACTAAAAATAAAGAAATTATAAAAAAAAAATAAGGTATGGTGGTGCAAGCCTTTAATCCCAAAACTTGGAAGGCAGAGACAAGCAGATCACTGTGAGTTCAAGGTCAGCCTGGTTTACAAAATGAATCTTTGACAACCAAAGCTACACAGAGAAACCCTGTCTCAAAAAAAGAAAAGAAAAGAAAAAAGAAATAAAAGAAGACAAAGAAGAAAAAGGAGGAGGATGAGGAGGAGGAGGAAGAGGAGGAGGAGGAAGAGGAGGAGGAGGAGGAGGAGGAGGAGGAGGAGGAAGAAGAAGAAGAAGAAGAAGAAGAAGAAGAAGAAGAAGAAGAAGAAGAAGAAGAAGAAGAAAAGAAATCATGAGATCATTAGATAAACTAGAAGAACTAGAAATAATCATTGTCTGTGAGGTAATAAAAATCATAAATAACAAATAGCATATGTTTTCTCTGGATAAATTTGTCTAAATTGCAGTATCCATAAATGTGGAGGGATATTGGTGGTGATTTCAATGTAAGAAGAATACAAAGTATGTGATTTGAAGATAAAAAAATTACAATTACCAGGAAGAATTAGATAAAGTAGGGATGGCAGGGCAGAATAGAGGAGTAAGACAGGGAAGGCCAACTAACACTGAAAGCCTTAAAATGCATATAAAAACCTAACAGCATAAATGCTTCCTAAAAGTATGTAAATGGAAATTAGGTGAAATTATCCTATAAGAGATATGTTGCTTTCACCAGATGATATGCACTTTCAAACAACAAGCCCCGTGTGAGGTATGTTTGAACATATTTTGAATGATTGATCAGTTCAAATGTCCCTAGAGACCTATAAACATCATGGGACATCTCCAAGGTAAAAGTGACAGAGCTGGTACATTGTTTCTAAGATTTCCTCTTAAAATACAATCATCAGATAGGTATTTCCTTGTGAAAATGACAATATTTTAAAATGATAACTAGTAAAGTTAAAATTATTAAGTTTATTTTAGATACAATAGTCAATTGACATTCTTAAAATGTGTTAAATATTTTTACAGTTTTAAATTTTATAAAAATTTTACACATCTTTATTAAATTATCTGCAATAGCACTGATATTCAAATACAAATTAGAAGTACTGAACCATGGTTTCACTTGTTAAATATGTTTAATATGTTTTTATAAAATCCAGGAATCTTAATTGATTAAATCAGCCACTTAGTAGTTTACTGAATATTATAAAAACCATTCACTGCTTAAAATGTATAAAGTAATGCAAAATACAGAATTATTCTTTCAAATGTCATCTCAATGAAATCATTTGATTATATTATGATATAATTAAGCAAATAAAGAACACCTAGATTTTCTATACAACATTCTCTTTAGAGGAAACAATATTTGATATTAAGATAGTGTTATAATCTATACAAATGTATACATTTTAAAAAATTATGAGAGTACATAAGTAAATAAAAATTCAAAGAATTTTATTATACTCCCCAAAGTACACAACAATTAAAGAGGTCACAATTTGGAAAACATTTTGTATATTAGAAAGTCCATGGGATAAGGAAAAAAGTATTCTCAACATCTCCTGGACCTAGAATCAATAAAGCCTCAGGAAAATCTGGCTTCGTTATATTCTGCTTCTGACTAACAAAAGCAATTTGTAGACCGAGACGAAATTGTGGTGCATTGGCTACCTAAACAAATTGCAGAGGAAATAATCCAAGGTTCGCATTTGGAAACGTTGGTGCTTTGTCTAAAGTTAAATGCAGTGAAACCTATTGCATTTGTGTCTTATTAAGTAGCTTCAAATGTGGCTATAAGGCACTTTGTTCTCACTTTATGGGGCTCCCTGGAGATATTCTATTGTTGCAAACTGATCTGTCTATGTAATGCTGTTCAGTAAATTTCTACTTACTACAATGAGGGGAAAAAAAGAGATTTTTGAAGTGTGCTTAAGAAGAAGGAAAGCAATTGTATTGTGCTTGATTTCTGTAATAAAGCAATAAAAATGATGCACTACATAATTGTTACATTTGATTTTGTCCTTGGTCATTGGGGGATTAGAACTGGTTACCTGGAATTAAGATAAAAACTCTAAATCATATCTGAGGCTCTAAATTTGCTTCTAATATTCCAATAATAAGTTTAAATACCAATAATTATTTAAAATTACTTAAATTGAGAACTATAGATTCATTAATTGGACTTAACATTTAAAAGACTTATTTTAATTGAATAACAAGGATAGCCACAGAATAGAAAAGTTGGGGGAAATTCCTGGGGAAAGGAACGAAATAGTGTAAATGTCTCAAACCAAAGAATGGGAGACAAACTAAACCCTGTGTGTTCATTTTTTAATAAGGATCAGATGTTATTATTGTTGCTGAGACAGTGTTTTCTTGTATAGATCTGATTAGTCTCAAATGAATATTATCCTGCTACCACCTTCCTAAGGAAATTATATTTATGAACTGTATGAGCTGTGCTGCAACTGTAGTCTTGAACGTTCACACACAGGTTCATGGTAGTCAGAACTGAATCTTAGACTTTGCATATTCTGAACAAGTAATCCACCAGTCAGCTATATACTACTGCTCATATATTTTGGAATGTATCTGTAATCCTTGTTTTATATTTTCAAAGTAATTTCTTATATAAGGAAGGGCATCATAATAACATACCCTGATCGTCTTCTCTACAGGCAGCGTCCCGGGTCATCCAATATTGCATGTCCTATTCCAACTTAACTCAGGCATATTCTACAAAGTGACTCATTGGAGAACTCTATCAGTCATATTATTAGTAAAGAAAAGTCTGTTATTTTATACATTAAAGCAATGAATGAATAAATGTTTACAATTTATGTCTCACTGATCCATGTTTACTTGTAATTCCAACAATAACATCTCAACTAATGTCCATATGAATGTGTGTGGTTCATTGAACTGCTTTATGCTTTTATATGCACCAAGTGAAGGTACACTAAGTAAGCAAAACAAAACAAACAAACAAAATACAAAACAAAACAAAAGAAAACATTATTGTAATTACCCCAAGTATTATTGCTTAAAAAATGAAGGATCCTGTCTTGGTCACGACCTCCTCAGAGAGTAGCTAAGTTATTAAATACAAGAGACATGAATGTCCTTTCTTTTCCTCACAAACACAGTGAGTGGACAAACAGCCACTAGTGCCCAAGCTCCTAGAGCATGGTCCTTTGGAATATTATTTTTGGAGTTTTCTACTACCCTACTTGAGCCTCTTATCTCAGTGAGAACAAATACAAAAAGGAAGAATGAATTGGATTGAGAAATAATTTCAGTTACTAACCCAGGGACCAACACTTTGAGAACTGCTTTTGTGGAGGTTCTCTTGAATAATGATATGTTATTTTGTTCTTTTTTGAATTTTTGGAGTTCCAGTGTACAATACTCAAGGGCTTGGTCTGAAAATCCTAATGTGGTCATAATTATAATAAGAAATGATAAGAAAGGGGGCTTTATACAACTAGTCTAGGAAGCAATGTGGAGAAAAATTAATGCTGTTGCATTTTTAATTTTAACCTTCTAGATATTATAAAAGAAAAAGAGAAACACATTCAGGAAAAGAATACTATTTCTAACAGTATGTTTAGAAATAAAAATTGCAGAAGATATCCACAAGAAAACTGTGCTTAAAATTTACTTTATGGCCTGATTAATAAAAATAAATGCAATAGTTATCACTTTATGGAAATATTTAGGAAAGTGATAAATTGGTGATAATAATTACCTTCTGAATTTTTATAGTTGTTACCTATTATATTTATTATCTATCTACTTATTAAATAATTTATTTATAATCATTTTACAGTTTGATTCAACCACTTGCCTCTTCTTTTCTCAGTCCTCCTTCATGCCTCCTTCCCCCATTCCCCTCTCTCTTTCTTCTAAGAAGATGGGAAGTCCACAAGGAGTACCAACCCACCTGGGCACCTCAAGTCACTGGAGGACTAAGTACATCCTCTTCCATTAAGGTCTGACAAGGCAGCCCATCTAGGAGAAGGGTTTCCAGAGTCAGACAATAGAGGATGGATAGGAAAGATTGTAGATCAGGGGAATGGAAGACACCAGAAGAACACAAAACTGTGAGCCAAATAAGTAGGGAACATCAGTTCATAGAGACCAAACACAGGGCCTGCAAGGGTCAGCCCCAGCTCTTTAGTGTATATGTTATTAGTTTTGTGTTTTTGTGGTACTCCTAAAAACAGGAATGGATTTATCTGTCATATTTTATCTGTTCGGGGGACTTTTTTCTCCTACTCTGTTGTCTTGTCTACAGTGGATACTGGGTCATTGCCATGTATTATCATCTCTTGTTTTGTCATCTTTGGTTGGTGTTCATGGAGATCTATTCTTTCCTGATGGGAAACAGTGGGGGGTTGAATATGGAAAGCAATGGAGGTGGGGTGTAGGGTTTAGAAGGAGAAGGGAGGGGGCTGAAGGGAAAACTGTGATCCAGATGAGAGAAGAATTTATTTTGAATTAAAAAGAAAATAACATGGTGGAGCATATGTCCCTGTAGTGTGCTGGTGCATCTTCTGGGTATATTCCAAGGAGTGGAATAGCTGGGTCTTTAGGAAGCCCTATTCCCAGTTTTCAGAGATAGTGCCAGAAAGATTTCCAAAGTTGTTGTACTAGTCTGCATTCCCACCAGCAATGAAGGAGTGTTCCTCTCTCTCCACATCCTCACCAGCATGTGGTGTCGCTTGAATTTTTTATCTTATCCATTCTGAGGGGTGTAAGATGGAATACCAGAGTCATTTTTTTTTTTTTTTTTTTTTTTTTTTGCATTTCTCTGATGGCTAAAGAAGTTGAGCATTTCTTTAAGTGTTTCTCCGCCATTCAATATTTCTCTGTTGAGAAGTCTCTGTATAGTTCTGAGACCCATTTCTCAATTGGGTTATATGGTTTGGTGGTGTTTAATTTCTTGAGTTCTTTATATAGTTTAGATATTAGACCTTTGTCAGATGAGGGGTTGGTAAAGATCTTTTTCCAGTCTGTAGGCTGTTGCTTTGTTCTCTTGACAGTGTCTCCTGCCTTACAGAAACTTCTCAGCTTCATGAGGTCCCATGTATTAATTGCTGACCTTAAGGCCTGGGCTGTTGGTGTTCTGTTCAGGAAGATGTCTCCCGTGCCAGTGTGTTCCAGGCTCTTCCCCACGTTTTCCTCTAAATGATCTAATCTCTCTGGTTTTATATTGAGGTCTTTAATTCACTTCAACTTGAGTTTTATGCATGATGACAAACCGGGATCTAATTTCATTTTTCTACATGTAGACATCCAGTTAAACCAGCACCATTTGTTGAAGATGCTCTCATTTTCCCACAGTATAGATTTGGCTTCTTTGTCAAAAATCAAGTGACGAAATGTGTGTGGATTCATGTCTAAGTCTTCAATTTGAATCCATTGATCAACCAGCATATTGCTGTGCCAGTACCATGCTGTTTTAATTACTATTGCTCTATAGTACAGCTGGAGATTGGGTATGGAGATTCCTCTTGAGGATCTTTTATTGTACAAGATTGCTTTAGCTATTCTGGGTTTTTTGTTTTTCCATATAAGGTTGAGAATTGGCCTTTGAATGTCTTTAAAAAATTGTGTAGGTATTTTGAAAGGGATTACATTGAGTCTGTAAATTGCTTTTGGTTAGATGGCCATTTTTACTATGTTAATTCTTCCAAATCATGAACAAAGGAGATCCCTCCATCTTTTCAAGTCATCTTCAATCTCTTTCTTCAGGGACTTAAAGTATTTTTTTTTAACAAGTCCTTCACTTGCTTGGTTAGAGTAACTCCTTGATATTTTATATTGCTTGTGGCTAACATGAAGGGTGTTCATAGGGGCCTTACTCATAATAGCCTGAATATGGAAACAGCCTAAGAGTCCCTCAGTATAAGATTGAATAAAGAAACTGTGGTACATTTACACGATGGAATATTACTCAGCTACTGAAAACAAGGAATTTCCGAAATTTGTGGACAAATGGATTCAACTAGAAATGATCATAATGAGTGAGTTAACCCAGAAACAGAAGGAGTCATTTAATCTGGACACAAGGGGCATGTCCCATGAAAGTCTTCACTTATCAGGAAAATTGGGCAGAGGGGAGAACATCCTATTGGGACTGTAGATGAGAGAAAGATGGGAGAATGGGGAAATAGAAGGATCCAAATGGTCCTAGAAACCTACAAGAAGAATATTATGATGGGCAGATCTGGGCCCAGGAGTCCTGCTTAAACAATGGCACTAGCAAAGACTATTTGTTCAGTAAACATCAAACCCCATTCCAGATCTAGCCAATGAACAGGACATTTTCCACAGTTGAGTGGAGAGTGGCAACTGACTTTCACATGAACTCTGGTGCTCCATATTTGACCACATTCTCTTGATGGGGAGGCCTGGTGGCACTCAGAGGAAGGATAGCAGGTTACCAAGAAGAGACTTGATACCCAATGAGCACATACAGGGGGAGGAGGTCCCCCTCAGTCACCGTCATAGGGGAGGGGAGTAAGGGGAAAATGGGAGGGAGGGAGGAATGGGAGGATACAAGGGATGGAATAACAATTGAGATGTAATATAAATGAATTTAAAAAATTAAAAATAAAAAGTAAAAAAGATAATAATGGAAAATTGAGAAGAAACCTAGTAGGATTGAGTAGGCAAGATAACTGTAAAAGATCTGTAATGTCTGGATTCATATTTGTTTCATAAGATATTTATTTTAATTCTCAATGTTTCATAGTTCATTATTAAAGTATTGAATGTAGTCTGAATGAAATCTGTCACCTCATTTACAAATAAAATAATTATATAAGTGCATATTTATTAACTAAAAGTAAATATTATCTACTTACCTTATACTTCTAAACATTATTTACTAAATAAGTTCTCTAATATTATTAGATAAAGTATTTTATATGTGTGCATAATACAATTGAATATGAATGAACATATAGTCAAAATTATTTTTATTTAGTGGTGTATCTGTAAACTTCACACATATTGAGAAAAATCATAATTTGAGATTTAGGTTTGACTATATACTCCAACTTGAAATCCTAGTCTATCTTTTAGTGCATTATGTAGGAAGCTAATTTTCATTATAAGCCACTCTGTACTGTCAAGCTGTAAAAATACATTAAAAATATAGATAGTGTTTAAGCATATGAGTGTTCATATTTTTAAAACTGCCTAGGAATATAAACATTAGCATAATTTTCTAAAGCAATATTAATGCCTATCAGCTCTAATGATGATTTTATATAAACATATAGTTGATAAATTTGCATTGTGATGCCATTAGACATTTCCTAGCTAAGAAACCTGGCAATCATACTTTAATAATTTGTGTTTTGTTTGGTACTATTTCAATTGTGCATCATCTGGGAAGCCTGCTCTTTAGAATGAACACAGCTTTTCCCCTGAAGTCATTTGAATTAATGATGCACTGTGAGCTGTTTACACAGGTGCTTGCTTTCACAATTTAAATATTGCAAAGGAAAGAAGCATACCGATCACTGCAAAGTAACAATCTGCAGTTGCGTTCTACATTTGTATTTCTACCATAACCATGGGCTTTGGGAGTCGTTCTTCTGTTTCTGGCCATCTGCAAACCCTACTTCAGGTCATAAGCAGGTGTTTTACATCTCCTGAAATAATTCCTTTGTTTCCAAAATTACAAACACAGTAAGTATTAAGAAATAAGAACACGACACCACCTGCCTTTAAATATATCTGATTTGACAACAATCTATTTCTAAAAACCTTGGAAAAGATTCCCTAGGTATGAGTGAGTGGGTTTTCCACTCAAGGTATTTCACATGCAACTGCCTAAAAAGTTTTTGTTCTTGTTTTGTTTTTTCGAATGTTACTATAAGCTACTACAGAGATGAAAATACAGGACCCCACTGAAGAAGAATAGGAGAGGCCTTTCTGTTGGAAGTTTTCTATTATTCATCACATGGTGACACTAACTTTCATAGTACTGTCAGGGCTGTGTGCTGTGAAATGTCTTTGTCTGGGTTGAGGTGAGATATTGTGGCCTGTCTTGCACTGGAATGGTCATAGCTACTTTGTTGGATCATACTCAAGTTATATGAAATACGTCATATTACTCTTGTCCTATAATGTCTTATACTGAAAGTAGTGCATATAAATATCCCAAGTATACGGAAGTAAAGCTAAGTAGTTAAGTAAAAATGTTTGAATAACTTCCTTTAACAAGCACTTTGTCTTATTTTTTGAATCCATATTTTCAATGAAAAATGGTTGTTAGTAAATTCTAATTTTATTTTATTATCTGAAGGTCTAAGGAATGAGATACCTGATTTATATAGGGAGGCAGTCCAGGAATTCCAGGTGTTTGCTGAATGGGTTCTTATTGGTGGTAAGAGAGTTGGGCCTGTAATTACATGCATTCTTCAAGTAGAGGGTGTGGGTGTCCAGAACTCCAGGCAGAGAAGAGGAAGCCTTGCTTAGAAAGACAGTCCTCCATATTATTCCTAGGTCAGGTTATGGTTCTGGTTATGGTGATCATGATGTTCATCAATCTATCTGCTTCCCACCAAAGGGTACAAGGATAATAGAATGGTTGAAAATTGATGACCTTTCTACCACATGCTGCTTTATCTGTGATAAAAATACAATAGATTTCATATTGTCAAAATATGTTTTTCTTTTAGCATTTCTTATTTGACAAAGAGGATAATGTTTTGTGAATTTCTTTCTCTTATAAAATTAAGAAAAGTTACTTTTTTCAGTTTGTTTAGCATTTGTTTTTCACATATGATTGGCTACATTCGGGCTTCTTCCTTTTTATACAAGATTGCGGAATTACAAACCACCATAACTCTGTTAGAAAATTGTTAATCAGTAATTTTTATTGATTTTTATATAACATATAAATGAATGAATGAATTCAGCATCATACTGACTGTATTTTATACTGGTTTACAGCCTCAAGAGACCCATAACATACCTTCTAATGCATTCAAAACTAGACATTTACTTTTGAATATTTTATAGTGTTATCTCCTTGTAATAGAGCAGAAGACATTGAAGCTGCCATACTAGATTATCCAACACTTCATCTTTTGAAACTCCAGAATAATTATATTCAAAAGTTTTTTGTTTTAGCCTTAAATTACATTTCTTCTAGAAAATGAGAAAGATAACATAATAAATGGTGTGTATAAAGTAGCATAATTTAGATTGTGATCTTTTCCTTTTTAATGATTGTATATTCATACAATGTTTTAGCTACATAAAGATATTTTCTTTTAAGTGTATCTTGCACATTGTACATATTCACAGACATTTCCTGGAGTATAGAATCATTATATTGACTTATAGGCTATAATTTTTGCTAATTCTGTCTCATTGGACTTCATTACTATAAGATTATAAATTTTCAAAGGAATCATGTTACCTTAAGTTTTTATTATTTGTTTTTATTGTAATGGGATGTACATTTTATTTATCAAATGTATTCTTAAACCCTATATTTGTGTCATATTAATTTGGTATTAGTTAGGTTTCTGTATGGATGAGGTATGATTTCCTGCCACTGGATTAATAGGGTTTATTATTTGTGTAAGCCCCAGTAAATGTCCTACTGTATCAAAGGCTTGATCTCCATAACACTGAAAGTCAAATAGTGTTTGCAAAAGCATTACCAACTAACGGATTGACTCCCTATGAAAACTCAGTAAAAAACAATAAAAATAATTGTTTATTGTGGATAAAGCTGCTATGACCATAGTTGAGCAAGTGTCCTTGTGGAATCATGTAGCATCTCGAGTATATGTCACGGAATGGTATAGCTGGGACGTGAGGTTGAACTAGTTCTAATTTTTTGAGAAACTGCAAGATTAATTTCCAAAGTAGTTGTACAAGTTTGCACTCCCACCAGAAATGGAGGACTGTTCCCCTTGTACCACATCCTTGCCAGCTTGTGATATCCCTTGAGGTTGTTTTTTTTTTTGTGTGTGTTTTTTTTTCATTTCTTTATCTATTCTTCAATTGAGGGTCATATAGTTTGTTTCCAGTCTATCTAACACCTGTCAGAATGGCTAAAATAAAAATAAAAACAATCACATAAACAAACAAAAACAGCACTTCGAAATACTACTCAGCCTTTCAAAACAAAGACATCATACAATTTGCAGGTAAAGGATGGACTTACAAAATATCATCCTGAGTGAAGTCACTCTTACTCAGAAAGATATCAGCCATAAAGTACATGATAGCCAACCAAAACCTACAAACCTAGCTAACTGAACACATAGGGGTTCACAGAGGCTGAACCACCAATGAAAGAGCATTTATGGGATGGATGTAGTTCCATTAAACATATGTAAGAGGCTTACCGATTGGTCCTCATGCGGCATCTTTCACAGTAGGAGCAGAGACTATCTCTTACTCTGTAATTTACCTTTGGGTCTCCTTCCATTAACTGGACTGCCTTGTCTGGCTTTGAGGAGAAAAGGAGAGGGCGTTGAGGGAGGGGAATGGAGGGGGAGTGATTGCAAGAAAAGGAAGAAGGGAAAGTTCTGGTCAGCTTATAAAGTAAATAAATTAATTAATGAAAAGAAATAATAAAGAGAAATAGTCATTTAAAATAAATAACTTGGAAGAAGGAAGTGACAATGATGACATGGTATAAGAGATTATCATTAAAGAAAGTGAGTAGACTAAGAGACTATTGTTAGAGGAAAGGATGAGATAAAGAGTGAAATAAACAGGAGAAAACAATAAATTCAAATGAATGAAATGAGGTTGTTACAATTAAAGGTAGTATGCAAAGACAAGGAGGAAATATGAATCCAATTATTCAAAATGCTTTCATCACTCAGGAGGCTGAACATGTCAGGCCTCAATTTCAATCCAACCTAGGTTTTTTCATAAAAGCAATGGAAGAATAGATTAGAGCAGAAGAAAGCTCACACAATAATCTGAAAGTAAATGTTAAATAAGGGAAAGTTTAAATTTTACGGAAAAAGAAGTTGGCCAGGAATACATCATATATTTCCTTACCTGGGCATGGAGAAAAGACCTATTTCTGTATAGTCTTATGTGCACAGACCATGAGTGTGAGCCTGGCCATGTACGGCTACTTGCTGGAGTAAGACATTGGTGCCTGTCTTGTTACTATGTGGTTCTGAGGGGAGGGTGGTTTGTAAGAACGCTACTTCAGTTCTAGTTGAAAGAGAGAGTGTCAGTCCAGAATCTGTCTCTAAGATTCTTCATTTGAGTGAGATTCCATTGCCAAATAATTTCCTGTGCTGTCTATGGAAGGGGGAGACATAATTGTATGCTCTGCCTTTGTGCTGTTCCTCACAGGAGTAGGAAACAGGTACAGGGTCTATCCCTCTGTAATCACCCATTGGGGTTGGAATGGGTAGCAGTCTGTCTCTATGTGGTCTGTTCCAGTCTATGGTTTATATTTGCATCTGAGTGTATCTTGTGTGATTCATACTAAAAATTTCTCAATCTTTTCAGTAATATTCTGCAGAATATATCTGAGTATAGCTCAATGGCATATTCACTAGGGTTTCATTGTAAGGCTTACCTAATATATGGAGTTTGAACTCACATGATCATACTTTTACATTTAGGACAAGAGATTCACTAAGGCATGACAAATGATGACATGAACATGTTGCCTTGCCTCCAAAACATCTAGCTACTGCTTAAGAAGATGTTTGTTTGTTTGCTTTAGTTGCCACTGTTTGTAATTAATTTTCATGTCTATGGTCCTTGTAAATTAGAAGAAACAGTTTTTCCTAATAAAAGCCTTTCCTCATGAAGCTGGCGATGCTCCTATACATAGTTTTTATTACCTACCCCTTTCTATGTTTCTCTGCACCTCTCTGTGTGTTTATTAGGTATCTATTAGTGAAATGACACTGGATTTCCTTACTTCTCTATGAAACGATAGCTTCAACGTTCTGAAGTTGCTTTGGCATTCAGAGAATAAATCTCCTAGAAAGAGGTTGACTTCTTAACAGACTTTTCCATGTCTAGCGTTTCTTTCATTTCATTGCTATTGAAGGAACGTTCTCTTACCATCACCCATGTAGGGTGATCTATTTCCAAGGCTCATAACATTTTAAAAAATTGACTTCCTTTTCCAGAAACTATCAAATTCTGATAACGTTTTAGATGAGGGTGAGAATATAAGCCACCTCCCCTGTGCTGGGATCTGGTCTGTTTTGAACTTTCCCAGGTGTTGTAGATGTTTTCACAATTACTGTGAGTTCACATATCCATGTCTTATTTTCAGTGGAGTACACTGCTTCCTTGTAGATATCTACCACCTGTAGTTATTAAAATTTTCATGTCACCCCCTGATGCCTAAGTCTTGAGGGAAGGTGTGATATAAACTTAATATTTAGGGCTAAACACTCTAATATTTTTTATTTGTTGGCACATTGACCAATTATTTCTCTAATACATTATCATCTATCTACTGCAAGAAGAAACTCCTTGGATTAGTGTGGAAAGGATTGGAACTTCTAGGGTTTTTATTACTTTAGTATGTCTATTGTTGTCCTTGGTCAGCTCACGTTTAGGCTGTCTTGTTGGCAAGACTTTATAGGTGTAGCTTCTTTAATTCATGGGAGAAACAGTTACACACTTATGTCATGATCTTCTGGCTTTTATAGTCTTTCTTCATCCTGCTCTGCAATGATCCTTGAGCTTTGCATGTGGGAGTTGTTCCATATATGTATCTACTTAGGACTGAGCTACATAAGCACACACTTTGGTTGATTGTATTTTATTTCCAGTGGGCTCCCTGTTGAAAGGAGAAGTTTCCTTGATGAAGGGTGAAGCCTTCACTTATCTATGCTGCATTAAATCTGTCTACTTAGCAGAATGAAAGCAAGAGGTTTTCCTTAGGACATGTAACCCATTTAGTCAGACGTTCTTGGCCTCATTGTCCTTGTACTGTATGAGTTTCAGTTCATAAAGCAGGCTTCAAATCCAATAAAAACTGATTAATTACCCTCTTAATATTTTACTCCTACTTTACATTTGTACATGGCATATATTTTAGAAAACAGATTTTAACTGATATATGAAGGTATGAGGTGTAATATGTTGAGATATCATGTAATGTTTTGGCAATATACTTGTTGCATAATATTTAAGTAGGATTAAATATACCTATTAAAGCATCTATAATTTACTTATCAAATAATAATTCAAACTCTTTTAGTCTGCTTTGATGAGATACACATTTCATAAATTTACTGCATTATCAATCAAATGAGAAAGTCAACTATATATTTATAACAATGAGATTTTGTGTTTATTATTTCTTAGGGAAATTTGGTATTGTCAGAAAATAACAAACTTAAGACAATATATATACACAGATGAGTTATTTTATGTTTAGATTTGCTCTAGGGGTATTGTGGATGGTGAAGTATTATTCATTGAAAATATTTTCTCACATAAAGTTAATCATATTTTCACTGGCTGTTCTTTCTCTCTGTTTGACTTTTGTCAAACAGAAAATGGAAAAAAAATGCAATGATAATTTTTACCTTGTAGTCTAAATTCTTTGTTTATAGAAAAAAGAACACTTTTTTAGTATTGCCAATAGAAAGACATACTGAAAAAGCAATTCAAGTGGCTCAGTGATTCATGCTTCACATCACAAGAATCCCCTTTTTCTTATAATGTAATGTCATAAAGAGCGAATGAGAAATGTTTCAAGGTGATGAAATGTTTTTTCTTGGAGATAGGCATTTTATATATTATAAGTAGTACATGTCATTGTAAAACTTACTTATCAAATGGAGTTTGAACTTGCCTTATAGTCCTTTTGCATTTAGGACAAGGGATTCACTGAGGCATGACAAATGATGACATGAACATGTAGTATAGTTATTAACATAAAAATACAATAATATGTACACTCTTGTATGAGCATGAAATAAGAAGATATGTATTCCAACCAAATTGTTGGAAATAAGATTTGACGGAGGAGACCTCCTGAAGATTTTGGTTACACACAAAAGGAAAGAAATAAAGAAGACCAAACAAGGCACGTAACAAAATTAGCTTGTCTGTTCCCATGGCAAATGATTGAGACATATTGAGACATAAAAATGTCTCCAGCCAGGACTTCAGCTATGATGGTCAATTAATATTTGACTATAGAATCCCCAGGTCTTTTCATGCTATTCTTTTAAATGGAATAGATAAAAAGTCAATTTTCATAGAATCATCTTAACCAAACTGTTTTCTGCATAGCCTACGCACATATTAATACAAAATAAATAATATCTTTGAAAGTTTATATATTTTGGAGAGTAAGAGGACCCAGATATCAAAACAAATGAACAAACAAACAACAACAACAACAACAACAACAAAAACAAATCAAAACAACAACGACAAAACAATATAAGTAACCCAGATGATCCATCCTCACAGATGACTTCAATAACTTGTTTTTTTATAATATCTGTATCTGGGACAATTTCAAAATTACTATCTAGATCATCCAGCATCACAGAGTGTTCCACTCAGGACTTCAGATAAGCTCTATGCAGCATTCCAAACCTGGCCAACAAAAGTTATAACCAACTTTCTAAAACTAGACAGTATCCTAATTTTCTTGGCTACTCAAAAAGAAAAACTACATACCAAATCAGCAGAAGCAACTTAAGAAAACTTCACTCCATTCCTATTGGGGTTGTTGGTTGTTTCTTGGTCATTTTACAGGTGATAGATGCTTGTTATTGTTTTAAAGGGGCTGGTTATAGGAATGACAAGTAAAAAGATAGATTATAGAATCTAATTTCAAACCAAAGGGTATTTATAAACCAAAGATGTTACATTAGTATAGATTAGATCTTTGTATATTAATACAGAAATAATATTTTATTTGTCTATAATATTCTAAAGTGTTGTACCTATCTAATTTTTTTAAACTGCAATGTCAAATTATAGTCATTTTGAATGCTACTATTAGGAACTGTTTATGATAATTAAAAAGTACACATTAGAAGTCAGACAATCAAACTCTTGGTCATATTAAATACTAGTTTAATTAATTACAAAAATATGTTTCCTAGATTTACATATAAAATAGGTAGAAACAAACAAGTCAGTTAAGATATAGATATATGCTCTTCAAAAAACCTCGGAGATCTACAGAGTATGGCATTTGAAGAGTTTATTAATTTAAGTCTGTTTTGAATGTATGGCAGGTCTGTTCCTGGCAGCAAAGCCATTAATACAGATTTAGGATATTGACTATGCTGAGTAATGTAGCCAGTAATGAATAAGCATTAAAACTATATGTCATATACATGACTTGTTTTTTCCCAAAATAATTGTTGGTGTGAAAATAATATAGATATCTCATGATAGTTAGTCTCAATATAACAATGGATTCCAGTACTGAATTTACCAACCTACAATTATGTGTCACGTGTGATCAATAATGTAACATGTAATATATGAGATATCATATATGTACTTTCACTATTGAATCTCTATCATATGAGTATTAACTCATAAAGAATATAGCAAGAACAGAGAATATTTTAATAGAAAATCTAGCGTTCTAATGGAGTTAAAATAAAATAATTGAATAGAAAATTGATTGAATTCATAAAAATTGTATGTTCAGGAATTTCTTGAAGAATACATAAGCAAAGTAAAATTCATTATCAATACATGCTCTTATTGAAGGAAGTACTCTAAACAGAGTAAATAATTTAAAAAACTTTATATTTAAAGAATCATAATTGATTAAATATTAAAATACAAAAGTTCCTACTGCTTCAAGTTGTGAATATAAGTATAAATCCTCATAGCATTAACTGTATTAATGACATTGACTTTGAAATGATATATAAGGTATTTGTCAAAACTACATGTTATTTAATTTTATCTTTTTCATAAAAAGGATGCATATAAGTTTTGTAATGTGATGCATTTTCTTTTAGTTAAACAACTAAGTATTGTACATAATTCTGAACAGTTAAAAAAACAAGTCTTCTATACTTTGGCATAGAGGTAAATATAGTTTATTTAAAATAATCTAGCTACTCAAAATATATATAAATATACAAAATATTTGCCTATAAACAGGTAAAGTAATTATGTTAGGGGTCTTAGTAAAATTTATGAGATGACAAGAACATTTGGTGTAGAATTTTGAAATATTTGTATTTATAGAGCCAAGATTTATGTAAGAGTTAACTCTCTGAATCATTATTTATAGAGCCAAGATTTATGTAAGAGATAACTCTCTGAATCATTATTTAGTTCTACCTTCTTTATTTGAAAGAAAATAATTGTTTCTCTTGTGTAAATTGTTAGTTGTGCTACAAAATAAATTATATGAATAAGGTATTTCATCATTAAAAAATACCTATATTACTCTTGGACTAGGTTGCCTGAAACTGAATGGCGTCTGTTGCCTTCAATAATATTATTAAACATTTGTAATTACTAACATTAGCCATATACATTGACATTGAGTGATGATCCATCATGAATGTGGTGTAAACCAACAACAACAAAGAAAAAACTAGGATATCTTTAGCACTTATTTAAGTGAATTGAATGAACAATTCATAAATACTTGAGCAATTGCATGAACAAATTAAATAATAGAAGAAAAGATTTGTTTATGCCATTACAAAGACATGCAAATATACTGCATATTTGGTTCTAATGTAGCAGTAAGATTAATGGATACTTTTCCGACATTTAAAAATGAGAAAAGAAAGCCTCATTCATCACACACTATTCACTGTACATTTAATATTATGCAAATTTGTAAAATCTGCTATATGACCAAACCTTAATATATTATGAATTATGTGTTGGTAATTGCATTTATAGAATGAGAATACTGCTAGGATATTTTTTACAATCCCTAGAAAACATGTCTTTTGACCATGACTAGATAGTTTTATTTGGACATTAACATTACTGTAATTTAGGATAATTTCACTGATGATAATAAAAACTAAATTTTAAAATTATGATTAAAATTAAATCACAAAATTTATGTGAGACCCATGTTTATTATATAAACTTTTTATAGTAAAAATCATCTTTTAATTATGGGCAAATTACTATAAAAAATAGAGTATTTCTCTTAAGTGAAGGTGCAATTATCAAAATTAAGTATAGAAAGCTAATCATACCCACCAACCAACCAACCAAACACAAAGAGTTATATAGGTAGTAAATAAAAAAAATTATGTAATTACAACATGATAATGACCTTTATTATCTTTTAACACTTACTAAAGTGCAATTCAACAAAACTGTCTTATGATACCTTAGAGTATACTATTTTATTTAAAGCTTGTGATTATATATAATCATATGTAATATGAAGTTTAAAATTAAAGGTGATTGGCTGAAAAACAGCATCCCAAGAATGTAATCTCAGCATTCAGAATTTAAAGTAATAATAATTATTAGTTTGAGGTCACCTCAGGTGCACAATGTGTCAAATAACCAAGAGACTAAAAAATATAAATGAAAGAGAAAAAAAAAAGAAAAGACAAAAAGACAAAAATGAAATAAAAATTAGTGTGATGTGGTAAGGCATACTAATTTTCTAAGTAGTCAAGAAAATAATTCAGGAGCATTTCAACTAGAGATCCTGAGATATGATTTATTATTTACTTCATAACCTAAAATAATTTGTTTGATGTTAAAGTTTTTTTGTTTTGATTAAATAATATTCTAATATGTTAGTAAGAATGCCATGTCCTTCAATACCTTCTCAATGAAATTCAATAAGTAAATAAATATTTGTAGATGATATATAATAAGGTCAGTATGACACAGTATTAATTTATAAGCATTATTAACTTTGCAATATATAATTTAATTTAACATTTCTACTTGATCATTATCTAATATGACCTGCAAAAATGTTAAATGGGGAAAGACATTTTGTAAAATAATGCATGAAGTTTATAATTATATAAATAATAATAAAACAGTTTGCTTCACTTAAACTGTGTTATTAATCAGTCTGCAATATTTTTGAACCTTTAAATTTTATTTATTGTTTCTTTTTTCCAGTTTTGATAAAGTTTCAAGGTTATCCCGGAATCGAGCACATATTCCAGGTCTAACGCAAACTCATAGCAATCCGGCAGCCCTGACCTCACAAGTAATTGTATGACAGATATGAGCCAAAACACCAGGCTTTGAAAGAGTTACATTTAAAAACAGAGCCCAAATGCAGGGCACAATGGTACAGGCCTGTAATCCTAGCACTCAGGGACACAGGGGCAAGTGGATTTCTTTTAGATCAAGGCCAGCCTGGTTTACAAAACAAGTATAGGACAGCCAAGGTTACACAGAGATACCCTGTCTCGAAAAACCAAAACAAAACAAAACCAAGCAGACAACCAACCAACCAAACAAACAAACAGAGCAACTGCAGCCCAAAAAATCTTCCAAGAGAGGAAGATAATTACAATTAATGTTTTTAAAAACCATATTTATATACATAGAGGTATATTCTCAAAAATGATTAAAGTCAACATGGTTTGTCTCAAATGATAGCAATAAGATAAAAAATGTCCAAATATTTAAATTTACAGTATATTTGCTCCTCCACAAATCTCTTATTACATTTGATAATCATTATAGATTTAATTTTTTACATAAATGATACAATATACCTACATATGCTTGCAATATGCATGTGTAAGTATACATTACATACATTTATAGCTTACATTGCTTTTGTTTTACATTATTATTTCATAAAGTGAAAGTATGAATATGAGAGTGGCATAAGGGACTATATAATAGACAGTATTTTATCATATAATTAATCTACATGGAAGCATTCTTTCCCACTGCTTTTGTATTTTTTAATTGTCAAAATAAAAATACATTATTTTGTTGTTCCCTTTAGGACCAAAAGAGTAAGAAAATTATTTCTTAAAATGAGTTGGAGAGAATTGGGATGGTCTTAATTAGTTTTATTTTAATAGCTACCAATTAAGGATACACTAAAGCTCAGTAAATTCACATGGAAGGTTAATGGCAGGAGAAATGATTCGATTTATTTCCTAATTCAAACTCAGAAGACACAGAAACTTTTCCTGTCTTCTGCTGATTGATCGTGCACATGCTTCAGTGACAATTCTTCCAGGCCATTAATGAAAAAAATGAGTTGACAGTATTTTATGTCATCTTAAAATTGCATCTAGAATGTTGTCATGTTTAACAATCATTAATATTTCAACATGAAAACATTTGCATTAGAATCATACACATAAGCATTTTATTACAGCAGAGCCCATCAAGTTGCTCTACAAGAACAAATGAATGTAAGAGTCCTATTTGCCCTATATGTGTTCTTCTTTCTTCCTTAGTAAACAAACTCTACAGGATTCAGATGTATTATCAAGGACATCTCTTAAATATTATCATCCCAGCATCTCTATAATCTCCATATGGTTTTGGTAAATTTAGTAAGAGAATTGCAATTCAAAAATGTGATTTTTAGGAGGTAGCTTGCAATAGACACCTGCTATACAATCAACTAACAGTAACATTGCTCTTGATGCTCACATGACTCACACTTATTCCTACAGATATTTGATCAAAGGTTTGTGTTGTTTGTTTGTTTTTGTTTGTTTGTTTTCTGAAACAGTCACAGATCCTTAGTATTATTGTGGGTTTATAAAAGTTTCTTTCCATAATGTTTTTAGAATCATGTAAATATTCTACATGCTTTTTCTCGAGCTTTGTTACTATAAACGTGCTCAGGGAATTTCAAAGCTTGCAATGTTAAGCATTATCAGATAGAGAGGATACTTAAATACTGATAGCAAAGAATCTAGTTAATGATTGATTCCAAATAGCCAGTCTTTGGGTTGCACAACATGATATGCTCCATAGTCAGAAAAGTTGGGGAGTGTAATGCTGATTTTAGAAATCAATTAGAAAATGTAGATTAAATAAGGTTAGAAATGGCCTCTACATCTTAACGCTATGTAAAAAAACAATTACCACAATCCCCAAACTTTTAAGGAATATGAACACATAATCTTTAGGTCAGATATTCAGGTGTAAATTTACTGAATTCTTAATTGGTTTCAGAATTGTAGTCAAGAAGCCAAAGATGTCAATTTCATATATGGAAGGTTTGATAAAAACATCTTTTTCATGATATTCATAATGTTGGCACAATTCAATTACTGGTGTAATACACATTGATGACATTTATTTCCTTACTGTCTGTGATCTGGTAACTGCTTTCAGCTTTTAGTGGTTACCATATTTTTCAGACCATAAGACATATTTTTTTCTCCCTAAAAGTGTGAGAGCATTAGGGTATGCCTTATGGTCCAATTGCTGTCCATTCAGCATCAACAAAGAGGTCACTTACCGATGTCCTCAGTGTGCCAGCCAAGGAAGAAAAGGTTCAGTGTATCCTTGGGAAGAGGAAGAGGCATGGGTGATATTCCTGAAATCCCTTCTCACAAAAAGCTGGGTCTTCAACTGTGCCTGTCAGCTTGCTTCAGGGAGCTGGGCAGGGGGAGTACAGTAAAATGTATAGCAATAAGTAAGCAATAGCTACCATTTGTCCCTCCTTGCGTCTAGTGGGGACACATTGCTATAAAGAAATTGTTATTGGGCATATGGGAGAAGGCAGAATTGTTTATTCTGCATACATGAAAAGACAGATTATTTCAAAAAGTATGGTCCAAATGTCCTGTAGGGCTTCTGAAAAAAATCTGCTATATTAATGCTTCACCAGTTCAGAGCACATATTAGTGAAACAACAAAAAACAGATTTAAAGAGGTGAAGACTCATCTGGCTGTAATTCCTGTGTGGGGGTCTTACCAGCCAGTTGCAACCTCTCGATGTTTCAATCAACAAATCATTTAAAGTCTTTATGAGAAAACAGTGTAACAAATCAATAGTTTCTTGGCATCGTGATCTGACTCCAACTGGGTGATTGAAGAGTCCCACTGTCACTCAAGGTCGTGAATGGGTTAAAGCATCATGGCAGTCATTGAAGGAGGAAATCGTTGTAAGATCATTCAAAAAATGTGGCATTAGCAATGCCTTAGATGGAACTGACGACAGTATCATATATGAAGATAGCGAAGAAAGTGATACAAGTGATTCTTAGCAACTGAGCTTCCTAAATTCTTCTACTAGCGATGAGTTTTTAGGGTTTCCAGAAAACTAGAAAAGTGATTGTGTCTCTAAGTCTTTCCTTCTGTTGAGCTAACACTGTTTAATATTAACATATTCTACTTTATTAAATATTTTACTATGCAAGTACTAATTTAGTTCAGAATGTATTTTTCTTCTTTTACTGCTCTAAAAGCTGGGTGCATCTTATGGTCAGATGCATCTTATGGTTCATAAATGTAGTACCAAATTATATATTGCATAATACCTTTATTCTTGAAGGCAGCAGGCTATTTTTTTCCTTTTGTGTCAAATCCCTTTCATGTTTTTACCTGTAAGGTTAAAATCTTTAAGGTAAAGAAGAATTTATGTCATGGTTATAGTGTATTGATCAGTCTGTGGCATTGTTGAAGTACATATTGTAAGGGCAGGGTCTTTTGTGCCACTCTTTTAAAGCCTAAAACAGAAGAATGTGACATAGTGATACACACAAGCATACAAGTTTTGAATCTGAGCATATTTAAGATTTTTTTGTATATATACAGTGTTGTAAAATGTCAAACAACTGCACTTACTCTAAGTGTTTTTAATGTTTGGAGTATTTTAATTAACATATTTTTATGAAAATTAATGGGGTAAAGGTCATGAGGTATCTAGATGCATCAAGGTTAATGGAAATTAATACGGTCCATGTGCATCACTTTAATTAATGTGAGGGGATCAAACTACTGCTAATTCTGATGAGGAATCTGGTCTTGGTGAGATATTTTTATTCATAAAAAGTTATAAATATTGTTTAGCAATGATGTGGAAAAATAATTTCATGTGAAAGAAATCAAAAGGATCTCTTAGGGAATGAGTATAAAAATTAAGATATACAAGTAAAGTTATAGCAAAGGGGTTACAATTAATAGACTAACAAAAATACAGTGCTAGCCGTTGGAAATATGCACACAACTACATTCACCCAAACTATATCACCCAAACACACTTAGTGTTCAGTAGTCAGTATAGTGTTCAGTAGTTCAGTATATTAAACATATATAAGAGACATGAAAATCTCAATATCTTCAGAAATTTATTAGGTACTACAATATTTATTTGGTGACAAAACAAGATCTGAAATTGCTTTCATTGTTATTAAAGTTTAAACATATCTTTTATTTGTGAAAACATGTATAAAAATGCATAGTTTTATTTATTCCAGTTTTTGTGAAAGTAGCTTTACAATACAGCTTCTTTCATATTCATGGCAAAAAAAAAAAAAAAAAAAAAAAAAACCCAAAAATACAAAAACCAAAAACCAAAACCAAAAACCTGAGGCTTACATGATCACAAGGGTGCTGTCATCCAAAAACTCCATTCAAGCTTTCCATACAGAAGGGGAAAACACATTATATTTGAAAGAGAATACATTTTCCTTAATAAAGAGAAATGTGAAGAGCAGTGAGGCAGAGAGGAACAAATATGGTGCATGATCAAGCAGGGAACAGGGTGGCAAGGATGGTTTGAAGAAGAATAAGAAGAAAGAAGTCAGATGGTATGCATATTAAATTTTTTTAAATAGCTTTTATTATTCTTTTGTTTATAGTTACGTACACACAGTTCAGTTTATGAAGGACTACAATTGTATTACAATCTTGAAATGTGGTGAAATAGGGTGAAACATATAAACAAAGAATCATTAAGTTCGATTCTTTTAAACATATCTGATTATAATCCTATGTAGTTGATAAAATATCTCTTTATTTTTTCTTTCATTCATTATTGCTGTTTTATTTTTTGGAGTTAACTAAGCAAGACTGAGACTGAGACAAGCTCATTGCAAAGAATCAGCAAATCTTTCTTAGCCTCAGATATTATAGATTTGTAATAAGTGATTATTTGTGTCAATGCTTTTAATACTGTTAGATGACTTTAAAGATATTCCCATTGCAATAGATATAAAATATATTCATTTATATAGTATGCAGCTTAATACACATATATATTGTATTTCTGTGCAAATGTAAAATTATTGTAATATTTTGAAATTTGTATGTTTTTAGAGAAAAATTAGGGTGCTGTTAGATCCTTTTCATCAAATCTAATGCAGCCTCTAATTTGAATGACTCATTGTCCTCCTGCCCAGGAGAGGGGAAAATAAATGAGTCACCTTGTTTCAGTATGTGAAGAAGTATCATCTCTGCTATTATTAGTCTCCATATTGTGATAGGAAAGCTGATTTTATGCACTGGAGCAAAACCCATGGCTCATAAACTCAACAGAGGTGAGTGAGTTATGACAGTCTGGAAACACATTAATGAAATTCTGCAAACATCAGTATGGTACATTAGTCTTCATCACATTTGCCATTATTAAATACACAGATAGATGAGCCCCTGTCATGTATGTCAATTGTTTTTCATTTTCAAAATAACCCAAGGAAACACAAAGGCACTGTGGCTTTTTAATCTATTTTAACAGCATATATGAATGATAGCATTTCATAGTTTAATAATGTAAAGGATATTCAGGATGTATTACCATGGCAATTTAACATTCAACATGAACCAATATCATGCTGTGTACCAGAGAAAACAAAATCAGACACAGCCAAAAATGTTCTCTGCCCTTAAATTGTGTTGGTTAATTACATTAAAGCCTGATGAAATTGAAAGGTCCCTTTTTGTACACATTTTGGTTAATGTTGTTTATTTGTTTTGAGACAGTCTCATTATGGAGTCCTGGCCAGCCTATAACTCATGTTGTAGAACACCTGGCCTCAAACATATAGAAGTCCTCCTGTCTCTGCGTCGTAAGCGCTGGAATTAAAAGTATGAGCCTCCTCATCTAGTCAAACATGTTTTGAGACTGAGTTGCCTATCAGATGCCATGTAGCTTAAGACTTCAGGAAATGCAAAGTTGGCAGTTTTTCTGCATGGCAAAATCCATGTCAACATTTGTGTATTAGAGGCATGGTCCTGAACTATCTATTGAGGATATGAAAGTTTTGTGAATGGGTGCCAGATGAAGAAAATGGATCACTTGGGGCAAATTTGAATTTACAGCTGTTTATCTATTGCATTCTTTTTTCTCTCATACTTCTCATAAATTGATGTCTGCTCTACTACTATATCATACACTCATCACCATGAGGATCCAGATTATATAAATTGTTATACTGTATTATATATCTTCTTGCTGACATTGTGTGAAGTCTACTGGTATCAGTGTCAAAATCTCCTTCTTGGAAAATACATGAAATAACTTAAAGAGGAAGTATTTTGCTAAAATTCTAAGAAGTCACTCAATTATAGTGGAGAAGTAATACCAGTAGAAGTAGATCCTTTTAGGTTGTTGGAGGCAGATGTTTGCTTACATTTCAGGAGACTGTAAGCAGTGATATCAAGAGAGACTAGAACAGAACAGTCTTCTGAAGTCCACTCACTATGACTCACTTTACCAAATAATCTGTGAATCCTAACAGTACATAAACCTATCAAAACAGCACCAGTAGGTAGAGTTGGTTGTTAAGCATAAGAGATGGTGGTGGAGTTTTCACATTCAGTGCAAAATGCATTTTACTTCCTGTTATATTTCATTCATACAAGATCAGTTTCATTTCCCTAGGCTTGCCAGCCTCATGGGTAATATGTTCAACTTACCAAATAGTTTTGTCCGTGACATGGGCTGACAAACACTTCAGAGGAATCTGGCTTCGAGGGTGGCCACCTCACAGAAGAATTAATTTAACTATAGGTATGAGGATGTCAGGATACATACTGACAGAGGTAGTGTGAATAGCTGTAACAAGTATTCCTGTTTCAATATAGAAGGAAGCTAAGTTTCTTTATAAAATCATAAAGAGAACTCTTTCCTGTCCTCAGACTACATACAAAATCATTTCTAGACAGTTAAGAAAAAGGTAAAACTTACAGTAAAATCTATAATATATTTCATAAAGAAATAAAGAAGATAATTTGGTTAAAGGATTTATTGCTTTAAACAAAAGTTTAAATGGATAATAAAGGTATAAAAGTAAAAGTTTAAGTATATACCATTTATAGTCATCTATTGACAAAAGATTAAATAAAATGAATGAAATAATATCACAGCCTAGAAAAATTATGTTAGTCATATAAAGAACACAGAGACATAATATTGATGATAAATGTCAATGTAGAATATAAAACAAAATATAGCAAATTATTAAGAAGAATGGGAAAATGTGACTGAATTGAAAACATGTGCATACATTATTAGATAGTAGAAATTTTTAGTAAGTATTAAAAATGATATATACATTGTCATTCAAGAGGTTACTTCCTCTTGATCAAGAAAGTATGAATCAATGGAAGGAAAAAAATTTCTTAAGTTACAGCAAAAAAAAAAAAAAAAAAAAAAAAGCAGACAGACAAAAGCACAATAATGCTGAAGAGATTACAATTCTAGTTATTAACATACATTAGAGACCAATGATATTCAAAGTAATATATTGCTTGTACAAAGATTTTATATATATAGACCAATGAAACAAACGTGAATCCCAAACAGGATTACGCATAACTATAGCCATTAAAATTGAATAAAGGCCACAAAACATACTGGTGAGAGCATATTTAAAAAAATGGGGCTAGGAAAAGGCAATGCCCAGACATAAAGATATAAGATTAGATTTATTTTTTTTCCTTTTTAAAAATTTCATTAACTTATTCAGATTACAACTCGATTTTTATCCCATCACTTGTATCCTCCTATTCCTCCCTCCCTCCCTCCCTCCTTCCCTCCCCCCCTTCACCTTATTACCCCCCCCCCCAGGTCTATGACTGACAGGGATTTCCTCCCCCACTATATGGTAATAGGCTATCAAGTCTCATGTTGGTAGCCTGTTTATTCTTTCTTTGAGTGCCATCCGGCCTCCCCACTTACGGTAGATGGTCAAATATGGAGAACCAGAGCTCATGACAAAGTCAGTCCCCGCTCTCCACATAGCTGTGGAGAATGTCCTGTTCATTGGGTAGATCAGAGTAGGGATTCGATGTTTACTATTGTATTGTCCTTGGTTAGTGCAATGGCTTGAATAGAACCCCCTGGGTCCTGATCCACCCATCATGATGTTTTTCTTGTAGGTTTCTAGGACCCTCTGGGTCCTTCTATTTCCCCACCTCCTATATTTCTCTTACCTAGAGTCTCAGTAGATTGTCCTCATATCTATCCCAATCTCCTGGTAACTGAGAACTTTCGTGGGATGTGCCTTTGGGCTAGTGCCCACTTATAAGTGAGTATACACCATATGAGTCTTTCTGCTTCTGAGTTAACTAACTCATGATCATTTCTAGTCCCATCCATTTATCCATAAATTTTGGGATGTTCATAGCTGCCTTATTCATAATAGCCAGAACCTGGAAACAGCCTAAATGTCTCTCAGTTGAAGAATGGATAAAAAGAAAACTGTGGTACATTTACACTATGGAATACTACTTAGCTATTAATAAAATATGATTAGATTTGTATCTATCATCTCGAATAAGAAACAAGCGCAAGTGCTATTGTTCTCCTCTCTCTCTCTCTCTCTCTCTCTCTCTCTCTCTCTCTCTCTCTCTCTCTCTCTCTCTCTCTCTCTCTCTCTCAGTTGCACCAGACCTGGCTCATGTTTTCTGTTTATTCCACAAAATTGCAAAATTCTAAATGAAATTGACAATTTTCTTAATAGATACAACTTAACCAATGTTAAATCAATATCACATAAACAATTTAACTGGACCTATACCCCCTAAGGAAATAGTATTCTTTATATTAAAAGGTGATCCTCCCAAACACCACACAGAGACACACATACACACACACACACACACACACACACACACACACACACACACAAACACACACACACACACACATGGCCAGAAGGTTTCAGCACAGCATTTTCTACCAATGTGCCTCAAATTGCTCCAGAAATTTAAATATTAGGAACATTGTTCAATTCATTTCATGAGGTCATAGTCAGTGTGAAACCCAAACCAAAGAAGTCAAAACATCACTATTTACAGATGATATAACAGTACACAAAAGTGACCCCCAAAATTCTACCAGGGGACTTCTATAGTTGAGAAATGCCTTCAGCACAGTGGCTGGATACGAGATAAACTAAAAAAAGTATCCTTCCTATATAAAAATGAAAATAGCCACAAATAATAGAACATATCTTGGGAAAACTCTAACCAAACAAGTAAAGGACCTGTATGACAACAATTTCCAGTCTTTGAAGAAGGAAATTGAGGAAGATATCAGAAGATGGAAAGATATCCCAAGCTCATGCATCTGTACGATTAGCACAGTAAAAATGACCATCTTGCCAAAAGTAGTCTACAGATTCTGCACAGTCCATATCAAAATTCCAACAAAATTCTTTAAAGACCATATTTTTAAAAAGAAACAGAAAACACAGGATAGTTACAACAATCCTGTTTGACGAAAAACTAGTGGAGGTAGCAGTATTATTGATTTCAAGATGGACAAGAGAATTTTAGTATTAAACAGCCCATAGTATTGACATATACAGAGATTCATTGATTAATAGAGCCAAATTGAAATCCCAGACATAAATCACATGCTTATGAAGCCCTGATTTTTGACAGAGAAGTAAAGTTACAGACTAGGAAAAAGAATGCATCTTTAACAAAGAATGTTGGCAAAACTTCATATCTACAGGTAGCATAATACAAATATATGCATATTCATCACCTCATACAAAACTCAAGTCCAAATGGATCCAATACCTCAATTTAAATCAGATACACTGAAATTGATAGGAGAGAAAGTGGGGAGTAGCCTTGAACACATTGGCACAGGAGATGACTTTCAAAACAAAACACTGATATCACAGACACTGAGATTAACAGATTGATGATAAATGAGATCTCATGTAACTGAAAAACTTTCTGCAAAGAACACTGCAAATTGAATAAAGAAGGATTCTGTAACAAAAAGAAGACAGCACAACAAAGAAGAATAGGTGACAGGAAATCACCAAACTCAGGGCTGAAATCAATAAATTAGAAACAAAGAAAATAATTCAAACACTCTTGCTGAAGCCAAGACATGTTTTGTTTTGCTTTGTTTTGTTTTTGTTTTTGTTTTGAGAAAATCAGTAAGATAGGCAAGCCCTTAGCAAATCTCACTAAAAGGCAGAGGGAGCTTATTCAAATCAACCAATCAGAAACGAAAAGGAAGTCATATTGACAACAAGGGAATCCAAAAAACCATTAGGTCTTACTTCAAAATCCTGTATGCCACAAAAATATGAAAATAAAAATGAAATGGACAATTTTATTAAAACTTTTCATTTACCAAAATTGAATCCAGATCAGGTAAATAAATTAAATATTCCTATATATCTTGTGGAAATACAAGCAGTCATCAAAAGTCTCCTAACTAAAAAGAAAGCCAGGAATGGAGGGATTCAGCAGAGAATTCTACCAGACATTCACGAAGAACTAATACCAATTCTCTTCCAACTGTTCTGCAAAAGAGAAACAGCAGGCACATTACCAAACTCATGCTATGACGCCATAATCACTTCCATTCATAAACCACAGAAAGATCCGACAATGAAGGAAATTTTCAGATCAATTTCCCTTATGAACCTTGATTCCAAAATATCCAGTAAAATACTTGTAAGAACACCTAAAAATTTCCCACCATGGCCAAGTAGGCTTTATCCCAGCTATATAGCAGTGGTTCAATATATGGAAATCCATCAATGTAATATACCATATGACCAAACTGAAAAAAAAAAAAAAAACCCCACATGATCATCTCTTTAGACGCTGAAATATCATTTGAAAAAATATAATACCCATTTACATTAAAAAGTCTTGGAGAGATCAGGGATACAATGCAAAAACCTAAACACAGTAAAGGCAATATATAGCAAGCTTACATACAACATCCAATTAATGGAGAGAAACTGAAATCAATTCCAATGAAGTCAGGGATACTATAAGGCTGTGAGCTCTCTCCATATCTCTTCAATATAGTACTTGAGCCTAACTAGAGTAATAAGACAACCAAAGGGATAAGGATATACAAACTGGATAGGATGAAGTCAAAGTACAAGTATTTGCAGGTTATATGATAGTATAGAAAAGTGACCCCAAAAATTCTACTAAGGAATGTCTATAGATCATAGAAAACTTGAACAAAGCGGCTGGATACAAAATCAACTAAAAAAATGAGTATCTCTCCTGTAAACAAAAGAAAAACTGTCTGAGAAAGAAACTAGGGAAACAACATGCTTCAAAATAGACATTTTTAAAAAAGTATTTTTTTTGTAACTCAACCCAAGCAAGTGAAAGACTTTTATGAAAAAAACTTCAAGTCTCTGCAGAAAGAAATTGAAGAAGATATCAGTAGATAGAAACATCTCTCATGTTCATTGATCTGTTGGATTAACATAATAAAAATGGTAATCTTGCCAAAAAGCAAGCTACAGAGTCAATGCATTCACTGTCAAATGCTAACATAATTCTTTACAAACATTGAAAGAACAAATTTCAACCTTATATAGAAAAGAAAAAAAATATATAAGACAATTCTGTACTATAAAGGATCTTCTGGAGTTTTTTCCTTCCCTGATCTCATGCTGTATTATAGAGCAATGGCAATAAAAACTGCCATAGAAACAGACTGATGGATCAATAAAATAAAATTCAAAATCCAGAAATAAACCCACTCATTAATGGCACTTGATTTTTGACAAAGAAGTCAAAACCATGTAATGGAAAAAAGATAGCATTTTAGACAAATAGTGGTGGTCTAACTGGATATCTACAAACACAAACTCTCCCTCTCTTTTTACTGCCAAATCTGAAGCTTCACTATTTTTTAAATTTATTTAATAAATCACTTTAAATTAGGGGAAGCAATGTTTACACAGGAACCAATGGTATAAGTGAGATTGTGCCAATCTGGTAAGCAAACAGATATTGGGGACTTGCAATTACCATTAGAATGCATAGCACTAGACTAACCTTCAACAGTATGTACCAACTTACATGCAGATATTAGCCGTATAGAACAGAATACCAAATCACAATTCATTGATCCAAAGGAGATAAGAACCTAGGAACCAAGACACACTGTTAAATATCACTCAGAAGAGAAAATAGAGTGTCCAGTGGAAGCAGTTGAAGAGAAGGATCCACTCTCAAGGTAGAAGAGTGAGCATAGAGAGTATGGTGATAAATGAGTGTGTAGATCAGATGTGGAAAGAGGGGGCAGGAGAGCAGAGGGCTTCTGCAGAGAAGGGAAAATGTGAGCTGGTGCATCTCTTTGACAAACTATAGACATATAATTTGTAGGCTCTTGGGAAGGTATGGGGGTGACTCTAGCTGAGAATCCTAATAGCAGGGGTCATGGAGACTGAAGAGGCCACCCTCTAACTTGACAGAACTCCCAGTAGAGGGAGAGGACCTACTACCCCCCATACAAAAAACTTCAAACTCAAATTTACCCTACCCTAAAGATGGGCAAGAATAAAGATAGAGCAGAGATTGAGGGAATGTCCAACCAATGCTTGACCCAACCCCAGACCTACCCCATGGGAGAGAACCAACCCTTGACACTGTTAATGACAGGAGCATACTGTATCTGTTCTCTGAGAGGCTCCACCTAGCAGTGGATACAAACAGATGCTTAGACTCACAGCCAAACTTTGTGCACAGTTCAGGAGGCCTTGTGGAGGAGTGGGGGAAAGAATCAAAGGACTTGGGCAGGACAGACGCTCCACAAGGCCACCAACTGAGCCAACTAACATGGGCCAGTGAGGCCTATGGAGACTGAGGTACCAAGGAAGAATAATGCGTAAACCCAATCTAGGCCCCTTACACTGCTGATGGGTAGTTTAGCCATCATGTGGCTCCTCTAGAAAAGTTGGAGGGCGTTGTCTCTGTCATGGACTCTGATGCCTGCTTTTGGATCCCTTTCCCCTGGTGGGGGCTGTCGCATCAGGCCACACTGGAAGATGTACTCAGTCCTGATGGTACTTGATATGCTGGTGTGGGTTGGTGGGAGGGGCTCCCCTTATCTGACAGGTAGAGGAGGGGGGATAAGGCAAAGAGGGAGAGACAGTGGTACTGGGACGAGGGGAAAGAAGGCCTATGACTTAGATGTAAAGGGAAAATTAAAAAGTAAGTACATGAAAAGAAATTTAAAAAATCATATTATTATACCCTATCAAAAAAGAGCCAGTAGTCTCCATGTTCTGGCTATTATGAATAAGGCTGCAATAAACATGGTTGGGCAAGTTTTCCTGTTGTGTGCTGGAGCATCTTTTGGGTATATTCCAAGGAGTGGAATAGCTGGGTCTTGAGGAAGCCGTATTCCCATTTTTCTGAGATGGCACCAGATAGATTTCCAAACTGGCTGTACTAGTTTTCTTTCCCACCAGCAATGAAGGAGTGTTCCTCTCTCCCCACATCCTCGCCAGCATGTGGTGTTGCTTGAATTTTTGATCTTAGCCATTCTGATGGGTGTAAGATGGAATCTCAGAGTTGTTTTGATTTGCATTTTCCTGATGACTAAGGAGGTTGAGCATTTCTTTAAGTGTACATCAGTAGAAGAATGGATAAAGAAACTGTAGTACATATACACTATGGAATACTACACAGCTATTAAAAACAAGGAATTCCCGAAATTTGTGGATAAATGGATTGAGCTAGAAATGATCATAATGAGTGAGTTAACACAGAAGCAGAAAGACTCAAATGGTATATACTCACTTATATCTGCATACTAGCCCAAGAGGCATGTCCCACGAAAACCTTCACTTACCAGGAAACTGGGACATAGGGGAGGACATCCTATTGGGACTCTAAATGAGAGAATCATGGGAGAATAGCAAAGTAGAAGGAACCAGAGGGTCCTAGAAACCTACAAATAGAACATCATGATAGGCAGATTTGGGCCCAGGGGTCCCACTCAAACTAAGGCACCAGCCAAGGACAATACAGGCGGTAAACTTTAAACCCATACCCAGATCTAGCCAATGGTCAGAACATTCTCCACAGTTGAGTGGAGAGTGGGATATGACTTTCTCACGTACTCTGGTGCCTCACATTTGACCATGTCCCCTGGAGGGGGAGATCTGGTGGCACTCAGAAGAAGGACAGCAGGTTGCCAAGAAGAGACTTGATACCCTATGAGCATATACAGGAGGATGTAATCCCCCTCAGGAACAGTCATAGGGGAGGGGAATAATGGGAAAATGGGATAAAGGGAAGAATGGGAGGATACAAGGGATGGGATAACCATGGAGATATAACAAGAATAAATTAATTAAAAAATAAAAAAGAAAGAGCCAGTAGTCAAATGATACTTTCAAAGTGATTAGTGATTCTGACCAGAGAGTACTACAAATAAATAAAAATGGTAATATGATTCTCACTTTTTGTTTCTGTTTTTCACTAATTAATTAATTTGCTTTACAATGAATTACAGCTGTCCCTCTTACCTCTCCTCCAAGAACCTCCATCACACTTCTCCTTCCTCAATCCCTCCATTTCTCTGAGAAGGGGAGGTTCTCCATGGAAGTCAAGCAACCTAGGCATATCAAGTTTCAGTCAGATGAGGCACACTTCCTATAGAGGTAGAAGAGGCATTCCAGTAGGAGTAAAGGTTCACAAAGGCAGGTAACTGAGTCAGAGACATCTTCTGATCCAGTTGTTAAGGGGAAGATATGAAGTCTAAGCAGCACCTCTGTTACAGATGTGTGGGGGGCCTAGGTTTGTCCCATGCATGCTCTTTGGTTGGTGGTTCAGTATCTGTGAGCACCTATCAGCCCAGCTTAGTTGATTCTAAAGGTTTTCTGTAGTGTCCTTGACATCTCTAGCTCCTTCAACCCTTCCTCCTCATCTTCCACAAGGTTCCCCAAGCTCTCCTTAATGTTTGGGTGTGGGCCCCTGTATCTGTTTCCACTGGCTGATAAGTGAAGCATCTCAGAGTACAGTTGTGCTATGTTTCTGTCTGCAATCACAGCAGAGTATCTTTAATAGTTTCAGTGGTTATCTCTCTCTCATGAGATGGGTGTAAATATGGGCCATCCCTTTTTTGACGATTTCCTCACTTTCTGCTCCATCTTTATTCCTACACCTCATAGAGAGAGGAAAAGTTTCAGGTTGAAGGTTTAGTTGGTGTGTTAGTGTTTCCATATTTCCTCTGGAAGTCTTCCATGGAGACAGGAGGTGTTCATTTCAGGTTTTATATACTTTATTGTTAGGAATCTTTACAAGAGTCATCTTCATATCTCAAAAGGTATTCATTGTCCATAACAATTATTAAAATATAAATGAAGTAGACTTTGGGGTTTTATTTTATCACAGCCATAATACTAAAGATAAACAAAAAATGATGAAAAACCAACACTCCCCAGTTTGTAGAATCTTCAAAAAAGTAAAAATTGTTATATGATGTGATTCAGCTATACCAGTTCTAAAATTATGCTCAAAGAACTGGACATGCTACTCCATACTTGTTCACTCATGTTTTTTCCTGCCCTATTCATTATGGATGTGTAATGAAAGCAATCTAAATCTCCCTCATCTTGTGAATAGAGAGTGAAAATGTGGTATGTACATAATATCTAATAATGAAATCTGCAGGTATGTGAATGGAATAAGAAAAAAATCATATTGGTAAGATAACCCAGATCCAGAGACAAATGTCATATGATCTTGCTCATCTTATGTTTCTATCATTAAATCTTTATATGTGAGTACCTAAAATATATTAACCAGAAATGTAGTGAAGACTGTTTGAAATATTGGAAGAAGCATTAGTGAAGGAAATCAGATGGTATGAAGTTGGTCTGAAGTTGGGAATATGACGCTGAGAGATAGGCTTTAATTATAGAGAAAGAACAAAATTAATGTAGAAGAAGGGATGGGGTAATAAGAAAGAGTGTCTTTAAATTCATAATTAAACATACTTAACTATCTACATATATACATACATACACACACACACACACACACACACACACACACACTATTTTCCCATCTAGACTGGTAGGTCATAGACCCCACTCCTAAGAGCCACAGAATGAGGAAAAACTCCAATACCAATATGATGAGCCGACTTTTCAGTTGTTGTTCAGGATTGCTCAAGAGAAAAGTAATCATAAACTATTGTGATTACCCATGAATTTGCCCTTCCCAAGACTTAGAAGGAAACTCCATATTATTGAACAGACCTTGCACTTCAGGAGAAGGTGCAGAGCGTGCTTGTTAAATTTGCCCAGCAAGCCTCTTACATGACAATTTGCTTTTGTGGTAGTAGAGGGCTCAGTTCGGGCTTCCAATGGAATAAAGTAGACAATAGTTCTATTCAGCTATGATTCCTATGTACTAGGATAACAAACAGAATTTTCTGAAAATAATAATGATCCAATAGCAGCAGGCTTAACTTGATTGCAATCAATATCTTTATAATTAGACAGAAAACCCACTGTGGAGATTTGAATAAACATGGCCCACATGCACCTGTATGGAGCAGCAATATTAAGAGGTGTGATATTGTTGGAGTGGGTGTGGTCTTTTTGAAGGAAGTGGGTCATTGAAGGTGGACTTTGAAGGTGGTCAAACCAGGAACAGTGTCTCTCTCTTCCTTTCGCCTGCCAATCCAGACAGATAACTCTAAGCTGTGTCGCCAGCACTATATCTGTCCACCTACTGCTATTACTTTCCCTATGATGATAAAGGATCAAACCTCTGAACTTCAGGCCGTACACAGCATTTCACAGCAGCATAAAACCTGAGAGAGAAGTTGCTACCAGCGACTGGGGCATTTCTGTTACACCTGAACAATTCCATTTGTTTGCTTGTTTTATTGAAGAATATGGATCATTTTGGGACTTTGGAGTAGAAAAGCAATTGAACTTTTTAAGTGGAGCTTAATGGGCCATAATAGGAGCATGGAGAATGGTGGTTCTGCAGGTGATTTAAACTGTAGGGGACTGACTCAAGAAACTTCAGAGAAGAATATGTGGCCTAGAGATCTTTCTTACAATATTAGGGCAAAGAATGAGAATGTTTTTTGACCTTGTCCAAAAAGTCTGCCTGAGACTAAATTGAAGAGTTTTGCATTAGTTGTGTTTGCAGAGGAGATCTCAAAACCTCCCAAGTATTGACTCTGTTTTGTGATGAGTGGCAAGGTCCTATGCAGATCTATAATGAAAAAGAGCAAGTTGAGCAAGGAAGAAATTAAAATGTACAGTTTGAGGATGAAATGAGCCCCAGAAATTGTAAGCAGTTTTAAAAAAAGAAAAGAAAAGAAAAAAGCTTTATGCTTAGTAGAGTGAAGGTGATGGTGAGCTCAGAGCAAAATTCCTTCTAAGCTAAGCTTCCAACTTATAAAAAAAAAAAGAATTAAAGAAAAGGATAGGGGAGGTCATAGTGGCATACATCTTTCATCCTAGCATTCTGGAGGCATAGGAAAAAGCATCTCTGAACTGGAGGCCAGCCTGCTGTGCAGATTGAGTTCCAAGACATCCATGAGACCAGGAAAACAGAACCATGAAAAACAGAGAGCTAGTTAAAAATATATGTGAAAAAATGAGCCACCTTAAAACCAAGCATGCAGCAGAGGTTGGCATCTTTGGCCACATGGTAGCTCTGGCTTTAGAGTCAAGGAGATAAGAAAGGGATTATGGTGTCTGTCTCTATTACTAAGAAAATCCCCCAAGGTCAGTCATATATGAGGGGTGCCCCTTCATGGAGGCCAAGAGATGCAGTTCTGTAATCCTGCATTTCCTTAGAACCTTAAACTGTTGGAGTTGCCAATCCATAGGATATATGCCCAGGAGAGCTTCTAACAGGGAGTGGAACCAGCCCAAGAGAGAGTGTGTTGCAGTCACTATAAATAAAAGAAATTGGAGATATAAAGAGTGCTTTGACTTCAGACATGGAGATGCAGAATTTGGAGGTTTCCCCGCTGGTTTCTGGTGTTACTTTGGTCCAATATTTCCTCATTATGTTTCCTTTCCTCCATGTTAGAATGGGAATGAATATCTAGTTCCATTATATGTTGGAAATATATCATCTGCTTTTTCATTTTGATTTTATAGATGATATTTTTTCTTTTTATTAATTTATTCTTGTTACATCTCAATGTTTATCCCATCCCTTGTATCCTCCCATTCCCTCCCTCCCCCCCCGCCCCATTTTCCCATTATTCCCCTCCTCTATGACTTTTCCTGAGGGGGATTACCTCCCCCTGTATATTCTCATAGGGTATCAAGTTTCTTCTTGGCAACCTGCTGTCCTTCCTCTGAGTGCCACCAGCTCTCCCACTCCAGGGGACATGGTCAAATGTGAGCACCAGAGTCCGCGAGAAAGTCATATCACACTCTCCACTCAACTGTGGAGAATATTCTGACCATTGGCTAGATCTGGGAAGGGGTTTAAAGTTTACCGCCTGTATTGTCCTTGGCTGGTGCCTTAGTTTGAACGGGACCTCTGGGCCCAAATCTGCCTATCATATTGTTCTACTTGTAGGTTTCTAGGACCCTCTGGATCCTTTTATTTTGCTATTCTCCCATGCGTCTCTCATTTAGAGTCCCAATAGGATGCCCTCCCCTCTGTCCCAGTTTCCTGGTAAGTGAAGGCTTTTGTGGGACATGCCCCTTGGGCTAGTATGCAGATATAAGTGAGTATATACCATTTGAGTCTTTCTGCTTCTGGGTTAACTCACTCATTATGATCATTTCTAGCTCAATCCATTTATCCACAAATTTCAGGAATTCCTTGTTTTTAATAGCTGAGTAGTATTCCATAGTGTATGTGTACCAAAGTTTCTTTATCCACTCTTCTACTGAGGGACACTTAGGCTGTTTACATGTTATGGCTGTTATGAATAAGGCTGCTATGAACATGGTTGAGCAAAGTTTCTTGTTGTGTGCTGGAGCATCTTCTGGGTATATTCCAAGGAGTGGAATAGCTGGGTCTTGAGGAAGCCCTATTCCCATTTTTCTGAGATAGCACCATATAGATTTCCAAAGTGGCTGTACTAGTTTGCATTCCTACCAGCAATGAAGGAGTGTTCCTCTCTCCCCACATCCTCACCAGCATGTGGTGTCGCTTGAATTTTTGATCTTAGCCATTGTGATGGGTGTAAGATGGAATCTCAGAGTTGTTTTGATTTGTATTTCCCTGATGACTAAGGAGGTTGAGCATTTCTTTAAGTGTTTCTCAGCCATTTGATACTCCTCTGTTGAGAATTCTCTGTTTAGTTCCAAGCCCCATTTCTCAATTGGGTTATTCGGTTTGGTGGTGTTTAATTTCTTGAGTTCTTTATATATTTTGGATATTAGACTTTTGTCAGATGTAGGGTTGGTGAAGATTTTTTCCCAGTCTGTAGGCTGTCGCCTTGTTCTCTTGACAGTGTCTCTTGCCTTACAGAAGCTTCTCAGCCTCATGAGGTCCCATTTATTAATGGTTGACATTAAGGCCTGGGCTGTTGGTGTTCTGTTCAGGAAGTTGTCTCCTGTGCCAATATGTTCCAGGCTCTTCCCCACTTTTTCCTCTAAGTGACTTAGTGTCTCTGGTTTTATGTTGAGGTCTTTAATCCACTTGGATTTTTAAGAGATTGAATAAGTCTCAGAAGAGCCTTGGAATTTGGACTTTTAAAGAATAGTACTGTGGTAAACTTAGGAGACTTTGAATTTAGACTACAGGCATTCTGTGTTATTATATGAATACAAACCTATGTGAGCCAGGAAGTGAAATATGGTAGCTTGAATAGAAATGGATCATATAGGTCAATAGGGAGTGATTTTATAAGGAGGAATGGAGGTCTTGTTGGAGTAGTTGTGGCGTGTTGGAGGAAGATGGTCCCTGGGAATAGGCTTTGAATTTCAGATACTCAAGCCACTCTCTGTTCCAGCTGCCCATTGATCCAGAAGTAGAACTCTCAGATACCTTTCCCATAATATTCCTGCCTGTATGCCACCATGCTTCTCACCATAACAATAATAAAGTAATCTTCTGACTGTAAACCCACCCCAGTTAAATATTTTATAATAGGGGTTTCTATGGTCAGGGTGTCTCTTCAAAACAATAGAAAACCAACTAAGAATACCCACTAGAAAAGAGAAAAAAATCTAGTTGGCACTAGAAACCTAGCCAACTATTTAGAAAAAGCAAAGAAATGGATCTTGGGGGAGAACCTAAAATGCCAATTTACTAAACAGGCTTAATACACCTTTAACACACAGCCTTTGTCCCCCTGCCTCAGAAATCATTAAAAATGAAAAGGAGTAGAAAGATTGTAACAGCCAAAGAAACAAGGAGTTTGTTGTGAAGTTTTAACTCCTAGAAATGTCAGAGAAGCTACAGCCATGAAGTATTACACCAACAAGACAACATAGATAGGAAGAGACAAGAATGACAAGAACGGAAACAGTAACATGGAGGGAAAAAGCTAATGATGTTTCAACCATTGCAAAAAAGATCCATAGGCAACTGAAAAATGGTAAAAACACAACTAGTCATTTTTAGGGAAGAGAACACCAATTGGTTATCCAATACCAAATGGCAATCCCTGATACCTGAAGATTTACATTCAATATTATATGAACTGAATAGGTTGTACTTTCTTAGACACACACAGACACACACACACACACACACACACACACACACACACACTCACACACACACACACAACTCATATAAAACAAAAAAAAAATAATAAAGTAAAATAGCCAATATGAGCAGGATGGATCAGTTCATTGGTGCGGGTGAAAGGAAGAAGAAAAAATGTGGAAATTATATAATGCATTATTACTAACTAGCTAATGAAATGAACAAAATAAGACAAGTGTTAGCTGTGCACCCCTTTAGTCTCAGCACTCAGGAGGCAGAAGCAAGTGGATCTCTGTGAATTAGAGGTCAGCCTGGATTACAGAACTAGTGCGTGGATAGCCACAAGTACACAAAATATCCTGGCTTTGAAACCAACAAAAAACAAACAAACAAACAAAAGAAACAAGCTTTTAAAAGTATTCAACTAACTAAGGATAACAGTAAATATTTCTGACTGTATAAAAATCATATCATCCTTTTAAGTACTCAGATAATTGTACTTTCATTATTTAAAATGAAGATAACACAGAAAGATATCTGCTATCATCTCTCATTATTAGCAATGCTTTTTGCTTTCTATGATGAGCTTTATAAGCTGTTCAAAAGAGAAAGAAATGTTAAGATAGAAACAAATGTAAAATAATTATCTTCATGTATAGTCAATATGAGAAACAATTTGATTTCACTCCAATGTAAAATGATGAAAATCATAAGGTCAGTAAAGTCTTAGGTATGAAAATTGATTTACCCAAATAAATTAGACTTGCTTGCAAGAGTTATAATCAACTAAAAAGTAAGCAATTTAAAAGATAATTAAATCTGTCAACAAAAACATAAATTATATTCACAGATATTTAATGTAAATTTAGCAGCAAGGTTATTAAACCCACTAAACCCAAAAGCTGAAGGTTAGAATAAATGGAGGCATTAAGCATACAATTCAGTGGTGAAAGCAATATTTCAAAGATGAGGATTAATTTAAAATAATCTATAAATTATTTAATATATATTCAGGCATAGTTAAATCATTTAAGAGTAGATAATGGGAGAGACACTGTACAGGAAATTTGCATACATTAACCAGGTGTGAAAGGACAAGTCTCAGAGGAATGAGTAGAACATCTCGGTGTGTGTCCATGTTTCTGCATTTATTCTAGCATGAATAAGGTTAAAGAAATCAATGTATAAAACAAAATTTTCTCATTCCATGGAAAGAATAATTTTAAAATCTGACTTGTAGTTTCAACTGCTCTAAATGGAGCGAAACATTTCAGATCAGAGTGCATAGTATAAGAATTCAAAGAAGACCATTAGAGAAAAAGGTATTTAAAAAAAAAGAACTGGCCCTGGAATATATAAGCCCCATATACAGCCTTTAATACATGTTAATATATAGATATATAATATATGTAAAAGTCTATCATAACCTGTAGAATTGCAAATAATTAAAACTAAAGCAGTAAATAAAATATTAACATGGATACATAGCTGTTATTAACAGTAGGAAAACCAATTGAATTCCACTTGAGAGTTGTAAGTGAAACAACAGCAAATTAAAACAAAGTGGAGTGTTTAATTAAATAAAGAGTATTTTAGAGATAAGATGTTACTAATGTAAAAACAGAAATATGGATCACTAATAGATACTTGGCTAGTAATGATAGTGGTTAACCTGTCATCCTCAATCATGAACACCTGGCAATTCATCTCTTTCCAGACTATAATGCAGAATACAACATTGCAAAGAGCATATATAAAACAATATTACCAGAACTATGTTTTAGAATTATCATCTTAATTTGTATATAACTATCTATATCTAGAAAAAACAAATATTAATTTAATCAGCTAAATATTGTGTACCTGCCATATCAATAGCTCAATGTCATAAGCTTATTATATATAAACAAATTAAAAAAAATTTTGCTGCTCATTTGTGTACACATTAAAGAAATATGTTCCTCAACTCAAGATTTTGAAATATATATTTCTGTAATTACTTTAATTATTGAAGATAGGTTTCACATGACCATAAATGGTTCAAAAAGAAGAGGAAGCAAGCAGGCTGTTGTCAGAAAAATAAAATGACAATGGGAAAGAGTTAGAATATTCCATGCAGCACGAATTATGCAAACCAAATATATTAATATTGAAGGTGAATAAAAAAATGAGCAAAACGAATAAATAATTGGTGACCTGTTTTCCTACAGATGGAACTCAAAGCTCCCCCAAAACCCAATTGATCAAGAAAGCAAATGCTACAGGGAGTTCTACAAACTAACACAGCCTGAAAATATTTTCATCTTAGTCAAGTGAAGTCTATGTTGTACCTCTCGCCTACAGATCTGCAGTGTAATAATTTGTGTTGCTTTGCATCAGCAACCCTGTGGCACACTGTTGTGGTTTCAATAGAATCCTTAACACACTGCAAAAGCTAAGTGAAGCACGAAGTAAGAATAGAATTTCAATGTTGGAGGGAAAATTCAGGTTTCAGCTGGCTACCAAGGGCATTTCTGATTGAAAATATTCATCATTTTTCAAATATTTTAAAATAAAGACAGTAAACTTCATTCTAATTCCTAGGGGAAATCAATTAGGAAGATGGGCAAATTAAAGGTCCCAGGTAGAACAGTACTTAGCACATCCAATGATTTAAAAGTAGATTAATGTGTACAACCAATACTGACAAAAGCCACAGAGGGAAATTGAGAAAATATTTGTCTTCCCCTGCTTTACTGAAATTCTGGGCACTTATTTGTTCTCAATAACTTATGAAATTAATTCATATACAAACATTTATGTGTTAAGCATAAATCTGAATAAAATATGTCCCTGCTTTAACTTCTCTGTGGTCAGATACCACACAAGTAGGGTCAGATTTAAGTCAATAGAACTAGTGCCCCATATTTGACTATGTCCCCTGGATGGGGAGACCTGGTGGCACTCAGAGGTAGGATGTCAGGCAACCAAGAAGGGACTTGATACCCTATGAGCATATACAGGGGAAGGAGGTCCCCCTCAGTCACAGTCATAGGGGAGGGGAATAAGGAGAAAATGGGAGGGAGGGAGGAATGGAAGGATACAAGGGATGGCGTAACAATTGAGATGTAATATAAATAAATTAATAAAATATATTTTAAAAGAATTTTTGAATTAAAAAAGGTTTAGCTGTTAAAAAAGAACTAGAATATATATATATATATATATATATATATATATATATATATATATATATATGTTATCTATCTAACCATCTAGAGTAATGAAGCCTAAATAAACACTTTCTTGGTATATGTAAATCAATGCTTCCACTTTTCAAGTTGTTCTTATTCTGTCCTTAGGGGCAAGTACATTTGAGGGCGTGAATCAAATTTCTGCTTTTGTGGTTGCAAGTAAGAAAGTTCTGGGTTTTATGTATCTGAGTATCATTAATATCTCAGTATTGCATCTTGTCACAGGAATCTTTATGTCTTGTAAAATAGACTTGAGAAATTGTGTTATTGAAAAAAGAACTGGAGTGGGAAAATTTTTTCATCAATATTACATTTTATCACTGTTTATTAAACCTGGCAGTCTGTAGTGTGTCTAGTTTAATAGTTACAATATAATGAAGGGACCATTGCTTGCTGAGATAAAGCCAAGACCATTGAATGACTAGTGTACATTTATAATCCATCCATACTGCTTGATGGATAGAAGAGCAAAAGTAGAAAAGTTTCTGTAAAATTGTTACATCTGAAGTTGAAGCAAAAACAACAAAAAATTCTCGGTGACAGTAATATTAAGCTTATGCCACGATATCAATGCATATATGGTCCCAGGAGAACACATTTGAGCAAAACACAGTGAAAACTTCAAAACATTAATGTGTTTTGCTATGGATCAAGGAGTTTCCTCCAGAGTGCGAAAATTTGGCTTACTTTCATTACATTAAAAAAAAAAAAAAAAAAAAAAAACATGCTTCAGAAAATTGCTGAGCTCTACACTTCTCCATGGAAATTAGCCAATTTAAACAAACAAAACCAGTGAAATGTGATTCACTCACTTACAATTAAGACTGGCTCAGTATGTTCAAAATCTTCATGGCATTTTTCCTTTGGACTACCATTGTCCCAAGAGAATTCAGTAGCAGGATAAAGGTCAGGCCTAATCAATTATTAAGTATCCTACTGGTATCTTGTTGGCCCTTCTGAGTAGAATTGCAGCAATGAAGAATGTTTGAATGTTTGAAATTGTGCATATGTTTGCAGCTTAGCAGTTATAAAATACTTGTGTTAAAAAAAATGCACCCTCTAATTTATTCATTGCAAATTTTAGTTCAGTATAGAATGTGTAAATAACCAAACTCAGATTTTTATTATGCATGTTTCATGCATGTATACTTTTCTTTGGTGTGGAGATGATAAATGTTTATTTGAATTCTCTTGCATCAAAACCAAATTATGTCTGACTGATTTCATTGGTTAATGCACAACTTAATATAAATTCTTTTTTTAATTTTTTAATTTTTTGTGAATCTATTCAGATTACATCTAAATTATTATCCCCTCACTTGTATCCTACCATTCCACCCTCCTTCCCTCATGATAATTATTTGCAACATTTAAATGAGTTTAAAATACTGAACTATCATTTTGTCTTATAAAAATAATAGACATTTTTAACATAAAAATCTGTCCCACAAGACATAGATAATCTATGTCCGGTATCTTTTTAAAGATTTTATATTTCTATTTCTGAAAATCAGTTTTATATTTAGAAATATATAAAATATTAGATTATGAATTAACCACTTAATTTGTGGATACATAAATTATTGGATAATCCTTAATTGATGATAGATGCACCCACCTTTTAAAATAGTCAGTACTTCCTTGTAATCAAAAGTTTGAAGTCTTTTCCTCCAACTTTTTGTTACTTTTTTCTTTCTTTCTTTAATCACTGTAAATCTTGATCCCATCCTTTTCTCTCTTCTCCTCCCAGTCCCACTATAATGTTCCCTGACCATACTCCCTTTCCTTCTTCTCAAAGAAGGTAACACCCACCACAACGGGTACCAACCCATACTGTCATCTCAAGTCTTAGTAGGACTACAGGTATCCTCTATCACTGAGGCCTGATAAGGCAGCACAACTAAGGAAATAGATCCAAAGATAGGCCACAGAGTCGGAGACAGCCTCTACTCCCATTGTTAGAGGCCCTACATGTTGAACACTTTGCATATCTACAACACGTGTGTAAGGGTTCGGTCCAATCCCTGCATGCCGTTGGGTTGTTAGTTCAGTCTCTGTGATTCCCCTATAGACCAAGGTTACTTTGCTCTATAGGTCTCATCATAAGGATAGAGGCAGCTGGATGGGTCAAAGACACCGTTTTTTTTTTAACTACATGACTCATTATTGTTACTGACAGCTACACTACTGAGCAATATCATACCAGAAAATCTTACTCTTAAGAGTGAAATACTGTATGTTTGGGTCTTAGCTTTATGGCAAAAGCACATAGTCAGATTCTGCAGTGCTTTTTATGAGGCCCTGGATCCTTTGGGATCGAAAATAATGAGGTTATGTGGGTTTTGCCCATGATCGATTTGTTGAGGCTATGACTACTCTATCATTATCTCTTTCTTTTATAGACATGACAAGTGAAATAAAATGGTGTCATAGACATAGTTAATGTGAAAGTATACGTTGTTAAGTACATTTTCAGTAATTATATATTTTCCCAGAAAATGTGGTATAATAGACAATGACTTCAAAACTATTTCATAATAGTTTAGAATATTTTCAATGTTTTATATATGTATGTTTAACTTTTGGTATAGTATGGGAAAAATCCACTAGACCTATAATAAAAAAATCTTATGTATATGCTTGTGTTTCATTTTTATATTAACTTTAGCCATGATTTTATAAATTAATATCAATAGTAATGATGGTTGTATGTCTACCAGATATCACATGATTTACAGACATGCACCTAGCAGAAGAATATTTGAGGCATGTGGAGAGACATGCAACTAAAAGATGGATAATTTCTGAGGCATGGTTTTTGAGCAGCAAAATCTCTAAAGTTCCACTTTCAAATACAATGCATGTGTAAATGTTAAAGTTGATTTTGCTTAAGAGTAAATGGAATGTACTAAAACACTGGTTCTTCACTCGTATTACAGGATGCTAATTTGTAATTCTATTAGTAATGGCTATATTAGTAACCTGACAATTTGTTTTTCTCTATAACCAATTTGAAATAGTTCTGTTGTTTATAATCTAAAACATAGTATATGCTCAAGTTTTTCCATATGAAACAACTAAGAATGAGTACTTCTGAAAATAGAGTTGATTTTCTCTCTAATTCTTTTTTTTTTTTTTCTTTTTTTTTTATTTATTTATTTATTTATTTATTTATTTATTTATTTTTATTAATTTATTCTTGTTACATCTCAATGTTTATCCCATCCCTTGTATCCTCCCATTCCTCCCCCCCCCCCATTTTCCCATTATTCCCCTCCCCTATGACTGTTCCTGAGGGGGATTACGTCCCCCTATATATTCTCATAGGGTATCAAGTCTCTTCTTGGCTACTTGCTGTCCTTCCTCTGAGTGCCACCAGGAGTCCTTTCTTATAACAAAAGCTTTTCTTCTCCCAGCATTCCTTATATAAACATGCTTTTTTCCATGTTGTAGTAATTCACCATTTCAAGCCAAATGAATCATCACAGCAGGGAATAAATGAAAGTAAGAGAAAACTGAGAAGATATATTTCATAGATTGTTTAGCATAGGGTAGCTTCCTGAAAGATATGAAAGTTCTATTCACCTATAAGCTTTTGGTCAGCATTTACAATGATTTAGTTCTAGAGCACTGAACTACAGAAGAAAAGTACTAATAAGTCTCATAAATCTTAATTCAAAATGACAAATACTGGGCCATGGGGTAGTACACATTTCAGATTATGAAAATAAGCTTGAAGTAATGGTTTCAATAAGAATGAAACTTAATTGTGAGCCATAAATGTAGCAGAGTTGTGTGATTTGTTTTATATGCACAGTGATAGTTACTTAGATTAGATAGGTCATAACACAGAAAGAATATGGGCAAATATTTAAAGGAAATGGTGGCTACCTTTAGGGTTTCAGAAACTATCAATGCAACAAATCCACATATGATAATTTATGTAAGATCAACTACGCAAAAATGTAACTATGTATATACATTTCTTCGGTTAAGCAATTAAGTCTTTAAAATATTTTCCCTCATTAGAATCATACAGAAAGTAAAACTACTTGTTTAATTAAAAATGTTTATCTAGGTAATTGAAGTGTTCAAAATGATTTGGTTTCTGAGTTTACAAATTTTTCCCTCACTGAGTCACGATAAGTAAAAAGGCATCTTGTTCTGCTTGATCCTTTCTTGTACTCTTTTTCAGGAAAGTTGTCAACTAAAGGACCCCATAACTACAATCTAGGTTTGAGATTAGAACATTTTGTCTTGCTTCCTGACCCTAATTTATAAAAGGGAACAAAAATATTTTCTGTTTTATTGATAATTGCATATATGTGGTTTATGGAAATCAATACTAAAATATTCACCTCTAATTTTTCCACCTCCATGCCCCTCCTGTATTCCCCCAAATAGGACCTCCCATTTTTCTGCCTTCTTTTTTATTTAAACCATTGACTCCAATTAATGATGTTCATCTTCCATCTGTAGATCAATGTCGGGACATTCACAAGATCATATCTTGTTGCAAATCTACTCGTTAGTACATTCTCCAAAAAGAGTGATTCTCCCTCCTATCATTTTTTAATGACAGTTATAAATTGTCAGTAGTTCCTTAGTAGTATATAGGGTCTGCCAATAACCTCTCCCATCTATGAAAGAAATGTAGCTGTCTTGCTAACCACACTTTTTATTTATGCATCACTTATGTACACCTATTATTTATGATACTGATGAATTATGATATTGACAATTATGAACTCTATAAAATTAGGTGGTTTTGGGCCTATTTACTAAACTTCTGCCATTTATACTTCATGGTTTATGGAAATAAAATGCTGGAGATGAAATAGCGTGTGACACAAATACTAATGACAGTAGTGACAGAGTCAGGGAAGTTCCTAGTTTGCAATCTGTAGGTCTTGAGTTTTTTCCCCAGCAATCATTTGAAAGCTTTGTAACTGATGCATGTCTCAGACCTCGATGTTGATGATGGTGAGGAGCATTTGTAGAGATGGGTGAACTGCTTTTTCTTCCTAGCCAGCCAGTCTAGCCAATTGGAGTCTTCTGCTATCAAAAAATAAGGTAGAGCGCTATGGGAAAGAGATCCAATCTCAATATATAACTTTTCTATGCAATTACATATAGAAACACATAGATGCAAACATATATTCATAAGTGTGCATGCACTAATATACAGTTTTATACAAGTACACATTACATAATAATGTTAGAGACAATCTATATTCAATTACATCTCAAGTTCTCTTTGCTTTTGATGTTAGAAAATTTTATCTGTTTCCATTTGTATAAATGTATATATTTTAAACCATTTAGTTATTTTTTATTTTTGTTTTTGTTTTTTCCTGGCTATGTTTTATTCACAACTGAATGTGTATTATTTGAGTCACAATCAACATATAATTAATGATAGAAAGGAGGGAAATGTAAACAAACCACAAATCTGGAAATCTTCAAAACTCTTTCAGACATTTAGATATCAATTTTCTGTAAACATATGAGACAGCTTTTTAATCATGGATGAGGTTCCTGAGTCATAGATAATTATTCCAGTTCTGAAAACATTCAAAGAATAGGTTTAAGACTTCGCCATGACCCTGATTTGATAGGCACAAGTCATTACTCTATTATCTTTTAATGCAGAGATCTTTATAAATCACATCTATGAAGTAATCATATAGGTATATCATAGCTGTTCATAACCAGACCATCTTTTCATTCTAATCAGTGACGAAAATGAATCATCACTCACATCTGATTTCAAGTGTTTTCAATCACTCTCTCCACATAGGCTTTCCTTCTTAAGCATGATCGTGATCAGATTTTTATCATTTTAATTGTGCATCTATCTTTCAGAATTGTCTTAGATAGATTTCTGTACAACTGAGGAAATATGTGGGTTGCAACTCATATGTGTCTGTGTGTATGTGTATACATACACATGTATGTGCGCATGCAAACAGACATATCTAATGGGAACAGCGACAAAGATCCAGCAATGACAAGCCTAGTGATGCAACCCTATGGTCTCACACTTTTTGGCCTTGGTCTGCTCAGGCTGCATGCTTGGGGGGCTTTTACTCTTTGTACATCTTTGGGATGTTGAAGTTATGGAAAAGTCTTTTGAATCACTTATGCATCTTACAGGAGTACAGCTTCTAATCTTCCCCAGGAAAGTCCTAAGCATAATACTCCTCCCCACTTTTAGGAGTATATCCTAAAGAAGGTCTTCCTTATGCCCTTGAGGTGGTGACTCAAATAAAGATGCCAGAGATCTCCTTATGAGGTTATTACTCCAAAATATTTTTGGAACATCTGCCCCCGCACTTAGGAATAAGATAATCAGAAAACAGTGAACTTTAAAAAATAAACACATATTCAGTGGGCTAGAGAGGTTGACAGCAGATCAGATTAAAAGCCTCTTCCTTATACTTATGGATAAATGAAAAAAGAATAAAATATTAAATATTAAGACCCCTCTTCTCTAGAAAAGTTAGCTCATGTAGGGCCACTGTGGTGTTGTATAACTGAGGAACAAAAGAATACCAAGGGCAGATATATAAATAAATTCTAGAAATATATAAATGTTGAATTGTTGGAGAAATTGGATATTAACTGCAGCAGCTTTGGCCTGAAGACTTTTACTGGGCCTAATGACAACTAGTACTAAACTATTAAAAGTTGACTATACACTGCTTGGGACATGGCATTCTGACCAGGCTGGCTTGGAGATTTTCTTTCTGCCTAGTTCCTTGAAATAGCAAGAATTACCAGCCTGAGAACAGGCTGTCATGCTTTGGTGAAATATGCTTTTGAAACTGAAAGACTGTTAAAAGTTGGATTGATGAAGGAAAGCGGTTGTAAAAGATACTTCTGTTTTGTTACGCTTTATCAATGATGACTAAACTTATGACCAAGAGGAAGTTGAAACATGTGTCCAGGGACAAAAAAAAGATCTGTTCTATGCTTTATCTCTGCCTCCACCTCCGGAGTGCTGGGATTAAAGATGTGCACCACCATGCCCAGCCATGTTCTATGTTTTGGAACAGCATGCATCTATCCCTGCTTACCGAATTCTGGATGCCGGCCAGTCTGTCAGGATGTAAAACTCTCTGAATCCCTCATGCTTCATGCCTGATTTGTTCCTCCCTCACCAACTCTTCATCATCTCTTAGTGTGCTGGCCATAGCTGGGCTGAGCTCTTACATAAATGAGTGATAAGTGATAAGGAGAGCCAGAGCCAGAGTGTCTTCTGAATGTGACAAAACTGCTGTAATTATGATCTCACATCATTGTTAGTTGCCTGCTTTTATCAAGCTGGCAATCATTTTTCTTGGAAGAGGGAGCCTCTCAGGAGAATCCACTCCTAAGAGAGATACTATGATAGTTAATGGCTTGTAGGGCAGGGATAGGCAGTTTTCATCAATGGAGTCACCTTTGACTAATGATGCTTCAGGATGGCTGTACACCCATGTCTATACAGGAATACAAACAGAACTTAGTTGGATATTTAAAATGTATACATAAAAGAGTGAAAAAGGAAGTATGGTTGAATCTGGAGAAGTTACAGCGAGGAATGTGGGTAAATTTGATCTAGGTAAATTTTATAAACTTGGCAAATAATTACTAAATATAATATCTAATGAATTATACAATATGGAAATCAAAAAGGCAAAATACCTGCCTGGAATTATTTCTTTGATAAGCCTGAAATATTTGAAACTTGAAAATTAACCACAGAGTTTTAAAACAATGGAGGAAAATATACCTGACTTGCAGTAAGAACCATGAGCTCTGTAATACTTCAAAATCTGATCCTATTGTATATGACTTTGGTAGCTGTCTTTAAAACTAACCCAAACAGCTAATGTTTTATATATTATAATTTTTACCTGAAAATGTATTCTTCTCTCATACATTATACCATGACCAGTTTCCTCTGCCTCCACTCCTCCCAGATCTCTCCACACCTTCCCTTTACCCTAGATCCTCTGCTCCCTGCATTTCCTTTCAAAAGAAAAAAAGTAGGCCTCCAAGAGAGAAAAACCAAACAAAACAAAACAAGACACAATAAGGAGAGGCAAAACCCTCTTATTGAGACAACCCTATAAGAGGAAGAGCCCCATGACCAGTCAAAATAGTCAGAGAAACACCTGACCCCGCTGTTAAAGTTCTCCACACTATACCACCCTTTCAGCTGTAACACATGCACAGAACCACATGCAGACATTTACAGCCCTATTCTAGTTGCTTCACTCTCTGTAAGACCATATACGCCTGTTTAGTTGATTCACTCATCTATGCTTCTACTGTATCCCATATCCTTTGACTTTTACAATCTTTTGTGCCTCTTTGGCAGAGTTCTTGGATCTCTCAATGGAAATATTTGATAAAAACCTTCAATTTAGACTCTGACATTCTCTCTCCCTCTCTCTCTCTCTCTCTCTCTCTCTCTCTCTCTCTCTGTATCTCTCTCTCTCTTCCTCCCTCTCTTTTTCTTTACCCCCCTTCCTTTCTCCTTTCCACTTTCCATTTATCTGTCTCCTTCTTCTACTCCTCCTCCCCATCCTCCTCCTCCTCCTTCTTCTTCTTTTTTTTTTTATGACAATCATTGGCCAGTCATATTTCATCCTTACCCTAGTCTCTGAGATATTTAGTCCCTATTTCTTGGTCATTCAAGCACTGTCTGGTATGTGCTTACTCTTGTGGAGTGGGCCTAAAGTTAAATTGGACATTGACAGATCTTTCCCACAAATTCTGCCCCACTATTAATTCAGCACATCTTTCAGGCTTGTGAAAGGAAACAATGTTTGAAGGACACATAAAGGTCAAAGAATACACACCAATGACATTGAATACCCATGTCTGCCCCAAAGAATAAGGAAACAGCTAGTTCTTCACAAGGCATATGAGATGTAACATGAATAAATTAATAAAAAAATTAAAATAAGATTTAAAAATTATATATAAATATGCCCATAAAAATAGGATAACACACACATACACACACACACGCACGCACATGTGGCCATTCAAGCATTATCTGTTATATGCTTCCTCTCCTAGAGTACATATATATATATATATATATATATATATATATATATATATATATATATATATATATTCTAACTCATACATATGTATATATTATATTTCATATATATGTATATATACACTGCATATATGAGATAGAATGAGAAAAAAAAAGCAAGAGAGTTTTTCAACCTGATAACACGTAGCAAGCAGGCAAAGAGTGGGGAACATCAGTCAAGCATTGGCTTTTAAAACCTCAAAACTCATTCCAGTGACATATTCTTCCCAAAAGGCACAGGTTCTAACCCTTCAATACAGTTCATCATCCGGGGACTAGTTATGCAAATATAGAAGCCTATGGGTGTCATTAGCATCCCAACCACCACAGCTAGCTATCATAGGGCCAGCAGAAGTTATATACAACGCAGTGTGAGGAAAGTCATGGAAAGTTTAAAGCAGCTTTGAGCTACTATAGCTGTGTGCTCCAGTAGAGACCTGACTCTTCCTGCCCTGACATGCTGTTCAGTTAGTGGCATGCATATGTTGATGTACAACAGTCATATGATTGTATTTAATATCTACCTCACAGGAATAAATTCATGCTTGGTACTGTAAATCTTCCAGTGGTTGGAGAAGTCATAATCCCCAGAGAAGGATCTGCTACTGTTATTTTGCTAAATGGGAATAAATTATAAAATTTCACAGTAAATACTTATATTAATACAGATAGATAGAGTGAATCTTCTTTCTGCAATAGACAAATTTCCTTATAACATCTATCTAGACCTAAAAACATCTTAACCTCTCAACAACTAAGCTTAATTGCAAAACTAAATTATCTGGTCTTCAACTAAATTAGAGACTAGAGAAGGAGTAAAATTGATTACCTGAATGAGTATACAGGGAGTGTGGGTCAGCAGCTTCCAAAATGAGAAGATGACAGAGACAGGATGCAGCCCGAACAGTCACCCAAAATTCTCTATAACATCAGAACATCATGTTCAGCCTTCTGGCTCAATATATCTGACAGATATATTTGTGAGGCAGGAACTATTGAGGACTTGCTTACCCTGTCTTGGCCAAGCAGAGAAAGAGCCTCAATTGTTCTGTGTATCCTGCACACCTTGTGTATGTGTAATTTTAGGACTGTATATTGCTTGTGAGAAATTATATGTTTTCAGAACAAAAGAACCAAACACTGGTGCTGGATCAGACCTGACAGGATCCATTCCTCTCACTATGCTGGAGACTAACATCCTTCATCCTTCATGTTCCAGCACCAAGTGCTTCTGGTGCTGTTCCTCATCAGAACAGTACAACGTCGAAGAAAGATTCCAATCTCAGTTGGTCCATCATTCCAGACTGTCTTACATGGACTCTAATTAAGCCTGAAATTTCTCAAAATTTAGAAACAGGACTAGAAATGTTATTCCTAGATTTTTAACCATTTTCCCCAATTTCATTTGGGCCCCTGCAAAGGTATTCTTCATCTCAAATCAGCCAGAAGAAATCTTAAGAGAATGATGCCCCATTTCCCTTAAGAGGGTTCAGGTAGTTTTTGGTTGCTTTCTTGAGTGATAGATATTTATTTTTATTGGGAGTTGGTTATAAGTTATTATTGGTCTTATTTGCAAAGAAAAAAAAGTTGGACTCAGGGATATCTCTCTTTTCCTTTATCTTTCATTGTTAGATTTAGAGATATGGCTTTAAAAGAAAGAAGGGGGAATATAAAAATTAAAGAGATGATAGAACAAAAAGTAGATTCCTAATTCTACTCAACTTAATGCAATAATTGTTATTCACAAGGTTATTTTTAATTAACTGGTATAGAATTTTGTATATAGATGCAAAATAAATTTAACTTTATTTAGGTTGGTAATTTAAAAAGACAAGCATTAAAGTGATTACAATATAGACATGCACATGAAAATAAGTCTTAAATGAAATTAAAAGAAAGTAGTGTTGTAATATTTTCATATCAAGAGCTGCATTAAGTTTGTGTTATTTACCAGACAGTTTTACAATTTTTTAAATAAATTGAGCAATAAAATGATGAGGCTAATCCAGGCTTCACTTTCAGCTAGCAGTCTGTTGAAGGAGTCAGTTGTGGAGGAAATCCCCACAGATACAGTGTTTCCTTGATAAGCAGCCATTGTGCTTCCTTGTGTAATGAGAATGGTAAAGCTTCTTGTTCCCCTTGGTATGTCTGATGAATGTTCTTGTTCCGCTAAACAGAAATTTTTGTGAAGTTATCGCAGGTATTATTAAATCTCTACTGTTTCTCAACCTGAAAATATTCACTATAAATCCTACTCTATATTTAAGGTTTGTGCTCATAGTGCTGCCCAAGTTCCACTAAAAACCATTATTCAGAAGTCGTGGAATTTCTGAGTTTCATATTGTATCTCTTATTTTGAAAAATGTTACATTGAAGAAAATAGAAACATTTAATTTGAATTCTAGTTCCAGCTCTGAGTTATAGGAAGCATTACTGGATGAGCTGGGGCCATTCATTTTCTGCTGAATTAAAAGAAGACTAAAGCAAAAGCAGCATCAAATCTTCTGAAGCCAGCATTCTCTATGCAGGTGCAGAGGGATGCACAGCTGTTACAAATTACTGGGAAGGACTACCGGGAATAACGCCTCTTTACACTACTGGTCAAGTACACTACCATAGTGTGACATTTGAAAGAAATACAATTAAAAGTACACCGAGGAGCATATTATATATACTACATACCTAATTTACTTCTGTCCACAGGTATACTTATATTCAAATGAGTACTCTTCTTGTCATATTTCACTGAACATTTACAGTAATCATTGTATTGTTTTTTTTTTATTTCTCTTTAACTTTGAGAATTTTATACATATACACCAAGAAAGTGCCATCACACATATGCCCATTTCTTGCTCCAACTCCTGCCACGTTCTTCATAACATGCTGAACTGACAAGTTCCTATAGCTCTTTGTTTGTTTTGATAGGGTACCATGTCAGTGGTTGCTACCAATATGTGTGATTGTAGGACCCCCACTGGAGCATAGGAAGAACAGCAATGGCTTTATCCTAGAAAATTAATAATTCTCTCCACCACAGCAATTATTAGTTCTTCAGTGAGGTGTGCAAACTGGAGATCCTGTCTACTGTAGTCATTCAGTACCAGCACCTGTGGCCACATGCACATGGCATGTGCAAGATCAATCCACATAATACCTCACAATACATAGTGTAAAAAATAAATAATAATAATAACAATGATGATGATGATGATGATGATGATGATAAATACAGATATTAAAGGAATGAAATAAGACTAAACAAGCTAAAAACTATAAAGAATCAAAGCAATGAAAAACCATTTTTCTAAAATGATTAATATGACGGACAAACCCAAACCAAATTTGCCACAAATTAACCAAAAGAAAGAAAAAAGGAAATGCAAATTAATAAAATTAGAGATGAAAAGGCACATATTTAATACTGAGTAAATTCAGAGACTCATAATGACATGTCTTAAACATTTACATTCGGATAAGTCAGATAATATAAAATTAATATATATTTTTGCCTGTGCATAACCTGCTATCCTGATTTTTTTCCATGACACAAGCCTGTTTTTACTGGTAAAAGGGACCTCAGTTGAGAAAATGTTTCCTTCAGATTGCCTGTAAGCAAGCCAATAGCGACCTTTTTTTTTTTTTTTTTTTTTTTTTTTTTATTAATTTATTCTTGTTACATCTCAATGTTTATCCCATCCCTTGTATCCTCCCATTCCTCCCCCCCCCCCTATTTTCCCATTATTCCCCTCCCCTATGACTGTTCCTGAGGGGGATTACGTCCCCCTATATATTCTCATAGGGTATCAAGTCTCTTCTTGGCTACTTGCTGTCCTTGCGACCTTTTTGATTAATGATTGAAGCAAGTGGTCCCAACCCATAGGGGGCAGTGACAAACTTTTTAAAGTGGTCCTGATGTACATGAAGCAACTTCAAGGAAGTCATTGTGGGCAGCTCAACAAGCACAGTTCCTCCAGACACTCTCCTTCGGATCTACCTCAACGTTCCTGCTTTGAGCTTTTGCTTTGAATATTGAATTGAATCTCCTACACTGCACAATTCAGAAACAATGGTGTACGCTGTAAGGACACCATATAGGAAGGTGGAAGCAAGAAGATCAGAGAGGTACAAGGCCATCCTCAGTTACAAACGAATCTTAGACTAGCTTGAGATTGTATCACAAATGTGGGAGCAGGGGCTTGCTTCATTCTCCATTTTTAAGCACTTTTTCAATGCAAAATCTCTAGTAGTAATTCTATTTTACTAAAGTTGTTTCGAAGAGATTCCATTATCGCATTTCCTTTGCACTCTAATATTTTTATATAGAGAGATAATCAAGAACCAAGGGTCAATCCTTCAGCAACGGGCCAGTGTGCTCCCTCTCTCTCTCTCTCTCTCTCTCTCTCTCTCTCTCTCTCTCTCTCTCTCTCTCTCTCTCTCTCTCTCCTCTCCCCCTTCTCCCTCTCCCCCTCTTGCCTTTTCCCCTTCTCTCTCTCCCCCTCTCTCTTTCCCTCTCCCCCTCTCTCCTGCTCTTTCTTCCTCCTTTATCTATCCTTACCTCCTCTATGTCTCTTCCTTCTCCCACTCCCATCCTCACCTTTCCTATCATTTTTCTTCTTTCTCTTCAACCATTATTCTGTGTTTTCTATATTCATCCTGTTTGTAAGCCATCCATTTTAAAAATAATTTTCACATTTTTTCCTGTGAAATTACTGCCTGTTGTCTGAAGGATTTTGATATTGACAAGATACCCAAAAGATTAAGCATTACAGCAACTGAAGTCCTATGCATCATTTTACTTTTCTTTAAATTATTCTCCCATTTTGTTATGTATTGATCACCTACTAATTTCACATTATGGATCCCTGTTCATCTCTGTTAATAGAAAATACAAGCCCAGATTGGTGGCACATGCCTGTAATCCCAGCACTTGGGAGCAGAGTCAGGCAGATCACAGTGAGTTCCAGGCCAGCCTGGTCTACAAAGTGAATCCAAAACAGCCAAGGCTACAAAAAGAAACCCTGTCTTGAAAAAAAGAAGAAAAGAAAACCACAAACTGCTGTTTATTAGGCCACTTATGACTTAAAAACAATATATCATTATTCATTCTTCCTTATAGCTTGTAAGAGAAAGCCCAGCGTAGTGAATCTCTTGAACAGTTTTGAACTACTACTAATATTGAGGGTGTTCTGAAGGTATAAGAAACTCAGAATGTAAAATGGCAGAAACTTTCGTAACTCAAAACTTATTGCCAAAACAATGCTTTTATAGAAAATAGACTTACCAAGTAGACTGGCAGATCATTTTCCCAATACTTTATTTTACATTAAAGCCTCAAAGGGCTAAGAAGGAGAACGGAGGAAAACCTGTACTGGGCGTAATTGTACTGTAAGTATAGGCAAGGGAGACTAGAGATTCACAGCAAAGATGGGGTTAACACACTGTAAAAGTTTACAATAAGTACAACAGCTACATGGGGCCTTTCAGCTACATCAACCTAGCAGAATTCTGGAATAGGACATGCCAAGGTAATTTTTTTACACTTTTGCAGGGTGAAAGGAATCATCCTGATCCCAATAGGAAATGTGTTTAGACATCAAAACTGGAGAAATATCACTAAGGTTACTTAGTGTATTCTTTTTAGAAATGTAAATTCATTTTGAATGAATTATTAATTTTAATGGTTACACAAACCTAAAGTTATTCATTTCCCAACATTATCAGATAGTGAGAGAGTTTTTTGGTATATATTCATTCAAGTTAGAATTATTTCTTCATTATGTATCAGTTAAAGTGATTTCTTGAAGCTTTTGAAATGTTCAATGAACTATAGTAAATCTGAAAACATCAACAGATTTCACAAATGTAGTAAGTAAAAGATTTTAAAATTCACTAAAGTTAGAACACAGAAAAACTGTATGTACTCAACTGACCTCTTTGATATATGTTGAAGAGTTTGCTACATAATGAACTAACAATATGCATTATGTGCAATTTCTTTTCCCTAATCTTTCCTGACCTAATGGCTTAGCAAGTGTAAGAAACTAATAACAGTTGATTAGACATTTGTTTGTTTACTTCAATGATGAAGTTTAACATCTCATTTTCTTTTCTGACCTTACTTCCTTACTATTAAAATCCCCCTGCCAGTGTAACTTATAGACTGAAGAATATTTTTTTTAAAAATGTTGCCATTATTTGCATGTATTTACTTCTGAATGTTTATGAAGTCTAGCTAATCCAGTACTATGTGTCCAATGGCAAAACATTGATTTGAAGCCTTTGTGCATCTCTGCCAAATGACCACACAGGGGAGCTCTAACCCTGCAGAAAAAAAAGCAATCCGTCTGTTAAACAGAAATGAATATGTGTTAATATGTAAACATATGCATTATTTTTATTTTCCATAATAAAACTGAAGCAACATTTTAGTCATTTTTAAATTATTCTAATTACATCTTTTTCCAGGAGTCTGTTTTCCCAATGATTATAGGAATCACATTAAAAATAACTTCTCAAAAGGCATTTTTTTCTCTCCAACTAACGAGTGTCACATTCTATATTAGCATGCAATTGCATTTCAAAGACAAGAGATTTCACTTCAAAGCAATTGTGTTTAATCAAAATGACTGCAAATTCAAGTGGCAGTGATCATACACTGCAGTGAAGATGAAAGGAATGACTCTTAAAAGCTGTAAAGATGAAAGTGTCTCAAAGTGTTGGGCAAATCCTTAACAATGCACGGCTAATTGCTTTGGTCAGAATTACATTTTTCACCTCTCTGCTTTCTATGAATTTTATCTTTCATTATTTCCTGCCTGGACATTATGTTTGACTGAAAATATGATTTATTTTTATTTGCTTCATAAAAATAAGTGGAAAAGTGGAATCATCATTTTATACTTAAATAATTTGTTATATATTAGAAATTGTCCCTTTCTTATTTTGAGACTATAATTACAAATTTATCCTTTTATTTTTGTCCCATAAGATCCTCTCCCAGTGATCTCTCTTTCAAATTACAATCATTAATGAATGATTTTATCATTTCATTTTCTAAATAGTTCTAAATATTTTCAAGGACAAGGGAGATATTTATTACTATTATTTATTTTGATGTTTCAAGATAAGGTTTTGCTGTGCAGCCTTGGCTGTCCCAGACTCACATTGTACACCAGGCTGGCCTCAGCCTGCTTCAGCCTGCAAGAATGCTGATATTAAAGATATGTGCCACCACTCCCCTCTATATTTTTTAATTTTTTATTGAAAATAGAGTCCTTTCTTACCAAATCTATCCTGATTGTGCCTTTGCTCACTTTATTGCCCCCCCCAGTTCTTTCCCATATCTCCTCCAATCTGAATCTACACCCTTTCTTCTCTCATTAGAATTTTTAAGTAATATTTATATTCCTTGTTATTAGCTACTAATTTCACCAATAGAACTTCACCTTTTATAATTTATATTGCTACATCTTCTAATCCTCCATACATGCTCATATTATGTAGATACATTCACAGAATACTAGTAAAACATAGCATTTCTTGTCAGAATTGTATCTAATCATGACAAGATTGTATGTGTTTAGTATAATTTACCTTGATACATACAAAATATATGAAGCACATACATAATAATACTAAACGAAAATATTGATTCCAAATAGAAAGGTAGCAAAATTTGAATATATACACAAATTTCACTTCTTTCATTTTAACTAATCACACTGAATCAGACACAGGGAACACCAGGCATGACCAATGTGACTATAATCTAAGCACTCTTGATTTGGGATAAGGAAGGTCAGAGTTCCTTGGGTGAATGATGAGTCAAGGGCATTCTGAGGAACACAAGATGCCCCTTCTCAAATGAACTCAATAAATATGAAGAATACACATGAGGATAAAACTCAGGTTATAGGATTATCAAAATTTTAAAAGAATACAATTCATAATAAGAAATACCCTTTTCATAAGGTCCCATTTGTTAATTGTCGATCTTATAGCCTGAGTTGCTGACGAAAGTTGTCTCCAGTGCCAATGAGCTCAAGGCTCTTCCCCACTTTTTCTTCTAATAGATTTAGTGTGTCTGGTTTCATATTGAGGTACTTAATCCATCTGCAGTTCAGCTTTTGCAGGATGATAGATACAGGTCTAACTGCATTTTTCTACAGATGGCCATCCAGTTAGACCAGCACCATTTGTTGAAGATGCTATATATTTCCCACTGTATGGATTTGACTTCTTTTTCAAAAATCAAGTTCTCATAAATATGTGGGTTTATTTCTGGGTGTTTGATTTGATTCATTGATCAACCAGCCTATACCTATGCCAGTACCATGCTGCTTTTATTAGTATTGATCTATATTACAGCTTGAGATCCAGGAGGGTGATTCATCCACAAGATCTTTTGTTGTACAGGATTGTTTTACTGACTGTTGTTGTTTTTTTTTTTTTTTCCATATGAAATTGAGAATTGATCTTTCTTTTTTAAATAAATATCTTTATTAAATTTTTACATATACATTTATATTATTACACATATATACAAGAAACAACTCATAGAATTCAAGGTTATTAAAGAATTGTTTGGGTATTTTGATGGGAATTACATTGAATCTGTAGATTATTTTTGGTAAGATAGCCATAAGTAAGGAAAAGGACACTGTCAACACAACGAAACAACAGCCTACAGACTTGGAAAAGATCTTTACCAACCTGATATCTGACAAAGGTTTAATATCCAAAATGTATAAATAACTAAGAAATTAAACACCACCAAACCAAATAATCCAATTGAAAATGGGGTACAGAAGTAAACAGAGAATTCTGAACAGAAGAATATGAAATAGAATGGTTGAGATACACTTAAAGAAATACTAAGCATTCCTAGTTATCAGGGAAACGCAAATCAAAACAACTCTGAAATTCCATTTTACACTTATCTGAGTAGCAAAGATCTAAGCCTAAATTGAAGGCACATGCTGGCTAGGATGTGGAGAAAAGAGAATACTCTTCCACTGCTGGTATGAGTACAAACTTGTGAAACCACTTGGGAAATCAATTTGGTGCTTTCTCAGGAAATTGGGAATAATTTTACCTCAGAATCCAGCCATATCATTCCTGGGCATATAACTGAAACATGCTTCACCATACAAGAAGGAAGTTTGCTCAATTAATTTCATAGCAGATTTATTCATAATAGCCAGAATCTGGAAACAACCTAGATGTCCCTCAACCGAAAAATGGATAAAGAAACTGTGGTGCATTTACAAAATGGAATATTACTCAGGTATTAAAATCAAGTAAATCTAAAAATTTGCAAGCCAGTGAAGGGAACTAGAAAAGATCATCCTGAGTGAGCCCACCAAGACCCATAAATACAAGTGTGGCATATTCACCCATAAGTGGATATTAACCACATAATACAGGAAAACCACACTATAATACAGGGATTGATGCAACAACCAGAGACCATTTATGAGGTAGACCAAGATCCTCTGCTCAGATGTATTAGAGAGGCAGCACAGTATCCTTGAGGGTTCTACAATATGAGGAGTAGGGACTACTTCTAACATTGACTCTGGCCCCCAAACTTTGATCACATCCCCCTAGCAGGGAAGCATTGCCTGGCCATAGAAGAAGAGCTTACAGGTAGTACAGATGAGACTTGATGGGCTGAGGTCAGATGTTAGGGGAGGAGGACTCTCCTTTCTGAGGAATAGCAGAGGGAGGTAGAGAGTATGAGCAAGGGAGGGGTATTGGGACAGGAAGAGAAAGGGGATTATATTAGGATGTTAAGAAACCTGTTGATCTGGCTTCAGGCTGTGTATTATGCTCCAGGTTCCCATCTTTTGTGGGGTGTCACCCATGCTGAAGTGGGCTTTGGTGATGTAGCTGTCTGTGGCAGGTGAAATGAGAATGGCCTCATATGTTAATATGCTTAGTGTGGGGCTGATGCTGATGAACTCTTTGCAAAGGATTTGGGTGGTGTGGCCTTGTTGGAATAGGTGTGCCTTTGATGGAGGAGATATATTGCTGCGGGTGGGGTTTGAGGTTTCAAATTCTAGTCTCTCTCTCTCTCTCTCTCTCTCTCTCTCTCTCTCTCTCTTTCTCTCTCTCTCTTCCTTTCTCTCTCTCCCTCCATCCCTCTCTCCCTCTATCTCTGCCTCTCTGCCTGTTGCCTGCAGATCAGGATGTCAAGCTTTTCAGCTACTGCTCCATTGCTCTGCCCCTTTGTCTCCTGCCATGATGACAATGGACTGGTCCTCTAAAACTATAAGCAAGTCCCCAATTAAATGCTTTGCTTTAGCAAGATTTGCCTTGGTCATGGAGTCTCTCAATATTAATAGAGTAGTACCTAAGATACTGTCTTTGAGTAAATTCTGCTCCTGTAAGTAGCCCTTCAGCCATATTCTTGTAAATAACCCCAATAAAGTTCATTAGTTCACAAAAAAAAAAAAGAATTCAAACTGCAGAACAAGCAGGTAACTTATATTGCTAATCCCACTACATGGAAATAGCTCTGCAACTGGCTGAGACATGACTGTCTTTGCATAGACAAGGCTTCTTGTTGGCTACAGAATCCTGGTGATTTATTATTAGACGCCATTCTTCATATGATATGAATGAAGATTTACAGGTGTCTTTTTTTTTTTTTTTTTTTTTTTTTTTGCTCATATAAAAACCAGAAAGCCTGTTTTAATTATTTTGTGCATCACTAACACTTTATACACTTATCATTTTAGGACTGTATAATGCTTGTCAGAAATTATGTTTTCGGAGTACAAAAAATAAACACTGATGTTGGATCAGATCTGACAGGATTCATTCCTCTCAGCATGTTGGAAACTGACATCCTGCATCCTTCATGTTCCAGCACCAAGTGCTTCAGGTGCTGTTGCTCATCAGAACAGGACAGCTCCCAGGACAGCTTCAAAGAAAGCTTCCAATCCCAATTAATCCAGCATTTCAGACTGTCCAACACAGGACTATAATTTACCCTGTAATTTCTCAGTATTTATTAACTGGACCAGAAAAACTATTCCTAGCTTGTTTATCCATTTTCTTCAATTTTATTTGGGCCCCTACAAAGTCATTAGTCACTCAAAACTAGCCAGAAGAAACCTTAAGAGAACGACACCCCATTTCTCTTGAGGGGGTCTGAGAAGATTTTGGTTGCCTTCCTAGGTGATGCTTATTTTTCATTGCAAGTTATCCATAAGTTAGAATTGGTCTTATTTAGATAGAAAACTAGGTTGGATCAAGAATGTCTCTCTTTTCCTTTATCTTACATTCTTAGGTTTGGAGATGGGGATTGAAAAGAAAGAAGGGGGAATGTAGAAATATATAGGGAAGATAGAAAAAAAAAGTAGGTTAGTGAATCTACTCCTCAACTTAAGGCCTCAATTGTCACTCATAAGGTTATTTTTAATTCACTGGTATAGAATTTTGTATATAGATGAAAAATAAGTATAATTTTAGATCCACTGGTATAGAATTCACATTTAAGATTATTCTTCACATTATATATATATATATATATATATATATATATATATATATATATATATATATATCCTGCTACTCTAATATATGGTGTTTTACCCATACAACTGAAGGTTTACTTCCAATTCTTTAAAAGTGCTGTTGCATGATGTTTAATATAAGTAAGAAATACAGGCAATTGTTATTTGATTAACTCATGGTTATATCAATTACTAGTCTAGAATATAAATCCTAGATGTAACAGATAGATATGATTCTATAGAAAGATTAGGTAAAAATAGTTTGATATGGTCTTCAAAACTCTAAGAGACATACAGAATATGGCATTTAAAGATTCTTTTATTATTTCAAAGATGCATTGATAATGAGACAGGTTAACTCTTAGCAACACACAGCCTACCCCAAAGAAGATGATGAGCATCAAAGAACTTCATTAATGAGATCGATTCGAAGTTGGCAAATGAGCCACTTGGGCAAAATGTCCTCATTTCTACCACAGACATAATTCTGCCTAAAAATGGGCAAGCTTAGATGAGGCAGAGTTGAGAGCAAACACTGCCAAGACAGGGTAAGCAAGTCCACAATAGTTCCTGCCTCGCAAATATGTCTGTCAGATATACTGGGCGAGAAGGCTGAAGATGATGCTCCAACATTACAGAGTTCTGGATGACTGTTCAGGCAACAAACTGTCTCTGTCTTCTCATTTGGGAAGCTACTAACCTGCATTCCCTGTATACTCAGGTAATTAATTTTATTCTTCTCAAGTCTCTGATGGGGTTGAAGACCAGATTGTTCAGCCTTACAATTAAGCTTAGTTGTTTAGGGCTTAACATGTTCTTAGGTCTAGATAGATGTTTTAAATTTATAATGACAAGATGTGATAGATATTGATTTACATGTAGAATTTTAGACTCACCATTACAGGAAGGATGGTTTCTACAAGATTGCAAAATACAAATAGCCAAAACACTATGAATGCAACATTTATATAATTCCTCATTGTTTTTTGTTTCTTTTTGCTGTAGGTAGTTTATTGTATATATGTGTGCTAATAAAAGTGTATATGTAAAAAATAAAAATTATTCATAAAAGAAAAAAGAAATATTATTTTTAGATAGCCTTCAATGTTTAAAGCACATAGGTTAGGACATATTTTCAACCATATGTATGTTGAATAGATATTTTGAACTGACCATTAGAACCCAATTTTTTGAACAATTATGTTTACAAACAGTGGTGATTTAAATTGTTCTTTAAATTGTTTGTATTGTCATGAAAAAATAAATGCTTTGAGAACTGTCAGTATGGATCTATATTTCAGTAGATCCAGCTAAGTTAATTAGTTTTTTTAGGTCCACTGAGATAAAGATGATTTATTGTTACATTTATATTTTTAGACCACAATAGTGTTAGTTAAAGAAATGTTAATTAATAACTTGGAAAATAAAATGCCCAAATTGTGAATTTCTAAAGTCAAAGAAATGATGAGTTATTTAAGAAGCTACTTAATCATAATTTAGACAACTGTAATAGTAAAGAGGAATTACATTTGAGAAACCTGTTTTTAGAATATTTCTATATTGTTTCATAAAAAAATGAAAGACATGCACATCGTTTTATCTGAGTCTGACTTAGGCATCTGCACTCTAGATAAAAATTATTATGTGCCACTCTTCCTCATGAAATTAAACAATGTTTATAATGACTGGTATTCTGTAGGTACCCAAACCACTATTTTAATGTGAGAATACAGAACACTGGCTTTGCAAAGTACATAATGAATCAAGAAAACATTTTACCTATACCATTTTGTGAGTCATGGACTCCAACTCTCACAATGACATAAAATCACTGAAACAAAAATGCTTACTATCCTGCAGTAGCAAGAGAGAATGCATTTGCTCTGGACCAATACATCCATTATTTTGTAACCTAGGGATGTAAAAGAGAGATGAAATGAGATGGCAACACTCCTTAGTCTAAATTGTTGGGTCCCTTTCCAACTGAAGTGGTATGTGTTATATCAGGACAAGACAAAACCAGAATTTTATCTTTGTTAGTCAGTCACACTTCAAGATCTTTCCTAGCCAGACTACAAGAAACAACCTGTCACATGCAATGTTATATGGAACATATCACCTGCATATGAAACATAAATTTTCTGTCAATCATTAGGTAATTCAAATATATGTTTAAGAAAAATTATTGTTTTAGCATAAATTTTATGCATTGATTTTTTGATATGTATTCTTAAAATAATATTTTTGAATACACACATGCATATATATGGAGAGAGAGAGAGAGAGAGAGAGAGAGAGAGAGAGAGAGAGAGAGAGAGAGAGAGAGAGAGAGAGAGAGAATGTTCCAGGTAACATTTGCTTAATGTGGTAACAAATTTCAGTGAAAATGTTACCATAAAACTTTTATAAACCAAAATTAGATTGAGCCTTGCTGAGATATAAGCAAAATTCAGATTTGAATTTAAAAAAAGTACAAATTGGAAAGCATGATAATTTTAATATGAACTATGACATCTCCAGTAAGGCTTGCTTATTGATAGGTTTATATGAAAGTCATGACATATATTAAATGAAAATGTAATGTGTGTGTGTGTTTCATATTGGCTCCCTGAAATTTTATTTCTCTCTAAAGATATTTTTCTCAGACCTGAATACTAACAAAAATCCAAGTATATTAGCTGTTTTGAGACACTACAAGTAAATTGGCTATTAAACTATTCAAATAATATTTCTAGATGTTTTAGAAAATAAAAATATTAAATTAATTAAAACAGTAAAACAAAATCTACCAAAAATATAATCTACACCTTGCCTCTGAATATGAGCTGTATAGTTCTTTAAAGACCATGTTTTCCTGTCTGAGACAAAAATGAGACCTTGTTGCTAGTGCCTTGTATAAGCCAGGATTAAAGGAATAAAGACTGAGTTTACAGAAAGGATGTGGTAGATGAGAGACCTCTAGCTTCACTGTTTCTCGACAGCAATAGCAAAGTTGGTTTCTGCCAGAATTGCAAGAATTGGTTTCTGCTAGAATTGCTGAAGCCTCCGTGTGTACATCTGAGGAGTTGCTGAAGCAATGGTCCTTGTTTTCATAACTCTGAGGTCATGTGATTCCTACACTTTTGTCATGCTAACTGCTGGTCAATGCTATTATATTTCAACTGAATGGGCTTTTGTATTTATCAATGATGGTGAGGATACACAAGGTAGGAAGTTATTATTTGATGTGCATGCATGCAAACATGCAACGAAGGTCCTGATTGAATCTGAGTTTTAAAACACTGTCTAAATGAATTCATGAACTAACTAAGACAGAAGCATGTTTTATATTCTTTTAACGAACATATTTTTTATATTTCCACCTTGCTTAATATTTCATGTTATATCTTTACAATCTTTAAATGATTGGTAAATCCTTCCTTTACCCTTTAAGTATATTTATTATAGACAGAATACATTTAGCTCACACTTTATATTCTGACCTACCCACCTTCTTTTGACCTTTTGACTGGTGATCTTATGCTGTACATATTTAAAATAATACCATTTGTTTCCTTTTTATTTTATTTTACATAATTAAGTACAAATGCTAAAATTTTGTTTTGCGATAGATGAACAGAAGAATGCACATTTTAATTTTAGGTCCTTACATTTGATAGTACTAAACAATTTATTGTCAAATGTGTTGCCTTTGAAACTTAATTCTAAATACTTAGATGTTATTATGTATATATGCTATATACATAGCACATATTTATATATTTTACAAGCACTGTAATTAAACAATTGTGCTAGATGGTCTGTTCAGCTTCCTTCTCTGCTACATCTTATCATCAGTCACAAGTTCTACTGATGTCATATGAGTGCAGCACATATCCTGTCCGATGTACAGAAAGCTCATTTCTTATCTGGTCCAGACAGCTACAAATAGCAAACACTTAAGCTTTATTTTCTTACCTAGTGATGGTCACGATATGGTGTTGGTGTAGGTTTAACTTTCCCAAATACGTTCTTATTTTAGACATGAAAATTCTGGATTTTTGCTTTTAAAATATCATTTTGATTTTTCACTCTATTGCTTACTTCTTCATTAGATTATGCAGGAAACCATGGAGTTGACTTGGCCTAGCTTTCTGGAAAGAAAGCATGGCTCATAGGTTTTTAAGGTTAGAGCCCAGTGAGCTTTCCAGTTCCTGAAAAACCAATGCACTTCCTCAAGAAATGAAGCATTCAGGCCACATTGCGTTTCTATGTATGTTCCTTCAATAGTCAGTAAAGTATGAAAGCTTGACAGAAAAATTGGTCTTCGTATTTTGTACCATATATAACCTGCAGATGCTTTTGTTTCCTGGCAATAACAAATGTATTGATCCTGGCAGTTGTGATTATATTCTGTTTTTGATAAAGTTATAAATTGTCTGATTGCTCCCAATAAAAAGTCACAGTCTCTGTTGTGCTGTGGACTCTCCAACTGCCCTGATTTTATTCCTCCCAGCCACATCAGGTGACTTTGGCCCAGTAAGTAAGCATAGGTACTTACAAGACTGAATATTCTATATTGTTCTGTTTATTTTCTCACATTCATGTTCATATTTTCCTGTAATTCAATAGTTTTCAAGGAGAACATTAATTTCTTGACAGTCTCAGTAAATGCACTAAACATATTGTCCTGTAGGTGAGATAAAAATGCTAAATTTAGCTTTGGAAAATATTTATATGTAACTGGAGAAAAGAAATACATTTGCAATTGCAAAATGAAGCATGATTTATGATAACCTCCAAATGGCTGCACCATAAGCTGACACATTTTATTTATTTATTTTTGGATGCATCTATCATCTTAGTAGCTTCCTACAGAAGAGATAAAGTAAGAAATTATTAAAAATACAGAGACTCAATCACCTTTATGTTCTTGGTTACTCAACCTAGGGATAGGGTTGGGCATTCTTAATGTTCTCCTGCCTTGACTATTCATACCAATGGATCTGAAAGACTTAAAGAATGTAAGATCTGATCCTGCGGTCTATTATGAGCCAGAAAGAAAGATAAGAAAAACTTTTGACATCTTATTTATACTGCTCATTTAAAGGGTTCGCGTTCTGAATACAATCTATTATCTCAAAAATGGAAGTTAGTTGTAAGCAATCCTGAACACATGCTATTCATTCAACTTTTTGTTTTGATTTGCTTGAGACAGGATCTCCCTGAGTAGTGCCTGTCCTGAAAACCTCAATGGAGTTCCATTCTGGACACTTAAATCTTTTTCAGACATTTAGATCCTAACTCTCAATAAATGACAAAATGTAGACCAGAGGAGAAATTTGAGAACTTATTTTTCAAAAATTCCACAGCAATATAGTTTTATTTCCTGTCATGATACAAAACTGCACTTAGTGAGATGAACTGAGATTCAGGGACTCTCTAGTATCATGATTTAGAGGTTTCCAGGTATTTGAACGTCATCTAAGTCTAACTTTTTTTTGTTTCCACAGCTTATTCAGCAGCTGAAAGCAGTCATCCATCTATATTTGCTTCCGTCTTATTCTACCAGCCATTTTAGTTTTAAGAAAATCAAGAAATATATAAAAATGTTTACATTTGTCGGTTGGTTCTAAGAATGGAATCATAGTCTATGAATTTATATCACACATGAGTGATGAACGGCTGCATTTCTCATTGTTCCTTGTTTCTCTAAGTAACAAGAGCAGGTGCCTTAGCCACTCTTTCACACTGTCCACTGACTGTAAAACTTCTTTTTTTTTTTTTTTTCTTCTCCTTTACCCAAATGAAGAGCTCTATGATTTTCTTCCCCAGTCTGCTTCCACAAGTCTGTTTCCAGGGGACAAACATCAAGCACCTCACACAAGTCTGTCTTACATCCCACAGTTGTGATAAAAACAACAACATTTTTACTTCCACAACTTACTATACCATGCTTTTAAATCGGTATAACACAAGTTAATGATCCAAAATTGTAAAATGTAACCTCAAAATCTACAATGAAAATAAAGTGTATGAAATATTATGAAAACTAAGTATCATAAGCACATATCACCAGTAATATATGTATGTATATACATATATAGATAAAGTAAATAAAACATCTTATACATCTATTGAATGCTAATCATATTTAATATTGTTTATTTGCTCCTTTTTACTAAGGGATCATAATTCTTTTAACCTGTAGATTCAATCAGAAATCCTAAAAAGTGGATAGAAATAAGTTAATTAGTAGTTAATTAAAAATCATACAAATGAATAAATTTATATTACTGAAAATAATTAAGACAGACTGAAATGTTATTTATTATTCATCATTGAAATGATTAAATAGTAAAAATTTATCTTGAGTTTATACAAAAGAAAAAAATTATTTCACTTCAACTCTACTAAGGAACACTTTGCATAAGTTTTTGCTGTGTGGCATTTTAAATAGATTTTCAAATGAAAGATAATAGTTTTTCTTGCAAAAGTTGATTTTTGGAATTATAGCCAAGTATCTTTGTTTGTAATGGTTTTAAAGTAAATATATTTGCTTTAGTTTTACTGCTTAATATAATAAAATGTACTGAATAGTTTAAAAGAATAATAGAACAATGAAGCAGCCTCACTCTGAACTATGAGTAGAAATTGTTCTGATCACTCAGTGGCAGAGAATGCAATTGCTGAAACATTAACAATCAGAGAGCAGCTCAGGAAATGACTACAGAATGCAGTCATGAATGCATTTCTAGCCCATTAGACAATGACACTTGCAGGCACAGTTTAACAGATGTTCAAAAATCATGTAAAATATTAAAATGCCCTTTAATTCAATCACAGGATTTCAACCGAAGGAGCAGTATGATTTATTTCACCTTGACTGCTAACACCAAAGCTCCATTGAAGGAATCTTTAATGCACATAAAGAATGGGACTGCGTTGCTTATTTGGCTAAGGGCCAGTGTCCACAACCTTACCATTTAGTGCTATTGCAAAGCAAAAAAGAAAAATAATATATATATATATATATATATATATATATATATATATATATATACAGTCAATCCAACACTGCATTTGAATTAATATATTGGAAAAAGGAGCAAGAAGTGCAACAACACACTTAACCACATGTGTTCACACAAATACTCATATTGTAGAAAAATAATTTTACTTTCAATTCTTGACTAAATATTGAAATAATTTAACAAATTGGAGGAGTGGATGTAAACATGTGTTTGTTTTGATCCCAAGTGTAGGATGTGAAGTAGTTTTGTTAGGGTATGCAGTGTTTTTCCTCTGAAAGCAGACTTGTGAAACAACAGGTGATGTTTGTCCATTGGTCTCTTGAAGGGGCGTGGTCTTTGCCAAGTGATAAACAAGGTCTCTGAGAGAATATATGTATGTATGTATATGTATGTATGTATATATCCTAAACAAGAGGCGGGGCTTTTTGGTCTTGGCTGTTCATCACTCCAATTCCAGCAGTCTTGTTTGCAGTCACCATTGCTGAAATGCTGGTCTGCTGTTTAACTGGTCTTTTGGAATACTGATGACTATGCCAGTGGAATTGCTCCAAAGAACTGCATCTAAAAATGTCTATTTCTTCTGTTACCATTAACCTCTTTTCTATCTTATCTAGAGTAGGTGTGTTAGAAGGGAGGTATAAGCATTAAAGAACCACAAATTAAATAGGTTTGAAAACGTTCAAAGCCTAAAATTGGATGTTATGATTTATTTTATTTTGAAAACTTTACAAGAAAAATAAGACATACTTCTATTAAAAACCATAGGTCCTAAACTCATTGGCTTTTGTTGTATTGATTTTATTATCCTTTGTGTTTTGTATAGATATATTTAGATTTTAGTCCTGTTTTCCAAAGACCCTCAGATTTTCATAGCCTTGGACTATGTGTCTCTGTTCTTTTGAAGTAAGGAATGTTTTGGCAGTCTTTATATTTCAATAGGAGATAATTCTCTGCAGAACAATGAAGAACTATGTTATTTTCCCATTTCTTACTTCTGCCATGGTGTTCTTAAAAGCATAGTCCTCTATATAGTGCACCTTAAATTCATTGAAGGTAGCAGCAAAGGCACAAAAAAGGGCAAGAGTTGATTTAAGTAAATACAACTGAGAACTCTCTTTTCGATTAATTTGACGAACAGTGACCCTGGTTTTGAATTCTCCTCTTCTCTTCCCATGCTGTCTGTAGGTTGTGGTTTCTGGGTTGTCTGTAGTCTGTCTTTCATGCATTTGATATGCATGATATGCCTATGTCCTTATTTTTACTTTCGTTCCTAGATCTTGGACTGAAATAATTACTACATCCCTCGATTTTATATTGAAATCATGATAAGTATGCTTTTAGAAAATATATGAAATAAAATAAGGTGTTAATGAAAATATGCTTTGGAATTGGAAAATGATTCTAGAGACTAAATATTTTTTTCACAAGAAAAATTACTGTATATAAACAATAAATACAAATACTTGCCTCTTGAGATATAATCAAGTTCACAAAACACTGAGTGGATGATCAATATTGAAGATATCAGAACATAAATCTAAATCATGGACTCAAGAGCTACCAATTCCATTGTATGAAGCTTCCCCATGAAATCTAAGACTAAGACCATGAGACAGAGCTAGATAATTTATGCTACAATTAGATCAAGTGTTGTATAACAGGTGCACTGCAAAGTTTTGTTTGCTATTTCTAAAATGCCCTGTTGTTAAAACATGAAGGAGCTAACAGAATGTTTTAGGCAACTTGCTAGGATTCAGATATTGTTTCAGGAATTCAAATGCTATAGCCACGTGGAAGATTGGACGGGAGACAATCATACAAGAAAGGAAAAATTAAACAAGGATCTAATTAAAGTAAAACTTCCATTTAGGAAGTTTTAAAAGAAAATTTTTGTTAATAAATAGAAGTTGTACAGCTACTTTGGAAATCATTCTGGCACTTTATCAGAAAACTGGGAATAGTTCTACCTCAAGTCGCCGATATATCAATCCTGGGCATATACCTGAAAGATGCTCCACCATACAACAAGGATGTTTGCTCACCTATGTTCATGGTACTTTATTCATAATAGCCACCATCTGGAAACAACCTACATGTTCCTAAATTGAAGAATGTACAAGAGAACTGGAGTACATTTACACAATGGAATACTACTCAGCTATTACACACAACAAAATCTTGAAATTTGCAGGCAAATGTATTGAACTAGAAATGATCATTCCGTGTGAGGTAACCCAGACCCCGAAAGACACACAAGGTATATACTCACAACTGGATATTAGCCACATAATACAACATAACCACACTATAAAATAAACATACCCAAAAAGATAAATAACAGGGGAAACCCTAGGGAGGATGCTTAATTCTCATTCAGAAGGGCAAATAGAATAGATACGAGAAATTGCTGAAGAGAAGGAACAGGATGGGAGTCAACCACAGAGATCCTCTGAAAGACTGCACACAGAGAAGGATTGAAGCAGATGCTAAGGTTCACAATGAAACTTTGGGTTGAAGCACAGGGAGCCTTCTGGAAGAGTTGGGGAATAGAAGGACCTGGAAAGGAAGGAGATCCCCAAGGAGATCAATGGAGCCAACAAATCCAAGAGGTGTGTGTGTTTGGGGGGGCAGGTTGCTGTAGAGACTGATGCACCAACCAAGGACCATGCATGGTGAGTTCATTAGACCCTCTGCTCAGATGTAGTGTATAGTCAGCATAGTCTCCTTGTGGGTCCCATAATATGGAGAGTAGGGACTATATGACAATGAGAGGAAGCCTTGCCAGGCCAAAGGAAGAGGATGCAGGCAGTTCAGATGAGACTTGATAGGCTAAGGTCAGAGGATAGAGGAGGAGGGCTCCCCCTTTCTGAAGACTCAGGGAAGGGGAGGATGGATGAGAGAGGAAGGGTAAGACTGGGAGGAAATGAGAGAGGGGCTACAATCGGGATGTAAAGTGAACAAATTATATAAGAGAATCTACACTGCTTTTCTGATTTATTTTCTTTAAAAAATCAGAAAGTCAGATGATGGTGATCTGTTTGGGGGTATTAATTAACTAAAGAGAAAGCAGGGTGGATTATTTCATGTTAAAATGCTGTGGTTGCTAGAGAAGAGAATAATTGTGTGGAATGACAATTCAACAAAATGATGTCTCATTAAGCTTGTGTTGCTAGAAACATCTTGGCTTCATCAGTCCCTGCTCTGCCTTCCATGCAATCTCAGAGAAATCTAAACATTAATAGTAGTTCTGTGGTCCTTTAGTAAAGCTAAAATTTTAAGCTTAACAAGACACTGCATAGATGAAATGTTTCATATCAAAGAAGCAATGAAGTGTTTCAGATTATTTTCCTTTTCTCTATATATGTAACAGGTAAGACAAAAATCTCTTTGTTTTGTTTTATTTTATTTTTGCTTTAGTTTTCTCTTCTAATGTATAAGTGAATGAGCTTAATTATATTTGAGAACATCATCTCTCTCATATTCATCACACACACAAGTCAACATCCTTGTTTTTATTTGTTTCTATATTGTATATCATCTCTATTTTACACTTGTCCTGGGAATTTCTGCCTTCCAAACAGTTCTCTTTCTTCCTCTGTTTTCTGGTTTAAAAATTCCATTTTCTTCTCTCCTATTTGATGGAGACATGATGCTCTTGGTTTGCCTTTTGTTTCTGTGTTGGTACTTTCACATCAGAAGTAGTTTGATACTTGTATATATCTTTTTTTTTTCTGTCCAAATAACCTTTCCTCTTACAGTACAAGCAGGGTAATTTCACGTACTTGGTTAAAAGGTTGCTGTGACTTTATTTTCTTTCTTCTGATTTTGGACTCATATTGAAAGCTATAGGTTCTATTCTTCTATTTTTCTTCTTTTTTTAAAATTTGAGACTATAATATAATATAATATAATGACTTTATTCTATTTCCCTTTTTTCACTGAAAATCCCTACCCCATAACTCTTCCCTTTTCTTTCCCCAATCCATGACCTCTCCTCTCATCAGTTGCTTTCACATGCAACAGGTATAAGCATATACAAAAACACTTCTGAATATATTCTGCTCCATCTCTACAATGCTACCTGCATCACTGCTTAATGGATTACTATCTGGGACTGGATAACCAATGACATGCTCTTTGCTGGGGAATCCTTCCTCTCCCATTCACTGTGTTTTACTTTCTTTTAGTTATTTGAGTAGGGTTGAGACACAAAGATTTTCTATAAACATTTTGACATGTTCCTTCTTGTCTTTTTAAAGCTCATGCTTAGAAAATCAAGGCTTAGCTTCAGGTATTAATAGGAGACACTGACTCGAAGCAATATTTTGAAAGTGCTATTGCATCTTTCGGGTAAATTCCCAGGAGTGGAATGGCTGGGTCCTGAGGCAGAATTATTCACAATTTCCTGAGAAAACACTAGTTTAATTTCCAAGGTCATTGTACAAATTTGCACTCCCAACAGCAATGGAATATTCGCCTTTCTCCACATCCTCACCAGCATGTGTTGTCACCTGAGTATTTTATCTTCATCATTCGGATAGGTGTAAGATGAAATCTCGGAGTCATTTTGATTTGCTTTTCCCTCATAACTAGGAATGTTGAACATTTCTTTAAGTATTTCTCAGCCACTCAATATTCCTCTGTTGAGAATTCTCTGTTTAGTTCATTATCCCATTTTTAACTGGGTCATTTCATTTGGTGGTGTTTATTTTCTAGAGTTCTTTAGATAATTTTGGTATTGGAACTTTGTTAGACATAGGGTTGGTGAAGACCATTTCTGAGTCTGTAGGATGTCATATTTTTCTGTTGACAGTGTCCTTCGCCTTACTCAAGAGTGTTGGGTGACTGTTTAGGCAGTAAACAGCCTCAGTCATTTTTTTCATTTTGGAAGCTGCCAACTAGCAATACCGGTTCACTCAGGCATTTAAGATTTATTCCTTCCCACATTCTGAAGGGAGTTGAAGACCAGATAATTTAGTTTTACAATCATGTTTAGTTGGTTAGGGAATAAGATTTTTTTAGATCATGATAAAGGATTTAAGTTAATAGAGATAGGATATGATAGGTATTGAATTTCACTCAGGAATTTAGACCCAACAAGATTGGAAAGATGTTTTCTTCAAGTTTGACAAATCCAAATAACCAAAGTGCTATGAATGGAACATTTATATAACTATGATTGTCTCATGATTCTCCCTGCTGTATGTAGTTTGTTTTATTCATGTATAATAAAATAAATGTAAAAAAAGAAAGAAAGTGCAATTGTAGGTTGTATAGGATAAATAAGTTATACAAGACTATATATATTAGGTGCAACAGATAGATATGATTCTATACAAAGATAAAGTAAAATAGATAGATAAGGTTTTCAAAAACCTCAGAGACATACAGAATAAGGCATTTAAAATGTTTTTATTATTTTAAAGATTCATTGACAATGAGACAGGTTAACTCCTGGCAACTCCCAGCCTACCTCAAAGAGGATGATAAACATCAAAGAACCTCTTTATGGAGATGGCTTCAAACGTGGCAAACAAGGCACTGGGCAAAATGTCCTCATTTCTATTACAGACAGAATTCTCCATAAAAAAGGGCAAGATAGGATGCAGGCAGAGTCAATGGCCAAACTTGCAAAGGCAGATATAATGGCCCAGAAGGCTGAAGATGATGCTCCAAATATCATAGAGAATTTTGGGTGACTGCTCAGGTAGAAAACTGTCTCTGTCATCTTATCATTTGGGAAGCTGCTAACCTGCACCCTCTGTATACTCAGTTAATTAATTTTATTCCTTCTCAAGCCTCTGATGAAGTTTAAGGCCAGATAGTTTAGTTTTACAATAAACCTTAGTTGTTCAGGGGTTAAGATGTTTTTCAGTCTAGATAGATATTATAAGTTGATAATAACAAGATATGATAGATAGTGATTTACATTCAGAATTTTAGACTTAACAAGATAGGAAAGATGTTTTCTTCAAGTCTGCCAAATACAAATGGCTAAAACACTATGAATGTAATATATATATATAATTCCTGATTGTTTCATGGTTCTTCCTGCTGTAGTTTAATATGTGTGTGTGTGTGTGTGTGTGTGTGTGTGTGTGTGTGTGTGTAAAGAATAAAATAATATTTAATAATAAGTAATGAACAAAAAGAAAGAAATGAGAGAAGGAAAAAGAAAAAGGAAAAAACATTTTCATTCATTTACTTACAGGGAAAAAACTATACAGGAATATTTTAAAGTTGACATAATTGTTTTTCAAACACTTATTTATTAAGTAGTTCTAAAAAATACTGTCAGTTTTGACTATGCAGTTTTTCAATTGTAAAATTTATAGCAGCCAGAACAATAGAATTATGGTTTAAATGTCGTTAGTGTTATACAATATATTGAGAATATCTAAATTCTATGTAATTATTTTCTTTTAAAATATATTATTGAAGAAATTTGTTTAGATAAACATGCTACCTAACATTCTAATATGTGGTCTTAAAAAAACAATGTACATTTCTGTCAACAATTGCTTACATATAGTTCATTAACCTATGCATTACAGTTTATGATTATATAGTTAGTGAAGAAATAGAATTAATAAAGAGATCAATCATGCTTAAAATACTTCACTGAAGCTAGCTGGATCTTTACTATGCTTTAAAAATGAGAAAAATATTAATGTCATTTGTATGAAGTCAAATATCATCAAAACAAAACTCTCCTAACACGGAACATATTCTTCAAGAGACCATTAATCTTTTCACTTCCTTTTAGCTGTTCATGAAGCAGAAATGTTAAGAAAAATAAAATGTTATACTACCTAAAATTATCTTCATTTTTTGTAGTATGTGACTTTAGGCACTGCTGATCAAGAGTATGAATATAAATATGATATTTTTCATACTGTGTGAGTATAAATTTGATACAGACTCTCACCTGTTTTCAACTGAAGCATTTTCTATTAACACTGTAATTACATAAACAGTATGTGGTGTACTTATTATTCTGTAATTATTATGTTCATGTTAATGTCATTGAAAATGATTTTAACTTTTACCATATCAAAACAGTTCTAAATATGGTATTTAGTAATTTACATTCATATATGTACTTATTTTATGTTATATTTCAGCTATAGGTCTGACTCCTTTCTTAAAATTGATATTAATATCGTCAAGTATTTGCTTTTGGTATATCATAAGGATTGAGTCCCCAACAGCAGTTCGTTTCAGTAAATAAGAGCGAAGTCATGGTCTTTGCATACAAACTTTAATAAAATGCAGATTATTTATTCATAAGCAAAACTTTCCTCTAATATATTACCTAAAAATAATATAATCACAGATTATTATAACCAGTTAAACAGATTATATGGAAAAGTCAAAAATAAGTTTCATTTTAATGACAAATAAAATTATTATTATTTTCTGCTTAGTATTTTGTGTTCTTATTTTAAATTTAATCAGATAAACAATTATAATTCTGCATTGTCTTTACTTTACAAAGGGAGAGATATAAAAATAAAGAGATAGAAGAATGAGTAGTGCTTGCCAAAGGTGAATGTATTTAAGTTGATTTTTGTGTACAAAGCTGTTGTTCAGTAAATATAATGTTCTCTGGTATTCTATTATATAGCATGATGTCTATAGTTAATGATACTGCATTTTATATTTTAATATTGCTAAAATGGTTTGTTGGAGTGTTAATGGTCAAGATGGGGTTTCTCTGTATAGATTTTTTTTTTTTTTTGAGACTGGGTTTTTTTGTGAAGCCTTGACTATCCTGGACTCTCTTTGTAGACCAACCTGGCCTTGAACTCACAGTGATTCGCCTGCCTCTGTCTCCTAAGTGCTGTGTATTCTTGGAAGTACTGGAATGTCTCCACAGAGCTGCATGGCCTTGAACTCAGAGGTCTGCCTGTCTTTTCCATCTGAGTACTGGAATAAGAGCCCTGTACCACACATGTCTGAAAAGGCTAATATTGTAGTGTGCTCACCACAAAGGGCTGATAAGTATTTAAGGTGATGAGAATACATATTACCCCATTTCACAGTGTTCTTTCTTCCTCCTTCTTTCATTCCTTCCTTCCTTGCTTTCTTGCTTGCATGCTTTCCTTCTTTCTTTTATAATTTGTTCATTTTTCATGCAGATTGTCTACCCCTCCATCATTGTCTAATGGTCAAGCCCTCCCTCTCTCATGCCACCACTCCACTCTCCTAGTACTCAGAAAGGGGGAGCCCTCCTCCCCTCCCCATCAACTGACCTCAACCTCTCAAGTCTCATATGGACTGCTTGCACTCTCTTCCTCTGTTGCCTGGCAAAGCCACCCACCAGAAGGAAGTGATCAACAAATAGTCACCAGAGATCATAGCAGAAGTAGTCCCTAAATCCCATAATACGGGACCCACAAAACTACTGTGGTGCCTATTGGCTACATCTGACTAGAGGGACTAGATCCTCACCATGCATGACTCTTGGTTGGTGCATCAGTCTCTGCATGCCACCCCCCCATGGGTCTAGATTTTTGGCTCAATTGGGCTCCTTATGGACCTCCTGTCTATTCCAGGTCCTTCTCTCCCCCACCTCTTTCAGAATACTTCCTGTGCTCCATCAGTTTGGCTGTTAGTCTCAGCATCCGCTGTGATACCTCGGCTAGGTATACTCTTTCAGAGGAAATCTATGGTAGGCTCCCATCCTGTTCCTTCTCTTTAACCACTTTCAGTGTCTATTCCATTTGGCCTTCTGAATTAGAATTTAGCACTATCCCTAGTGTCCTCCTTGTTAATTCTCTACTTTCAGTCTGTGCATTGTAGTGTGGTTATCATGTATTATGTGGCTAATATCTGCTTGTTAGTGAGTAAATACCATGTGTGTCGTTCTGGATCTGGGTTACTTTGCTCAGAAGTAATTCTAGAGCCATCCATTTGCCTGAGTATTTCTAGATTTCATTATTTTTCATAGCTCAGTAGAATGATATTGTGTAAATGTACCACTTTTTATCCATTTTTTTAAGTGTTTTTCAACCACTCAGTATTTCCTTGTTGAAAAAAATTTTTGAGGTAGGGTTTCTCTTGTAGCCTTGGCTGTCCTGAACTTACTTTGTAGACCAGACTGGCCTCAAACACACAGCAATCTGCCTTCCTCTGCCTCCTGATTGCTTGGGATTAAAGGAATGTGCTACCACACCCGGCAAACATTCTTTATCTCTGTGCTACAATTTTGGATTATTTGAATTGGTTGTGTTTAATTTCTTGAGTTCTTTATATACATTGGATATTAGCCATTGTCAGATGGAGGGTTAGTGAAGAACTTTTCACAGTCTGTAGGCTGTCGTTTTGTTCTATTGACAGTCTCCTTTGTCTTACAGAAGCTTTTCAGTTTCATGAGGTCTCATTTATTACTTGTTGACCTTAGAGCCTGAGCTTTTGGTGTTCCATTCAGGAAGTTGTCTCCTATGCCAATGAGTTCAAGGCTCTTCTCTATTTTTCTTTTAACAGATTTAATGTATCTGGTTTTATGTTGAGGTTAATACACTTGGACCTTAGTGTTATGCTAGTGAGAACAGTAACATTTGTTGAAGATGCTATTCTTTTCTACTGTATAGATTTGGCTTCTTTGTCAAAAATCAAGTGTCTGTAGGTATATGGGTTTATTTCTGGGCCTTTGATTCAATTGCATTGCTCCACCTATCTGTTTCAATGCCAGAACCACGCAGTCTTTATTACTGTTGCTCTATACTACAGCTTGAGATCAGGGATGAAGATACCTAAAGAAGACGTTAACTCCATCTCTGGTAACTACATGATGGAATCAAGAACTACATCCTGAAAGCTGTCCTGTGATACTCACATGTGCCACATACCTTGTACAAATCCTTCAAAGTATGTCACACACACACACACACACACACACACACAGACAGACAGACAGACACACACTCACACACACAATTAGGAAGTTACAGTCAGTCCCCATTCTCCATTCAACTGTGAACAATGTCCTGACCATTGGCTAGGTCTGGGTTGGGGTTCGATGTTTACTGCATGGATTGTCCTTGGCTAGTGCCATAGCTTGAGCAGGACCTATGGGCCCAGATCGACCCCTCATAATGTTCTTCTTGTAGGTTTCTAAGACCCTCTGGATCCTTCTATTTCCTCATTCTTCCATACTTCTCTCACTTAGAGTTCCAATAGGAAGTCTTCCCCTCTGTCACACTTTCCTGGTAAGTAAAGTCTTTCATGGCACATGCTACTTGGGCTAGTGTCCAGATATATGTGAGTATATACCATGTGAGTCTTTCTGCTTCTAGGTTCACTCACTCATTATGATCATTTCTAGTTGAATCCATTTGTCGACAAATTTTGGAAATTACTTGTTTTAAATAGCTGAGTAGTATTCAATAGTGTAAATGTACCACAGTTTATCCATTCTTCTACTGAGGGACACTTAGGCTGTTTCCAAGTTGCTGCTATGAATAAGGCTGCTATGAACATGATTGAGAAAATGTTCTTGCTGTGTCCTGGAGCATCTTCTTGGTATATTACAAGGAGTGGAATAGCTGGGTCTTGAGGAAACCCTATTGCCAGTTTTCTGAGATAGCACCAGCTAGATTTCCAAAGTGGTTGTACTAGTGTGCATTCCCACCATATTTGATCATGTCTCCTGGATGAGGAGACATGGTGGCACTCAGAGGAAGGATAACAGGCTACCAAGAAGAGACGTGATACCCTATGAGCATATACAGGGGGAGGAGGTTCCCGTAGTCACTGTCATAGGGGAGGGGAGTAAGGGGAAAATAGAAGGGAGGGAGGAATGGGAGGATGAAAGGTGTGGGATAACAATTGAGGTATAATATGAATAAATTAATAAAATACATTAAAACAATTAGGAAGTTACATGTCTAAGTGACTAAACTCAAGTTTGCAATAAAACCAGTATATTTACTCATAATTGTGTGTCAATTGAAATAGAAATAATTGTTAAATGGTTGTTTTCATTTATCTCTCTATTCCTATTTTTTATTGAATTAATTTATTCTGATTACATCTCAATTGTTATCATATCATTTGTATCCTCCCGTTCCTGCCTCCCTCTCATTTTTACCCTATTCCCCTGCCCTAGGTCTAAGACCGAGGGGGACCTCTTCCACCAATATATGGTCATAGGCTATCAAGTCTCATCTTGGTAGCCTGCTTTTTTCTTTGAGTGTCATAAGACCTCCCCACAAAGGATAGGTAGTCTAATATGGTGCACCAGAGGCCATGTCAGATTCAATCCCCACTCTCCACTTAACTGTGGAGAATGTCCTGTCCATTGGGGTGATCAGGGTAGGGTTTCGATGTTCACTATTTGTATTGTACTTAGTACAGTAGTTTGAGTAGATATCCCTGGGCCCTGATTGCCTAATATAATTAATATAAGCTTCCCTAAATTCAAATATATATATATATATAAGTTATTAAGTTTACTTCATATTTTAAAGCATGTTAAAATATTTAGCATTCTAAGTCTTATTGCAAGTCATTATATTTTGATGTCTCTGATGATACAGTGTCCAAAATACTCTTCATATATTAAGTAATTTTCTTTGCATGAATATTATAACATAAATCAAAGTAACTTAATATCAAGTTTTAGAGAGTGAGATAGAAAAAAATCCCTCAATTTTACACAACTCATCTTCATAGAGCCTTTGAGTGTTGTTCCAAATGCAAATAAATCTGACACTCTGGACTGGGTCCTAATCTACAAGTTATTTTTATCCTCCCTTTCCCATGACATGTTTCTTCTCACCTTTGTTGCCTCTAACCACAAACACATTCAGAAATGATAGAGACAGACTTATATGTATACTGGATAAAAGCATTTATTATTTTCTCTTAGGCAAAAGACAAATTTTCTTAATGCATATTTTTCTACAAGCAATAATTAAATACAGGGACAGTGATGAAATGAAGTGAACAAAATTAATTAAAATGAAAGAAATATAGAAATAAATGCATAACAAATTTGTAAAAAAAATCAAGAAGTATTCAAATTTTAGTCTATTGAAGTATTCCTGTCACTATGTTTCTAAATGAAAACTTCTCCTATTCCAACATTTTCCAGCAGATGGAACCACAACCTCACTGTTTAAAGCTAACATTGTAAGTCTAAACAAAAGCAAAAAGAAAAATCGACAAGAGTATACAGAAAGTGGAATGAGAGGATAAAATGGAGAAAGGGACTGAAGAGGAAGAAGAGGGAGCAAATTATAGGAAAGACATAAAAAATTAATGGCCATTTGAAGGGAAGTATGAAAACCTAATATAGGAGAAACCTCTTAAAATACATGCATATGTGAAGGTGATCTAAATAAACTACCAAACAATATGTGCAACAGAGCACTAAATGGCCATCTCGTCACAAAATGAAACTTTCAGTGCTTGGATAGGTTTACAAATAATTGAGTTGTTGGCCAAAATAGTGCCATGGGAACTCCCAAACAATATACACCATTGCGAAAAACAAAGATATACGCTGTTCTCCACAAATGGATGATAGGGTCACATTAGTGTAGACAATACATAAACAACTCATTTAACATGAAGAAGTCAAGCTGGTATTTCATAAAGCGATCACCCTTGCATACTAGCACGTTTAACACAGTAAAACACATTGTACTCTACCAAATAAAAAATGTAAACAACAACCCAGCCACAACCCCACAATAATGACTGTATTCAAGCTGTGCTAGGGCAGTACAAAGCTGTAGCAATTAGCAAACCATATCTGTTTTGCCTTAAGGACAACTCTACAAGATAGAATGCATACTGACACTGCTTGCGTGAACAAGATCCAGAGACTAGATAGCCATTAACCTCAAGTAAAACCGAATTTACAGTTCTACTGAAAGAATATAGCAATAAAATGGCTAATGATGACACTGTGTTAGACCCCAAAATCAGTGACTTGCTCAGCACTATTCAAAATAGCTTCCTTCTTCATCAGATTAGAACAAATACAGAATCCACAGACAGACAATATACAGAAAATGCAAAACCTAGAAACACTAACCCTTACTGGGATATCTTCATCAAATACCTCCTCTAAGGCCTTAAGGGATCCAGTGGAAGAGGAGGCAGAAAGACTGTTAGAGCTAGAGGAGATGGAAGAAACCAAGAAAAAAATATCCTGTAAACCAACATGATCAACATTCTACAAACTCAGAGATACTGCATCAGCATGTATGGGTCTGCAGCACTTCTGTTCTAGAACTGAAATAGACACATGTCCCCATCCAACCAAAAAGCAATCTTCAACAGGTAATCACTTGCATATAAAAACTAACATTCTTCAAAGGAAGTCTTACTGGGAAAACTACTCTTGAGGGTAGGCTGCAAGCCCAACAGTAGGTGGCCAAAGGAATGTTAATTCAATGAGATTTTTGGAGGTTCCTTGTCTCATAATATTGTGTTAGGGTTCATTATCTTTAAAAAAATTATTTTATTTTTTTTTTTTTTAGTTTATTTTACTTGTTTAGATACTTTTTTCGTGCTATACAGGTCATTTACATTATAAGATTACTCCCAATTTAGTGTTTATAGGATTCTGGGTCTGTGAACAATCGAGTCCCTGATTCTTTGGCCTTCGTTAAGGCTATTTTCTTCTGTTTGTTTGTTTGTTAGTTTGTTTGTAGAGGGGGTGTTTGTTTTTTAATTCTGGTGTTTTAGCTTTTATTTTTATTATTATATTTTATTTTACTATTAAAAAAGGAATGTGCAAAACCAGAATATTTAGAAACATTTTCAGGGGAGTCAAGCATCTTCAGCAAGCAAAATTTAATCTTTTCTCAATTATAATTTACATTTAAATACAAAAAAAATAAGTTTCTAGATTGTGGTTAGTTACACTTAAAATGAAATCGCCAGTGGGTTGAAATAGTATCTCTTTGAGATACTTTGAAAATATTCTTTGAAAATCTATTTGCATTATACAGTGTAACAGGTAGTGTGGATGATCATAAAGATTCTTCTGTATAATTATCCTAAGGAAGAAAATATATCATTCAAAACTGTTTTAAAACATGCAGCTCTTGTTAAGACCTGAACAAGAAAATCCAAACTTGTATTTCCCCTTTTGTCCTAATTTAATGATATAATGAATCTAAGGGTTTTGTCACTTTGGTAAACTCACTTGTTTTTCAGTATGGACATTTCTCTTTTCCTCATTCTGTGTATCAACTCTTGTTCTATCTTACCACTCCTATCACTTAAATATGTATAGAATCTGTCCAGTCTTTTCTATTCCCCTGTCACTTCATTGGACTTGGGTAGCATTTCACCTCTGTAACCTAATAGCTTCATAAAGCAGCTAGTGCTTCAGAATTACCCTGTAAATTGCATCAGAGTGAGAACAATAGGATATCCAATTTGTGTCATGACAAGCCCTTTTGAAATTCATTTAAAGGTTTCCAGTAATGTTGACATCCATTTAAAAATCTTTATTTGCTTAATTAAGAAAATTTTGTTAAGTATGTGAAAATAAGTAATGAATAAAATAAAATTCTCTCAAATTTTATTTCTATTGTAAATGTTCTAGGGTAAATGAACAGTGAACATATATAAAATAAAAAATAAGTGTTTTTTAAAAGTACAAAATAGTACTGCAAGGTAAAATAAAAAGAGATGGTTGAAAGGTTAGCCTGAAAATGATATGTAAATTAAAGAATGGTCAATAGTCGCAAACTATAGTGATATGGCCTATATGACTATGGTGAATCAATAATTAAGATGTCACATAATCCTCAGTGAATACTCACACAATCACATATAACCTATGATGTAAAAACTTCATCATCAAAAGCCATTGATAAAAATTCCATATTATGGTGGCAATATTTGAAATTTTCATACTCTACATAAAGACCATGACAGTGTTGGTAGTAAGGGAGGAAATGAGAGAGCCATTATTACCAATATGAAGGAAGATTGGCCAATATGTTGGTTTCACATATTAGTAGTGAGTACCTAGTAATGTTATACTTCACTATGACACATAATGTTGGATAAAGTTCTAAAATTCACGACCAAGTCTGTAACCTGATTTAAGAGGTAGCAATAAGCTATGGATGGCTATAGTGAGAGAGCACTGATGCAAAGTATGTTTAGAACACACATTTCAAGAACTAAAGTTCTTACCCCAGACCCTCCCCATGGGGCGCTCCATGTTCCATCTCCTGCGGCTCCATCTCCACCTGCAATCCTGGAGATCAGCTGGAGGTCAGCAGCCAACAGGGAACAACAGAGCCTGCCAGCAAAAGTGAGGTCTGCCCCAGGCCATCTGTGCCAGCTTCCCCCTTCCCCCAACCACCACTGTGCTTTACTCTCCATCTTTGGGTATGCTCATTTTCGTAGGACCAATTCCCACTCACATACTGGAGATCAGCAGCCATGGGTAGAGCCAGGAGAAGAGCCAGACAGCAGAGGCCTGGTCATTCTCAGGACCTCCAAGCTCTATCCCCACAGCAAGCTTCACACTCCAACTGCCAGTCTCATTTCATTTCCTGGGTTCCAATCCCTTTCTGAAATCCTGGAGACCTGAAGCCATCAGGGAACAGCAGAGACAAAAACATCAGGGCCTAACAGCTCTTGGCTGAGTGACACATTTCCTGGACCTCATCTCCACCTGCAATCCCAGACAAAAGTTGCCATTAGAGACCACCTTTTCTTCCCTGTATGTCAGAGGCTTGCTATCTCCCAGGAAAACCAGAAGACTGCTACTATGCAGGACCACCAGATCTACCTACAGTCCTAGAAGCCTACTACCACCAGGTGCCACCAGACTTGCTAACACCAGGGTCAATCAGATGGTTAGACATCAGCATACCAACAAAAGAAAAAAGAAAGCACCATATGGCATCTTCATAACCTAGCTACCCTGCTTCGGTGAATCCTGAATACAGTAACACAACTGAAGTGAAAAAAAAAGATATAAAATATGGTATTATGAAAATGATAGATGCACTGAAAGAGAAAAATAAACCCATCAAAAATACATGACACTACAACCAAACAGGTGAAGGAATTGTATAAGTACCTTAAAGAAATACAGGAAAATGGGAGAAGGAAATGAATAAAACTGTTGAAGAAATGAAAATGGAAATAGAAGCAACAAAGAAAACACAATCTGAAACAATTCTGCAGATGGAAAACCTAGGAAAGAGAACAGGAGCTATAGGCACAAGCATCACCAACAGAATACAAGAGAGAGATGAGAGAATCTCAGGTGTAGCAGATATAACTGAAGAAATTGATACATCAGTAAAGAAAATGTTAAATATTAAAAGTTTCTGACAGATGCTAGTGTTTATGTAGTTGAAAGATGTCCACAATATTTTTTTGTTTATTGTTTGGGATTTTGATACATGATTATAACAGGCTTTCATCAAATCCATCCTTTTCCCCTTCTTCTTATCTTTCTTTACTTCTTTGTCACTTTTCATCTCACTTTCATGATCTTTGATTTTATATTCATAGATTTCTTATAGTACTGCCATTATGTGTAGAGTTACACACCCACCTGTAGAAACATAAGCTGCTTATAAGCTGCTGCTCTCAAAGGAAACTGACTCTCCCTTGCCCAGTAGCCATGAATTGGCAACAGCTTCTGAGATAGAGATCAGCATTTAAAAACCTTTGCCCTTCCCCATATGGACTTGACTAACTTGATTTTTCACATATACTTAATTAATTGTGTTATATTTCTGTAATATCACCAAAAAAAGATTTGTTTGTGATTTACTCACAAAAATTGAAGCATAGGCAAGACAGGTCCACAAGTAAAATTCATAATTTATTGTTACTTTCTTGAAATTTATAGTTTTATAAATTCACTAGAACAATATCTAATCTTTGTTTTTCTTTTTTTTTATTAATTTATTCTTGTTACATCTCAATGTTTATCCCATCCCTTGTATCCTCCCATTCCTCCCCCCCGCCGCCATTTTCCCATTATTCCCCTCCCCTATGACTGTTCCTGAGGGGGATTACCTCCCCCTATATATTCTCATAGGGTATCAAGTCTCTTCTTGGCTACCTGCTGTCCTTCCTCTGAGTGCCATCACGTCTCCCCCTCCAGGGGACATGGTCAAATGTGAGGCACCATAGTACGTGAGAAAGTCATATCACACTCTCCACTCAACTGTGGAGAATATTCTGACCATTGGATAGATCTGGGAAGGGGTTTAAAGTTTACCTCCTGTATTGTCCTTGGCTGGTGCCTTAGTTTGAGCGGGACCCCTGTGCCCAAATCTGCCTATCATAATTTGTGGATAAATGGATTGAGCTAGAAATGATCATAATGAGTGAGTTAACCCAGAAGCAGAAAGAATCAAATGGTATATACTCACTTATATCTGCATACTAGCCCAAGGGGCATGTCCCACAAAAGCCTTCACTTACCAGGAAACTGGGACAGAGGGAAAGGCATCCTATTGGGACTCTAAATGAGAGACGCAAGGGAGAATAGCAAAATAAAAGGATACAGAGGGTCCTAGAAATCTACAAGTAGAACAATATCTAATCTTTTTGAGATTAAATATAAAATATATTGTCAAAATATGTGGACAACCTTGAAGGAAACTTCTTTCTGATCTTGGTGAGTCTAAATTTTTGAATGTAAATCAATATCTGTCATATCTCATTTCTATTAACTTAAAACATCTATCTAGAGTTAAAAACTTCTTAACACTTAAACAATTAAGCTTAATTGTAAAACTAAACTTTCTGGTCTACAATCCCATTAGAACTTGAGAAGGAATAAAAGTAATTACTTGAGTAAACAGGACATGCAGGTTAGCAGCTTCCAAAATTAAAAAAAAAAAAAAAAAAAAAAAAAAAAATGACATAGACAGGTTTTTTTTTTTTTTTTTTTTTTTTGCCTGAACAGTCACCAGAAACTTTCTATAACATTGGAGCATCATCTTCAGCATTCTGGCCCAGTATATCTGACAGACATATTTGTGACGCAATAACTATTGAGGATTTGCTTACCTTGTCTTGGAAGGGTTTGACTGTAGACTCTGTGTACATGCAAAAAACTCTGTACAGTTACTTTTAAATTTTTATGTAAAATATCATATTAATATAATACAGTGATTTAATCAGATACAATCATATGTCTTTCTGTAACCACAGGCTATTTGTGAATAAGATTAGAGTCCACATACGCTTGTTTCTTAGAAGAGATTTGGGAAACATTTCTTTCCTTTCCTGACTTACCCTCTACCTTTTCTTTTTTTCAATGTGGAACCCAGTTTTTACATACAGCTCCTTGCTGTGTTTGCTTACTTCCTTCTTTGTTTTGTCTTTCTTAGTGTTAAAAGAAGCTTAATTCATCTTTTTTCCCTGTTAAGCTGTTGGCTACATATCTGTGTAAAGCAAATCGTCAGTATATTTAGTCACTGTGGCATTGTGCCTATTTTTGCTTCATTTGATATTTAAGTTCACATTGCTTATGCTTACATTTCACAGATTTTATTTTGAAAAATCACACAGTGCTAGTCACTGAGAAGGTGTTGAAGCTACATTACCCACCTTACGACCACGTAGGCTTCATCCCAGGAGGAGGAGGAGGAAGCATAAGGCAATGGGCTCTTCTGGAGTTCTGCTCTAAGATGTGTTCGTAAAGGACGACCAAGGGATCATGCTGCGGATAACACTCTTGTCATCAATGATTAAGTAAGGAGGTTGCAATTCTGGGTGAGTGAAGAAGTCTTTCAGTGACCCCTGCCCTGGATATTTTTCTTTCCTAACCAGCACCGTAGCCTTTTTTTGTATTCACCGCTAAAATTGGTCATGATAATGTTAGCGTAGAATGTTCCTCAAGTGGCTCATTTGACCTGGACTCATTCTAAACGTGTCTTCAATGCTAAGAACAGCATTTATTCTCCTACACCTCAGACAGCCTGTCAATTACTCCTGCCTAGTTATCCCTAAGCACAAGGATTCTAAACTTGTGTGTATACAATGCTCATGTAAGTTAACCAGAAGGCTTGCAGTGCCCCATGCTTAAATGGGATGCTCTGTAAGATGCAAAATCCTACATATCAATTCTGAAGTAAGAATCTAGGGAGCAGTACTAACTATAGTAATGTTTATTGAATTAAACCAATGTGGGAAATAATGAGATGGTACTCTTCTTATCTTTTAAGTACTCTACTTTAAAGTCCTCTGTAAATAGATGCCAAGATCAATGAAATGTGATTGAACCTTACAGAATTTCATTAGCAAAAGTGCTCATGAGAAAAATGGAGAGAGATTAGTGTTGAGACTGCCTGGACCACGGTTTTAAAGATTGGTGGCAGAGTCCTAGAATAAAGTCCAAGTCAGTCATGTTGGCACCTATCTGTAACTCCATTAGTTGTAAGGCACAGGCAGGAAGATCAGGAGTTAAGGCAAGTCATGGTCACACAGTTATCTTAAAGCTAGACTGGGATGCACAGTATCTCACTTAAAAATAAAAAATAAAATAAAATATATAAATAAATGAGTAAGTAAATAAAAAAATCATGAAAGCAGTAAAATGTGAAAATGGAAAGCTGCAAACCGTTCTAATTAAGAAGGATACCCAGAGGATATGGCAGAATTTCTGTCCATATGGCCCTTAGTCATTGTCTCAGGAGATTTTGAAGATAATAGTTTGGAACAAACATGGAAATGGACTTTAGAACACACCTGAGTTCCGGTCAAGTGTGCTCTCTTGTTGAAAATTCATCTAGTGTATTCTTATCACGGGTAACCCTCTCTTTGTCTTTGTGCAATGAGTATACATGTTCTGTGCGGGAAAGTGCATGTATGTGTGAGAGTGTACTTGGACTTGTGTGCATTGTATGTGTTGTACAGAAGTAAGCCTTTGGTTTAATTTCCAGGAGCCATCTAATTTGCTGTCTGAGACAGAGTCTCTCTTTTCCCTGCTGGGATTGAGAACCACCAATTAGGCTAAGATTGGGTGGGTTGTGAGGCCCAGTTTTAACCCTCATGATTGCATTCTGAGTACTTCACTGAGCTGTCCCTTGAGTCACACATAACTCTCCATACTCATTAATTGAATGGTAGATTATTGATAATGATTTAATTAATAAAAATATAATACTTGGAAATTGTTACGACATTTTGTGTAGAATTTCCTTGTAGTTGTAGAGCTTTTGAAATTCTTGTTGAAATTGAGGACTCTGCATATTAAAAGTAAGACAGTTCTATAATTTATCTTTTAATAACATTATTATAAAATTTTATTAGGATGCCATTCTTTTTTCTTTTATTAAAAAGGTTCATTCTCACATATTTTATCCTGATTATTATTCTTCTCTCTCTTCCCCTCCAACTTGCTCCACATCATACTTTCAATCAAGATCCACTCCCGTTCTGTCTCCTATTATAAAACAAATAGGGTCCTAGTTGATAATAATAAAATAAAATAATATGTAACAAAATAAATTTTATCAGATAAGACAAAAGCTAACACATTGGAATTATACAACACACACACACACACACACACACACACACACACACACACGCACAAGAACCCAAGAGAAGGCACAAGTATCAGGATCCCACACAAACACCACTAAGCTGGAAGTCATAGCATACACACAGAAGACATTGTCCAGAGCCATGCATGTCCTGTGCATGTTGCATCAGTCTCTGTGAGTTTAAATGGGCTTTGATCATGTTGGTAAGAAGAACCTCATTTTCTTGATAGCCTCCTTCTTATCTGGTTCTTAAACTGTTTCTACTTCCTCTTCTGTGGGCTTCCCAGAGCCCTATATGGAGGGATTTGCTAGACTTCTTACTTAGGGCTAAATATTCCAAAGTCTCTTAGTCTTTGAATTATGTCTGAAGATACAATGTTTTAAATTTATGTTTTGGTTTTAATATTTTGTCATGTTTTGATGAAATGTTTGGATATAAATTTTTAATTGGTAAATTTCAAATCAATTGTAAACAACTTGTGCCAATATAGAAATGCAAACCCTGTATATACGTGAATCCTAGATATTCATTTATAAAAAAGTTGGAGGAATGTTCAGACAAGACTGTTTTTCAACATTATTTTACTTTTAATATTTAATAGGTTTTTTTTACTTTTTTGGTTTTTGGTTTTATTTTGTTTTAACTTTTTCAGTGTGGTGACAAATGCCTTTAATCCCAGAACTTAGGAGGCAGAGGCACGTGGATCACTGTGAGTTTGAGGCCAGCATTGTCTACAAAGTGAGTCCAGGACAACCAAAGCTACACAGAGAAAAATCTGTCTCAAAAAACTAAAAAGAATGAAAGAGAAAGAGAGAAAGAAGGCCTAATATTTAATAGTCTTATAACCAGAAGAAATATTGTGTACTAAATCACTATATATTTAAATCAAATTTTATGACCCTTGAACCTCTGTTTTTACCTAAAGACCACTTTTTATTATTATAAAAGTTTAAGACATTTGGAATTAATAATCTTTTAGGGTGTTCTTTATTCATTTATGTGTATGCATGTATGTCTGTGAATCCGTGTGCACATGTTATCTGTGCATCCATGTAGGCCAAAAGAGCTTGTCATAACTCTTAGATGGGAACAAGATTCTTGTCCTCTGAAAGAGCAACAAGTACTGCTAGTTGCTAAGCCACCTCTAGAAATCTCCAAATAAAAAGGCAATAACTATTATTGAAAATTGGAGGTCAGAAATTTGAAGACATATGGGAGGTGCACAGTGGAAAGTTTTGATGGAGAAAATGGAAGGAAAATGTTATAATATAATTATAATATCAAAAATAAAAACAAACGCAACTACATGCACACCTTTATTTTCAATGTTGTCATTGAGTTATAGTATATATTATCATATAAATATTAAATAAATCAAGAAATAATAAATGTGTCTTAAAATTACAAATATGACTTTATAGAAAGAGAAACTGGTTTTAGAAACAGTAATACAAATTAATTTTGAAAACTTTAACATAACATCTAAGTACGTATCTATGAATATTTCTGCAGAAATCTATATCTTGTCACTTGTGAAATATTTATGAGAAAATAAAATGTACAATGAATTCAGCTTCAAATTCTAAGATGTATAGTAGCACTTGCCACATATTACACATTTCCCTCCAATTTCGCTAGATGGTGCTATGGATTAAAGTTAATACACTTTGGGTTTCTACCCAATACTTCATCATGAACTGCTTCTACTTATGATCTTTTTATTATGACTTTGATAATAAAACAGGAAACCTCTATTATATGACTGTTCATGCTATATATATGGATATCATTTACAGACATTCCTAATAAGCACAAGGGATGAGAAAGTAAAAACCAGAAAGGACTGGCATCTCTCTCCTAACACAGATATTGAGATTGCTTAATGATACATAGCATCTTATCAAATTGATAAAGGTTAAATCTTACCTTTTAACTTATCACTAATTTTTAGTGGTGAATCAAATTATAATTGGCAAATTTGACTTAAATTTCATTTCAAGAACTTGCAATAATTATTGATGCATACAAATTTACCATGGAAAATAAGCTGGTATGAAAAAGAGAGAGAGAGAGAGAGACAGAGACAGAGAGAGACAGAGACAGCTACAGAGAGAGACAGAGACAGAGAGAGCAGATTCTTATTTTCAACTTCTTTCTCAGAAGCTGGAGAGATGGCTCAGCAGCTAAAAGAGCTTCAAACTCTTTGAGACCAGAAGCATTTCTCTTCTGGCCTCCATATGCCTAAACACACACACACACACACACACACACACACACACACACACACACACACAGCACATATAGATAATCAGCCATACATAGCATAACTAAAATTGAAAAATGGACTTATATGTAACCAATGTATACACGCAATATAACAGATCTCTGTTAAAGGTCAAGTGAAAAAAATTCAAACCCTGGAAAGTTAGACTGCATGTCAAAATAGTTTATTATAGAGAAAGTTTCCAAAATTATTATTGTAAGATATTTCACAGATATTTTTAAATTCTGTCTAAAATGTCACTACATAGCATAAAGTTATATGAGTACTTCAACACTGCTAATTTCTGAGATAGAATGTTTTTTAAATATCCAAGAAAATTATCAAGAACAACTGTGAGAAAAAAGCAAGGCCCTGCAGTCACAAAGAAAATTAGCTTCATTTTGCTTATAAATTAGATACAGAAAGTATTTTTCAGTTAATATATTAAGGACCCCAGCTTTGTCCTTCATTTTGTCCTTATTTGATCTTGATAACGAACCTCACTTGACTCTTTAACCAATCAGACTAGACCAGAACATGTGACTGGTTGACAGTACCTTAGGGTCACCTTCTTGCATGCCCTAGGTTTCCCCTCGGGTTCACTGCCCCCACTGATGCCTGGTTCCACAGGCATAGCCTCCTTTCATGTGCTCCTTCTCACATCCATGCTTTCTCTTCTATCTACTCAATTAAAGAATGGGAAACAGAGATAAACAGAGAATTCCTTTTCCTACATTTTTTTATTATGTTTCTTTTTTAACATATACATTTATATTATTACACATGAATAAAATAAACTACATATAGCAGGAAGAACCACGAGACAATCAGGAATTATATAAATGTTCATTCATAGTGATTTGGCTATTTGTATTTTGCAAACTTGAAGTAAACATCTTTCTTATCTTGTTGGGTCTAAATTTCTGAACTAAAAGCAATATCTATCATATCTCAAATCTATTAACTTAAAACATCTATCTTGATCTAAAAATATCTTAAGCCCTAACAAACTAAGCTTAATTGTAAAACTAAACTATCTGGTCTTCAACCCCATCATGACTTGAGAAGGAATACAATTCCTGAGTGAATCAGATGTACAGGTTAGCAGGTTTCAAAATGAAAAAAAGAATGAATGATACAATTTACAGTCTGAACAGTCACCCAAGACTCTCTATAACATTGGAGTATCATCTTTGCTCTTCTAGACCAATATATCTCACAGACATATTTCCTAGACAGGAACTATTGAGGACTTCCATACCCTGTCTTGGTAGAGTTTAGCTGTTGACTCTGTCTGCAACTAAGCTTGCCAATTTTTCCGCAGAATTCTGTCTGTGGCAGAAAAGAGAACATTTTACCCAATGTCTTGTTTGCCACATTTGAAGCCAACTCCATAAGGTAGTTCTTTGATGCTCATCATCTTCTTTGAGTTAGGCTGGCTGTTGCCAGTAGTTAACTAGTCTTGTTGTCAAAGCATATTTAAAGGACATATTCTGTAGGCCTCAAAAAGAGAATTCTTAACAGAGGAATACCAAATGGCTGAGAAACATTTAAAGAAATGCTCAACATCTGTGGTCATCAGGGAAATGCAAATCAAAACAACTCTGAGATTCCATCTTACACCTACCCAAATGGTTAAGATAAAACTCTCAAGTCACAGCACATGCTGGTGAGGATGTAGAGAAAGGCTAACACTCCTCCATTGCTGGTGGGAGTAAAAACTTGTACAATCATTTTGAAAATCAATCTGTTGCTTTCTCAGGAAATTGGGAATAATACCACCTCAAGACCAAGCCATATCACTCCTGGACATATACACTAAAGATGCTCCACCACATAACAAGGATATTTGCTCAACTATGTTCATAGCAGCTTTATTTGTAATAGCTAGAATGCGGAAACAACTTAAATGTCCCTCAACTGAAGAATGGATAAAGAAACTGGTACATTCACACAATAGATTACTACTCAGGTATTAAAAACAAGAGAATCTTGAAATTTGCAGGCAAATGTAAAGAACTAGAAAAGATTATCCTGAATGAGCTAACCCAGATGCAGAAATACATGCATGGTGTACTCTCTCTCATAAGTGGATATTAGCCACACAGTACAGGATAACCACACTACAATACAGAGACTGATGCAACAACCAAAGATCATGTATGATGTGGACCTAGATTCTCTGCTCAGATGTAGCAGATAGGCCAAACGGTTTCCTCACGTGTCCCACAATATGCGGAGTGAGGATGACTTCTGACATGGACACTGACCCCCGAACATTGCTCACTTCCCCATGGCAGGGCGGCCTTGCCAAGCCACAGAGAAAGAGGATATGGGTAGTACAGATGAGACTTGATTAAGTGAAGTCAGATGTTAGAAAAGGGAGCTTCCTCTCTGCAGACTATTGGAGGGAGGAAGAGGGGATGAAGAAGGGAGGTTATGAACAGGAGACAATGAGGAAGGGGTCCTACAATAGGGATGTAAAGAATTCAAACTGCAGAACAATCAGGTAATTTATATTCCTAATCCCATTACATAGGAATAGCTCTGAGACTGGCTGCGACATGAATGTCTCTGCATAGACAATGCTTCTCATTCGTTACAGAATCCCTGTGACTTATGATTAGAGGTCATTCTTTCTAGGTCAAGATTTACAGATGTCTTTCTTCTGCTCTTACAAAGAACAGAGAACCAGCCTTAATTGTTCTGTGCATCCTTCACACCGCATACATTTATAATTTTATGACTGTATGACGCTTGTGAGAAATTGTACGTTTTCAGAACAAAAGAACCAGATATTGGTGCTGGATCAGACCTGAAAGGATGTATTCCTCTCAGCATGCTGGACACTGACATCCTGTATCCTTCATTTTCCACCACCAAGTGCTTCAGTTGCTATACCTCATCAAAACATGACAGCTCCCAGGACACCTTTGAAGATAGCTGCCAATCCCAATTGGTCCAGGATTTCAGATTGTCCCGCACAGGACTTTTATTAAGCCTGGAATTTCTCAATATTTAGTACCTGGGCCACAAATGCTATTCTTAGTTTGTTTAATCATTTTCCCCAAATTAATTTGTGCCTCTACAAAGGTATTATTCATACCACCCTCACACTCACCACATTTTTTCTCTTTTAAATTCTTGGCCTCATTTTCTTTATATATACATGGAAATATACAAATACAGTCTGTTAAGTCCATGTTTGTTATTTGCACATATGTTTTTAGGGTTGACCTGTTGGTGCTGTATAAGCAGTTAGTGTTCTTCCCTGGGGAAGACTATTTCCACTACATGCAGTATTCCTTAGTTACCTGTAGTTTGTTTGTTTGTTTGTTTGTTTGTTTGTTTGTTCACTTTACATCCCTATTTTAGCCTCTTCTCTTGTTGCCACTCAGTGCCACCCTCACTCATCTCCTCTTCCCTGTCCCCTAGTCCTCAGAAAGGGTGACACCTTCTCTCCTATCATCCAACCTCAGCCTTTCAAGTCTCATCTGGACTGGCTGTATTCTCTTCCCCTGTAGCCTAGTAAAGCTGCCCTGCCAAGAGGAAGTGATCAAAGTGTGAATATCAAAGTCCATGTCAGAAGTAGTGCCTACTCCTCATATTATGGGACCCACAAGGACATGGTGATGCCTATCGATTACATCTGAGCAGAGGGTGGGTCCTCACCAGGCATGGTCCTTCGTTGGTCCACTCTCTGAATACTCTACTCCTTGGAAGCATTTTTTTGGCTCCATTGATCTCCATACTGTCCCCTTCAGGTCCTCTTATTCTTCATCTCTTCTTTTGAATACTGTGACAAGCTCTGGAACCATGGAAGAACCCCAGAGATACGAAGAGTTTATTATCAATTCTCTATGCATGCATGATGAAGACAATATGCGAGATGCAGAGATTGACTCCTACAATCCTTTCCTTGCTATTTAAAACAAAACATTAAACCCATGCCATTTATCTGGTCTTTGACTACCACACTTTCCTTCCCATAAAATGTGAACTTAGTCCTGAACTTTCAAAACTGTAATAAGCTCATCCATTGTGAATATTCTAAGAGCCACAGATCTACAATCCCTGCTTTCCTCTTGTAAATTGCTCATCTAACTCATTGTTTATAAACATCTTGAAAATCTTTTAAAACATCCTGTTCTGTGTTTGCTACTGGAAAATTGGATGAAGGATAAAGTTTACTCAGTGTGTTAGATATAAAACCCTAGCATTTCAGCAAATGTATTTTAACAGCATTTATTTACCATGATAACCCAGGAGTTTCTTTGTTTCAACATAAATAAATATTGACTTTTGTACATAGATATAATGTAAATATTTTACATTGGTGACATTAATGTTATACTGATCTTAAACCAGAAATCTCAACTTTACATCTGAATGATTTTATAGACTAATGATTTCTTATATAAAGTTGAATTATATTTCTAGGTTTTTCATAGCAGATGACTCAAGGAAACAACACTGCCTGTATATATACAGCAATCAAAAGGCAACCAGTAAAAGTTTTATGTCTATAGTACCTAAAACCAAAAAGTTTGAGTGGTTCTCAACTTTCCTAATATTGTGACCCATTAATACAATTACTCACGTTATGGTAACTCTTTACCCATCAGATTATTTTTGATGCTAATACATAACTATTGATTTTTCTAATGTTATTAATTATAATGTAAATACATCATATGCAGGATATCTGATATGTGAGCCCTGTGAAAGGGTTGTGACCCACAAGTTGAGAATCACTAGAAAACATGGGATATTTTTCCTCCTGGGTTTCGGGCAGTACCTTCAGTTGCCAAAGGAGGCCATCACATGCCCTGAGACTGGAGTTACATGAGCCACCACGTAAATGCTAGAGTCATCCTCTGGATGAGCAACCACTGCTTTTGACCACTGATCCTTCACACCAGCCCTGGGATTTCTTTGTTTATTCTTCATTAAGATTAAATGTAAGAAAAAATAATACATTGATTTTAATTAATATTTGGATTCTTGCTTAGCAACTACATTTACCTTGCTTCTCATACAGTGTACATATTATCTTAGAGTGCAGGTTCCTGGCTCAGAGGATTAGATTATTGTCCATATGTATCCATTCTCTGATCTCAGCAGCTCACACCTTGTGGCCAATTAAATGGCCAATTAAAAAACACCAACTAGGAGCCTTTGTACATCAATGTTTTACCTGAACTAACCTTCACAAGGAAGACAAACAGCTTTTAAGTATTCTTTGAAAGATAAAACAAGTCATAATAGTGCAGGAGAATAAGGAACTAGAAACATAGAAACTCTCCTCCTGATTTATTGAATTAGGAAACAAAAAATTTGCAAATATCAAGACAGCAATTGGATTACAAATTCACATTTACTGTCATTAACTAGGAGCTTTACAAGGACTCTCTTCCTCACAGTATTTATTCACTGATGATGTGAAACTTTACTGTAAAGTGATAGATTGTTTTATCTTACTCTATTTTATTTTATTATATTCAAAAATAAATAATGGATTTATTATTAATGATAGTCACAATCATTAAAACATAAAATTTTACCATATGTATGTTAGCAAACATACTGACTTTATATTTGTATTTTAATAGCATATTGTTATTATAGTCACAATTAATGATCATTTCTAACTTAAATATATTTTTGAAATTATAACATCATGAATGTTTGATATTTTTATTTTATAAAATTTAGCCTCATAAAATTTTAGAAAACCCAATTTATATGTTTCATTGATTTTCTCTTAATGATTTTTTATTTATTTAATGGGCATCACTGTTTTGTCTGTAAGTATGTTTGTGTAAGGAGGTCAGGTCCCTGGGAACTGGAGTTATAGACATCTGTGAGCTGCTGTGTGTGTGCTGGGAATTGAACCCAGGTCATCTTGAAGAGCAGGCAATGATCTTAACTAATGAGCCATCTCTCCAGCCCGAAGTGTAAATTCTTAACCATATAGTCTTCTCTAATCTGTAAAATTCCAAAATGATTTATGAATACAGTAAAGTTTTTAGTGTATTTATTTTAATTTTTCTTGTCAACTACCACAGAAAATTGAAAAATATTATGCCCTGTGAAACACTTTGTGGTAATAAAAATATGAAAACAGAATCTAGGAACAATAAATGACCTGATAAATGAAACATTATCATTTACTACCTAGTTTGACTTCTTGATACAAATAACCTCAATTAATAAACATCTGCCTCTAAGGAGATACACAAACTCAGTTATGGCAGTTACAAAGCTAATATGCAAATATGCATCCCAATTATAATTGATTACCCCTAGAGGCCAAAAGTCTGACTTCAAAACTTCTTGATAATATGGCATGATAGTCACAACTTACAGAGGTTTGCACTGAAACTTCTGCATACAGCAGATGAACACACGTTTTTTTCAATGAATCATCAGTGGCTGTACATGAGGTTTCATAAATCGCCACAAATTTATGTGGTAGAAAGAAAGATGACAAATGAAATTTATAATCTTATAAACTGTAATATCACATACCTTGTATTGTAAAGCCTTGTGTTGACATTGGTTTGTGGACTATGCGACGTAAGATTAGTGCCTGCAAGTACTGGTACTATGTGAACAATTGTTTTCATGTAATTGCCTTTTAGTAGCATGCCTCATCTCTGATCGTAATGGTTGATTGCTAGTTTTTTGTTAAAGAAACAATCGATTTGTTCTTAAAATCTTGACAAAATAATATACTGCTTCCAAGGAGTTGGCAACTTACATTTTAATTATTTACCATTTAACTGCACCCCCCTTTTTTTTCTAAAATTGGGATTCTATCGCAACAGAAGGTGAGTAAAAGGAAGGCACAAAGGTTACCTGATGGGCAGTAATGGCAGGGTCCGAAAGCAGGAACAAAGCTTTTTAAAAATCAACCTGACAGACTTCAAAGATATTGTATTCTTAAGTACTTATTATGTAGATTACTGTAATTTCTGTGGAATTAAGTTTCAAAAATTGAAATTTAGTGCCGTTGTATTTATAGAGTTTTCTAGGATTTGAGAAAGTGTTTAAGAAATTATATTTCTTCCTTTTCAGTGCTCACTTGGAATTGTTGATTTTTTAAAAAATCTAGAAGAAAGAAACAAAGGACGGTGAGAGCTCCCTTTTTAAATATGTGAATCCCTTTCTTTCATCCCTCTGTATTAATGCATTGCCTGGCTGAAATAGAACATGATGTTATGTTATATTTATGTTAACATAATAAATATTATGTTAAACTATACATGACAAAACTAATTTCTGTTTATATAGGTTACAGAGGAAAAGTAAAACACACACACACACAAATACACACACAACTCATACATACACACAAATCTAAAAATCAATTTAATGATTTGAGAGAAGACTTAGGTTATCATTTCCATAGTCTAGAGGTAAGGAGAGTTCTACAAAAGAATAATCAAAATCAATAACATATTTTTGATTAAAGAGATCCCTCAGGGAATAAAATGTTTGCTATACCAGTGCAGACCTAGAGTTTATAATGTAGTACCTGTGAGACAGAGACTGGGAAAGCTGGGGAAAACTAGCTTATTATAATAGCTAGAATAGTAACTCTGGGCTGAATAAGATACTCTGTTAAAGAAGACAGAGGTGTCAAGGGATATACCCAACATCAACTTTGGACCATTTTATTCACACACTATTTCATAATGGTAGATGTGCATGCACATGTACTACTGCTGCTGCTGCTGCTGCTGCTGCTGCTGCTACTATTACTTCTCACATACACACACACAGATACAAAAACACAATCACACAAAATAAACAAGTCTATTTTGTTTTAAATTTAACATTATTTTAACCGCATTAGTGCAATCAATGTAGTAACTGAAAATGTCTGAGGCAAAGATGATTGCTCAGTCAAAAAGTATCTATTGTGAAAACATGAGGATTCAAATTTGGGTCCCTGTCAGCCAGGTAAAAGTTTGGCAGTAGCACAGCATGCAGTCTCAGCACTTGAGAAGGGAGAAAGGTGGATTGCTTTAAGTTCAGGGCCAGTCTGATCTACAAAGTGACGCCAGGACAGCCAAGGCTACACAGAGAAGCCCTGTCTCAAAAAACCAAAAAGAAAAACAAAAAGATTAAGCTAAAGCCTAAAGTTATCATACATAACTGTAAGTCTCTGTCTCATTATTCAAAGCTGGTATGGGTACATAAAATCCATATGACTTAGAGCATAGAACATATCATTTGGAACTGAGTAGTCCAATGCCTTCACTCTGCACATTGTTAAGTTGTGCATCTCTACGTTAATGGTTACTAATTGTTAAGCAAAACTTCTCTAATTATGAGTGAGTAAGATACCATTTTCAGATCCAACCATATATTATTAGGCATAATTTTATTGCTATTATCCTTTCATAAAATTATAGTTGTAGATTTCCCTTTATGGAACATGAACTTTCAAGCCTTAGGCTCTGGGGTACTTTAGTTATGTCTGGCATGCTTTAGACATGTTTAGTCGTGTTTCTATGTCATGCAGTAAAACTAAAATCCAATTTTAAAAACTCAATTGGTGCCTTAGTTTGAGCGGGACCCCTGGGCCCAAATCTGCCTATCATATTGTTCTACTTGTAGATTTCTAGGACCCTCTGGATCCTTTTAATTTGCTGTTCTCCCATGCGTCTCTCATTTAGAGTCCCAATAGGATGCCTTCCCCTCTGTCCCAGTTTCCTGGTAAGTGAAGGCTTTTGTGGGACATGCCCCTTGGGCTAGTATGCAGATATAAGTGAGTATATACCATTTGATTCTTTCTGCTTCTGGGTTAACTCACTCATTACGATCATTTCTAGCTCAATCCATTTATCCACAAATTTCGGGAATTCCTTGTTTTTAATAGCTGAGTAGTATTCCATAGTGTATATGTACCACAGTTTCTTTATCCACTCTTCTACTGAGGGACACTTAGGCTGTTTCCATGTTCTGGCTATTATGAATAAGGCTGCTATGAACATGGTTGAGCAAATTTTCTTGTTGTGTGCTGGAGCATCTTCTGGGTATATTCCAAGGAGTGGAATAGCTGGGTCTTGAGGAAGCCCTATTCCCATTTTTCTGAGATAGCGCCAGATAGATTTCCAAAGTGGCTGTACTAGTTTGCATTCCCACCAGCAATGAAGGAGTGTTCCTCTCTCCCCACATCCTCGCCAGCATGTGGTGTCGCTTGAATTTTTGATCTTAGCCATTCTGATGGGTGTAAGATGGAATCTCAGAGTTGTTTTGATTTGCATTTCCCTGATGACTAAGGAGGTTGAGCATTTCTTTAAGTGTTTCTCAGCCATTTGATACTCCTCTGTTGAGAATTCTCTGTTTAGTTCCAAGCCCTATTTCTCAATTGGGTTATTCGGTTTGGTGATGTTTAATTTCTTGAGTTCTTTATATATTTTGGATATTAGACCTTTGTCAGATGTAGGGTTGGTGAAGATTTTTTCCCCAGTCTGTAGGCTGTCGCTAAGGCACCAGCCAAGGACAATACAGGAGGTAAACTTTAAACCCCTTCCCAGATCTAGCCAATGGTCAGAATATTCTCCACAGTTGAGTGGAGAGTGTGATATGACTTTCTCACGTGTTCTGGTGCCTCACATTTGACCATGTCCCCTGGAGGGGGAGACCTGGTAGCACTCAGAGGAAGGACAGCAAGTAGCCAAGAAGAGACTTGATACCCTATGAGAATATATAGGGGGACGTAATCCCCCTCAGGAACAGTCATAGGGGAGGGGAATAATGGGAAAATGGGGGGGGGGAGGAATGGGAGGATACAAGGGATGGGATAAACATTGAGATGTAACAAGAATAAATTAATAAAAATAAAAAAAATAAAAATAAAAATGTTAATCAAACATTTTAAGTAATTTTTACTGCACCAAGATAGGAAATTTGTTCTATTCAAGATTATCAAATAAAAATAGCAAAAACACTATGAATATAATATTTATATAAAAAAAAACTCAATTGGTTATTACAGTGATATTTTGACTACTAATGTATTCTTAAACCGTTTAAGGCCATTGGTGGTGGCCCATGCCTTTAATCCAGTACTTGGAAGGCAGAGGCAAGTGGATTTCTGTGAGTTTGAGGGCAGCTTTGTCTAGAAGAGTTAGCTCTAAGACAGCCAGGGCTACACATGTAAACCCTTACTCAAAAAATTAAAAGAAAACCCAAAATAAAAAAAAAAATAACCTCACCAACAACAAAAGTTTATTCAATTAATTTTTAAATGCCTTATAATGCCACATTTACAAATAATGTGTTTTGTTACAGTTTTAATTGTACAAGCATAAACATTGTCTAATATACTTGAATATTTTATATACCATAACTGATATTAGATACACATAATTAATCACCAGCCATTTCTTAGCCATTACTTTTGTTACCATTACTTAGTATCTCTCAATCATTTCTTTGTCTTTTTAAAAAGAGACTTGATACCCTATGAGCATATACAGGGGGAGGTAATCCCCCTCAGGAACAGTCATAGGGGAGGGGAATAAGGGGAAAAGGGGAGGGAGGGAAAAATGGGAGGACACAAGGGATGGGATAACCATTGAGATGTAACAAGAATAAATTAATAATAAAAATTTCAAAAATTAAAAAAATAAAAATAAAAAATAAAACTACATCATAGATCTTTCATAAAAACATGTTCAAATAATAACTGCTTGCACAATATTTGGTTTCTGACACAAGTGATTTTTAAGCTCTTTCCATATTGTGATATATATTCATAACTCATAATACCAAGTACTACCCTGTCATAAGGCTATGGTAAAACAAGTTTCTTTTGCTTCTCAGTCTAGAATCATTTAGTCTACATCTTAAAATGTAGGCACTTGTGGAGGGTGGGAGTGTGTGTTTACACATGTGTGTTCTTTGAGAACCAGAAAACAACTATATGTACTGTGATTTAGGAATCTTTTATTTAAAAATGGACAATAAGTGTTCTTACCTTTCATCAAAGAGTTTACAACACACAAAGACCATGGCAGAAGTTTGAAAAAATTCAGAGTACACCAGCTCCTACAGTGCTCAAACCCAAATCCGACACTCATCTCAGGAAATATATCTGAAACCAGGAAGTCTGTAAAAGTGACAGGAGGAACTGGCTATCTACTGCTAGGTATTGTCTTAAATATATGTCAGGGAATTATGCCCATGAATCTCAATAATATGGTTTTCTAAATAAGGGCTTCACAACATCAGCTGAAGTGACAAAGTAGATGGAATAAATTCCTAAGACTTCAGCCCTAGATCAAAATATATAAGCAACTATTGGTTCTTGATACAAAAAAAAAAAAAAAAAAAAAAAAAAAATCAGTCTTCTTTAAGTAAAAGGCCTTGGTAGGTTATCCAATTCCAAGTGGCCATCTTTAAACACACAGACAATGTACTGTGTATATACATACTGAAACACCATTACTAGGTAATTTAATCTTAAAAGATCTCTGTGCTATGCATGGTATTGTGTTGACTAAAGCATCATTGTGCCGTACATGAATGTATTTTTAATTTAATATTTTAACCACTATTAAGAAGAAACACACTTAAGGGTAATTGAGTATCAAGAGAAGTTGCTACAGATCTGTTCCCTTAAATATGTTTTATTTCAAACACTTTCTTGGTGCTATGGATTATCATACAAAGTTCAGTCCTAGTGAAATTGATTACCAGTGGATAAAGTACAAATATGCAGCTACCTTAAGTGAAATATATCAACAATGAAAGAACATAGGATAAAAGGAAATGTGTGTTTCACCTTAAATTTCTGTAAATGAAGTCATTGGAAGAATAGAATTCATTGCATCTTATTTAAATTTATCAGTCACATGAACATTTCTTGGCTTCATTTCACCTTTGAGACGCTTCAGGAACACACTTTATTTTGTTTTTGCTCAGGCATGATGTACCATTGCATTGTCCCAGGTTTTTCCATGCCTGTGCATCAATATTTTCATCTAAATTTCTGTTTCCCACTTCAAGACCTGATCTAGTTTGTGTGAGGTATGAGGTTAACTGGTTTTACAGAAACACTCAAACAGCAGCATACTTTCAAATAACTCCGAACACAGCTTTGCTCATGTTTAACACAGAAAAACTGTATGTTAGCTTTATTTCATGTTTATATTTGGTATTTCAAGTAAGAATTATATTTCTGAATCACTAGTGGTTTCTACAACTGTCTTTTCTTCTGTCATATTTTCTCTGAGTTTCCCCACTTTAAACTTTATTGGAGTAATATATATATATATATATATATATATATCAATTTCTGCTCCTTCAATTTCATAAATAAAAATCTATATTTGTAATAGTTCAATATGTTTTTATAGTTTAATTTTTATGTTGTAGCTTAGGTTCCAAAATAATTTTTCAAAATTTCATATTACCTTTTCTTTCCATGGTGTTTTCTGCTCCAGTTGCTCAGAGCCACTGGCTTTATGTCCTACATAAATGTCCAAAACATTCCATTTTCTTTTGCAAAATGAAATATTCAATGTGATGCTTTTGATATAATTATGTAAGGTGGTTACACCTCTGCTTTGTTCTGCAATGCTTCCTGGTGATCAGTTCTCCGTGCTCATGTTATTTCACCACTGCGCAGGTTTTGACGCTCAAGATCGCTTCAGCTTCGTGGTGCATTATTTCAAGTTGAATTGTGTTACTTTACATGAAAATCACTTCAACACTCCTGTTCAGATGTCTAGTGCACTCTCTCTCTCTCTCTCTCTCTCTCTCTCTCTGTCTCTCTGTGATTGTGTGTGTATTCTCTTTCATAATCCCCTCCTAGTGGTTATCTTGATATAGATGCCAGGCTGTGCTCTTTCTTCTGGTCCTCCTGCCTCTGCCTCACAGGAATTGAACATGCAGACATTTATCACCACTGATGCACTAGCTCTTCCTCTTTTAGATACTTGGAAATGTTCAAATTTCCCAAGAGTCTAAATAGTAAATTCACAGACTTCAATAAACCCGCTTCCATTTTCTATTCCTGCCATAACTAGTTTTTGTTTTGTTTTGTTTTTTGAGACACAATTTGTTTATGTAATAGCCTCGGCTGTCCTAGACTCACTTTGTAGGCTAGGCTAGCCTTGAACTCACAACGATCCTCCTGCTTCTGCCTTCCAAGTGCTGGGATTAAAGGTGTGCACCACCACTGCCCGGCCATATGCAGTTTTTTAAAACATCATTTCGTCTTATGTTTTCTGTATTTTTCTGTCTACCCTTTATTTTCTATTGCCTTGAATATTTCATCAATCTCTCTACAGAGAAGTTTAAAAGAAAAAATTACACATAAGACCCTTTATAAGAAAACACTACCATGAGTGCTGTAAAAACACATAGTAAGAAATGAGAGAAAAGCAGAAAGAAACCCAGCAAGTCGAGGAATCACACCAGGGAATGATCACAGAAAGTAAGTTAGAAAGCTAATTTTACTTGAATAACAGAAGGTTGACAATTGATATTCTACTTTGATTGCCTGAAAAAAAGTCAGAGCTTCTGATAAGGCAAAGAGCAGCAAATAATCAGGAAAAACAAATAAACAGTGAAAGTTATTCATGCAACAGCTGCATATACAGAATCACATATACAGTGAAAACTAAGCCTTTTCGTGCTGTCTCTGCATTGTCTGATTACATATGAGACTTTCTGATATCTTCCAGGCAGATTGTGTCAATTAAAAATGTTGGGGGATGGAATATTCTTACTCTTCACCCATTCTTTTCATGTTATAGTCGACCATGTTTTTCTCTAATACAAGTGGTCTAACCTCATACCCAGTTGTCCAGCCTTCTAAGCTACAGGAAATATTTTGGATTTGCCTATTATTTTATCAAGCACTTGATGAGATCTACCACTAACTCATGAAAACTTGCTGACTGTCACTGTATTTTATGATATGAATGGGAAAAATATAAACATCATGAAAATATACTATTTTCTCTTTATCTATAAAGTTTTATTTTTTGTTTCTTGGACCTGATCATATATAACACAAAAATAAAAATGCCAAATAGTAAAAGCAAGATATAAAACTGTAGATAAATATTTTCAATGTAGGGAGCTAGGAATTGCAGTGTCTTCACAGAGAACATAATAGTCACCACATCATGAAATAAAGATTTTCAAGAAGAAAATAGGGGTATTTAAGGTTCTGTATTGATAATGACCATAAATTCTACTCAGAGTTTCAGTATCTCTATTATAATATTTTCCTGAATTAGCTCTTCAGAGACATCAAAGAAAGAGTTATGAAGGGAGAATTCTCAAGTCAATGTATGCAGTTTTTCTTGTTTCAGAACTATAAACCCTTCATATTCAATTTATCGAACTATTATACACCAGAGATAACTTTTCTAACATTAAAGTGTTTCAATAGATTTTAATAGTTCTGCTTATATGTGAATAAAAACATTCAGCTTGATAGAGGTTTTCTAATTCATTGTCTGACTCTCACTGATAAAATGCCTCAATTTTACAAGTCTTTTATTTGGAGAATCAATTATTATATAATAAAATAAGTGGTTATTTACATATGTGAAAATGGAAAAGAATATGCGTATCAAGTATGACTGTATGACATATTCATTCTTAAGACGTGTAATTTTTTTTTTTTTTTTTTTACAGAGAACAAAAAAGTGTATGGCTTCTCTTCTCAGTTGTGATTCTCACATTCTTGGGAAGTAGGACAGTTCACTTTCCTAAGACTTTTTCTCACATTTTTCAAAGTAACCTATTTATATTTAATGATTTGATATTTTACCTTCACTGCCTTTTACAAGGTTATGTTACTTTTACTTTTATATTACTAAAAATAATGTTCAACTTAACATAGTAAGGTCTCAGGAGCTGCACATAGAAGCAGAATTAATGACTTGCAGACTTTGCCCTTCATTTTCTATATCTGAATGCAAAGGGAAGTTTTCTGCTTTTAAGGGTTGCTATCATGGGGTCTCTGCACATCTTTGCTCCTTGGGAGATCTCAGCAGGATGAAAAAACTATGTTCTTTGCTGAAAATCTAGTGTTATTTAAGGATGTTAACATAAAGTCTAGCAATGAACAGCATTTCTATTCTTCACAGATGCTGCAAGCCTTTTTTTTTTTTTTTTAATAAGAGAAACTATCAAAAGACCAGCATTATACAGGAATATAATCTTCCTCCAAGCTAAAATTTAATAAATAAATATAGTGGATAATTAGGTATTTGTAGTATCACATCTACTTGTGACACAAGCAGCAGCACAGAGTCACCTTGACATGCTTAGCATGAGAAGTACAGAGATCATACTTAAGCTTCCCAAGAACAGTATTCTTTCTACCTAAGTAACCTCAAGATATATTATGCAGAAAATCACAAGGGCATTATATTTATGTGAAAGAAGTGGTTATAATTATCTCATAATATCTCATCTTTATTGTGAAAAAGGATATAACATTAATAAAAGTTATTTTTTTTAAATACTTATCTAAATTATAATTCCTCTACACTCTATTCTATTTCTTTTTAACACACAAATGTGTACAAGATAGTTAATGTTCATCATTAAGTGACGTATTCTCAGGATACACATGCATAATGGCAAGCAAGACCATATGCAGACTTATAAGTGCTATAAATGTTCCTGAGTGTATAGTGCTTTAAGTGTTCCCATATTCTCTGGGACAGATAACTTCTCCTAAGAGATTTCCTGTCCAGTTGATTGGCAGCCCCATCTCTACTAACTACTAACAGAGGGACAGCTAAGTTTCCCGCTAGATATTTCCAATTAGTTTCCAACTAGACAATTTCCAACTAGATATTGATTTTAAGTTCTGTAGTACTGTTCAAAATGTCATATGTCAGAGATGCTGTGGCAAAAGAGTAAATTGAATTGAGAAATACACTACAATTTATATATGTTCTCATTGATGGGAACATTGAGAGCTACATGAAATGCACAAAGCATGCTGCCACGTAGGCAGAAGAGGATGGCACTATGCAAAGTGCCAAAGTGGTCTTTCTCTTAATCTGGTTCACATTGAACACTTTAAGAAGTTTTTTCTTCCTTAATTAACTGTAGGATTAGGTTTTCTGTAACTATTTTTATTTAGGGTTCTTAAACACTTCAACTTACTTCTAACCCACTGACCAAAGGAAGAATATTAATAGGAAAAGGGGGATTTGGACCTGTTTAGATGTAGTTCTTTGGACAAATACGACTCTACATTATCAAGATACCAGCAATCCAGTCCAAGAGCCAACACCAAACACTCACATAACTCAGTATCCTGTAGCAATGTCTCAATCCAGAAAAACTGCAAGGTTCTGCTAAGTCTGTGCAAGTCAATGGAAATGGTCAGAATCAGCCAGAGAGCCACAAAAAATTCTCTGAAACATTTCTATTTGCAAAGCAAAGACTAGTGAAGATCAGTGAAAACCAGCAAGGACCAGTGAAGCATTGCTTTATAGGGTGGCAATGAAAAAGCCTTTTCCTATTGTCTATGGTGTTCTATTTATACCCTTGCAAACATCATGTGCCCTCTCACATGTCTGCCCTTACCTTTTCACAGGTCTGCTTCCCGTAAAACAACACATGTCTCCTCACAAGATCTCTCTCAGAAGAACATCACTTTGTACAACTGAGTTTTCAAAGAAACCAGAAACTTCTACTTCAATTTCCACCTCAATTAACTATATTAGTATTATTGCTATATCCATGGTCCAATCCTAAGTTTTAGAACACAAGTCTATGTCTTGACTCCAGGCAGTGATAATTTTTTTTTATTTTAATTATTTTATTTTATTTTTATTTATTTATTTTTTATTTTTATTTTTAGCCTATACATTTATTTTATTACACATGAATAAAATAAATAACATACAACAGGGAGAACCATGAGACAGTCATAAATTATGTAAATGTTACATTCATAGTGATTTGGCTATTTGTGTTTGTCAAACTTAAAGTGAACATCTCTTTTATCTTGCATGGGTCTAAATTTCTGAATGAAATTCAATATCTATCAAATCTCATCTCTTTTCCTGAAATCCTTTATATTGATCTAAAAAGATCTTATCCTCTATCAACTAAATTAGATTGTAAATATAAACTATCTGGTCTTAAACTTCCCTCAGAAACTTGAGAAAGAATAAAATTTAAATGCCTGACTGAACCAGAAGTGCAAGTTAGCAGCTTCCAAAATGAAAAATTGACTGAGACAGTTTACTGGTTGAACAGTCACTCAAAACTCTATAATGTTGGAGCCTCATCTTTGGCAGTTATCTCTGCCAGACTTATTCACGAGGCAGGAACTAGTGAGGATTTGATTACCCTGTCTTGGCAGAGTCAGGCTGTTGACCCTGCCTACATCTAAGCTTGCCCATTTTCAGGCAGAATTCTGTCTGTGGCATAAATGAGGACCTTTTGCGCAGTGGCTGATTTGCCACAATTGAAGCCAACTCCATAAGGAGGTTCTTTGATTCTCATCATCTTCTTTGAGGCAGGCGGGTATTGTCAGGAGTTAACTTGTCTTATTGTCAAAGAATCTTTTGAATAATAAAGTCATCTTTAAATGCCATATTCTGTGGATCTCTGAGGCTTTTGAAGACCTATTTGATTATTTTACCTTATATATCTGTAGAATCATATCTATCTCTAAGACTTAGTATATATATTCTTGTGCTAAATCAGACCAGTATTTGATATGACCATGATCTGCATCAATATGCAAAATTCTATACCAATGACTTAGAGATAACTTTCTTTGTCAGTAACATTAAGGCCTCAAGTTAAAGAGATGGTTCAATAATCTACCTTTTGTTCTATCCTCCCTCTGTATTTCTATATTCCCCTATCTCCTTGCTTTTGGGTGAAAGATAAAGGAAAAAAGAGACATCCCTGAGTTCATCCTTGTTTTCTCTGTATAAGACCAATAATTACTTATAACCATTATTTTGATCTATAATCATAATCCTAACATGAGAGGATTCCTTTTCCTCATGTTCGTTAGTATTCAATAAAAGTTCATGTGACCCAAGATGATGTCACATTCACTACATAGCTAGGGTACCCTTGAATTTCTGATTCTCTTTGATCTACTTCCTAGGTGCTCACAATTCAGGCCCATGATATCATTGTGGTATGCATGTTCATGTGCAGTAATAGAAATGAGAGTGATTACTGGGTGTAATATTTCCCTAACAGGAAAAGGACTATCCAAAGCTGACACTCTGCCATTTCTTTTTTCTTTTTTTAATTCTTTATTTTAATTTTATTAATTTATTCAGATTACAACTCAATTTTTATCCCATCACTTGTATCCTTACATTCCTCCCTCTCTCCCACTATTACCCTATTCACCTCCCCTAGGTCTATGACTGAAGGGGACCTCTGCCCCGACTATATGGTATAGGCTATCAAGTCTCATTTTGGTAGCCTGCTTATTCTTTCTTTGAGTGCCATCAGGCCTCCCCACCAAGGGGAGGTGGTGAAATATGGAGCACCTGAGTTCAGGTCAAAGTCAGTCCCCATTCTCCACAAAACTGTGAAAAATGTCCTGTCCAATGGGCAGATCAGATTGGGGTTTGATGTTTACTGCTTGTATTGTCCTTGGTTAGTGCAATAGTTTGAGTAGACCTCCCTGGGCCCCGATCCACCCATCACAATGTTCTTCTTATAGCTTTCTAGGACCTTCTGTGCCCTTCTATTTAACCATCTCCTATATTTCTCTTACCTAGAGACCCAATGTGATGTCCTCACATCTATCCCAATTTCCTGGTAAGTGAAGACATTCATGAGACATACCTTTTGGGTTAGTGCCAAGTTATAAGTGAATATATACCATGTGAGTCTTTCTGCTTCTGGGTTAACTCACTCATTATGATCCTTTCAAGTTCCATCCATTTGTCCACGAATTGCAGGATTTCTTTGTTTTTAATAGCTGAGTAGTATTCCATAGTGTAAATGTACCACATTTTCTTTATCTGTTCTTCAACTGAGGGGCATTTAGGCTGTTTCCAGGTTCTGCCTATTATGAATAAGGCCGCTATGAACATGGTTGAGCATATGTCTTTGTTGTTTGATGGAACGTCTTCTGGGTATATTCTGAGGACTGGAATAGCTGGGTCTTGAAGAAGTCCTACTCCAAGTTTTCTGAGATAGTGCCAGATAAATTTTCAAAGTGGTTATACAAGTTTGCATTTCCACCAGCAATAAAGGTGTGTTCCTCTTTCTCCACATCCTTGCCAGCATGTGTTGCCACTTATATTTTTGATGTTGTCCATTCTGATTGGTGTAAGATGGAATCTCAGACTTGTTTTGATTTGCATTTCCCTGATGACTAAAGACGTTGAGCATTTCTTTAAATGTTTCTCAACCATTCGTAATTCCTCTGTTGAGAATTCTCTGTTTAGTTCTGAGCCCCATTTCTCAATTGGATTTTTTGGTTTGGTGCTGTTTAATTTCTTGAGTTCTTTATAAAGTTTGGATATTAGACCTTTGTCAAATGCAGGGTTGGTGAAGATCATTTCCCAGTCTGTAGGCTGCCGCTTTGTTCTGTTGACAGTGTCTCCTGCCTTACAGAAGCTTCTCAGCCTCATGAGGTCCCATTTGTTAATTGTTGACCTCAAGGCATTTCTTAAGCATCAGATTATTGAAAACTGTGCCAGAAAGAATTTAATTAAAATGAAGGAAGGGGGGTAGAATGAAACTTGGGTTAGCTACTAGAGGAACTTGCCTCCTAGAGAGTTGTCACACCTTTCTCATGACATGGAAATGGAAATTTGCAATTCTCTCTCTCTCTCTCTCTCTCTCTCTCTCTCTCTCTCTCTCTCTCTCTCTCTCTCTCTCTCTGTTTGTGAAACTATAACAACTGCTACAGTAATGTGCAGCAGAACTCAGAGTCTCCTTGGTTGCCATATTAACCAAACTATAAATATATTTTTCTTTGTTATTTAGTGTTTATATGTCTATGTATTTACTTATTTATTCATTTAGCTGGTTATATTTAGGTATGTCTGATGTATGCCATTCTGTTTTCCAGGTTTCTGTGTATTTAAGGATAAATTTAACCTGTTAATCTTCCCTTTACCTCTTAAGAACTTGAATTATTGTCCTGCACCAACATGCCTGGCTTTAAAATGTGCTTACCCAGTACATGTTTTTTAAATAGCAAGTTTATTACCTAAAAGTTTACTGTAACATTCAGATTTTAATATGTTAATATATTCTTATAAAATGAACTCTTTAAAAGATAACTAAGCCATGAGAGCTGCTTCCTCTTTAATGATATTAAACACTTCTTTCTAATACTACTACAAAGAGATCATTGTTTATTGGTAAAAATATGATGTACTTATTTCTTTGTGGTTAACATTACCATCTCTATCATGAAGTAGAGTTACTCTGGTTACCCATAGAAAGCCTGGGCCTGTAGTCATGACAATGAAATAAGCAGAACAATACAGCTCATAACTAGTTCTCAGATGAAGAGATTAAGGCTACTTACATTTGCAGCAGGAAGGAGAGGAGAAGCTTAGAAAACTCCCTTCTGTGTCATCTGCATGCAGTTTTGGGGAAATTGAGTACATCAGAGGTCAAAGACTACCCGTGGACTGAGGATTGCTAAAACCAAATGAGGCAGACAAGCTTTCATATGTCATAGGTTCCTGTAAGAAACTTAGATAAGTTCAATAGTTCACTTCTCTGGACTTGGATGGACTCCTCATTTGGGTCTGTTACTACCTAGCATGAATATTAGGGAAATATCGTGCAATGAAATTATTATTCATGCAGTATAACAATTGAAATATATATTTTGAAGTAAATAAAGATTAGGTTAAGAGCCATAAGCATACCAGGATATCACTCTGAGTTCCTCTTGCTTTCTAGTCCTTTTATCCTCTTAAATTAGTTCACATGGAACATAAAACAGAAGGTAGCTATTATAGGTCAGAGTTTAACATCCTGGAGGGACAACATTGGTTAATAAATAAAGAGACAAAAACAAAAATCCACTCTCATTATGTGAAGGTAAGTAACAGCAAATGGCCTTTATTTCATCCTACATGTTATAAATAATCTATATTCCATTTTCCAAAGTCTCTGAAATATGTGTTTTTCTTTCATATGTTTTCCTAAGGAAAATGACTGGCCCATGTAGATTAATACTTAAAAGAGGTTAAAAATGTCTGTCTCACTTACATTTTCAAATGTAAAGGAAGTAATTTCTCATATTTGATTGTTATCTTTATCCTTATTATCTCTAAATAAGAAATAAGCTCAATGAATAAGAACTTGGTGAGTTGCTCATTCTATGCTGTTATCTTGATTATCTATTTCCTGAAGAGAAATATTACATTCTAAGTAGGTATTGTTGGAGTAAAATAATAATTATATACCTTTTTTATGTTTGATAAATATAATGCATTAATACTTACTCACTTTTAGTAGATATACATTTAAGTTAAAGATCCAAAATTGTAACAAGTTCATTCAAACATGTGAATTCAAAAAGATAACTGACATCCTATTACTTTGAACAAAAAGCAATAAAAAAAATAGATTGATGTGAAATACAGAAACAGATACAGTACATTTATAAAATTAGCTACACTTTCCCAAAAGGAATTCTCTTCCCTTACCCAAAATTAAAACTAGACAATTGCTAAAATTTATTTAATGAAAATTTGGAATCATGATAGTTCCAGTAAGGAAGTCAATAAAGCCAATTTTAACTACACTTTCATTTATTTCATATTATATTTCAATCTTAAGGAGGGACAATTATGAGTCATTCTCATCACATTCAGAGAGCATTTTAAATTTTGGGAAGAAATCTGATTCTTCACAATTACTTAAAATTCATGTCACTGGGGACTCAAGAGCTCATGTGAGGTAGAATGAATGTGAGGCAGAGTTCCATCTTAATGATCTTCAATATGCTACCTTCTACCCACTTGTCTGACACAGTAAGCATTTTGAGAGCATCCACACAGGATACAGACAATCTTCCATTCTTTTTTTATTCACAATTTCTATATGATTTTCAGGGGAAGGTTCTAGATGTTTATGATGATGTAATGTGTGGATACCCAAAATTAAAACTAATAGAAATTGTCAATTTTTTTTTCATGTAAAATAGGAAACACAATAATTTTCAATAATATCAGCCCAAGTACAAAGAAATACTTCTAAGAAATTATGCCCCCAGAGTGTCTTTAAATATCCACCTGAAACATAATTAAACTGGTCTGTTGACATGGTGTTTTTGAGTATAAAAGCAATAATATATATTTAAAATATGTTTATGTAAGTCTGTGACTGTGGTGTATATTTAAGTGGTTTATTCAGCCATGTATATGTGTTCACAACTGTGTGTGTACCCAGAGGCCAATGTAGGATGACAGATGTCCTCGTCTATCATCTCCATCTAATTAACCTGAGACAGGGTCTGTGCCTTAACCTTGACTGAAACAGGAAGCCAGCAATGTCCAGATAACCTGTAGGCTCTGCCTTTGACAGAATTGGGGTAATAAGCAACTTGGATCCGTCTATCATATGTGAGTGCTGGGATCCAATCTCAGGCTCTATGCTGGCAAAGTAAATATATCTACCTACTGACACATTCCACCAGACTTAAGCACATTTCTAATACTGAAATAATACAAAAATGAACTTAGAAACCAAGGTGTTTCACAATTTTAGACTTGATAAAAGTAGAATCTTACATTGGTTCAGTTTAGCTGTTGAATTTTTATGCCGTCAGCTGACCTTACTACACCTTTAATTTCTTTTCTAGTTCACTGACACTGAAGAACAGATAGTGATCTTATGAACGTATATTCTTCAGTCTACACCTGTTCCAGTGATTATAGACAAGTGATTAATGTGATAGATGCAGCTCAATCAAATTTCTAATTTTAAAATAAACTTAGAAACTGAGATATTTCATAATTTCAAACTTGATAAAAGTAGAAGATGACTATTCCAGCCTAGCTGGTAGTTTCTGTGGCATAAGGTGACCTCACTACAATTTTAATTTCTTTTCTAGTTTACTGATAATGAAGAGCAAATAATGATTTTATTAGCATATATTCATCAGTCTACACCTGTTCTAGTGACTATAAACAAGTGATTAATGAGATAGAGGCAGCTCACTTTATGAGAGAATGTCATTGTCACTCTCTCTGACACTTCATTGTGCCAGTCATCTCCAAACATAAGGTCACAGCTGTTCGGTGACATTTTTACACAATGGAAAAATCAGACTGTTCCATAGAGAAATAAAAAGGAAATTTAATAACCTGACATTTGAATGAAGAAATAAGCCATTTCAAATACAGGCAATTTTACATGGATCTTAGGTGATGTTTGAGAAATAGAACAGGCTGTTTTCTTGGGCCACTTATAATACACAGACCTAACAAAGCCATCATTGTTAGCTGGCTTTTTTTCCCCAGTGTGAAACATGAATAAGCTTATGAAATCTTCATGGCATCTTAAAGTCACACGTCTGCTTTGATTTTTTAATATATACATAGAATCACTGTTTATTTACACATTAACAACTCTTTATCAGTTGTTTATATTCATTTTAATATAGAATTAACATAAGATGGTACTTCTCTAGAAAGCTACAGATGCTATTGAAGATGTTATATTAGGAATATGTTTGTATTATTAGTACAAAAAGAGGCCATGTATTTGAAGGAGAATGGGAAGAAAATACAAAAGAACCTTAAGGCAGCAAAGGGAAGGGAGAAATATTGAAATGAAATTATATTCTCAAAAAAGAGAATAGTACGACATTGTAGGATATGCTTCTGTCTTCTACTTTTAGTACATGAATTGGTTTATTCCGTGTGTCATTTTTTTAGTCTTATATTTCATTGTCTTACATTGCACCTCATTCATAGAAATTTATTATATTTATATTCATTATATATATTATTAATTTTTCAGTGTTCTTTATACAGTAACAAAACATCAAGTTAAGTAAGTCTACATATATCCACATTTTATAAATATTTATGTTGTCTCACCCTAAGCCAAACATTTCCTTCTTAAATTGTAGTTACTCAAATAAAAGGCAAACAGGTGTGAAATTATTTTTTATATTTAGGTGCTTATTTTTTATCAGATATGGCTCCTAGTGAAGGAGAATTATTTCTGTTTCTATTTAACACTCGAGTATCTTATTTTCTATTTTTCAACATAAGCATTTAAAAGCAGATTTATAACTCATTAATCATTTTGTCTTGTGTGAGAATGCTCAAAATCTTTAACTATTGTGTGAGTGTGTATGTGTGTGTGTGTGTGTGTGTGTGTGTTTATGATATGATCCAGGTCAGTATTCCTAAATTTCTTAAACCTATACATGTTACGGACTAGGTTTGCAGAGCTGGTCCCCATTAAGTTATCCTACAATGAATTTACATATGTAATAGAATATTTAATCTTTTAAAATCTTTTTTCTTAAACATGATTTCACTCATTCTCCTACATAATACACTCATTCTCCTACATAATACATCCTTAACACTATTAAACAAAAAGGTATGGGAGGGTAAAGTACGGGAATCACTCTTTGTTAATTTGATTTTGGTCAACGTTTCCACAACCTATCGGCAGAAAGTTGTTTGTTCCTGAAGCTACAGAAATGATTGCATTGACTTATATTATGAAAAATATATGAAATAGTTGCCTAATTTACAAATGAAATCATGATAACTAAACTTGAAATAATATCGATCATATTACAAGCTATATTTTCTTTTTAGTAAGGTGGGATAGAAAGGCCGGGAAACTGTGGGAACAGAGCAAGGAAAGGAATATGTGTTCCTAGAGTCTGGTTGGAGCCTCTAGGAACTGAGAATCAAGAATGCTAGCACAACTGACACATATGGCAAATGTTATACATGATAAAGGTATAATAGTCTGGTCTTGTGTATATCTTTCACAGTTAAATAGAAAAACTTTAGACTGGAATGTCTGTGTCCTGAGTTGTCTCATGTCTTGCTGCATACATTCTGTGAGTGTCACAAAAACCCAAAATGACAACTAACTTTGTTTACAGCAAAGATATAGTGACTTCCTACGTTCTGTGCTTTATAGCTTTGCAATATCGGTTTGTTTCCTGCCAGTACTCCTCAGAAACCAGTCACTGTCTCTTCTGTGCTTCCTAGTTATCCTTTAAATGAATAGCTCCAAAACACAGTAAAGCCTACATATTACTATTGTAAAAACAATAGAGTAGAGCTCCCTTTGAGAATCAAACACACATGCTACAGGGTATGTCTCATTTCAATTGCCTCTTTTTCACTCAAAAATTTTACTAAAATGGTTTCAATAAATTCCAATTCTGCACATACTGGCTACTTTTTATGCATTGAAATCTCTGCATTAAAGCAAAAAACAGAGTTTTTAGCATATAAGTGGTCCCTAACAATCAATAAGATTCCTCATGCTGCAAGATGTCAATATCACCCATTAACCCTTGATAACACTACTGGTTATCATGTAAAATATTCAAATTTTTGTAACATAGTAACACTTTCATTAGTGACAATATTTCAAACTTTTGTTTCCAATATAGTTCTTTGAATATGTGTCATGTTATAAATATTAAACCAACACAAACAATTAAACATATTACAAGCTTACCTTGTACTAATCCATTTAGGTACAAGAAAGCTTGCAGTAGACATTTTTGGTGTGGAAAGTTAAGGGAACTCAACCAAAATGAAGGATTCTCAAAACGTGACTAACACAGCTTACTGAAGAAAGAGTTTATTTGGTTGTAGAGCCCCAGAGACTCAGAGTGCAGTAATGGAATTGAGAAGGCATACTGGGAGAAGCGTGAAGCTGAGGGCTCCCGTTTTTATCTGCAAGCAAGAAGCAGAGAGAGTGCTTGATCTTTAAACTCTTAGAGCTTCCCCCCAGTGAAGTACTTATTTCAGAAAAGGCACAGCTCCAAACATTCAAGTCCTCAAGATTATGTGGTGCATTTATCCAAAACAATAAATCAAGTAAGCAGATTCTTATGTAAGATTGATATTTAGATGTGTGGCCATTAAGAGAATAAAAATGAAATTATTAAAGGTATTAAGAGATGGAAATATATATATATATATATATATATATATATATATATATATATATTTCCAAACACTGAGCTGGGATGTGCTAGCATTCAGACACAATATGGCATTAATGAGCCATCCAAATACATTGACATTAATGTGCTCTACTAAATTTACAAGGAAATAAGTAGAAAATTATATTGACAGGTAATAGAAGATGTCTTACACATGAGCCTGTGGAAAGAATGGTTCTGCACCTCATCATATCAGAGCAAGTACAGTAAAATTTCCCTTCCTGATTAAAATTACTGTAAAGCAAGAAGCATCAGTTCTCCGGCATTTGACAGGTTTATGCCTTTATGAGAAGAAAAATACTCCTTGATATTGATTATCAAGTTGTAATTCCCTGATATTAGACTGGTCTTCGTGGGAAGACAGAGTACAGGGAGTGATATCCCATGTCACTGAAGGGTTTGCTGAGTTGGGAGGCTGTGTACAGCCACTGGCATCATACTATAATGAGTAGAATTCTTGAGAAAGATGTTGGCACAGAAGAGAGGTCCACCCATCACTTTACAGGGCCATATCTATTTATCTACAGTGTGCCCTTTTCAAATACAGATTTTTAAAAAATATTTTAATGTACTCAGTGTGTTACATTTTCAGTTGTATGTGTGGTATCAGGTATTCTGTTTGGATTCAAAATTATATCCATCCCTAAAGACCTCTTAACTTAGATTGAGTGATCAGTTTTGATTCATCGGATGAAAATACAATTAATTCCTTCTATTTATTCTGTTTTAAGGATACTTATTTATTGTGTTTTAAGATTGCCTGACTGTACTTTGTTTTTCAAATACTTTGCACATATTATTCTAGAGGACTTTCATACTTTTTTTCTACTTATGTTCTCTGTGTTTGATGGATACAAACTATCTCTTAGGAAAGAGAACTGAAACAAACCTGGTTCATGCTGGCCACCCCTGGACTACACCCCCTGACTTCCTCCAAACACACAGTTTGTCTTCTTTCTCGCTTTCCTTGTCCCTTTTTTTTTTTTAAAAAAAAGGCTTTTGTTCTGTTTCTGGCCTTTTGTCAGTCTATAACTTCTGTAAAACTTTCTTTTCTTTGGTTATAAATTGCTATGATCCTGCTGCAGCTTACCCTCACAGTCACTGCAGGTGGGTTCTCTGTGAAAGAAAAATGTTTCTTTTATTTGACATAGTTATTGATGTGCTCTCTTGCTTAAATTTTTAAGTAATATATTTGAAATAAAGCTGGTTATGATATGAAAAACTATCAAATGTTTCTTCATAAATAGTATTGATTGAAATTAATGTTTCTTAAGATAGCTAATTGGAATTTTCTCTCTGGTGGAAGTATCTAGTGAAGGTATCTCAGTCCTGAGCATAAGAAAAAGAGAGAAGAGACAGGTTTGGAGAAAAAGCTTTTAGTCTATTAAAGTCTCCTAAGAGAGAAAAAGAATCACACACAGAAAAAGACCATCTGTAGAAAAAGATGACTGTGCATTCTCCATTTTAAAAACAATGTTATGGCAGAAAAATGTATTTGTGACTTGTTAGCATATGTTCTAATTAGTTAGTTGGTAGGTACCAGTTACTTTGTTTTATTTTTATTATTTTAAAAAGGTTTTTATGTACCCAGGTTCAGTGTATTACTAAGGTTGACTTTAAACTCTAAACCTCCTTGGCTGACTTGGGTGCAAAGATTACAGATATGCTACACCAAGCTCAGATTCTGCTGTATTGGCGAACCAAACCAGAGATTTCTGCACATTCTAGAAGTATTTCCCCGCTGACCACACCACAAAACCATCAGACTCTAGTGGCTGTTTAGTGATAGATTACATATGGGATTAAAAATGGCCAATGTCATTGAGAATCTCTACAAGAAAAACGCCTTGTGGTGAAGGTTCCAAGACTTGGTATCCTTTCCAGATGAGAATCAACAAACAACTCATTGACTTGTACAGTCCTTCTGAGATTGAGTATTGAGCCAGGAGTAAAGGGTGAATTCACCATTGCAGATCCCTAAGTTAACTATTTTAATAAATTGACTTAATCAGGAAAGCATGGCCAATGTGTGTATATATGACAGAGATCCAATGTATTTTTAAAAATATTATACAGGGGGAGGTAATCCCCCTCAGGAACAGTCATAAGGGAGGGGAATAAGGGGAAAATGGGAGGGAGGGAAGAATGGAAGGATACAAGGGATGGGATAACCATTGAGATGTAACAAGAATAAACTAATAAAAAATTAAAAAATTTTTTTTCTTTTTTATTAATTCATTCATATTACATCTCAAACTCTTCACTCACACTGGAGATTGTCTTGTCCTAGATCTAGGTTGGGGTTCGATGTTTACTGCACTAATTGTCCTTGATTGGTACCATAGTTTGAGCAGAATCCCTGGGTCCAGATCTGCCCATCATAATGTTCTTCTTGTAGGTTTCTAGGATCCTCTGGATCCTTCTATTTCCCCATTCTCCCATACTTCTCTCACCTAGAGGCCCAATAGGATGTCCTCACATCTATTCCATTTTCCTGGTAGGTGAAGACTGTCATAGGACATGTCCCTTGGTCTAGTGTCTAGTAATAAGTAAGTATATACCATTTGAGCCTTTTTAGCTTGTTACCACGAAGATAATCAAAGAAGTCTATAAGCAAGTATAAATAAAAAATTTTAATGATGAAGGGGGCATCATTTTTGTTGCTTGAAGAAAATTGTTTCAGAATGTTATGTTCAATCAGGTAAATTAATAACTAAACACCGGGATTGACAAAGAATGGTCACAATGACAATATCAGTACGAACATGTGTGAAAAACTCTAGAAAAGGAGATATGACCTTTTAAAGGCATTGCATATGGCAAAGTGAGTATAACGATTCTCTCTGTCAAGAAAGTAGATTCTAATTTTTCTATGTATTTGGTGTAAGATACTGTAGTATGAACTTGTTACAAAGGCTTCTTTTTCACATCTACTATGATGCTTTTTGTATATAATGCTTCATATATAATATAAAGTATATGAGATATGCATATATTTATATGAAACATAAATATATTTTATATAAAATAAATACATTATATATAAATATGTACTTTAGAGGCATACACATATATATTTAAAAGGTATGTTTTTATTCTAGCATGTGCACTTACACATAAGAGTGCTTGCTACTACCTTTTTCAGTTCCTTTCCCTCATATTTTTCTTGGTCTCCTTTTTCTCCATCTTACTATTTGTGTTTGTTTCATTTGTAGATTTAGGTCTGGACATAATAGAAGGAAGATGATGTGTTGGTATTTCCATTTTTGCCATGTGGTCTTCATCTTATGAAAAAAAGACAACACTTTAATTCAACTTCCAACAACATCCCATTTTACTGAAGCTTTTGTAAATATAGATATCTTATATACAAAATCCCAAATCTATTCTATCTGAGTACAACTAAAGTAGATTGTTTTTTGGTTGGGTTTGGTTTTGGTTTGTTTTTACCAAAGGACCAATGCTTCTACTGTTTCACAAAAGACTGTATAGTAAATAATCTAGAAACCAACTGAACAACTTTCTTGCATCAACATTGTTTTCCATTATTAGGACATATCACCTTTTTCCATTCTTACTAATATTTAATACATCTAATATCTAAATTGCCTATTTCAATCATTAATAAAAACACTCAAGTTTTCATATCTTATGTTGGCTACAATAAAAATACTATTACCACCTTGTTTTATTGTTTGTTTGTTTTTATTTCATTTTTGCTTTATTAATCTATACTACAAACACAGACTGTGATTAAGCTGCTCACTTGCTTAAGGTCTCTGGGTAATGAAATTTGTGTTTCCACTAACATTCCTGTATAATATGAAGCTGTAGCAATGAATCAAGCTACCTTCAAGCTCCATCACATTATTAGAAAATTCCATCTCCATATACAAAGCTTTATAAATTAGGTTTATGTCCATTTGTAAATTTATACTCATATAGATAAAGACTTCTGTTGCACAGACAATAACAACTATCTAATTTAACTACTGCAGATATATATCTTTGACATGTTAATCTGACCAGAACAAAATAACTGTACCAGTTACTTTGTCATGTAAGGATGTAGAGGAATTTTAATCCAACAGCAAGGCTGCTTTGTCAAGGGATCACATCCAAGGACTTCTAGGTCTAAGTGATCTAACTGGAATGCAACAAAACCTTTATTTGCTTTAATCCCAATCACACCTTTAATCCCTAACAAAGACAGTAAATTTTGTTTATAGGAGGAGGAAGCCAGGTGTGAAAGTGAAAGGCAGGATATGTGTCAAACAAAAAGATTTGACAACATGAGTCAGAGATAAAATATGTCCAATCCTCATGAGAACAGACAAGAAAGGGACAATTTAAAAGAGTTGTGCAGGACTTGCTAAACCACAGGGGAAGAGGAAACAGGTAGTACAGATGAGACTTCATAGGCTGAGGTGAGATATAAGGGGAGGAGTGCTCCACTTTCTGAGGACTAGGGAAGAGAGGGAGAGGGGATGATGGAGAGAGGTTGGGATTGAGAGATGATGTAGGAGGGGACTATAATGGGGATGTAAAGTATTCAAACTGCAGAATACCACGTAATTTATATTGTTAATCCCACTATATGCAAATATCTCTGAGATTGGCTGAGACATAAATGTCTATGCATAGACAATGTTTCTTGTTGGTCACAGAATCCCTTTGAATTATTATTAGATGCTATTCTTCATATGGCATGAATGAAGTTATATAAATGTCTTTCTTCTGTTCATACAAAGAGCAGAAAACTAGCCTTAATTGTGCTGTGCATCCTGCACATTTAATATATTTATAATTTTAGGACTGTATAATGTTTGTGAGAAATTATAGGTTTCTAAAACAAAAGAACAGGACACTGACGCGGGATCAGACCTGACAGGATTCATTCATCCCAGCATGCTAGATGCTGACATCCTCCACCATTCATGTTCCTGCACTCAGCTTCTGTTCTTCATCAGAACAGGACAGCTTCAAAAAAAGTTTCCAATCCCAATTTGTCCAGCATTTCAGATTGTCCCACACAGGACTTGTATTAAGTCTGGAATTTCCCAGCATCTAGAAACTAGAGCACAAATGCTATTCCTAGCATGTTTAACCATTTTCCCCAATTTTATTTGGGCCCCTACAAAAGTATTTTTCATCTCAAATCAGCTGTAAAAAAAAACCTTAAGAGAATGACACCTCATTTCCATTAAGGGGGTGAGGTAGGGTTTTTGTTGTTTTCTTTGCTACAGATATTTTATTTTCAGTGGGAGATAATTATAAGTTACTATTGGTCTTATTTGGAAAGAAAATAAGGTTACACTCATGGATGCTTCTCTTTTCCTTTGTTTGTTAGTTTTGAGACAGGGGTTGAGGGAAAGAAGGGGGAATATAGAAATATAAAGGGATGATAGAACAAAAAGAAGATTATTGAGTCAATTCCTCAACTTAATTGTTACTCACAATTTTATCTTTAATTCATTGCTGTAGTAGTTTGTATACTGAGCAAAATAATTTTGAGACATTGGTATAGAATTCAAATTTAAGATTATTCTTCACATAAATTATATATATATATATATATATATATATATATTTCTACTGTAATATGAGATATTGTACCCATACAACTCAAGTAGAATGCAAGATTTACCTCCAAAATTTGAAAGTGCTATTGCAGGCTGTTTAGGATAAGTAAGTTATATAAGTTAACTGTTAGTTGATCAAATCATGGTCATATCAGTTATTAGTCTATTTTTATCACAAAGATTTATATCCTAAGTCTAACAAATAGATACGATTCTATAGATAGATAAGGTAAAATAGTTAGATAAGATCTTCAAAAACCTCAGAGACCTACATAAGATGGCATTTAAAGATGATTTTACTATTTTAAAGATTCATCGACAATGAAACAGGTTAATGCCTAGTAACACCCTGTCTACCTCAAGGAAGATGATGAGCATCAAAGAACCTCCCTATGGAGATGTTGTCAAATGTGACAAACTCGCCACTGAGCAAATTGTCCTCATTTTGGCCACTGACAGAATTCTGCCCTAAAGTGAGAAAGCTTAGATGCAGGCAGAATGGACCGCTAACCCTTGCCAAAACAGGGTAAGCAAGTTCTCAGTAGTTCCTGCTTCACAAGTATTTCTGTCAGATATATTGGCCAGAAGGCTGAAGATGATGCTCCAGTGATATAGAGAATTTTGGATGACTATTTAGCCAGCAAACAGTCTCTCTAATATTTTTTTACTTTGGAAGCTGCTAACCTGCCCTTCCTCTTCATTCATGTAATTAATTTTATTCCTTCTCAAGTCTCTGATTGAGTTGAAAACCAGACAGTTTAGTTCAACAAATAAGCTTAGTTGTTTAGAGATTAAGATGTTTTAATTTCTAGATATGTTATTTTAAGTTGATAAAGATGATACATGATAAATATTGATTTACATTCAGAATTTTAGACTCATCAATATAGGAAAGAGGTTTTCGTCAAAGTTGCCAAATACAAATAGCCAAAATACTATGAAGTAAATTAATATAATTCCTGATTGTTTTGTTGTTCTTCTTATTGTTCATAGTTTATTTTAAATAGTGAAATAATATAAATAAACAAACACACACACACATATATAATTTAAAATAGAGCAGTGCAGAAAAGCAAGTTAGTTCAGTAAGTTGGGGGCTAGTTGAGAGACAGTGGAGTGCAGTTGAGTTTGGGCAGTTCAGTTCTTGGAGTTCAGTGGCAGAACAACTCACTCTTAAGGAGAGCAAAGCCTGTTTGAATCAGTCAGCTTAGAGAAGAGATTTTATCCAGAACAGCTGAGGTGAACCAGACAGCCAGACTTCATAAAAAACTAGAAAAAAGGCCAGTTATTCAGTATTCATCCACTGACATCACAATTATATCTGGAAAATAAAAGATATATTTACATGAGGGGATTTATTTTATCTTTTTGTTCTCTAAATATTTAATACTGGGCTGAAAATACAGAGATGAACTTTCATCTCACCATATCTACAGCAGGAACTTTCATCTCACCATATCTACAGCAGGGAATTAAGACTAATAGTATATATCAGGATTGCGATGGTAAATATAAATGAATAAAATGGAAAAATAAATGGTAGTCTATAGTAAGTCTACTGATATCTGCTCTTAAAGGTTATTTTCCTTTTAAAATATGTTTATCATTATTAACAATTTCATGTTATGTAGCTCAGGCTGATATAAACTTGCAATGTTTTGGTCTCTACTTACAAGAATGGAACTCAGAAGAGACTTGATACCCTATGAGCATATAAAAGGGGAATAGGTCCCCCTCATTCACAATCATAGGAGAGGGGAGTAAGGGGAAAATGGGAAGGAGAGAAGAATGGGAGGATACAACGGATGGGATAACAATTGAGATGTAATATGAATAAATTATTAAAATATATTTTTAAAAAGAAAAAAACAGGAATGGAACTCATAGGCATGTCATGCAGTGTTCAGTTCCTGGAATTATTATAATAAGTACATGTTACAATAAGTAAAAGATTAAATGCTATATTCCATAAATTAATGAGATATGTTACTAAAATGACAATATGCATGTCTCTTCTTTTATAAAAATTAATTCAGTTGTCTGAATTCTTACAAAAAAATATTTGATCAGAACTCCAAAAGCATGTTTTAGTAGCAATGCTTTATTACCTATTTCATTCAGTATTATCTTTACGTCTTTAGCATACTGTATTATATGTCAATTTCAATATCAATTAAGGTTTTTAAAAAATATACTAAGAGTGATATGGTTCTTTTATATATAAGGTAACTCCTCACAGATTTTCACATATGATTTATGTGTGGGTTTTAGAAAGCCATTAAGTCTTTCCTGTGTCAAATAATGGGGACTTGACCATTCAATGCTGTGTAATGTTTCCTCTTTCCCTATGCATCTAGAAAGGCAATCTTCTTGGTATAATTTGTTTTTTGACAATTTCTTTTTTTTAATGTGTTCTACACTATGTCACTGCAAGAATATTTTGTGCGATTTTCACTAAACTAGAATTTATATCTCATAATATCTACCTAATTAGATGCAGAAATTGATTTAGCATAGTTTTAATAGAAATGAAAGTTGACTTTTATTTCATTTCTTGAGAGAAGTTATGCATTAAGGTGGCCAAATAATATATCATTTACATTATTCTTGTAGTCTGGAAGACATTTAAATTTAATAGTCTTTACTAGAGTAAAGTTCAGCTCTCTGGAACTATAAAGTCATATTATTAATATCTAGATTACATTACCATAAAAATTAAGTAATGAGCTTTTCTTAAAGAAGAAAAATGATTCAGTCCCAATAGCCAAAAAGTTACAAATGACTTCTTCAAAACAGTGTACATATAATTTAGGTGGATTCTGGTAATATTTTGGAGGTATACTGTGGTGGTTCGAACAAGATTGCCACTATAGGTTCATATACCTGAGTAGCCATCATGGGCTAGAATTCTTTCATATATTAAAATGACTAGAAGATGTGTTCTTGTAAAAGGAAATGTACAACTTGGGGAATGGGGCTTGATGTTTAAAAAACCTACACCAGAACCAGCATTTCCCCCATTTCTATCTAGGCCAAAAAGGTTCAGGTTGAAGTTCTTTGCTATTTCTCCTGCACTTGGCACGACTCCTCACAAATATGCTCTTCCCACTGTGCCTCCTGCCATGATGAAAGTGGAAGCATTAAGCAGACCACATTAAAGATTTTCTTTTATACATATTGCCCTGTTCATAGTGTTTCATCACATCACTGCAACAATAAATAAGACATACAGGATACCTATGTTCAGACAAGTTGAAGGGACTAATGTTTATAAATAAATATAAAACTAAAAGTGAGTCCTCCATTTGGCACCAAGTTCAGCATTTTCCAGTAATGGTGGACTGAGCAACAGGATTTCCTGGCAGCTCCCACCTTTAGGATTCCCTTAAGAACACCTAGCTACTCAGCCATAACACATATGCAAAGAACCTAGGTTAGACCCTTATGAACTCCCTGACCTTTGTGATCCCCAATGAGTCTCTATCAGTTGATTGATGCTGTCTTTGTACCTTGTTCTTTTGGTGACCCTGACCCCTTTGGTTCCTCAGATCCTTCCTCTCACTCTTAGGCAAGACTATTCAAGCTAATGTTTGGCTGTAGGATTCTGCATCTGCTCTCTTCAGTTGTTGGGCGAATTCTCCCTGACCCCTTGATGGCCATTACACTAGTCTTTGATCCCAGAACACTATTCAGGGAGCATAAATTGTAGTTCAAAGGTTTTGTGGGTAGGTTGATATTCCAATCCCTCCACTTGAGGACCTTGCCTGGTTATAAAAGATGACCAGTTCAGGCTCTTGGTAACCAATTACTATGAGAGTTTGCTGGGTATACTCTTGGAGATTCCATGGAGCTTCCTTTGTGCTAGTTTCCTTATGCAGCCTGTATTGGATGGTACTTTTTTTTACTAACTCAATTCTTTTCCCTCCAACTTTTGTATTAATAGTGCATATAATGAAGTGAAATAATTAGAAGATAATTAATAGAAAATGGTCACTAAAAGAAAATCAAGTGCTAACTTTTCAAAAGGAAAGACCAGGGCACTTAAAAATCAAAACAATCAAACAAAAATCCATTCATACATAAAATCCAAAGACCAGCTGTCTGAGTCCATTTCTTATAGCTCAATATTAAACAGGAGGAACATTCTTATAACATGACTCACTGACCAAACTAATGTAGTAAATTCCTCAAACAAGTTTTCTCCTCTCTTGGTTTTGTCATTTGATAAGTAAGACAATCAAGAATGATGTGAAAAATAATTATTACATTACAAATAAGATAGGTTTATTGGAGATAATTTATCCACTTGCCAACACTTGCCACTTATATATTTTATCATTGCCTAAATGTTTCATTTTGCTAGCAACTTGCCACAAGCTATACTAATTTCTTTAAAAAGGCAAACAAGTCCTTGAAGCATCAGGAACAAATATTTTTTATTAAAAAATAAAATGTCTAAATCAATATCATATCTCATTATTATCAACTTAATACATCTATCTAGACCTAGAAATATCTTAACCACTAAACAACTGAGCTTAATCGTAAAACTAAACTATTTGGTATTCAACCAATCAGAGCTTTGAGAAGGAGTAAAATTGATTACCTGAGTGAACCAGGCGCACTTTCAAATGAGAAGATGACAGAAACAATTTGCTACCTGAGCGGTCACACAAAGCTCTCTATAACATTGGAGCATCATCTTCAACCTTCTGGCCAAATATATCTGACAGACATATTTTTCAGGCAGGAGTTATTGAGGACTTGCTTACCGTGTCTTGGCAGATTTCAGCCGTCGATTCGGCCTGCATCCAGATAGCCCATTTTTAGGCAGAATTCTGACTGTGGTAGAAACCAGGACATTTTGTCCACTGGCTGGTTTGCCACATTTAAATCCATCTCCATAAGGATGTTTTTTGATGCTCATCATCCTCTTTGAGGTAGGCTGGGTGTTTCCAGGAGTTAACCTGTCTTGTTGTCAAAGAATTCTTAAAACAATAAAAACATCTTTAAATGCCATGTTGTTTAAGACTCTGAGGGTTTTGAAGACCTTATCTAACTATTTTATCTTATCTTTATATAGAACCATATCTATTTGCTGCACCTAAGATGTATATTCTTGTGATAAAGAATAGACTAGTAATTGATAAGACCATGATTCGATCAACTAACTTGTTTAACGTATTTATCCTAAACAGTCTGCAATAGCACTTTCAAAGTAGATTGTTTTAGGTCTAGATAGATGTTTTAAGTTGATAATGATGAAATGTGATATTGATTTACATTCAGAATTTTAGATGCACCAATTAGGAAAGATGTTTTCTTTAAGGTTGTCAAATAAAAATAGCCAAAACACTAAGAAATAACATTTATATAATTCCAGATTGTTTCATGGTTCTTCTTTTTTGTTACATATACATTTATATTATTCCACATATATACAATTAACTACCTATAACAAGAATAAATATGACATGTGATTTACTCTGTTTACATAATTTACTATATTTATATATACTTATTATGTGTAATTTACCATAGAGTTACTAAGATAAGACTAATGTTATGAGAATCATCAACTACACAGAATTTTCAGTGTTTTTTTCATTGTTAATTGAGGACCACCAAAACTTTTATCACATTCCCATATTCTCTATCCTTCTTAAATAAGTGACTTCAAAGTAAGGAATTTATTGTACCTGACAATGGAATGTGCTACTGAGCACCCACAGAATGGCTCCATTTCTATGAAAAGATACATTGGGAAGGGATTGCTACAACTATGTCATCAATTTCCTGAGTACACATTGCTTGGGAATCTCAAAAAAATTATCTAATTGCTCTAAGGTATAACTTGAGGTTCAAGTTCCTGGAAAATGTTTCATTTTCTTCCCAACAATATAGATTTTGATGTGAAAAGTCAGATATTATTTATTAAAATCCTTATAAAAATGTTTAGCAAAAGTCACAGGGAGAAATAACACATGTATTAACAATCACTATTCCTAAAAACCTAGAATATGGAATAAAAGAAATAATACGAATTTAAGTGTGAGTCAATCTGTGAAGGTTAAGATATGGGCATGAAATTCAGTAATAAAAATTAGAAGTTAAGGGCAAAGTCTTTTCCGTGCTTTGTGCAGTGGCTACCTGGATGTGCGTGGCAATGTGCGCGGTAGGCAAAGCAGGCCTGAAAGCAATGGAGTGTGCATGGGACCTGTAGCTTCAGCAGCAAGGTGGTAGCCATTGGCCCGATCAAGGTGAGATACACTATCACCTCAGTGGAGGTTTTTGATTGGGAGCTTGGGAAGATGGTGAACCTGGCAGAGCTGTAAAAAGGCAAGAAAGGTGTGCTGTTTGGAGTCCGTGGGGCACTTATGCCTGGTTGTTCTAAGACCCACCTCCCTCTGTTTGTGGAGCAAGCTGGATCTCTAAAGGCCAAGGGAAGGCAGGTGGTGGCCTTTAGATATCCAGTGTTAATGAAGTCTTTGTGACCAATCAGTCGAGTTGAGGCCAGCAGGCAGAAGGCAAGGTTCGGCTTCTAGCTGACCTCACTTGATCCTTCGGGAAGACAACATTTATTACTGGATGATTTTTTGCTGTCTCTCTTTGGGAATTGTCAAATTAAGAGGTTCTCCATGGCGATAGACATAGTGAAGGCCCTGAATGTGGATCTTGAAGGCATAGGCCTCACCTGCAGCCTGGCTCCCAACATCCTCTCACAACTCTGAGGTCCTGGCCAGAGAAGGGCTCTATTCCCCTCCCATCCCTCCCACACAGCTCTGGGCTGAAAGGTGCAGCCCCTCCCCACCGGGGACAACTTCAATGGAACTTGGACCATTTTTTTTCCCAATAAACTATCTAATTTGTGTCTATAAAAAAATAGAAGTTAACATTTTTATATATAAAATCCTGAAGAGTATAGAGTCCGTTAAGAAATGTACTATGCTGGAGCTTCAAGCAGACAGGACAACTTGCATGCAGCCAGAGGAATGACTATTTATATGACAGTACTACTTAATCTTCCTAATGCAGTGGCCATTTAATATAGCTCATCATGTTGTGGCGACCCACAATCATAAAATTATTTTCATTACTACATCATAACTGTAATTTTGTTACAAATTGTAATGTAAATATTTTTGGAGATAGAAGTTTAGGAAAGGGTCCAGAACCCACCAGCTGAGTACCACTGATGAATGAAATTATGTCTATTAAAAGGCTAATGTATCTATTCATTTTAGAAAGAGCATGTCAGTCTATGATTCATGGATGAACTCAGGTATGTATCTATCGGCTGCAAGTGAAATCACTATCATAATATTTTGAGTCAATAGGATGCCAGATATGTCTATATGATTTTGGCAAGTGGATGCTTAATAAAGAGGAACCTTCTCAAAAAAGAAAAAACAAAAGATGTGAACACTGCTAATGGCATTAAAGTCATGACCACTCCAGGAATATGAGTGCTGTGAAGAATTCACTCACTAAAAGCATAATGACTCTGGAGTTACACTAAGTATCCAGAAAAGTAATATTGAAAACAAATGACAGAATATTGCTTTACACCTTTTAACCTAGTATGGGAAGAAAGAACATATTGTTGGAAATTTTTAAAGGAACCATTTTATTTTCTTTAGTAAAAGGTAAGTCATTAGAAGATATTTTTTAAGTATTTATGTCAGTCAGTGGAGAAAATATTCAGATAATGAAGAAGATTGAGTGAAACAGAAGATAGCATATGGTAAAAACTCTTGTGTTCAATTCATTTCTCTCGTTATCTGTGAGAAGAAAAAGTAAAGTGGCACACAGTCTTGGTAGTCATAGCAACGGTGATACTTTATTATATCGAGGAAGAAATATCAAGACATAAATTTCAAAATAATTTGAGTTATTTACTGAGCAAAATTTACTGTTTTCTCCTAGGAAATACAAATGTAGATATGCATAATATGAAATATGGCTAATATTAAGCTTACTAAATGGAGAACATACTCTCTGTAGGTTATATTTAAAATAGAAACAATTATTGTTAAAAAATATGTTAAAAAACATACTTTGTTTTTTTTAAAGGCAGAATTTCTCTCTGTAGCCTAGGCTATCCTCAACTTGCTTTGTTGACCAAGCTGGCCTTGAAATCACAGAGATTCTCCTGCCTTTGTCTCCACCAGTGTGGTTATTAAAGGTGTGTCACACTACCCTTGGCTAAAATGATGCATTTCATAGGATTAGAAGACAGAGACTATTGTTATATAAAATTTCACATTGTTTGAACTAAATTCTATGCAATGTTCTGCATTTGTTCTCCCTTGTGAACACAGTTCTTGCTGTGGCAAGGACAACCTATACATGGTAACATGACGTGTTAGAAGTGAACATTTTACTTTTGGGTTTCTGCTTCCTGTTCCTGGACATTGTTTATTTTTCCTGTTGTTTGAAGAAAGCACATGCTACCTAACACAAGTCAGCTAGGAGAAAATTATTCATACTTCATGTATGATTAGGAAAAAACATAATATGAGCTGTGTAACAAAACATAAAAATGGGAAATGATCATGAATTAATTAGTTTAAGCTTTAAAAGCAGTACACTATAATTGTGCATATTTATTTGTATACAAAATGACATTTCATACATGTATAGCATAGTAACCATCATTTTCTATCATGTCAAAATCCTATAAATAAAAAATTACTAATCTCTTCTATAAATTATGTACTATATTCTCTGAAATGCTTTACGGTAATGAAAACGTATGGGTAAATTTTCTTTGAATATTTTCATTTACATTATGTAAATAATCACTCAAGTTTCACTTAACTGCTTTTCAATCCAAACCTATAAATATAATGGATAAAAGCTGCCTGGAAATTAATACTTCTCATTGAATATTAGATCATGCATAAGTATAAATAATTAAATGGAAATGCCTGCCTAGAAAGTAATCATGACTGCATGAGAAATATAACTTAAACTGATTAAAGATACCATAATGAATTTTGAAAAGTACTAATGGATTTTAACCACTAACAGACTTGTATATTAGCATGTTGAAAGAAATTAAATAGTTTAAAGAATGGTCTGGTAATAGTCCAGTTAAGAAGACTGAAACCTTCTTTAAAAATAGTAGGCAATCTTTCAGCTCCTTTCCAGCACCTAGTCTACCATATGCAACTATGCTGACAATAGACTAAACTGCTGAACTGTACATTGGCCCCATTAAATTGCTTTCCTTTATAAGAGTTGCTGTGGTCATGATATCTCTTCACAGCAATATAAAACCCTAAGACAGAAATTGGTATCAGGGACTGATGCATTGCTGTGACAAGCCAGACATACTTTTGTTTGGGTGAATGTGGAACACCTTGGGACTAGAGAATCAGTTGAGTGATTACGCGAAACTTAACGAGTGACACTAGTAGGGGCATGGAAGACAATGATGCTGAGAGCAATATTACCTGTGGAGGCCTGGTCTAAGTGGTTCCAGAGAAGAAGGATATTAGTATGTGGCTGAGAGACCCATCCTGTAGTATTTTGGCAAAGAATGTGGCAGCTTTCTTCCCTTATCCAAATAATCTATTAGGGGCTAATTTGAAGAGTATGGATTATTGGATTCGGCAGAGGAGGTTTCAAATAAGCCTAGTATTGTCTATGGCATGCTGTTATTAGTGGCCAGTCTTATACAGATCTATAAAAAAAAAAAAGAAAACTACATTGAGCTACAAAAAATATAAAGTATACACTTTGAGGTAAACAGGATCAGGAGGAAAATGTTTAAAGAAAAGACTAATCTTAAATGGAATACAGGGAATAGTGTTGTCAGGGCAAGCCCTACTCAGCTAAATTTACAACTAGGACAAAAATGTTAAGGGCCTGCAATTTTGGTGAATGCCTCTAATTCCAGTTCTGAGAATGCAGACACTGGAAACCTCTAATTTCAAGACAAGTCTGGTCTACAGAGCCACGTTACAGGGCAGCCAAGTTTAAGGAGTAAAGGAAACCATCAAAACCACAAAGCTTCTGCAGATGTAACCAAAGGAGGGGGCCATGTTTCAACTCCCATAAGCAACAGAACTTAGCAGCTTTAGCCAAATGATTGTTTTTAGAGTGCACAACATTGGGGGTGTCTGTGCATAAAGGCCTGTAAAAGCCATTATGTGAAGCTGTAAAGATGACACCTGGTTTGCCTTGTAGATCCTAAGATGTTTGAGATGTCAAAGTTGTAAGATCTGCCAAGGAAAGGTGCTTGGAGGGAGTGGATCAGCTGAAAAGAAAGAAGTATGTTGTAGTAAACAAAGCTGAAAAGAGGTGGATATCTGAAGAGTGCTTTGATATCTAACCAAGAGATAAAGTTCAGAGTTTTCCTTGTCGGTTTTCATCTTAATTTGGTACAGTATTTATTTTTACTATGCTTCCTATCCTCCAACTCTCCAATTTGTCATCTTTTATATATATATATATATATATATATATATATATATATATATATATATATATTGTGCCTCTCTATGTTGGAGTCTTGGAATTTGTTATTTTCACTTTGATTTTTACAGGAGATGGGGTTATAATTAAAGAATACCATGGATATCAGATACTTTGAACTATGGACTTGTATTGAGACTGTGACACACTATGGGGACTTTCACATTTGGACTAATGTATTCTTCATTATGATACAGCTACAAGGCTATAAAGGCAGGACATCCTCTACTTTTTTATTGCTGGGATTGCTGGTGTTCACCCTCACATTTGGACTATATTGTGCTGGGATGTGATCCCACAGTTTGTCCCACACCAGGAAACCACTGTAACAACTGAGGTATACCTCCAGCTTCCTCAAGAAGGCTTTAAGGAAAGTGGAGTGTGCCCCTAGGCAGAACAAAACCCAGCTTCAGTGGGAAAGTGACCAAATCAAGAGTAGGTAGGGAGGGTTACCATGTGGGCAGAGCCTACCATCTTTGCCTCAATCCAAAGAAAAAAATGTAAGCATTTTATGCAACTTGTTTTGCATATAATTTCTTTATTATCTTTATGTCAAATGTTAATTGTATATGCATTTAAATCCATGTATTAAGAATTTTTTACATTTAGCATATTTATTAGTTCAGTTTTTAATATTAATTTATTCAGATTACATCCCAATAGTTCTCCCATCATTCATATCCTCCCACCCACACACTATTACCCTCCCTTAGGTCCATGTCCAAGGGGGATCTCCTTGCCCACTTTATGGTTGCAGGCTAACAAGTCTCATATTGTAGTCTGCCTATTCTTCCTTTGAGTGCCATCAGGGCTCCCCACCAAGGGGAGATCATCAAATATGGGCCACCAGAACTCGTGTCAGAGTTAGTCCTTGCTCTCCACATGACTGTGGAGGATTTCTTGCCCATTGGCTAGATCAGAGTAGGGGTTAAGTGTTTATTACTTGTATTGTCCATGGTTAGTGCAATAGTTTAAGCAGAAACCCATGGGCTCTGATCCAACCATGATGGTCTTCTTATAGGTTTCTGAGATCCTCTGTATCCTTCTATTTCCCGATCTCCTATGTTTCTCTTACCTAGAGACCAAGTGTGATGTCCTCACATATATCCCAATTTCCTGGTAAGTGAAGACATTCATGGGACATGCCTTTTGGGCTAGTGTCCAATTATAAGTGAGTATATACCATGTGAGTCATTCTGTTTCTGGGTTAACTCACTTGGTATGATTGTTTCTAATTTCCCCCATTTGTCCACAGATTTCTGAATTTTCTTCATTTTTATAGCTGAGTGGTATTCCATAGTGTAAATGTACCACAGTTTCTTTATCCATTCTTCAACTGAGGGGCATTTAGGCTGTTTCCAGGTTCTGGAATAAGGCTGCTACGAACATGGCTGAATATATGTCCTTGTTGCATGGTGGAGCATCTTCTGGGTATATTCCAAGAAGTAGAATAGCTGGGTCTTGAGGAAGCCCTATTCTCATTTTTCTGAGAAAGCACCAGATAGATTTCCAAAGTGATTATACAAGTTTGCATTTCCACCAACAGTGAAAGAGAGTTCCTCTTTCTCCACATCCTTGCCAGCATGTGATGTCACTTGAATTTTTGATCTGAGCCATTCTAATGGATTAAGATGGAATCTCAGAGTTGTTTTGATTTGCATTTCCCTGATGACTAAGGAGGTTGAGCATTTCTTTAAGTGTTTCTCAGCCACTCATTATTATTCTGTTTAGAATTATCTGTTTAATTCTGAGCCCCATTTCTTAATTGGGTTATTTGTTTTGGTGGTGTTTAATTTCTTGAGTTCTTTATATATTTTAGATATTAGACCTTTATCAGATGTAGGGTTGGTGAAGATCTTTTCCCAGTCTGTAGGCTGTCACTTTGTTCTCATGACAGTGACTCCTGCCTTACAGAGCTTTTCAGCCTCATGAGGTCCCATTTATCAATTGTTGACATTAAGGCCTGGGCTGTTGGTGTTCTGTTCAGGAAGTTGTTTCCTGTGCCAATGTGTTCCAGTCTCTTCCCCACTTTTTCCTGTAACCGATTTAATGTCTCTGGTTTTATGTTGAGGTCTTTAATCCACTTGGACTTGAGTTTTGTGCATGGTGACAAATGAGTCTACTTGCATTTTTCTCCATGTAGACATACAATTAGACCAGCACCATTCCTTGAAGATGCTATTGTTTTTACCATTGAATAAATTTGGCTTCTTTGTCAAAAATCAAGTGACCATATGTGAGGATTCATTTCTGGGTCTTCGATTCGATTGCATTGATCAACCAGCCTGTTGTTGTGCCAGTACCATGCTGTTTTAATTCCTGTCACTCTATAGTATAGCATGAGATCAGGAATGGAGGTTTCTCTGGAGGATCTCTTATTGTATAGGATTGTTTTAGCTATTCTGGGTTTTTTGTTTTTCCATATGAAGTTGAGGATTGACCTTTCAATGTCTTTAAAAAATTGTTTAGGTTTTTTGATAGGGATTGCACTGAATCTGTACATTGCTTTTGGTAAGATAGCCATTTTTACTATGTTAATTCTCCCAGGCCCCTAACAAGGGAGATCCTTCCATCTTCTCCTGTCATCTTCAATCTCTTTCTTCAGGGATTTAAAGTTTTTTTCAAACAAGTCCTTCAATTGCTTAGTTAGAGTAACTCCTAGATATTTTATATTGCTTGTGGCTAATGTGAAGGGTGTCATTTTCCTAATTTCTTCCTTTACATGATTGTCATTTGTATATAGAAAGGCCACTGACTTTTTTGAGTTAATTTTGCGTCCAGCCAATTTGCTGAAGGCATTTATCAGCTGTAGGAGTTCTCTGGTGGAATTTTGTAGGTCACTTATGTACACTATCATATCATGTGCAAATAGGTATAATTTGACTTCCTCCTTTCCCATTTGCATCCCCTTGATTTCCTTTTGTTGTCTTATTGCTCTGGCTAGAATTTCCCGTACTATATTGAAGAGATATGGACAGAGTGGGCAGCCTTGTCTGGTCCCTGATTTTAGAGGAATTTCCTTGAGTATCTCTCCATTTTATTTGCTGTTGGCTATTGGCTTGCTGTATATAGCCTTTATTATGTTTAGGTATGTGCCTTGTATCTATAGTTGTTTCTTCCTCATTTTGACTAAATCAAAATTAACCATGACAGTGCCTATCTGCAGTATCTGTGTCTTAAGTTTCTGTCTCATTTTTAAAAAAAAATTAAATTTGGGTATTTCAAATACTATACTTTGAGTATATTGATTCTCTTCCTCAGCTTCTCCAAAATCCATTGCACACCTCTTCCTTTTACTAACGTATTTGTATTTTTTATGGGCTTTTTTGTTTTTAACCTCACCAGATCCAGATTTTTTTCCTGTGTTATCTGATAATGTCGCCTTACACTCAGGTGTGGTAAGCCTATCTAGGACTATAGCCATAAAAAAAAAGTAATTTTCCTCTCCCAGAAGACATTGTCAATAGCTTCTCAGCACAGGATGGGACTTCATGCCAACATCCATATCCATTTTGGGATTTTCATTGGTTTAGGTTTCTGCATGGTTTTTAAATATGTTCTTAAACCGTGGTGCGTACTTATGTTTAACTTTCCTGCTTTGTCAATAGATTACGGTACCCTTGCAGTTACTACTTTAGGCTATTATATTCTTTCTGGCCTCTCTTTCACTATGATCCCTGAATCTCAGAAGGTAGAGTATAACAATGTCTCCTTTAAAGGTAAGCATTACATAGTCTCCAATTTCTTTTACTTTGACCAGTTTTGGGTGTCTGTGTTCATCATCTCCTAATGTAAAAAGAAGCTTTTCTAATGATGTTTGAGAAAACACATTAGTCTATAAGTATATAGGTTATATACACTATATACTTGGGTTTCAACTTAATACTATTTCTATTTAGTGTAGTAAACATAATAGACTCTTCTCTCATGAGCTATATTGTCTTTAGCCACAAGTTCCTTATCCTGTTTTGGTATTTGGAAATAATTAAAACTAAAGGCTTTTGGGAAATGTGACATGGAGACTTAACTTACCAATAGCTTCCTATGATATATAAATATAAAAATAAAGTATTAATTGAGTTACACAATAGACTTTCAAGTCAAAAGCTAGTGACAGGAATGGGTAAACTATTTTGAAGTTGTAGTGCTGTTATATTCAATGAATTCCCAAGTGTACTGATAATTAGACTGGTCCATGGTTCGACTCCAGAACTTGGAAGAATATCCTTAATGGTGGTAACATCACATTTGTGGTTTGTGTAACATGGATAAATCAAGAGGTTACTACAAGCTTCCTCACTGCGGAGTAAATTTCATAGTGCTGGAAAGTGATGTACACGGTACCAAAGATTAAAAACATTCATAAAACTTGTTCATCACTAAACCTTTCATGCTACAATAATGAATGACCTGAAAGGATATATCCACTTTTGTAGAAGAGTATTAATTCAGCAACATGGCTACTCTGCCAAGGGAACACACACACAAAGGCCTCTTAAGTCTGTGTGATCCAGCTGGAAGGCAGACAACTCTGTAATAGAGTACAATCTGGGTGGAATACAGATGTGATCTTAGTACACCATTTTAATCTCCAAAAATGAAGGTAAGATTGATTTACAGAAGAAAACTGCCAGGTTTGAAAATAATGTCTAATTGAGGTACAAAGTGACAAATCAGAGAAAGATTTGACAGAATGATTCAGATTTATGATATGCCTACCTCTTATGAGAAAAGGACAGGAAAGAGAGGGAACTTAAGAACAGATCAAGGAGACAAATAGAGGTCTCTTTCTTTTTTTCTTTCTTTTTTGAGAGTCGATACCTCGGATATTTTTATATATACATGTTGCAGTGAGGACAAGTGAGACAAATGTAAAGATAGAGCAAGCTAGAGAATGAGAAGGGGCCAGAAGTTAAAAACAGATTGCCAGAATTATTTTGATGCCAGGAAGAACAATTCAGTCAGAAGTCAAGAGAAGCCAGTTTGAATCAGTCCACTTTAACAGGGGTTTGGGCCTGAGCAGCTGAGTTGAACCTGAGTTCAGAAAGAGCTAAAAGGGCTTGGCAATGGTCCACATCTCATCCTCTTCTTTTAGGCAATAGAAACATTACCTCTGTTGCTTAATGTGTTTGGAAAGAAAATCCAATGTGAGTGGAAAAGGAGAAAGCCCAATAACATTTCAGAAAACAAAGAACATCTGACATAAATGTTGCAGAGGGCAGAAGACATCTTTAAAAAGGCCACACAATAAGTTTTACCTAGGATCATCTCCAAAGAAAGCATCACTTCTTTCACTTTGGGTGGAAGCCCCAAAAGACTTGAGGAGTCTTTGGACAAATAGAGCCTCTGAGACAAGGAATTACCGGAAGCCACCTCAAAAGATAATTTTAATTATATAGGCGGATTTTTCTGTGCTAAAAACGGGAAACTCCATTTCAGATATCTCAAGACTAAGTATAAGACTTGGGATAGAATTTTTATTAGAAAAAACTACCGGAGTACATATTGCAATTGTGGCCACAAAAGTAAACAATTCCTGACTTTCAAATGCAGTCTCTCTCTATATATACTTTAAAGAAAGAGGGAAGATATAATTGAATAACAAGAAAAATAGTGGTGCAACTGGAAAAACTAACAATACTACCAGTGTGTATTTGAAGCTGGGTGATAGTGGTGCATCCAGGAGGCAGAGGCTGATGAGTTTGTGAGTTCAAGTACTGCCTGATTTACAGAATAAATCCCAGGGCAGTCGTGGCTACATAGAGAAATCCTGTCTTGAAAAACATGAAGGCTTGATAAAGAAATTAAGAGAAAAAGCAGTGTTTAATTGTGACACTATGGTATCTACTAAAATTAAAGATCAAGGTTGACTGTTCCTTGAAACTACAGCCAGAACCAGCCTTTAATGAAATTGAGGAATGGAGACCACTCCCACTGGCTCTCCCTATTACCTTGGAACAACTGCCAGAAAACAGGGAAAATTCAAAAGATAAACAATTAGTCTGAAATCCTCATGAAAAATCCAAGATCTAACACATTTTAAAGAATCAATAGTAATTTATGAATGCACTCTCGCTATGTGAGACAAATGTTACATATCTGTGCTACACAAAACATGACTGAAAATACTTAGTAGCAGCTATACTGGAAGCTGGTTCTGAATTACAATGGCTGACATGATGGTGAGAAGAAGTTATATTTATGGATAATTGTAATAGGTCTAAAGGTGTAAATATTGTGAAAGATCAATTGCTAGGTGAAGGCCAGTATGCTGATTTAAGAAAGCAGATGGCATTTGATGACTCTATTATTATACAATGTAATTTATTAACTTTAAGAGTCAGGGATAAAACGGAGGGACAAAGAAAAAAGTCTATGTTATACACAATGATTATGAAAAGCCCCAGAGATGATTTTCCTTATTTCTTACAGAGATTGATATCAGCTATAAACAGGACAATATCAGATCCAGATGTGAGATAGGTATTAATTGATTGCAAAAGTGCAAATACAGATTGTAAAACAGTTCTTACACCTTTAAAAGCTAGATCATCAAATCAGATGCTGACAATCACAGCCAAACATTAGGCAGAGCTCAGGCACTCCCATGAAATAGTGGAGGGGTTCTTTCCAGTTTCTGGGTATTACAAATATAGCACTATGAAAACAGTTGATCAGTTGTCCTTGTTGTTGTATGGTGGATCATCTTTTGCGTGTATGCCCAGGAGTTGTAGAGCTGGGTCTTGAGGTAGAGCTATTCTAAATTTTCTGAAAAATCACCAGATTGATTTCCAGAAAGTTTGTACAAACTTGCACTCCCACCAGCAATGGAGGAGTGTTTCCCTTTCTCCCTACCTTGCCAGCATATGCTGTTACTTGAGATTTTGATCTTAGCCTTTCTGACAGGCTAAGACAGAATCTCAGAGTCATTTAATTTACATTTCCCTGATGACTAAGAACTCTGAGTATTTCTTTACGTGCTCATGGTTATTATATTCTTCTATTGAGAACGCCATTCAGCTCTATATCCCAGTTTTTAATTGGTTAATTTTGTTTGTTGATATTTAATTTCTTGATATGCTGTCATTTTGCTTTATTGATGATAACAAATGTCCCTCAACTAAAGAATGGGTAAAGAAACTGTGATACATCTACACAATGGAATACTAGCGAGTCATAAAAAACAAAGACATCATGAAAATTGAAGGCAAATGGATGGAATTAGAAATGTTCATCTTTAGTGGGATAACCCAGACCCAGAAGAACAAATATGACATATACTCATTTATAAGTGGATATTAGCAATATAACTGAGAATAACCATTGTACAATCTACAAATCTAAAGAAGCTAAGTAACAAGGAGGACCTTAGTTAGGAAAGATGCTTAATTCTCTTTCAGAAGGGCATTGGACATTGGACACTGGAAGAAGATGAAGAGAGGGAACAGGATGGCAGCCTACTATAGATGTTCTCTGAAAGACTCTACCCAACAAGGGATTGCAGCAGATGCTGAGTTTCATAGACAAACTTTGGGCAGAGTGCAGGGAGTCTTATGGAAGACTGAGGGGATAGAAGGACCCAGAACAGACAGGAGCTCCACAAGAAAACCAACAGAGCCAACAAATCTGGGCCCAAGGAAGCCTGCTGAGACTGATACATCAAACAAGGACCATGTATCAAGAGGATCTAGACCCCCTGCTCAGGTGTAGCAAATAGGCAGCTTAGTCTCTATATGGGTTCCCTATTAAGGGAGGGCCAGGCTGTCTCTGACATTGACTCTGTTGCCTTCTTTTCAATCACTTCCTCCTGATTGTGCAGCCTTACCAGGCCATAGAAAAAACAGATGCAGGCAGTCCTCTTGAGACTTGATATACTGGGGTCAGTTGGTAGAGGAGGAAGGCTCCCTGTCTCTGAGGCCTAGAGGAGGGGTATAGGGGGAAAGAGGGAGGGAGTAAGGGACCCGGTGGAGACTAGTGAGGGCCTACAATCAGGATTTAAATGAAAGCATTTTAAAGAATAAACTTAAATTAAAAAAATAAAAGAATGGAGGGAAAGGATAGAAAAACACAGAGGGGACAAGCATGCTACAAGAAGCCCAAAAGAGTAAGTCATCTAACCTAGTCCCATGGGAGCTTACAAAGACTGAAGCACCAACCAGAAAGCATGCATACACTGAACCTATGCCCCATGCCCATGTAAGCAACGGACAGCTTGAACTTCATGTGGGTCCCCTAGTGAGGTGAGGTGCTTCCTATGACATGGACTCCCTTGCCTACTTTTTGATCATTCCCCTTTCACAGGGCTGTGGTCTTCCCTGCCCTCAATGAATGAGGATTAGCTCAGTCCTAATGAACCTTTTTCTGATGGGGTAGGTTTTGGGAGAGTTCTCCCCTTTTCTGAGGAGAAGGGGAGAGGGGATGGGGGAAAGGAGGAAGGATGCTACAATCAGGAAGTAAAGTGAATACATTAATTAAAATAAAAAAATAAAATGAAGTAAGCTCTATCAGTATCTATGGATGAAAGTATTAGAACTACTACTTCTTTTGGAATTTTAAAGGTTTAATAAGGGTAGACACTAGACTAATCATTGCATATTAAGAGACATGTGAGGTAATGCCATACCAATGGGAAACTCCCTATAAGATAATCCTTTAAATATCAGAAATTTCCTAAAGGGGTTAGCTTATACCCTGGCAAAAACAACAACAACAACGGGAACCCAGTACTTCCTGTGAACAATCCACAGAGAAACTAAAGAAAACTAAACTAGGTATTGGAGATCTAATGCATGTTACAGAAGAAAGCACTGCCCTAGACTTAGCCATGGGTAAGAATCTCACACTATCATAAAAAAAATTCAATGCTATAAATTACCCACTGGGATTCATAGACCTCTACTCCCAAAGACAATAGGAATGATTTTAGGAAGAAGTAGTCTACCTTCTCAACAATTCATTGCGCATCAAGGAAACATATATGAAGATTTCATTGGAGAATTGATGTTAGGGCTTCCATAATTTTTAGGGATTGAAACATTATCCTAAGTAAAACAAAATGTAAGACAATTTAAATGTATGGGTATATAGAAGATATACACATAAACCTATGGAGAAGAGGTCTACTACAACAATGGTGAAATGAGATCAATATTCCTTCCTCTCAGACAACAGATACCTATCTTAACTGTTACTGTATATTGATATCTTATGTTATATGGCATGATTGTTTCTGTGTTTAAATGGGTAAGAAGCCCAGATCTCAGGCATGGAGATGGGCATGGAATGAAAGTGCTCAAATGTCTACTTTAAACAGTAAGAAATTCTAAGTCTTGGTATGTGTGGATTCATGAAAATGCAATTGTACCTTGATAAGTAGAAAGGTGGAATAAGATTAGCTGAAAGACACTAGGTTGTAGACAAACTACTATATTAAATCAAACTGTACATTTTAAGGATGTTTTAACATCCAAATGGAATTCAGGAAATGTATTAATTTGGGGAAAGGTTTTGCCTATATTTCCAAGGGTGATGAAAGACTATGGGTTCCATAAAGTGATGTCTAATTGAGGAGAGAGATAAAATGAGAAATCAGATCTAGATTTAACGAAATGAGTCAGAGATAGGACATGCCCACTCTCACAAGAAGAATTCAGGAAAGCAATGCTATTTAAGGGTTGATTACCAGGATAGTTTTACAAAGACAGATTGCAGGGAGAACAAGACAGACACAGGGGAAGAAGAAAGAAGAAGGCAGAGAATGAGAAGGAGACAGAAGATTAAAACAGATTGCCAGAATTATTTTGATGCCAGGCAGAGCAATTCAGTCAGATTTCAAGAGAAGCCAGTTTGAATCAGTTAGCTTGGACAAGAGTAAAGGCCAGAGGAGCTGAGTGGAACCAGCCAGTGCAAGTTCAGAAAGAGCTAGATAGGCTGAGGAAGGGCATTCATTACATCCTCTCACCTGAGAAAATAAAAACAACATTTACACACTTAAGCAACATGATATGGATGCCTTAGGAGGAACTAAATACCTCCATTTTATATTTAAGGTTTGTTCTACAAGGAAAATCTTGTCCCTCTCCTCTATTTTTTCCTTTTATTGAAAAAAAACATTTTTTCCTCACACAGTATATCCTGCATTAAAATTTCTTGTCCCTCTAATTCTTCCACTTCCTCATCTCTTTGTATGCCCTCCAAAATACTCCCTTCCTGTGTCTCATTATAAAAGAACATATGTGCCTTTAAATTTTTTCAATTGTTATTTACATTCAAAAAGAGAGTAAATACGGTGATAAAATATTATGAAAATATTTCTCACTTTCTAAGAGACTATGAGTTTTGCCCGAACTCACTGTCAATGTGAATAATATACCTTTGAGTCACTGAATATTTAAGGCTGATATCATCCTGGGTATTCAGTCTATTTCTTAACTGTTTTAAGAAAGCAATGTAAGAACCAACCTCCCTTGCCTTGTGTTTCTCATGTTTTCAAATTTTACCATCTATGCTAAGGCTTAGGTCTTAAGTTATGTACTCTTCCATGGCCATGATCCAAAAGTAATGCAGATGTGTTAAAATAATTACTTCCTGAAAAAAGAAAACAGGTTGAAAGTGCCTTTATAAGTGAACGGAGAACATGAACACTGGACAACCATAAGGATAACAATCGACAAACAACGACATTTGTAAAACACTATTCTCTGAGTCAGTTGAAGATTTTATTCCTTACAGCCTGTATTGTCCTTGGCTGGTGCCATATTTTGAGCGGGACCCCTGGGCCCAAATCTGCCTATCATAATGTTCTTCTTGTAGGTTTCTAGGACCCTCTGGATCCTTCTATTTTGCCATTCTCTCATGCTTCTCTCATTTAGAGTCCCAATAGGATGTCCTCCCCTCTGTCCCAGTTTCCTGGTTAGTGAAGACTTTCACGGGACATGCCCCTTGGGCTAGTATGCATATATCAGTGAGGATATACCAAGTGAGTCTTTCTGCTTCTGGGTTAACTCACTCATTATGATCATTTCTAGTTTAATCCATTTGTCCACAAATTTCGGGAATTCCTTGTTTTTAATAGCTGAGTAGTATTCCATAGCGTAAATGTACCACAGTTTCTCTATCCATTCTTCTACTGAGGGACACTTAGGCTATGTCCATGTTCTGGCTATTATGAATAAGGCTGCTATGAACATGGTTGAGCGTATGTCCCTATTGTGTGCTGGAGCATCTTCTGGGTATATTCCAAGGAGTGGAATAGCTGGGTCTTGTGGAAGCCCTATTCCCATTTTTCTGAGATAGAACCAGATAGATTTCCAAAGTGGCTGTACTAGTTTGCATTCCCACCATCAATGAAGGAGTATTCCTCTCTCTCCACATCCTTGTCAGCATGTGGTGTCACTTGAATGTTTGATCTTAGCCATTCTGATGGGTATAAGATGGAATCTCAGAGTTGTTTTGATTTGCATTTCCCTGATGACTAAGGAGGTTGAGCATTTCTCTAAGTGTTTCTCAGCCATTTGACATTCCTTTGTTGAGAATTTTCTGTTTAGTTCCAAGCCTCATTTCTCAATTGGGTTATTTGGTTTGGTGGTGTTTAATTTTTTGAGTTCTCTATATATTTTGGATATTAGACCTTTGTCAGATGTAGGGTTGATAAAGATCTTTTCCCAGTCTGTAGGCTGTCGCTTTGTTCTGTTGACAGTGTCTCCTGCCTTACAGAAGCTTCTCAGCCTCATGAGGTCCCATTTATTAATTGTTGACATTAAGGCCTGGGCCGTTGGTGTTCTGTTCAGGAAGTTGTCTCCTGTGCCAATATGTTCCATGCTCTTCCCCACTTTTTCTTCTATCTGACTTAGTGTCTCTGGTTTTATGTTGAGGTCTTTGATCCACTTGGATTTAAGTTGTGTGCAAGGTGACAAATATGGGTCCAGTTGCATTTTTTTTACACATTGACATCCAGTTAGACAAGCACCATTTGTTGAAAATGCTATCCTTTTTTCATTGAATAGATTTGGCTTCTTTGTCAAAAATCAAGTGACCATATGTGTGTGGATTCATATCTGGGTCTTTGATTCGATTCCACTGATCAACCAGCCTGTTGCTGTGCTAGCACCGTGCTGTTTTAATTACTGTTGCTTTATAGTACAGCTTGAGATCAGGTATGAAGATTCCTCCGGATGATCATTTATTGTACAAGACTGTTTTAGCTATTCTGGGTTTTTTGTTTTTCCATATAAAGTTGAGAATAGAACCTTCAACATCTTTAAAAAATTATGTAGGTATTTTGATAGGGATTGCATTGAATCTGTAGATTGCTTTTGGTAAGATGGCCATTTTTACTATGCTAATTCTACTGATCCATGAGCAAGGAAGATCATTCCATCTTCTCATGTCACCCTGATCTAGCCAATGGACAGGACATTCTCCACAGTTGAGTGGAGAATGGGGACTGATTTTCACATGTACTCTGGTGGCTCATATTTGACCACGACCCCCGAATGGGGAGACCTGATGGCACTCAGAGGAAGGATAGCAGGCTACCAAGAAGAGACTTGATACACTATAAGCATATATAAGGGGAGGAAGTCCCCCTCATTCACAGTCTTAGGGGAGGGGAGTAAGGGGAAAGTGGGAGGGAGGGAGGAATGGGAGGATACAAGGGAAGGGATAACCATTGAGATGTAATATGAATAAATTAATAAAATAAAATAAAATAAAAACAAAAAAAATATTTTACTCCTTAAAATTCTGTTGAAGCTGGGCAGTGGCGGCTGGGCACACACTTTTTGTCCCAGGACTTGGGAGGGAGAGGCAAGTAGACCTCTTAGTTCAAAGCCAGTCTTGTCTACAGAGTGAGTTCCAGGGCAGCCAGGACTACAAAGAGAAACTCTGTTTTGAAAACTCAGCAATAAAAATGTTGTTAATGCCAGGCTGTGGTGGCACATGCCTTTAATCCCAGCACTCAGAAGGCAGACTCAGGTGGATTGCTGTGACTTTGAGGACAGCCTGATCTACAAAGCAAGTCCAGGACAGCCAAGGCTACACAGTGAAACCCTCTCTCGAAAATAAATGTTAATTATTTTTGTAAAATATCTTGAATTCCTTTCTCATGTAATACTTTCTTTCCTCTTCAATATGAGAGAGAGAGAGAGAGAGGTGAGAGAGAGAGGAGAGAGAGGAGAGAGAGGAGAGAGATAGACGAGAGAGGAGAGAGAGAGAGAGAGAGAGAGAGAGAGAGAGAGAGAGAGAAACAGAGACAGAGAGAAACAGAGACAGAGACAGAGAGAGACACAGAGAGACACATAGAGAGACAGACACAAACAGAGACAGACACAGACAGACAGAGACTGAGACAGAGAAGGATATTTAGGCACAGAAGAAGAGAAGAAAAGGCATGAAGTAGCCAATTCATATATGGGTTCATTCTTGGATAAATAATGACAAAGCGCAGATCTGGGTGCAGAGGTTCTGCTCAAACTATGGTACCAACCAAGGACAATACGTGCAGTAAACATCAAACCCCTACCTAGATCTAGCAAATGGACAGGACATTCTCCACAGAGGTGTGAAGAGTGGGGACTGACTCTCACATGAACTCTGGTGCCCCACATTTGACCACGTATCCTTGATGGAGAGGCCCAGTGGCACTCAGGGGAAGGATAGCAGGCTACCAAGAAGAGACTTGATACCCTATGAGGATATACAGGAGTGGAGATCACACTCAGTCACAGGCATAGAGGAGGGGAATAGGGTGAAAGTGGGTGGAAGGGAAGAATGGGGGAATACAAGGGAGGGGAATAAAACTGAGATGTAATATGAATGAGTTAATTAAAAATCCTAATATAAAAAATGATGCCAAAGGGAAGCTCTTGGATTTATTTCTTTAATAACACTGGTATTTTTTTGGAGATTCAGAGTTTATTATTTAATATGTTCAGGGCAACCTCAAGCATATCTAAATATCTTAAAGAGATGTGTACTTCCAGGAATTACTTTTAAGATTTCAAACTTTACTTGCACAAACATTCCTAAAATGTTGTGTATTCTTACAGATTAATTCTCTGTGTTAGGGAAAAAAAACATTTGTAGTGATCTTCCCTTTATCCTGTACTCTTGTTTTACACTTTCATTCAAATAAGCTGGTTCAAAAGTGAGAAAAATCACTAAAGAAAGTAATTTATTTTATTCTTTAGTACAAGAACCAGTTCTCTACCATGCTGTGTTTAATTTACTTAGCTTAATCAATAACAATTTAATCACATTGGTTTTGTCTCATTTGACAGGCAGTTAATAGGATATTTTATTATATTTTAGGCTAGAACTGCAATGCTATTTAGCAAAAATCATTTATGCATCCCTTCACATTTTTACAAGTGTACTTAAAGTACAGACTAAAAAATATAGGGTTCTGGGAAAAGTGTGTGTGTGTGTGTGTGTGTGTGTGTGTGTGTGTGTACTGAATGAGATATAACTCCAGAAATAACAGGAACACACTACATTTAAACTGAGTGAATATTTATACCTCATCTACTTTATGTACTTTTAAGTTTTTCACCATATTAAATGACTGTATCTTTTTTATTGTAACCACAAATCAACAATTTTTTTTTTGCTTTGTTGGGAATTTTCACGTTTTACTGTATTTGTTTATTTGGTGTCCTTCTGTGTGTAGAACCCTAAGCCAGCGTGTGTGTGTATGTGTGTGTCTGAGAACATAAGTTAGAGGCAATGACTCTCTCCCTTAATCATTTGGATTATAGGTACAGAACTAAGATTGTTAGAGTAGGAAGCAAGTATAACAACAGCAGAATGCTTTTGTATAATATTTTATTATAGCAATGAAAAAATAACTAATACTGATGCTTATAAGATACATCTCACAGAGTTGGTAATAACTAGGTAAAAGTGAGTATCGGCTTTTGGAAAAGAAACGATTCTCATGATCCACAGACACCAGATACAGGAGAAATGAGTACAGTACTTTAATAAGCTCTAATTTCCAATCAATATATAATCAATAAACTAGTTATGTTTTCTTTCTCATACCTTTACATTTAAAAATATTTTTCTTTTATTCAGATGAAAGGATTTAAACAGGTGCGGAAGAAAGTTTACAAAAAAAAAAAAAGGATTATAAACTGACAATGAAACTAAAGTTCATCGTTTTTAAAGATTTCTTTATATTTTGGGTGATTTATATAATCAACATTGCAATTTTAACCTACTCATGTTAATGCAATGAATATATTCAAGAAAAGATATCTGTGAGGGTAGTTAGGTGTGTGTATATTTGTGGATCTGTGTAGAAACCATTTTGAGGCCATTGTTCAAAATTGATTGTTATTCCACAAGAAATGCCTAATTCATTGTTTGAGAAAACGTCTCCTCCCATATATGAAACTTGCCAAGCAGGATAGAATGCCTTCTCCTGGGACCCACAGAGGTCCATATGTCTCCACCCACATCCAAGGTTACATGTAAACTAACATGTACTAGCATGGCTTCTAGAGATCAATGTGGATGAATTTTAATCCAGCAATATGGCATCTCTGAACACATCTAAAGACCTTTTAGGTCTGTGTGATGCCCCTGGAATACAGAAACTTTCTAATTATACATATTTAATACAAAGCAATGAAGATAAACATAGTTGTAGAAGGAAGCATTCATGTTTGAAAGTTATGTTTCATTGAGAGTTAGATAAATTGATGAATAGAGACAAAACAGAGATGAGAGGATAAAGCAGCATAGAGGGATGGAGAGAGAGAAGCAGGAGAGTTTTAGAGATAAGTTAAAGAGAAAACAAGCTAGACACAGGTGAAGAAGGATACAGAAGGGCTGGAGAGGTAGCTCAGTTGTTAAAGCTAGGCTCACAGACAAAAATATAAGAGAAGGAGCCAGAATATCTGAACAGATGGGTAAAATTAGCTTGAGGTCAAGCAGGGCAATTCTGTCAGAAGCAGGGAGAAGCCATATTAAATCAGTTAAAATGAAGAGGGGTTTTAGCTGGAATAGCTAAGTTGAACCAGCAGCCAGAGTTCAGAAAGAACAAGGAAGGGTGAGATTATTCATCAGTAAGTCCCAGAGGCTGAAAAATATTTCTAGGCCTTCAAACTCTCATAGCAAGCATTTTGAGTACTGAGTCAGGTCCAGGCCTAAGAAAAGCAGTTGTGCAATTAACTATCATGAGCTGTTAAAAGTGTTTCATTTAAGACACTGTAATTATGTGATTACACAAATTGTGGTTTGATTATGAGCTCAGCAGTAATTGAAGATGTCTGAAAAGCTCATGCTTTTATTGAAAAGTTGATTCAATTGTCAAAGGCATCACATAATTTTGTGGTAAGTTTTCTCTCCCTCCGCTCTCTATCCATTTCAGCCTCCCTCCACTTCATTGCTTTCACAGTCTAAAAATCTGAAAACATAAAACTTTTTCTTAAACCTTTTGGAATATAAAATTTTATTCTTTGTTGAATATGCATTATCTTAGTATTTAAAAGCAAACTAAAAACAGTATATAGCATAGAAATTAAATAAATAGTTTAATGATTTATATTATCGGTGTGAGAATATGTACTGGTTTAGAACAAAGATCTTTTCAAAGTGCAAGAAAAATAGGAGATAAGCATTATATAGATAAATCAACTCAATTTTGGTAATTATGAAAGGGGAAAAACAGAAAAATGTAAAGTTTCTTCAGAACCAAAAAAAGATTAAATAAATACCTAATTCTTGCACTAATTTAAATTGAGAGAATTTTAATATGAAAGTCTACTAAAATGTTTATATTCTTAATTCATCTTCCTAATTTGTAGTAACATTAAACACTGAAACAAATGTTCATATTTAGAATGGACCAGTTCACACATGGTAAACATTTATAGCCACATCCATGTGTGCAGCACTAGTCTATAAGTTGAATAGCAGGACTCAACAAAAAGGAGAGGTCAATGGCAGACCAATATTGATTGTTCTGTGTTGTGGCTAGGGATTCTTGTGGCCCATTGCATAACACTCCAGCCACCATGGGCTCTCCAGCATATTGAAATGTATGGCCAAACCATGAACCAAAATAAGGTTTTTCTTTCCTTTAAAAAATGATGAAAATCAAAACAAATCTAAGCTGAGCAAGAGGAAAATATCCAAGTAATTATTATATATATATACATACATACACACCTGTCATAATGAAGCACAACAGACAAAATGAATGTTGTTAAGTGCTACTGACATAGATTTCCATCAATATAGGAAGAAAACAATCAACAGTCCTACAGAGATCTGTGAGGTCAATTTGGAAGGGAATCAACAACCACCACTTTAAGAGATCTGTGAGGTCAATTTGGAAGGGAATCAACAACCACCACTTTATTAAACTAGCAGAATCCATAATCACAACATAAATATTATTTTATAAAACTACAAATAAGTATAGTCCTCATCCCTTCTTCCAGGAAACTCTTCTTTGCAGTAGAATAGACTATCAGAGAAAACTACAATTAATCAAAATGCAAAGTTGTAGAGTACAGTTCCAATAGATACATCTATAATACAACTCCTGCATGTAAGGTTCAGTAATCATTCAGAAGGGGCAGAAAGATTTTAGAGAGTAGAGTTGATATTTTCCTATGACCACTGGTTATTTCTGATATTATCTTTATTGAATGTTATATATTAGGCAACTGCTATTAAAATATAGAAATTAACGTCTTATACTTCTACTGAATAATATTAAACTGTACAATAGGTATTTAATGTATATTTGAGTTAAAAGAATATCAAGTACATCTTTATTGCTTACTAAATAAAATATTATTTTACCAATAGCTGTTGGTAGGGTCAGTATATAAAGCTTCACCAGAAGCAAATACATATTTATCCAAATACACTTGAACAGATTATCTAAATGCATACATTTTCCTGAAATTTTATGAAAGTTATAAGCTATTTTTTATTTCCTGTTAAGATGATTATATGTGATTTTATAGAGTTAGGGATTGTTCTCTTGTTTTGTTTGTTTTCTTAATCTTTAATTTCTTTGTTTAGTTATCATTCTTAAAGTTGTTTATACATGTTGAAAATTTCAGTGAAATGACATTTGCAAGTTTGAAAACTGGGAAAAACAGGTACTTCTGTTCAGATACTCTGCATTTACTAGGCATGAAAAAGAAAATAACAGAATTTATGTGCATATTATCTGTATTCAGACACTTACTTCAGTGGTCAATGTATATGGTATAGATGCTCATAGATTCACATGATGGGACTGGAGAGATGACTCAGTGGAGTAAAGCCCTTGAAACACAATATTGGAAACTAATATTTGAACACTCAGGAGTTATGTACAAAGCTGACTGTATTTTTGTATGTTAGTAACCCCAGTAATATAGGGAACACATAAAAATTATTACAGATGTAGTCTGCCAGTCTAGCTCTAGATTCAGTTAGAAATTATATCTTGTGGGAATAAAACAGAGAGTGATAGAGCCTAACACAAGATAATTTTCCTCAGCCCTGTGCATGCTACTATGTGATGTACACTCCCAGACACAGGAATATACATCGTACATAGGAAATTGTCTCTTGTCCCATTAAGATTAAGGCTGATCCCTACTTTCTCTTCTAATTATTTTAGTATTTCTGGGTTTATTTTGGTGTCTTTTATACACTTGGATTTGAGTTCTGTGCAGGGTTATTATATGGATCTATTTGCATTTTTCTACATGTAGACATCCAGTTAGGCCAGCACCATTTATTGAAGAGTCTATCTTTTTTTTAATGGCTTTGGCTTCTTTGTCAGAAACTAATTGTTCATAGGTGAACATGGGTGAATTTGATTCCGTTGATCAACCAGTCTTGTTTTGGGGAGGATAAGAGGGTAACTCTAGCTGCAACTCCTAGTATCAGGGGTCACTGAGATGAAGAGAACACACTTTAATTAGACAGGGCTCCTAGTGGAGCGAGGGGAACACCAGCCCACCCACAAAATATACCCTGCCTACAAGATGTGCACGGATAAAAATAGAGCAGATATTGAGAGAATGTCAACGCAAGCCCTGGCCAAAACTGAGACCCACCCATGGGAAAGATCTAGATCCTGACACTATTAGAATTATTCTGCTATTCTTGCAGATAGAAGCCTGGCATAGCTGTCACGTGAGAGACTTCAAACATCAACTGAATGAAACAGATGTTGAGACTCACTATCAAACATTCAGCTGAGTGTAGGGAGTCTTTTAGAAGAGTGGGGTAAAGAAAGAAGGACTTAGAGGGGAGAGGAGCTCTTCATGAAGATCAACAGAGCAAACCAAGCAGGGCCCAGAGGGGCTTTCAGAGACTGAAGCACCAATGAAGAACCATGCATGGACTGGACTTACACAGATGTAGCCTAATGGGCACCTAGGTCTTCATGTGGGTTCTCTAGAAAAGGGAGCAGGGCTTTCTCTAACATGGACTCTGTTACCTGCGTTTCTATCACCTCCCCTTAGCAGGGCTGCCTCTCAAGTCACAGGGAAAGAGGATATATTCAGTCTTGACAGGACTTGATGTGCTGGGGTGGTTTGGTGGGGTGGGGCTCCCCTTTTCTGAGGAGTAGAGGAGGGGGACAGGGGGAAGAGGGAAGAAGTGTGGAACCAGAAGGAGAGGAAGGAGGGGACCTACAATAAGGATGTAAAGTGAATAAATAAATAAATAAATTAGTGTTTTTAAATTGTAAAAATAAATATATTATAGAAATATATGTTACTAAGAAATTTCAATTTTTCTATATTAAAAAGAAAATGAAGGTCCAAATTCACTACCATTTTAATTGCCTTAGCTGATGTTTTCTTTTGATCAAAGACGAGCTTTCTTTTCTTCTTTTGAATGTTGTAAATGATATATGATATTTTAATGTACAATATTTTAAATATTATCGCATATATAATATCATTATAATAGAATATAAATAATATAACAAAACATAAATGCTTTAAAATATTGACCTACATCTAATAGAAATAAATCAAGGATTTTATCTTTTCAGAAGAGTGCTCATTTTAATAGATATGAGTGTTGATTACGGGCCTTTTGAAAACTTCTTTTTTTTTAATTTTTTGCCTTCTCTAAAATGAACTTTATTTTACTTTTATTTATTTTATTATTTTTTTTTATAATTTACTCACATTATATCCCATTTGTTACCCCCTTGTTCTTATCCTCTCATTCCCACCCTCATTCCCTCTTCCCCACTGTTTACCTCTTCTAGTACTCTGATGGGGAGGTCCCTCCTCCCATACCATCTAACATCAGCCTATCTGGTCTGGATAGCGTGTAACCTCCTCCTTTGTGGCCCTGCAAGGCTCCCTGGCCAAGGAGAAGTGCTCAAATCTCTTTGCCAGAGTCCATGTTAGAGACAGTCCCACTTGAGGGATGTGCCAAAAGGCTTATCATCCAGACGCCTTCTGCAAAGAGTGCATTTAGTAAGAAGGTGCAATAAAACTGTGGAATAGTATCGTTTTTCATATCAGTTACTAAGACATCTTAAGACAAAAAATATGATGGCAATTAACATCATCTGAACAGCTACTGATGAATCTATATATCATATTAGCAAAGTTAGTCCAGATTCAATATCTAGTGTTATAATTCATATTTTGATGCTCAGTTGACCTAAAACAATTTACCGGGCCACTAACACGCATAAAGACACTTGATACCAAGCTTGAAGTTTTGACTTGGATCACCAAGCACTAAATAGTGGGAAGAGAAAACTGGCTTCTACAAGGTTTTTCTCACACCTCCACAAGTGTGCCATGGAATTTTAGCACTACTACCACCCAGTACACTCACCACATAAATAAATATAATGAAAATAAGATGATATAATTAAATTATATGTTCTATTTTTAATATTTGATTATGGAATAACTTATTGTATATAACATTACTTTACTGCATTTGACAATGTCTATTTCATGTCCATTACCCACTTCCTCTATGAGAGTATATAGACAAATAATTAACAGATTGTTATTTTAATCCAGGTTATATTCACAGTAATCATGTGAATAGCTTTTAAAAACAGATAGTACCTTCCTTGTAAACATGGAAGTGAATTTACCATATAATATCAAAGAGGATTTTGAGCTTAGAGAAACTGTTTAAATATTTATGAAAGAGGAAACTTTTTGCCAATAAAATCATCAGGATACAGTTGGATTGACCATGTGAATAAACAAATAGCAAATATATAATTGCCTTTTGTTATTTGGTAGTTTTCATATCTTACATTTTATTTGTATTCATATATGTCAGATAGATTACATAATGTCTGAGTTTCAGGAGACCTTTTGACACATGTTAAAATGTCAAGCTGGAAAGTGTTGTTTGTTCATGCCAGTTTTTAAGTCCATATGCCTCTCCCAGTGTTCAGTGTATGAGAGGACACAGATATCACCAAACTGTCATATAGTAGAAAGTAAAGACTGCACTCATGACACCCAGAAGTAATGCCCAAAATGTATAGCACTCTTTTTTCACATTGAAAATTTTTAATTATGCATTTAGATTCTAAATTTGAAAGGGATTGAAGTAAAATAGTTTTCATTAAGCAGAGGATTTAGCCCTGAAATCCTGGAGCAACAAACTTGATTTCATTATATGTGAACACAGACTTACAGCGTAATCTCTAATGCTTCCTTTTAGAAAACAGGAAAAAAAAAACAGACAAAAATAACTTAAAATGTTCCCTTGAAAGTCCCAATTCTTGCAGAGAAATAGTGCTGTGCATGCCTTGTTGTTTAGGTGACTAGTCTATTAAGGCAGTGTGAGGGTTGTTTTATTTTCATAACCTCTCAACAATGTGCTTCAATGACGATGTTTTTATAACCTTGGCATTTTAATTTACCAGTTTCTGAAGATAGAAATGCAATTTTTTTGGACACAATAATAAAGAACTTTATTAGAAGGATTCTTTTAAATGATGCATAGCATTATAAAAAGCAAGGATTTTATATTCTGTGACATTTGAATCTGACACTTTTTTCTTCATACACACACACACACACACACACACACACACACACACACACATACACACAAATATCTAGCATATTCTCAAAGGGTTTATTTAATGTTTACAAAATATGGTAAAAGCTAGGTAGGACAAATAAATTACATACATTTGAACAACACATTTTAATGCAAAAACAAAAACAGGTATGAATACAAATAATAACAAACAAAGCAGTAGAAAACACAGGAAGACTCTGTATTGTTTAAATGAATAAGCAAAAATATTCTTCATATAAGCTCATATGAAGAATTAAGATATTTGCATACTTGAAACCCACAAACATATTTAAAAGGAGAAAAGCTCTTTCTGAGTAAATTGACTGTAGACATATTTGTGATATGTTAGAAATTTCTGTTTTACAATTGAAAATAGATCTGGCCCTCATATGATAAGTCATGACCACGGTTTCCTTTCCTTCTTCTCTTCCCAGCTTGGCCTGGCACCACATCTCTCCTTTCCCACTGTGTCTTTTTCTTAAACCTGAAAAGAGAAAGCCTCTGTGCCTGTGCAAACACTATGGAAAAAAATATAACAAGACAAGGCAAAGCCTTGACCCTGAAGCTGGACAAGCCAACACAATAGGAGAAAAATAGTCCCCGCAAACAGGCAAAGAGTCAGGGATACACCTGCTTCAACAGTTAGGAGTCTCACAAAAACACCCAGATGACAGCCACCACATATATGCAGAGGCCCTTGTGCAGACAATGCAGGCTCCATGGTGCCACTTCAGTCTCTGTGAGCCCATATGATCCCTGCTTAGTTGATTGAGTGGTCCATGTTCCCATGGTGTCCTACATTCATTTTGGCTCCTACAGTCTTTCCACCCTCTCTTCCTTCTGATACCCCAAGTTCAGATATGAGTTAAATGACCAGATTGAAACCTCCAATGTAGACACTCTCTCCACATAATGTGTCTCTGTGAGTTTTAGCATCCTTTCCCATCTACCAATAAAGGAACTTTCTCTGATGACAACTGGAAAAAGCACCAATGTATGAGAATAGCAGAAATTCTTAGGAATAATTTCACTAATTTTTACTTGTTTGCTTTAAGAAATTTCAATCAGTTGTATATGGTTCTTCTCTCGGTCTCTGAGCTCTCTAGTCTCCAGTTCCTGGCTGTCCAAACAGTTGAATGGCACAGGTTCCTAATTATGGAGTGGGCCTCAAATTAAATCAGATTTTGGTTGGCCATTGTCACAAGTTCTGTGTCACCATTGCCAGATGATATCTTTCAGGCAGGACAGATTGTTGGCCAAAGGTTTATAGTTGGGTTTGTGTCCACATTTCTTTTTCCGCATCCTGCAGAGAACCTTCCTACAACAAAGAGGCTATAATATAGAAGGGTAAGCCCCATGTAGGCTCCTGCTCAACCTCTCCACATAGAGTGGACTGTGTGGATGTTCTCCTCAGTCGTGGGGCCAGGTTCTCAGTTTGTAGAGTACATTCCTTTGTTCTAGCATCAGCCTTGGATGTTTGGAGATTTCCACTTATCTCTGAGGCTAAAAATTCAATTGAATACAACCTAATCCATCCACTGGGAGCCTCACTTGGATCCAGGAGGTGACCAGTTGAGATTCCATGTACCTCATTACTGGCAATTCTCATTTAAATAACCCTCACAGATTTCAGACTCTTTCCTCTGCAGTAGATTTCCACAGAACAGCCCAAATGGCTCTCAATTCCTGTGGTCTTTCAGCGCATACTCTCTCTCTCTCTCTACTGAACCTCCAATCCCAATACCTCGTCCCCCCTGCTCCTATAGCCGCCTTTTCACAGTCCAGGTGCAAAATCTATGTGAAATCCCTTACCAGGGAGATACATGTCCAAGGTTTCCTCCTAGACCCCGCAAATTTTACATAATCTCTCAGTCTATATATTACAGTTTTGTAAATCATTTACTTAATGGCTTATATCCACTTACAAGTAAATACATACCATATTTATATTTATGTGTATGGGTTACCACATTCAACATGATTTTTTCTTAATCCCATTAATTAGCCAACAAATTTTATTGATGCCATTTTTAGAATAGCTGACTAATGTGTAAATGTAACACATTTTGTTTATCCATTCTTCTGTTGAGGGATAACTAGGATATTTTCAGCTATGAATAAATTATGAATAAAGCTGCTAAGAGGATAGTTGAGCAACTGTACCTGTGGTAGTATGGAGTATTCTTTAGGTATATTCCCAATAGTGGTATTTTGAGGTAAATCAGTTCTAAATTTTCTGTATAACTCCCATATTGATACCAAAGTTGCTGCACAAATTTGCACTCTATCCAGCAATGGAGGAGTGTTCCCCTTACTCCACATTCTTGCCAGTATGAACTGTCACTTGTGCCACTGATTTTAGCAATTTTGACAGGTGTAAGACAGAATCTCAAGTATTTTAATTTGCATTTCCCTGATGAATAAGGACGTGGAACATTTCTTTAAATGTTTCTCAACCATTTGAGATTTCCCTATGTTTAGATCTATAACCTAATTTTAATTAGATAATTTGGGTTTTGATGTGTGGATTCAAAGGTTTTTTTATATACTGTGGCTATTGTCCTATATGTGGAGTTGGTAAAAAGCATTTCTTATTCTGTAGACTGTCACTTTGTCTCATTGATGGTATCATTTGCCTTACAGAAGTTTTTCAGTTGTATGCAGTCCCATTTCCTTTTTAGTGCTTGTGCTATGGGTGTACTATTCACAAGTCTTCTCCAATGCCAACGTGTTCAAGGCTACTCCCCACTTTCTATTGTATCAGCCTCAGTGTATCTAGTTTTATTTAGGCTCTTTGATTTATTTAGGTTGTAACTTAGTGCAAGGGGCTAAATATGGTTCTACTTGAATTATTCTTTATGCAGACATGCAGTTCTAACAGCTGAAGATGCAAGTCTTTATCCAGTTTGTATTTCTGCCTTTTGTTTTTAATAAAAATAATCAACTGTCCATAAGTATGTAGATTAATGTCTGGGACTTCAAGTTGATTCTATGGAGTAGTGAATCTGTTTTTATGTCAATTCCATGTTGTTTTTATTATATACATCTACAGTACAAGTTGAAATCAGGGATAGTGACACATCTAGCATTTCATAATGGTTCTGGATTGTGCAAATCTCTCTCTCTCTCTCTCTCTCTCTCTCTCTCTCTCTCTCTCTCTCTCTCTCTCTCTCTCTCATTAAGAATTATTTTTTCAGGATCTTCCTTTTGGTGTGACATTTAAGACAGAGTTTCTCTGTGTAGCCTTGGCTGTCCTGGACTTACTCTGTAGACCAGGCTGGCTTCAATCTCCTAGTAGTCTGCCTTTTTCTGCCTTCAGAGTGCTCAGATTAAAGGCATGTGCCAAGATGCCCAGCTCCTTTCAGGATTTTTAAAAAATTTAGCTGGAATTTTGATGGGGATTGTATTGAATCTGTAGATTGTTTTGGCGAGAAAGGAACTCTATGCTTTGATTTTTCAAAACCTGCTTTATTTAGGGTTCTTAAATACTTCAAATTCATGTTTAACTCACCAAGCAGAGGAAGGGGGGAGGAATGTTAATAGGAAAAAGGGGGCTGTGGACCTGTTTAGGCTTAGTTGCTAGGGCCAATTGCACTCTGTGTTGTCAGGATACCAGCAATCCAGTCCAATAGCCAACACCAAACAGCAACAGGAATCCATAGTGGTGACAGGATCCAGAAGAAACTGCAAGGCTCAAAATTTGCATGGCTCATTGCTGGTCAAGGTTGAAGTCCACATCCTCTGGGGTTATCCATTCTAATGCTCTCCAGGGGAGGTAGCTGTGGGGGAGGAGTGATCCCTTTTGATCTCAGCAGGCTCCTAAACCTCATCTAGTAAGAGGTGTCATGGACCTGGTCCTGATCTGATATAAACTTCAAAGTCACCTCCAGATTACTCTTCTTCCTTAGATAAGGCTTTCAAGACACTATCAACAGAAGCCATATCCTAAGATCTCCTCCTTTTACAACTCTTGGGGCTTAAAGACACTCCGAATTCATGGGTATGTGGGGGGGTCAACTTTATTTTTGGTTCTTTACATCTGTCCTTTTGGTCTCTTTTTTTTCATTTTTGCCTTTTGTCTTTTGTCTTAGCTTAGAGTTTCCTCATTTCCCTCGAATACAGGATGCGTAGAATGCACATCAAAGTTTAGCTCTCAGCTTCACTGACTAGTCCTTTTGACCTCTAGGAATCGCCTTCGCTTTCTCAGCTGATGCTCTGTTGTGATTTCACTTTCTGTTTATGAGAAGCATCTGGGCTGCTTCCTGAAGAGAGACATGAAAACCTGGATTTTCTCTGCTGGGGAGCACAGTTCTGGGTGAGGACCTGCTCTCACTCCTGGAAAGCCGACCCTGTGCCCCATATTTGAGATCCAGTTGGCTCCACTATAGTCCATCTCTACAGACCCAACAACCACTCCACTGTTCGTCTGGTTCTCTGTCACAGTGAAGCTATTTGCCAAGCAAGCTCCAGAAAGCCCTGATAAATGGAGGATGACACACAAGTGAGCAGAATCAGCCAGAGCATTACTAGAAGTCGACTGGAAAGTTTCTATGAAGGGAAGACCATCTATGATCAGGAAAGAGTTGCCGTGTGTGGCATTAGCAATGCAAAGAGCACCATCCCACTCTAAAAGGGGTTCATTTATACCTTCCAAACATCACGCACCCTCTCACTTGTCTGATCTCACAAAAACATCACATGCCCTCTAATAAGACATCTTCCAGAACAACATCACATGACATATCTGAGTCTTCAAAGAAACTAGAAACCTCCACTTCATAGAAGATCTGTCTATCTTTTGATATCTTCTTCAATTTCTTTCCTAAAAGACTTGAAATCTGTATTATACAAGTCTTTCTCATGCTTGAATAGAGTTATTCCAAGATAGCTTATATTATTTCATTCTATTGTGAAAGGGGTTGTTTCTTGGATTTCTTTTTCAGTTTCTTTATCCCTTGTCTATAGGAACACTAGAGCTGCTTTATTATTATTATTATTATTATTATTATTATTATTATTATTATTATTAATTTGTATTATTATTTTTGTTGTTGTTGCTATTATTATTGTTTTATTGTTGTCATTATTATTACTTTAGTTAATCATGTACCAGCCATTTTGGGAGTCCCCTAATGGTATTTTTTTAGGGTCACATATGTATAAACTTGTAGTGTCTGCAAATAATGATACATTGACTTCTTACATTGCAATTTGCAACCCCTTGTTCCTCTTGATTTACCTAATTGCTTTAGTTGCAATTTCAATTATTATATAGAGGAGATATAGAGAAAGTAGATCCCTCTGTCTTTTTCCTTATTTTAGTATAATTGTTTTGAGTTCATCACAATTCAGTTTGATGTTGGCTATAGGCTGTACACTGCCTTTGCTATGGTTAGGTATGTCCTTTGAATTCCTAGTCTCTCCAGTACGTTTGTCATGAAGGGACTTTGGATGTTGTCAATGGCCCTTTCTGTATCTAATGAGATGATCATGTGGATTCTATCTTTCTATTTGTTTCCATTGGAATACATTTTTAAAGTTTTTCTGTCATATATTACATTCTGACTACTGTTTTTCCTCCTTCTTTCTACTTACCTCTACCTCCTTTTCTTCTACTTTCTCCCTTTCTGTCCACTCCTCCTCCATTTCCCTACACACACACACACACACACACACACACACACACACACACACACACACACAGAAGATGTGTTTCTTTAAGAGATTTATTCATCACCTCTTTAAGCATTTTCATCAGCTACATATAGTAGGTTTTAAAATATATTTCTTATTCTTCAGCTATATTGAAAAATTCCGGTGCTTCTGTTGTAGGATAGCTGGGTTCTAGAGGAGAACTATTGTCCTGACTGCTACCGATTGAATTTTTATATGACATCTAAGCATATGAGTTTGAAATGATTATAAGTCTGGGCACTGATATTTGGCTTTATCTTTGATTGATGGGTGTTTTCCTCCTTGGTTTCTGTTTCATCTCTGGTTTCTCAGACAGTGTGGTGGCTGTGTGTTACCTGTTCATTGATCTACTCAGTTGGTGGGTTCACAAGAAATTCCTGCTGGTGCTGGAGCCTAGAATACAGTGATGACTGCAAGAAAGGAGGTCAGTAGGGGATGTTCCTTGGATCCATGGGAGACTTGAGTAGGGGAGAAGTGAGGCCACTGATGTAATGTGTTGTAGTGCTAGAGAGCATATTGAGGGACAGGGTCTAGGGGAAAGGAGAGTGCAGAGAAGGTCTGCAGGCAGACTACATGGTTGTCTAGCAGGTGTGGTCTGTGGTTGTGCAGCGGGTATTTGGCCATGTTGGGAGTTGTTACACAGCCATGAGTGGGAAAAGCTAGGATGGAGGAGGGTGATCTGTGATATCCACAGGAGAAATGGACAGGGATGACGGGAAGATGCAGCTGCTAGGAGCCAGCGAGTTTGGGTCTAGGGGAACAGAATGGAGGAGGTCTGCTGGAAGCCTACCTTTTCTGGCCGGCAATACCTGTAGTTGTTCACCCTGAGTCTGCCTAGGCTGGGGAATGGGATAAAGTGGTGAGTGGGGAAAGAGAGGCCTTGAGGGGATGGTTTGTAGAATCCACGGATGAATTTACAGATAAAGTGAGTGGAAGAAGAAAGGCCTTGAGGGGATGGTTTGTAGAATCCACGGATGAATTTACAGATAAAGTGAGTGGAAGAAGAAAGGCCTTGAGGGGATGGTTGGTAGAATCCACAGATGAATTTACAGATAAAGTGAGTGGAAGAAGAAAGGCCTTGAGGCGATGGTTGGTAGAATCCACGGATGAATTTACAGCGTGGAAGGGAAGCTACAGCTGTTACGCTGTTGAAGTTCTACGTACAAATCTAAGATAGTAGGTATAGAGAAATAGAGAAAGGGGAGAAGAACTACAGGTGGGCTACCTAAGGGATTCTTTAATATGTTATTGTTGTTGTTTTAATATTAACATTACTAAAACACTATTTTCTAACCACCATTCTAATACAAATTCTTTTAAACTCTATAAAGTCTTAATAGTATTTTATCACTTTTAAATGTCAAGAAAGAAGTCATACTTCATTACCTTGGTTTTTTAATATGCAACTATGAAATATAAACAAATTTGTCACTGCTTTCTATATATATCAAATAATTTAGATATATATAAATTAATGAATAATTTTCTTTATATCTTAATATATGATAGTTATTATAAGAGTTATTTCTAAGCCCATGGAAAGAGGAAAATACAGCTATATACCCACTGATTTAAAATAATTTTCCAATAAAATTAAATCATGCTAAATATTTAATAATAGAGGTATTAGTTATTCTGATTTCCTTTAAGCTTTAAACTTCTCAAAATCACCTTTCCTTGGTGTAACCAATTTTAATATAATAACTTGACAGCAGCATTGTTAGAAATAAGGAGAAAGAATCCCTGAGGAAAACATGGATCAATTTCATGCATGAGTGTTTCTCTTATAGCTAACTTACTGAAAAAGGATAGGTCTTAAAACTTATTCTATTGTAGAAAAAGGAGCAGCAGTGGCTCAGAGAAAAGCATAGAAGGCAAATGTCTGCATCTTACTCACCTTTTTGTTTAGATGAATTTATTGATCCTTTGCCAGGAATACTTTTTGTGAATGGAATTCTAAATATCAAGTAAAGTAAATAGACTCAAATCATCATTATTTTTATTATTTTAACCACATTATAGTGTAGTCCTATCAAGAACATTCCAATATTATTTGGCACTTTGGCAAGATTTTTTTATGGACTCATTTTGAATTTTAATAAGTTTTTATTGCAACCCCTTTGTTCATAGTGGTTATCAGTCTGAGTAGAATTTTATTATCAATCATCCTGTCATAAATTTCTTGTGATGGGAAGTCAATTTTGTATATTATACTCTAATTATTTAGTAATAAAATTCAAAATATGTACTGGTTTTGTATTTGAAATAGGTATTTTATGTAAATTTTAATTCAAATCTTAATTTCACGAGATATAGTTAAACTTTGTCTAATTGTTATATGCACCTATTCATCAATTTTATCAAATTCTATTAGTAAAACTAATGATCTTATTATTTTGCATAATACTTTACCAGTAGTATATACACTGGCTGTGTCTCTCTGTCTTTATGAATATATTTAAATGGAGAAATAATAACACGTATACTTTTCACTTTGAGGTTCTTACTAATCTAGAACTTTATTTACCCAGTAATGAAAAGAGAATTTCAATCATCTAAAATCAGACTACTTTCTACAATTTTCATTGTTTCATATTTCTTTGTATCTATGTACAGTGTTACTTTAGAATATATATATGTGTGTGTGTATGTGTATGTATGTATATACTGTAAATTTAATATTCTATATCAGTGGTTCTCAATCTTTCTAATGTGTGATGTTTTGATACAGTTTCTCATATTGTGGTGACCCACAGCCATAAAATTATTTTGATGCTAATTCATAACTGTAATTTTGCTACTGTTATAATCTTAATGTAAATATCTGATACAGGACAACTTATATGCAACCCCCAATGTGGTCTTGACACACAGGATGAGAAATCTTGTTCTAGATATCTCTTTACATTATTATAAATTAATTCACAGGTAAAACAGGTTTTGCTAGGAAATATATTTTTAGAAATAACTACAAGAAGACCATTAAGGCTGGCAGATCTGGACCTAGGCAGGTCAGCTGAAACTACTATGCCAACCCCAAAGACAATGCATGCAGTAAACTTATAACCCCTATCCAGATCTAGCCAATGGATAACACATTCTCTACAATTGATGGAGAGCAGGGACTGTCTCAGACATGAACTCTGTTGCCCCTATTTGATCACTTCTCTTTGGTTGGGAAACCTGGTGACACTCAGAGGAAAAGTAGGCAGGCTATAGGAAGAGACCTAAGGGGTGTGATCTTATCATGGGGGAGAGGGCCCCATTGTGTCACAGACCTATGAGAAGGGAATAGGATGAAAGAGGAAGGGAGGGGAATGGCAAGATATAAAGGAAGGGATAACAAATAAATGTTATCTGAATAAATTACTTAAATAAAAATTTGATAAAAAAAGAAAGAACTACAATGTATCACTTTCTAATCCCTGATATTCATAGGAGTATTGTATTCTTATTATTTTGATTGGAGTTTCAAATTTGGATTCATCTATTTTTGTTTTTAACTACTTTCAGAGCTGAGCACCAATTTGGAAGTTGATAGGCTTTACAACTTGTGATTTGGTGAAGAAGTTTCTTCAGTGTAAGATATTTGTTCAACTTAATGACATTAAGAAGAATAGATGGAAATGGAATTAAAGGTACTCAATAGAAGTAAGAGATATGGTGGCCTGATTAAAGCTAAAACACACCCCCATGGAAGCATGGTATGTGCAGCCCCATAGGAGTTGTCAGAGTCAGGACAAAATCCTAGGACATTATACAGTTGCCACAGAATCACGAAATTTGTGCTTTCAAAAGAACTGATGACATTAGCTTCTAAGAGTTGGTATAGAGAAAAATAATTGTTGAAAGATTATTTTAAATACAACCAAGTACAGTTGGTAATAACTATATACTCTTGGATGTATTGTCTATAAAAGCAGTATTTTGGACAAAGCAGGAGCCATAACTTAAAGAATTCTGAAACTTGATCTCCCAGAAGATGTTAAGTGCCAGGAACTTATTAGTTAAGCCTGGGCATTCATGCCTCTTTTCCCTCTCTATGCTGAAATTTGGTATGTATTGAACATGAACAAGACCTTTGCCTGTTTTCACAACTGATATGTGCTCATATGTGCAACTGCCTTCCTTTGTCTTGAAAGTATTCCTTCCTTATAATTATCAAAATCTTATAGTCATTACATTCTTTCTGGCCTCTTCTTCCTCGGTGACCACCAAGCACTGAGACTAGATGATGTGGTATCCATAGCCCACTTAGGATTCACCATCTTACATTGTTTAATTCTCTGCCTCTTAATCTGAGTTAATCACAATTTACTACAGATAGATGCCACTATGATGAGTCCATAATATACACTAGTTTATGAGCATAACAATAAAGTATATTGTGTGAAAAGAGAGTGTGATCAATTTAAATGAAATCGAGTCAGTCTTCTATAATAATCAAGGAAATTTTATCCTTATGGTAAATGAGTAAAAAATATTGTAGTGTACTATATCTGGTCTAGAAAATATGAAAACCCATTGGGGTTCATAGCAAATGCATCAGACTTGGCCATCAAAATAGAAGAACAATTGCAAGTGCCTATTCATATACAGGCTTCCTTTCCATTGAAAGAATCAATGGCTCTTTCATCCATTCAGCTGCTATTTCTTTAGAGAATACATTTTGTTCAGTGAGTTTACAGTATTTGCTCAGGAGTCATTCATTCTTTTTTTAAGATTGTGTTCCACTGTTCAATGAATTTGAGATAATACAATGCTTAAGCAGATAGATTGAACAATATTTAAACGTTATGTGAATCAACAATGTTTTTATGTCCTGACATTTTAACTTTTAAGTGAACAATATGTACCAAATGTCCTTACTTAATGTATCTTTTTGTTAGCCTTCTTTTGTCATATTTCACATTTTTGATTATGATAAAAAGGTTTCCATGAGAAAAACAATAACATAGTTATAATAAAAGTCATATTACATATTTTGGATAGTCTGTTTTATTTAATGTTGGTAGGCTAGTTTTGAAAAGTCGCATCATATTATTACAATGTCATTTTCTTTGAAGGAAAATTTTTCAGTTCTTTAGATGACCTTAAAATGCTAAATCAATAGGCTTACTGTATATGCAGAGATATATTACTCCATATTCCCATGCCTTGATTTGCTGTAATTGCATGATATGTGCCATCTAAACAAATCACAGTTGATATATTCTGATATAAGATATGGTTTAAATCAAACTTCCTTGTTATAGCTATGAAGTATTCTGCATATACAAAAGTAAATATATTATTTAAAGAGGCAATACATATTTTACTCAATGATACTTTAAAATTTTAGTAAATTTAGTAAATATGCTCATAGGGTATCAAGTCTCTTCTTGGTCCCCTGCTCTCCTTCCTCTGAGTGCCACCAGGTCTCCCCCTCCATGGGAGATGTAACAAGAATAAATTAATAAAAAAATTAAAAAACAAATACAAAAAAATTTAGTAAATAATTTACTTGGTAAGAGTATTGATATATATTTCAGATTAATCTCAAGACACAATGGATTTTCAAAACCATTGGAAGATTTCAACAATTTCAAGTATCCTTGTCTTAGCTAGTCACAAATATTACATATTTGATGAGTTATACAAAAAATGTTACCCACCTTTATTTGATATAAATTAGTTATTCTTCTAAAACTTTGTTTTTTCAACATAGAAATGTCAGCATAGTCAGCCTTCAGAGACTGTGTGGGTTATGTATGTGTAAAGATATACATATACATATACATATATATATATATATATATATATATATATATATATATGATACAAGGCCTACTAGGGTATGATAATTACACCCAGGGTTATGAAGAAGTTAAATGGAATAATATAGATATATTATCTTTGAGGGGATTTAAGGAACTGATCATTTTGTGTGATGTGCATTTATCTTATATGAAGTGCATATTAAACTTATGAGCAACTCAGGACATGATTATCCCACAACACTGGAAAGATTTGGCAATAACAATATTGGAATATGGTCCTCAGTTACAATGGAATATAGTGGGAAGGAGAATCCAGGGCCCTAGAACAATGGCACAAGGCTAGAGGTATTAATATTTTTCATGACCAGTTTCTAGGTGAAGGTTACAAAGGTAGCTTGAATTTGACAATCACACTTTTGAGCTATGCCATTTAACAGTTTTAAATACTTGGGACAAGGTTGAAGAATCAGGAAAAAGGACTGAGTCATTTACCAAAATTTTCCAAGGCCCAAAATAAGTTTTCACTAACTTCTTGCAAAGAATGACTTCAGATGTAAGTATAATATTATCTCATTCATAAGTAAAGAAAGAAAATATTAGTATCTTTGATTTTTGAAAATGCTAATTCAGGATGAAAAATGGGGGATCAGGCCTTCAAAGGAAAGATCAGTACTAACAGATGAATGGCTTAGAAATCTGAAAGATATTGGATCTCACATTTATGATGTGACTCTGATAGAAGTAATTTCCCCAAGATGTAAGAAAAACAAAATGGAATAAATGAACAAAACCAATTCTAAAATTACAAATCTATAACACTGAAATTGAAGGTTTAGTAGACACAAACACAGATGTAACAATAATTTAACCCTACAAAGGTATTATTAGTCCCAAATCAGTCTGAAGAAAACCTAAGAGAATGACAGCCCATCTCCTTTAAGGGGTGTTGGATAGGCTTTTGGTTGCTTCCTTGGGCAATATTATCTCATATTATCAATGGGAATTGGTTACAAGTTACTGTTGGTCTTATTTAGAGAGAAAACAAGGCTGGACTCAGTGATGTATCTCTTTTCCTTTATCTTTTCCTCATAGGTTTGGAGATAGGGATTGAAAAGAGAAAAAGGAGAACATAGAAACATATAGGGAAGATAGAACAAAAAGCAGATTTATGAATCTCCTTCTCACTTTAATGCCTCAATGGTCACTCACAAGGTTATTTTTAATTCACTGGTAAAGAATTTTGTATATAGATGCAAATGTTTGTTTTAGATACAGTGGTATAGAATTCATATGTAAGATTATTCTTCACACACATTACATATATTTCTACTCTAATATGAATTAAAATATAACTCAATTAAAATACAAGGATTACCTCCAATAATTTGAAAGTGCTATTGCAGGCTGTTTAGAATAAATAAGTTATACAAGTTATACAAGTTATACAAGTTAATTGTTAGTTTGTGAAATCATGGTAATATCAATCATTAGTCTATTTTTAATCACAACAATATACATCTTAGATGCAACAGATATATATGATTCTATAGAAAAATAAGGTAAAACAGTTAGATAAGGTCTTCAAAAACTCAGATATTCAGAATATGGCATTTAAACATGTTTTTTATTATTTCAAAGATTCACTGATAATCAGACAGGTTAACTCCTGGGAATACCCAGCCTATCTCAAAAAAAAAAGGATGATGAATATCAAAGATCCTCCTTATACAGATGGCTTCAAATGAGGCAAACAAGCCACTGGGGAAAATGTCCTCATTTCTACCACTGAGAGAAATCTGTGTAAAAGAGGGCAAGCTTGGATGCAGGCAGCAGACCCCACAGTCAAACTCTGCCAAGACAGGGTATGCAAGTCCTCAGTCCTCAATACTTTCTGCCCCACAAATAAGTCTTTCAGATGTATTGGCCCAGAAGTCTGAAGAAGATGTTCCAACATCATAGAGAGTTTGGTGTGACTATTCAAGTAGAAAATTGTCCTTGTCATCCTCTCATTTGGAAAACTACTAACCTGTACTCCTCATATACTAGGATAATCAATTTTATTCTTTCTCAAGTCTCTGACGGGGTTGAAGTCCATATAGTTTGGTTCACAATGAAACATAGTTGTTTAGAGATTAGAGGGTTGAACATCTCTTTAAGTGCTTCTTGGCCATTCAAGATTCCTCTGTTGAGAATTCTCTGTTTAGCTCTGTACCCCATTTTTTATTAGGTCATTTGGTTTGTTGGTGTATAATTTCTTGAATTCTTTATGTATTTTAGGTATTAGCCTTCTGTCAGATGTAGGATTGGTGAGGATCTACTCCCAATCTCTGGGTCGTTGTTTTGTTCCATTGACAGTGTCCTTTGCCTTATAGGAGTTTTCAGTTTCATGATGTTCCATTTTTAAAATTGTTGGTCATAGATCTTGAACAGTTTGTGTTCTGTTGAAGAAGTTGTCTCTTCTGGCAGTGATTTCAAGGATCTTCCCCACTTTTTCTTGTAATTGATTTAGTGTATTTGGTTCTATGTTGAGTTCTTTTGAGGGAAAAGCAAATCAAAAAACGCTGAGATTCCTTTTTACACCAGTCAGAATGGCTAGGATTAAAAACCCAAGGAACAACATATGCTGGCATTAATGTAGAGAAAGGAGAACACTCCTACATTGCTGGTGGGAATGCAGACTTGTACAACCACTGTGGAAATCAATCTGGACATTTGTCAGAAAATCGGGAATCAATATACCTCAAAATAGAGATATATCACTCCTGTTAATTTATATAAAAGATGGCTCCCTTTATCACAAGAAAACTAGCTCAACTATGTTTGTTGCAGCATTTTTGGTAAAAGCCAGAAACTAGAAATAACCTAGATGACCCTTGAGTAAAGAATGAATAAAGACCAGGGAGTGCAGGTTAGCAGCTTCTTAAATGAGAAGATGACAGTGATTGTTTGCTGCCTGAAGAGTCACCCAAAATACTCTATAACATTGGAGCAACATCTTCAGCCTTCTGGACCAACATATCTGATAGACATATTTGTGAGGCAGAAACTATAGAGAACTTACTTACTCTGTCTTGGCAGAATTTGGCTGTTGACTGACTCTGCATGCATCCAAATTTGCCTGTTTGTAGGCAGAATTCTGTCTGTGGTAGAAATAAGGAGAGTATGCCCAGTGGCTTGTTTGCAATATTTGAAGCCATCTCCTTAAGGAGGTTCTTTGATGCTAATCATCTTCTTTGAGGTAGGCTGGGTGTAGTCAGGAGTTAACCTGTTTCATTGTCAATGAATCTTTAAAATAATAAAAACATCTTTACCTGCCCTCCCTATATACTAAGCTAATTAATTTATTCCTTCTGAAGTTCTGATGAGGTTGAAGACATATAGCTTGTTTTACAATAAACCTTAGTCATTTAGGGATTAGGATGTTTTTACATCTAGAAAGATATTTTAAGATAATAATAGTGAGATATGATAGATATTAATTTACATTCAGAATTTTAGATGCACTAAGATAGGAAAGATGTTTTCTTCAAGGATGCCAAATACAAATAGCCAAGAGAGTAGGAATGTGGAATTTATATAATTACTGGTTGTTTTGTGGTTCTTCTTGTTGTAGGTAGTTTATTGTATATATGAGTAATAATATAAATGTATATGTAGGAAATAAAAGTTAATAAAGAAAATGTGGTATATTTACACAATGAAATACTACTCACCTGTTAAAAACAATGAAATAAATAAATTAGCAGGCAAATGTTTGGATTTTCTATGGAAATAGAAAACATCATTCTGAGTGAGATTACTCAGATCCAGAAAGCCACACTTGGCGCGTACTCACTTGTAAGTGGCCATTTTCCATATAGTATATGATAACCATACTACAGTTCACAAACCAAAAGAAGCCAAGGAGAGCCCAAGGGAATATCCTTGAGTTTCACTCAGAACAGGATATGCAATAGAAATCTGAAGTAGATGGTGTGAGGGAAGTGGATGGTAGTTAGGGGTGGGTAGGATAATAAAGCTTAGGGATCTCGTAGGTGGAGAGAGGAGGATTAGGTTGAGGGGAAGAACTGGGAGAGATAATAGAAATAAGTATGTGGGGTCATCACTGGGAAAGAGGAGGCCCTATGTCTTTACGTGAATGTTGTTATCTGAGATGCCAACTAAGTGTATCAAGGAGTAGGGAGTCAGCCCCTGCTGAGGCCTGGTGGCACTCCCAGCAGAGGGAGGAGGACAACAACCCACATTTAATTCCTTTAACCCCAAAATGTGTCTTGTCTATAATAAGTGTAGGGATAAAATGGAAGAGATTGAGGAAATGTCAAAGCAATGACTGGTCCATCATGAGACCTACCGCATGGGAGAGATCATACCATTGTCACTATTAATGATGCTCCGCTAAACTTTTATACCCATGTGTATCATAACTGTCTTCTGAGAGGCTTCTTCCAGCAGTTGATGGAAACAGATGAAGAGACCCAACGCCAAAAAATGGGCCGAGCTCTGGGAGTGCTGTGGAAGAGTAGGAGGAAGGATAGAGGGAAACAAAGGGTAGGGGCTATCTCTGACTCTGTTACTTGTAGCTGGGTCACTTTCCCCTAGCTAGGCTGCCTTAATTCTCAGTGGAAAAAGGTTTGTTGCTGTGACTTGAGATATCAGGGTGTATTGGTACCATATGGGGGCCTCCTCTTTGCTGGGAGGAAGGAGAGAGGGTAATGGGAGGAAGAAGTATAGGAGTAGGCCTTGGAGGAGAGAAGGGAGGGAGCTGGGATCAGGATGTAAAGTGATTAAATAAATAAATAATTAAATGGAGAACAAAAGGCCCTGTATGCATCATGATTTAGGTTTTCAGCCATCTTTTCCAAATTCTTGCGGATTTTCCCACAAACTTGATACAAATGGCAAAGTCTACAAAATAAGGTTAAACAATACAAAACTTAGACCTGGTACTAGTATTTTTTGTTGTTGTTGTTGTTGTTGTTGTTATATATTTTTTGCCATTGTGGTCACAAAAACAGACAGGAGCCAGTTGAAGAAGGGTGAGTTTATTTTGGTTCACAAATGTGGAAGCTTCATCCTATGACTGAGTGGAAGGCTGTATGGAAGCTAAGGTATTTCAATGATATGTCAGCAAACAGTAATGAGGATGCATTTGTTGGCTCCTTCTTTCCAGTTCCTGTTCTACCTAGTTTCCAGTGTAGGTAAGTCTTATCCTGCCAACCATTCCTTAATAGAACCAAATGTACATTTTACCAGTCTTCTAAGTAAATATAAGTTGGATTACAGTGAAACTGAATCTAAACCAATACAGGAAGGTAATGGAACAGTTTTATCTGTTTTACCCAAGACAAATATATAGAATGAGAACATAAAGTTATATGAACCACTAACATTTTTGAGGATTGGTAATAAAATGAAAACAGCAAGACTGAGGGAAATTATAGTAGTTTGGTGGGAATTCATGACAGTGTCCATAAAGAGTACTTTGAAAATGGTGTGTTCTGGATTTATTTGACAGATGGAGTCAGTAGAGTAATAAAGATTTTAAAACAATTGAAAGCTTTTGAAATTGTATTGATCAACTGAACATCTTAAAACTCTTTTTTTTTATTAATTTATTCTTGTTATATCTCAATGGTTATCCCATCCTTTGTATCCTCCCATTCTTCCCTCCCTCCCTTTTCCCCCTTATTCCCCTCCCCTATGACTGTTCCTGAGGGGGATTACCTCCCCCTGTATATGCTCATAGGGAACATGTTAAAATTCTTTAGGAAAAAAGAATAATTAGGGACATTGATTAGAAGTTGAATTTCATTAATGTTAATGTCAGTATTTGAACATAGGAGTGAGACTTGTATTATTAGGAAGGGAGGAAAAATTCAAAGATAATTTTACTCAAAAGAACAAATTGAGACTTATGTAAAAAAAAAAGAGCCATTTTATCATATTTCTGTCTGAGATGAAGAGACTACTTAATATTGCTACATATGACATTGGAAACCTGCATTCATAATTTTAACATACTATGCCTTGTTAACTGGATGCTTTGGAGAATGCTTCATCAAATCATTCATTTACATAATCAATGGTGCAGGTGCAAAACTGAAACAAATAAAACATAACTATTTACTCCTAGTTTCACAAACCACACTACTTCATTTAGAAGTATAATAACATTGAAGTCTAATTTAGATAAATTGCAAAATGAAGATAAGAATTGCAAAATCATTAGGAGAGAAAATGATCTTTTTTTTTTCCCCACCTGAAAATAGCTACTCAGAAGTGTTTTTCTCTCCTCAAATGGTGTTATACCTTGTTATAATAACTTAAACTTTAAAAATGAATTAGAATCTGATTCAGTATGACAGTTGGTGGAAAAAATAAAGTAATGGTGGCATCAAAAATATGTTTTAATTCCATGGACAAAAGGTAAGATGAAATCATCCACTGGCACACAAAATAGAGCTTTAATGTGGAACTAAGCAATGTGAGTTGTCACTGAATGTCATTCTCTACTTTTCAAAAGCAAGAAACAGACTTTTAAGGAAACAGAAATATGGAGACTTTACTGATAATGTCTTCGGTGGATGATATGATGTTTCTTGCATATAACTTGTTTAACAGCACAGAGTTTTAAAGATAGCTGGCATTTCTTGTGTCAAATATTTTAAAATGTATTTAAATAATCTATCTTCAGTAGATCATTTTTTATTTTCTACATAGTAAACTCAATTACAATTTTAATGAATAATGCACAAATTAGTAGAAACAAGTCATTTAGATTCTAGAGAACAACAAAATATGCAGGTGATATGATAGTATACAGAAATGACCCGAAAACTCTATTGGAGAATTCACATAGCTGATAAACACCTTCAGCAAGGTGGCTGGATATAAAATTAACACAAAAAATAGGGTTGCCCTCCTTATACAGCCAATAAATGGGCTGAGAAAGAAATTAGGAAATAATACCCTTCGCAATACCCACAGATAATATAAAATATATTGATATAACTTTAACCAAGCAACTGAAAGACTTTTATGACAAGAAATAAAAGTATTTGAATAAAGATATAGAAGAAGAAATCAGAAGGTGGAAAGATCTCCCATGCTCTTGAATTGGTAGGATTAACATAATAAAAATGCCCATTTTACCAAGAGCAATCTACAGATCCAATGCAATTCCCACCAAAATTTCAGGAAAATTCATTAAAGACATTGGAAAAGAAATATTCAACTTCATATGGAAAAATTAACACTCAGGATACCTAAAACAATTCTGTACAATAAAAAAAAAATTCTGAAGGCATTTCTATCCTTTATTACAAGCTGTACTACAGAGCTATAGTAATAAAAACCACATGGTAGTGGCATAAAAACAGACAAGTATTTCAATGGAATTGAATTGAAGACCCAGAAATAAACCCACATACTTATGGACACCTTATTTTTCCAAAGAAGCAAAAACTATACAATGGTAAAAAAGCAACCATCTTCAACAACCGATGCTGACCTGACTGGATATCTGTATGTAGAAGAATGCAAGATTAATAATTATTACCCTCCACAAAACTTTTGTATGTGGATCCAAGACCTCAACATAAAACCAGATAAACTAAGTCTAATAAAGAGAAAATAGGACTAGCCTTGACCCTATTGGCACAGAAGACAATTTTCTGAACAGAATACCAAGAGTTCAGGCACTAACATAAACCTAAATTTGGGGCCTCATTAAATTAAAAAGCTTATGCAAGGCAAAGGACACTGTCAATAAGATGAAACAGTAGCTTATTTAATGGGAAAGGATATTCATCAACAATATGGATAATAGAAGGCTGATATCCAAAATATATAAAGAACTCAAAAAAAAAAAATCAAAGACCAATAAACCAAATAATCCAATTTAAAAATGGGGTACAGAGCTAAACAGAGAGTTTCAACAGAAGAGTCTCTAATGGCCTGGCCTAGAAACACTTTAAAAATGTCCAACATCCTTAGTCATCAGGGCAATGCAAATCAAAATTACTCTGAGATTCCATCAGAATGTCTAAGATCAAAATTAACGTGACAGTACATGCTGGTGAGGATGTGAAAGAGGGGAACACTTCTTCATCGCTGGTGGAAGTGCAATCTTGTACAACCAATGTGGAAATAAATCTGGAGTTTCTTAAAAAATGGATAATGGATCTACCTCAGAAACTAGCTATATCTCTCCTGGGAATACAGCCAAATGATGTTCCACCATACAAGAAGGACATTTTCTAAACTCCGTTCATATCTTTGATCTGGATTTATTCATAACCAGAAGCTGGAAACAACCTAGATATTCCTTAACTGAAGAACGGATAGAGAAAATGTGGTATATTTACAGAATAGAATAAAAACAAAGACATCATGCAAATTGTAGGCAGGTGGATGGAACTAGAGACTATCATCCTGTGTGAGGCAACCCAGACCCAGAAAGATATGGATGTTATGCAGTTATGAATAAGCATATATTAGCAAAGTACAGGATAAACATGCTACAATCCATGGACCCAAAGAAGCCAAAGAGGGCCCGAGGATGATTGAATCTCACTCAGAAGAGATAAAATAGAGATTTGCAGAAGGTCAAGGAAGGATACTGGGAGAGAGGGTGGGGAGGGAAACAGGGTGGAAGGGAAACAGGTATGGGGGTCAGGTGTGAGAAGGGATGAAATGCACTTGGAGAGAGAACTGAAGTCAGTGGGCAGGGGCATCTCTGGGACAGGGGAGGCTTCAGGGAGTCTATGAGGGTTATTCTAGCTGAGACTCTTAGCAATTTGGTGTTAAAGAGCCTGATGTTTCCACATCCCACCCAGGTGGGACTTCCAGTGGAAGGAGTGGACAACAACCCACCCATAAAACCTAAACCCAATATTTGTCCTGCCTTCAAGAAGTGTAGGGATTAAGATGGAGTAAATATTGAGTGGATGGCAGGTCAATAACTGGCCCAAATTGAGAACTACCACATCTTAAAGAGACAGCCCCTGCCACTCTTAATGATACTCTGCTATGCTTGCAGATAAGAGCCTATAACTGTCTTCTGAGAGGCTTCATCCAGCATGTGATGGAAACAGATGCAAAAACCCACAGGCAAACAATAGCCAAGCCAGGGGAGCTTTGTGAAGAGTGGTTGGAAGGATAGTGGGAGCCACAGAGTCAAGTAGACCACAAGAAGAGCTACAGAGTAAACTAATCTGGGTCCATGGAGGCTCACAGAGACTACCAACTAAAGAAAATGCATGGGCTGTATCTAGACTCTCAACACATATGTAGTAGATTTACAGCTTTGTCAACATATGGGTCCACTAACAATGAGAGTAGGGGTTGTTTCTGACTTTATTGCCTGCCTTTGGATGCCTTTACCTTTTTGGGCTCTCTCTCTCTCTCTCTCTCTCTCTCTCTCTCTCTCTCTCTCTCTCTCTCTCTTTCTCTCCTCTCCCTCTCCCAAGAGTATTACAAATTGAAGGCTAGTGAATACTAATTAGGGAGACCCTAAATCACAAAAATAATAGGTAAACTGAAAGCAGTTATTAAGATTAGATTATTAAACTATGATGATTTTATTAGTTTTACCCATAAGTGCATAAAAATTAAGACATATGGCCAGGCGTGGTGGCGCAAGCCTTTAATCCCAGCACTCGGGAGGCAGAGGCAGGCGGATCGCTGTGAGTTCGAGGCCAGCCTGGTCTACAAAGTGAGTCCAGGATGGCCAAGGCTACACAGAGAAACCCTGTCTTGAAAAACCAAAAAAAAAATTAAGACATATGATAAGTAATGAAGAAATTAACCCAAGTGTTCTGCTGAAATTCTGTTGAGTCAAGCAGGACCTTACTAATGTTCCCACATAAGAGGTGAAATTTGTGCACTTTCCTTTTAACAGATCTATTTTAATTTTCTAGGGTTTAAATCAGAGTTTTATGTATCACCGACGATTATTTTATATAAATATCACACATGAACTTTATAATATAGTTAGAATTTACAAACAAAGAACATTTTTGGGATTTATCCTGGCCTAACAGGTATATTACATTGAAAACCCAGTAGACACCAATAATTGGCGTTCTGGAAGAATGAGTTAGAAATTGTTCAAATAGTATTGTTGAACTGCTGACTCTATTTTTATATTATTCTTATTTAATTGAAAATAGGTTCTTTTCATCCATCCATTCTTCCTACTTCCCACCATCTCCCGTCTTCCCTGGATCCATCATGCCTCTGGTTTTTTGCTTTTTTTTTTTTTTTTTTTTTTGCGGGGGTGGGGGTGTTTTTCTTCAGAAAATAACAAGTCTCAAAGAAAAGACAACCAAACAAGACAAAACAAGATATATTAAGAAAATGCAAATCCCTCAAATCATGTCTGGAAAGGCAATTGAATAGAAATAAAAGAGTCTCAAAAGCAGGCTAGTGTCAGACATAAACCTGTTTCTACTGTTAGGAATCTCATACAAACAAGCTAGCATCCTTAATATGTAAGCAGAGGACCTGGTGCAGACCTATGGAGGCCCTATGCTTGCAGCTTTTATGTGAGGCCATTTGAGCCGTGCTTAGTTGACTCAGTGGACCATGTTCTCCTAGTATCTCCCATCCTTTGAGTCTCCCACAATGTTTTCTCTCCTCTGTCTATGATGTTCTCCCCATCTCCATCTCCAAGCAGAGGGACCTGATGGAGCTCTTAAATTTAAACTCTTTTTCAGCAAAATATCTGGTTTTCTGTCTCAGCACATGCTCCTGCTTGTTGCCAGAGGAAGTCTCTCTGAAGATAACTGGGCAAGGCACCAACCTATGTGTGTAGCAGAATATCATCAGGAATCATTTCATTGTCATTATCTCCGTCGTCGTCGTCATCATCATCATCATCATCATCATCATCATCATCATCATCATCATCATTTTGTCAGTCTTGGTTCTTTCTACCCTAGGCTTTCTGACTCTCCAATCAATGTAGGACATGGGTTCCCTCTCATGCCTTGGATCCCAAATTAAACTAAACATTGGTTGCCCACTCCACAAGTCCTGTGACATCATTATCTGATTGATGACTTAAAGTATAAAATGTTTCAAATCTTAAGTTTTGCAAAAATTAGTTTTCAGTTAAGTAAGTGTTAGATGGAATGACATCAATAAAATGAGTAATTGCTTGGTAAACGTAAAATGTAGAGATTTCCAGTAGCATATAAGAAAACATACGAATATTCTGAACAGTTAAAATTGTATTTAATATCAGAAGATGCTGAACATAAAAGTATTTCAAACATTTCTGAAGGCACACTCACTCACAAACAAATGATGTTCTACCTCTTGAAAATCTAATTCAACTAAAAGATCTCAAAGTAGTTAACTATGTGAACATCCTTTCATAGTGAAGTACTAAATACGCTCTCCAGAATGCTAGACAGTAAAGAATCTCAAAATTAATGGCTGATTTCTAATTATGTAAATTGGAAGACCTCCCTGTGCTTTTTACCTGAACTTCCTGAAAACCTGTGTTCACAAACACTCTGAACAGGACCAGGAGAGGACTGAGGCATCTTTCCCATCTTATTTGTAGTGAGAAGAAAAGACAGGATTTAAACTGGGTCTCCAGAACACTTTCTATTCCTCCTCATTCTCTACCCTCTCACCTTTCTGTTATTTCAGTTATAATAAAATCAGATGCAAATCTGATTTAATAACAAATTACTGCTGAAAACAACTCCTAGGAATGCCATTACAGACTGAATATGCTGGTTATAGTGGGAGCAAATTGATGAGTATGTTCATTAATATAAGTTTAAAAGGGGTTTATTTTTCTCTGTGTGTAGGAGATTATGTATTAATGTATACAGAAAATGTATTACAACACAAAAAGTGTGATTCACAGCTTTCTTAGTAGCACACATTTGTGAGGAGGAACTCATTTACTTCAATGCTATTTAAAGTCCGAACTAATGTTCGTCTTGGAAGAAAGTGTTTGTTAAGATGTGAACTATAACTACTAGGAAATGTTTTTAAATAAATATGAAAAGTGCACACTGAACAAAATCACAGTAATTTTTTCCTCATCTACAGATTTTTGGTTTGCATTTGAAGTTTAATTTGTATTTAATTTCAGATTTAAATTCATTTAACAGACATAACAACATAAAAACTTGCATGTATTGCATCTGGGAAGATAGCTTAGTAGATAAATTGCTTGCCCTGTAGCATAAAGATGCATCACCATAACTCATATTAAAATGAAAACAAAAAAGGAAAGAAGAAGAAACTTAATGATGTTTTCCTTGTAATTCCAGGACTAGGCATAATAGAGATGAGCAGATCCTTAAATCATGGGTCATTCATCTCAGATGAGCTGGCAAACTGTGGGCTAGTGAGAGATTCTCTGCTCAAAAACAAGTTGAATGATTGTGAGGAAGAACACCTCAGGGTATCCAGAGTACTTTCAAATATATGAGCATGCACAAACATGAAAACACACTGACGTGCATAAGCACATACATAAAACTAATGGTCTTTGTCTATGTGGTACTGTGTAGATGTTTCAAATATGTGTGTATTTTATATATTGTACATAAATTTTTACTCTATGGATGATATCCTACATTATATAGAATGTATGCAATCTTTCTTTTCTATTTTCTGACAAATTTGTTTAAATTTGTGAAACTGAAGCTACAGCAAATATTTCATCATCATTTACAATAACAATTTCTGAATTACTTTCAAAGAAATCCAAAAATGTCTAAAATTAAAAAGAAACCATTTTCTGAAAAAAAAATAATCACATTTTTGTGACTTCGCATATTCAGGTCGTTTTTCTTCTTACAGGTTCTTGAAAACGAAGTATGTGCTGAGAAGAAAATATGAAAACTTCACTTAACCGTGGAACACTTCAAAATTCCCGACTTTACAGGCATATGATAAATCATGGTTTAATGCCTAAAAAATAGCTTCAAAGGCAAGGGCAGTTTAAGAAAGCAAATGGATACCCTAAGTATACATTATAAAGCATTTCATGGGATAAAGTTTATCTTGTCCTGTGGTTTGTTTGGTGTTCGAATTAATGCATGTATATATTGAGGTTTGGGTTTCATCCATCAGTGTTTTGCCATGAGCTGCTTCTGATGTGATTCTGCTGCTTCACAAGCAGCCCAGCAGCTGAAGGCCACCTCCAGAACTTCTAATATGTGAGCAGAAAACATATGGACCAAACTATGCAAAAGAATTAGCAAAGTACAAGTTATTTTTTCTGGTAGCTTTGGTTTCATTTCATTCAATAATATTTTATGAATGCCTATTAATATTTCAAAAATTAGAAAATTAAAATCAGCATATTATAGGTCAAGCTGATAGAAAACTTCCTCCATTGTAAAGGACAGCAAAAAAGCTTTTGTTTTATTTCAGTAAAGTATTTTAGCTATTGTATGATACAATAATTTTAAGTATTAATGGATAATATCTATTTAAGTGTAGTGTGATACTAAAGCAATGTGGTATCCTTTTATTGGACTCTTATCTTTTCCTTATGGTGAAAATACTAAAAAGTATTTTCTCGTTGCATCTTGCGATCAATAGCACATTACCATTTACCCTACCACTATACTTTACAGCTGTAGACCTTATAACATCTCTCTCTCTTGTGTACTTCTTAGTACTCCCTGATTTGACTCTCCTTGTTGTTTCTTCTATCCTCTGTCATCTGGTAAACATTCTGCTCTCACTTTATAATACATCGACTTTGTTGACGTCATTGGAAGTGAAATCGGGTGGCATTTATGTTTCTTGTCCTGGCATATTCAATCTAATAGAATGATCTCTGCTTCTAAGCATGCTGTTCTAAGTGGCAGAATTTCTTTATTTTGTGGCTAATACTATTTAATGTTCCATTTTTTTCCCCTTACCCATTCATTATTTTCAGGACAGTAATTGTGTTTCCATTTGTTGGCTATTGAGGATAATGGTACAAAGAATCTGAAAGCATAGATGTCCTTCATATATTAGATCAATTTGTATGTTTGTAACTAGTAATTACTTTGTTATTCAATATGGGAATCGAATCTTTACTGTAAACTACCACAACACTGTGTCTGTTTTAGCTTGCATTCCTAAAATAATGTGTAAGCATTGCTTCTTCTCCTCATGCCTTCTGTCCCATTATACTTTGGCACAGCATGTGTTTGTATAAATTCATGAAGTAGTATTTTTGTTAATTTAATCTGATGAATTTATTACATTATATTTTTCCCTAAAGTTGTGTACTAGATTTCAGCAGAAATAGAACTGCTAATAACTTGGAATAGTTGAGGAGCTCATAGCACTGAGGAAAACAAAATGAGAGGAGCCAAGTTATGAATCAGGTGCAATGAGTGATGATTTCTGGTCTATAATGATATATTTATTCATATTTTACTTTATGACTTTCAGGTAATTTCATACAGATATGCATATGTAACTTTTAAACCCATCTTATATAAAATAATTTTAAAACAGAAAATATGGTTTTTATCACAATTCCTATCAAAGTGTGAGCTAATTTCTTGTAATCCAAATAAAATATTATTTATAAAATAAGCTTGATTTAGGTTTTTCTTTGGTGCTGATTCTGAAGTCAATGCTTAAAAAGTGGATAATGGATGAACTATTCAAATGAGTTAAGGCTAAATGATGCTTACTTTGAGGACATTTCTACTCATAATTGGTATGAAAAAGTGAAGGATATCAGATGTATTTTTATACAGTATTTTATGTAGCAGAAGATAGACACACACACATGCACATTTCTCTCTGTAGCTGAAGATAACTTTAACCTTCTTATGTTACTACCTTAACCTTCTAAATTCTAAGAAATCAAATTTTTTTTTTATGGGGATAACCTGTCTTGTACATGGTAGACAAACATTTGATCAAGTTAACTGCATCTCCAGACCATGCAGCAAACACTTTTATTTTCCACTGAACAAATCTTAAATTGTTATATTACCTCACATTATTTAAGAGTGAGTTAACATATATATAAAATTCCTAAAATGAGTTTAAAATAAATTAACAAAAACATTGAACCCTAAGAACAGAAACCATGACTAAATATGAGTGTGTTCCACCACATCTGCTGTCTTCATGCAGAATATGTCTTCTGGGAGTGTGAAGAAGTAATCTGTTCTCAATTTGTGAGTTAGACATGCTCTTTTGGTCAGGGAAGAGGATTTAAAGTGAGTAGGGTTGTAAGCATAACATTGAAACTGCTAGACAGGGATCTCTGCTGTGTAAAATTCAGGTGGCACAACGTCTTGATGAATTATGTCTGAATAATCCAAACTACATGGTTATAGTTATAGCAGGAGCAACATCAGCTTCTTATAGATAAATGTTTTTGTTAAGAAAAATGAATGCTTCTAAATGAAATAATCCAATTTTCTATATTAGATTATTGAAACTAATCATGAAAATGATACTTCAAACACATTTAACTTGCTCAAAATGCGGTAATCTAGAGTCATTTCCCATATAATCGATAATCTCAACTAAATCCAGTCTTTCAATAAAATTAGTTCACACTCAAAATAATACACTTTCTATCACACATGTGCTGAATTCTGAGGAATGAACTCATGTCATTAAGCTTGTAGTTAAATGCCTTTATCTGCTGAGCCATCTTTCATGAGCTCCTAAGCTGTTTTTATCTTGTTTGTTACCTTCACTATAATATGAAGAAAGTAAGAAAATAAACTGGAGAAAATTAAACGGATTGTTATTGATATATTTCTCAAGCTTTATTGTGATGAAAATTCTACTATCAAGACACACCGATCTCACGGATTATTTTTAAATTCTTAAAGTGCTACTTTTCTTACTTGTTTCATTTATTGAGTCAGATTACTTGGTATTTCCAAACACCTAAGAAACTTTTCTTAGCAGTAGAATGCATAATCTATTTATGGTTTTAATTTCTTAATGCTCTCGCATAATGCAATGCTTAGCTATGCACACTCTCTGAAAAGTACTAAGTGAAATTAAACAGTGACTTTGATGGTAGCAACTGGAGCAAAGTGGGAGTGCCTCACCCCCCTGACACACATACACACAGAGGGAGAGAGAGCTTGCCCTAAAGCTTAGAGATTTGTATGCTTCTTGGAATGAGATGACTAATAAGAATAAAATATGTTTTCCTGTATGAACAGAATCATGTTTTAAGTCATACTCCTGTTTAAGCTCACATGAATCTGACTTTATCTGGTCCATATACTTCTAACTTAAAGGCTTAAATTCGTCACAGAGCCCTGGCCAATCCCCCGCCTTCTCTCTCTCTTTTTCCCACCCTCGTCTTCCTCTCCCCCCCTCTCCTGCCTTCTCCCTCTTTCCTTTCAACTCATCTTTCTCGCTTTCATTCTAATATTGGAATTATTTCACATGCATATACTGCATGAGAACACCTTGAATTTCAGCCTACTCAGGACTACACAAACATCTAGTCCAGCCAGGACTACTCAGCAAGGCACTGTCTCAAAAGACAAAAAGTGATGAGATAAAATATGATTTTCTTACAATATTTCAAACTGAGGAATGTAGATGACCTAATTGGGAATGTGAAAAGTACTCAATGATCTGGATATATATATATATATATATATATATATATATATATATATATATATATATATATAGTGTTTTATAACAATGAAAAAGGCAATAAATAATTCCCACATAGATCACAAAAAAAGTGTACTGAGTGTGTTTCAAGGCGACTTCAGGCTGAGCAGTATAACAGCAGCTTAAGTCAGTGGCTTAAAGGATGTGCTAAGGTCCAAGGGTGTCCTCATCTTAAAGGTTTTATTTGTTAAGATGATGTACTTTGCATATCTTTTTTCAGAGACGGTAGAAGAAATTGGTCAGTATCATTTGGAGGAGACAGACTAAAGTTCTATGTACATAATTTTTAGTTAAGCAATTTCGACCATGTAACTCTAAGCCGTGTAAATGAAGATGTGCCTGGTTGATTAATGTTCTGTCTCAGAGGTCAAGCTCACCAGAGCTGAGGCTAAAGCTTTCTGCTGTCAGGTTACAGAACTCCACTGCTATTATTCTAGAATTTTTAGACATAGAGCATTAAATATAACTAATAAGAATCTATTCTATCATCTGTCTACTTATCAATAGCATAAAAAGCACACAGAAATTACCAACTTTATTCAATTCTTCACATATATTATAATTGTGAGCCCTCAAAGCATCATGTTTTGTTGTTGCTGTTGTTGTTGTTGTTGTTGTTGGCTTGTTTGTTTTGTTTTCTACTATTGATTGATGGCATTCTGTCAAAGTCTGTAAAAATGACAGTGATATATTACTTTGAAGATAATATGCTTCAGTTAATAATTCTAGTCAGTTCAACTGAAACACATGAGTGAGCCTGTTGAAACACATTAAAAATAAAAATGTTCAAATGATGATATGTTTATACATTTGCATCTGTAAATAATAAACACTTAGCAACTCCATTCAATTCTTACAGGACTCATAAGGTAACTAAAAAGGCAGAAAGTCTGGCATCACTGACTTCACTTGCTATCTGTCACCTTTACCTTAGGTCACCTGCTTACCTTTGGAAGTTAATCACTCAGGGGATGTCTGTCTCTAAAGTAACAAGATGTAACCAATCTCATTCTCTTTCATGGCTGAAGGCACAAAGATAAAAGTAATTGAGGCATCTCCCTGTCAGCATTTTACCTAATAGCTCCCAGTCATTGCCCTAAACCTGCAGTGTCACCTTGGATTTCAGAAAGTGCAAAGCCTCCTGAAACAGGCAAATTTCTCAGACAATGAGCCTCCTGCTATAATTGTTTTAGGATTATACAATTGTTGGAGAGATAATGAATTTCTTTGGTCCAACTTGCGGAACCAGGACTGAGTAATAACCATGTAGATCACACTAGAAAACTTCTTAATTATGTATTTCTCTTGTGCCCTACAGTAGTCCCTCTTCTATTCAAACACCAATATCCTACCTATACTAAAACACAAACTTTTTGCATTTAGAACTCTGTATATTACTTACATTAATTAAATTGTGTTCTCTGGTTTTCACAATTTTACTTACTATTTGGGAACAGCCATCCTACTTGTTTGGGTTTCTAGTTTCTAAAGTTTTGTGCTGAAACTTAAAGTAGAAGGATCCAGAGGGTCCTAGAAACCTACAAGTAGAACAATATGATAGACAGATTTGGGCCCAGGGGTCCCGCTCAAACTAAGGCACCAGCCAAGGACAATACAGGCAGCAAACTTTAAACCCCTACCCAGATCTAGCCAACGGTCAGAACAGTCTCCACAGTTGAGTGGAGAGTGTGATATGACTTTCTCACGTAATCTGGTGCCTCACATTTGACCATGTCCCCTGGAGGGGGAGACCTGGTGGCAATAAGAGGAAGGACAGCAGGTTGCCAAGAAGAGACTTGATACCCTATGAGCTTATACAGGGGGAGGTAATCCCCCTCAGTCACAGTCATAGGGGAGGGGAATAATGGGAAAATGGGGGGAGGGAAGATTGGGAGGATACAAGGGATGGGATAAACATTGAGATGTAACAAGAATAAATTAATAAAAAAATTTTTAAAAAGTTTATTCATATTATAGAAATAAATGAGTTTTATTTTGTCATACTATTTTAATATTGCACTTAAATACATAAAATGAGTTTATAATTTTGAGGTTAAATTGTATAACTTAAATAGCTATTGCTTTCTTTCCTAAAGAGAGTTTTCTTTCTTTTCTTTTTTCCATTTTACATAGGCATACTATTGAAGAAAAACTGTACGCAATTAAGGTATATAACTTAAATTTTTGTATATCTGTATACATTGTAAAATCATGACCAGAATCTAGCCCATTGATATATGTTTCATTTCACACAGAATTACGTTGTTTGTATGATATAAATACCTAAGATAGCATTCCTTTGCATATTTCACTTATGCAGCAACACTGTGTGAAGTTTATTTTTTGTTTTCCATTGTAGAAAAGAATATTTCACCTTCAGTACTATAAATCATAAAGTCCAGATAGATTGATAGTACAATGATGCTGCAAAGCATTTGATGCATACAAAACCACATGTATGGCTTTATTCACAGTACAGAAGTCATTTTAAAAATTCCTTAGGAAAGAAATGTGGGAAATGTCAGTATTGGGGTTAGGGCAGTAAGATGATTAAAGCCTGATGCCTCAGAAGCCCTATCTGGAGGTAGGACATGAATCTAGGTCCCAGTGACTGTGTGTGGCACAAGAGGAAAGTCATCTTTCGTTCTGGTAATTTAGGTGGTGAATGAAGAGCAGAGGACAATGCTTAAAAGCCTATTCTCATTTTAAAATGTAATTTGCAGAAGAATTTGGCCTACTGTAAAACATAATAAATAAAAAACAAATGATAAACTGGTCTGGGAAATTCATGCTTAATTCCAACACGAACCATATTTTTATTATAAAACTTACATTCTGTATTCAGCTGACACTGGAAATTCAGTTTGGATGAAATTTTCATGCATGAGGAAACTGGCATAATAATAACCCTCCCAAATGACAGTGGAAGGTGTAGCTGGAGACAGCCTTTACACTGACCTCATAGTTTGGGCTTTCAGCAAACATCGCAGTTTAAATATTATGAAAATAAAGTAGATTGTCACACACACACACACACACACACACACAAAACTCACCAATGTACATGTGCCTAAAGTAACTGTTTGTTCTCATTAGAAAATCTTAAAATTAAAATTTAAGTTATAATTTGTGACATGATGTTTTAAAAACAATTATTTCACAAGTGTACAGCTATATTACATAAGAAACAAGAAAATGATACTCAAAATGAGTTTAATGAATATTTAATGCTATTTAAAACATTTGTTATTCATTAAATATTTGTTAGTTACCACAGTCCAGATATTGTCTAGATAGTAGACAAAAATGATGAACTAAAAATTAAAAATATGCTATGATGTTATGTAAAGTTTGTAGCCTATCAAGATAATCAGCAGTTTTTCTAAAGGAAAATTTTTGGCTATAGGAAGAAAATTTTATTCTGACGATTGTGTAATGATGCAGTAAATTTTCATAGAATCATGAGAAAGAAAACTTTTCATGGATATAATAATAACTTTTACCTTGGATACTAGGCACTTCTGTTTGCTCTCATGTTTATAAGCTTGGGACATCTGTACCTGAGGATCAAGATGTGTAATGTACATATTTTTTTCTTACAGTTTTGCTAGTGTAAAAATATGAATTTTTGTCAATTATTTTATTTTGTTTAATTTTTTTCCTGGTGAAGTATTTCAAAAAATCTTAATTGTATTTTGTACTCAAATTACTGTTGTGTACTAGTCTAAGTGGATACCTTGGACCTAACTTTCTGACATATTTTATATTGGAAATAAAGAGAAAATCAATGACTGTACAAGATAGGCATTTGTAGAGAAAAACCTTGCCCAAATATTAACAGTATTAAAAATCTTATTGGGGCTTCTGAGCTAGTGTCTACAATGGTGATTAAGAAGTCCAACCAAAACTGAGTAAACTTAGAAAAAAGATGAATAGAGATGTGGAGAGTCCATTACTGTAGGGCTTCTGGTTTTGAAAAGGGATGAAATAATTATATTCAGGAGAGAAATGAAATAAATAGAGTTTCATTTCACAGAATTATTGTTTTGAAAGAGGCAGGTAGTCACTCTATTGCTTAGAATAGCATGTGTGATGATACAATCACAGAGTTATGTAGGTTGTGGTTACAGTCCACACAAATCTGCTTCTGGGAAGAGGCTGGGAAAAGGATGTGGTATGGAAGGACTTGGTATAAAAACAATGCTCAGAACATTTCCTGGAAGACTATCTGTGTAACTGAAACAACAATAAAAAGCAGGGAGTATAGCTAGTTGTGAGCAGTTTCATGTGACGGTTGAGAATGAACTGGGGTCTTCTGAAAGAGCAGCAAGTGATCTCATCCATTGACCCAACTTTCCAGCACATCTAAATGGATTTTAAAGAGAGAATGATTCCACAATTAAATAACAGGGTGATAATATACGAAAATATTTAAGCACAGGGAAGAAATATAAAAATTGTCAGTGTATTCATATATACATAAGGCATGTCCTTGTCCACATAAAACATCTTCTGACACTATTATGCAAACCTTTTTGAGAGAGAGTTTCTCAGTAATCTTTCAGGTCATCTGTTTTTTAGAGTGGCTGTCTTTCAACTTCCAGAGTCTATTGCTTAAGTATTGTTGAGCAGGTACTATATATGTTGGGTATATAAACGTATGTCTTCGTAATCCTCTGTGAAGCACACTACCATATGAGAACAGTACATCAAGGCAGAGCTTACACAATACTTTTAAGATAATAAAAATATAATTTTGCACCAAACAAAGTGCCAAGCAGTACAGTTAAGAGAAAGGGAATAGCATTTTCAAGTATATTTTCTCAGGAAAAATATTGTCAGTAAAATCTACCCACAAGAGAAAACAAAGTATCCATTTATAGAAAAGTCTTATTCACTTAGACTAGTTATAACTGAGAGTTCAATAATTTGAATCATATAAAAACAAAGTTGAAATTGGCGTTTAGAAAATTACATAGCAGGCTACCAAGAAGAGACTTAATACCCTACAAACATATACAGGGGGAGGATGTCCCCTTCAGTCAGAGACATAGGGGAGGGGAGTAGTGGGAAAGCGGGAAGGAGTAATGGGAGGATACAAGGGATGGGATAACAACTTAGATGTAATAAGAATAAATTAATAAAATATGTTAAAAAACAAAACAAAAACAAAGAAAATTAGAAATGTGTCAGTATAAATATCATATATTTATACTATATTTGTATCTGTTCAAACAAGAACACAATAAAACACAATGTCCAAAGTCATTCTCTCATTTTAACCTGAAAGTGATATACTAAAATAAATTACTATATCTAGTCTGTTACATGATCCTGTAAACTTCTCAAGATAAATTCACTGATCTTTTCTTTGAATTTAATTAGTGCTTATCTGAAATGTCATTGCAGTAAAATGTCTTTCTTTCTGTAGGACCAAGTAACATGAAAATACAATGCTTATACTTTTCTCTTATGTTCTTAATATTTTATCTTTAATTAGGTATATTTTTTTCTTGAATGGGCATCTAAAAGGACTATTTATTTTTTTAAATATTAATCTTCCTAATCACATAGTATTTTTGCTACTAACTCTGAACTGTGGAGTTTAATATTTTTCTAATATGATTTGTGGTTTTCTACATTCCCTCATTTAAAGTAGAATTTTGCAATTTTGTGAAAACAATACAGCTTAACAGGATAATAATTATAGGAAAATCTTGTTATGGACTATTGCACAAAATAAATATAGGTTCTTTAGTGAATGATAAAAAATTAACCGAGAGGGATATTTATCAGACGACATGAAAAGTATTAAGCAATTACACGAGTCAGAACATCAAGTACATCATTCGAATAAGACTTACATGTTTGTGAGTCTTTTCATAGAGGAAATATGTTTTAAATGGAATATTTTGACTGAGTGTGGGTGGAAAAATATTTACTGCAGCAAGTGAAATTTAGCAGTGATTACATAATTAAAAAGAAGCATATCCCTACCAATAGTTCTTCTGACAGTTCTTGAAAAAAATACAGAAAAATCTTAGTGTCTTCATAGAAACCTTTCCTCTGTTGCATATACCTACTTCATCAATCTTTTGATATCAATATATTCTCTATGAACTTAATTATAACCTGTATAAAATTATATATACACTGGCTTAACAAGACATAATTTCACAAATCACCATTAGAAAATTTAAAGATAATATACAATAAGCTGATTATCTATACTCATTTATCTGGAATGAAGAATAATCAAATCAATATTTATAAAGTATAATTAGATAAGAAAAATGAAGCTATACCAAATTTCTATATTTTTGTTATTGAAATATAAGTGCTAAGAATTAGTGAATTAAGATTTTTAAAGTGTAATTGAGAAAAACAATTATGGTTATTATATATTGAATTTCATAAAAGTTGTTATTACACATGTATTATCTTGTCTCTCTGTACTGAAAATATTAGACAAAAGCTATTTAAAGATAGAAAGATTATTTTGCCACATATTTCAAAGGTTTTACTCATCAGGGCAAAGGATTCATGGAGACAGAGCTTGAATGCCCATAGACAGGGTGAAATAAAGGGTGAATTTTAGTGCTCAGCACATTTGCCCATTATTCTTCCAGTTCAACACCAAATCCTATGAAGTGAGATCACAGCTACTTCCCATGTAACCTTAATATAGGTAGTCATTCATAGTCATGCTCAAACCCTAATCTTATTGAGGTAGACCCCATAGGCACACCGAGAGGCATGTGCTCTGATTGATTATAGAATCTTGAAATGTTAAAATCAATGATAAATTCATTATATTCAGAGTTCAAAATCATTAACAACAAAAATGATCACACTGTTAAGGTAATTAAAACAACAAGCTTTTAATTTTCAATCATAATGACTATAAGAATAAATATGTACTGTTACTTTTTTCTTTTTACATGTGTATCATATCAGGGTCACAGAAAAGCAAAAACAGTAGATGTATATGAGTTAAAATGGGAATCAATAGGTTGGTTAACGTGATAAGGCCAGAGTAGTCTAGCTAGTCAGCGACCTACACAGAAAGGATAAAACCCCGGGAGTTGTTCAGAAAGATGGCAAAGTGGCAGCCTACAGAATCAAAAGGGCTTATGAACTACACATCTTATTGAGAGCTAATATCAAAATTTCATAAAGAACTAAAAAAACTGGATATATTGAAGACAAATAATCAATTAAGCAACAACAAGATTTGCCAAATGAGCTGTACAAGAAACATACGTGAGACCTCCACCTAGAATGACAGTCAACTAGAAAATCTGGGACCAGGGAATGGCCTTTCCCAAATAAGACCAAACCAGTTGGATGTCCAGTAACAAGTAGCCATCCCTGAAAACATATTTACAGGTAATTTTATATGAACTGAACAAGTTATATTTAGGAATATGTGTATATCTATGTGCATGCAATAGCAAGTAGTGAAAAAAAGGCCATGTATTTAAAAAGCAGAAAAGAGAGTGGAAGAAATTATTATGGGGAAAAAAGTCTTAAGTGTCGTACGTAGAACAAAATGTCTCCTTTAAGGTGACTCTTTATGCATGTGTGTTTTGGATAGTTGCCCAGAAAGGAGAAACTTAAAATAACTTATCTAGGTCTAATAAAATGAAATTACATTTCATTTACTGTACATGAAATGGGTCTTGTTCTTAGATGCTTGCAAAGACCTAGTGCACTTAGTGACTGTGAACTAATAATAGATTTATTGTGAAATCTATGAGGACTTGAGGAAAAGGAGCGCATAGTACAAATGCCAGACTCTGAGATGTCATGAAGTTAAGTGGCACTTGTGCAAGTGGGCAAATAAATATGTGAGGTTAAAGAAATTATATAATATTTTGTCAATAGCAGATGGCAAAGTCAGGTGTTAAATTCTCTCAGAACATATTCCAAACTCAAGATTTCAATAACTATAGTTTACTAAATCAGACCTTTTGTATTATTCTTTTATTAAGATAAATGACTATTATAACTATATTTACCATTGTGGATGCTGCTTCTGAGTCGTTTCAGAAATTAGGTGAAAACTTCAGAATATTTTTGTATTTCTATGAAAAAATAAACTACAATTAAGTCTGTTCTCCAACTAAATACTGGATTAAAAAATCACACGGCAAAGCAGGTCTGAAATTCCATCTTCACATTTTCCTGTTGACAAAGCTAAACTATCATTTAAGAATATGCATTGTGCTAAAATCGAAAAACACAGTAAAAGGAAACTCAGTGGATGATAGCATTATGAAACAATTTTACATTTCTTTTAAATAATATCCTTCTATCACAATTAAATCAGGTGCAGTATGCTTGTATGAAGCACTTCAGCATTTAAAAAAAAAAAAAATGATCAGCTACAAAAATCAGGTCAGTGTGCAACCCAAAGCTAGACTGACAAAACTAAGCAGCTGTAAGGATCAAGAGATTACAACCTGAAACCTTGGCTCTTCTTTGAGAATGAATATGCATGTAGTAACTACAGTTTATGAGCATTTTTGGATATCACAAATCTGTTTAGCTATGTTCAATATTAATTTTATGAGAAAATTTCAGATTCTTGGCTTTAAATACTGAATAATTTTTAAAAGGTATATAAATCACATCTTGTATGACCTAACTGACTAAAAATAAGAAAGTTATTTTGGAAAAAAAAATCAATCCTTTATTTGAAATGAATATACAGAATCATGTACAATCATGTTCGCTTACAGATAATGTCCTTTAGCATGTTAGTGATGATTGAAGACTAGTTTTAACGCATGAAGATTTCATCCACTTGCTTTTAAAACCACTAAATGCTATCCTAAGAAAGCAACTTATTCAGATTTTGTGTGTTAATCCTTGACTGGCCTAATACCTTAAGCAAGGAAAGCTCATCAGGATTTGTGTCAACTGAATGATGTCCTGTGTTTAAGTATGATGCAACCTTGTGATCACTCTGAACAAAAATCTGCATGCCTTTCTTGTTTTTCACTTAGCTTCCATCATTTGATTTTACATAAATTCCATTAACTGAAGGCCAAGTCACCATGAGGGTTAGTGGAAGAATTAATTACTGAAAAGTTAAGCACAGTTGTATTGGGATCATCAAAGAATGTTTATTGCAAACAGCTTTCAATTGACTGTTAGCTCTCTGTATTTGAAAGTTTTCATTTCATATCCTAGGATTTCAGTGTGATTTTCTTTGCATATGCATAACATCCTAACATTTTAGTATTAAAAATAAAAATCATCTTCAGCAATATTAAACATTATTATGTTTTATGTACTATTTACAAAAGTTCTGGTTTATAGTTCATAAAATTTAGCTATTTTTCAATTGAAAATAGATTCTTTTCTCAAAGACATCCTGACCAAGCACAGTTTCCCACCCTTCTACCTCTCCCACTTACCCCTAGCCTCAACTCTCCCCAGAGCCATTCTTCCTCCTTTTCCATTCAGAAAAAGACAGGCATGGAAGAGATAACAACCAAATAGGACAAGGCACAATAAGATAAGGCCCTCATATTGATGCTGAACAAGACAACCAAGTAGAAGGAATAGAGTTCCAAGAGCAGACCCATATATTACCTCTACTAGCTATGATAGTCTCTGTGAAGCCATAGGAGACCTGCTTAACTGAATGGGTCATGTTCTGCGAGGGTTTTCCATCCCCTTTGAACTTTTCCTCAGCACAATGTCCAGCTCTGTATCTCAGTACCCATTCTCATCTTCTGCCAGAGGAATCCTCTCTGATGGTGACCAGACAATGCACTAGTCTGAGTGTAATGGAATATCATTAGGAATCGTTTCCCTCATTTTTTTATCCACCACAAAGCTCACTAGACAGTGGGAGTTGATGAGGGTCGGGGCTACAATCAGGATGTAAAGTGAACAAATTTTAAAAAATTGAGAGAGAGAGACAGACAGAGAGAGAGAGAGACAGAGAGAGAGAGACAGAGAGAGAGAGAGACAGACAGAGAGAGAGACAGACAGAGAGAGAGAGAGACAGACAGACAGACAGAGACAGAGAGAGATAGAGAGACAGAGAGAGAGAGACAGAGACAGAGAGAATTCGCGCCTGCATGGAATCTTCACCCCTACATTCACTAGGTGCTGGAAGGTACTCTGCAGGCTCAAGAAAGAGAAATGTGGACACAGCCATAGTTACACAATAATCCACCTAAAATCTGTTCTGTCTGAAAGATGTGCGTAGGCAGTGGTGCCAAGAACCTGTGGGATAGGGCAAGCAGTGTCTGGTTGAACTTGAGGTCTATCCCATGATAGGAAGCCCATGGCAGACACTGCCTGGATGGCCAACTTTAACCACTTTACTGTGGTTGAGACAATAAACTTTGGAATAGTCATTGTGTATTATATATTATTTACTGGGCTTAATAAGAATCTTTCCATGGATGGCATTTTTGTAATGAATAAGCATTGGGGTGCCCTATTCAGTGTAAGACTATTTTCCACTCAGTTATCACTATCTGCCTATAGTTGTCTGTGTAGGAATGAGGTTTCGTGAACACTGCCCTGACCACATTACCATGTTTATTACTATTGTCCTGCTTTTGGTCATGGTTAGGCATGATGAGACCTCTTTGTTAGGAGTCGAACTTCGTATCAAATTTCCCTCCTCCATGTTGGGACCATTTCAGACGTGAGCTTGTGCATGTCTTGTGTGTGCTGTCACAGTCACCATGAGTTTGTATGTCCATATTCTCTGGTAGCCAAGAAGAGACTTGATACCCTATGAGAATATATAGGGGGACGTAATCCCCCTCAAGAACAGTCATAGGGGAGGGGAATAATGGGAAAATGGGGGGGGGGAGGAATGGGAGGATACAAGGGATGGGATAAACATTGAGATGTAACAAGAATAAATTAATAAAAAAAAAAAAGGAAAAAAAAGTTTCTGTTTCTTGGAGTTGTCTGACATGTCTGGCTCTAATAATCTTTATACTTCCTTTTTCTCTTAGATATCTTGTGCTTGAGTGAAGGGGTATGATAAAAATATCCTATAAAGGCTAAATACTCCAAAGTTTCTCACAAACTGTATATCCCCAGGTTAATTACCATGTATTGCATTTTTTAAAGTCTACATTTATTATAGAAATATACCTTATAATTACACATGGGATAATTAAATTATCCAAAATTATAATACAAACTGTACTTTTGCTACTTTGTTTTTATTGATATGTGTGTACGTAACACAGAAATATTAAGTATATTTTATTTCATTCAACTAGGGAATATATATCTACTATTAATATTGGAAATTTTTAGACTCAATGTTAGATCAGCATTTGCCTGAAACAATAAAGTTTGGAAATTACTACTTGCTCATTTAATGAAAGGATGAATTCTAAATTGAGGACAAAATATGACTTTTCTTTAAGTAGTAGTATCATTAATGACTAATAGAAATATAATAACTTAAAAATTTATGAGTCAAAGTCAACTATTTTAGTGGAAAGAAGTATTTGCTGGAAATAAGTGTGCACGTGTGTGTGAGTGTGTGTGTGTGTGTGCGTGTGTTTTCATGACAAATGCTAACATGAATGCATATGTTAGTCACTCCTAATCTTACTCTTAAAATCATGTGTCACATAAAATGCTATAAAGCATAGTAAGTTAAAAAGGACATTCATGCATTCTTTCTTTTTCTATCAGAACCTAGTTTATCACAGTAGAGTTTGACAGTCTTTTTTTTTTCTTTTTCTTTTTTTATTAATTTATTCTTGTTACATCTCAATGTTTATCCCATCCCTTGTATCCTCCCATTCCCCCCCCCCATTTTCCCATTATTCCCCTCCTCTATGACTGTTCCTGAGGGGGATTACCTCCCCCTATATATTCTCATAGGGTATCAAGTCTCTTCTTGGCTACCTGCTGTCCTTCCTCTGAGTGCCAACAGGTCTCCCCCTCCAGGGGACATGGTCAAATGTGTGGCACCATAGTACGTGAGAAAGTCATATCACAATCTCTACTCAACTGTGGAGAATATTCTGACCATTGGCTAGATCTGGGAAGGGGTTTAAAGTTTACCTCCTGTATTGTCCTTGGCTGGTGCCTTAGTTTGAGCGGGACCCCTGGGCCCAAATCTGCCTATCATATTGTTCTACTTGTAGATTTCTAGGACCCTCTGTATCCTTTTATTTTGCTATTCTCCCATGCGTCTCTCATTTAGAGTCCCAATAGGATGCCTTCCCCTCTGTCCCCGTTTCCTGGTAAGTGAAGGCTTTCGTGGGACATGCCCCTTGAGCTAGTATGCAGATATAAGTGAGTATATACCATTTGATTCTTTCTGCTTCTGGGTTAACTCACTCATTATGATCATTTCTAGCTCAATCCATTTATCCACAAATTTCGGGAATTCCTTGTTTTTAATAGCTGAGTAGTATTCCATAGTGTATATGTACCACAGTTTCTTCATCCACTCTTCTACTGAGGGACACTTAGGCTGTTTCCATGTTCTGGCTATTATGAATAAGGCTGCTATGAAAATGGTTGAGCAAATTTTTTTTGCCCCTGCTACTGAGATTCTCTCCTAGAATTCCCTCACATCCTTCCAGGAGCCTAATCTGACTAAGGTCCATGTTGTCACAGAGATGCCCCTAACACAGTTCCTTTTTCATATGGGCTTTCTGTTCTTTTGCCTCAGCTTTCCAAAAGTCTGTTCTCCATCATTATTTTTCTCTGTGCTCCCTCTTCTATTCAAATAAAGCCACAATGAGCATAGTTGAGCATCTCTCCTTGTCGTATGATGGCATAGCACCAGATTGATTTCCTGAGTAGTTGCACAGCAGAGTATCATCAACAGTGCCAGGTGAGTCTTCCACAGGTGAGTTTCAGGTTGGACCAAGAACCAGCAGGCCATTTCCTCAAACTCCTCTCCATTCCTGTTTCTGCATATTTGTAGGCAGGGTAAGTCATGGGTCAAAGTTTCCATGGGTGGATTGGTGTCCCCTCCTTCCACTAGGAGTCCTATCTAGATAGAGTGTGTCTTCTTCAGTCTCCATGACCTGTACTACTAGGAATCTCAACTAGGGTCACTACTATATCCTCACTGCAGCCTCCCCTTTGTTGGTATCCTGCTTGTCACAGAAAGGCTCCTGCTCAAGGTTTTGTTTCTCTCTGCAAGCACTCTGTCCTTCTGCCCCACTCACCCCAGCTCTGATATTGATTGTCATTTTCTCTGTGCTCCCTCCTTATCCATGTTTCCTCTCTTAACTATTTCTTCTGTCTATTCAACTTTCACTTCTGAGTGAGATTTAAGCATCCTCTCTTGGGTCCCCCTTGCTACTTATCTTCTTTAGGTCTGTGAATTCAAGTATGGATATCCTGTATAATATGGCTAAAATCTGCATGTAAGTGAGTTCATACCATGTGTCATGTCTCAGATATCTCAGTCAGGATGATCTTTACTAGTTCCACCCATTTGCCTGCAAATTAAATGATTTCCTTGTTTTTAATAGCTGAGAATTCCATTGTGTAAATGTACCACAGTTTCCTTATCCATTCTTCAGTTGAGGGGCATATGGGTTGTTTCCAGATTCTGGATATTACAAATTGAGCTGCTGTAAACATAGTTGAGCAAATGTCAATGTCTGTTTTGTATGGTGGAGCATCTTTTGGGTATATTCCCAGGAGTGGTATGGCTAAATCTTGAGGTGGAGCTATTCCCAATTTCCTAAGAAAGAACCAGATTGATTTCCATAGTGGTTATCCAAGTTTGCATTCCCACCAGCAGTGGAGGAGTGCTCCCCTTTCTCCATATCCTCTGCAGCATGTGCTGTCACTTGTGGTTTTGATCTTAGTGATTCTGAAGGGTAAGAGGAAATCTCAGAGTCATTTTGATTTGCATTTCACTGTTGACTAAGACTGTTGAGCATTTCTTTTCATTAAGTGCTTCTAGGCCATTTGAGATTCCTGTGTTGAGAATTCTATATTTAGATCTATGCCTAATTCTTTTTTTCTTTTTTAATTTTATTTTTATTTATTCATTCAGATTACAACTCAATTGGTATCCCATCACTTGTATCCTCCCATTGCTCCCTCCCTCCTGCTTTCACCCTATTCCCCTCCTCTAGGTCTAAGACCAATGGGTACCTCCTCCCTCACTATATGGTCATAGGCTATCAATTCTCATTTGGTAGCTTGCTTATTCTTTCTTTGAATTCCATCAGGTCTCCCCACCAAGAGGAGGTGGTCTAATATGGAGCATAAGAGTTTATGTCACTGTCCACATAAATGTGGAGAATGTCTTGTCCATTGGGTGAATCAGAGTAGGTGTTCTGTGTTTACTACCTGTATTGTCCTTGGTCAGTGCAATAGTTTGAGCAGATCCCACTGGGCCCTGATCTACCCATCACTATGTTATTCTTGTAGGTTTCTAGGACCCTCTGGGCCCTTCTATTTCCCCATCTCCTTAGATTATTTTGTTTGTTTTTGTTCAGTGTTTTGAATTCTTTATATATTTTGAATATTAGTCCTCTGTCAGATGTAGGACTGGGAAAGATCTTTTTCCAATCTATAGACTTTTGCTTTGTTTTACTGTCAGTGTCCATTTTTTTTTTATAGAATTTTCTCAACAGCAAGAGGTCCCATTTACTAATTTTTGATCTTAGAGCCTGAGGTATGGTGTTCTGTTCAGGAAGTTTTCTCTTATTCCAATGAGTTCAATGCTTTTCATCACTTTCTCTTCTAATATATTTAGTGGATCTGCTGTTATATTGAGATCTTTGATCCACTTGGCCTTGAGTTTTGTGCAGGATGATAAGTATGGAGCTGTTTGCATCTTTATACATGCAGACATCGAGTTAGACCAGCACCAATTGTTGAAGATGTTATCCTTTTTTTACTATGGGATCTTGGTTCATTGTCAGCAGTCAAGTGTCTCTAGGTGTGTGTGTTTGTATCTGGCTCTTTCAATTCTCAACAGAAGAATCTCAAATGGCCTAGAAGCACATAAAGAAGAGAAATGATCAACCAATCTATTTCTATGCCAGTACCAAGCAGTTTTTATTACTATTGCTCTATAAATTAAATAGCAATAACTCCTGAAGTTCTTTTATTTTAAATGATTGTTTCATCTATTCTGGGATTTTTGTTTTACCATATGAAGTTTAGAATTTTTTTTTTAAGGTCTATAAATAAATAATTCTCTTGGTATTTTGATGGGGATCTCATTGAATGTTTAAATTGCTTTTGGTAAGATAGCCATTTGTACTGTGTTAACCCTATGGATCCATGAGCATGGGCCATCTATCCATCTTCTCTTATATCCTTATTTCTTTCTTCACTACTTTAAGTTCTTGTCACACAAGCCCTTGACTTGCTTGTTTAGATTTATTTCAAGATGCTTTATATTATTTGTCACCATTGTGAAGGGTGTGGTTTCCCTAATTTCTTTCGCAGCCCTTTTGGTCTCTGTTTTTTTTTTTTTTTTTTTTTTTTTTTTTTTTTTTTTTTTTTTTTTTCTTTCACATTACATCCTAATTATAATCTGCTCCTTCTTGTCTTCCTCTTCCCTTCCCCCCAATTTTGTCCTTTGTATGTGGGAGGGTTACGGATTTTTTTTTTTAATTAATCTTGTGTCCATCCCCTTTGCTGAAGGTGTTTTCAGCTGTAAAAGTTCTCTGGAGGAATTTTTAGGATCATTTATGTATGCTATCATATCATCTGTGAATAATGATAGGTTGATTTCTTCTTTTCTGATTTGTATTGCCCTTATCTCCTTTGGGTGTCTTATTACTCTAGCTAGTATTTCAAGAACTATATTGAAGATATATGGCGAGAATAGGCAGCCTTTTCTTACCTTGGTTTTAGTGGAATTGTTGTGAGTTTTTCTCCATTTAGTTAGATGTCGGGTATCTGCTTGTTGTGAAATCTATCAAGAAAATCAGAAATTTCCTTTAGATTTGCCAATTTTGTGGAATACAGGCTTTTGAAGTAAGATTTTGATTTTTTTTTTTTGCATTCCTATCATTTCCCCATTCCTTCCCTCTCTCCAAATCCTCCCATATACCAGCCATGACCTCTGTTTTTATTGATTCAAATTAAGTACCTCTATGTTCTCTTTCTTTCAATCTCTCTCTCTCTCTCTCTCTCTCTCTCTCTCTCTCTCTCTCTCTCTCTCTCTCTCTCTCTCTCTCATAAATACAATCTACTATGTCCATATAATGTTATTCTTAGTGGTTTTCATAGTTGGCTATTGTTGGATAGCCAAATAGTATGATCTTTCCTGGCAAAAGACTATTTCTCTCATTGTCAGCATTTCTTATTTGCCTCTAGTTGTTTGTGTAAGACTGATGTGTAATAGACTTTTCCTTGTGCACATTGGCATGTATTGTCAAATTTTCAAAAAGTAATCAGGTTTTCTGAAAACATACAATTCTCAGCTGCAGTAGACTAGTCTTGGCAATCATCACTGAAGCAGTTTTTTTCTTTACCTTTACATTGTAATGTTCCATCACAGTTTGACTACATCAAACACTCCTGCCAGGTGCTGCTATGGAATAGTTTGGTTTGGAAAAACTTCATGGATATAGCCCAGTAATTTACTTCTCATTCTATAATCCCCTATAATTTTCCATGATCTCACCATGCTTTAATTTTTCAGATGAGTGATGAGAATGCTCTACTGATTCTTTTGCAAGGAAATATTAATAAGCCCAGACTTTCCATGGCCTTGTGCAGGTAAACATAGCTGTTCTGACTATAGTAACGGAATGATTGACAGAGTAATGTTTGCATATATTCTAAGTGAACATTTATGTAAATGAACACTCTAATTTGAAAGTACTCTTTGCAATTATTGTTTTACTTTGATTATTTTTACTTTCCAGATAATGAACTATATTGGTTTTACAGTTTGAAAATTAAAGTGTTTTATTGTGGATCTTCTTTTGAAGCTGTGCTTTTCTTTGAAATGTATAAAGATTAGGTTTCATCATTGGAAAAATAAGTTTAATTAAGACATTTCAACACCATGCTTGATGATTGTTCCAGAGGATTTAGGCCTGAACAATGTGATTCTAGTATTGACAGGCTTCCTGGCTAGTACTTGCTACCTAGCTAGTTTGTGCACACACACACACACACACACACACACACACACACACACACACACACACACACACACACATATATATATATATATATTATATTACATTTTGATCTTCTGTAAAGTGACAGAGTAAATTGTGTTTTCAGTTAGGAAACAAGAGAGCTGAATATGGTTGCACTGCTGAATTTATCTTTTTTATTTTTTCATTTTGATTTTTAGATAATTTATTCAGATTATATCTAGGTTGTTATCCACTCACTTGTATCTCTTCATTCCCCCCTCTCTACCTCTTTTACCCTATTACCCTCTCCTAGACCTGTGACAGAACAGGACCTCCTCCTCCACCATATGATCACAGCCTATCTGGTCTCATCCTAATAGCCTGATTCCCTTACTCTGAGTGTCATCAGGCCTAGCCAGCAAGGGAAGTGGTAAAATAGGGGGCATCAGGGTTTATGTCAGAGGCAGTCCCTGCTTTCCCCACAACCATGGAGAATGCACTGTACATTGGCTAGATCTGAATATGGGTTTTAGGTTTACTGCAATCTCTGTCTTTGGTTGGTACAGAAGTTTGTGCCGGCCCCTCTGTGTCCAGATCTCCCAGCCTTGATGGTCTCCTTGTAGGGACCCTAGACCCTCTGGGCCTTTCTGTCTCCTCATTCTTCCATACCACTCTCACTTGGAGTGCAATAGCAAGTTCCAGCATCTGTCCCAATCCTCCACTGAGTGAAGACTCTTAAAGGGCATCCATGTTGGGCTAGTATCCAATTATAAATGAGTATATACCATGTGTATCTTTCTGGGTCTGGGTTAACTCATTCAGAATGATGATTTCTAATACCATTGTGAAGCCTACAGCCTTATACCTTCTGCATTTAGGCTATATTTTCACTATTTACTTAAATCATTCTGGAAGCATCTCACATATGCACCCAAGGGTATCATATTCTAAATTTCTAGATAATTGTAAAACTTATAGATTTAACAGTTAACATTAATTATATAATTTATATTAGTATGTTATAATATATTATGTATATTCAATGTTATATCGAAAATATCTGGTTGTGTTGGGTATTGACTGAGTTACACCAGAGTGTTTTTTACTTGTGAAAACATTTTCAAAACTGGGACTTTTGATTTTCATGACTGGTTTCTTAAGGTCAATAACTTTGTAGAGTCTTTATATAGTTTTCATAGATTTTATGAAGAATATTATAACATATATACATAAATATCCAATTGAGAGTGATGCAAAGGCAAAGTATTTTGTGAAGGATGTGGAGCATGGCACTCCATCATTTCAGTGGCTCAGGAAATTCTTAAGCTCATAATTTAGAGATTTTTTTTTTAAGTTCATCACAAACAAAAGACATTGCAGTATCATTCATCCTTGCTTCTACTATGCTTACATGTGGAATATGGGTGTGTAATCTTTGAAAGTTCCAAATTTTTATCCGTAATTTGGCCCATCTTATGGCCAGGCCTCATCCATTTTATGTCTCATGGGAACAAAAATACCTGCTCCTGACTCAGGATTCTAGGAACAAACAAAAATATAAGAATCACACGTATTTAGTTTGTTTTGCTGTTTTGTGATAATATAGCATAACCAACAGTAACATGAGCAGAAAAGTGTTTACTTGTCTTACAACATTCTTGCTATCGTCAAAGGAGACCATAACACAGGAGCTTCATGGGAAAAAGCTACTTCTTGGCTTGTTTTTGTTGGTTTATTAGGCTATATTTCTTATATAGCCCTGTAGAGGAATGGCATGGCACTGACTATGGTCTCCTGGGTCCTTCCATACTAATTATCAATCAAGAAAATGCTCCACTGACATTCCCATAAACCATTCTGAACAATGGAATTCTTCAGGTGAGGCTCCTTCTTCATTCTGTGTCAATGCACCAAGAAAACTAACCAAAACAACACATATTATCTATTCAAATAAATTAGAAGATCATAGAACTTTAAACATTGCATGTGTTGTGTTGAAGTTTATTATTGTCACGAGGATGTAGACTAGTACAATTCATTTCGAAAAACTGTGATTTTTGCAATGGACAATAATAAAGTAATACAGATATGGTCACAAATCATACACTATAGTTATACTTTTATATTTATATATTTCTATGTGATAGAATAGTACTTTCAGTAAATTTGTATTTAGCAGAAATTAACCTTTATTAATTTCTATAACTAAATTTTAACATGCTTATGTCTATACAAAACTAACACATTCTTAAAAGATAAATTTTATTTTAAATGTTTTCAGTGTGTGCTCCTAGGCTAATGAGTGTCTTGAAGTTGTTTGAACTCGTTATATTTTCAGAGATAAATCTTGAAGCTGTTTGGTTTTATAGACTGAACCTTCTTTCATCTATTTAGTGGCATGATTATATGTCTCACCAAACCTAATCTTTTCTATCTGTCTTCGAGAGAGACTTTAGTTATAACTTATGTAGTAGAAGAGAAAAAAAGAGGAGATTAAAATTTTTGATATTAAAAACTGTAACTTATAGAAGGTAGTTGCAGTGTGATTTCAATTCAGTCGTTTAGTAGAAATTGGTGTTGGTAAAAGAACTCACATGAAATGATATTCAACACTTGGAAACAGTTAAGTTTAAATATAGCTTAACTTATTTTAATGTATAAAAATTTACTTATTTTCAAACTTATTTGCATAATTAAAATCATAAATGTTTATTGCTGCTTAATCATGTGTCCTACTGTGATGCTTTTTCCTTTTTTTCCCTTTTTATTAATTCATTCATATTACATCTCAGTTGTTATCCCATCCTTTGTATCCTCCCATCCCTCCCTCCCTCCTGCTTTCCCCCTGCTCCCATCCCCTATGACTGTGACTGAGGGGGACCTCCTCCCCATGTATATACTCACAGGGTATCAAGTCTTTTCTTAGTAGCCTGCTTTCATTCCTCTGAGTGCCAGCAGGTCTCCCCATTAAGAGGACATGGTCAAATATAGGGCACCAAGAGTTCGTGTGAAAGTCAGTCCCCACTCTCCACTCAATGGAAGAGAATGTCCTGTCCATTGGCTAAATCATGATCAGGGGTTGATGTTTTCTGCACCTATAGTCCTTGGCTGGTGCCATAGTTTCAGCAGGATCCTTGGGCCCAAAACTGTCTGTCATAATGTTCATGTTATAGGTTCTAGGACCATCTGGATCCTTCTTTTTCCCCATTCTCCCATGCCTCTCTCACCTAAAGTCCCAATAGGGTGTCCTCACCTCTGTGCCACTTTCCTGATAAGTGAAGACTTTCATGGGACATGCCTCTTTGGCTGGTGTCCAGATATAAGTGAGTATATACCATTTGACTCTCTCTGCTTCTGAGTTAATTCACTCATTGTGATCATTTCTAGTTCAATCCATTTGTCCACAAATTTCGGGATTCCCTTGTTTTTAATAGCTGAGTAGTATGCCATAGTGTAAATGTACCACAGTTTCTTTATCCATTCTTCTACTGAGGGACACTTAGGCTATTTTTAAGTTCTGGCTATTATGAATAAGGCTGCTATGAACATGGTTGAGCATATGTTCTTGTTATGTGCTAGAGCTTCGTCTGAGCATATTCCAAGGAGTGGAATAGCTGAATCTTGAGGAAGCCCTATTCCCAGTTTTGTGAGATAGCACCAGATAGATTCCCAAAGTGGTTGTACTAGTTTACATTCCCACCAGCAATGAAAGAGTGTTCCTCTCTCTCCACCTCCTCCCCAGCATGTGGTGTCACTTGAATATTTGTTCTCAGCCATTCTGATGGGCATAAGGTGGGATCTCAGAGTTGTTTGGATTTGCATTTCCCTGATGACTAAGGAGGTTGAGCATTTCTTTAAGTGTTTCTTAGCTATTTGATATTCCTCTTTTGAGAATTCTCTGTTTAGTTCTGAGCCTCATTTCTCAATTGCGTTATTTGGTTTTGTGATGTTTAATTTTTTTAGTTCTTTATATATTTTGGATATTAGACCTTTGTCAAATGTAGGGTTGGTGAAGATCTTTTCCCAGTATGTAGGCTGTCCATTTGTTCTCTTGACAGTGTCTCCTGCCTTACAGAAGCATCTCAGCCTCGTGAGGTTCCATTTATTAATTGATGACCTTAAGGCCTGGGACGTTGGTGTTCTGTTCATGAAGTTGTCTCCTGTTTCTTCTAACAGATTTAGTGTCTCTGGTTTTATGTTGAGGTCTTTAATCCACATGGACTTGAGTCTTGTGCATGGTGACAAATATGGGTCTACTTACATTTTTCTACATGTAGATATCCAGTTAGACTAGCATCATTTGTTGAAGATGCTATCATTTTTTCCATTGAATATGTGTATGTGGATTCATATCTGGGTCTTCTATTTGATTCCATTGGTCAACCAGCCTATTGTTGTGCCTGTATCATGCTGTTTTAATTACTATTGCTCTATAATACAGTTTGAGATTCATTGTGGAGATTCCTCCTGAGGATCTTTTATTGTATAAGATTATTTTAGCTATTCTGTTTTCTTTTGTCTTTCTATATAAATTTGAGAATTGGCCTTTCAATGTCTTTAAAGAATTGTGTAGGTATTTTGATAGGAATTGCATTGAATCTGTAAATTGCTTTCGGCAAGATGGCCATTTTTCTCTATTAATTATCCCAAACCATGAACAAGGGATATCCCTCCATCTTCTCAAGTCATTTTCAATTTATTTCTTTAAGGACTTAAAGTTAGTTTCAAACAAGTCCTTCAATTGTTTGGTTAGAGTAAATCCTAGATATTTTATATTGTTGTGTCTAATGTGAAGCGTGTAGATTTCCTAATTTCTTCCTCTGTTTGATTGTCATTTGTATATAGGAAGGCTACTGATTTTTTAAGTTAATTTTGTATCCAGCCAATTTGCTGAATGTATTTAGTATCTGTAGGGGTTCTCTGGTAGAAGTTTTGGGGTCACTTATGTTCACTATCATGTCATCTGCAAATATGGATAATTTGACTTCTTGATCGATTCCACTTGCCAAAATTGAATAAAGATCACATAAACAAATTAAATCATCCTATATCTCCTATAGAAATAGAAACAATCATCGATAGATTCCTAACCAAACAAAGCCCAGGGCCAGATGGTTTCAGTGCAAAATTCTATCAATCCGTCAAAGAGGAGCTAATACTTTTCAAGCTATTACACAAGTTAGAAATGGATGAAACATTACCAAATTCTTTCCATGAGGCCACAGTCACGTTGATACCTAAACCTCACAAAGACCCAACAAAAAATTAGAACCTCAAACCAATTTCTCTATGAACATGGATGCAATGATACTCAATAAAATACTCGCAAAATTAACACAAGAACATTTCAAAGATATCATTCATCATGACCAGGTAGGCTTCATTCCAGGCATGCAGGGATGTTGTAATATATGGAAATCCACCAATGTAATGCACCATATAAACAAACTAAAAGAAAAAAACCACATGATCATCTCTTTAGATACAGAAAAAGCATTTGACAAAAATCCAACACCCATTCATGTTTAAAGTGTTGGAGAGATTGGGGATACAAGGCACATACCAAAACATAATAAAAGCTATATACAGCAAGCCATTAGCCAACATCAAATTAAATGGAGAGATACTCAAGGAAATTCCTCTAAAATCGGGGACCAGACAAGGCTGCCCACTATCTCCTTGTCTCTTCAATATAGTTCTTGAAGTTCTAGCCAGAGCAATAAGACAACACAAGGAGATCAAGGGGATCTAAATGGGAAATGAGGAAGTCAATTTTTTTTCTTTTACTGAGGTAATTTCTTTCCATGCTTTACAAGTTGCTCTGGAATTTGTAGCCTGGATTGATCTTCCTGCTTCTGAAAACAGCTCTGCAATGCTTGTTTTCTTCCTGTTTTGTAAAATTAATGTTGGTATACAATGCCAATTTAGTAAACTGGTAATGGCTTAAATTAATAAAGACAGCAATATGAAATTATTTTCACAATAAAAGATAATTTAAAACATAATTTCTTTATTAAAATGCATTGTTAAAAGATTAACTGTTCTTTCTGCATAGTTGATTAATGTTTGAAATCTGCAATACAAGTAAAAATATTCAACAACCAACTTTTTATAAAGAATGAATTATATCACCAAGAATTATATCCATAAATGGATTTTTATGGACTGTACCTTTGTTTTTTGTTTTTCGTTATGAATCTGAGTATGTCTGTGTATGAATTATAAATGCAATTTTAAAATTATAAAATTATTTTTATTTAAGTAATTTATTCAGATTATATCTCAAATGTTATCTCCTCACTTATATCTTCCCATTTCTCACTCCCTCCCTCTTTCATTCTATTGTCCTTGCCTAGGTCTGTGACATAGGAGACCTCTTCTCCCACTATAAGATCACACACTATCAAGTATCTTCTTGGTAGCTTGCTTACTCTTCCTCTGAGTGTCACCAGGTCTCCCCACAAAGGAGAAGAGGTCAAATAGAGGACACCAGAGTTCATGACTTAGTTAGTCCCTGCTCTGCACACAATTGTGGAGAATGTGATGTCTATTTGGGTGGATATGGATAGGGGTTCTAGGTTTACTGCATGGATTGGACTTTGTTGATACAGTAGTTTGAGCTGACTCCCTGAGTCCATATCCACCAGCCTTGATGGTCTTCTTGTAGGTTTCTAGAACACTCTGGATACTTCTATTTCCACATTCTTTCTTACCTTTTTCACCCTGAACCCCAATAAAAAATCCTACTATCTATCCCAATCTGTGGCTAATTGAAGACTTTCGGGGGACATCTCTGATGGGCTAGTGTCCAATTATAAGTGAGTATATTCCACGTGGGTTAACTCACTCAGGATGTTCATCTCTAGTTCCATCCATTTGACTTCAACTAAAAGATTTCCTTGTTTTTAATACCTGAGTAGTATAACATTGTGTAAATGTATGGTAGTTTCTTTATCCATTCTTCAGTTGAGGGACATATTGATGGTTTCCAGGTTCTGAGGAAGCACACTTCATACTCATTACAGATAAAGTCAACCAACATGACATCACAATTCTGAATATCTACACCCTCAATACAAGGGCACCCACATTTGTAAAAGAAATATTAATAAAGCTTAAACCACACATCAATCATGACACATTAATAGTAGAAGATGTCAACACCCCACTTTCATCAAAGAATAGGTCAACAAAACAGAAACTAAACTGAGAAGTAATGACACTAACTGATGTCATGAATCAAGTGATCTAACAGATATCTAGGTAACTTTTCAACCCCACACAAAAGATTATACCTTCTTCTCACCACCACATGGAACCTTCTCCAAAATTGATCATAAATATATTTTGTGCATTTGGCAGACATTTTAACTCTTTGGTTGATTTATGGACCATTGCATTATTTTTAATTAATTATTTAGCTTTATATTCTAGTAATAGTCCTATCCAGCATCATGTCCCAGTCCCACGCTCCTTCTCTCTCCCCTTCTCCCTCCCACATTCCCCAGAAAAGTTTAGTGCCCTTACCTATACATCACCAGCTCATTAGGTTGCAAGGACTGTGTTTGTCTTCTTCCCCTGTGGCTTGGTGAGGCAGTCCCACCAGGGGGAAGTGACTGAAAAAGAGGCAACAGTGTCCATGTCAGAGACAGCCCCCATTACTTTTACTAGAGGACTCACATGAAGACTGAGCAGAATGGCAATTACAAGATCTTCATTGAGTCACGATATTAGAGATGACTGTATAGTTATTTAGAAGTCAATGCTTCTTCATTGATACTTGAAAGCTTCTTATTATGGAAATATGTGTGGTGATTCCAGTTATGTATGACCCTCATAGGCTCATATATTTCAGTGCTCAGGGAATGACACTATGTTGAAGGGTGTGTGTATTTTTAGGGGTGGGAATGTGCCACTGGGGATGGCTTTGAAATGTCAAAAGCTCAAGACAGGCTCAGTTATTTGCTCTTTTTCTGCTGCCTGTGGATCCACATATAGAAATCTCAGCATCTTCTCTAGAACTATGCCTATTTGTGTGCAAACATCTTGCCAGCCATGATGAATATGGACTAAAGGTCTGAAAATATAAGCAAGTCCACAATAAGTGCTTTCCCTTGTAAGTGTTGCGGTGGTCATAGTATCTCATCACAGCAATGAAAGAGTGATTAAGACAACCATAATATCTGAACCCTATACAAACTCTGTTGAAAGCTGCTACTCCTTATTTATTTATTTTTTTATTGATAGTAGATTCTTCTGCCATACAGTACATCTGAGCAAAATTTCCCCTCCTTGCATTCCTTCTAGGTCATTCTCACACCCTTTTACCACAGATCCACTACATCTCCTTTTTATCTTCAGAAAGCAAGTCTATGAGAGACAAGAACCAAATGATCCTCACTAGGGCCACTCTCATAGATTTCAGGAAGTTTTCACTTCATTCAGTTTACACAAAATCTCCCAAATTTCTCCCAATTTCATCTGACTTTCTCTAAATACATTACCTTCAATCCCTACAACCTGCTTCCTTCTGTTTCTGCTCCCACTTGTCCTCAGTCCACATAGAAAATTTTATTCTATTTCTCTCCAGGGGGGTCATTGTGCTCACTCAAGAGCACTGTTCTTTAGCTAACCTCTCTGGATCTGCATATTGTAACTCATATTATTTGTTTAGTAGTGAGTGTCCTTATATAAGTAAATGCATACTGTACTTGTCTTTCTGAGTCTGGATTACTATATTTAGGATGACTTTTTTTCTAGTTGTATCATTCACTTGCACACATCATGATGACATTTTAAAACACCTGAGTAACAGTACTTTGTGTAAATATACACATTTTCTTTATCAATTGTTTGTTTGAGGGATTAGGTTGTTTCTATTTTCTGGCTATTATAAATAATAGCAACAACTAACACCCAAGATAGAGTCCTTGTGGTAGGATGGAGTGTCCTTTGGGTGTATGCCCAAGATTATTAAACTGGTGATTAGGATAGATTTATTGCCAATTTTCTAAGGAACTGTCACACTGATTTCTATAATGGCTGTACAAGTTAGCACTGACACTATCAATGGAGGTGTGTTCTTTCTTGCTTCCCATCTTCACCAATGTGAGCTGTCATTCATGCTATTTATCTTAGCCAACTATAAACAGATATAAGATAGAATTTCCATTTCCCTGATAGCTAAAGATATTCATCATTTCTTTACGTGTTTTTCAGCCATTTAAGATTTTTTTCTATTGAGAATTTTCATTAGATTTGTATACCATTTTTCATTTGAATATTCAAGTTTGTTATATCTAGTTTTTAAAGTTCTTTCTATTTTCTTTAAAATAACCCCAGTTTACTAGGAAGAATAGTCAGAAAGAGAGGAAAGAAAAATATATGAAATATTATCAATATATAAAGTATCATTTTGATTAATTCTATCTTCAAAGTAAAGAACACTTATTTTATCTAACTTCACGCTCCATCAGTTAAGTAGTCCAATCATTGTGTGTGAATAAATTCAGTAAGATTAACTTTATTAACAACATTTAAAAATGACATGCTGCATTTTGAAAGAAAGTGTTAAACAAGTATGAAATAAGATACTCCTATATTAATCATAACATTTATTGAAAATTGTGCTCTAATGGGAGAATGGCAAAGTAGAAGGATCCAGAGGGTCCTAGAAACCTACAAGTAGAACATTATGATAGGCAGATTTGGGCCTAGGGGTCCTGCTCAAACTAAGGCACCAGCCAAGGACAATACAGGCCGTAAACTTTAAACCCCTACCCAGATCTAGCCAATGGTCAGAACATTCTCCACAGTTGAGTGGAGAGTGGGGTATGACTTTCACACGTACTCTGGTGCCTCATATTTGACCATGTTCCCTGGAGGGAGAGACCTGGTGGCACTCAGAGGAAGGACAGCAGGTTACCAAGAAGAGACTTGATACCTTATGAGCATATACAGGGGAAGGTAATCCCCCTCAGGAACAGTCATAAGGGAGGGAAATAAGGGGAAAATGGGAGGGAGGGAAGAATTGGAGGATACAAGGGATGGGATAACCATTGAGATATAACAAGAATAAATTAATAATAAAAAATTAAAAAAAAAAGACTTTATGTACCATCAAATACCAAGAAACAAGAAGTGAAATAACTGTGGCCAGAAGCTCAGAAACCATGATCTAAAAGAAAACTTTGCTTTTACAAGTCATTTTTCTATCACGTTGATGAAATACCTGAGAAAAAACCACTTATAAGGAGGAATTAGTTTCTATATTTACCTTTTAGCTGATTCTTTATAAATTACACATCATGCATCCCAAATCCAATCATCTATTTGTTCTTGTTGTCCTTGCAACCTATATCCCAAAATAAGTAAAGAAAGAAAGAAAGAAAGAAAGAAAGAAAGAAAGAAAGAAAGAAATCTAGCGGTGTAAGCTGTAGTGTTTCCCACAGTATACCCCTATGACCACATTTCTTTGCTTATAAACATTCATTGCAATGACACATTGGTCTGGTTCAAGGTCTCTGGCTTCACTATACTGTCAATACTCAATACCCACTGAAACTCCTCTTGGATGTCCTGTTGTTGCTCTGTGTCATGCAGATCCTGCAGCTTTGGATCTATAGCAACAGATTCTTCATTTGCTCCAGAAATTCATCCATGTGGTGTGCCACCACAAAGCCCTGGATCTGGGTCTGGGTAGTATAAGGCCTGGTCAGCATGCCATCTCTCCCGCACACATTCCACCAGAGCAAGTTCTTCAGCACTGGGAAGCTAGCTCATCCAACGTCACATTCATCAAGGAGAAGAGCCAGCTTCTCGCTGTAGCCCCCTTCAGCCGGATCACCAGCTCCCAAACCAGCAGTGCTACCTATATTGTGCTTCCCAGGTGAGATGCAGGGTCCATCAAGAATGAAACTTTGACATAAGTTCATTGTCTCAGAAATGTCAAACAATTGTCACTTAGACATTTTCTGTGGATCCGTGTCCTAGTATGGTTTTAAGACATGTTCTGAATTGCATGCTAAGTATTTTGTTTGTGAAAATTGCATAGATCACTTAGACAGTACTACGGCTGAAACCCTAAGAGTAGAAGGCTATGTGACTAAGACACAGGAAATATCTTTAAAACAATCCTTATTAGTCACTTAAGCTATTTACTGTACCATCCCAGCTAAAGCTATTAGCCGAAGTATTTCAGACTATAATTCGATTATCTAAGGTATTTTGTTACAGTGACCAAAACCAACGCAGAATTTATATGAGACTGTTTACAAAATGCAACATAGGACAATTGACATGAATCTATATCTACCTTGACTTTACATTATTGAGTTAGAGAGAAACATGAAAACAGAAGTTTTCCTTCTAAATTCAGTCCAAAGAATTATTCTTGTACTTTTTAAAATGTCACTTTTTAAAACAGTTTTCTCATTTATTTTTTTTACGATGTGTGTTTATTAACTTCTTTAATCTCTGCTTTAGAGTAGAATTAAAAATACATTTCTTTGAATATTTTTTTATTTCATATGAATTGCTCATTTTGGATACATTTTGTTCATATTTTTTAACTTTTTTATTATTAGTTTATGCAGATTACATCTCAATTTTTATCCTCGTATTTGTCTCCTCCCATTCCTCCCTTCCTCCCCGTTTCACACTATTCTCCTCTCCTATGATGGTGACAGAAGGGGACCTCCTCCACCACCATATGGTCACAGGCCATCAAGTCCCATCTTAGTAGCCTGCCTATTCCTTCTCTGAGTGCCACCTGATCTCCCCACCTCAGGGATGTGGTCAAATATGGGGCACCAGAGTTCATGTCAGAGTCTTGACCTTTGAGTTTTTAAACTTAAATTCACTTATTCAGTTTTATATGTATATATATGTATATATGTATACATATTCATATGTATGTATATCATACTGTATATATTTCCTTAGCATATGTTTTATCATATCTCATTTTTCTATTAGTCTCCTCTACCCCACTATGAAGAGTTATTTCTAGAATCATATCATGTATTCAATATAAGATTTTATATGTATCCCTGTAAATTACTAAGACTGCAATCGCATACATTTGCTCATTTCTGAGACTGAGATAATTTATTTAATGTTATTGTTGTTTATCTTAAAATTACTACCTGACTCTATGACCAATATACTAACAATAATGGTGAGGATTAACAATGGTCTTTTTACAATACACATAAACTATAATTCAATTTCATGAAAAAATGATATTAATATTTTATCTCCTCAAATGAACACAACTAGTTATTTTGAGACAGTAAATGAATTTCATACATATTTTATTTTAGTCTTCTTTATGCCAGTGTCATGGATTCATCATACCTCAGTTCCTAACAAATATCATGAAAACAGCCAAAATTGGTGTGTGCAATAGATTCATAACACCTACAAAGTCTGCTTGATAACATCAAAAACTACAGCTAGCTACAGTATATATGGTTATTCATTTATCACAAATGGCAAGAAACAAATAATCTGAGTATTGTATTTATAAAATTTATCTGTGATCTAAACAACTTAAGTAAACAATTATTTATGCTGCATGTCAAATAGAAAAGTTGAATACCAGCAGGAAATTTTTCACTTTCTCTTATCTTTCTCTTCGTTGTGTTGTAATATATGTCCTTGGAGGAACCATGTATTTAATATTTAGGCTATTTAATATTTTATCTCTGAGGTATTGTTCACTCAGGCAGAAACATGGATACTGAGGATATGCAGCTAAAAATCTATTAAGAAGCCAGAGAATCTACTTAACTTTCAGAATGTTGATCTGGGTCATTTGCAGTACATTTAAATAAAGTTGAGATGTGTTTTAGATGTTTTTCCATTAGATATGATGGAAGTACTTTGCTTAAAAGTAAATTAATAATTTAAGTGTTTTCTTTTTATGCTTACTAACTTCTTTATGGTCGGTGAAATATAATTCTTATCTTTGCAGTTCTACTATAGTGGTAAACATGGTAGCATATTTTATGCAATAATTTTTATAGACATGGTTGCCTGTGCTTTACTGGCTGCTATTTTTACCAGAGTTGTTGATCACCTTCTCATAACTCAGCCAATGATATGACAGATATCATCCATTTGCAGTTCTTTCTAGAGTATTTTATTGATCTAGTATCTCATTTTGTTACTTTTTGCCATGTTGCTCATTAACCAGCTCTGCTAAACCTACATATGAGGCGAATACAACTCGTTATCATACCTACATGTAGAATATAGAACTTGAAAAAATTTAGGAAACTTAGTCAAGAGAACTCTCTCCAGATTTTTTTTTTTTTATCAAATTAAAGGTTCAAATGTAGGCTGGCTGTGGTGGCGCACGCCTTTAATCCCAGCACTCAGGAGGCAAAGGCTGGCAGTTTACTGGAGTTCAATTGCAGCTTGGTCAACAAAGTGAGTCCAGGACACTTGGACATTAGTCAAAGGCTAATACAGAGAGACTCTGTCTCAAAAAAAAGTTCAAATATAATGATTTATATTCAAAGATCTTCCTTGTGTGTTTTCCACTAATTGCAGCTTTACTTAGCATTGTGGTGCGTTAAATCTTAAGGGAAATAAGTTGCAATTCTGATGATAGTGATAGGTACAGTATTGTTGATTCATCATTGCTTATTAAGACTACAGTATTTTCATTTTCTCAGACATAAACCCTCTGCTCAACTTGACGCCATGTCCACCATTATGGACAGATTTCACAACATCTAAGAAAACTCTCATACACTTTTAGGGTCAGTAGATTTCCCTTGTCTGGATGTTAAATATAAGTAGGGTTTTTGTAGTGAGAGGCCTTCTGTGGTTATATTATTACAAGTAAGAAAATATTTTCATGATTCTTTTTCTTTTTTTTTTTTTTTTGAGCTCCAATCTACTCATTATAATTTTACTTCTGGTATTATTTGCATCACATGGGGGCCATATTTGCTTACTCCTCCTGCATATTTGCTCATGTATGTTTATGTTGTTTCTGTTAAAGGTTATGAATACAATCTATGTTATATTTATTGAAGGGTTTCTTTTTTGTATTTACAAGCTTTGATATAAAAGTTCAAACACTGTATATTCTATGCAAGTCTTCACTTATTGACTATTTTGATTATTTTGTGTTATAAACATTGAGAAAAGTGGGAGATCTCAAGTACATTTGTATCTGTGTACTTAGTGTTTCAATTCACAAAGACATTATTTTCAAAGGAAAATTATTTTATCAAAATAAGGTGGATTATGTAGGGCAAGGCTTATCTTTAAAAAGTTAATTTTACCCCAAAGCCTATAGAATATTTAAAAATTCCCCACAACTTTCCTTAAAGTTAGTTACGAATAATTTCAAAAGTTTAATGATTCTCATGACCAATAGAATCCACCGTTAATGAATTAATTCATCATGCCTTTCTGAATCATCTATGCTCACATAAACTGTTTACCTGAAATGTCCAATATAAGGTCATTTCAGTTGAATTTGGCTCTTCAGCCCTTGCCCCTCTACAGGGCATTCTATAAAGAATGCTTAATCTATTCAATTGCTTCTGAGTTTCATCTTTTTCAACCTTCCTTTCAAATTTATGTGTATGGTCTCGTTATCATGATCTCCTCCTGTCACTGTCTTTAAAAAAATCAAAGCCTAGTTGAATATTCTTTTTCCCCCTTTATCTATGTTCATTTCAAGTCACATATTCTACTGTAGAAAATGAAAAATATGCTAACACAGGTAAATACAGATTGATTTGCATCATGTGTAAATGTTTATAGATTTAACTCTAAAATCTTTATTTAACCTGATCATTGAGAATTTGAGAATTTCTTTTCTTTCCATTTTTAATTATATTTCTTTTTAAACATATGCATTTACATTATTATGCATGGGTAAAATAAACTACATAGAGCAGTGAGAACCACAAGAAAATCAGGAAATACATAAATGTTACATTCATAGTGATCTGGCTATTTGTATTTGGCAAACTTGAAGTAAATATCTTTCTTATCTTTTGAGGTCTAAATTATGAATAAAACTCAGTATCTATTGTTTCTCATCTCTATTAACTTTAAACATCTCTCTATATCTAAAACCATCTTAAACTCTAACCATCTAAGCTTAACCTTAAGACTAAATTATCTGGTCTTCAACATCATCAGAGACTTGAGAAGGAATAAAACTTAATTATCTGAATGAACTGGTAGTGCATAGTGCAGGTTACCAGCTTCCAAAATGAAAATATGACTGACACAGTCACCAAAAACTCTCTATAATGTTGGAGCATCATCTTCAGCCTTATGACAGACATATTTGTGAGACCAGAACTATTGAGGACTTGCTTACCCAGTCTTGGCAGAGTTTGGCCGTCAACTCTGCCTGCAACCAGGCTTGCCCATTTTTAGGCAGGATTCTGTCTGGAGCAGAAAACAGGACATTTTGCCTAGTGACTTGTTTGCCACATTTGAAACCAACTCTATAAAGAGGTAATTTGATTTTCATTTATCTTCTTTGAGGTAGGCTGGGTGTTGCCAAGAATTGTCTTGTTGTCAAAGAATCTTTAGAACAATAAAAACATTTTTAAATGCCATATTATCTATTCTGGCATACTTTGGTGGGACTGAAAACTTGTACAACCACTTTCGAAATCAATCTGGCACTATATAAGAAAATTGAGAATAAGTCTACCTCAAAAGCCAGCCATCCCACTCCTGGGAATACCCGAAATATGCCCCACCATACAACAAGGACATTTACTCAACTGTGTTCATAGCAGCCTTGTTCATAATAGTCAGAATCAGGAAAAAACCTAGATGCCCCTCCAATGAAGAATTGATAAAGAAACTATGGTTCATTTACACAGTGGAATATTATTCAGCTATCAAAAACAAAGAATCATGAAATCTGCAGGCAAATGGATAGAACTAGAGACAATCATCCTGAGTAAGATAACTCAGACGCAGAACGACACACATGCCTTATCCTCACTCATAAGCAGATGTTAGACACTTCATTCAGGTAAATCACATTCCAATAGAGACTGATGTTCCAAACATGATCCGTATATGATGTGAACATAGACCTTCTGCTCAGATGTAGTGATAGGCAGCACAGTCTCTTTGTGGATCTCATAATATGGGGAGTAGGGACTACTCCTGGCATAGACTACGACCTCCTAATGTTAATCACTTTCCCCCTGGAAGGGTGGCTTTGCCAGGACACACAGGAAGAGATTACAAGTAGTACAGAGGACACTGGATGAGCTGAGGTTAGATGTTAGAGGAGGAGGGCTCCCCTTTCTAAGGATTAGGGGAGGGAGGAAAAGGGCATGGGGGAGGGAATGAAATCAGGAGGTGATGAGAGAGGGGACTACAGTTGGGATGTAAAGAATTCAAGCTGCAGAACAAGCAGGTAACATGTTGCTGACCCCACTCCATGGGAATAGCTGTGAGACTGGTTGAGATATGAATGTCTATACATAGACAAGTATTCATGTTGGTCACAGATTCCCTGTGACTTAATATTAGAGGCCATTCATAGGATGGCATGAGGAAGATTTGCAGATGTCTTACTTTTGCTTGTACAATGAGCAGAGAACCAGCCTTAATTGTTTTGTGCATCACACATAACTCATACAATTATAATTTTATACTGTATAATGCCTGTGAGAAATTATATTTTTCAAAAAAAAAAAAAAAAAAGAACTGGAAATTGATACTGGATCAGACCTCACAGGAATCATTCATCTCAGCATACTGGATGTTGACATACTGCACCCTTTATGTTCCAGCCCCAGGTGTCACAGTTGCTGTTACCTATCAGAACAGGAAAGTTCCAAGACAGCATTGTAGAAAGCTTCTGATACCAATTGGTCCAGCATTTCACACTGACCCACACAGACTCCTATGAAACCTAATTTTGAGAATTTCTTAAACTTACTATGTTGAAAGTATATTGTTTCTGGTGAATAGACATTTAAAATAAAATATTACATGGTATGTTATAAAATTTTCCTAGCAACAGATTTAATTTGTTCATATTGTGGGAAATGGTTGGCATATCAAACAATTGGCAAGAACAGACTGCATAATTAGAACAATTGGCAAAATCATAATTTCTACAATAAAGTATTTTATTTCCTTTTCAATATTAGTATTATAATATGTGATTAAATGTCAGAAACAGTACTAATGATTTCTGTCACTAATATAGCCTTCTAGCAGATAGAGCATGGATATATGATATGACTTTTTCTTTTTCTGAAATAGAATATTGTGTCATTCAATCTCATTTAAGAGCAAATTATTTCTTTGCTTGTACCATAGTTTTCCAATGAGTATTTTAAATTTGATAATATATATTTTATTTGTTTTCATGTATAGAAGTATAACTGGGAAAAAGTAGTTGGAAAACTAGAAATGAAAAAAAAAAAAAACCCAAATCTTCAGGCATATTCCTTCATCCCATTATGTAAAAGAAAGAAGATATTCCGGAAATGTGATCAGTTAGGAGTACATAAGACAGTCATAAACAGAAAAATGTACTATTTCTCTGCATGTTGGAACAGTGAGATGCCAGCAGTCATACAATACCACTTGACTAGATATATATTAAATATTTTATAATCTACCTGCAATACTTATTATGAGTCTCCACTATCTTTGGAATGTTGACACTGCCAAACCTGTTTACTAAATTTATTGTGATGCATTGGTTTTAATAATAACAATGACTCAAGCTAAATATTTTTGGAAGTTCAAAGCTAATTTTGTTAGAGTATTAAAAAAATATTGGTAGGACATGAAATCTGTAAATCTCAGCAATTTCCTAGAGAACAAAATTTAGAGAAAAAAAATATTTGACTGAAGTGAGCACAAAAATCAGCCACATGGTGGCAGGCAATGACACATCAAGGAGGGGGGCGGGTCTAGAGAAAACATAAAGTATGGAAGTTAGAAGAAGAATTAATGCAAGGGATATAGAAAAAGAAAAGGAAAAGTTACGTTTTTCAGATTTATTAAAAATAATTCCAAGTGTTTATGCTGTATAACAGGTTGAATTAAACAGCAGGAATTCTGGGAAAATAAAATACACTCTCTCAGAAAAGAAATAATTATTGTGCTTAGCATAGGATGAATCCACCTTCCTAGGGTGGAGCAACCCAAGGAGCATGACCTTGGCAAGGTATACATTGTCCTACATGAAATGCTGTTTTTCTGTGATGTAAGCCAGAACTAATCTCTTGATCAGAAGTTTCTCTTAATGATCCTTTAATATCCTTCCTGTGATGAGAGAACTCTAAGATCATTTAGGATATGTGCTGCAGCTAGAGAGAATTATAACCGATTTTAAATTAAAACTCTATATTTATCTTCAGAGTTGTTCACTGGATGGGATTAATGTCTGAGATTTGGTCTTATTATCACCCTCATGTATACCCACCAGATAATGATGCATATGTTAAGAGGAGGTAAGGAAGCAGGACATACAACCCACCCTCACAATCTCTGACTTCAAATTTATCCTGCCTACAAGATGTACAGGGATAGAGAAGATAGAGGAGCAGATATTGACGGAATGTACCACCCGAGACCCTCGCCAACTCAAGACCCACCCCGTGGGAGACAGCCAACCCTTGACACAGATAAGGATACTCTGCTGTGAGAGCAGCCAGGAAGCTAGCAGAGTTGGCCTCTGATAGGCTCCACCCAGCAGTGCCTTGAAACAGATACTGAGACTCACGACCAATTATTGGGTGATGAGTAGGGAGCCTTGTGTAAAACTGGGGGAAGGGAGCAAAGGACCTGGAAGTGTCAGGAGCTTCACAATAAGACCAACAGATCCAACTAACCAGGGCTCAGAAGGGGCTTGCTGTGACTGTGGTGTGTGCCCTGGTCTATCTCAATTTTATAGGTCTTATTGCCACTCTTTTTCCTCTGAGGATAGAACCCTGTGGTTTGTGAACAATCAATCCAATATATTTGACGTATGTACTGGGATTCTGTTATAGCGGTTAGGAGTATCTAGAACAATGGTTCTCAACCTTCCTAATGCTGTGACCCTTTAATACAGTTCCTCACATGGTGACACGAAGCCACATTATTTTTACTGCCATTTCATAACTGTAATTCTGCTACAATTATTATTCAAAATGTAAATATCTGTGTATTCTCATGGTCCTGGGTAACCCGTGTGAAAGGGTCATTTGACCCCCTAAAGAAGTCACAACTCACAGCTTGAAAACTGCTGATCTGTAAGAACACAAAATTCATTAGTGTAATCCCCAGCTTTAGGGAGGAGAGGAAGTCATTGACTAATGGTTAGAAAGAGATGTGAGAGAAAAATAAGACAAGCTTATAAGCCCTAAGCAGAGACCTGGGACAGCCAGAACTGAGGACATTTATCAAATGCTTAAATCAAAGTCTATTGAAATATTTCAGTGGATTCACAACTGCATCCATCCTTTGGCCATCCTTCATTTTTCCTTTGACCTCCAAGAGTGGTCAAAGCAAATTTATAATTGTTAGAGTCTGTACATCCTAAGAGTGCAGTCCTTACAATATTTGTCTTCTTGATAGAAACAAAGCGAGAGTGAGAGAACAAGACCAAAAGAAGGGAGAAAGGAAGAGATGGTGGGATGGATGGAAAGAGAGGAAGGGAGAGAAACAATATAAATATAAGTTTATTTTTTTAGGTTGCTCAATAGTCATATTCATAACTTCATACAATTAATGATTATTTTTTTCTTCCAATAGCATGCAGATCTTTCCATTACTTTAAAGCTTACCTCAATTAAATATTTCACATTTAATTACTCATATTAAACCAATATACATCTTGGTTACTTTCATTATCATAATTAATTGGTGATCAATTTTTAACATAAGATATAATAAATGAGTATTATGACTTAAATAAATGGCTTAAAAAGTGAAGTGATGCCTCTGTCAAATACAGCTTGACCCTTATTTATTTCAAATTGTTATCTGGAGTCCAGTTACTTGGCTGTGTGATTCATAATCTCTGTAGAATGTTTTTAAATCACCCAGTTTAAGTATTCATCATCTGGGCCATATGGCAGTCATTAGGAAGGTGAAAATAGAAAAGAATACTGATAGGCCATCTTATACAGAAATAGGAAATTGGACACATTACTTACCACTTATATCTTTGTCACAGTACAATCACACGTGGGTGATTCCTGGAGAATCTGTATTCTGAATATGAATATGTATCATTATATAAAACAATCACTGTAAGACAATAATATCAAACATTTGTATGTAACTAGCAGATTTTGTAATTTGGAAATGATGAGGTTAAGTCAAGCTGAAAAATGGTCTCATAAGAAATGTTGTTTTGCACTGGATATTTGTAAATGTGAGTTAATGAGATTTTGACATTCTTTTGTGCCTTACCTGAAAATATATAGTGAGTAATAACCAGCATACTTCTGAATAAATGATTCTGTATTAATTTTACAAGGTTGATTATAAGGGCCTGGATACTAGATAAATAGATGATTTTAACATGAAATATAACACGCACAAATTGGAAATTTTGTGCTATAATGTTTCTCTCATTGAATAAGTAATTGTAATATACTGTATTACAAGTTCTCCTGTTTTCTCTGGTACCAACCCCAGCAGCGCTTTTTGTTGCAAGGGTATTCCAGTAGAGGTTTTATGGTCCTCTCCTGACACCATGCGCATCCCTATGATTGAGCTAAAATCATTAGGATTGCTAGCAATGCCCTCCTCACTGTGCCATCACACAGGTACTAGTGCACTCTTTTTTTTTTTTTATATATAGTAAATTTAATTAACCCTGTCTAGAAAGCAAGAGCATGTTCTGTACTTCTCATACAACAGATTCTGACAGCCTCTCCTCCCTTTCCTCCTCACAGTACCCCCTTCTTGTATATCTACAGCTCCTTTATTTACTTTCATAAAACAGCAGACTTCCTGGTGATGTCAACAGAACACTGCACAAAAAAGGGTCCATAAGCAGTCAAAAAATGGAACACACATACTACCCATTGTTAGGAGCCCAAGAATAATCCCAAGCTAAAATTCCATTGTTTCCTTACATTTCAAAAGTAGAGAGCATGTTGTATGATTTTAAACTATAAGGAAGCAATGAGAAATTTGTTAAACCAAAAGTCTCATCAAGTACAGTATAGCATAGTATAGTGTTGGAGGAGATAAAATTACCATGTACCATGGTGCATGTGTTAGTTTACATCCAATTTGATATAACAGAAATATAATTTTGTTGATGAGCAAAGTACAGGATAAAAGTTATAATTATAGACTTTAGGATTCTAGCCTTGTTACCTACAACTTTGTGGCCTCCATGACTTCCCACTGACTGTTTAGTTTTCAATTAAATGAGAATATCCTGTTACTTATTTCATAGGGTTCTTGAGGGCAAAAATTAATTGATGTTCTTAATTTAATGACCAAAGTTAATACTGTGTGAAAATGTGATAAATGAGTACTTAGAGAATGAAAAGATGGTAACCTTTTATTTGAGAAGCTTACTCAGCAATAAGACAAGAGTAAATGATAGTTCAGGACTCCTACTCACCTGAACTCTCTGACTATTTGGAAAACTTGGTTCTTGTCTCTAAATGGCCAGGCTGCCTTAGTGGACCCTTTCTGCAATATAATAATGTACATGTGCTTGTAGATCTTGATTCCACAAAAATATTGCTGATGGAAGCCTTGATTTGCTTTTCTCCAAATCAGAGATTGCCACTCTATCTACACTTGAGAAATAATACTCCCCATACCACTTGGCCACAGTAGACCAATATGTGGCTACCATTTGTTAGACGAGATAAATTGCAAGGCAGAGTAAAAGTTTCAAGCAGAACCATGACTGTAAATTTCATTTTGGCAGTTTTAAGTACCAGCAAAAGCGTGGTTAAGACTTTTTTGCCCCATTTTCCCAGGCAGCTAATAACCCTTTGCATTGCATGATAAATGGTTCTATGTCCTGATTAATTTTATCAAATGAAACAAAAAATTTTCACTTATACCTTTATTAATATTGTAGGTCCACTGAAAATGTTTGTTTTTTAAAATAATGTGTACTACAAACTAAATAGAATACGTATTCAGGGATGTTCTTCTAAATCTTGCTCAGATAATAAAGAATTGATGTAATATATGCTAAAATTACATTACATATGTATACTATGCATATGTGTAAATATACAGGTATGTATGTAAGTGTGGATTTATCTGTTTATACACGTACAGGTTATATTTTCAGGATAATTTCCCCATAGCTTCTAATTTGATTCCACTTGGAATTCTTTCATAGATGAATGGCCTCTAGGAACAGAGTGCTTCTCATCAACCCGAGCAAGAAATCTTTAATATAGGATTTTGAGGTTAGACTAAAAAGAATGGACCTCACAATAATTTTGAGAGGAATAAATATGTGACTTTTCTTTTTCTGCTTCTGAAGAAATATAATATCCACAACTTTGATTTTCATAATGCTTCCAAGAGAGCTTTCTTTTACAGGGTCACCAAAGGTCTGTGAAGCATTGTACTTTATGAATCCAGGAAGAAAGGATTTCATCTCTTTATTTTCAAAGTTATAATGTGACTTGAAAGATTCAAAGTAGGAAATCTATTAGAAATCAGTAAGTGAGCAAGATATCATTTTCATGGCTGTCTTACTGGTCAAAATGTTCATAAAGATGAACAACTAGATGCAGAAAAAGTAGGCTTTCTCAAAGTCCTCCACATCCCAGATGGCTTCCCATGACAATGGCCTTACCTCCTTTAAGTCTTCTCACAAAAGAACTTTGGGATTGCTTTGCATGCATCTATTAAAATTAGTTTACTATGCAAAGTAACAGTATCAAGTAAAGGATATAATCATGAGAAAGCTCAGACAACATATTTTAAAATGTATAAAACCAAGATTTTAGAAGTGTTTTGTTACCTTAGTAACTTTTAGTAAACATCAAAATGTTTGACATTTCAAACACTATTTTTCTCTAGCAATGCATATTATAGAAACGTTTGGATTTAGTCATGAAATTAGCTATCACTTTTAGTTATTTTATTTCACAATGGTTGACAATAATACACTCATTGCTTATTTTTATTGTAAATACGTAAATGCTAACTCCTTTATTTGAATCATAGTATTGCTGTGTAAAAAGAACAAGTTAAATAATTTATGTGATCATGAAATTACAGCTAATAAAAATAGCGTATTATAATACTTAAGAAAATTAAGCAAATGAAGCCAAATATTGGTCTTTATAACATCTTAACTGATAAGTTTTGTTATGAAGTCTCCATTTTCATTAGAGGTATTTGAAATAATTCTCCTTATTAATATTTATGGTGTAAACATTTCTACTTTTGTGATGTTAATTTGACCATTTTAAAGAAATTTTCATAATAATTAGTTTCCATTAAAACCCAGATTTAGCAATTAACCAATTTAAGATATTATTTGAGTGAACAAAAAATAACAGCCTCTAGAAGCTGAATAGGCACTAATTGCTTTCAGTTTTTTTTTTTTTTTTTTTGTCCTCATGAAGGTACTTTATCTCTACCAGATTATCACATGATTAAAGTCAATAAACTAATCATTTCATAAAAATATGTTTCATTAAGTCATAAATTGGCTAGTTTTAAATCTATTCAGTGACAGAAGATCACATTTTCAGTATTCTTCTCTCAGTACTTCATGTGGAGAAATGTTAACTTCTCTTTCAATTCTCAAATGATGCCAAATGCTTCATCACAAAGAGCTTTCTTTTTAAATTTTATTTTTAAATTTCATTCTACATAGACACTAGTTATATCAAATACCATCAAGACCGCTTTGACTAATTCCAATTAATGTCCCAAAACTGCAGTGTCTTTCTATCTTAAATTTATACTTTATTTTGTAAGGAAAATTGTATTTTTGTGGGAAGGTTCTCTTTTTCTAAGTCTCAATTTCCATGTCTAACAGATAAGCCTGTGTGGAATTTTACTATCTTCAAGCAGTAATCTAGGGCACATGTCTTGATTTTTGAGGTTATATCCTGTGTTTTAAGAGCCCTGCTCACCTACATCACTATTTTGAAAAGCATTCCATATGCTATACTCAGTACTCTTTGCACAGGGCAGGCAACACAGAGAGCTAGGACCACTGCGATCATTAATCAAGACAATGACTATAGGCTGTCTTGTGAGACACTATGGTGTGGACATTTTTGAACTTTGGTTCAGTCTTACCAAATGACTATAACCTGTGTGAGGTTGTCATAAAAGTAGCAGCAGAGTTGTTCAAAAGCTGCAGTTACAAGTGGGAGCTGGAAACCACGATAGTATCTGGGAAAAGAGGATTGACTGTGTACATGTATCTCTGAATACTCTAGTTTGTTCCATTTCCTGTTTATCTTTACATCAATAGAAGAGTGAATAATTAATTTTTTCTCTGTAAACGCCATAGAATACCATTCTGCTGTTAAAAATGAAATAAAACATGCAAGTAAATGGACAGATTTGGAAAGTATAATGCAGTCAAGATAGAATGAATATCATTTAAATTATATTCACATAAATATACTCATTTGTGTATTAACATACACATTAATAGATAAGATGTGATTATTTTCCCAGAAGCATTGCCTTGGCAAAAATGTACTTATATAATTTTTGATAGTTCTGTAATATAATTCTTTATTAAATGATTATAGTGTCATTTAATAAATGACTATAGCCATACACGAAAAGTGGAATACTATGTTTTCAAAGTAATATAAAATATAATCAGAGATTCAAAGCAATTACCCAAATGAGCAAACGGTGTTCTTTTGATTTTCATGGAAGAAAGGAAAGTGGGGCAGTGCTCACTGCTCAATCTTCGATCTAATAAGAAACCATAAAAATACTATGCCATGCAAAAATCCTTGGAAATAATCCTATTGTACACTGCCTCAATACAAAAGTTTTTGTCTTCTTGAAGTAAAGGATTAGTAAAAATATAAGCAGAATATGACATTGTGGAATCAAAACCATTCTATGGAAGTATATCTACATATTATAATTTCCTAGGACAGAGTGAACCCTTTGTAATTGTGAGATTTTGTTTTGAATATGAGTCCCAAACTGTTAAGGTAAAATAAAACAACAGTGGAATCCACATAGGAATATATGAATCCAGAGATGAGGAGAGAGTGAATACTTTAAAAAATATATTCCATTATAATTTAATACCTAAAAGAGCATGGCAAAATAAAATTCTAAAAACTAACAAGGAAAACCATTGACTAATTTTATTAGTTTCCTGAAGAAATAATTTAAAATATTTAGGATTCCTATCTCAAAAACATTTAAATAAAATTTTCTACAAAATAAAGACATATAAATGAATAACATGAAATATTAAGCATTTATTCACATATGTGTAGATACTCTAGAATTGCCCATGTCCACTGGAATGCTTTACAAATATACACTTTTCAGGTGAACTGTCCCTAAAGCTTCTTCATGTTTTCATGATATATGCTGCCTCTCTCTACAAGAGTACTGCTACCTCCATTTTCCTGACCATAGGTAATGCGAAATCTCCATAAGGATCCTCTAAGTCTTACCCAAATCCCTTTTAATCAGCTGGCTTCCAATTATTATCCAGTTTGAGTTAACCATCTGTTTTATACTGGGAAATATACCAATTAAAACTTTGTGCTAGATGACACCGCAAAGTCTCTCCAAAAAGTAATTCTCAAATTTAATTGTTTGCATATTTGTGCAAGAGTGAATATTTTTTCTTGTATGGAAACAAGACACTATTGTCTTAGGATGATAGAAATTAATCAGAGAGATGAGAATTAATGATTTCAATTATTCAATTATTTTATGGTATCTTTTAAAGATCTCTGTATCTCTTATAAATTAATACGCAAAAAACCATGTATTTCTCCAAAGGATTGTTTTTGGGTTTAGATTAGTTATATTAAAAATATGATCCTCCTCACCAGGTATTATGCTAGCTACTAGAAGTAAATTATAAGAAAACAAATGGGCTTCGAAGCTCTGTTTACCAACATTTGTAACAAATCAGCTGAGGCTGAAATGAGACTTTCAGATATGTCCAACTCCTGTGCTGACATTATTTATGTGTCGTTGTAAAGGTAATGGCTGTAGGGAGAGGATTAGACACTGCTTGGGCTTTGGACATAATTTCTATAATAATTGAGTAGAATCATTAACACACAAACACATATCCCACTTACACACACATCTGCACCATAACACATGCACACACACACACTCACACACACACACACACTCCACATACAGCCCACTCAAGCACATACATGTTACACACATAAATGCATACACACATACACACCACATTACACACACAAACACATACCATACACAGAATTACATACACACACACACCGTACATTACACAAACACCTCATACCATATATACACATACCACACACACAGACACATACACAGACATCATGTTACACATGCACACACATACACCACATACACTGTACACACATACCATACACATATATATGACACACAGACACACACACATACAAATTATAACAAAATTTAAAACAAACTTGTCATACACTCAGATTCCTTAACTAAGATGTTAGGGCCTCAAAATGTTGTAGTCTGCCTATTTGCTTGACACTTGCAAGCTACAGTAAGTTATAATTCATACTGAGGAAGAAGATGCTTGCAAAACAATTAGCCTTTTAAAATGTTAATGTCTTATAAAGTAATGCAAATACCTATATTTAAAGAAGCCACTTTTAAGGTATGACACTTACCATCGTCCTTAGGGGGAAAAACAGAGATTTTTATAAATTTGGATAATGCTGCCTGTGATATTACGGGCTATCCATAGCACTTCAAGATAGACAATGTTCCTGCTTATACTTACTATGCTCAACACAAAATAGCTCACAACATGGGCATTCCTTAAAAACCACAATGACAGACAGCGGTAAAAAAGACTTCTCAAGTGTCTCAAAATCACTTAGGAAGGAAAGGAGGATTTATCTATACTTACAACCATTCTTTGCACGAGGCCTTATCCAAAATAATCTTTCAAGAATTCCTACAAAAGTTGACCTCTTGTCACAGAACTGTCATGTTAAATATAAGACAGAGTAAAAGCTAAGGTGCTTATGAAAACATGTCACAAGTAAAATTTTTTTGCCCACTCCTTGTGCTAATGCGGGGCCAATGTATGTGTGTTATCTTCCCTTAAGGCACAGAGCAACCACTTTGGGCCAGTAAAACCCTGGTTTCAGGGATGAAGAGGCCTTGTGTTAGGATGTAAGGCAGTGCCTGTTTTTCTGAGATGCCTAGTAATCATATACATGCAAATGAACTACACCATGGGTTATTATTATGAGATATAATAATAATGGCTCTTACTTGGGGGGCTACTTCTTTAATGCTTGGAATCCCAATGAGCTTTAGTAAAATCATTTGCAGTTTCCTACATCCATGCAATTTAAATAGGATTTAATATGGTACTGGTTTACCAGTCCTTACATATGAAAACAGCTCCTTAAAAGAATTGATTCGGGTCCATCTTCTGGGTGTTTGGACATGCAATAACAATACCAAGCTGTGGCCCAATTGTGTTAGTAAGTAGAAGAAATACAAAAAGGCTTACAATGAGACCATTTCTTCTGCTATTACTACAAAACTGACCTTGGTGATATTTAAAGCTTTAATCCTTAATGGTTGTTTAAAAATCCATTTTCTTTTTGGCTGGATATAGGCTGTTGCTTTATTACTTCTTAGTAGATTTACAGTATAGTGTCAACTACTGCCATGAATAGTCCCTCTACTAAGCAAAGAGTTCCATCCAGAACAACTAAGAAATAAGAAAAATGGGAGATGGAGGAAGCAGAGAAAGCCCCAAGTGAGGGTAATTCGGAGTAAATACGTATTTTGACAATGGAAAACCTTTCAAGTTATTTTTTAAGGTTTTTTTGATACATAATTTTTCTGTGTGCTTTGTGTAGCTATGGATGCCCTGGACTCACTTTGTAGACCAGGATGGTCTCGAACTCACAATGATCTGCCTGCCTCTTCCTCTTGAGTGCTGATATTACAGGCATGTGCCACTGTGCTTGGCTACCTGTGAAGGACTGCAACACCAGTACTCCCATCCTGAATTAGGAATTGCACAGTTTCATCATGAGTGGAAATGACTTTCTCACATACTCTGGTGCCTCACATTTAACCATGTCCCCTGGAGGGGGAGACCTGGTGGCACTCAGAGGAAGGACAGCAGGTTGCCAAGAAGAGACTTGATACCCTATGAGCATACACAGGGGGAGGTAATCCCCGTCAGAAACAGTGATAGGGGAGGGGAGTAATGGGAAAATGGGAGGGAGGGAAGAATGGGAGGATACAAGGGATGGGATAACCATTGAGATGTAACAAGAATAAATTAATAAAAAAATTAAAAAAAAAGAGTGTTTATCATTACTTGCTAGAAAGACAAGCAAATGCAGCTTTCCCCTCCTGGATGTTTGTACCTGAGATTGCCAGCCTTTTAGCCAGCCCCTCCCCCTGTGCCGTACATAATAATCTCACTGAGGTTCCAGATGTGGGGGTAGTGTTGGAGAAGTCTAGGCCACACATTTTCTGGGGACCTAAGCTGTACTAGAAATAGCAAACTACCTTCTGCTGCTAACCATTGCAAAGAATGAAACCTTACAAGCCAATATGTTGAGGACTCAAATCAATGGGGATGTAGCTCATGCTTTTTGATGTTGTGAAAAGGTCATGAGTCCAATCCTATGAAATACAATGAGATTTTGATTTCTATCCATTGTATCCACAAAAGATTACATCTATTACAAAGGAAGACAGGCTTTGCCATTATTATTTTTCTCTTTTTTGTTTTTTATTACTTTTTTCTTTTTTTACATATACATATTTATTATTACACACACACACACACACACACACACACACACACACACACACACACACACATATATATATACAGCAAGAAGTACCATGAAACAATCAGGAATTATATAAATGTTACATTCATAGTGTTTTGGCTATTTGTACTTTTATTTGTTCTTCTCAAGAACAATTCATCTCAAGCACAGCTTCGTTTCCCTCACTCTTCCTCTCCTCCCAGTAATACTGTTCTTTATTTCCCTTCAGAAAAAATGAGGGCATTCCAAAGGAGACATTTCCATTTGTTAAGGTACTGATAACCTTTTCAACAAATGAAACAGGATAATTCGAAGTTAATTTAATATGCTAAGTATTTTCAGAGCTATCAGGTAGCCTGGGAAAAGTACAATTGCTTCTGGAATTAGCGACTGGAAAGGCCATACATAATCTTGAATGGTGCAATAACCTGAGTTTGGTGATATCAATTGGAAATAAATAAGTATGTCAAAGAATATTTAAGGCCAACAAATATTGGCTTTTGTTCCTATGTTTATTGTTCAGTGTAAGAAATAAAATAGGCTATGAGCTTTCCTTCTCACTTTATAAGCATTTTAATTAAAAACCATTTATAAGACTTAGAAATTGAGTGATTCATCAACAGAGTGGACATCTATGTAAACTCTTAGGCAATGGGCCAGTCAAACTTAGAGAAAATTAAAGACAAGCTGAGAACATGGTCTAAAGCCCACACTTGCAGCATATCAAGAATTTATCCTATGCGGTATAGAAATGAAGTGCCCAGATATTCTAGAGGATATTAAGACCTGGGTGAAGGAACATAAGGGCTCTATAATTCTATGGCCAGTAGAGATTATAGATAACAAAGAAGATCTGCCTATAAGCTGTGTGAGATAAACTATGACAGTTAGATGGTACATGAAACTGTAGCTTAATTAACAAGTATATTGATTGTTTAAGGACTACATATATCCTGTGGTTTATTATCCTGTCTAAATATATGTAGTGCATTTATATATGTTTTGTGTATAGAGCCAAAAATATTGATCTCTAGTCTAAGAAAAGATATTAATATGATATAAGGTAAGTGGACTGAATCACAGTAAGTGCATAGAGATTTCAAATCCATATAATTGTCAACTTACCTGTGCCCACATGCTATACCAGAGTAATTCTGGTACTTAATTAACCTATTCTTATAGCTATGCATCTTTGTTCTCCATATTAATAACTACTATAATAAAGACAGTAAATTAAGATCCTCTGAAACAAAATAAGTAAAATGGCATTGCCCTGAGGTAATTGCTAATTTTTTATTTAATGTATTCTTTCATATTCAGGGATGCAAGACTGTTGGTATCCGTGATTCTTTCATTTGATCAGCCAGAAATCATTTTGCAAAGTCTAGGATGATCATGGTGGATGATGTGGAGTCCTGTGTGCTCAATCAACTACTGTCCCTATGCCAGAGTTGAATTTTTCTTATAGCAAATTTAAAAAGGTCTGGCTTCTCTGTGATATGCCTATTAATTTAGATGAAAATGTTTCCCACCTCTACATAATTGTTCAGAGCCAAATTTTATTCTCTTGAAATAGATGCCAATTTATAAGAACAGGTTTGGATCAGAGAATTTTCATATCTTTTATCTGTAGTCACGGTTTAATAACGAGCATATGCTTCAACTGTGCAGCAAGAAGAACAGGACACTGTCCATAAAACACTGCTATTTCAGAATATATCAGAATAGTTGAACAATTTGTAAAGCACAGTAGAAGCTAGGCCAGTTTCCTGTATAACAGGGTTAGAGGAAAAACCTACAAAAATGGTAGAACTTACACATTAGTAGAAACTTCAAGAAATCAGTCAACATCTGTTCTTGGAAAACTCTTTCCTGTAGACGCGTAGTGTTTGCAAATTATGAATAATGTAAAAAAACACAAATGAAGGTCATCAAAAAATGAAAACACATGCTGAAGTATTTTTAGATTTTTAGAAGTTGGTAATTGAGACCATTTAATATGAATATGTATACATCTTTAACTTATAGTGTATCCATAAACACTTGGTTTTATGGAGTTCTTTAGCTATGACAAAATAATTTTAAAATACTTACTTTAAGTGTGTGTGTGTGTGTGTGTGTGTGTGTGTGTGTGTGTGTGTATCTGTTTGTGAAGGTATGAGAATCTGTGCAGGTGTCTGTGAAGACCAGTAGGTAATAGGTGGCTTGAAGCACCTGACTTTGTTGGCTGGAGTTGAACTTGGGTCCTTTGGAATATCAGTGGTAAGTGTTCTTTACTACAAAGCCATCTCTCCATAGTTTTTGTTTGTTTGTTTGTTTTTGTTTGTTGGCAACTGTGTTTTATTACTTGACTACGTAAGAATCTGCATTAACAAATACCTCAAAAATTGTGACATTAGTTAATTCACTGTAACAGTACTTTTCTTAATGTAGAGTTTAGTGAGGTACTTTTCTGGTTTGTTGCTGACATGATGCCAAGAAATTAAATACATATGCAACAATCAATATTTTATTTCTTTGAAATGTTATATACAGATATGTGTAATTATTTTTATTTTTCCAAAGGATCTATATACATAACAATAACAGCAATCACAGGATTTCATATCCACAAAGTATGCTTTAGGTCAACAATCCTAATGCTATGTGTATAACAAATAACTTATCACCATGTTCTGAAGTGATGATGAAAGAGCGATACATAGATCCTTAGGACTCTCACCTAAAATTTCTGTTTCATGTTATTATTAGATCATTCTCACAATTCCTTGATACTCATTGACCTCTTAAATATTTCCAACTTCATCATATTACAGAATTGATAATTGCTACATCATATAAATTCAACAGAAGTAAAATATTTACAAAAATTTCAGTGCATGCATTTTATGCCAATAGGAAAATGAAATGATTCAGTCTCAGTACACTTTTATGTTTATCATCAATTTGTTTTCTTCTCAGTCTATAGACAATGCTTCCTTTTATTTTTATTATGATTTAAAAGTATTTATAGTTAGGTTTATATACTTTGGACTAAGATATATTTGTGCATGGGGAATAATTCTGCTTTCTGTGAAATACTTCCATAAATCAACCTAGCTATTTCCATTTTCTACATCTGAGTTTAATCATGACAGGTTTAAATGTATAAGAAAATTTATGCACTTTGATGAGTTAGATCCTACTTATAAAATGAATAATGAAACTGAGTTTATGTCTCACGGGCCACTTTCCTGGTTGATAGGCAGAGACAATATATAAAATCATCTCATGTAAATCAATCAGGAGTATTTCTGTACATTATTATTGTAATAATATACATACAAAAGACAGGTAAATTATTATAGGAATGATTTTTAAGAAACAAAAATGGCAAATTTGATAATATGTCACCTATAGAAACAGTACATTTAAAAATTCATTGATTCATTCAATAAACTTACCTTTACCAAAATTAACTTTTCTTTTGTTCATATATTATGTTTATTTTTAATATTATTCATTTTACATCCCAATTGTAGCTCACTCCCTTGTCTTCTTCCTCCCCCACCCTACTTCTTTCCATTCCCCCCTTCACCCAGTCCTCAGAAAAGGAGACCCTCCTTTCCTAACATCTGATCTTAGCCTATCAAGTCTCATTGGAACTGCCTACATCCTCTTCCTCTGTGAGCTGGCATGGCCATCCCACTAGGGGAAAGTGGTCAATGAGTGGGCAACAGAGTCTATGTCAGAGGTAGCCCTATTCCCCATATTCTGAGGCTCACATGAAAACTGTGATGCCTATGAACCACATCAGAGCAGGAGGTCCAGATGCTCTCCATGCATGGTCTTTGCTTGGTTCATTGGTCTATTGGTCTCTAAAGGTGCCCTTGGGCCCAGGTTTGTTAGCTCTGTTGTTCTCCTTGTGGAACTCCCATCTCCTTCAGATCATTCTACTCCCTAACTCTTCTCTAAGTCACCCAGAGTTCTGCCCCAAAGTTTGACTGTGAGTCACCATCTGCTTTGATCCCAGCTGGGTGGAGTCTTTCAGAGGTCCTCTATGGTAGGCTCCTGCTCTACTCCTTCTCTTCAATTTTTAGGGTATCTATTCTACTTTTCTTTTTGAGTGAGCATTAACATTCTCCCTAGGGTCCTCCTTGTTACCTAGCTTCTTTATGTCTATGAATTGTAGTATGGTTATCTTGTATTATATAGCAAATACATACTTATAAATGAGCATATACCATGACTGTCTTTCTGAGTCTAGGTTACCTCAGATGGCATGATCTTTCCTAGTTTCTCCATTTGCCTGCAAATTTCAGGTTTTCTTTGTTTTTAATAGCTGAGTAGTATTCCATTGTGAAAATGTACCGCTGTTTATTTTCCCATTCTTCAATTGAGAGACATCTCAGCTGTTTCCAGATTCTGGCTACTATGAATAAAGTTGCTATGAAGAGTTGAGCAAATGTCTCGGGGAACATATTTCCACTATATGCCCAGGAGTAGTATAGCTGGGTCTTGAGGTATCACTATTCTCAATTTTCTGTGAAAACACCAGATTGATTTCCAAAGTGGTTGCACAAGTTTGCACTGCCACCAGCAATGGAGGAGTGTCCTCCTTTCTCCATATCCTCACCAGCATATGCTGTCACTTGAGTTTTTTATCTTATCCATTTTGAGGGGTGTAAGAGAGAATATCAGAGTCATTTTGGTTTGCATTTCTCTGATCACTAAGGATGGTGAGTATTTCTTTAGGTGTTTGTCAGCCATTTGATATTTCTCTTTGGAGAATTCTCTGTTTAGTTCTATACCCCATTTCTAATTGGATTATTTGGCTTGTTGGTGTTTAATTTCTGTTCTTTATATATTTTGTATATTTCTCTGTTGGATGTAGGCTGTTGTTTTGTTCTGTTTACAGTTTCCTTTGCCGTATAGAAGCTTTTCGGTTTCATGAGGTCCCATTTATGAATTGTTGATCTTACAACCTGAGCTCTTGGTGTTCTGTTCAGAAAGTTGTGTCCTGTATCAATGAGTTCAAGGCTCCCTCCCCTTCTTTTGTTTCTAACAGATTTAGTGTGTCTGGTTTTGTGTTGAGGTCTATAATCCACTTGGACGTGAGTTTTGTTTAGGGTGATAAATATGAATCTACATGTAGACATTCAGTTAGACAAGCACAATTTGTTGAAATGCTGTCTTTTTTTCATTGTATGGTTTTGACTTATGTGTTAAAGATCAATTGCCCATTGGTCTGTGGATTTATTTTCGGGTCTTTGGTTTGATTCCATTGATCCACCAGTCTGTTTCTATGCCAGTACCAAACAGTTTTTTTTTGTTTTTTGTTTTTTTTTTTTTTTTTTACTGTTGCTCTATAGTACAATTTGAGATTAGGGCCAGAGATATCTCCAAAAAACCTTTTCTTGTACTTTTGAAAGCATACATGAAGATAATTTTAAAGAGAGTAGTCAGTTATAAGATAGCATATAGTGTCATCTTTATATATGTAGTCATTGAATTTCTTGGCACAGACTAAAACAGTTTAGTCTGGTCTATCTGCCTTAGTAGATATACTTTTTCCTGAACAGTAACTCTACTTCTTGTTTTCATTTCATTATCCACAAGTGTCCTAATAATTCTCTGCCTCTTATGACTGTTTGAGCTTCCAAATATAGTTCTAAATATGATTCCCAGCAAAATGTTCTTAAAATTCTTGTTTTAAAACTCCAAAGAGATGTCTTTATAAAGTTGTCATTTTCTTTTTTTTTATGTTCTATAAGTTTATTTTTTCTTTAAAAATTTTATTAATTGTTTTTACATACGAATTTATATCATCACACACACTTCATTGTTTACATTTTCCCAGCCCTTCCTTGCCTCCTCATCATCTCAACCCTGGAACATTATACTCTTTGAGAAAACAAACAGATAGCCCAAAGAAAACAAAAGAACCAAAACAAACAGATGAACCAAAATAAAAGAAAGTAAGAAAGGAAGGAAGGAAAGAAGGAAGAAAGAAAACCAAAACAGCAGACATAGTGTGTGTATGTGTCTCCTGTCCCATGGGAATTAATAAAATTTTCTCTTTGGGAACTAGTTCCTCATGCAGAGAGGTGTTTCTTTAAACGTTCCAGTGGATTTCTCAGTAGAAATGTCACAGACAAGAAGAGAGTAGAATGGTGTATCCAAAATTATGTTAGAAAATTACAGTTGTCAAACAAGAATAATACATTTGGAAAAATTCACTTTCAGCACTGAAGGACTTATGCTTTCCCAGAATAACATAAAAGTCCAATACATTACTTAATTGTCATAAGGTATACTAGCTAAAGAAATTGCTTTTGGTTGAAATGATAATAAGGTTCCCAATAACCCAAGAAGATAGAGAATTTAAAATGGTATGGGAAAAGTAAACGCATGGAGAAGGTATTTTTCAGTGTGATAAAATGTGGCACATAGAATTTTAATAACAGAAATCCTGACTATGAAATTGTACTAATGAGTATACTATACATACTGATAAATATATTGATGTGAATAATATATAAAAAAGAAAACCGCTGTGGTAGCTATTTTTTCCATTAATTTATTTCCTTATTCATTTTACATCCTTACCACAGCCCCTCTTCCTCCTCTCCACTCTGTCCCATCATCTTCCTCCTTCCTGAGGAGAAGAAGAGGAATTCAATGGATACCAACTCCCCCTGGCACATCAAGTCACAGCAGCACTAAGCACAGGCACCCACAACAAGACCCCACTGCCATTGATACATAAGCTAGGGGAGCTAGTTCCAGCCAATGCTTGCTCCTTGGTTGGTGATTCAGTATCTGTGAACTCCTATGTGCCAAGGTTAGCTTACTCTGCAGGTCTTCCTATGGTGTCCTTAACCCCTCCATCGGCTTAGATTCTTTCTTCCACCCTTCCACAGGAATCCCGAGCTACACCTATTAGTTGACTGTGGGTCACCGCATCTGTTTCCATCAGCTGCTGGATGAAGCCTCTCAGAAGACATACTGGAAATCTGTCTGTAGGCATAAAATTAATAGTGTCAAGAGTTGGCTTTCTCCTATGAGGTGGGTCTCAAGTTGGGCCAATCATAAGTTGGCCATCCCCTCAATCTCTGCTCCATCTTTTTTCTTTTTTATTAAATATTATATATATACATATATATTTGTATTATTACACATATATACAATAAACTACCTACACCTAGAAGAATATGAAACAATCAGGAATTATATAAAGTTACATTCTTAGTGTTTTGGTTATTTGGATTTGACAGCCTTGAAGAAAACATCTTTCCCATTTTGGTGCATTTAAAATTCTGAATGTAAATCAATATCTATCATATTTCATCATTACCAACTTAAAACATCTATCTAAACCTAAAAACATCTTAACATCTCTGCTCCATCTTTATTTATTGTTCGAATGGCAAGACCATTTCTAATAGAGATCTTTTGCCATGAGAACATAATTGGAGGTAATGCTAATTTCAATTAATTGAGAAGGTTTCGAAGGATTTTCTGGTAAAGGCTATTTTGAGATCCATCTCCCCTTAATTTCCCTTTAATTTTTTCCCTAGCCTTGCTTTCCAAGATGGATGGCATGTTGTGATTCCAGTCCCTGAGTTTCAGCAGGAAGCTTGCTTGCATCTGGAATTTGTAATGCAGTGATGCATCCCAGAGTTTTCTTTGCTAACATGTGGCATTTCAAAGGCTTTTCAAAGAAGCCAGAAAAAGGATCTGGGGACAGTTTCAGAGTGGCATAGGGATCGACATGTGAGGTACTGTCTTTGAAGAAACACATGGGTGCATAGACGTCAGAGTTCAGTACATGTGGTATATTTTACTGGAAGAGTCAACTTAATACAAACAGGAACCTGGGAAGAATTAGAGCCCTGGAGTGTCTGAGTTACTAAGATGGAAAATAACGTCCTAGTTATTTAAACATGTACAGCAGAACCCATTATGATACTTAAAGTCAAGGAGTGAAACAAAGAAAAAGAAAACAAGAAGAATGAATTCTGTAAAAATAACTGAGTGCACATGCTATTTAATTCCTCAGATTTCTGCTAAAAATATGCCTATAATCCTCAACAATAACTTTATTATCTATAAAATATAACAACATTTATTTTCTAAAGTGTATACATCATATTATGGTAGCTCCGTAGTCTGGAAAAAAAATGTTTATTAACATTTTTAGACCACTAGCAAGCATTCAATCACAAAAAAATTTACTACACACCTGCAACTCATTGCTTGTCCCAGTCATCAAAGTTTTCTGACACAGTAATTACTGTACACATGAGATTTCCATAGCAAAGCCATTCAAGAAAAGATATTAAATCAATGGCTTTATGTCTTTATTTCCTAGCAGGATAGTGCATCCTTTAGTCACAGCAGTCCAGAAGCAGAGATAGGTAAACATTTCCAAGTTAGAGACCTACCTGATCTACATCACTTGTTTCATAAAAAGACAAGGACACTTAGGCTTTATGATGAGAGAGAGAGAGAGAGTAGAAAGAAAGAGAGAGAAGCAAAGTGGGGAGAGAAACAGAGAGATTAGAGACAGAGAAAGATAGCTGATATTAAGAAAACTGATTATTGATAGTTGATGGATAATAAGATATGGAGATATATCCCTTGTAAGTGGTAGATGACAGTTAGATAATTAGATAGATAGATACATACATACATACATACATACATACATACATACATACGTACATACATACTCACATAGATGATTTTGTGATAGAGAAAACAAAACTCAAGAAAAATCTTAGAGTGTGGAGCTAATGTATTATTGAAATATTGTTGTGTCTGAATCTGAGGAAGTAATTCTACCTATAGGCCAAATGTCTCATTTGGTAAAGGTACTCTATCTGAAAGCCCAGAAACTTGGGTTTTATTCCTGGTAGGAGCTAAAAAGAAATGACTCCTGAAAGCTTAAACACAATCTCCACCTGTTTGCATCTGTATACTTACATTCACACATGAACTACACAATATACATATATGCCTACATAATTCTAATGAAACTACATGCAATAATTAATCTCTACAAAGATAGGAGGATAAGATGTCCAAAAGTCTCTTTGTTTCAGGGTGGAAATGTCTACATACAGAAATGTTCATAAATAATGTTTTAAGAATTCAAATAAAAGTTATATTTTGCCAATTATTTATTTAAATTATTAATGGTAAATGAGATTGATGGTCATAACTGATTTCCACATTTGTTATTTTTAGGATTATACAATTAGCTTTATATAATTATAACATTTAAATTAAATACCACATATGATAACTTATCTTCTTGCAAATTATGGTGAATTTGTAATAACTTTCATTTGTTAAATTTTTAATTTACTAAAATTTATTCAGATTTTCATCCTGAATGTTATCCCTTCCATTGCATCTTCCTGTTCCTACCCTCCTCCCCTAGTCTACTTCCCTCAAGCTCTGACAGAGGGGATCTCTGTCAGCATATCAGGTATCTTCCAGAGAGGTCTGCTTCACTTTCCTCTGAGTGCCCCCTGGGCCTCCCAAACAAGGAGAAGTGATCAAATCTGCATACCAGAATTCATGTCTGACGCAGTCCCTGCTCTCCTCACTATCTTGGAGAATTGGCTGTCCATTCATTAAATCTAGGTTCACTGCATGCATTGTCGTTGGAGCAACAATTTATGCAGGACTCCATAGATCCTTATCCACCTGCCTTGATAGTCTCCTTATGGGGTTCCTGAACCCACTGAGTCCTTCCACCATCCCATTTCTGCAACCACTCTCTGGGTTCTTCCTAGAGTCCAGCAGAGAGTCTCAGTATCTTGTGGAGAGCTGCGAAGTGCCGTGCCCTGACATGGCGCCGGTTTCCGCCTTCCGCCTTCCCGCTGGCGAGTGCTCTCCAGGATAAACAAGTCCTCATATGGCGAAGGGCTGTGCAGGGGTAACGGACGATCTTGTGACGAGCGGCCTTGCTCTGACTTTGACCTATGAGGAGTTAGCACCTGGCAAAAGCTGATTGGTACTTGGTTGTTACTTAAGCTCTGTCCTTCCCTTCTTCGGGGCCATTCCTGCTTAGCAAAATCCTGAGTAAAAGATCTAGAGAAGAAATCTGGTTGTCGGTGTCTTATTTCCACTGGACAGTGTGGTGCCGACAAGTGGTGGCCCGTACGGGGACGTTAAAGTTCCTGTTGCGCCAGATTTCAGAACTCCGGATCTACAGGGCGATCGATCGGTAAGTGTCCGGGATTGTCGGACCCAAAAGGTTAGGTTCTCAGGTCGAGACAGATTACAGTCCGCGGTAAAGCGGGGGACGGCTGACAACCCTGTAGTCATGGGGAATTCATCATCATGTCCAATCAAAGCAGCCTTAAAAGAGCTATTGAAAGCCAAAGGCTTAAAATTGAAAGAGGAAGTCATTGTAACCTTTCTGAAAGAAGTAGATATAATTGCCCCCTGGTTTGCGGTCTCTGGGCACCTGAATGTGAACTGTTGGGATAAATTGGGCAGAGAATTAGATTTCGCCTGGGAGCAGGGGAGCTTAAAAGGAGGAGTCCGCCCCATATGGAGGCTTGTCCGTAGCTGTCTGGAGGACGAGAAGTGCTGTCAGGCAGTTGAGAAATCCTCCGAAGCATTAGAACAGCTACAAGAGAGTAGGTCCGAAGGGGCTTCCAGTGAGAAGGACAAGAAAACACCGGAGGGAGGGCACCTCTACCCCGACCTCCATGGCCTCATGACAGATGGAGAGTCCTCCTCAAAAAGTAGTTCAGAAGAGGAGAAAAAAATGGAGGAAATGGAGAAGGAGCTTGAGAACCTCATGGCCAAGATGGAGGCATTAGCCAAGAGGCAACACAAAGGAGGGGGAAGGAACAAGAAAGCGGAAGTAGCCGCACCCAAGAGCGAGGACTCGCCATCTTGGCGCGTCTCTCTGTCCGTGCCTCCGCCTTATGCGGACATGTCACCGCTACAGCCATCACATTCTTTGTGCCCAGAAGTATGGAAACAGGCTAGTGCTACTTTTCCCATTTTTGTGGACGCCAATAATCAGCGTTACCATGAACCACTAGATTTTAAGGAGCTCAAGAGTCTGGCTGAATCTGTCCAAACTTATGGCCTTCAGGCCTCCTTCACACATGCTCAGCTGGAGTGCCTTGCCAATAAGGCCATGACCCCTGTTGATCGGTTCAGCACAGTAAAAGCCTGCATGTCCATGGGCCAATACTTGGATTTTAAATCTTTTTATCAGGATCTAGCTCAACAGCAAGCTGCACAAAATCAAAGGGCTGGGAATGCAGCTTGGGATATGGATATGCTTATGGGTCAAGGGAGATTTGCTAATGCTCAAACAGGTTATCCTCCAGAGGTTTATGCACAAATTAACACTTTGGCCATTAAGGCCTGGAAGTCCCTGCCCAACCATGGCGAGGTCCGGAGGAACTTAACAAAAATCATACAAGGCACCTCAGAACCATTTTCTGATTTTGTCGCAAGAATGATGGAGGCTGCGGGCAGAATTTTTGGCGATCCAGACACTGCCATGCCTCTGGTACAGCAGCTTATCTTTGAGCAGTGCACTAAAGAATGTCGTACTGCAATTACCCCTTGGAAAGCTAAAGGATTACAGGCCTGGTTAAAGGCCTGTAGAGAGCTGGGAGGTCCCCTTACTAATGCCGGCCTTGCCGCAGCAGTGATGCAGATGACTAGAGGAAAAGGTAGTACTCCAGGAGCATGCTTTCGGTGCGGAAAGCCTGGCCATTTGAAATGCCAATGGCCCGAGAAAGGTCAGAAAAGGGAGCCCCGTACAGGACCCGGGCTATGTCCTAAGTGCAAAAAGGGGAACCATTGGGCTAATGAGTGCAGATCGGTCAAGGACATTAACGGTCAACCCCTAACTCCAGGATCTGGTGACGCCCGGCCAAAAAAACGGGCAGAGGGGCCCTCGACCCCAGGGCCCTCAAATGTATGGGGTCATGGAGAACAGCCAGCAAACCCCTATGCCCAATTTCAGGCCTCCAAACAACCCAGGAGAGCCACAGCGGGGTCTGCAGGACTGGACCTCTGCTGCACCACCAGAATCGTATTGACTCCACAAATGGGGGTGCAGCCAGTGGGCACTGACTTTAGAGGCCCACTACCAGAGAATTCCATGGGCCTTTTAATAGGCCGCTCTTCGTCCACACTCAGAGGTTTGATAGTTCACCCTGGGGTCATTGACAGTGATTATACTGGGGAAGTTAAGATCCTTGTTTCCTCCCCAAGAGGCATAGTTTCCATCTCTCCGGGCAATCGCATCGCTCAACTAGTTTTGTTACCAAGCCTACATGGTCAGTTTGTTTCCAAGAAAGCTAATAGAGGAGACCAAGGCTTTGGCTCCTCTGGAGGGAAAGCCATGTATTTGTCATTAGACATGGACAAAAGGCCACTGTTAGAGTTTAAGATCAATGGAAAAGGCATACTTGGTCTGTTAGATACAAGCGCCGATCGTAGTTTCAAACTCCCGCTGAAAAGGCCGCAGCCTTTCACTCCTTATATCATGTCAATTCTAAAACCCTACAGATCAAATTTGGTATTACTAGAGAGGCAGCACAGCACATTGTTACCCATTGCCCAAACTGTAGTATTCATCTATCCACCCTATAAGCTTGGGAGTAAATCCAAAAGGCTTACTGCCCTTGAAGATATGGCAAATGGATGTTACCCATACTCCTGAATTTGGAAAGCTGAAGTATGTCCATGTCTCTGTCGACACCTATTCTGGCATTATTTTTGCTTCACCCCTATCTGGTGAGAAGGCTCGCAATGTTATCACTCATTGCCTCGAAGCATGGGCCGCTTGGGGAAAACCTCAATTAGTAAAACTGATAATGGCCCAGGATATACTGCCTCATCCTTCCATTCCTTTTGTTCTCAAATACAAATCGCCATAAAACATGGCTTACCCTATAACCCTCAAGGCCAGGGTATCATAGAACGTGCTCACCGCACACTCAAGGAATGCCTCTTAAAACAAAAAGGGGGAATTGGGTCTGGTCGTACACCCAAGGACCGAATTTCACTTGCCCTATTTACTTTAAATTTTTAACCCTGGATGCAGAACGTCATGCTAATTGGAATCCTATATCCAGGGTACAGGTGAGATGGAAAAACATTCTCACAGGCGAATGGTCCGGACCTGACCCTGTGCTGGCCTGGGCAAGAGGGTCTGTTTGTGTTTTTCCACAGAATCAAAATGATCCCCTCTGGGTCCCAGAATGGCTGGTGAGATGGTGCAATCCCGCTGATCCTCCTGCTTCTCCTCCTGATGATGAATCCTGCGATGATGGAACCAAGATGGGGGATCCTGTCGGTGTTCCCGAAACCCATGCCAGTGCGTCATGATGCACAAGTTTTTCCCAGATTTTTTAGTACCAATAAGAGTCTGGAACTCCCTTACCTCCCCCGAGATTTGGAGACAGCTATTGCTGATGAGAAGTTGCTTATTCCTCTAATTGGTACCCTCTGCTTTTTCAAGGTTTCTAATATTTCCCTTTCTCCTGGCTGTATCAAAGTTTACGATCAGACAGCTGGTTGGTTTGATAGAAAACCCTTTAACTTCAATAGTACTAATGCCACTTGGATAGGGGGATGGTGGCCTAGTATGGAAGATGATAATGCCACCATTCCACCTCAGCCTCAGTGGGCCCCCTTTTTGCAGAGGCATTGATACAAAAGATACCTTCTTCCCTTGGACAGGGTGCCAAAACCATAGAGCTGGTTGGGCCGTAAAGTCCTTTTTTACCTTTTCCCCTCACATTTCAGCCATTTACAACTCTACGTGGGCGGGATACAATTTTACCTGGCAGAGTCCTAACCAAGCTCGACCGTTTGATGTCTGGTTACTTTGTGGCATCAATGGAAGTTCCTCTGATCTTTCTCCATTTGTGATGCTTGGAGGGGGCATGGCAGGTAATGCATCTTTCAGTTCGAAGGAGAGACTTTTGAAAATGTCACCAAAATTGTTGCACACAGCCGAAATATTAGTTTTGCTCCCACACCTGTATGCCTGTGGTCACCTCTTGTTTGGCTTGTGTATAATGGCTCCTCTTACAATTCCTCCTTCTTGTCTTGTTCCGATCAATCCTGCTATTATAGTCAATGTTGGAATGGGGCTCACTTCCCTTTAGCCGTGGTCACTCGATTGCCGCGATGGATTCCGGTCCCTGTAGAGGGCTCCCTCCTCCCTCTCCTTGTATCGCCTCAGGCGTGACTTTGATATTACCACTGCCATAATTGCGGCCATTTCCCTGGCGGCAGTCGGAGCCACGGCTGCAGCTGTCTCTTTGACCACCTCAATCCAGACTGCCCAAACACTGAACAATCTGTCAGCCGCTGTAGCCACGGCTTTGAATACTCAGTTCAGCATTAACAGTAATCTAAGTGGGGGTATCATGATCCTTAATCAGAGAGTGGACCTGATCCAAGAACAGAATGATACCCTGTGGCAATTAGCTCAACTGGGCTGTAAATGGAAGTTTTCTGGGCTATGCATAACTTCTGTGCAATATCATAATTTCACCAAAGCGGCAAAGTTATCTCGACAGTTGTCTAACTATCTTACAGGAAATTGGTCTCAGACCTTTGATTCGTTGATGACAGAGCTGCGTACTGCTATTGTTACTGTGAACTCCACTCGAGTGGACATTTTTTTTTTAAATAACTTTTATTTAGTTTTTTTTTATTTTATGTGCACTGGTATCATATGCCTTGGAACTGGAGTTACAGACAGTTGTGAGCTGCCATGTGGGTGCTGGGAATTGAACTCAGGTCCTTTAGAAGAGCAGACAATGCTCTTAACCACTGAGCCATCTCCCCAGACCCTCGAGTGGACATTTCCACCGCAGAGGGCCTCGCTTCCTGGATTCAACAGGCCGTGCACCACCTTAAAGAATGGGCTGGCATCGGAGCCCTCGCTATGGCCCTTTTGATTGTCAGCTTTCTCTGCCTTGTGTTCCTCCAATGCTTGGTCATATCCCGTAATAGAGACCGTGCCCTTATTGCACAAGCTTTTTATGCCATAGAGGCCGGACAGTCCCCTCAGGCGTGGCTGGCAGCCTTTAAGTCCTGATCAAGAAACCTAAGATAATGAGCTTCCCTCTACCCTTCCCTTGCTTGGCCTTTGCACCCGACTGAGCCTTGTTGCCATTGCACGTTGGAAGGCATGCTTCGCCCAAAATGCTCAATGGCCATTGCACTCCGCAGGGACTCAACCCATTGCACGCGGGATGGCATTGAGTGTTAACCCTATATTGGTCCTCGATCGGATGGGCCATAATATATGATCCAGCCTTGATCGGACTTATTTCCTTTCCCTTTGCTCATTTCTTATAAATTAAAACAGGGGGAGCTGTGGAGAGCTGCGAAGTGCCATGCCCTGACATGGCGCCGGTTTCCGCCTTCCGCCTTCCCGCTGGCGAGTGCTCTCCAGGATAAACAAGTCCTCATATGGCGAAGGGCTGTGCAGGGGTAACGGATGATCTTGTGATGAGCGGCCTTGCTCTGACTTTGACCTATGAGGAGTTAGCACCTGGCAAAAGCTGATTGGTACTTGGTTGTTACTTAAGCTCTGTCCTTCCCTTCTTCGGGGCCATTCCTGCTTAGCAAAATCCTGAGTAAAGATCTAGAGAAGAAGTCTGGTTGTCGGTGTCTTATTTCTGCTGGACGGTGCAGCGCCGACAGTATCTGTCCTGATTCCCCCCTATGAGATGTATCTCATAGGACATTTATGTTGGGATAAAATCCACTTATAAGTGAGTATATACCATGGTTGTGTTTCTGGGTCTGTGTTACCTCACTCAGGATGATCATTTCTAGTTCCATCCATTTGCTTGCAAATTTCAAGATTTCCTTGTTTTTAATAGCTGAGTAGTATTCCATTGTGTAAATGTACCAGAGTTTCTTTATCCATTCTTCAGTTCAGCAACATCTAGGTAGATCTTTCTTAGTGGTGAGGAAAATGCAAAACTCTGAGATTCCATCTTACGCCCCTCAGAATGGCTAAGATAAAAAACTTAAGTGATATGACTGGGCATGGTGGAGCATGGCTTTAATCACAGCACTCAGGAAGCAGAGGCAGGGGGATTGCTGTGAGTTCAAGGACAGCCTGTTCTACAAAGTGAGTCTAGGACAGCCAAGGACAGAAAACACAATCTCATATAACCAAAAAAAAAAAAAAAAAAAAAAGCGCAAACAAACAAAAAAAACCCAACAAAACAAAATAAAACAAACTAACAAACAAAAACAAAACCTCAAGTGACAGCACATGCTGCTGAGGATTTGGAGAAAGAAGATTCCTCTATTGCTAGTGGGAGTAAAAACTTGTACAAGTACTATAAAAATCAATCTGGCACCTTTGCCTAAACAAGTGAGAATAGTGTTACATCAAGACCCAGCTATATCACTCATTCCTGGGCATATATACAATAGATGTTCCACCAAACAACAAGGACATTTGTTTCGTTCATAAGCAGCCTTATTTGTAATAACTTTCCATTTAAGAGTCAAGGTCAAGGTACATACAAACACACACACACAATTAAAATACTCTAAATGCTACTTCTAAAAAAAGAAAGTTACACTAAAGAACTAAAGTTGATAACGTTTTGCTTTTCTGTATCATTAAAATTTAGAAATGATTCATAGAAAATAATTACTAATTTGCATATTTGCCTGAAATGTTCTTGCAGTTAGCATTGAGCTTTATGATTATTCCAAAGAAAATTAGAGTTTTTTTCCGCTGTCTTTTCATCTCATCGAAAAGGAAGGAATATCAGCAATCTTTACCTGTTTCTGAGGCATCTTTGTCCCCAGCACTCACAGCCCACCCTACATCATTATCTATTGAACACTTGAAGAGCAAAGTACAAAGATACATAATTAAAAGAAATAGGAAAGAAAAAATGGGTAGTATTATTAAACAGCAAAAATATAAATATATTTAGAGTATTTTGATTAAGAATTGGCCCCCATATTATTAGACATAAGAACCTAGGTAGTGATGTTATTTGGGAAGTTTTAGGTTATGGGGCCGTAACTGTAGCAACCGTGTCACTAGGGGCAGGACTTGAGAGTAATCATCCTCCCTTGCTTCCAGTTCACTCCTTTTCCCTGTGTTCCTGTCTCCACTCTGATTTCTGCAATGACTCTCCAAAATGTTTGACTCCTGTTTCTCTACCACTGGAAACCTGAACTAAATCCTTTTCCTGAGTTTTCTTGGTCATGGTGTTATAGCATAGTAAATTAATAATAACTAATAATATATTTAAAATAATTACATTCATTCTTCTGATTTTCAGTGTATGTTCAATGAAACATGATGCTATCTCCCAAGTCTTCTCTCCAACTTCATTCACATATTCTTTATAACATAACCTCTTTCTAAGTTAGTATCATGTGGTTTCTAAATATTGATTCATAAGAGATATTTATCTATGTCTTAGTGAGCATTTGCTCCTGTAAAGAGATGTCATGACCATAGTAACTTTTACATTTATCATTATTTCAGGCAGCAGGGTGGCAAACTGGAAAGAAGCTAAGGGTTCTATATCTGGCTGATCAGGTGGCAGGAAGAGAGAGAAGCCCCTCTCTTCCTTGCAGGCTCCTGAAACCTCAGATCCTACCTCCAGTGACATACTTCCTCCAACAAGGTCACACTGACTCAACAAAGCCAGATGTCTGAATCCTTTCAAACATGCTACTTCTTATAAGCCTACAAGGGATTATTTTCATTCAAAACACTACAATATACACTTCAGAATCAAGGCTAATAGACATTTGTGAAGATATTCTGAAGTTTATACTCGCATGGGAGAATAGCAAAATAAAAGGATACAGAGGGTCCTAGAAATCTACAAGTAGAACAATATGATAGGCAGATTTGGGCCCAGGGGTCCCGCTCAAACTAAGGCACCAGCCAAGGACAATACAGGAGGTAAACTTTAAACCCCTTCCCAGATCTAGCCAATGGTCAGAATATTCTCCACAGTTGAGTGGAGAGTGTGATACGACTTTCTCACATACTCTGGTGCCTCACATTTGACCATGTCCCCTGGAGGGGGAGACCTGGTGGCACTCAGAGGAAGGACAGCAAGTAGCCAAGAAGAGACTTGATACCCTATGAGACTATATAGGGGGACGTAATCCCCCTCAGGAACAGTCATAGGGGAGGGGAATAATGGGAAAATGGGGGGGGGGAGGAATGGGAGGATACAAGGGATGGGATAAACATTGAGATGTAACAAGAATAAATTAATAAAAAAAAAAAAAAAAAAAAAAAAAAAAAAAAAAAAAAAAAAAAGAAAAACATCAGGTAATTTTGAAAACATTCTTCCTGTATAGATATGTTTTCTAGTTATGTCTTTAAAGGTTACTATTCTCCATGAAAATGGTTATTCTTTCAAATATAACAGGTATAATGTGAATGTTGTTCAAGTGGTAAAGTGTATTCCAGTATTCATCAGTCCCCTACATTGTATCAAAAAGGTATGATATTGTCTGCTTGTCACGTGATGAGTCTGGGTTTCAGATAAGAAGCTCTAGGGTATGCAGTGGATGTAAACATGTTTTTGTTTTGATCCCAAGTGTGGGATGTGAAGCAGACTTGTGTGAGGGTGCGTGGTGCTTGTCAGCTGAAAACAGATTTGTGACAGAACACCTTGTGTTTGCCTACTAGAAGAGGAACTTCCTCTTGCAGGGGTATGTTCTTGCCAGCTGAAAAGGTCCTAGTATGGACTCTGAGAGGATATTTTATATGTATATATGTATGTATGTATGTATGTATGTATGTATGTATGTATGTATGTATACATACCCAAAGCCAGAGGCTGGGCTTTTGGTTTTGCTATTGCTTCATATTGTTTGTCTGTTCATCCCTGCGTTTCCACATGCTCCTTGAAAGATATGCTCCTGAGAATGTTTCCAGGTCTGGGTTCTGCCTGCAGCTTCTGGCTACTGTTCTGGGTTTTGACTGCTGCAGTTGCAGTCACCTTTGCTGAATTTCTGGTTTTCTGTTTTACAGATCTGATGGAATCCTGAGGTGAAAAGCAGAATTTCTCCAGGGAACTGAGTCTAAAAAGGTCTATTTCTCATCTTCCCATTAACCTCTCTTTTCTCCTATCTAGGGAAGGTTGGTTGGAAGGCAGGTGTAAGCATTAAGAACACAAATAAGAAGGGTGTGGTTTTCCTAATTTCTTCCTCTGCAAGCTTGTCGTTTGTGTATAGGAAGGCTACAGACTTTTTTGAGTTAATTTTGTATCCAGCCAATTTGCTGAAGGTGTTTATCAGGTTTAGGAGTTCTCTGGTGGAATTTTGAGGGTCACTTATGTACACTATCATATCATCTGCAAATAGGGATAACTTGACTTCCTCCTTTCCTATTTGGATACCCTTGATCTCCTTTTGTTGTCTTATTGTACTCTGGTGCCTCACATTTGACCATGTCCCCTGGAGGGGGAGACCTGGTGGCACTCAGAGGAAGGACAGCAGGTAGTCAAGAAGAGACTTGATACCCTATGAGAATATACAGGGGGAGGTAATCCCCCCCAGAAACAGTCATAGGGGAGGGGAATAATGGGAAAATGGGGGGGGGGAGGAATGGGAGGATACAAGGAATGGGATAAACATTGAGATGTAACAAGAATAAATTAATAAAAAAAACATAAAAAATAAAAAAGAACACAAATAATGTAGGTTTGAAAAACTTCAAAGCATACAAGGGAATCTTTAACTGGTTAGTTCAACACCAATCTAAATGACACTAGACTTTTAATAACTGGCATATATTTCATATAGTTTGTATATATGTATGTAAAATAGAGGTATCAGAAAAGTAAAACCTACTGATGAATAATAAAACACTATTAATTAATATTTTGAGTGAAAAAGTTGTATTTGCTAATTACAAAATGACGTGTTTTAGAAATAATTTTAATTCTTGTTGACATAAGTTCTGAGAGTTAAATTATTAAAGCAGATAAAATTCATGTATACATAACATATTTTCTTTATAGGTGTGTGTGTGGTATGGTCCACAGTTCTCTTTCTTTCTCCTGTTTCTCACTCCCTCCCCCTCTTTAACTCTTCTTTTCCTCCATGTTTCCATCACCTCTCCTTTCTATCTATCTGTCTGTTTGTCTGTGCATATGTAAAAAAAAATACTGTGGTTAGATCCATGCAAGCAAATAAAAAGCTTTACTTTAATGCATGCATAAAAGCATCCACTACAGTGTTCACTTTTGCTTACTATATCATATGCAAATTATTTCTTAAATGTGCCATTTCTCCGTGAAGATTCTCAGTAGTTTTATCCCTAGCCATTTGGAAGATGAAAAAAGTACAGAAATATCTTATTTTCTTCCACTGCACAGCAAAACCACAGTTAAATATTGATAAATTAACCTTGGAATTCATAAACAACACAGCATATCCTCTCTATATCATGTTCAGTGTTTCTCCCTCACACCACACACATCTTATATCCAATGACCTAAGAAGGTGGGTCATTGTAAGTCTGCTGTGTATCATTGCCATCAGCAAAATGTAGAAGTGACATTGCAAACAAATTCAATGGAAGATCTTATAAATAAATTATAAATGCTGAAAATGTCATTATTAGAGAAAATTGATGGGTATTAATCACAGAAAAAAAATAAATTCGTGTAAATTGTTTCTTAAGAAATTATAGTAAATATTTGTTTCAGCTTAAACAGAAAGGGCAGAAAGCCATTCTTTTGTGATAAGTATTTTTGATATTAATTTATATAATGTAGTGGGAAACATCTTGTAACAACAAGAAATAATGTCCATCTTTTGTTAAACAGAAATGCTATTAAGGAAATTTGCTTTAATATAGAACATTTCATGTACTCAAGGTACTCAGTGACATAAATTCTCTGGGAACAAAAGGAGTGATTCAGTCACAAGGAAAAAAATTGACAGAAAAATGTTAAAATATCTGAATAACATCATTTTTCATTCAGCAATTATAATGACTACTTTTCAACATATTGGATTTTAACCGTGCAGAATTTTCTTGGCATGGCACACTTCATTTTTTAAAAGCACAAAATAAATCCATGGGAACCAACCCAACAGGAAAACAAATCCTTTTTTCTCCTTTTTATTCAATAACGATCACAAAGGATGTCAGCTGCTTCCTGGTGTACATTGCCTCTTCAAGGACACATTTTTATGGCCTCCAGCAGTGATATTTAAAAGGATATCACTATGGCTTCAAAATGTTGAGTAACACGTAGATTACTGCATTCCCATTACCCAATTTTCAAGCAAATTATTTGCAGAGAAACAGGAAACAACACATAAATGAATATTTGGATTTACAGTCCAATAGTCCTCTCAGAACACATGCGCAGGCATGGGCAAATGAGAATGTGCATGTGGACACACACACACATACACACACACACAGAGTGTTTTATAAATGTAGAAATGGGAACAGCTTTGTAAGAAAGCTCCATCAAGACAAAGTGCTCTACTTCAGTGGCAGAAAGCAAAGGCAAATATTCCAGAAATAAAGTTAACTGTAGTTTCAGAATAATTTCTAATAGTGAATAAGTTTTTATTTCACCAAAATTTAAATTTTATTCTTATATGTGTTTCTCTATATTAGACACAATATAAAATGAGATGTTATGTTTATCCTGGTAGGAGAATAGCCTTTAGTTCATATTCTTGGCCTAACATTTAAACTTGGATCATGTAAGCCAATATTTGCTGAATATTGTGGCAACAAAACTGAAATATTATCAGAGCTGATAACAGAATTCCCCCAATTATATTAGTAAAGACACGGACAATGCTGAACATGAGAAATCTCCATCATTTGACATTAGAACCTCCAAGAAACTTTCAGTAGAGGATATTTCACTCAGATATTTTGAGGTTAATATGTGTAGAACCTAATAATTAGACATGTTTCATACATATGACAGGAAACAAGGTCCTTAAATACAAGGAAAACACATCCAAATGTGTTTGAGAGGAGGCATAATAAACATCGAAATGCATATGTTTGTTCAAAAGGAAATATTAGCATCCTTGTATGTGTATAAGTGAATGTATATGTAGCACATTGGGTAACAGTTTTCTCGAAGATTGAAACATTCTGTCCTTCAGGGATGCTCAGTGGAAGGCGAACAACTCAAAACAGCTTCAGGAAGTCTCTGAAATTGACTAGTTAGGCCTTATATACATACAGGGTAAGATAATGCAATTGCCATGTTTAGCCAGGCCTATAGCACATATATTTTGCTGCTCTGTCAACTGAACGTACATAGAAGAAGCAAAATGCCCCTCCTGAAATGGTACCCATCATAAAACAAACCCTTGATCCACAGAGGCAAACTTGATCTCAGCAGTAGGGCAGGAAATCTGGAAATGAACATCATGAACCAACAAAGAAGCAAAAGCAAAATAAGCTTGATAGTATTACATCATCAGGACACAGGATCTAATAAGAGGTTCTCATAGACAAATGAGTAACAATTTGAAAAGATAAATAATAATTTAAAACTAAAGAGAAATGACTATTCGTGTATTATTAGCATAATGAGTAAACTATTTAATAAGTGGTTGTATAAAAGGAATAAATATAGTAATTCTGCTATTACTGAAGCATTCTGAATTAGTTGTTACTATACTCTGCCCTCTGACTGAGCATAGTTCCCTACGATTTATTTAAAAATAGCAAAACAGGACTGGAGAAATGTCTCAGAGTTTGAGAGCACTGACAGCCCTTCCAAAGGTTATGAGTTCAATTCCCAGAAACCACATGGTGGCTCGCAACGATCTATAATGAAATCTGGTGCCCTCTTCTGGCTTCCCAGCAGAATACTGTATACATAATAAATAAATAATAAATTTTAAAAATTACAAAAAAATAGGAAAGCAGAAATGGTGTGTCAGAACTAGTGTCTGCTTCTCCTTGTTTATATGCCTTTCTCAGAGCATGCAGCACATAGCTGATCACCACGTGTGTGACTATCATCAAAGGCAAAAAAAGCTGAAGGTGTGTTCTTGGACTAAGAGATTCTGTGTATAGCTCATTCAGTGGATGTAGCTGGATATTCGAACTAGTCCCAATGAGAACAAGAAGCCAATAATCCTCTATGTAGAATTCCTAATTGGTTAATGATGACACTTTTTTGATCATAAAAATTTTTCACTGAATTAATCTCATGAAAGAATTCTCATTTTGGACTCTGATTTTAGGAAATTCATGCTAACTGCAGTAAGTTACTCCAAATAGTAGGTTTAAATTATTTTCAACTTTTTGTCCTAAACACACATCTTTTTGCACATTTATCATCAATTCCACAGGAGAACCCCACTATTTTGATTAATTCTATTTCCTGAATGTGTTGCCTTTTTATTGGTCAAAGAGGAATAAGTTTTAAGGCAAGGTTAGACAGCAATATTTGGGGTACATTAAAAGACAGCAAGCAATAACTAGCATCAAAACACATCAAACGAACTTACAACAATTCCCTTTTCTGTCTAAATGAAAAGGCCATTTTAATAATGTTAAGTAATAGCAATTATGAAAAATTGTAAAAAACCAACAGACAAGAATTACATGCATAATGTGCAGTCAGAAGATACTTGGCAAGTGTGCAGTAAACATTATTTACTCTATTTGGTGAGTTTAAAATTCTCAACCTAAATCTATCTCTACCGTATCTCATCTCTATCAACTTAAAACATCTTTCTAGACCTAAAAGCATCCTAACTACTAAACAATTAAACTTAATTTTAAAACTAAACTATCTGGACTTCCAGCCCACAAGAGACTTGAGAAGGAATAAAATTAATTATTTGGGTGAACAGGAAGTGCAGGTTAGCAGCTTCAAAAGTGAAAAACAAACACACAAAAAACTAATCAACCAAAAAAAAAAAAAAAAAAAAAAAAAAAAAAAAAACCCGACTGAAACAGTTTGCTTCCTGGACACTCACCCAAAACTTTATAATGATGGAGTGTCATCTTTAGCTTCTGCTCAAAATTTTGTCTTTGGCAAAAACAAGGACATTTCTGCCCAGTGGCTGGCTTGCCACATTGGAAGCCATCTCCAAAAGTAGGCTCTTGCTGCTCATCATCTTCTTTAAGGTAGGGTGGAGATGCTTTCAGGAGCTGGCATGTCATGATGCCAAAGACAATAAAGTAATGAAAATATCTTAAATGCAATTTTCTGTAGCCCTCTGAGGTGTTGGAAGACCACCAATTTTATTTTATATTACATAGAATCCTATATATCTATTAAACCAATTTATACTAAATGTATATTTCTATTCTAAATTAGAATAGTATCTGATATGACTATGTGTTGAACTAACAATAAACTTGGATTATTTAATTATCTGAACCCAGGAAATGCTCCACCACACAATAGGGACATACGCTCAACCATGTTCATAGCGGCCTTATTCATAATAGCCAGAACATGGAAACAAGCTAAGTGTCCCTCAGTAGAAGAATGGATAAAGAAACTGTGGTACATTTACACTATGGAATACTGCTCAGCTATTAAAAACAAGGAATTCTCAAAATTTGTGGACAAATGGATTGAACTAGAAATGATCATAATGAGTGAGTTCACCCAGAAGCATAAAAAAGTCAAATGGTATATATTTACTTATATCTACACACTAGCCCAAGGAGCATGTCCCATGAAAGTCTTCACTTACAAGGAAAGTGGGTCAGAAGGGAGGACATCCTATTGGGACTTTAGGTGAGAGAAGTATGGGAGAATGGGGAAATAGAAGGATCCAGAGGGTCCTAGAAACCTACAAGAAGAACATTATGACAGGTGGATCTGGGCCCAGAGTTCCTGCTCAAACTATGACACCGGCTAAGGACAATACGAGAAGTAAACTTTGAACCCCTATACAAATCTAGCCGATGGACAGGACATTTTCCACCGTTGAATGGAGAGTGGTAACTGACTCTGACAGGAACTCTTGTGCCCTATATTTGACCACTTCTCCTTGGTGGTCCTGGTGGCACTGGAGGCCTGGTGGCACTCAGAGAAAGAATAAGCATGTCCCACGAAAGCCTTCACTTACCAGGAAACTGGGACAGAGGGGAGGGCATCCTATTGGGACTCTAAATGAGAGACGCATGGGAGAATAGCAAAATAAAAGGATACAGAGGGTCCTAGAAACCTACAAGTAGAACAATATGATAGGCAGATTTGGGCCCAGGGGTCCCGCTCAAACTAAGGCACCAGCCAAGGACAATACAGGCGGTAAACTTTAAACCCCTTCCCAGATCTAGCCAATGGTTAGAATATTCTCCACAGTTGAGTGGAGAGTGAGATATGACTTTCTCACGTACTCTGGTGCCTCACATTTGACCATGTACCCTGGAGGGAGAGACCTGGTGGCACTCAGAGGAAGGACAGCAGGTTGCCAAGAAGAGACTTGATACCCTATGAGAATATATAGGGGGAGGTAATCCCCCTCAGGAACAGTCCTATGGGAGGGGAATAATGGGAAAATGGGGGGGGAGGGAGGAATGGGAGGATACAAGGGATGGGATAAACATTGGGATGTAACAAGAATAAATTAATAAAAAACAAAACAAAATAAACAAACAAAAAAGAATAAGCAGAATACCAAGATGAGACTTGATAGCTTATGAACATATAGTGGAGGAGGAGGTCCCTCTCGGTCATAGACCTAGAGGAGCTACAAGTGATGTGATAACAATTGAGATGTAATCTGAATACATTAATAAAATAAAATTAAAAACAAAAATTAATTTTGATCAAATTTAACATTACTTCAAACCCCTATTAAAATATTATGTAGTATGGGTGATATCTGTAGCAATGGGCCACTAACTGTCAGTTTTTGGAATTCAATCCTTTGTATTAACAACAGCCGAGGCTATTTGGTGACTTCCATAGGACTTCTTTGGCCAAAACCTCCATTTAATGGAACCTAGTCTTGCCAGTGGAAACCTCCTATGGCTACATGCGATAGTGTATTCCCCATATTGGCGTCGACATTAAGATCACCTCCATTAGTTTCAGAAAGTTTCCACCTCATCAGGTTTCCATACCACTCCACAAATCCTCACCCCAAATCCTGTTGTCTCTTCCTTCACCTCATCTTCTCTGCCAGCTGATCTCTCCACTCCCATTCCACCTTGCCTCCAGCCAGGCCATAATATTTGTCTATTTCCTTCTCACAGGGAGATCTATGTGTCCTCCCTAGTATCTCATCTTTAGCTAACTTCTTTGAGTTTATAGATTGTAGTTTGGTTATCATTTACTTAATGACTAATATCTACATGTAAGTGGATCATACTACCTTTCTGCATCTGAACTACCTCACTCAGGATGATTTTTTAGAGTCCTATCAAATTTCTTGCAAATATTATGATGTCATTCTTTTTTTTTAACAGCTGAGTAATATTCAGGTTGTGTAAATGCGCCATATTTTTCCATTCTTTATTGATTCTTTATTCAGTCTTTATCCATTCTTTGATTATGGGATACATAGTCATTTTCTCCAGTTTGGCTATTATGAATAAGGATGCCATGAACATTGTTTGAATACATGCCCTTGTGGTAGCATGGATTGTCCTTTAGGTATATGCCCAAGAATGTTATACCTGGGTCTTGAAGTAGATCATTTTCTAACTTTGGTTCTGTGAGTTCCACTTCTTCTCTCAGAGCATCAAAGCACTGCTGCACACCTGGCTGGGAAGGAAGAAGCAAATTCTGAACAGGTAGGGTTGAAGGATCACAGTCAAAACGGGAGTGCCATGCAAAGAAAGCCTTCTCTTAGCACTTTGACTTTACAGCTCTCTTAGACAATTTTCATTGAAACAGCTTGTGCTAACTTTATTCGGGTGAACAAGGGCTATACGAAACTTGGGGAATAGGAAGAACTTTTCAGGGTGGGTGCATAGTATTTGTTGGATCTGAAATGCTGTGAATGCTTTATTTTCATAGAGACAAATTCTAAGTGCTAGGCTACAGGAATATCTTGGGAATTGCAGAAGTAGGAGTCATAAGAATATATGTACAGGTGCATGCTGGGACAGACCAGGGAGGAAGCGATCTTTACTTCTGAAGTCTCAAGACTGATATTTTCAGGGTTTAGACACATCTTGATCTATCCCCAGCTCCATTTTAGTTTCCCTGGTGGTATATTCAATGTGTCCCACACCCAACTATCTGAGAAACGGCCATATTGATTTCCAGAGCTGCTGTGCAATTTTGAACTCCCAAACAACAATTGAGACTGTTGCTAGCATTCATTGTCACTTGTGTTACTGATATTAGTAATTAGACAGGTGAAGGTTGGAATCTCGAAGTACTTCTTGTTTGCATTTCCCTGATAGGTAAGGCTATTGACCATTTTTTATAAAGTTTATTCTAGAACTCAGGGAAGCTGGTTTAAGAGGAGGAAGAAAGATTGTAAGAGTCAGAAGGAATGGACAACACTAAAGAACAAGGCCCTATAAAAGAACTATAAAAAGTGCACATGAGCTCAAAATGACAATTTTCCATAATTCCTAAGTTTCTTATTATGTAAGCTCCTCAATCTTCTTGAAAGTGGGGTTTCTAAGGCAGAACTGGTGCCAAACAGAAATTTGGCATAAGAGGTATGTTGTGTGATCAACGGAAGGACACAAAGTTAGGCGGGGAAACAAACATGCAAGCTGAATGCCTCCTACATTGAAAAACTTTTAGATGCTTACTGAGTTGAGGTGTCACTCTGCTTTTGCAGCCTGTTCATTCCTTTAAACATGAGATATTTTCATGGGGGACAGGTGACAGTCATACATGATGCAAGGAGACACAGGGGACTTACAGGTAACAAAGTACAGGCCAGCCTAATCAAGACCCAGAAACTCAAAGGTAACAATTCATGTTTAAAAGTTGGAAGCATCCTTTCCATATGGAGAGAAGGAGTGAGGTGAAAATAGCCACAAGAAATGTAAAAGCCCAGGTACAAGATGCCTAGGGTATTATTAAACTCTAAAATTAAAAAGGAGTTTATATAAATATTATTTTAAACATAAAGCCTTTTTACTTTCTCTGCATAGCTGGCTTGTATCTTTAATGGAAAGTGTTCCATCAGGAGATAGGTGGCTCAACCTAATACCTCAGGCCCTATAGAGCCCAGAGAAAGAGATTTAGATTTATATAATCTTGCCTTAATTTCAGTGTGATAATGATTGTATGCTTATATGTAATTATGATATTATATATCCTCTTTGAGAGATATCAAAATGAAACAGACCTAGATAAAAAAGAGACTGCCAACTTATGTCAGTCCATACTTACATGAATCCAAACTGCAAAACAAGCAGGTAACTTATATTGCTAATTCCACTACATGGGTATAGCTCTTAGACTGGCTGAAACATGAATGTTTATGCATAGCCAATGTGTCTTGTTGGTTACAGAATGGTCATGACTTATTATTAGGTGCCATTCTTCATATGGCATGAATGAATGAAGATTCACAGATGACTTTCTTCTGCTCAAAGAGCAGAGAACCATCATTAATTGATTTATGCATCTTGCATATCTCATACGTTTATATTTTTAGGACAGTATAATGCTTGTAAGAATTATATGTTTTCAGAACAAAAGAAGCTGACACTGATGCTGGATAAGACAAGACAGCATTCATCCTTCAGGATGCTAAGACACTGAAGCAATGTTCTAACATACTGCATGTTCCAGCCTCAGTTGCTTAGATTGCTGTTGCTCATCAGTGCCTTCTCCCAGGCCAGCTTTGAAGAAAGCTACTTATCACAACTGGTCCAGTATTTCAGACTTTTCCAAAGAGGACTTCTATAAAGCCTGGGATTTTTCAACATTTAGAGACTGGACAACAAGAGTAATGCTAGATTGTTTAACTATTTTGTTCCTGAAAATTTCGGGTATCCTAAAAAGTATCCTATGTCCCCAAAATTAGAAGGAAGCATTCTTAAGAGAACAATGTCCCATTTTCATTAAAGTCACATGAATAGATTTTGAGGCTTTTCTTGGGTAATAGATGCTTGTTGTTTTAAAGGGGGTGGTTACAAATTATTAATAGTCTTTTTTTTAGAGACTTGATACCCTATGAGCATATACAGGGGGAGGTAATCCCCCTCAGGAACAGTCATAGGGGAGGGGAATAAGGGGAAAATGAGAGGGAGGGAAGAATGGGAGGATACAAGGGATGGGATAACCATTGAGATGTAACAAGAATAAATTAATAAAAATTTTTTTAATTATTAATGGTCTTATTCAGAGAGAATATGAACTTAAACTGAGCGGTTTCTCTCTCTTTTCTTTATTTATCTTCTTAGTTGAAGATACAGATATGAGGCACCAGAGTACATGTGAAAGTCAGAACCCCCGCTCCACTCAACTGTGGAGAAGGTCCTGCCATACGTACTCTGGTGCCTTATATTTGACCAAGTCCCCTGAATGGGGAGACCTGGTGGCACTCAGAGGAAGGACAGCAGGCTACCAAGAAGAGACTTGATACCCTATGAGCATATACAGGGGGAGGAAGTCCTCCTCAGTCACAGTCATAGGGCAGTGGAGTAAGGAGAAAATGGGAGGGAGGGAGTAATGGGAGGATACAAGGGAGAGGATAACCATTGAGATATAATATGAATAAATTAATAAAATTTAAAAAAAGAAAAAAAGATACAGGTGTTGAAAAGAAAGAAAGCAGAATTTAGAAATATAGGATTAATAAAACAAAAGGTGGATTATTGTATCTACTCTTCATTTTAGAAATATTGTCATAATTAAATATATATATTTTAATACATTGGTATACATTTTGCTGTATTAATACAAATAAGGTTACTTTGTTCCACATACATAAATATACATATATATTTCCATTCTGGTATTTTTAATACAAAGATTACTCTCAGCTTCTCTAAAGCTGGTATTATTTTTTTGAGTTAAAATAATTTTGTCATTTATTTTATTTTTTAAAATAATTTATTAATATATTCATATTACATCTAAATTGTTAGCCCATCCCTTGTATCCTCCCCTTCCTCCCTTCCTCCTGCTTTTTCTCTACTCCCTATGTCTATGACTGAGGGGGACCTCCACCCCTTGTATATGCTCATGAGGTATCAAGTCTTTTCTTGGCAGCCTGCTATCATTCCTCTGAGTGCCACCAGGCCCCTCTATCAAGGAGATGTGATCAAATATAGGGCACTAGAATTCGTGTGAAACTCAGTCCCCACTCTCCATTCAACGGTGGAAAATGTCCTGTCCATTGGCTAGATCAGAGAAGGGCTTCATTGTTTACTTTTTGAATTCTCCTTGGTTGCTGCAGTAGTTCTAGCAGACCCCCTGGGCCCAGATCCACCATCACCATGTTCTTCTTGTAGGTTTCTAGGACCATGTGGATCCTTCTAATGCATTGTCATCATGTATATTTACAAGACAAAGAAAAGAAGCTATTGTTTTATGCTTCAAATATCACTATATTAATGCAAAGTTTTACTTTACATTCAATTCATTATATATATATCAGTGGTCCAAAGAGTTGATTTTGTATTAACTTATTAATTTATGTAGCAAATACATATTCAGACCTGAATTTGAGTTAATATATCTATATCTATATCAATATCTATATCATTTAAAACAAATAACCTTGTGGTCAAATTTATGTTCCAATAAAAAATTAGAGCACCATAGAAAGGACGATGGTGTGTATAATGGGGTAGAATATTATGACTTGGGGAGAGTAGCCAGAAATGGAGATAAAGGAATTCAGAGAACATTGTAGTGACATAAGGTTTGATGGTGGTGTCTTATACATAGCTCGAAAATGAAAGACATATGAGGAAGTGATCTCAAGCCTGATATCATGGCAAGGTTCATGACCTATTTTAAGTAGATGCCTTGGTGCTTGTTTTTCTACTCAGCCTCTTTGTTTAAGTTTCTCATTGGGGCAGTTGAGCTTAACCCGAATTGTGAAAGCAATGCTATGACCACTGTTTATGGAGAGGGGAGCAAAGCTATGAAAACTGTATGTGATTTCCAAAGCAAAATCTCATTTTCCCTGGGAACTGTGCAGATATGTCTCAGATATGAAAAGGAATATTCAGTGAGTTTTTATTATAAGTCTCTGAAAAGCCTATGCTATCATCATGGGTACATATCTCCCATGTTTTGCATGGGGTAGACATAATATTGTAATTTGAAACAAACTCTCGTTATCCAGGCCTCACAAGGGCATTTGCTTTAAACACAGAACCCAACAAAAGGGATTTTCTTTTCTTTTGTTAAAACATTCTTAGCACATAAAATTCTTGGGCAGAGTATGGTTTGTCTAAGCAGGGTAAACAAATTAACCTTGTCTGGAATCAATTTTCTCACCATTCTGAAAAGCAGTAATCTGTCATCCAACATTCCCATGTCCATCTGGGGCTCCGTCGCGGATGAGCTCTTTGATTCTTCCTTCTCTCATGGCTGCCCAATAATATTTCCTCTGCATGAAATTTCATGAGGAATTTCTGATTGATCACTTAAATGCAGGCCAGTCACTTAGATTTGAAATCATTAACCTAGTCACACACTGATATATTGACAACATTGACCATATGCGCATATTCCATACATTTGACATGTGTGTCTTGGTGGAGATGAGTAGAATTGTCTGCCTAATGATGTCAAATCCTTCTCCATGTATGAAATGGAGGTGATGTTATTGAAAGTCAGGTGGCAGCTTTGACAAAGGAAAAGTAAATTGCCTCAAAATTTAATTAGTAAAATTTCTCTGCACTTGAAAATTACTTCCAAGCTTTCCTCTGGTTCCAACTTTTACTTAAACAATATAAAGTAAGCAGAAAATGATGAAAACCCTCTAGCCAAGAAAATGCCAAAATTCCTTTTACCTTTTCATATTCTGACTTTTGGGATACTATAAAAATTCTTTACAAGCTTTTGGAATTTATTTATTGCCTGCTATAAACCTGGATTTTGACTGCCAAAATCAGATCATAAAATTACTAGATGTGTACAAAGGAAACTGATACTCTTCATTATCATAAGTTTTATATTTTATTAGATATGGTTATTCTGTTTTATCACTTTCCTATCTATAAGCATTGATTTCCATTAATGATGCCCATGCACATATGCAATGGGTGTTGCTTACTAAGGCATGAGCAACTTGCCAGAGGCCCCACCCTCAAAGAAAAGCGACTGTCTCTTCCTTAGCACCCTTCAGCTGCTAGAGGTAGGGGCTTTGCAGCTCCTCATCTAAATGCTGGGATTTTCAAAACTGGATCAATCTTGTGAAGGTCTTCTGCATGTAACCACAGCTTCTGCTGTTTACATTCTGCTTCCCCACCTGTCGGGAAGAGAGGCTGCTATAGAGACTGCTGTATCCTGAGAGGTCGAAGCAAGGAAGGTTTAGCTGGGAGTGGGAGAGACCTCAGGAGCTGTAAGAAGTGAAATGAGAACAGACTGTCCCTGAACAAGCTTCATTGAGACAGCTCCTTTATTGGGAGAAACAGAGGGTACTTAATCCACTCTTAAGTGGGGTAGGTGCTTTCTGGCTGAGTGTACACCATTAGCTGAGGCCAGGGCACTGAGGCTGCTTCATTTTCATGAGGAGGACTTTTCGGTGCTGACAGATATGAACTTACAATGGGAGAAGAAGTTTATCTTAGCTGCCAAGCTACTTGATCTCTGGGAAGACAAAGGTGAGGCTGTAGGGCTACATGTGCACTGGACACCCAGGCATGGGACAGGATGGGAGTGATTCTACTCCTGACAATCTCAGAACAAGTTTTGCTGTCTGGACAGGACTAGACCCCACTCTTGTTCCAGGTTAGCTTCCCTGATTCCCATGGTTTCCCGGCCTCCAAGCCTCTGAGAGTTCATGTGTGCACTAGGCATGTCATGAATAGAAGACAGTATTTCACACCTCTCTTCTCTATCCTTCAGCTCTCCTGTAGTCATTCCACACCTACTTTTTGCTGTTTACCATGCTTAATGTTTTGTGGGGAGAGAGGACCAGAAGATGTAGATATTTCACACATGTCTGAACACTATCGTTACTTATATTCAGTATTTATTAAAATTATAAATAGTTTCAGTAATCACTACACATTTCAGAAGACACTTTCTGATCGAGGCTGGGAGCAGCAACATTCATATGTACAGGGATGCTTGACAAGGGTACAATAGTTTTAACAACTTAAACTAATGTATCTTGGGAAATATTGTATGAACACTTTTATTCATATATTTATATATTAATTACATCCACCTAATAATGTAATAGTTTAGTATATTTGGCCCTTGTTTTACAAATAAGAGTCCTGTGATGTGAAGGTGCTGGAAGTCTCGAATGGTGGCAGTACACTCATTTCAATTTGAAAAATGCATTAGTGGACTTGTTATCAAATAACATGTTAAGCATGTCCTCTTAATGACAGCATGAGGCATAGGATGATGACAATATGATGAGTAAGTGGAGACATATTTAGTTAGTAATATTTCACTTATTAATTGGGTGAAAATGGCTGTACAAATAGTGTTATGCTGATGTCTCACTCCAAGTCCGGTTTCCATAATCTTAATCCGTGAATAAATCTAATTTTGCTACTTATGTGTGTTCAATCTGTGAATCTGTGGTCATATTGAGAAAACAAGAAGAGGAAAAGCTGGAAGAATAGACATAGTAGACAGAGAGGAAGAAGGGGTGTAGGGAAATAAGATTAAGAGATATATAGATACATAAGTAGATAATAGATAGATGATTGATAGATAGATGATAGATAGATAGATAGATAGATAGATGATAAATAGATGATAGATAGATAGATGATAGATAGATGATAGATAGATAGATATATATATATATAGATAGATGATAGATGATAGATAGATGACAGAGAATTTCTTCTTACTGAAAGAAACTAAGAATTGTTTTTTTGTTTTTTTTAGAATCCATTAACTACTTAGATACATCTCTCATATAGTAGCCAAGTTTTTTATGCAAACTCAACAGACTGCAGTGTTTACTCTCTTGTGAAATTCCTCATAAAAGATTGTGTGTGAATATAAACAATCATGTAGCATATGCTCACAATGTTGATGAGTACCACAGGCCTTCAGTATCATCTCTTTTATATGATGAAAATTTATGCAATCCCTTAGAGTCATGTGCTTTAAGAGGAAGGACAGCAGGTAGCCAAGAAGAGACTTGATACCCTATGAGAATATATAGGGGGAGGTAATCCCTCTCAGGAACAGTCATAAGGGAGGGGAATAATGGGAAAATGGGGGGGGGGGGAGAGGAATGGGAGGATACAAGGGATGGGATAAACATTGAGATGTAACAAGAATAAATTAATTAAAAAAAGCGTCAAGGATTTTTATATTTTATAATGAGAAACATTATACCATGCTCGTGCATCTTTACTTTCCTCCTACTACATAGATTATTGTAATTGGGAGTCCGTTGCATCAAAACATGCTTTCCTTATCATATAGCGTTCAGGAATTGCCTATTGCCTTTGTTCAACAAATCTTAAACATGCTAAGACATAAGAGAGATCTGTTCCATAATGACTAATTTGAGAATGGGCTGTAGGAGGGTTAAGTACAGGCACCAGCATGCTATGGTATATCATCAGCCACAGTGGGTACAGTAAGAATGTGGAAAATAGCTGGGAGGGAGCATTATTATGAGCTTCTTGGCTTGAACAAAGCACAGGAAAATGTGTTCTGTTTTGACTTATAGAGTCTCTTTTTTAGAATGCCCATGGAGATACAAAGCTAAATTGGTTTAAATCCTGTCTGCATCATTAGTTATGCAGTCATGCTGATTTAGAGCTTGCCATGATAGAAAAAAAAAGCAGCAACTTTCTAAATGTTATGAATGAAGCTGTTTGTTTGTGAGACCATTAAATATGCTCTGATTGTTTGAGTATGTCTTTGAAGCAGTTACGTTTGAAAGTCTTCGTAAACAGTGCTGATCATTCCCAGATTATGCTCTTGAGTTGTTTTTTCATTTGCTACAAAAGTATCATGTTACCTTTTAATCTTACCTTGCAAAAATAGTGAACTAGTGGGCCTCAAAATTATAGCTTGCTAATAAAGTTTACATACAGTTTCTTAGGAATTTTTTCTTTAAAATGTATTGATCGGCGTGCGCGCGTGTGTGTGTGTATGTGTTAATGTGTGTGTGTGTGTGTCTGTATATGTTTGTGTGTCTGTGTCTGTATATGTGTGTGTGTCTAGGGCAAAAGACAACTTGAAAGAGTTGGTTTTCTCCTTCCACCTGGTGCGTCCTATGGTCTATATAACTCAGTATCAGTGTGTCTGCCTAATATGTGTGAGATGTTTGGTTTGATTCACAACATTATTAAAATGCAAGCTATATTAAGCATGAGCAATGACAAAAGCAAAGGTTAAACCAAAAAGGTAAATTTATAAGAGTTCTGCACTTCTAAAACTTACTGATCATAAGATCTACCCTGGGATTTTACATATAGTTACTGGGGCACCTCATTAAAGCCCTGTATGTTTGGATCCTGTCTGTTCTCTGCCATTCAGTGAAAACATATTTGTTGAATACCTATGGCCAGTCCCTATGTAGAAATGGAGACATTGTAATGAGTTCATTAGGGAAGGTTCTTGTGAAGCTCATGTCACATTGAGAGATGTTACCTTGAAATCCACCTCACATTATGCATCTTCACAATTTTTATTTGAAAGAAAACTCACAAGGCTAAGACATCTTCCCAGTTTGAGAGAGATTGTTCACTGTGTTCTCTATGTCTCTGTCCCTATCACTGTCTCTCTGTCTCTGTCTCTTCTTCCTCCCCATCTTCCTCTCTCTTTCCCTCCAAAACAACACTACAGTTTATTTCCATCACCAGATTACTGCCAGGTCCAGGACAGTAACTTACTCCAGGTGTTTCATATCACAGAAGATATCCACTAAGAACTGAGAAGCAGGCTATCTTCAAAATGAGTCAGCCCATTCTCAGGAAGAATCAGACTATGCTCAGATAGAGTCATATGGAAGTTTTTTCCTGTTGCTGCAACAGCTGTCATCCTTCACAGCCCTGCATGTTATAGCAGTATAAGAGTGAATAAATTTTGAAGAGCAGAACTATTCAAAGAGTTTTTTCATATTTATAATCCTAGACATATGAGTAAATCCTTTATTGAATCAAATTTGTTGATGAGCCTTTTTGAATAAAAATATATTACTAATTAGTGGATGTGGGAAAAAAAAAGAGCTATGCCAACCAACCATGGAAGATTGCCTTCAGTTTTCCTATACATTTGTATAATGTTTAGGAAATAATGTTTTCTTTTGTATTGATATATATGTATTGATATATTGTATATATTGTATACCCATGTGTATATAAGTAGGACTAATTGGAATGAATGGGTTAAAAATAATATGAATGGAGGACATGACATTGAAATGGAGAAGTTATGGGGGATCCTGGCAAAAGTTAAAGGGATGTGGAAATGATCAAGATACATACTATATATGCTTGAAATATATGCATTTCCTGAATCAGAATAAAAATTGTAGTTTATTTTGGACCCCAGTTTTCTAGGTTTCAGTCAATGACGACGTGGACTCATTAGCTTCAGCTACAAATGCAGGATGGCATCTGTGGTCATGGTGAGAACACACTGGGAGCTGATACCTGAAATAAAAAGTGGTGAATCAGATGGAAACACAAGAAGAGAAGGATGAGCAAGCAGAGGAGGAGAAGCAGGGCAGGGGGCAGGATTTGAGGAAGGGATAAGAAAAGTGTAATGCAAATAAGCAAAAAGAAGAGACCAGGTCCATAACGCCCTTCGGTATATCCCTCAATGACTCAAAGACTCCCAGGATATCTTAACTCATTAAGGTCATAACAATTGCTTCATTGACCACAAGCCTAAACTTAGCTCATGACAATTTGAAAGATACTAATCCAAAGATGAGAAAATAACCCGAGACTTCATAAAGATTAACAGAAGAGAACTGCAAAGCCCCACCTTCCCCTGACTTCCAATATGGAACAATAGAACAGTAGATGACTATTCTTTATTATATTTACCCAAAATAGAGAGACTGCAAGGTTTAGGAATTTCAGAATAAAACAGATATGGACATATGGAGCCAACTCTAATTCCTTCACTTTCAATATAAGCAACTGTTTTATACAACAGAAAAAAATATTCTGAAGCATTTTAATCTTAAATTATTTACCTTCATATTATGTCATATAAAATTCTGATGGGTACACTACCTTACTTTTGATTATATGAAAATTGGATCAGGTATGCTGCATACAAACTTCACACATTCTTTGCCTTGGATGTTATAGAATCAAAATGTTCCCATAAAGTTGCAGATTTCAGGCTACCCAGTGAGCATTATACTTGATCTGTCTAATGTAGGCACGCATTTCTTTATGATGTTCCCTGTCTCCAGCTTCAATCTTAACTTTCTTTCAGTCCCGAGCTTCTGCTAAACTTAGCCATTGTAGCTCTATCAATATTCTCTAAGTTCTAATATAACTTGCTATAATAAGCAATATTTGATTTCTGCTAACCATGATCCTAGCTGTTAACACCATCATCACCAGCAACTTAAAACATTGCCTTAGGAGCATGCAATGATTTGAAAAGCACAAATGACAATGGGGAACTGTATAATGTGTCAGTTGTTTACTTTTATGAGAAACATGAATAATCCTATCTCATAGGCCTACATTTATTTTTGAGTAAGCACTCACAGTGGACTTAATCTAATGACGCTTTCCCAATCTATTAAATGTAAGTGGAGAAAGGACTCATGGTATAAGATTGATCCCACTACCTGTTACCGTGGTATATACCAAGGCCTGTAAATCATATTATAGAATGACAAGAAGGAAACTTCTAATTGAGCTAACATGTGGCAATTATGGCTGAGAAGATATAGCAGCCATTAGTGCGTGCTGTTTAAACATAAGACCCTGAATGTGGATCCATAGCACATATTTAAAAACCTGAGTATGGAAGTATACACCTATAGTCCTAAGAATCGGATCTGTAGACAGAAGGACTTGGTGGCCAGCTGGTTTAGCTAAATAGGTGGCCATCAAGCTCAGTAGGAGACCACTTAAAATGTGGAAAGAAATTGAGGAAGACACCTTATATGGTAATCTACTCCTCAAGTACGTCTTATATAAATACCAGAGTGTGCACACACAGATACACACACAAATAAATTGTAGTAGCTTTCCTTAGAAAACATGATACTCAAGTTCATAACAGTAAAAATTAACAATGACTATAAGACAACATCTGAGAATAAATTCAGGTGCTTCCAGACCCAGAAATCATCACGTCTAGTTTTGTATATTTTGAGATATTCTTGAGGAAGCAAGTTAATTTCCTGCTAACAGTTCCCATTAAACATCTTTACAAAGTAGCTCTTATTAATTTGTCAACAGGAATTCTAAGTCTGGTTACTGATTTTCACACAGTGTTTTACATATAAGTGATTTGCATACACTTAACATTTATAAAATGCTTAGTTGTTATTGTTGCCAGCTTTCATGAAAATAGCTGTTGGCTTGGAATGTAGTTATTTCTCATCATAAAGACATAGTCCCTTAAATAGCTCTTCACAGCTTGCTTTGATTTATTCTACACACAGAAGAAAAGTGTCCTGTAAACATCGTTATCTTATATCACCCTACACAGGGCATATATGATTGCATTCAGAAGTGAAAGGCAGCTTGCATTAATTTCTGTTTCTGAGCAAGCTAATGCAAAGTGTTTCTTAATTAAATACATATTAAAATTAGAACACATTTTTTTTCTATTTGCACGCAAGGAAGCTTTTTTTTTTTTTTTAGCCAACTAGGTAATTTTTCACCTGAATTTGTACTCTTACCTCAAATTGAGTTGTTATGATGAAAGGATAGAGAAAGCTTCTAAAACTTCTTTATTATAGCTCTCTATTAAACAAAATACTTGTTTCTCCAAGTGGAGCCATGAGAAACCATGCAATATTATTAGCATATTGAGTAGTCATGAAATAACACATGCTGTAAAGGAGCTTTGCTTTTTTCTTTCTCTTAAATTCTAAGTAGTAAAATACTCCTTTCTAAAACTCAAGAAAAGAATGTTACCATTCACATGTAGAAATAATTAATTTTATTATATATTCCTTATTTAGAACACAAACACACACACAAATACACACACACACACACACACACACACACACACACACACATACACACACCCTCAAAGACTACAGGAAAGGAATGCACAGCAGAGATTTAAAAGAACATAGGACAGATCTCTGTTGCACACAGCTTGAGTTGCTTTCATCCCTTTCTGTTTCCTCCATATGTCTTCCTTTCTATCTTAATCTGTATTTTCTTCTCCTGTACCATAACACACAGACTGCTGTTGACAGAATCAAGGCAACAGCACACTTTTCTGTACTTGTTTTGATTGTATGCCCTTTCTTTCTTTCTTACTCTTCCTCTTCATATCTTTTAGTGTGTTTGTATCTTTTTCTATTTTTCTTAATCTACACACACACACACACACTGACACACTCACACAAACACACACACAAACATACACAGAGACACATACACACCATTGTACACAAATACTTAGGACATGCTGTTGTACAACCAGAATTTTACAGTCTTTTTGTTGTTTCTCCTTATCTGGTCTGGTAGTAATATAATATTGTTTTATATTTAGTTTAAGATATAAAGACTCCACCTATATCTGTGTTCATACACCCTCATACAAGCACCCTCACAATTTTATTAAACAGTGTCTTCTCTGCTGTCATGACTGTCAAAATTGCCTTCCACTTCACAAGTACAAAATATTCTACTTAATCACATATTACATTTCTGTATCTACTTATATATGAATTCTTACTTAGTTTGGGTAGTGCATTTAATTTATGTTGGTGCTTGTTTTTACCAGTCATATTCACTATAAATAAAACTTAATGGGTAGGGAAATTCATATCTTTTTCTTTTTTTCCTTTCTTTTCTTTGTTTGAGACAGGGATTCTCTATGTGATCATGGCTGTCCGGGACTCACTCTGTAGACCAGGCTGGCCTCAAACTCACAATGATCCACCTGCCGCAGCTTCCCTAGTGCTGACATTAAAGGTGTGTGCCACCACACGTGGCTAAGGGAAAATTCATATTTTTTAATGCACTGATTTGTTTTCTGTCAGAAACTTTCTTGGAACTGGTGTAAGTTGTTAATATATTACTTCCACCTTAAACATAGAGAAAAATTCTAAGATTGTGTATTTTTCAGTATGGACATTTTATATAGGACGCAAGCAGACAATTAAAAGCCTAATATACTAAATATGTACAAAGTAATTTTTAAAAAGAACACAGGAACAAAATTATATATAATTATATATGTATTTCTGAACATTATTTGGAACTCTATTTGGAAATTCTAATGTTGTTAATTTATCTATATTAAAGGAAGTGACTGCAGATTTAGTAAAATACCCTTGATGATTAATATTGATTGCCAAATATATTGGGTGTGGAGTCACCTAAAGGACATGGCTCTGGCTATGGCTGTGAAAGTATTTCCTTGACTGGTTTGCAGAGGGGAGAACGACGTACTGCAGAGTAAGCAGTAATTTCTCACAGTGGCTAAAAAAATCAGTCTGAGGTAATGTCATGCCTTTTGTTGATACCTTTGCTCCATACTGGTGAGTGCATCTCTGCTTTCTCTCCTGCTACTTCACTTCTCTGCCAGCATCTTTTCCTTTTGAAAAGCACATTCTCAATCCTGGTGTTAACACTTGCTTTCCACTGGTGACGCGTCTGCTTCTTAGACTGAGTAACTACATAATTATTAGGCTCCCACACTTGCAAATATCTGGAATCAGACAAGCAAACCCTGATCCTGTAACCCAATCTAATAAACCCTGTTGTGGCCAAAATAGAAAATGTTCTCCACTGATTGGTTTATTTAAACATTCTTTCCTCAGTTCGTTGCACCATTTGAGAAAGCTATTGAACCTTTAGGAGTAAGGTCCTCGATAAAGGAAGTATGCCACTAATAGCAGGCCTAACCTGTGCTGGGAATATATGGAGCCCTTTCAGCCAACAACTAAATGAGATGTAACATTCCTGTGACTATAGGTTATACTTGGTGGAATTGCATCCATCATTATATAGTGATGCCATTTAAATGATTTTCTTCTAAGTATATATTTTAGGAAACTTCTGGAGTAGTAGTCTTACAACTGTTTTTTCAAAAGGACTATAGTGTTAGCTAGTCTACTCTGTGTTATGTCCTTTTCTCTCCTTTATAGGCCCTCCTACATTGTACTTTCCAATGGCTACAGAACACACACACACACACACACACACACACACACACACACACACACACACACACACACAGAGAGAGAGAGAGAGAGAGAGAGAGAGAGAGAGAGAGAGAGAGAGAGAGAGAGAGATTAAAACAAATCTTAATTTCCCCTAAAATGAAATTTTCTTCTAATTACTAATTAATTGAAGTTATTTGAATAATGTAACTAAGCGGAAATATTTATTTTTTCTCGTCTCATAATCCTTTAAGATCGAATGACGTAGTGATTAATGACTATATTATTTTCATATTTTAGTTTTTTAAAATCATTCTTATCATAGAATTACAGGACAGAAGAGAAAGAAAAAGGAAAGCATATGATGATCCAAGGTAAATCCTTGTGTTGAATGGCAGCAAGGTTGCCAACAGTGATGTCCGTCAGTAGGTACCCTGACTCTCACAGGTTCTTATTTAACGAGTACATCCTAGCCTCATTGAAATGACTCAATCATGTCCCAGACTGTCTAATCATGATGCCATAGTTATTTATTTAACCCCTATAATACATAGATTTTTTTCATCGCATTCTACACAGAATCCTCATTCTTTGTATAAATGAGAATACCTGCCTCTGAAAGCATCTTATCTTGAAAACATGACTAGTAATGTGAAAGTATATGTTTTTCCACTGATGTAACATTTGATGAACTGATTGACTCCACAGATTACAAAGTTTATTTTCCTAATTTTCTATATTTGAGGAAGGAGGCGCATAGGAAGTCTATGTTAAATAAGCAGCATATGTGGGAACAGCGTGGACAACATACAGTATGTACATTTTGCTGCATTTTTCACTAACACAAATAAGCCTTATGTAATAAGAGTTCCATAGTACCCTTAAAGTCACGGGGTAGTTTTGAGTAAATGCAGGGGAAAGGCTCTGACCTTATGCCCAACTGCATCTAGTTATAATCACCGACTCTGGATCCATTTCATTTGCAAGCTTGTGTGTGCACTTAACTTCAATGTTTCCTTTTTACAAGCAACAGTACATATGGTTTTTTGTTCAGAAAAAAAGTGTTTTTTTCTGAACAAATAACCACTAGAACAAATGTATAATATCTACATTTAAGCAAAAATCAACATGAGTATCATGTTCGTGGTCACATTTAAGTACAAGTTGAAGAAAGGAGTCACAGGGTTATAATATTCCAATCATATGTAATTTCCTCAGATAAACAGATTAGACAGTTTCCCAGAAGATACTTAGCTATGCTGCTTGGGTGCTGCTACTTGTATGTATTCCTAGCATAATTCTCAAATATAATGTTAAGCTTTACTTTTCACAGAGAAGTCTGCTCCCAGACCTATTTAATTTTTTCTGCATGATGTTTTCTAAATTGCTTAGGTGTTTTAGTAACAAATTATAATTGACCTTTATTCTAATACAAATATGCTTTCCTTGAATATCTTCGTATTTTGGTAAAATAACATGTCAGCATGATATGTATTCACCCTTCCAAGGTCAGAGATGCATTATTTCATGCTCACTCAATATATTTTTTTCATTCAAATCAATCACTTTTTAACAGAACCAATTAAGTTAGAAAGGGTTCATTGTGCATAATGAAACATTATAATTACCATCAAGACCATTTTAATCTAAGTAAACAGTTCTTTGCTCTCATATAATTATCTAAGTCATACGATGCAGTTTGAATTGAGCTACCTGGTAATTTTTCATAAATAAATATAAAATACAAGAAAATATAAATAATTAATTTTAAAAGTTATGGCCTTTGAATGAGAGAACTGAAAACACCAAAAGTAATTTTACACATGCCGCTTTCTGAAAACATATTCATTAAATTATCTTTTCATCCTCATGCCTATGTGACAATCCTCAGCAAAGAAATTCAACATATAGTGATATTTTATTTTTACATGGGCTTAGTTATATTTTGAGGTAGGAAACAGTTTCTTTCAATAACTGTTACCTGGCAGGTTGTGGTGGCTCATGGTGGTAGGATTTGCTGAAGGAGGCAGTGGTAGGAGGAGGCTATTTCACCTATAATTTCAGATATAAATTGCTGTACTTCACTGTCTCTCACTCTGTCACTTGCAAGCATCCTCCCACATTACCAACTTCCTCTTCTACACTCATGAAACACAGACTCTATATTCTCATTCCCATGTTCATCATTGTAGTGGAATTGAATAAGTGCAAGTGTATTTGTAATAGGATGAGAAAAATGTTTATAAGTTGATACATCACTAAAAAATCTAATTGGTCACAATGATTTGAGGAAGATTCTAGATTTCTAAAACTAAAAAAAAAAAAAAAAAGTCAGGGAAATGCAAATATAAATGACTCTGAGATCCCATCTTACACCTATCCAAATGGCTACAATAAATACCACAAGTAACAGCACATGCTGGCAAAGATGTGGAGAAAGGGAAATGCATGATACATTATTTAATTTTTCTCTTATTTTAATTTGCACGTGTGTCACTAGGAGTAGTCTTGAAACTATAGCTGAGTTTTTCATTTAAAATGCAAGATTTCCTACCTATAAGTGCCTATAAATACCTATCTATGTAAATGAGAAGGATACTCATTCCTTATGTCTGGAGAACCAAAGAAGTTTTGAGTGAACATTGTAAAAGTAGATAAAGTCTTGAGTGAATGTGTATTGTTGAAATGGGCACTGCCACTTCAAGAACCAGTTTCTCAGACTTGTGGGAAATCGACAATGCTTTCCATTTCATGAGGCTAAGAGGGATTGCAAAGTCTTCCTTTGAGTGTAAATGTTGACTTGTGTACCAGAGCAAGTGTTTATGAATTATTGATCAGTATATAAAAACAAGTAACTAGTCTTTCTTCTCAGAATTTACGGCCTCACAGATATCTTCAGTTGAGTCCAGCTAACACTTTCTACTCTGATTTGCATATTAAACACCCCATTAAGGATTATTTTATATTTAAATATGCTCACTCCCGTAGAAAAAGCAAAACTCAATCAGTCCCGTTTTTCTGCATTTGTGTCTGTCTGTTTTCTTCATTGACTCAATACTTCAGTGAGATTTCCAAGACCAAGTCTTTAAGGACACAACACCCTTAGTGCTCCCACACACGCCTACATAAGGTCACCACTCACTGGACAAAGGGTAGGGTAAAATGACAACAACAGCAATAATAATAATAATGAAAGAAAACATGAAGTCAGAAGTGACCCTGGTTTGTGAGTTATGGGGGTAGGCTGGTGGAAAACAATGGAGGTAAATACGATCAAAATATGTTTGGATGTATGAAGCTTTCAAAGAACAAGTACAAAATATTATTTTAACATGTTTTCCTCTCACAGAAAACTGGAAAACCAAGTGATATGTAAAAAGTTTGAAGTTTGTGCAACTCTTACATGTGATCACATGATTAACACTTTAAAGTCATACTTGATAGTATTTTTTTTTTCATGGCCATAAGGAAAAAGAGCCAGGAAGGAGGGAAGGTAAATGTTATTTTTAAGTCAAATGACAGATAATAATTAACTAGCTTGATAACTGTATGCTCCATTATATAATCACACTAAATCAAATTATACACAGTTATAGTAAAAGGAATTTTAAATCTGGTGTCAGTGGTTCAAATTTGTACTGTGTGTGTGTGTGTGTGTGTGTGTGTGTGTGTGTGTGTGTACACACACACAAATATCATACTCTTTGAGGTAACCCTTATAGTCAACTGTACATGAGAATGAAAATTGAATTGTGAAAATGATCATGTTTTAAAATTATGTTTAGTCTTATTCAACTCTGATTTAGTCTTGACAGTAAAACATATTCTTACCACACTTCTGAATTCTGACTGCAACTCTACAATGTCAGTATGTTCTAACATTTTTTATTTTTAAAATCTAATTATTTAAATAATAGTTCCTTATTATAAAAATTTCTAATATGGTTGCTGAGTTCATATTCCTTTAGGCACCTAATTTCATTAGAAAAAAATTTACTATCAGAATTTTGTTAAATACTTTGTGAACTTACAGATCTACCAGATAGCAAAAATAAAAAAGAAAAACAGGTTTCCATTTGCTTTTACTTTGAGACATTCTAATGAATAAAACATTTTTGATGTGGCTTACTTACTTTCTGGGCAAATTATTTTTTTATGAGTATCTATCATTCTTAAAGCAGGCTATGTTGCAGCCTGCTTGGAAAGTTTTTTCCATGTGTTTGTTTAGAAAGACTCTTCTCCACTCCTGAGGAATCACATTTCATGTCCTGTGGCGTGCAAAAATGAACATGGATTCATACTATCACCAAGGTTTTCATTGTTAGGAACCTGTGTTTACAAAAAAATTAATCATCAGGGAGAATGGAATAGTGGTTACCAGGTCAGGTTCTAGAACCTGAAATGTGATATTCTGTCTATAAAACTTACTGCCTACGGCCTGGGAAGAGGTTTGGTAACATAGAGTGCCAAAGTTTCTTAATCTACCTTGAGGCACTGAGTGCATTAACATTTTTGACACTGTGACAGAATTCTTGGTCTAAACAACTGAAAAATAAGGAGAAGTGATGTTATCATACCTCTCCACACGTTATCGCTCAGGTTTCTAGTTCTTGTTATTGTTGCATAGTGGTGAATGTGAGTGACCTATACAAGTGTGTGCACTCATGTGTACCTTGTCAGCACATTCATGTGGGGCTAAAGGTAAGTTCATCAGCTTTGATTTTCATTTTCAGTGAAATAGATCAATTACTTATAAGCTAACAAACTACACATTAAATTTAACAGCCAAGAGAACAATTTTGGGAAGCACTAAAACAGCACAAATAAGAATGAGGTTGACGTAGGTGGTGATGATATTCCTATGACTTAGAAATCATTCTTTTTTTGAGGAGTCGTGTGATCAACAGCATAGTGGGAACAACAGAAAACAAGAAGACCTAGGAGCTTCAAACTGGCCAGGGGAAGCTGCGCTGGTGCCTACCTAGACACTTCACTTTTACTCTCTATGGTCTTTGGTACAAGAAAGTACTCTAGACACCTTAAAAATGTGAACATCAAGCTAGCAACAACCCTCTGATGTACAATGTTTTCCTAGCTGCTGGATATGCAACTGATTTGACTTCAGGAACATATACCCAACATTGCTTGTATAATGAACAACCTAAGAATAGATAGCTCAGGGGCCAGGATAAAATCAAATGCTACAGTTCTAAAGTGATAGATAGATAGGTAGATAGATAGACAGAAAGATAGATGATAGGTAAGATAGGTAATACATAGGTTGATGGTAATAGATAAAATAAATTTATAAAGCATACCAATAAAAAAAATCTCCTAATGACATTCTGTTATACTCATATTTCATTGCTTTGCTCAGCCAAAATCAGAGAACATTCTTCCTCCAGCATATGGGAAAAATTAAAAGAAATACAGCTGAACAATATGTAAAGAGGGGGTGACCTTGAAACACTCAGCCCTAAACAGGATTTCTCAATCAAATCCCTACTTTCAGGGATCAGGGTACACTGTGGAAGAGGAGGCAGAAAGAGTGTAAGAAGAAGAGGGCCATGAGGACACCAAAAAAAAAAGAAAGCTCTCAAAACAGAAGGAGCAAAGCACATACAAACTCACTGAGAAGGAGACAGCATACACAGACCTGTTGTGTCTGTGCAAGGCCTTTTGAGTACGTGTTATAGCTTCCAGCTTAGCATTTATATAGGGTTTCTCAGTGTGTGAAAGAGTGGGTCTCTGTTTCTCATGCTTTCTCTTTTACTGATGTTTCTGTTGTCCAATCCCAATCTGTTGCTTTTTGGTTATCTTACTATATTTTATTTTATTATTAAAAGGAAAATTGTCTCCATCAGTTAAGAAATCCTTTAGATTTCAATATGTCTTAGTTTCTGGTGGCTGTGATAAAACACCCTTTCAAAAATGATTTGAGGAACAATGGTTTATAATGCTTCATACTTCAAGATGATTCCATTGTGGATGAAAATCAAAGCAGTAGTAGCTGGAAACATCAGTGCATATCATATGTACAGATCCCCTACTGATTTATGGATTCCAGGAATACTGCAAAGGAGGAGCCCTGCTCATAGTAAAATGGATCAAATTTTACACTCCTAGAAAAATATACAGCATAGTCCTCTATGTACCACTATGTGGTAACTAGTCCATCATCTAATTTGTGTTTTATAAACTATAAAAAGATCTCATATTTTTAAGTAAAATGAGTCAACATCCTAGACTGTCTGAAACATTTGTTTATAGTATTAATATACATTAATATTCTACACTTATGAGTCTTTCTCAGTACTTTCTTCTAATCTCTAGCAGGAATATTATCTGTGCGTAAATTTGTTTTATTTGTAAAATATGTGAGGCTAACCATTAGAATGTCTTCTTCATATGTATGTACCTCCTGTAAATAGCCCATTGTATTCTGTTCGTCCATCATATCACCCATAGAAGTATTTTCTAAAATTTAAATAAGGTCTCATTAATTATCAAAATTAGTCAATTAAATGCAGTGTTTAATCACAAACCGCAACACAATCTCTCTTCTCAGGAAAAAAAAAAAAAAAAAAAAAAAAAAAAGAACACAAAACAACCAATTCAAATTTCAAACTCTTTTAACTTTGCAGATTTCCTTAAAAAGTATACCACCTGTTTTATGATATGTCAAGTGTCCACATGATTTATTGTATATGTAATTTTCTATAAACTCTTTCATTTGCTTAATCTTTTTTCACATGTGTAGACCTTAATTATAATTTATAAAAACATCTATGATGGGTTGGTTACAATAATAATCTACTCTTCTCTTTGCTGCCCTGTATTCAGTGCTATTTCTGTCCTCCTGAGAACTACAGGCACTCAAGCACTGTCCTATGGCATATTCACTGTCTTCAGTCTAACCAGAAGGGAGACAAGTTGACAGGTAAAAGTGATTATAAATACCTGTGGAACTAAGCTTAATTGACTGCTCTGTAAAAGTTCATTCTGATGTCTAAAATAAATGTATTTGAATATATGGAGAAAAACATTTAAAATTTAAAAGTCCAACTAATTTCCTGGGTACAGAGATATAAGCAATAAATGTGCATTTAAAGGAGTATTTTGACACTCTAAGGAAATGTTGTGAAATAGAAAAAACTACCTTAACACATTTGAAATGAGAATTAGAGTTTATTTTCCTTGTCGCAAACATTGCAATCAACTAAAAGGACTACAGAAGAAAGGAAGTCAGCATTGCTTTCTCTGGAAAGCTAAACGCTTGCTAAGATGATGTTTGTTTGTTATTTATTTATTTGTTTATTTTTTTAAGATAGGTTCTCTCTGTTGTGGTTAATTTATCAGTATGGCATAATAATGCTTATTATTAGGCCTATAATTACTAATACGGCAGTATTTTCTAACCCTCAATCAATAAAGACTCAGGCACCTGTTATATTTTAAAACAGACTTAGTTAACTTGGGGCAGGGCATATTTTAATCCCTAAACTACTTCCCATAGGGGGCAGGTTTGGGATACTTGCCTTAATCCCATGCTATCTGCTTCTAATAATATCTATCAGGCTACCTCACATCCATAATCCCAAATGCTTGCTAATTATTATCATCGTGGCCAAGTCTCCACCCACGCTGGCCATGTGCTTCTCCTACACCTAACCCATGCGCAGCCTTCTTCCTCTCCTCCCCTCCAGTCCCTTCTCTTCCAAAGATTCTGTCTCTTATCCATGCCTATCCCATTTTCCCTGCCCAGGTGTGAAGGCCTTTTATTGGTTAAACACTTTCAGCTCTTAGGCAAGGTACAGGTGTGGCACAGAAACAGCAAGCAGTAATTAGCATCAAAATACATCAGACCAACCTACATCAATTCCCCTCTTCTGTCTAAATAAAAAGGCCATTTTTTAATATACAGTAAAAACAATTATGAAAAATTATAAAAACCAATAGGTAATACTTACATATATAATGTCTAATCAAAAGGTATTTGAAACCTTGAAGAAATATTGTATATTCTATCTTGTTGAGTCTAAAGTTTTGAGCCCAAATCAATATCTATAAAACTTCATATCTATCAACCTAAAAATATCTACCTAGAGCTAAAAGTGCCTTCTTAATTCCTAACAAACTAAGTTTAATTTTAAACTTAACTATCTGGTCTTCAACCCCATCAGAGACTTGAGAAGGAATAATATTAATTACCTGAGTAAACAGGAAGTGCAGGTTAGCATCTTCCAAAATGAATAAATGACTGAGACAGTTTACTACCTGAACTGTCACCCAAAACTCTCTATAAAGTTGGAGCATCTTCTTCAGCCTTCTGGCACAATAAAACTGACAGACATACCTGTTAAGCAGGAACTATTGAGGACTTGTTTACCCTGTCTTGGCAGAGTTTGGTCTTCAACTCTGCTTGCATGCCAGTGGCTGTTTTGCCACACTTGAAACCATCCTTACACAGAACTTCTTCAATTGTCATCATCTTCTTTGAGGTAGGCTGGATGTTGCCAGGGGTTAACATGTTTTATTGTCAAAGAATCCTTAAAATAATAAAAAACAGTTTTTAAATGCCATATTCTGTAGGTCTGTGAGGTTTTTGAAGAACGTATCTCACTATTTTACCTTAGGTAGAATCAAACCTATCTGTAAAACCTAGCATGTATATTCCTGTGATAAAAATATACTAGTATTTAACATGATCATGAGTTGATCAACTAATAATTAAAGAGAAAGGATAAGAAGGCTACCAAGATGAGACTTGATAGATAGCCTATGACCATAAAGTGGGGAAGAAGGTCCCCCTCGGTCGTAGACCTAGGGAAGGGGAATGGGGTGAAAGGAGGCAGGAAAGAGGAAAGAATGGGTGGGTACAAGTGTGGGGAAAACAATTTAGATGTAATCTGAATAAATTAATTAAATAATAAAAATAGAAATAGAACATTTTTAAAGGATTTTCTAAATTGGACTACACAGAAAAGTGACACAGTTCAGGATTTTTGTTGTGCTTTTATGATGAGAGAAAACCATTATCAACAATTTCAAATCATTTGTCTGGCATCTTATAAAAAGCACACATGAATTAAAGAGCTTAAGCTCATAAAAAAACAACTAACTTGTATTACTTAATTATCCTAAACAGCAAGCAATAATCCTTTCAAAGTATTGGAAGCAAACCTTGTATTAATTTAATTGTATGTGTAAAATACTTCATATTAGAGTATATATATAATATGTGAAGAATAGTATTTAATTTGAATTCTATCCAATGAATCAACATTAATATTATTTTATATCAAAACACAAAATTCTATACTAATGAATTAAAAATATCCTTATTTGTAACAATTAAGGCTTTAAGTTGAGGAGTAGATTCAATAATCTACTTTTTGTCCTATCATCCCTATATGTTTCTATATTTCTCCTTCTTTATTTTCAACCCCTAGCTCCATACTTAAGAATGAAAGATAAAGGAAAGGAAAGAATCTCTAAGTTCAACCTCATTTTGTCTCTGAATGTCGCATCCCTTCCGACCAGCGGAAAATAAGGACACGACCCAAGCTTTCTTCTCCAGGCAGTTTTCAGGAACCTCTTCAGCAAGTTTCTTCTTCTCCCGCTTGCTCGCTTCTCCTCCCCCAACACCTCCGTACCCCTTTATATCCTCTGCCTCAACCAATCAGCAGCCCTTACGTCGGTAGCTCCAATTGGTTCCCGACAAGGCGGGATGCATACGTCAGAGCAAAGCATGGCCCACAACCCAAATAAGGACTTGTTTACCAGGAGCAGAGTTGCAAGTCATCTTGCCTGGCAGGTTGCCAGGCGCCATCTTAGCGAGGGCAATAGCTTCAGCTTCTCACATCTGAATAAGACCAATAATAACTTATAACCCAATGAAAATAAACATCCATGCCAAGAAAACAAGCAAAAACCTACCCAATCCCCCTTAAGGGAAATGGGTCATCATTGTCTTAAACTTTCTTCTGGCTGATTTGGGACAAATAATAACTTTGTCGGGGCCCAAATAAAATTGGGAGAAATGGTTAAACAAGGTAGGAAAGCATCTGTGGTTCATTCTCTAAATGTTGAGAAATTCCAGGCTTCATATAAGTCCCATTGTGACAGTCTGAAATGCTGGACCTGTAGGTATCAGGAGCTTTATTCGAAGTTGTCCTGTTCTCATGATGAACAGTACCCGAAGCAGTTGGAGCTAGAACATGAAGGATGCAGCATGTCAGCATCTCGCATGCTGAAGGAATGAATCCTTTCAGGTCTGATCCAGCAGCAGTGTCCTGTTCTTTTGTTCTGAAAACATAATTTCTCACAATCATTATACAGTCCTAAAACTATAAATGTATTAGGTGTGCAGGATGCACAGAACAATTAAGGCTGGTTCTCTGCTCTTTGTATGAGCAGAAGAAAGATAATTTAAAATCTTCATTCATGCCGTATGAAGAATGGTATCTAATAATAAATGATGGGTATTCTGTGACCAACAAGAAGCTTTGGCAATGCATGAACATTCATGTCTCAGCCAGTCTCAAAGCCATTCCCTGTAGTGTAATTAGCAATATAAGTTAACTGCTTGTTCTGCAGTTTGAATTCATGTAAGTGTAGACTGAGTTCAGTTCTCTCTGTTTCATATTTTACCTCTTTCAAAGAGGAAGTATAAAATCACCATTACCAATGGACATCCAAACATTATAATATGAAATCAAAACAAGAATGAATAGATCCAAATATCCTTCTCTAGGCTCTATGACACCTGATGTATAGGCCAGGCTGCTACCTGTTCCCTGAGAGAGTGCTCCCTGTTTTAGAGAAAACTTGCTGATATGATGATTACTAGTTTTCTATTGATTTGTTTGTTTCTTTGACTTAGGTTCTCTCCATGTAGCCCTATAATTATAGGTCTCAAACAAGTATCCACCTTCTACTTAAACACATGTTCCACCAAACTGGGCTTGAGACAATATTTGTTAAAGAACACTGTGCTGTTTGAAAACAGGTTTGGTATTTTCCTTTCTTCTTGATATTAACAGGATTTGGACCAACAATTTAGGTGGGAACTAATTGGTTACCACAGTAGTACTGACAGGAAAACCTGAGAAAGAAGAGGTGAGAGAAAGGTAGAGAGAGGGTGATATAAGGATGTAGCAGGCTTCTGTCAGGATGATCACCACACTGCTTGGTCCACAACACCATGTTGTAATTCTCTTATCATCAAGTTTCATTGGTTTTTGGGAAATCCCATCAAGATGTCCACCTGAGAGTTAATGGATGCTGGTAAGCACTGTGAAAAGCAGTGAAATCTACAACAGTTCCCAAGACTTGTCCTGTAATCTTCACAAAATGCACAGGAGATTTACAGTTGCAGAGTAACTATTCAGACCCTGGGATGACAAGCTGATGCATGCAAGATTGAATACAGGCTAAAGAGTCTGTGTGGCCTAGGTAACTGCTGTAAGACAGGAAGAGTCCAGAAAATAAGATCTACAAATATCAGAGCCACTTAGCTTATGGAAATTATGACAAACTTGGTTTCTATGACTCATAAAGCTATAAATCTTAATGAAATACTTTGTTTCTTTTTATGTATTTCTAAAAATCAGGATATCGTATTGATTGAAACACATACCTACTGTGTTTTTAATATGTTTGCATTTAATACAGCTGGTTTTAGGCCGTGGTAGTTCTCTTATTTCCTGATAACCTATCATTCAAAAGTTGAGCAGCCACATAGTCACCAGCTGTCAGTCCGTGGAGATTCTGCACACATCACTTAGGTCAAACATCCACTTGTCTTTTCCTCCTGCAGGCCATTCACGCACTTACTATTGGAATGACAGCAACTTTTAAGAAGAAAATTTGGTGTAGGTCATATTAATTACACAAAACCTTTTCTGAATCTGTAAAGTGCACCTTTTCTGAGCAATAGACATTCTGTGTATCTGTCTGTATATTTTGTGGGAAAAGTTCCCTCCTTGTCCACAGTAAGACTTACTGTGTGACTCAGAGACTTTTAAAGATGTATTCTCACAAGGACTCACCTTTGCTGTGTTGCAAAAATTACTAATATGGATTCTAACATTAGATAAGATGACACACTTTTCAGAGTAATTATGGTAGTTCTCTGTTATAATATTCTTAAGAAATCTGTAAAAGTTGTATTAATAAATCTTTATTTTTATTATTTGACAGTTCCATACATCTATATAATAAATAACAGCCATTTCGTCCCATCATTAATCTTTCTCATCCACCTCCCATTCCCTCTAGAACCAATCTCACTCTCCCACTTTAAATATTTTTTAAAATATGTGTGGCCCACTGAGTTTAATTAATTTTTGCTAAATCATGGGTAGGAGGTAATTTACTGAAACAGGGGCAATTCATCACAAAATTATAAAACATAATTAACATATATTCCTTAGGGAGAGGAGTATGTACCTGGACAATATAAGGCATAAATTGTACTGAAAAATATTCATGTCACACTTACAACCCCACATATAAATGCTTGCTATTTGTAGCTGTTTTCACAAAAGTCAAAGCATTTAAGTTAAAAAAGAAAGAATAAAAGAGAGAAAGTAAGAAAGAAAGAATTTCAGAGACCATGAAATGCTCCAAGAGGTCACTATCAGTTTGTCATTTCAGACATTATTTCCTGCATTCTTGAATTTCAGATTTTATTTAACCCCCTAATAGTTACTGACTTATGCATAAATCTGCAGCCTATTTGGCTGTAACTTTTCTTCCAGCATTGGACGTCTGGCTTCACATAGGTTTTATTTGTATTCATTTTAAGCTTTAAAATATTTTATAAACGTGAGTCAATTGTCATATTCAATTGTAACTTTTAAAATAATATGAAAGCCTGCAAAATGTATTCTCCAACATTGTCAGAATCTTGCTAGATATGAAGAAGTGGTTTTTATAATTTTTATTAAATTTTGGAGGTCTAGATTAAGCTTCATAATTGTTAACTGTTCAGATAATTGGAAATATAAAGCACTAGTAAGTTGATAAGACTTACTCCTGAGTTCCAGGCCATTATTATCGGTATCACTATTATAAATCCTTTTATAGCTGTTAACTAAAAGACATTTAGATAAAGTTAGATCTTGAATGTTTTCATACTTATTTTAAAACAAAAAGGAATTCACAGAAGCTTCTTGGGATTTTCACTAACAGCAGTTTCTGTCTCCCACCCCAAGACACTCTGTATTACAGCTGCAATCTCTTTGAAGTACCTACTTACCAAAATTGCTATTTCCCACCCTTTACCTTGTTCTCTACTTGTGATGCACCAGACTCTTTTATAGAAAGACACAGAAGATTTGGAGCTCTAAACATGAAATTTCAGGTCTTGAGTTGTCCCTGCTAATGGATTTTATCCCAGATAATTGTTTGGCAACTACAAGTGGGCTTGTTTAGACAGCAGCTTCATTCATGTCTTACCTAAATGTGTGATACCCTGACAACAGCGCAAAGTGTGGTGCTGAAGTGTGTCTGCAAAGACACTTCTAGATACATGTATACGTTTACATCTGGAAGCACCCAAAGAAAAGTGAACATTATGCCTTGTTCTTGAAAGTTAAAAGGTAGGTATAAAATGAAAGCTTTTCATATATGCAAAGAATAGCTCACACAAGCGTGACCCCAAAGGAAAACACATTAAGATATGCTATTCATTACTGTGAATATAAAATCCTATTTCAATTTATATGTGTCAAGGTGAAAAATATTCACCTCAAAATCATTTTAATTTTGACATATGAATAATGTCATCAATTTTCCTTGTATTAGATCTTTTGATCTGTTTCAAACACATGAAACCTACTTATCTGATTTATCAGATATTACTTTACATTTTTTATTAGTTTTTCAATTAAATTTATTAGTTCATTTTTCTACACTATTTCTGTTCATTTTCCTCTTTTTTTTCTGCTGAGTTATAGCAATATGATTATGAAAATATTGTACATTCACTTTTGTCATGTACTGCACAGTTAACAACCAGGCGTAGCTTCCTGATTCTGTTACTATTTTGTTTGCTTTGTTAGTGTTGTTTGGGAACAGGGTTTCATTAGGTAGTCTAAAAGGAGGTGCTTAGCTATTGGATGCTTTGCCATTGGAAGGCATCCCTGGAATGGTACTCTCCATTCTTGGGAGCTGGCTTAGTTTGAAAAAGAAATTCTAAAAAAATAAACTGATTCAGAGACCAGAAATGGATGGAAACAGCAGTGATGGCAACTGATCAGATGGAAGCACAAGGCACATCCCTACTGAACAGGAACCAACAGTTGGAATGCCCAGCCTTTATCATGTAAACCAATACAAAAAAAAAAAAAAAAAACTTAATATTTGCTTGCTTAGGTATTTTGTTATAGCAATGAAATAAATTGATGAACTTTTATCAACAACTCAAAACACTGTTTAATCTAGAAATACATAGAGCTAGGACTAGAAGGAAATTTATTATTTTTTGACCAATGAAAATTACTTATTAACACATTCTAAAAATTCTTTCACACATATTTTTATGATTCACCAAATCAATTAAAAGAAAGCAAAATGCAAGATTTGACAAATTAGAAGAGCTTTAAAGAAGCTGGGGTTGAAAACACAGATGTGATGCAAAGTGTGAGGCACAGTCTGCAATAGTGGTTTTAGTAAAGGGAGCTTGGGTAACTGATGCCTGGATAAGTGTCATTGTTTGGAAAGCATGGAGTCCTGAGTGTAAACCCATGGAACCCCAGGGAAAACCTGGGTTTGGCTCTGAATTCAATTCCTGCAATTACAATTCCCGGGAGGAGTTTGGAGGCAAGGGTATCACTGGGACTGATTGGTTAGCCACAAATGTTGGAAAACAAAGTTTCAATTCAGACTCTATCTGAAAGAAATAAAGCAGAGAGCGACAGACATCCCCTTTTCTCTCTACACCTGTACAAAGAGGTACAAGGTACCCCAACACTCACATAACACAGGAATATTATAAACCCACTGCCATCATCCTCACAGAAATACCAAGGAATCTGTCAAATAAAAAGCTAAGTGGAAAAAGTGTTTAAAATTATTTCTTTTGTTTTTGAAATTATATAATTATTCAATTACTCCTTCTATTTTCTCCCTCTAAATCCTCCTATCTACATCTCTTGTTCTTTTCCAAATTTATGACCTCTTTTACATTAATTGTTATTACCTGTGTGTCTGCGTGTATTCTGAAATAAATACAAACTTATCACTGTGTATAATGTTACTACTGTAAAACCATACAATACATAACAGTGTTTGACAGCTTAGAAATCTACCCCAACCTTTAATCCATTAACTTTAAGATGGCTTTTTCTTCTTGTTTTTTTTTTTTTTTTTTTTTTTGGCTTGTTTGTTTGTTTTTGTTTTCTCTCCTGTTGTATTTGGAGATTTTCAATATTTCAATTTTTGTGTTTAGTTCAGATTTTTTAATTTTTAATTTTTTATACAGGGTGTCATTACATAGAACTTGTTGTAGTGGAACATATACATAGAAAACCCTGGCATTGAGTTTGAAGTGAGCATCCTGCCAATGCCTTGCAAGTGTTGGGATTACAGATCTTTACTGCAACTCTTTTGTGTGTGTGTGATTTTTTAAATTAATTTATTATTGTTACATTTCAATGGTTATCCCATCCCTTGTATCCTCCCATTCTTCCCTCCCTCCCATTTTCCCCTTATTCCCCTCCCCTATGACTGTTCCTGAGGGGGATTACCTCCCCCTGTATATGCTCATAGGGTATCAAGTCTCTTCTTGGTAACCTGCTGTCCTTCCTCTGAGTGCCACCAGGTCTCCCCCTCCAGGGGACATGGTCAAATACGAGGCACCAGAGTACGTGTGAAAGTCATACCCCACTCTCTACTCAACTGTGGAGAATGTCCTGTCCATTGGCTAGATCTGGGTAGGGATTTAAAGTTTACGGCCTGTATTGTCCTTGGCTGGTGCCTTAGTTTGAGCGGGACCCCTGGGCCCAAATCTGCCTATCATAATGTCTACTTGTAGGTTTCTAGGACCTTCTGGATCCTTCTACTTTGCTATTCTCCCATGCTTCTCTCATCTAGAGTCCCAATAGGATGTCCTCTCCTCTGTCCCAGGTTCCTGGTAAGTGAAGGCTTTCATGGGACATGCCCCTTGAACTCTTGACTCTTAAGGTATTTTTTTATTTGTTTGGGTCACATCATTTCATATCCTTTTAAATACTTGATTTTGAATGGTTGCCTTGGGATGCAAATTTTCATTTATACTCGACAAAAATATCACACAATATAAAAAAAAACTGAAGAAAATCTGAAACATAGGAATAGAAAAACTGCTACTTACTTTCTTCAATGAAGAACAAAAATATCCAATATCTAGTGTGTAATGTACTTGGATTTCAGGATGATTTAAGCAGTTGTTAATGCAGGAGAGAATGATCCTTACCTGAGCACTTGGCAATAAATTGAGAGTAAGATGTAGTGTTTCACTTGTAACGGAGGGAATTTCATGAGTGGGATTTTTGCTCAGTGATGATTAATGGAGGGAATAAGTTTGAAGGGATGTTGTGTGAACAAGAAATTTATCTCTTTACAAAATGTGCTAGAAATCTGGCATAGGTATTAAGTTAAAGTTGAAATTTATAATTACAAAGGGAAAAGTTTCAAACAAGCTTTTTTTAGTTAAAATGGCTGAGATTAATTTATTCATACCATTTTGTATTCATTTATGTTCCTATGGAAAAAAAATTTAAACTTCTTTAAATATCCATCCTCATCTCTGAGTCATTTTTAAATTCAAGGCCACTGTTACAGAATTGTTATTGCTAGACACATAGATTATATGCATAAATATATGAGTACAATCTGCTGAACCCATGTCTTATTTAATGTAAGGTGAATAAATAACAAAGTAAAGTCTTCTCACAGGCGAATGTTGAGTAATAACTCTCAGCAGTTATTAATTTCCTGTAGTTATTTATCTAAGCTGGACTCTTATATCATTCCCCCAACTTCAATGGTGACATGTCAACTAGCATTGTCATTATTCAAGTAATATTTAGGTAGCCATATTATTTGGAGTTCATCAGAATTAAGATTTTATTTACACAGATAAAAGATATAATCACTTAACAGATATCTGCTTCCTCTGGATCTTAATAGTCTTGTCTACCCTCTATTTTTAAGGATTCCTAAATCCTGGGTGTAAGGGCTGTGCCATCCATAGCAGGATATCCATACTTAGTGGTTCTATGCATTTTGGCAAGTTATGGATTGCCATAATCAATGAAGCTTTAATACATGTGTACACACACACACACACACACACACACACACACACACACACACAGAGGGATAGAGAGAGGTTAGATACCTATGCTTAGCATGCCACAATCCAAATTAATATGAAAAACAGAAAACTACTCAACCATAATAAAATTGTAACCAATTCCTAAGCAAAAGTTTATTAAACACTTTGAGGTGGTCTAGGGGAAGAGAAAAGTAAGCATATTGCTCAATTAAACTTGACCACTGGCAATTTGCAACAGGTTGATTTTTTATGAAGATAATATATAACTGATATAAATTCACTCTTTACAACTGCAAGAGGGCAGTGCTCTGTCCTGCAACTAGGATGTCACCGGTAGCTTGGGACAATGGTCTATGGCAGGGACGTGAGGTGGAAACTTGAATAGTGGATGTGAGAGAACTCTGTGAAGTAAATTCCATGCTGTGCAATTTCTGTCATGAAAACAAGGCTGGGAAAATCTGGTAAGGAACATAAGGGGAGTCTCAAATTGTCAAAAGCCTGTATTAGTCAAAAGATTTGGTAATTGGGTGTCTGGTTGAAGACCTACTACAGCATTCAGCCAGTATCAGTTTGAGAATTCTGAACCAAATTTGCTAAGATCCTTAATAAGATAAAAGTTCTACTTTCTGTTCTCTATTTAATGATCTCCCCTCTATTTTTTCAAGAATAAGCGTCTCTCATTGCAACTATTTTTACAAAGTAAAAATTTTTAAAATTAATTTACACGTAAAACATTCCCAATATACATTGACTAAGATGCATTGGTTTAGGAGGGGAACCCAAGATGGTGGCACCAATTCCACACTGCATCTGATTAGCAGGAAAACCAGGACTGCACAGAGACCTAAAGACCAAACTGAGACCTGCAAAACACAAGTGTTGCAGATTCCCAGGTGAGAGGGAAAGACATTGTGTGAGGCATGGGTAGGTCCGACCCCTGGCCACCCAGCTAATCCACAGAAAGATCCCTGGGGACAGCCTACATTAGCTGCCATCTTGGAAAGGACTATGGGATATCCACTGCAGCTTCGGGCTCTCCCCACGTGTTTACTGCTTGCTGGATCTGGACAGGGTGCCAACAGGTAGAGCTGACTCCAGGCACCTGACACAATCCACATTAGCTGCCTCCTGAGAAAGAGTGCAGGGCACCTAAGAACCTTTGAGCTCTGATCTCTCTCAGCTCCCCCAGGGACTTGCTGGCCTACACTAGTTGTGTCACAGAGTAGATTAGCATACCCCTGCCATCTCAAGAGGGCCATGTTGAACTTCTGAGCAGCTTGGAGCGCCCTTCCCCCACCGGTTTCTTACCAGCCTGGCTCATCTGTAACAAGGAGCATACCTTGTGGCCTGCAGAGCTGTATCCAGGCGCAGTGCACAGTCCACATTAGCCACCATCTTAAGATCAACTTTGGGCCTTGGTCTATTTCTGCCCACCCACTTAAGCATACTGCTCAGACACAGCTAAAACACAAAGCAAACTTAGGCTGAGCAGAGACCTGTCTGGCCACAATCCTTATTTATCTGCTATCCTGCTGGCAGCTTCTGGCTCTGATCTCACCGCCCACCTACAGCCTATTGGCCTGATCCACCTATGTCATAGAGCAGAGATCTATGCTGGCCTCACCCCATATTAGCCGCTGTTTCCTGGGCAGCTTTGAGCTCTAATCGCTCTCTTCTGGCCAGCTGCTTACCTGCCTAGACCAACCAGGACACAGAGCAGATAAGCAGAGCCCTGTCTTATGAACAAGGCCTGTAAAACACACTAGCAGCTCTGGTTTCTCTTTTTCTTTATTTTACGTTCTTAAGTTTGGAGATAGGGGTTGAAAAGAAAGAAGGGGGAATATAGAAATATGTAAGGAAGCTAGAACAAAAAGTAGATTAGTGAATCTACTCCTCAACTTAATGTCTCAATTGTCACTCACAAGGTTATTTTGAGTTCACTGGTATAGAATTTTGTATATAGATTCAAAATACAGTTATATAGAATTGAAATGTAAGATTATTCTTTACACATACACATAATACATATATATTGATAATGACAAGATGTGATAGACATTGATTTACATTCAGAATTTTAGATGCACCAAGATAGGAAAGATATTTTCAAGACTGTCAAATACAAATAGCCAAAACACTATGAATGTAGCATTTATATAATTCCTGATTGTGCCATGGTTCTTCTTGCTATAGGTAATTTATTTTATATATGTATAATAATATAAATGAATACAGAAAATATAAGAAATGTTTAATTAATAAAAAAGAAGTTATGGAAGAAAAAAGAAAAAAAATGCATTGGTTTAGAACACAGTGATCCAAATCTACATCCACTTGCATACAAAAGAAGGAACCTTTTCACTCATTTCATGCTAGAAATTTACTAAGTGGGTAACTGGTGTGCATTTTGTGTCTGTTATAACTGTGATAAATTCAAACAAAGATATTAAAGAAGGAAAAGATATATTTATGATGGTCATTTGGATTGGTAAAACGATGGGATTTTTATCTATGTGTAAAGCAAGGATAAGGTTGTGCATCCTCTTTTTGCTTTTGTTTTTGTTTTTAAACAAAACCAAATGATTATTTCTTCTCTGAAAATCTAAGAATTATAAAGGAAGATTTTTTTAAATGATGACTCCTGGGTCAAGGAACAATTGTGTCACATGGCACAGCAATGCACAACAAAAAGAAAGAAACATGCAGTAATAAAGAGAATGTGGTCATGGACAAGCATCAAGAATTATAGGGAAAAAAACCCAAGCTGAAAGGGATCAACCACTCTTTCCTTTCTTCTTTGCCTAAAACCCATTATGTGAATGTTGAAGTACAACAGAATTATTAAGAATTAAATGATTTAGCATCCTACATACACTCTCTAAAGTCTCCATTAGCAACGGCTATGTTAGCTTACACTGTGATGGAAGACACATATAGAATTGGAATTTAAAAGGCTATTAAAGTTATTCAGACTTGTGTATGTCTGTGTGTTCATGTTATATTCATATTGCCTTAATGAGAACAGAAATACACAAGAAAAATAGTGATGAAAAATATAATAGAATTGTTTCACTGAATTTAAGCTTCCTAATAAATATTCTTTATGTGACAATATTCGACAAGTGGTACCAAAGGTTGTACCTACTTTATAATAGAGCAACTAAGAAAAGAGGAAGAACAATAAAGAGATTATTAAATATAGCAGGAAAGGAGAATATTTCTTAACCTTGAAGAAAATCAAAATATAACATAGAGATGATAAATTTGTTTTGAACCTCAGTGCAGATAAGACGTGTTATGTAGCAGGTGATGTAGCTTTGTTCTTAATGGATGGAAACAGGCAGTTTGCCATCATTTGTAACAGCTGTATTAGGGAGATAACTTTGGAAACTTCTACAACATGAATACACTTTGTCATTAGTTGCCCAAGATACTTGATAACCCTTATTCTCAGATTTCTACTCTTTAATAAAGATAGGCACTCATCTATCAATTATAGTCATGCTGAATTATGAAATGATTGACAGTGGCAAGCCATGGGCAAATCTTAGACTACTGTGTGCATTGTCAAGGTAACTGAGAAAAGAAGAAACATATACAAAGTATTTCTATACTTGATGTTTTTATAAGGTGAATCAATACCAGGTTAACCATAGTATATAAAAATTGGCCATTCCGTACCTGGATCATACTAGATATCCATTACTTAAGGCCTATACTTTCTTTAATCAAAGTACCTATTCAAGCAAACCATCTGTAGGAAGTAACTGTTGTGTTTGTGTTGACTCAAAATATAAACTATATTTTATTCACTTACTCATAGAAAAACTTAAAAGGAAAAGTAAAAATAAAGAATAAGGATAATTTCTCTACAAAGAAATTTAATTATAAAGTGAATTTCTTGTATTTCTTTACAAAGCTGATTGGCACTGTTTTCTTTGTCAATTGAGATTTATCTGCTGTGCCTGTTACCAAATATACATTGTGCTATATCCATCTACTCAGAGCTTGCTACACAGTCAGCAATGAAAAATAACAGAACACTTTATCTTGTATTGTTCATCTTAATCTAGTATGGCATTAAGGACTGACAATATTAAGATTAAGATTTTTAACTGTGTTCTCACTACTTACAGTGATTGGATGTATCACCCAGATTTTGTGAAGTTTTATAATTGGTCTAAGTTTCAAACTTACACAAACAATCCTCTGATCATAATTGAGATTCACCCATTTGGTCTGAAATAGTCCTAGCAAAATTATATTGTGTTACTAGATTTCTTTCTCTCCCTTTGTGTCTACACAAATCTTTGCAATTATTCCCTTTTAAAATTTGTTATTATTTTATGTATATGAGTATTTTCCTTGCCTGTACATCTCTTCACTTTATGATACCCTGGTACCCACAGAGGACAGCAAGTTCACCTGATCATCTGGAACTGGAAATGCAGATTGTTTCAAGCTCAGACAAAGATGCTGGGAGCAACATTCAGGTAGTCTAGAAGAGCAGCCAATGCTCATAACACATGTGCAATCTCTCTATCCCCAATATAACATATAGGAAAACAGAAAAATGTAGACATCTTCAAAAGCGAAAATGAGATGCAATTTGAATTTAAAATTAACCTGTCAAAATTACTCCTTAATTTTCATTTGTAATATATTTAAACTCTCCTGAAAGAAACTTCGGCTTAGTTTATAAGATTTCACAGTACAAAATAATTTGAACAAATTGTTTGAAATGTTTAACCAAATGGAACTAAATAATGATAACAAAAAGTACATTCTTTTAGATTTATATTATACATATATTTCTAAATTTTAGAATGTGCACATAAATAATAATATCATATATTCAAATATAACATCTATTTTGAATAAAATAATGAGCCACTACTATTGAAAATTTGAAATTTCTATAGAAAATGTGAATGATTCACTATTAAAGGAAGATATTGTTATGTACGAAGGCTCTAGCTCAAAGAGGAAGCACTAGAAACATAAATAAGATATGGATAAAATTAAATGTATAAGTTAGAATTATTTTAAAGTAGTAACATACTCTCAAAAGTAAGGAAAAACTCCATCTCATTAAAGTTGTTTAAACAGGCTTAAATATTACATTTTAAATAGCATTCATTTTTATGATATGTTTAACACAGATTATCCAGAAACAAACATTCTCTCCCAATAACAAACTATGAAAAATATGTTTGAAACATGTGCAACTGTACAAAATAAAAACATGTCAAATTCTCATACTGAATTGGTATAAAATGTTGTTTCAATAGCTAGTAACCAAGGAGGAAGAGAGAGAGAAAAAAAATAACTTTGTTCAACCTATAAGACAGACACTAACTCAATGGCAATAGCACACAAAGTAGGACAGGGAGGAAGGAGAAGAAAATAAAGAGGAGAAAAAAGAAGAGTAAGAGAAGACAGAAAACAGTGCTAGAGAAAAACAGAAAAGAAGATGAAAACAAAAGAGGAAAGGGGGAAGATTGGGATATGCAGAAAGAGACAATAAGAAACTTAAGGAATCTTAAGGGATGAAAATTCTTTAAGTTCTTTAAAATATACAAACTTTAATTGTTAACAGTATAGAATATAAGATTAAGAATGACATCTGGGAAAAAAATCAATGCCCTTGGGTAGAGAATATAAAGTTTCCCATTAACAAAAACCAAACAGCTTGAAGATGGCCAAGATGTGACTCATTGATGATGTTAAGAGCATGTTAAAGAAAAACCCCTTATTTTTTTGAGTTAACTTATCTCTTTGTAGATAACCTTAGCTGTGTAAAGTTGACAAAACCCCAGCAGAGACAATATTTAATTACATTTGTTTAGAACCTGAGACTAGCAGACAGAAGGAAGTCAGTAATCACTAATTTTCTGTGTTTTACCACTTCAAAGGTTTTTAGATCAATAGAATACTAAGTGTTGTGTCTCTCTATGCAATACTCATTTCCATAAAATCTTTACTAAAGTAGGCATTTGATAAATAACATATTCATTCAATATTAATTTATACAATAACTCCTCTGTGCTTGGATATCATCCCAACACATATATTTCTCTTAAACCTATTTGCAACATCCTAATATATAGAGTGCAAAGTGGTTCTATGACATTCCTGAAACACACACACACACACACACACACACACGAGAGACAAAGGCAGAGACAGAGATAAAGATGAACAAAAAAGAGAGACAAAGAGACAGACAAAGAAGACAGAGATAATGAAAATGTTTATATTTATTTTGTAATTTTGAAGGTACTCTTGATAAAATTGTTTTATCTCAAAGACTTATAATTTGATAATTTAAAGGCACAAAATTTATGTAGCAATAATATTCTTTAAAGAAAAATACATAAACTAAAGGAAACTCCTTTTCCCTTCTAGGGTAAATTTTTTGGTACATAACCCCATAACCCTTTAGGTCTTCCTCCCTTAGGTTCATGAGTTCCTGGATTACAGGTTAAGTCCCACCATTCTGGGCTCACAGTGAGGTTGAAATGACGTCTGCCTAAAAATATAGGGAGCAAGGCCTGGGCTCATTTGTCACTAGCAACACTATCTAATTGCATCTATAATTTTGATTTTATTTTCAGTTTTTCGAGACACGGTTTCTCTGGGTAGCCTTGGCTATCTTAGATTCACTTTGTATGCTAGGCTTGCCTCAAACTCACAGAGATCCCACAAAGATCTCCCTGCCTCTGCCTCTGCCTCCCTAGTGCTGGGATTAAAGGTGTGCGCCAAGCTGAAGGCTCAGTCTACAACTTTGCAATTATAGTTAAGTGCTTATGTGAAGCAAAGCATAAAATATCATAGATTACATAAAGGAAACACCAATAACTTCTATCAGTATTTCAGAGAAAGCTAATTATTAATAAGACTGTTTTGTTTCTTATTTGTGTGATCAATACAATCTCAAGTTTAGAAATTTACTATGATGTTATAAAATTGCCTAATTATAGTGATCATTTCCCTTTGATTTTGATTCAGATAGTGAGTAAGTAAAGGTAACATTTAAGTAATTAAAAATATCAAAAGAATTGTGGGTGGAATCCCTTATCACAACTGGCTGCTGGGAATGCAGACTGGGCTATGATCTCAGAGATGGAGTGTTCACTGAGTCTGAAAGTGCTGGGCAAGGTAACATGGATGGACAACAGTTGTAGGGAGATATGTAGAGGACAAGAAGAGAGAATGGAAATCAGTTGGGGGACCATCTCTGTGACAGGGACAGCTTCAGGATGTCTATGGGGGTGACCCAACTGAGACTCCCAGCAGCTGGGGATATGGAGTCTGAAATCACCAAATCTGTAGCCAGATGGGACTACCCATCAAGGCAGGATGACACCAACCCACCTATACAACCTTTGACCTAATTTGTCTTGCCTGCAAGCAGTAGCAATTAAGATGGAGCAAAGATTGAGGGAATGGCAAGTCAAAGGCTGGCCAAACTTAATACCTATCCAAGGAAGAGAGCCAACCTCTGACATTTGGGATGGTTTTCCTGCCATGTTTGTAGACAGATGCCTAGCATAACTGTCCTCTGAGAGGCTTTATCCAGGAGCTGATAGAGATAGATGCACAGACTCACAGGGAGTTTTGTGAAAGAGTGGGAGAAAGTACCAAGGAGGTGAAGCACAGCACAAGAAGACCTACAGAATAAAATAACTAAGGAGGCCCATGGGGGCTCACAGAAACTGAGCCACCAACCAGTGACGATGCATGAGCTAGAACCAGAGCACCTACACATGTGTAGCAGACATGCAGCCTCATTATCGTGTTGCTATCCTATCAATGGGAGTAGGGGCTATCTCTGACTCCATGGACTGCTTTTGGATCCAGTTCCCAACTGGGTTGCCTTGTCTGCTCTCAGTGGGAGAGGATGAGCTTAGTTCTACTGTGCCCTCAGGTTCCAGGGTGGGTAGGTACTACCTCACTCCCCCTCTGAGAAGGAGAGGGGGAGTGGGAAGAGGTGGTATGAGGGTGAGACTGTGAGGCAAGAGAGAAGGAGCAGGAATCAGCTGTAGAGTGATTAAATCAATCAAAAAATCAAACTGTTAAGTACAAATTTTAAACACACTGGCTTTCTAAATACCACTCAATATTTTGGCATGTCAAACTATTTAAAGATATAATACCAAGAACTGATGAGATAATGTTAAATGGTCTTGATCTTCACTTAAACATTTTATAAATTCTACAAATATTGTGGAAAATATTATGAAAGTAGCTAAATAGCAAGAAAGATCATAGGGAGGATAAGGAGGATGCTAATCCCCATTCAGAAGGACAAACAAATAACCAATGGAAGCTATTGAAGAGAGGGCACCAGAAGGGAGCCCAATATAGATGTCCTTTGAAAGACTCCACCCCAGCAGGGGATTGAAGGGGATGCTGAGACTCACAGCCAAACTTTCAGAGGGCAGGGAGTCTTACGGAAGAGTGGTTAAATAGAAAAACCTGTAGGTGCAGGAGATTCACAAGAAGACAAAAAGAGCCAACAAATCTGGGTCCAGGTGAGATGGTGAAGACTGATTCACCAAACAAAGACCATGGACAGAGAGGATCTAGGCCTCTTGCTCAGAAGTAGAAGACAGGACAATACAGGCGGTAAACTTTAAGCCCCTACCCAGATCTAGCCAACAGTCAGAACCTTCTCCACAGTTGAGTGGAGAGTGGGATATGACTTTCTCACGTACTCTGGTGCCTCACATTTGACCATGTACCCTGGAGGTGGAGACCTGGTGGCACTCAGAGGAAGGACAGCAGGTAGCCAAGAAGAGACTTGATACCCTATGAGCATATACAGGGGGAGGTATTCCCCCTCAGGAACAGTCATAGGGGAGGGGAATAATGGGAAAAGGGGGGGGGGAAGAATGGGAGGATACAAGGGATGGGAAAAACATTGAGATGTAACAAGAATAAATTAATAATAAAAAATAAAAAATTAAAAAAAAAAGTAGAAGACAGGCAGCTCAGTCTCCATAGGGGTCCCTTAGTAAGTGTAGCAGGACTGTTCCTGCCATGGACTCTGGTTTCTTGCTGTTTGATCACTTCCATATCGTGGAGTGCCTTACCAGGCCACAGGGGTAGGCAATCCTAATGAGACTTGATGGGCTGGGGTCAGTTGATAGAGGAGAAGAACTTCCTGTCTCTGAGAACTAAGAGAGGGGAATTGGGGGGAAGGAGGGTGGGGCAGGTGGAGGAGATGGAGGAAGCTATGATTAGGATGTAAGATGAATACATTTTAAATATTAAATTAACAAAACAAAACCTTGGAGCAGCAAAAAAAAGTGATAGGAATTATGAACACTTTTTTAAAGAAAAATTTGATGAAATATTTCAGGTTTTATATCTCTAGAATGAAAATTTAATTACTTATCATTGTATTTCTCTTTTTACATATACATTTATAATATTGCACAAAAATACAATAAGCTACATACAGCAAGAAGATCAACAAAACAATCAGGATTATAAAAATGTTACCTTCATAATGTTTTGGCTATTTGAATTTGGCAGCCTTGAAGAAAACACCTTTTCCATCTTGGTGAGTCTAAAATTCTGAATGTAAATCAATATTTATTATATCATCACTATCAATTTTAAAATCTATCTAGACCTAAAAACATCTTAACCCCCAAACAACTAAGTATAATCATAAAAAGGAAGATTTTGAAGAAGATATCAGATGATGGAAAGTTCTTCCATGCTCGTGGATCAGGAGAATAAACATTGTAAAAATGACCATCTTATCAAAAGCAATCTGCAGATTCAATGTAATTCCCATCAAAATACCCACACAATTCTTCATATGGAAAAAAAATCCCAATATAGTTAAAACAATACTATACAAGAAAAGATCTTCTGGAGGAAAATCCATCCAAGATCTCAAGCTGTACTATAGAGCAACAGTAACAAAAACAGCATGCTACTGGCATGGAAACATGCTGGTTGATCAATGGAATCCAATAGAAGTCCCAGAAATAACCCCGCACATCTATAGGCAACTGGCAATTTTTTACAATGAAGCTAAATCCACACAAAGAAAAAAAATATAGGATTTTCAACAAATGGTGCTGGTTTAACTGAGTGTTTACATGTAGAAAAATGCAAATAGACCCATTTTTATCCCATGCACAAAAGTAAAGTCCAAGTGGATTAAAGAAAACATTTTTATAATATTCATTGCAAGATGACTCAGGTATTTTGAACACTTTCCCCTCAAATCTGTCATATTCCTAACCAATAGCATTTGCAAAACATTAATATGTATATTTATATCACATATTAATTATCATACTATAATAATGAATGCATATATGGAAAGAAAATATAGTTAAATATTTTATAATCAACTGCTCTTTAAATTCAATACAACCACTGCCGTTATGAAGAAGAGGCGGCATTACATCAAAATACATCCACAGAAAATGCAATTTTATATGAATTCACCTAGGCCTTAAGGAACAGGAATTAATATTATGGACCCATAAACCAAGAAATGCCTGCTATTCCTACCAACCAAAAGAAACTGGTGTGAGTAATGACCTTTTTCAGTTCTTGATCGTTGGAACTTTAGGACTATAATTATATTACTTTGATGTTTGATATGTTGGTTTATTGCTGTAATTCCTTAACTCAAATATGGCCTTACTGCCACTCAAACCAAAACTATCATGAAAAAAACAGTGACTCTGCACCTCTCCATAGGATCTATAGGAACTAGTCAATGTATATGTCATGCTTTATTCCAATGTGTTTAAATACAGAGAACTATATGCTTGAGGAAAAACAGGTAAACATATAGTTTATGTATATTTTAATAAAAATATCAGGCTGACTTATCCTCAGATTGCCCTTGTTGCTATTCCACTATTTCTCAAATGCCTATAAATGTAAAAAACTCATAAGAAATATGAATAATGTAAATCTAGGTTTTAAAGAATGATTGAGACAGATAACCTGGCAGACATCTTGTTTGCAGAAAGAGGTACAGTGCTTTTCAGTGTGGAACTTATGAATTGCTTTCACATAGGATTTCATATATATGAATATGTGGATATATATATATATATATATATATATATATATATATGAATATATATATACTTATGCAAGTTTAATTTTAAACTATGGTACATGTTTTCATAATGTTCTATCCCACATAGATATGTATCCTCTTTTTTGTCTTAGGTTACTCATTGACCATATCAATAGTAGTTAACAAGGGACAAGTAAGTATGTGTATTAGAGTGGTGTACTTTGTGATTATTATTTTCAATAGGGTAAATATCATTGCTGAAGGATAGTCTGCTGAGGTAGAAATAATTCATCACAACTACCCTAAAAAGCTTGGTGTTTGTATTTTTCAATGATCAATTTTTGCATGACACTTTGTAGCTAAGAGTCCTACCGATAAAGCAACTGGAGTGTAAGAACGGTTAATTTTTTGAGTCGAGGGTGGATACTTGACTATAAAATTGTACATTTGTCACAAGAATAGCCACTTTAATTAGAAGAGTTATTCCTTTAAAAAAAATGGGAATTCTGAAAAATTGTCTCATTACAAACATGGTTTAGAGAAGACCAGCTCAATAATTACATATGGATGATAATTCATAAGCCAGTTTCTCCAGATAACTAATTAATACATTTTTATCAATACCAGTCTATAACTGAGATGGCTTAATCTTTATTAGAATTCCTTTAGTAACAAATGGTCATATTATAGTTACATATGGCATTGAGCAGGTAGAAGTTTCCATGTCAAGACATGCTCTATTTATACCTTCACACATGGAGATTTACATGCTATTCTTCTGTGAAGGCTTCCATTTAGTTTGGGCTCTTTAATAATATAATGTAGATTCCAGGGTAAATTCTTTGATATAGAATATTTTATTATACCTTAGCACTGGAGATCGAATGCTTGTTATTAATAGACTGTGAAATAACCCTGTGCTTCAAATACATAGAATATATATATGGAGAGGCTGAACCATTTCATATTATCTCCATTCTAGTCTACCAAACAAACAATATATAATGGAAGCCCTATTGAAATTTGAAGCCATATAACATGTCATTAATTTTATGAAAATATTATTACATTTATCATTTAAACTGTAGTAGAGTTATCAAAACCCACAGGAGCATAAAGGCCTACTGAGTGCTTTAACAAATGATATCAAACCTGTGAAACATGATGTCTGCATCACTGGCAATAGTCAAGAATGCAAAATGTCCAGTTAGGAATATTTCTATTCTTTTTATGGTATCAAAGTTCTTTAAAAATTATGGGATATTTTGGTCATTAAACTGTTAAGTCTATATTATTCTAAGTATGAAAGCATTTTATTTCATCAAAGAAGGCTGGGTCCTTAATCTGGATATAATATTGTATAGCACCTTGGACTGTTAGACAATTTTATGAAATGACCAATTCATTTGTCTACCCTCATCTACAATCTCTTTTATTTCTCTTCTCTTCTGTTTTATAATCCTGATTAATGCTAGTGATATAAGCAGTGTGTGCACGTATGTTTGGGTTATTTTTATAGAATCCAAAAAGTGAGGTGCCTGGGAGTTCATCATGATTGCCAGACTTTTATAATCTCAAGAATATCTTCATAATCCCTAAGGATTACTGCATAGTACATGTACAGCTCCAATATAGAATATAAAACCACAACTGTGCAGTCCTTTTCTTTATTAATGTCACTGTTCTTAGGCTTTCATGTTAGCATCAAAGGATCTGATGTCAAATCTTACCTTCGTTTTGTTTGCCTGGTTTCCATAGTAATCTGCATCTAATCCAGCTACAGACAGTCATCATCTTTGTGGCTGGTCAATCTTTGTTATGCAAAAGCTTCAAAATCCATTTCATCCTTCTTCTTATCAGCTCATCTCTTTGGTTGATAACAGGCTGTGCTATGTCGTGTTCCTCCTAACTGCCCTGCATTTGTTGTTTTAATGAGATCAGTTCTCTGTTTTCAGCCACAAAACACATGTCATTTTGCTATTGCTTATTGGATTCCCATCCTCTGAAAAGTTTTGGCTTTTATTTTTCCTCAGAGGAAGTATCTGAGTGTTACATTTCAAAGTAAATCCTCTTTCTTTCATGTACATTTCTTGTTTGGAGATTTGCCTGGAAAATCTGGCCACTGCCTGTGCTCCAATCCTAAATGAGACACTTCTGAATCCTCCATAGATGTTGATCTGGTGGTCTGCAATACACTTGGAAATGACCTTCTGTTCCTTCAACTTCTACTGCAGCCATTTAAGTATAGGTGACCCTGTCACTCACACAAGGATGTATTTCTCACTCTGCCTAGTGTCAGTCTACCTCTATCTTTTTTTCATAGAACATTATACATTACCCATTAAAGAATGAGAAGGAAGGCTATCATTTATTTAAGTCTGAAATCAAACAATGTGTCACCAATAAGAATCTTTTATAGCTAAATAATTCTTTTATACCCATTCTAAAGGTAAATCATTGTTTTTATTTAATTAAGGATGTTATTCTAGCTATGTGACAGGATGTGACACCTACTTCTTCCCATGTTTCTTCTGTCCATCATGTTTGCGAACCTTGAGCTCTGCCTCTCACTTCTGCCTTTTCCAGGTGGTGTGTTGGTCTTTTATTTAGCCAATCAGGGATAATTTGGGAGGCAATATTACACAGCATTACTTGGGTGAGGGTACATAATATTCTTCTCATAAAAGACAGCAAGAAATCCTTAGGGAATAAAATAATTAATAACTAATACAAAGCACCAGATCATGCGGTAACAGATGCACGGGACACAAACATATCTGTATAATATTAAGATTTCTTTAAAACCTTGCTAGCTATTTAAAACAGGTTATATTTTAGATCAAGATACTTAATCTTCTATAAACTTGTAAGGACAAAAATTTCCTATTTTCATATTGCATGAAGCATGCTTCTCTCAAAGTGCATCAACGGAAGCATAAATCATTAATATAAATGCTTTGAAAGTTACTATCCGCTTCTTCTCTGAAATGTCTAACATGCGACTATTTTGCCCTGTCAATTATAAAATTAGAAAATTGTATCATATCTCTAATTAGTCCCTGTTTTTAGTATAATCTATTATTTATACCTTTAAATGTATATTTCTAAAGCATCATGTTAAAAAAATACACCATTTTATAGCTGGCTTCTAAAGGTAGATGACTCAATATTTTCTCTGTTAACTGTTTAATATTCTTTGGTTTTATATGCTAAGGATATCAGTTTGAATCTTCTTTGTCTGATTTGGAGTCTATGATATCTACCCATTTTCTTTTGGATTGTACTGTATGGGAACCAGTCATGATTAATTTTTTACAATTTACTTGCCAACTAGAAACTTGCAGAGGCTGCAGTTGAATCATACTGCTTAAGATTTCGTCATTCTTCAGAGAAAGTATAAATATACCATAAACATGTGGCGATGCAGTGAATATACAGAATGCTATAACAATACATAATAAGAAATTAATGAATGTTTTTATGTGACTTCTGTTTTGCTCATTTTCTTTCTTCTTTTTTGGTATTCATTATTTTTTATTTTTCTTTTTTTACATATATATTTTTATTACTGCACATATATATGATAAATTACCTGCAACAAGAAAAACACTATAACTGGTACAGTCATAGTGTTCTGGCTATTTGTATTTGCCAACCGTTGAAGAGAACATCTTTCCTATCTTGGTGCATCTAAAATTCTGAATGTAAATCAGTATCTATCATATTCCATCTTCATCAACTTAAAATATCTATCTAGACCTAAAAACATCTGAACCCCTAAACAACTAAGCTTAATTGTATAACTAAACTATCCAGTCTTCAACCCCATCAGAGACTTGGGAAGGAATAAAATTAATTACCTGAGTAGAAAGGAAGTGCTGGTTAACAGCTTCCAAAATGAGAAGATGTCAGAGAGAGTTTGCTGCCTGATTAGTCATCCAAAAACTTTATGATGTTGTAACATCACCTTCAGCCTTCTGGCCCAATATATCTTACAGACATATTTGTGAGTCAGGGACTATTCAGGAATTGTTTACCCTTTCTTGGCAGAATTTTGCTGTTGACTCTGCCTGAATCCAAGCTTGCTCCTTTTTAGGCACATTTTTTCTGTTGCTGAAAGGAGGACATTTTGTCCAGTGGCTGATTTGCCACATTTGAAGCCATCTCCATAGGTAGGTTCATTGGTGCTCATCATCTTCTTTGAGGTAGGCTGAGTGTTGCTAGGAGTTAACCTGTCTTATTGTCAAAGAATTTTTAAAATAATAAAAATATACTCAAAACACACAAATATCTACTCACTCACATAATGAGTGACTAAGACAAAGAAATCTATCAAAATAAATCTTGGGGTTTCCTACAACACTGCACAGATACTTTTGTGGAAATCTCTAACTTGCAGATTCTAATCATGTCCATGGAGTAGAGAATTCTATTACATACTGATCATATGCAAGCACATGTTAAAATTTAATAACAAACCAAAAAACCTAGATGTTTAGTAGATAACTATATCTGAATTGATTACAAAGTAAGGGCTTCAGGTCTTATAGTACAAGGGCAAGATGGGGAATAGTTTTAGACAATGTATGGGAAAGCTAAACTTAATGTCAGTCAGAGGGAAAAGTTTAACTGAATATGAAATTTTAGGTCAGACAGAGTTATGAAAATGCAAGTAAAAAGAATTCCATTTGCAGAGTGTCTGATAGTAATGGCCATTGGTAGATGATTAGTGCTAGCAAAAATTGTCTGGATGTATATAAGTAGTAGATAGCTATGACCACAATTTTAAGTAACTTCTATTGAACTACATGGCAAAAATTCAAGAAGTTCAAAACTCTCCAACACTTGTAAACTGACCTGTTTCAAATATTACTGTTTTAGCTTAGAGGGGATGAATATAATTTTGAAAATCACTAGGAAACATAATGACTACTGTTCATTAGAATTATGCAAAGATTAAAATTTCAGTAACAAAAAAGTATTCAGTAACCAGCCATAAAGTAATAATAATAAACTGATTGGATACAGTATATTTTGTCAATAAAAACATTTGCTGGTATTTGATAAGATAAAAGCATCAGAAAAATAATTAAAGAAATTTAGATGAGATACATATTTTATTGTGTAATAAAGTGTATATATACATGCTTTATTATATAGTGTATTGATAAGCTATACATATTAACACCTATACTATACACATATTACACAATATATGTGTGTATAAATATATGTATAATAACAGACCAAGTATTATCTGCAGGAGAGAAACCAAACAGAGACAGGCTTGAGACAGTAGAAAAATAGTAGAAAAGAGAGGACAAAACAAAACAGAATCAAACAACAGCAACAATAAATTCAATGCCTTGCAATGAATGCCCCAAATATCTGATCATGATGTAATGAAACCCAATATCTTGTCATTTTTGACAACTTTATATAGAAGACTTATAAATTACAATAAAATTCATTTCCTCTATAAGTTAAAAAGACCATGCAGCATGGTGCCAATGAATATTTTGTTAATTAAGTAAATTATTGCTTCATGACGCAGGTTTGATCTAACTCTTCTGCCAGCTCCTGGGAGTGATTTCTTCCTGTTGGACTGCCTTGTCCAGCCTCGATATGAGGGCTTTTGCCCTGTCTTACTGTATCTTTTTTGTGTTCTTTGGCTCTCATCTCTTGAAGACCCATACTTTACTGTAAAGAAAACAGAATAACAGTGAATCTAGAAAGAGGAGAAGTGAGTGTAGTGGGAAGGAGTGAAGGGAGTAGAAATTATAGGCAGGATGTATTGTATGAACAAATAATCAATTTTAATAAAAAGATTAAAAAGAAAGAAAATAACTTGCAAACTATACAACTTACCAGGTTATATTTGTATAACGGGTAGTTTAATATAATTTAAGGTTTTGAGAAGAGAACAAAGGAAGGAAAAGATTAAGTAACTTTCCTAGGTTTGCATAGTTCCAAAAGTTAAAATGAGCCAGTATTTTGGCTTTTGAGTTTTTTTAGGGTTTTATAAGTTGACAGCCTATGCTGTCTTTCCCTTAATTTTTAGGGAGTATTTAATGTGAACACACAAAATCAAAGAAATTCATCTTCTAGTAGTTTAAATACTGATAGAATAAGTATTTTGCTATGATGTAACCAAAACTTAAAAGAATGTTTCTGGATCGTCAAGGTATATAACTTGAGATCTGTTCAATGATGAACAAATATATGAGGGACTGTAATCTGAACGAGAATTATAAAAAAAAAATATTTTAATGCTAAGGATGATCCTGGGAAACAGGAAATGCTATATGTCAAGAAATGACTATGCCAATATCAGAAAATAGGAACAAAATTCTAGTTACATGCTTAACCATACTGTGCAAGAGAAATCAGTATTTTATATAACTTCAAGCAATTAAAAAGATATATTAACGTCATGCTTATATTATTGTATACTTGTAATTACTGGATTGCATACCTGATGTGAAAACATACAGTGCAAAATTTATCATACATCACAAATAAATATAAGGAAAATGTATGATCCAAAATCAAAATATCTTCACAAATCAATATAATAAAACTGTATGATCAAAGTAAAAATTTTAATCTTGATAAATTCTTACTACAAAATACTGAAATTAATTATTTAAGTAAATGGACTACTCTTCAATTTCAAATGCATTCTTGTATTTTAGCTGTGACAGTATTCTATATAAATTTTTAATACAGAACAACTTTTAGCACCAAGATCTCTTAAGGGAACCTGAATTTCCTGACAACAGGGCAATAGTTGATTCTTAATCAAATTCTATAAATAAGATGAAGAGAAACATGGTAAGATACAGATGAATCAAAGACATTAAGCTTTCAGCAGTAAAATTTGTCAACACCAATGTCTAAGCGTATGTATTTTATCATATGTAAAAAACCAAAATTATATATTTCTAATTTACATGATCCAAAAGGTAAACCAAAGGCTAGATCTTCCTTAACCCTGAAAAACAAAGAGACAGAATTGCAATCATGAAATTCTTGGAAGAAGAGCCTTAAAAATGTAATCACATCTCTGAAGCATTTCTGCTTCCTCAAGCCTCGAATCTCAAGGGCCTGAAATTTTTATTTGAGCATTTGTTTATAGAAACATTGATTTCATGCTTCTTTGAGATGGCATAGACAACAAAAGGGTGTGCTTAATATTTGCTATGCATTAGTTTATTTAAAGGATACAATTTTTAGAAAAGAATATAAATTTTTGACTCTTACTTTTATTTCTTGTTATTTTCTATATTACCTTTATAGAATCTGAAAGTATTTGCAAAGCAGAAAATTACTACAACATTTTTCAGGATGGCACATAGGCTAAATATGTGAAACTAATCTGGCTGATGTGCTCTGAAACCTAGACATCTCCTGGGTTAATCGCCTCTGCTGTCACAGCCATGAGTGATAATTAGCTGATCATGTGAGGATATTTCAGGTAATCCTACACTCTCATTAGGATAACTAATAGACATTTAAACTGCTCTTGTCATTCTACATCTTTTTTTTTTGTCACTCTACATCTTAAGGTCACATTCAAAATACAACTATGAATTGAAAAGAAATAACACAAAGCCTACAATCAGTCCACTGGTACCTAATCTGACAGAGCATATTTTAGAAAACTTGTTTCTCTGTACATTATTAGCAAATTACTGTTATAATTTAAGTAATTACTACTATTATTATATCATTGTTGCAAACGCCTCAAACTCCTTTTGTTTAAGTAAAGTATATGCCTATATTTTAGCATGTACTGAGTGAGGTGTCTGTAATGTTAATTTTTCATGGTGGTGTTAAATTTGAGCAACTTGCTTTTCAGAAATTTTAACATATAAAGAAAAGACTAGTAAGATGTAAAAATAAGAGTCCAGACAAAGCATTATGAGACAAAATATTTCTTTAAATATACCTTTGAGTTCAGTTTGTGTTGCCTATATGGCTGGGCTTGCTCTTAAGCGTAGTTCCTATCCTCAGTGAGATTCCGTGAGTGTAAACTATTTTTCCCTTTACAAGCAGTGATCAACTGCTGATAGGTTCTGGCTTAGTGATGAGAGATCATATTTGCTTCACTCTCAGTGCTGGGGCTTGCACTTGCACAGGTTCTGTGTATGTTGCTACCATCTCTGTGATAACATAATGCATGAGTCATTTTGAGGCAAGAAGATATTGTTATCTTGGTGTCTTTTTCTATCCACTGGCTCTTAGACATTTTTTGAAGTACTTGATTTATTTTTGTCTGTTAATTAATTTATTCAGATTACATCTAAATTGTTATCCCATCACTTGTATCCTCCCATTCCTTCCTCCCTCCCACTTTCACCTTTTTCCCCAGCCCTAGGTCTATGGCCGAGGGAAATCTCCTCCCCCTCTTTATGGTCCTAGGCTATCATGTCTCATTTTGGTAGCCTGCTTATTCTTTTTCTCAGTGCCACCAGGGCTCCCTAACAAGGGGAGGTCATCAAATATGGGGCACCAGAGTTTGTGTCAGAGATAGTCCCTGCTCTCCACCCAACTGTGGAGAATGTCCTGCCCATTGGCTAGATTTGAATAGGGGCTGGATGTTTGCTAACTGTAATGTCCTTGGTTAGTGCAATAGTTTGAACAGACACACCTGGGACATGATCCACCCTTTATAATGTTATTCTTGTAGGTTTCTAAGATCTTCTGGATCCTTCTATTACCCCGTCCCTTATATTTCTCTTACCAAGATTCCCAACGTGATGCCCTCTGTCCTCACATCTATCACAATCTCCTGGTAAGTGAAGACTTTCATGGGACATGCCTTTGGCTAGTGCCCAATTATAAGTGAATATATACCATGTGATTCTTTCTGCTTCTGTGTTGACTCACTCAGTATGACCGTTTCTATTGCCATCCATTTGTCCAATAATTTCAGAATTTCCTTGTTTTTTTTTTTTTTTTTTTTTTTTTTTTTTTTTTTTTTTTTTTATAGCTTAGTAGTATACCATAGTGTAAATGTATCACAGTTTCTTTATCCATTCTTCAACTGAGAGATATTTAGGCTGTTTCCAGGTTCTGACTATTATGAATAAGGCTGCTATGAATATGGTTGAGCATATGTCCCTGCTGTGTGATGAAGCATTTTCTGTGTATATTCCAAGGAGTGGAATAGTTGGGTCTTGAGGAAGCACCGTTTCCAGTTTTCTCAGAAAGTGCCAGATAGATTTTTAAAGTGGTTGTACCAGTTTGCATTCCCACCAGCAATGAAGGAGTGTTCCTCTTTCTCCGCATCCTCACTAGCATGTGGTGTCATTTGAATTTTTGATCTTAGCCACTCTGATGGGTGTAACATGGAATCTCAGAGTTGTTTTGATTTGCATTTCCCTGATGACTAAGGAGGCTGAGCATTTCTTTAAGTGTTTCTCAGCCATTCGATATTCCTCAAGTCCAAGTGGCTCAAAGACTGCAACATAAAACAGGAGACACTAAATTGTTTAGAAGAAAAAGAGAGAAAGAGCCTGGGACACATTGGCACTGGAGACAACTTCCTCAACAGACCACCAACAGCCCAGGCCTTACAGTCAACAATTAGCAAATGGAACCTCATGAGGCTGACAAGCTTCTGTAAGGCAGGAGATACTGTCAAGAGAAGAAAGCGACAGCCTACAGACTGGGAAAAGACCTTCACCAACCCTTCATCTGACAAATGTCTAATATCTAAAATATATAAAGAACTAAAGAAATTAAACACCACCAAACCAAATATTCCAATTAAAAAAGGGGCTCAGATCTTAGACATTTTTTACCTCTTCTCCCAAGTTACCTGAGCTCTGAAGGTTGAAGTTTGATGGAGACATTACATTTAGGTTTGTGTGTTTGAAGGGCACTCACTCTCTATACATTGCCTAACTGTGGATCTCTATATTTGCTCCCATCTATTGAAAGTGTAAGCTTCTTTGATGATGTCTGAGCAAGTGGCTGATCTATGAGCATGGCTGGCAGAATGTCCTTAAGAGTCATTACATTGCTACTCTTCTTTACCAGAACAAAATTATTCGGATTTCCCTAAGCCCATGGCCAATATAATACCAGATTCAGGGCCACCTGAGTAGTGTTAGGCATGGGCTCCATTTCACATAGTACGTCTTTAAAATTATGTCTGGCTACTCTTACACATTTTTTACTCTATTACAGCAGTGTATCAAACAGACAGGTCACTGTTGCATTGCATATAGAAATAGGTGAGTGTTCACCTTACATAACATCCTTGAAAGAATGAATTGTCACTTATTTTATCCATCTTGCCCATTCTATGGCACCTTTCTTTTCTAGTAGAGTGCAGAGTAACTCTCAGTACTGTTAGCATGAGTATGTAAGGGTCAAGGATCCAGTTAAGTATCAGAATGATTCCCCCGTGTTCAATAATAAATATGGGTATTATTTTTATCAAGTGGGATTTATCACCTTCTTGTGTAAAGCAACCTATTGCCTGATTATTTTGGAATTTGCTTCCATGGGGGATCTTTTGATCAACAACTCAATTAGATGTAACTCATACCTAGCATTTCCAGGGTCCATTTGGGGACATTGATGTTGGTCTGCGACTTTGTCTCCAATTATTTTGTGATTCACTTTAACTATTCCATAAATAGATACTTCTACAGTAACAGGTTTCATATGATCTGTTAGATATCCACTAGTTTTAGTTGTCACTCCAAGTATTCCCTCATTTACTCACTCTTGCCCCATTTAATCTTCTCATACCAATACCCCCTCTTATATCCACACAAGCTTATATTCGATTTATCCTTTCTAGGGTAATCTTCCCTCCGCTTTAGTTCCTGTGGATATGCTTATAAATGACTTAAAGGAAAACACCCACTAGATGCAGGCAGAGTCAACAGCCAAACTCTGCCAAGACAGAGTAAACAAGTCCTCAACAGCTCCTGCCTCACAAATATGTGTGTCACATTTATTGGGTCAGAAGGCTCTAGATGATGTTTCTCCATTATAGGGAATTTTAGGTGACTATTCAGGCAGCAAACTGTCTCTGTCATCTTATCATTTAGGAAGCTGCTAACTTGCACCCCCTGTATACTCAGGTAATTAATTTTATTCTTTCTCAAGTCTCTAAGTTTGAAGACCAGTTATTTTGTTTTACAATTAAGCTAGGTTGTTTAGGCATTAAGATGTTTTAAGTCTAGATACAATAAGCCTTCACTGTCATATCAAGAAGGATTAAGCATCCCTTCTTCTATTGAGGTTAGACAATATGGTCCAGTTGAAGGAAAGGGATCCAAAGACAAGCAAGAGTCAGAGACAGCCTCTGTTCCTACTTTCAGAGGTTTCACATGAGCATCAAGTTGTACATCTGTTACATATATGTGGGAGACACACATCTGTCTCAAGAATACACTTTGGCTGGTGGATCAGTCTTGGTGAGAATCTATGGCCCCAGGTTAGTTTATTCTGTAGATTTTCTTACTGTGTTCTTGACCTCTCTGGCTCTTTCTTTTTTAATAACAATTTATTCAGATTACATGCTGATTTTTATCCCCTCACTTTTATCATCCTGCTCCCCCTTCTCACTTTCACCCTATTCCTATCCCCTAGATCTCTCACAGAATGTAACCTCCTCCCACACTGTATGATCTCAGTCTATCAGGTAGCATCCGTATAGCCTGCTTCTCCTTCTTCTGAGTGCCACCAGTTATCCCCACCAAGGGGATGTGCTCAAATTGAGAGCAGCAGAGTTCATGTCATAGGCAGTCCCTACTCTTCCCACAACCATGGAGACTTGTCCATTACTAGATCTGAACAGAGAATCTAGATTTGCTGCATGCAAATACATTGGAGAGTAGAGCAGTTTGGCAGACCACCCTTGGTCTAGATCCTACAGCCTTGATGGTGTGCTAGTGGAGCTCCTAGACACTCTTGGTCTTTCAGTTACCACATTTTTCTATACCACTCTCCCATAGAGTACAGTAGAGAGTCTCAGAGAACATTGATTAAGTGAGCATATACCATGTAAGTACTTTTTGGTTTGGGTTCTCTTATTCATGCTGATCATTTCTAGGTCTGTCCATTCACTTGCAAATTTAAAGATTTCCTTGTTATTAATTGATGGGTTGTATTCCATTGTATAAACATACCATAAATTGTTTCATCCATTTTTCTATTGAGTGACATCTAGGTTGTTTCCAGATACTAGCTATTAGAAATAAGGTTGCTATGAACAGACTTGAGCTAATGTCCCTGTTGTGTGCTTCAGAATCTTTTGGGTATATGCCCAGGAGTGGTATAGAAGGATCTGTAGGTAGCACCATTCTCAATTTTCTGAAAAAGTGCAAGACTGATTTACAAAGAGATTATACAAGTTTGAACTCCCACCAGCAATGGAGGAGTGTTCCCCATTCTCCACATTTTTGCCAGCATGTGCTGTCACTTGAATTTTTTAAATTAGCCATTATGATGGGCATAAGATGGAATGCATTTCTCTGATGACTAAGGATGTTGAGCATTTTTTAAAGTGTTTCTAAGCTATTCAATTTTCATCTGTTGAGAATTCTGTTGTCTCTCAAGCCCATTTCTTAATTGGAATATTTTGTTTAATGATGTTTAATTTCTTGAGTTATATATATATTTGGATATTAGCCTTTTGTGAGATGAATGGTTGGTGAATAGCTTTTCCCAGTGTGTAGGTTGTTGTTTTAGTCTGTTGGCAGTGTTCTTTGCCTTACAGAAGGTTTTCAGTTTCATAAGGTCCCATTTATATATTGTTGACCTTAGAACCTGAGATGTTGGTGTTCTGTTCAGGAATTTGTCTCCAGTGCCAATGGTCTCAAGGCTCTTTCTTAATTTTTCTTTCTAACATATTTATTGTATCGAATTTTATTTTGAGGTCTCCTTTTTATTTTATTTTATTAATTTATTCAGCTTACAACTCAATTCTTATCCTTGTATCCTCCCATTCCTCTCTCCCTCCCACATTCACCTTCTTCCTTTCACTAGGTCTATAACTGAGGGGGACCTCCTGATTGGGGCCTAGAGGATCTGCTCAAACTATTGCACTAACCAAGGACAATACAATAGTAAACATCAAACCCCTATTCTGATCTACCTAATTGACAGGACATTCTCCACAGTTATGTGGAGAGTAGGGACTGACTTTGACATGAACTCTGGTACTCAATATTTGGCCACCTCCCTTTGGTGGGGAAGCCTGGTGGCACTTGAAGAAAGAATAAGCAGGCTACCAAGATGAGACTTGATAGTCTATACCATATAGTGAGGGAAGAGGTCCCCCTCAGATATGTTGAGGTCTTTAATTCACTTGGACTTGCATTTTCTTCATGCTGATAAATATGGATCTACTTGAATTTTTCTACATGTAGACATCCTGTTAGACCACCAACAACTCTTGAGGATGCTATCATTTTTTCCATTGTATGGATTTGTCTTCTTTTTCAAAAAATCAATTGTCCATAGATGTGAGGATTTATTTCTGGGCCTTTGATACAATTCCATTGGTCAATCAACCTATTTCTATGCTAGTAGCATGCTGCTTTAATTACTATTGCTTCATAAAGCAGTTTGAATTAGGGATAGAAATCCCTCCAGATATTTTATTTGATTGAGAGGATTGTTGTAGCTATTCTGGGTTTTGTGCTTTTCCATATGTAGTAGAATTATTATTTCAAGATATTTAAAACTTATGTAGATATTTTGATAGGGATTGTTTGAATCTATAGATTGCTTTAGATAAGATGACCATTTTCATTATGTTGATTTTTCTAATCCATGAAAATGGGGAATTTTTCCATCTTCTGATATCTTCTTCAATTTCCCTCTTCAGAGACTTGAATGTTTTGTCATACAAGTCTTTGACTTGCTTGGCTCGCGTTGTGTTCAGATACTTTGTATTATTTGTGGCTATTTTGAAGGGCGTAGTTCCCTAATTTCTTTCTCAGCTTGTTTGTCATTTGTCATTGTCATTTGTATACAGGAGGGCTACTGACATTTTGAGTTGATTTTGTATCCATCTACTTCACTGAAGGTATTTATCAGCTGTAGGAGTTCTCTGATGGAATTTTGGGGGTCACTTATGTACACTATCATATATTTTTCAAATAGGAATAATTTGAATTCCTCCTTTTCAATGTGGATCACTTTGAACTTATTTTGCTGTCTTATTGCTCTAGCTAGAACTAGAAATAAAATATTAAAGAGATATGAAGAGAGTTGGCAGCCTTGTCTAGTGTTTATTTTAATGGAATTTCTTTGAGTTTCTCTCAATTTAATTTGATTTTGGCTATTGGCTTGCTGTATATAGCCTTTATTACGTTTAGGTATGTACCTTGTATTCCTGATCTTTCCAAGACCTTAAAGGTGAATGGGTGTTAGATTTTGTCAAATGCTTTTTCAGAACCTAAAAAGATGACCAAGTATTTTTCTTGTTTCAGTTTGTTTATATGATGGATTACATTGATGGGTTTCTATATATTGAACCATCACTAATTACTTGGGATGAATCCTACTTGGTTATGGTGGATGATATCTTTCATGTGTTCTTGGATTCAGATTGTGAGTATTTTATTGAATGGTTTTGCATCAATGTTCATAAGAAAAATTGGTCTGAAGTTGGTTTAGGTATCAGGGTATGAGCATGTGGTCTCATAGAATAAATTTTGTAATATTTCCTCCATTTCTCTTTTGTGGAGTAGTTTGAAGAGTACCATTATTAGCTCTTCTTTGAAGGTCTGGTATAATTCCTGCACTGAATCCATTTGTTCCTGGCCCTGGGCTCTTCATGGTTGGGAGATTTTGATGATTTCTTCTATTTCTGTAAGATAAATAGGAGTATTTAATTTGTTTACTTGATGTTAATACAACTTAGGCAAGTGGAATCTATCAAGAAAATTGTCTATTTTCTTTAGACTTTCAAATTTTGTGTCAAGTAGCCTTTTGAAATAAGACCTAAAAATTCTTTGGATTTCTTCAGTATCGATTGTTATATCTCCATTTTCATTTCTGATTTTGGTGATTTGGATAATGTCCTTCTGCCTTTTAGTTAGTTTGGCTAAGAGTATGTTGATCTTGTGGATTTTCTCAAAGAAATCATGGTTTTGTTGATTCCCTGAATTATTCTCTTTGTTCCTAATTTATTGATTTGAGCCCTGAATTTCATTATTTCCAGTTGTCAACTCCTATTGGGTGTTTCTGCTTCCCCTCCCCCCAGGGTTTCCAGATGCGTCCTTAAGTTGCTTATATGAGATTTGTCCAGTCTCTTTATGAAGGCACTCAGTGCAATGAACTTTCTGCTTAGCACCACTTTGAATGTGTTGCCTAAATCTGAGTTTGTTGTACCTTCATTTTCATTGGATGATAGGAAGTTCCTAATTTCTTATGTTATTTCTTCCTTGATGAACTCCATAGTGAATTGTTCAGTTTCGATGTATGTCTAGGCTTTTTAAATTTTTTCTTTTATTTTTGAAGTACGGCTTTAGTCCATGGTAGTCTGAGTGGAAACAAGTTATTATTTTAATCTTCTTGTATCCATTGATGCTTGCTTTGTGACCAAATATATGCTCAATTTGGAGAAGGTTCCATGAGGTACTGAGAAGAAGGTATAATCTTTTGTATTTGAGTGAAAAGTTCTGTAGATATCTGTTAGGTCTATTTTGTTCATTACATCATCAGTAGTGCCATTATTTCTCAGTTTAGCTTCTGTTTTGTTGACTTATTCTTTGGTGAAAGTGAGGTGTTAAAGTCTCTGAGTACTAATGTGTGTCGATCCTTGTGTAGTTTAAGCTTAATTAATGAGTATTTATTTTAATAGACCATTTAGGTTAATTGTTTTATGTTTACTAGGAACAAATATAAAATATATAAATTAATACCAATTACCTTATATTCATAGTATTCTCACTTTCTAAATAAGCATGTTGGGAAAGTTAGGAAGCATAACTGAAAAAAAACACAGACATTGTAATTCCTTTTTCACTTTTCTGTTCACTTTTAGAATATTTTCAGAGAGCACAGCAAATATACAGAAACAAGATAAGGTCTATGTTCATAAAAGTCTTGCAATGAAAAATAATTTAGGTAAAGACAAACACATTTTGAAAGGCGTGAAGGAAAGGTTACAACCAATTAAGATATTTAGGCAACATGCTGGAAGAGAGAAAGCCAATCATTAAATCATAGCTGACATTCTAGCTTAAATGTATCTACCTGTTTAATGGGGCATGCCATAGAGAATATGCCAGATGTCAAGACAAAAAATTTGAGAGGCACTAAGCAATATTGGTGCTAGTTACCCTGAAGCTAAGTGCATGGGACATAGAGAAAATATGTGGATTAGATCAAGGCATGTATGAGAAGAAATATTTCTCACTTTCTGACATACAGTGAGATTGTTTTTCTAATTCATATAGAGTAAATGAATTGTTATCTTAAAAAAGATAGAAGAAATATAAGAACACACAGTAAAGATGAGGATTTATTTGACTATTACAATTAAAAGAAAAAAGTGTTTGAAAACTGAGTTTGGGGGCTGTAGAGATGGCTCAGAGGTTAAGAGCAGAGCCTGCTCTTCAAATGGTCCTGAGTTCAATTCCCAGCAACGACATGGTGGCTCACAACCACCTATAATGAGATCTAGTATCCTCTTCTGGTGTGCAGGCATGCATGTAGGCATAATACTATATAAATAATAAATAAATAAATCTTTTAAAAAAATAATACTGAGTTTGGAATCACATTGATCCCTCATACTTTTCTCTGTCCAAACTGTAATGTATTAAGTCACATTATTATGACTTTGTCATAAAAAATAATAAAACATTACATAGAATCAGATTATAAATGAAGGATACAGGTGTATTGATTATATGACCTGAGACTGAAGCCAAAGCCCTTTAACTACCTGAAGTGGACTTAATTTTGTGTGACAAGTGCACTTGTCATGGTAGAAAGTGTAACTTGGTTCATGTTCTACTTTTTTCTCAAAATAATACACCCTCTCTGCACTTTGTGAATATTGTCCTATGGAAAAGTGGCACATACTCCCAAGGATGGAATATGTGTGCAATGTGTGTATCTGATATTCTATACATTTGCATTCACATACAGTTTTCTCAAAGTTACATGCATAGACTTTTGGATGATGTTGCCCATATGGATTCAGCAAGGCTACAAGCTTGCAAAGAGTTAATATGCTACTTTGTAAGCTAAGTGTTACACTGTAGACTGGCATGCCATTGAACCTTCCCATTTCATTTACTCTTCCTTGATATTTCCTGAATAATGGATGTGGCATAATCAATGTTCATACAGATTAACCATTTTTGGCCTCACATTCAGTGTTACTGGTTCTCAGCACTTTTGTCAGTTCTGAGTTTCTGTATTAACCACTAGTCACAACTCACTGACTCTTTGCAAAGAAACAAAGAAAATGTTTAACAACACTATATGAGCAAGCTGTCCATTGTCTAGATCTGAATAGAGGTTCCGTGTTTAATGCATGCATTATCCTTGGCCTCCCTGCTTCCAGATCCACCAGGCTTGATGGTCTTTTGTGGTGCTCCTGCACCCTCTGAGTCCTTCTATCTCCTCCCTCTGAGTCCTTCTGTCTCCTCATCCTTCCATACACCTCTCACCTGGAGCCCAATAGCGAGTCTCAGCATGTGTCCAGATAAGTCTTCACTAAATCTCATTTTTAAAGCTCTATTATTATTTTGGCTTACTAAATAGTAAGTTTCTGTATGGTTTGTGCATGCATCTTTACTTTTGGTTAAACATTCCTCCCCCTTCTTCCAAAAGTCCTAAATCTACCCTATTAAAATTTATATTTCCGATCCACACCAGTTCTAACTCTCTGTTTATATATCACCTATATTCTGCTGTCCTGACTCTTTTAAGGCTTTCTATATCACCATGGCCCTTCTTACTTCCACTGCTTTGTAGGTATGTTGCCATAATGTTTGTGTGGACCGTGTACAATTTACCTTTGTTTATTTAAATGCTCATTCCTCTACCCCACTATCTGTTTCAATCAGGACAATGCATTTTGATGTTTATTCTAAGTATCTCCTGGTTCAAGTTTGTATAAACGTGTCACCACCTGTTCTCCGTGTTGTCAATAATAAAGAAAGTAGCCAATGATGAGCAATAACAGAGGATAGGTGAGACATCCTGATCCAATAAGGGGAGCAGAAAGAGAAGGAAGGAGAGGATGGAGCCAACAGAAGATAGGGAAATGTCAGAAGAAATCAATTGTGCCTAAGGGATTATTTTAAAGCAAGTATAATGTAGATAATCAGAATGGGAGGAAACTATACTAGCATGGAGGTTTAGGTTGGTGTAATTATTGCATAGCATTGAGTTATAGGCTAATTAAATAGATTCTGGTCTCCCTGTGTGTTATAACAGTTTAAAGCTGCTTAAGGAGTGACCACTGATTTTACTGAAATAATGATTCAATATTAAACATTAATAATCTTTCAACATAGGTAATACAAATTGAACAAATACGTCTAAAGATGTGACATGATCTACATATGAGAGGAACATGCAATTCTTCTATTTGTTGCCATAATTTCTAGCTTGACTAATTTATCTGTGTATTTCATTATTTCCTTTTCTCTACAGAGAAAAATATTCTGATAAAAATGTGCTATATATTCATTATGCACTCATCTATTGATTGATATGTATGTTGTATCCATTTTCTAGACTTTAAGAGTAGAATAATAAGCATTTTGAAGAGGTATATATGAAGCAGTATAGACAATAATTTAAGGATATGTAACAGTAAAACAATTAGGTAAAATTGTAGCTTATACTGATTCCCATAGATTCTGTATTTGCCAATGCCTTAACAATAGGTGATAATGACCTAGAAATTAGCTGAATCTCATAAATACCGACTGTTACAGATTTGAGCAGAATGACAATTGCAGAGATATAGCGGACTTTTCACAAAGAGAAAAAAAGCAAAAAACAAAGACACTGTTTATATGACACTATATAGCATGCGAGTTGGATCCTGTTAGAAGAAAACAGTGATTATTCCTTGGCCTTCACCTGCCTCCTAGTCAAGCCCCCCAGCAAGTTCTAGGCTAATGACAAACCTGTCTAAAAAAATAAAACAAGTCCTTCAGAGGATTGAGGGGCAGACTGGGAGAAAAGCAGAAATTGATGTGGGAGGATTAATGTCTGGGACAAGGGAGCTCCAGGGAGTCTATGGGGCTGGGGCAACTCTAGGTGAGACTCCAAGAAGCAGGGGTTAAGGAGTTTGAAGTTGGCACCTAGTGTAGCCAGGTGAGACTTCCAGATGGGAAGGCACCAACCCTAAATTTGCCTTGCCTACAAGAAGTAGAGAGAAAAAGATGGAATATAGATTGGGGGAACAGCAATCCAATGGCTAAGCCAACTTGGGAACTATCCCATGGGAGAGAGCCAACCCCTGTTCTTATTAATGATACTCTGCTTTGCTTGTAGAGAGGAGCCTAGCTAACTGTCTTCTGAGAGACTTCATCTAGCATCTGATGGAAACAGATGCAGAGACCCACAGCCAGAAAATAGGTTGAGTTGTAGGAGTTTTGTGAAAGAATGAGAGGAAGGATTGAAGGAGCCAGAGAGGTCATGGACACCAGAATAATCTAACCTTGGCCCAGGGAGGCTCACAGTAACTGACTCAACAACTGGTGAACATGTAGTTTATCCTCTACATATATGTAACAGATGTTAAACCTTGAACAACATTTGGGTCCCATGACAATGGGAGAAAAGGCTGTCATTTCCCCGTAGCTGGGCTGCCTTGCCAGGCCTCAATGGGAGAAGATGCACTTAGTCCTGCTGAACTTGAGATGACAAGATGGGTTGGTACTCTTTGGGGTGTGTCCTCTTCTCTGAGAAGAATGTGAGTGGGGGAAGGAGGAGAGGACATGTGGGTGGAAATGACAGTAGAGGAGAGAGATGACTGGGGTCAGGCTACTAAGTGATTAAATGATTAATAAGGGGGAACGTAAAAAATAATAATAAAACAAGAATAGTGTCAGAAGGATGTCACTTGATGGTGCATTCTGAAATACACGAAGAAGAAAACTAGGAGGTGGGGAGAAAATTGGAAGAACCATTTTTTTTTCAGTAGTTTGACTGGAAGACCAGCATTCCTACATCATATAAAATATTTTATAAATTTGTGTGTTATCTCAACTCCTACTAAATATCTAGTGAATCAATCATAAGCTTAGAATATATGAAAAATCACCCTTGAAAACTCTGACTCAATCTTTACAGGTATGTTTCAGAGCTCCTAATTCATGAGGAAGTTTCTAGGTGAGGTTGAAGCTTCTTTGGCATCACCATCATGTCCCAGCTGTTAATCAGATGTTCAAAGACAGACTCAGACTGTGAACAGTAAGCAGTGCCTTAGCAAAGCTCCTAGACAAATGGTGGAGGTGACGTAGGTAAGGAAACTTCATGCTTCTGGGAGATAGAAAGAGTTAATATTGCAGTTTGACATAAGGAAATCACAAAATAATTCTAAAAGAAATGATCAATATTAAATCTTATTATTGGATATACTGTTAATATGTTGAAGATTTTGAATGTTTTTTTACAAGAATTAAATATTGGTGTTCCATTGTTTTCTTTAGTGATGAGCTTTAAAAAGGAGTTTGTTAGCTTACTGAATTAAGGGTCAATTTGAAGACAAATTAAGGTCTGGAGGTCTGGTTGAGTCAGTAAAATAAATATAACTAACATGAGAAAAAACTGTGTTTGATAGCATAAATCTCTTACCTCAGTTTTGGGTCAAAAGAAGGGTAGTCCCTGGGGCACTTGGTAAGCTGGTTTAGTGATTCAGTGAGATCCAGGTTCAGGGAGGGAGCCTGTCTGAAGAAAAAGATGAAAAGAATTTCAGAAAGATGTTTGTTTTCAACCTCTTTAATCCACATGCACAGATACACCCAGGCATATATATTCATGCATTGATGCACATGCACAAACATGTGAAGCTGCTCCCCACACTCTTTCTCTCTTCTCCCCTCATTCTCTCTCTCTCCCTCACTCTAATACATACATACATACACACACACACACACACACACACACACACACACACACACACACTGGAGAGAGGGAGGAAAGGAGAGAGAGAAGGAAGGAGGGCGGGAGGGAGGGAGGGAGGGAGAGAGAGATTGCAGTTTTATAAGACATAAATTAAAATTTCATCTTATTTTTGGGGTAATGAAAACATGAAGAATAGTAGAATTACATGAATTGTGAATATATTTGGAAAATGAGAGTAGAGTATATAAAACATATACCACTATAAGAAAAGAACATTTTGGATTCTGGAGATCCAAGATGGCGGCGAACAGTGTGGACCGCGTTTGGAGCTTGCAGTGAACAATTCAGGGAATTGCACAGATTTCTGAGCCAGGAACACTAAGGTCCGAACATCACGGCAGCGGGAGTGCTCCACGGTTCAGAGGTACCAGGGTGCAGAGGACCTGCGTGCCCCTGCACACGGGAGAATCATGGATTTTCTCTGATTGGAGCGGCAGCGGCAGAGGCAGCAGCACCAGCGGCACCAGCAGCGGTGGCTGAGGTTTACAGCTCATAGCCTTCTGGTGGAGGCGATTGGTGTGGTGGCTGGTGGGAGTTGCTGCGGGAGAGGGGACTCGGGGCAGGATTTGGGTCGTGTGGAGGCTTCGGACCCAGACTGGACTCGGCAGACAGTTCGGCCCCAGAGTTCTGGGTACTGGCCCAGCCCAGCAAGCAATTCTGCCTGAGGCACTAACTCAGCTTCGGCCACAGCTCCCCTGCTGTGGTGCAGGCATAGTTGAGCACGCAACTCCACACTAGGCAGCACCTCAGCTCAGCGGCAGCTCTCCTACACAGTCTGGGCAGACCACTTGGTTCCACCACAGGGGCTAACTCAGAGCAGCCGCAGTTCTCCTGCTGTGGTGTAGGCTTGGCCGAGCACTCAGTTCCACCCTAGGCGCCACCTCAGCTCAGCGGCAGCTCCCCTGCAGTGACACAGTCTGGGTGGAGCACTTGGTTCCACCATTGGCGCTAACTCAGAGCAGCCGCAGTTCTCCTGCTGTGGCGCAGGCTTGGTGGCGTACTCAGTTCCATCCTAGGCACCACCTCAGCTCAGGGGCAGCTCCCCTGCGGTGACACAGTCTGGGCGGAGCACTTGGTTCCACCACTGGCGCTAACTCAGAGCAGCCACAGTTCTCCTGCTATGACACAGGCTGGACAGAGCGCTCGGTTCCACCAGCTCTAAGACTCTGGTTGGACACAGTGTGCAGTTTGAATCCAGAATTCCTGGCTGAGATTGGTGGTCAGTTCGGGCCCTGAGTCAATAACTGACCACAGCACGCACTTTGGGCCAAAAGGCCCTAGCGGAGCTTGGTGCGTAGTCCCAGCCCAAAAATTCTGGCTGGATCCTGTGTGCATTTTGGGCCCAGAATCCCTAGCTGAGCTTGGCAGACAGTACAGGCCCTGAGAATCTAGCTGAGTTCAGCCCCTGGTTCAGGCCCAGTGTTCCTGGCTGGACTTGGCAGGGAACACAGAAGGCTGTGGATACCTTGGCCTGACCCAACGCTCATTCAGAGACCCAGAACAATTGCAGGATCCACAGGACAGGGGGGCTTAAGATCACTGGCTGTGAGAGACCAGAACAACAGGGCTAACCTCCTAACATCCACACCAGTGAAGCTTTGAGCTGGCAGCCTAGGGAAATTGTGAGAAAACAAGTGAATCTATCGTCAGACACCCTCCATCCAACTCTGGAAGCTACCCAACAAAAACAAAGATGGCAAGATGTCTAAAGGACAACGAAAAAGGGTATGCAAAAAACTCCAAAACAACATGGCGTCTCCAGTTTCCAGCTATCCCAAAGAAAACAACCCAGAGAACTCAAATACAACGGAAATACAAGAAAATGACCTCAAATCCTTAGTAATGAGGATGATAATGGAGGAAACAAATAAAATTCGTAATCAAATACAGGAAGACGCAGACAAACAGGTGAGAGACATAAAAGAAGCACATAGAGTGGAACTGGAAAAATTGCAGGAAAATGCAAACAACCAGATGAAAGAAATAAATAAAACGGTTCAAGCTCTGAAGACCTATAAAGAGGCAATGGAAGAAACTCAGGAATATACAAAAAATCAGATGAAAGAAATCAAAAAATCAGTTCAAGACCTGAAAATGAAATTGGATTCAATGATAAACACACAGACAGAAGAAAAACGAGAACGTGAGACCTCAGAGAAGAAGGCGAGCAACACAGAGGTGAGCATTTCTAACAGAATCCAAGAGATGGAAGAACGAATCTCAGGGCTAGAAGATACAATCACAGATCTTGAATCAACCATTAAAGAAAATGCCAAATCTGGAAAACTCCTGACACAAAACATCCAAGAAATTAAGGACACCATGAAAAGAAGAAATCTGAGGACAATAGGCATTGAAGAAAGAGAAGACATCAGACTCCAGGGCCCAGAAACTATTTTCAACAAAATCATAGAAGAAAATTTCCCCAATCTAAAGAAAGAAGTGCCTATAAACATACAAGAGGCTTACAGAACACCAAATAGAATTGACCAGAAAAGAAAAACTGCCCGCCACATAATAATCAAAACACAAACCATGCAGAACAAAGAAAAAATATTAAAAGCTGCAAGGGAAAAGGGCCAAATAACATTTAATGGTAAACCTATCAGAATTACACCTTACTTATCAGCAGAGACCATAAAATCCAGAAGGGCCTGGACAGAAATCCTGCAAACCCTAAGAGAACACAGATGCCAGGCCAGACTACTTTACCCAGCAAAATTATCAATAACCATTGATGGAGAAAACAAAATATTCCATGACAAAAAAAATTCAAACAGTACCTATCCACAAATCCAGCTTTACAAAAGGTACTAGAAGGAAAACTCCATCCCAAAGGGTCAAGCTACAACCAAAACTACCCAGGAAATAGATAACTATCCCACGGCAAAAACACAACTACACAAATGCTGGACAGGAAAAAACATCAAAACTAAAACTCTTTTTTTTTTTTTTTTTTTTTGGCATTTTTTTTTTATGAATTTATTCTTGTTACATCTCAATGTTTATCCCATCACTTGTATCCTCCCATTCCTCACCCCCTCATTTTCCCATTATTCCCCTCCCCTATGACTGTTTGAGGGGGATTACCTCCCCCTGTATATTCTCATAGGGTATCAAGTCTCTTCTTGGCTACTTGCTGTCCTTCCTCTGAATGCCACCAGGTCTCCCCCTCCAGGGGACATGGTCAAATGTGAGGCACCAGAGTACGTGAGAAAGTCGTATCACATTCTCCACTCAACTGTGGAGAATATTCTGACCATTGGCTAGATCTGGGAAGGGGTTTAAAGTTTACCTCCTGTATTGTCCTTGGCTGGTGCCTTAGTTTGAGCAGAACCCCTGGGCCCAAATCTGCCTATCATATTGTTCTATTTGTAGATTTCCAGGACCCTCTGTATCCTTTTATTTTGCTGTTCTCCCATGCGTCTCTCATTTAGAGTCCCAATAGGATGCCTTCACCTCTGTCCCAGTTTCCTGGTAAGTAAAGGCTTTTGTGGGACATGCCCCTTGGGTTAGTATGCAGATATAAGTGAGTATATACCATTTGATTCTTTCTGCTTCTGGGTTAACTCACTCATTATGATCATTTCTAGCTCAATCCATTTATCCACAAATTTCGGGAATTCCTTGTTTTTAATAGCTGAGTAGTATTCCATAGTGTATATGTACCAGAGTTTCTTTATCCACTCTTCTACTGAGGGACACTTAGGCTTTTCCATGTCTGGCTATTATGAATAAGGCTGCTATGAACATGGTTGATCAAAGTTTCTTGTTGTGTGCTGGAGCATCTTCTGGGTATATTCCAAGGAGTGGAATAGCTGGGTCTTGAGGAAGCCCTATTCCCATTTTTTCTGAGATAGCACCAGATAGATTTCCAAAGTGGCTGTACTAGTTTGCATTCCCACCAGCAATGAAGGAGTGTTCCTCTCTCCCCACATCCTCGCCAGCATGTGGTGTCACTTGAGTTTTTGATCTTAGCCATTCTGATGGATGTAAGATGGAATCTCAGAGTTCTTTGATTTGCATTTCCCTGATGACTAAGGAGGTTGAGCCTTTCTTTAAGTGTTTCTCAGCCATTTGATACTCCTCTGTTGAGAATTCTCTGGGTTATTCGGTTTGGTGGTGTTTAGCTTCTTGAGTTTTTTATATATTTTGGATATTAGACCTTTGTCAGATGTAGGGTTGGTGAAGATTTTTTCCCAGTCTGTAGGCTGTCGCTTTGTTCTCTTGACAGTGTCTCCTGCCTTACAGAAGCTTCTCAGCCTCATGAGGTCCCATTTATTAATGGTTGACATTAAGGCCTGGGCCGTTGGTGTTCTGTTCAGGAAGTTGTCTCCTGTGCCAATATGTTCCAGGCTCTTTCCCACTTTTTCATCTAAGTAGCTCTGTCTCGGGTTTTATGTTGAGGTCTTTAATCCACTTGGATTTGAGTTTTGTGCAAGGTGACAAATATGGGTCCAGTTTCATTTTTTTACACATAGACCTCCAGTTAGACCAGCACAATTTGTTGAAGATGCTATCCCTTTTCCATTGAATGGATTTGGCTTCTTTGTCAAAAATCAAGTGACCATATGTGTATGGATTCATATCTGGGTCTTCGATTCGATTCCACTGATCAACCAGCCTGTTTCTGTGCCAGTACCATGCTGTTTTAATTACTATTGCTTTATACCACAGTTTGAGATCAGGTATGCAGATTCCTCCGGAGCACCTTTTATTGTACAAGATTGTTTTAGCTATTCTGGGTGTTTTGTTTTTCCATATGAAGTTCAGAATTGAACTTTCAATGTCTTTAAAAAATTGTGTAGTTATTTTGATAGGGATTGCATTGAAACTGTAGATTGCTTTTGGTAGGATGGCCATTTTTACTATGTTAATTATCCCGATCCATGAGCAAGGAAGATCATGCCATCTTCTCAGGTCCCCTTCAATCTCTTTCTTCAGAGTTTTGAAATTTTTTTCATACAAGTCCTTCACTTGCTTAATTAGGGTAACTCCTAGATATTTTATATTGCTTGTGGCTAATGTGAAGGGTGTGGTTTTCCTAATTTCTTCCTCTGCAAGCTTGTCATTTGTGTATAGAAAGGCTACAGACTTTTTTGAGTTAATTTTGTATCCAGCCAATTTGCTGAATGTGTTTATCAGCTTTAGGAGTTCTCTGGTGGAATTTTGAGGGTCACTTATGTACACTATCATATCATCTGCAAAGAGGGATAATTTGACTTCCTCCTTTCCCATTTGGATATCCTTGATCTCCTTTTGTTGTCTTATTGCTCTGGCTAGAACTTCGAGTACTATATTGAAGAGATATGGAGAGAGTGGGCAGCCTTGCCTTGTTCCCGATTTTAGAGGAATTTCCTTGAGTATCTCACCATTTACTTTGATTTTGGCTATTGGCTTGCTGTATATAGCCTTTATTATGTTGAGGAAAGTGCCTTGTATCCCCCGATCTCTCTAAAACTTTAAACATGAATGGGTGTTGAATTTTATCAAATGCTTTCTCTGCATCCAAGGAGATGATCATGTGGTTTTTTATTTTCAGATTGTTTATATGGTGGATTACATTGATGGATTTACGTATATTAAACCATCCCTGCATGCCTGGAATGAAGCTTACTTGGTCATGATGAATGATATCTTTGATGTGCTCCTGTATTCGTTTTGCAAGTATTTTATTTAGTATTTTTGCATCTATGTTCATAAGAGAAATTGGTCTGAAATTTTCTTTCTTTGTTGAGTCTTTGTGAGGTTTAGGTATCAATGAGACTATGGCCTCATAGAATGAATTTGGTAATTTTCCATCCATTTCTATCTTTTGGAGTAGCTTGAAGAGTATTGGTATTAGCTCGCCCTTAAAGGTCTGGTAGAATTCTGCACTGAAACCATCTGGCCCTGGGCTTTTTTTGGTTGGGAGACCATCGATGATTGCTTCTATTTCTGTAGGGGAAATGGGACTGTTTAGCTTGTTTATCTGTTCTTCATTCAACTTTGGCAAGTGAAATTGTTCAAGAAAATCGTCCATTTCCCTTAGATTTTCAAATTTTGTGTCTTATATGCCTTCAAAGTAGGATGTTATGATTCTTTGAATTTCTTCAGTGTCTGTTGTTATGTCTCCCTTTTCATTTCTGATTTTGTTGATTTCAATACTGTCTCTCTGCCTTTTAGTTAGTTTGGCTAATGGTCTGTCTATATTGTTGATTTTCTCAAAGAACCAGCTTTTGGTTTTGCTGATTCTTTGGACTGTTTTCTTAGTTTCTAATTTGTTAATTTCAGCCCTGAGTTTGATTATTTCCAGGCGTCTACTCCTCTTGGGTGTTTCTGCTTCTTTTTTTTCTAGGGCTTCCAGTTGTGTTGTTAAGATGCTTATGTGCGATGTTTCCAATTTCTTTTTAAAGGCACTTAGTGCTATTAATTTTCCTCTTAGCACTGCTTTCAATGTATCCCACAAATTTGGGTATGTTGTTTCTTCATTTTCATTGAATTTCAGAAACTCTTTGATTTCTTTCTTTATTACTTCCCTGACCCAGGTGTCATTCAGCAGAGAGTTGGTTAGTTTTCACGTACGTGTAGGCTTTTTGTTATTTCTGTTGTTGTTGAATTGCAGCCTAAGAGCATGGTGATCTGATAGGATACAAGGTATTATTTCAATCCTCTTGTATCTATGGAGGCTTGCTTTGACCTACGATGTGATCAATTTTAGAGAAGGTTCCATGGGGTGCAGAGAAGAAGGTGTATTCTTTCTTGTTTGGGTAAAAGGTTCTATAGATATCTGTTAGATCCATTTGACCCATGGCATTGGTTAATGATGTTATTTCTCGGCTTACTTTCTGTTTCAATGACTTATCCTTCAGTGAGAGTGGGGTGTTGAAGTCTCCCACTAATATTGTGTGGGGATTGATGTGTGGTTTAAGCTTTTTTAGGAGATCTTTTACAAAATTGGGTGCCCTTGTATTGGGAGCATAGATGTTCAGAATTGTGATGTCATCTTGGTTGACTTTACTTTTGATGAGTATGAAGTGTCCTTCCTCATCCCTTTTGATTAATTTTGGTTGAAAGTCTATTTTGTTCGATACTAAAATGGCTACCCCTGCTTGCTTCTTGTGAACATTTGCTTGGAATATTTTTTTCCAACCTTTTACCCTAAGGTAATGCCTTTCATTATGGGTGAGATGTGTTTCTTGGATGCAGAAGGATGTTGGTTCTTGTTTATGTACCCATTCATTTAGTCTGTGTCTTTTTATTGGAGAATTGAGGCCATTGATATTGAGAGATATTAATGACCAGTGACTGTTAAGAGTCTTAATTTTGATGTTGTTTCCAGTCCAGCGTTTGTGTAGTTGTGTTTTTGTCATGGGATAGTTATCTATTTCCTGGGTAGTTTTGGTTGTAGCTTGACCCTTTGGGATGGAGTTTTTCTTCTAGTACCTTCTGTAAAGCTGGGTTTGTGGATAGGTACTGTTTGAATTTGTTTTTGTCATGGAATATTTTGTTTTCTCCATCAATGGTTATTGATAATTTTGCTGGGTAAAGTATTCTGGCCTGGCATCTGTGGTCTCTAAGGGTTTGCAGAATCTCTGTCCAGGCCCTTCTGGATTTTATGGTCTCTGCTGATAAGTTGGGTGTAATTCTGATAGGTTTACCATTAAATGTTATTTGGCCCTCTTCCCTTGCAGCTTTTAATATTTTTTCTTTGTTCTGCATGGTTTGTGTTTTGATTATTATGTGGCAGGCAGTTTTTCTTTTCTGGTCAATTCTATTTGGTGTTCTGTAAGCCTCTTGTATGTTTATAGGCACTTCTTTCTTTAGATTGGGGAAATTTTCTTCTATGATTTTGTTGAGAATAGTTTCTGGGCCCTGGAGTCTGATGTCTTCCCTTTCTTCAATGCCTATTATCCGCAAATTTCTTCTTTCCATGGTGTCCTTAATTTCTTGGATGTTTTGTGTCAGGAGTTTTCCAGATTTGGCATTTTCTTTAATGGTTGATTCAAGATCTGTGATTGTATCTTCTAGCCCAGAGATTCATTCTTCCATCTCTTGGATTCTGTTAGAAAAGCTCACCTCTGTGTTGCTCGCCTTCTTCTCTGAGGTCTCACGTTCTCGTTTTTCTTCTGTCTGTGTGTTTATCATTGAATCCATTTTCATTTTCAGGTCTTGAACTGATTTTTTGATTTCTTTCATGTGATTTTTTGTATATTCCTGAGTTTCTTCCATTGCCTCTTTATAGGTCTTCAGAGCTTGAACCGTTTTATTTATTTCTTTCATCTGGTTGTTTGCATTTTCCTGCAATTTTTCCAGTTCCACTCTATGTGCTTCTTTTATGTCTCTCACCTGTTTGTCTGCGTCTTCCTGCATTTGATTACGAATTTTATTTGTTTCCTCCATTATCATCCTCATTACTAAGGATTTGAGGTCATTTTCTTGTATTTCCGTTGTATTTGAGTTCTCTGGGTTGTTTTCTTTGGGATAGCTGGAAACTGGAGATGCCATGTTGTTTTGGGGTTTTTTGCGTATGCTTTTTCGTTGTCCTTTACACATCTTGCCATCTTTGTTTTTGTTGGGTAGCTTCCAGAGTTGAATGGAGGGTGTCTGACGATAGATTCACTTGTTTTCTCACAATTTCCCTAGGCTGCCAGCTCAAAGCTTCACTGGTGTGGATGTTAGGAGGTTAGCCCTGTTGTTCTGGTCTCTCACAGCCAGTGATCCTCAGCCCCACCTGCTGTGGATCCTGCAATTGTTCTGGGTCTCTGAATGAGCGTTGGGTCAGGCCAAGGAATCCACAGCCTTCTGTGTTCCCTGCTAAGTCCAGGCAGGAGCACTGGGACCGAACCATGGGCAGAACTCAGCTAGATTCTCAGGGCCTTAACCTTCTGCCAAGCTCAGCTAGGGATTTTGAGCCCAAAATGCACACAGGGTCCAGCCAGAATTTTTGGGCTGGGACTACGCACCAAGCTCCGCTAGGGCCTTTTGGCCCAAAGTGCGTGCTGTGGTCAGTTATTGACTCAGGGCCCGAACTGACCACCAATCTCAGCCAGGAATTCTGGATTCAAACTGCACACTGTGTCCAACCAGAGTCTTAGAGCTGGTGGAACCGAGCGCTCTGTCCAGCCTGTGTGACAGCAGGAGAACTGTGGCTGCTCTGAGCTTGCGCCAGTGGTGGAACAAGTGCTCCGCCCAGACTGTGTCACCGCAGGAGAGCTGCCGCTGAGCTGAGGTGGTGCCTAGGATGGAACTGAGCACGTCACCAAGCCTGCGCCACAGCAGGAGAACTGCAGCTGCTCTGAGTTAGCGCCTGTGGTGAAACCAAGTGCTCCACCCAGACTGTGTCACTGCAGGGGAGCTGCCGCTGAGCTGAGGTGGTGCCTAGTGTGGAGCTGCGAGCTCAACTAAGCCTACGCCACAGCAGGGGAGCTGTGGCCACGCAGAGTTAGTGCCTCAGGCAGAATTGCTTGCTGGGCCGGGCCAGTACCCGGGACTCTGGAGCCGAACTGTCCGCCGAGTACAGTCTGTGTCCAAAGGCTCCAAGCGACCCAAATCCTGCCCCGAGTCCCCTCTCCCGCAGCAATTCCCACCAGCCACCACACCAATCGCCTCCACTGGAAGGCTATGAGCTGCAAACCTCAGCCACCGCTGCTTGTGCCGCTGGTGCTGCTGCCTCTGCTGCTGCTGCTCTGATCAGAGAAAAACCACGCTTCTCCCGTTTGCAGGGGCACGCAGGTCCTCCGCACTCTGGTCCCTCTGAACCGTGGAGCACTCCTGCTGCCGTGATGTTTGGACCTCGGTATTCCTGGCTCAGAAATCTGTGCAGTTCCCTGAGTTGTTCACTGGAGCCTCCAAACGCGGTCCACACTGCTCGCCGCCATCTTGGATCCAGATTCCAAAATTAAGACTCTTAACAGTCACTGGTCATTAATATCTCTCAACATCAATGGCCTCAATTCTCCAATAAAAAGACACAGACTAACTGAATGAGTACATAAACAAGATCCAACATTCTTCTGCATCCAAGAAAAAATTCTCACCCATAATGAAAGGCATTACCTCCGGTTAAAAGGTTGGAAAAAAATGTTCCAAGCAAATGGTCACAAGAAGCAAGCAGGCATAGTCATTTTAGTATCGAACAAAATAGACTTTCAACCAAAATTAATCAAAAGGCATGAGGAAGGACACTTCATACTCATGAAAGGTAAAGTCAACCAAGATGACATCACAATTCTGAACATCTATGCTCCCAATACAAGGGCACCCACATTTGCAAAAGTTCTCCTAAAAAAGCTTAAACCACACATCAATCCCCACACAATATTAGTGGGAGACTTCAACACCCCACTCTCACTGAAGGATAAGTCATTGAAACAGAAAGTAAGCCGAGAAATAACATCATTAACCAATGCCATGGGTCAAATGGATCTAACAGATATCTATAGAACCTTTTACCCAAACAAGAAAGAATACACCTTCTTCTCTGCACCCCATGGAACCTTCTCCAAAATTGATCACATCGTAGGTCACAAAGCCAGCCTCCATAGATACAAGAGGATTGAAATAATACCTTGTATCCTATCAGATCACCATGCTCTTAGGCTGCAATTCAACAACAACAGAAATAACAAAAAGCCTACACGTTTGTGGAAACTAAACAACTCTCTGCTAAATGACACCTGGGTCAGGGAAGAAATAAAGAAAGAAATCAAGGAGTTTCTGAAATTCAATGAAAATGAAGAAACAACATACCCAAATTTGTGGGATACATTGAAAGCAGTGCTAAGAGGAAAATTAATAGCACTAAGTGCCTTTAAAAAGAAATTGGAAACATCGCACATAAGCATCTTAACAACACAACTGGAAGCCATAGAGAAAAAAGAAGCAGAAACACTCAAGAGGAGTAGACGCCTGGTTCTTTGAGAAAATGAACAAGATAGACAGACCATTAGCCAAACTAACTAAAAGGCAGAGAGACAGTATTGAAATCAACAAAATCAGAAATGAAAAGGGAGACATAACAACAGACACTGAAGAAATTCAAAGAATCATAAGATCCTACTTTGAAGGCATATACGCCATAAAATTTGAAAATCTAAAGGAAATGGACTACTTTCTTGATAATTTTCACTTGCCAAAGTTGAATGAAGAACAGATAAACAAGCTAAATAGTCCCATTTCCCCTACAGAAATAGAAGCAATCATCGATGGTCTCCCAACCAAAAAAAGCCCAGGGCCAGATGGTTTCAGTGCAGAATTCTACCAGACCTTCAAGGGGGAGCTAATACCGATACTCTCCAAGCTACTCCAAAATATAAAAATGGATAGGAAATTACCAAATTCATTCTATGAGGCCATAGTCTCATTGATACCTAAACCTCACAAAGACTCAACAAAGAAAGAAAATTTCAGACCAATTTCTCTTATGAACATAGATGCAAAAATACTAAATAAAATACTTGCAAAACGAATACAGGAACACATCAAAGATATCATTCGTCATGACCAAGTAGGCTTCATTCCAGGCATGCAGGGATGGTTTAATATACGTAAATCCATCAATGTAATCCACCATATAAACAATCTGAAAATAAAAAACCACATGATCATCTCCTTGGATGCAGAGAAAGCATTTGATAAAATTCAACACCCATTCATGTTTAAAGTTTTAGAGAGATCGGGGGATACAAGGCACTTTCCTCAGCAAAATAAAGGCTATATACAGCAAGCCAATAGCCAAAATCAAAGTAAATGGTGAGATACTCAAGGAAATTCCTCTAAAATCGGGAACAAGGCAAGGCTGCCCACTCTCTCCATATCTCTTCAATATAGTACTCGAAGTTCTAGCCAGAGCAATAAGACAACAAAAGGAGATCAAGGATATCCAAATGGGAAAGGAGGAAGTCAAATTATCCCTCTTTGCAGATGATATGATAGTGTACATAAGTGACCCTCAAAATTCCACCAGAGAACTCCTAAAGCTGATAAACACATTCAGCAAATTGGCTGGATACAAAATTAACTCAAAAAAGTCTGTAGCCTTTCTATACACAAATGACAAGCTTGCAGAGGAAGAAATTAGGAAAACCACACCCTTCACATTAGCCACAAGCAATAAAAAATATCTAGGAGTTACCCTAATTAAGCAAGTGAAGGACTTGTATGAAAAAAAATTTCAAAACTCTGAAGAAAGAGATTGAAGGGGACCTGAGAAGATGGCATGATCTTCCTTGCTCATGAATCGGGAGAATTAACATAGTAAAAATGGCCATCCTACCAAAAGCAATCTACAGATTCAATGCAATCCCTATCAAAATACCTATACAATTTTTTAAAGACATTGAAAGTTCAATTCTGAACTTCATATGGAAAAACAAAACACCCAGAATAGCTAAAACAATCTTGTACAATAAAAGGTGCTCCGGAGGAATCTGCATACCTGATTTCAAACTGTGGTATAAAGCAATAGTAATTAAAACAGCATGGTACTGGCACAGCAACAGGCTGGTTGATCAGTGGAATCGAATCGAAGACCCAGATATGAATCCATACACATATGGTCACTTGATTTTTGACAAAGAAGCCAAATCCATTCAATGGAAAAAGGATAGCATCTTCAACAAATGGTGCTGGTCTAACTGGAGGTCTATGTGTAAAAAAATGAAACTGGACCCATATTTGTCACCTTGCACAAAACTCAAATCCAAGTGGATTAAAGACCTCAACATAAAACCCGAGACAGAGCTACTTAGATGAAAAAGTGGGAAAGAGCCTGGAACATATTGGCACAGGAGACAACTTCCTGAACAGAACACCAACGGCCCAGGCCTTAATGTCAACCATTAATAAATGGGACCTCATGAGGCTGAGAAGCTTCTGTAAGGCAGGAGACACTGTCAAGAGAACAAAGCGACAGCCTACAGACTGGGAAAAATCTTCACCAACCTTACATCTGACAAAGGTCTAATATCCAAAACACATAAAGAACTCACGAACTTAAACACCACTAAACCGAATAACCCAATTGAGAAATGGGGCTTGGAACTAAACAGAGAATTCTCAACAGAGGAGTATCAAATGGCTGAGAAACACTTAAAGAAAGGCTCAACCTCCTTAGTCATCAGGGAAATGCAAATCAAAGAACTCTGAGATTCCATCCTACATCCATCAGAATGTCTAAGATAAAAAACTCAAGCGACACCACATGCTGGCGAGGATGTGGGGAGAGAGGAACACTCCTTCATTGCTGGTGGGAATGCAAACTAGTACAGCCACTTTGGAAATCTATCTGGTGCTATCTCAGAAAATTGGGAATAGGGCTTCCTCAAGACCCAGCTATTCCACTCCTTGGAATATACCCAGAAGATGCTCCAGCACACAACAAGAAAATTTGCTCAACCATGTTCATAGCAGCCTTATTCATAATAGCCAGAACATGGAAACAGCCTAAGTGTCCCTCAGTAGAAGAGTGGATAAAGAAACTGTGGTACATATACACTATGGAATACTACTCAGCTATTAAAAACAAGGAATTCCCAAAATTTGTGGATAAATGGATTGAGCTAGAAATGATCATAATGAGTGAGTTAACCCAGAAGCAGAAAGAATCAAATGGTATATACTCACTTATATCTGCATACTAGCCCAAGGGGCATGTCCCACAAAAGCCTTCACTTACCAGGAAATTGGGACAGAGGGGAGGGCATCCTATTGGGACTCTAAATGAGAGACGCATGGAAGAATAGCAAAATAAAAGGATACAGAGGGTCCTAGAAATCTACAAGTAGAACAATATGATAGGCAGATTTGGGCCCAGGGGTCCCGCTCAAACTAAGGCACCAGCCAAGGACAATACAAGAGGTAAACTTTAAACCCCTTCCCAGATCTAGCCAATGGTCAGAATATTCTCCACAGTTGAGTGGAGAGTGTGATATGACTTTCTCATGTACTATGGTGCCTCACAGTTGACCATGTCTCCTGGAGGGGGAGACCTGGTGGCACTCAGAGGAAGGACAGCAGGTTACCAAGAAGAGACTTGATACCCTATGAGAATATATAGGGGGAGGTAGTCCCCCTCAGGAACAGTCATAGGGGAGGGGAATAAGGGGAAAATGGGGGGGGGGGAGGAATGGGAGGATACAAGGGATGGGATAAACATTGAGATGTAACAAGAATAAATTAATATAAAAAAAAAGAAAAAAAGAAAGAAAAGAACATTTTAAAGAAACAAAATACAATTGTTTGAATAATATCATGGCATTAAATGGGAGTGTGATTCAATACTCAGGTACAATAAATGAGAAAGTGCTATTGCAGGCCATTTAGGATAAATAAGATGTACAAGTTAATTGTTAGTTGACTAAATCATGGTCATATAAACTACTAGTCTGTTTTTATTACACGAATATACATTTTAGGTTCTACAGATAAATATAATTCTATAGAAAGATGAGGTAACATTGTTAAGGTCTTCAAAAACTTCAAGACATACAGAATTTGGCATTTAAAAATGAACAGGTTAACTCCTAGGAATGCCTACAATACTTCAAAAAGGATGGTTAGCATCAAAGGACCTCCTTATGGAGATGGCTTCAAATGTGGTAAACAATCCACTGGGAAAAATGTCCTCATTTCTGCCACAAACAAAATTCAGCCTAAAAAAGGGCAAACTTGGATGCAGGCAGTCAACAGCCACACTCTGTCAAGCCTGGTAAGCCAGTCTTCAATAGTTCCTGCCTCACAAATGCATCTGTCAGATATATTGGGCCAGTAGGCTGAAAATGATGCTCCAACATAATAGAGAGTGTTGTGTGTCTATTCAGTTAGCAAACTGTTTCTGTCATCTTCTCATTTGGAAAGCTACTAATCTGCACTCCTTGTATACTCAGGTAATCAATTTTATTCCTTCTTAAGTCTCTGATGGGGTTCATGACCAGATAATTTCGTTCTACAATTAAACTTAGTTGTTTAGGGGTTAAGATGTTTTGAGGTCTAGATAGATGTTTTAAGTTGATAATGACAAGATGTGATAGAGATTGATTTACATTCAGAATTTTAGATGCACCAAGATAGGAAAGATATTTTCTTCAAGGCTGTCAAATACAAATAGCCAAAACACTAAGAATGTATCATTTATATAATTCCTGATTGTGTCATGGTTCTTCTTGCTCTAGGTAGTTTATTATATATATATGTGTAAAAATATAAATATATTTGTAAAACATAAAAAGGAAAAGAGAAAAGGTACAATAACAAAAACATGTATTATTTGCTTTGAAAAAGAAAGTAATATCACCATGTGGTTCAGCTTTTTTTTCAAAATATTTTATATATTCTTTTTTACCTTAAATTGTTTTAAATAATAACCAGTTTAGTTAAACTGCTTTGATTATTTGTTCTTTAATTTTAATTTATAGTTCTGTCTAATCCAACACTGTCCAAACATGTGTGACTCCTTTTGTTTGGCAGGACAAAAAGCAAAATATAGGATGTTTTAAAACAAAGTTCTGTGTTGATATGAATCCAAGTTTTAGTTAAATTCCAGACATTTCAAATTAAGAGTCATTTAAACAGCAACACAAACAACAGTTACAAGGGAACAAAATTCCATATGGTCAAAATGGAGCAATAAAACATTTTCCTTCAGCTTGTTTGCTTTATAAATCCATTAGTTAAGATCTTGCCACACAAGAAGCACAATGTCTTTTATATCCCTTTGCAGTAAGCAATGAAAGTAATATTGAAAGATATACAAGTTTTACCATGCATTCTTTCTTTGACATTTTCTGCATTAATCTCAGATGAATGTAAACAAAGACAGATGTCCACAGTCATAATGTCAAAATGTGTTTCCATTAATTCTTCTCAGAGGGAAATGAGACTGCACATCTCAGTGTGCGGATGGTGAAAACTGCACATTCTTGAATGTGGCTGGTAAAACTCACAGGACTACACCACTATTTCAGATGGAGAAAGGCCTTGATTAAAAAAAAAAAGGAAACTGAAAGTAATAGATTGGCCGAGAAGAGTAATTAAATGAGTAGACTATAAAGTGAAATTTTTGACTAGTTACCAAATCTACTAATAATCTGCTCGCTGTTTATTATCTCAAGGTACTTCAGAATAAAAGTCCTTGAGTAAGTTATTTGCAAAATTCAGTAATTTCACATACCAAATTAAACTATAAATACTTTTTGATGTGTGGGTGAGCCTTATGTCACTGAATACTGTACATATATTTGTGAGTAGGCTTTAATGTGGAATCGATTACTTTGAAATATTTATCATTTCTTATTTTAACTATTTCTGTTCAAAAATTGGATAAAATTAATATTTTATAAAATGCTTTATTTCCTATTTCTAAAACATATAGAATTCTGAATTTATATCTGAGATGTATTTGTATGTTTTGAACTTTAAAAATAATTAATATCTTAAATAATCATTAAATAATTCATATATTAAAGATATTAGACAGAATGATCAATTAATTTAATTATAAAGCCTTTAGTTTTTACATAGAATTATGTAACATCAGCAAGATTTGCTATATTTCAAACTCACAAATACCTCACAAAACTTATTTAATTTTAGTTCTACTCATAGATATAATACACTTCAATAGTGACACAGAAATTCAACATTTACAGATTTATAAAGAAAACTTTTCTGTAGTTCTGCGTTATACAGTCCACTCTTGTCTTAAGATTCCATGACTGTGCCAAGGACAGGAATGCAATTCATTATGATCAAAAAATTTCAAAACACTAGGAAGAGCATAAAAAGGCAGAAACAGAGTTGTGATATATACATCAGTCACTAAAACATAGTGTTTATGAATTAAAGTATTTTACCATTTATACATTAAAATAGCAAAAGTCAAAAGTATATAGCTGTGAATTGATGGAATAATCTTTTTTCCAAACATTAATGTAAACTCTAAGGTGATAAATTGTTGTTACTAATAAACAATTAACTGTGTATATTGAATCATCTTAATGAGATTGTCTTTTGAAATTGATGGCTTCCAATTATGTTACACTACATCAATAAAACATTATCACTCTATTGGAATATTAATTCTGTGAGTTTACTGTTCATATATCTTAAATCTCAAAAATATACAGGACAATGAAATGTATTAAATATGTATTTCTAATATCTCCTCACAGACAAAAGGTAACATACAAAATAATTCGACATTTTTTTTAGAAATTTAATAACAAAATCCTTAAATTTTTTCTGAAGTAATCTTTCAATTGCTTTCTAGTAAAATACCTTTGTATCTTTCTTGAGTGACCCGCATGCTAGCCAAGTGATCTTCTAGACACCTCAGTATGAGATCTATTAGCTTGCCTTTTCAGCTTCACCTGTGAGCTACCGATAACTCTGTGCTTGGTGGGAAACTTTAGGGAAAGTGCACATTCTTACATAAACGAAGCACTTTTACTATACTTGACTAAAACTGTTGTGTAGTACCTATTGAAGAGATTGTGATTTTACAAAAAAAATTAATAGTCAATAAAATGAAAAAGTAGCTTCCTTTTCTACTGTATTAATAGATACACAGATAAACGTTTTTAGAAAGCAACAAGTAACATGTTCATAATATTACATTTTCAGGAGTAAAATTAGACATTCAGAATTTAAAATATTGTATCATTTTCCTGCTTCACACTCTTAAGTGAGATACTTAAGAACTTAAACGTCAATTTCTTAAGATGTAAAAATAACAACCAGCATATGAAAATTTCTTTGTGATGTCTTTAACGTCACACAATCCAGACCATTTAGGAAGAATTAATCTCATTCTTAATCACATTGACCATCCCATAGACATTCAAGTGTTAATGCTCTATAGTGTATTAATACCTTATTTTTAAAAATATGATTTTGTTAAGTGGAAAATTCATAAGGACATTCAATTTCATCCCAACTGAAAAAAAAAAACTGAAAAATATTAGAAGCTAAAGAAAAGATAGGGATGCATTTTAAAACTAGATAGGAGGCAGCTTAGTAGCTTTCCAAATGAGAAGATGACAGAGACAGTTTGCTACCTGAAGAGTCACCCAAAACTCTCTCTTATGTTGGAGTATCATCTTCAGCCTTCTGACCCAATATATCTGACAGACATATTTGTGAGTTAGGAACTATTGAGGACTTGCTTACTCTGTCTTGGCAGAGTGTGGCTGTTGACTCTGCCTGCATCCAAGCTTGCCCCTTTTAAGGCCAAATTCTGTCTGTTGCAGAAAGAAGGACATTTTCCCCAGTGGCTTGTTTACCATATTTGAAGCCATCTCCACAAGGAGGTTCTTTGATGCTCATCATTCTCTTTGAGGTAGGTTGGGTGTTGCCAGTTTTACAATGAAGCCTAGTCGTTTAGGGGTTAAGATGTTTTTAGTCCTAGATAGATGTTTTAAGTTGATAATGACAAGATGTTATGGAGATGGATTTACATTCAGAATTTTAGATGCACCAAGATAGGAAAGATATTTTCTTTAAGGCTGTAAAATACAAATAGCCAAAATACTATGAATGTAACATTTATATAATTTCTGATTGTGTCATGGTTCTTCTTGCTATAGGTAGTTTATTATATATATGTGTAATATTATAAATGTGTGTGTAAAAAGTAAAAATCTTTTAAAAACATATGAAATATAAATAAAAGTATATAGGAGACTCAGACAGAAGAAAATAGATACTGAGACAATGAGTATCACAAATGGTCACATGTAATATGCAAGCGGAAAAAAAGCTACTATAGGACATAACCCAGAGAGATAAGATGGGAAAAAATGAAGTAATTAAACAAATTATATTTAAATAATAGCATAGTGAAACATAATTCTTATGAACTAAAACAAAATAAACAACTAAATATTTAGAAAGTTCATCATCTATATACTATGAATGTGATTTGAATATGAATACATGTATAGCTACCATTTGTTTATAACAGGCTATGCCTTAGAAGTATAGATGATAAAACAGGAACAGAAAAAAATTATAAATTGAATAGTAAAGAGATTTTAACAAGTATATGTGTTTAACTTGTGTGTGTGCATATGTGTATATGAGAAATTTATAAATTAAATATTCCATGTCACATACATTTTTGTCTATATCAGCTATAGGAATTTTTACAGAATTGTGTAACTTATGATAAAGTAATGATTACAATTTATTTCATGTAGTTGTTATGATGGTCATAAGTGTTTTTGCTTTAAATGTATAGGTATAGTTATTTATTTCCTTTATAACTATTTCATGGGAACTGAAGTAATAACTATCAAAAGTGGACAAGAAACAGACTTGATAATTTTCCATTAATAACCAAATTAGCATGGAAAACACATCTTATCCTTGCCTCCTCAGTTTGCTATGGTACTTAGGATTTGAATACATTAGTGAAGTTACTGGTTTACTTGACAAAACAGTTGGTCTTCTCATTCTAAAACTATAGCATTTTGTCAGTATATACTAATGGAATAACTAGAAATATTTGTCATATTTTGATATACATAGCTATGTGTATTTAATAATTACTGACTATATTTGTCCTATTGGTAACCCTAAATAAGAGTGAAGAATTTTGAATAAAAATGCAATTTACATTTTCATAAAAATAAATTTCTTAAGTAAAGACCAAAATTTGTACAAAATCTCTTTAAAGAAAGCAAATAAATTTCAACTGGAAAAAACAAGAGAGAATCCAAGTATTTGTACAGATATTCAAAATATATTAAATAAGATGTCTTTTTTAACAAAATAAACTTAATAATGGTATATGTTGTTATAAAAGTCTCAGTGTTAAGGATTTAAAAACAATAACAAAATATGACAAAGTGATTGAGGCAATTTGTGTCAGCTAACGGATAAATAGATCCATGGAATAGGATGGTTATTTGATCAGTAGACCAAGCCAATCAAATTCCCCCGATCTTTGATGATAGCATAGGAGTGAGACAGTAAAATAAATGTGTTATATTTTCCAGAAGAGTGTGCAATACAGAATACTCAAAAATCACATGTAAGCAATCCATATGACCTTTAGATTTATATTAGTTTTCACACTCAACAGAAATCCCTGAACAGCTTTAAGTGTAGACGATATGATAGTAAGCTGCTACATTCTCAGCACTCAGTATGTAGAGAGAGAAGAATCCACAGTTCAACACTAGCAGCATGGTTACTAACACCCAGTCTTTGAAAAAAAAATTTTTCTTTAATTTTGCTCATATTACTGTCTGCATGTATATTTGAATACTACATATCTAGTATAATCTAAGGAGTTTGTCAAACTTCCTGAACCTAGAGTTCCAATTAGTGTGGGCCACCTGATATGGGGGATCAAAAGTCACATTCTCTGCAAGAGCAGCAAGTGCTCTTAAACTCAGTCATATATTTTACTTATATCTGAACTCAATTGCAATTCCAGTTAGGCAAGTTAATGATACAGTGGTAATACAGCTTGTGTCTGTTGGACTAGTGGTTGGTGCCTGTAATTCCAGGAAGTACAGATCAGAATTTCAGGCCAGCCTTTATTTAACAGAATTTGAGAACAGCTTGGATTCCATGAGATAGTGTGAAAAAAATTTAAAAGGAGAAAAAGTAAGAGAAGACCAATATAGAGAAGAGAAAAGAGGAGGTGAAAGAGAAAAGTGAGAAAGTACCAGGAAGCTTTTAAATTTAATTTATACATAATATATAATTTTAATCATATATATATATATATTCTCTAATTCTTGACTGTGGTTCTCTGCATCTGCTTTCATCAGTTGCTGGATTAAGTCTCTCAGGTCTCTTTGATGATGATTCTGCTATGTTCATAGCAGTTTTATTCATAATAGCCAGATACCCAGACACTGGGCACCACCTGGATGTCCCTCAATTTTAATAATAAATAAAGGAAATATGATACATTTACACAGTGGAGTTCTTTTCACCTATTAAAAACAATGACACTATGAAATCTATAGCCATATGGATGGAAGAAGAAAAATAGGATCCTGAATAAGGTAACTCAGGCCCTGAGAAACAAACATGATATGTACTTACTTATAAGTGGATATTAGCAGTGACATAAAAGGCAATCATTATAGAGAATTTTAACCTAGCCACCTGCTCACATCTAAACACTTTCTAGGTCTGTGAGATCTGGCTGGAATGACACACCTTAATCCCACTGGCACATCCTTAGTACCTACCTATCTTTAATCAAAACAATGAAGGTAGTTAATTTGCAGCAGGAAGCACTGATGTTTGAAAGTGATGTGTACTTGAAGCAAAGACAAAGTAACTGACAGAGTAAGATATCCTCACCTCTCATGAAAACAGAAAGAAAAGGGAAGATTTAAGAGGGCCTAGGGAGAGGCAGTTGAGTTGAGTTGAGGCCTGTCAGATGGCAATCAATTGGAGTCAGTACAGTAAAACTGAGTTTGTGGCAACTCAGTTGGTGGCAGTTCAGTTTGTGGAGAGGAGGCGTAGTTTTTATCTGTTTTACAGAGACCAGCTGCAAAAAGGACAAGCTAAATACAAATGAAGACAGAACAAGCAAGGGATGAGAAGGATCAAGAAGATGTGAATAGATTGCTAGAGTAAATATGAGGGCAAGCAGAGCCATTCAGTCAGAAGCATAGAGAAGCCAGTTGGAAGCATTCACCTTGGAGAAAAGTTTGAGCTAGAACACCTGAGTTGAATAAGCTAGTAAGAGTTCAGAAAGATCCAGAACTGGTGAGCTTATTCAGCAGTAAGCCTCCAAGATGACAATTGCATCAGGTGAGTAAAAGTTGTATTTATAGATCATGCTGCTACCATATACCAAAGGGAGCTAAGTAACAAGGAAAGCTTTAGGGGGAAATGGAAAATAGAGTAGATTTTGTTTGAGGCCTGGGGACCAATGGGGATTGAAATAGAAAGAGTCAGGTCTGGGGAGTGGGAAGGAAAGAAGTAGGAAAAATGACTGGAATTTGGGACACTTCTCGCATGATATAGAAACACAGTGCAGTGGAATATCCATTAGAAATAAGTGTGTGAGCAGTGTAAAATTAAGTATTGGCAAGTGAAACTTATATTTTAATTTGATGATCTCATTTCCTTTAGATGTGTACCCACAAGTGGGATATCCAAAGCATGTGCTTTGTCAACTTTTTACATTTTTGATGAGTTTCCGCACGGATTTCAATAATAGTTACATTTATTGCATACCTCTCAGCCCTATAAATAAGATTGATTTTCACTTTCTCCACATTTCTGCCTATATTTGCTGCTATTATATTGTAAATTGTTATGGAACAATTCTAATCATAGGGAGCTCATTGAAGTTTCCACTTTCTTTTCTCTATAGTTCATTATTTCATTATTCTTAGTATCTAATTCATATGTGCATATGTATTTCTTGCTGTTTTATGAGAGGCTAATATCATTTTCCCTGCTTAGAGCTGCATCTATATTTCAATGACTTTTTTATTTTGCTTGATTTTAGTTGTGTTTAACTTTTTTATATCCTATATATTAATCCTTTGAGAAGAGTAATTGGCAAATATTTTGTCTTTTTTTTTTAATGACTATTTCCCTCTTAGTACAGAAATATTTTAGAGTAATGTTTTCCCAATTGCTGCGTGTGTGGGGGGGGAGCATGCCTTTTTTTTAATGATTATGGAATCATATCTAAAAATAGACATCTATGTCTTTGCTTTTCATCACTCTTTCTCTGTTTTCTATAAATTTTGAATATCATGTATTATGTTGAAATCTTTCATCTATTTTGGGGAGAAATGTTCATTAAGAGAGTGAAGACAATTCATAATGTACTGTTGTTCATAGAAATATTTTGGTTTTACTTTTTGTTTCATTGGTTTGTTTGATTTTTTGAGACAGAATTTCTGAATGTAGCCTTGGCTGTCATGGACTCTCCTTGTAAAGCAGGCTAGCCTTGAACTCAAAGAGATTTGCCTACCTTTGCCTCCCAAGTGCTGAGATTTCAAGGCGTGCACCCATGGTCATTGCTTTAGATAGATATTTTTTTTTATACCAACCATTTTCTGATACAGTCTTAGTCTTGTTATAGTATATATCCTTGGGGACTTTTCTTCTATGGACTTTAACAACAAAATATTTACCATTTGATAGTCAAGATTTAGGAGTTTTAATTCACAAAGAGTTTGAAAAGTGGCAATATTGTGCAGTTTGCACTTCGTAAATTTCATTCTTAATATAAATATAATTATATATTTTATTTAGCTAATAAATACCTCTTACAACTTCTTTATGTATTAAAAGGAAATATATTACATAGTTTTATTGTTTGAACTAAAATTATAAGTAATCTGAGTAATTCAGTTCCATAAATTGAAAAAAAAAGCCAAGCATGCATTTGATTTCTATAGCTAAACTAGTAAAATAATATCTTTGAAAGAATAACTAGACAAATGTGCAGAATTATTGGTGTCATGGATGGGCACACACCTATCTCTTCCTGCAAGACAAAAGCCAGATGTGTGTACTGCAGAATCATCCCTCTGTTACCACTTTCTGCATAGTGCAATACAACTATTTTTGGAGACAGTTGAGTAAGCATGTGTTCATTTTCAAGTATGTTAATCATTTAACTTGACTTTAGGACATATTTTGTTTTACTGTTGAATATCATACATGAGACATTTTGTTATGCCTTTAAGTTATAAAGCCTTACCATTCATACACACACACAAATACACACACACACACACACATTTGGTTTGAAAATCAACTCACACTTATAAATTATAGTGCATTCACAGATTTTCATCTTCTACACAATCCCTGGGGAACATTATTCAAATGAGAATTCATTCATCCATAGTATGAGATGAGAAAAACATCGTGATTTTGCCTATGAAATCCAGCTGCTTTCTTTACAATACTGAATATATTAGAAATAATAATTATTTTAGTAAATTCCTCTTACCATAAAGTAATGATGCAGAACTTGCAATACATTTCACAATTAAAATTACTAATTTTTCTAAGATATTAGTTTGAACAGCACATTCACTGTTCTACCTCCAACTTGGAATTCCTCATGAAAATCACCCTGTCTTTCGGCTGATATTGGTTCTTACCTATCTGCCATCTATATCATAAACTTTCCTTTATTTTTCTGATTCGACTGTGTAGACTTCTTTTCAAAAAATTCCTTCTTATACCTATAACTGGGGGTCTAAACGTGAATTTCTTTTAATACTAGTACCATAAAATGTGGAATTGAGGGACACTTAGGCTGTTTCCATGATCTGGCTATTATGAATAAGGCTGTTATGAACATGGTTGAGCAAATTTTCTTGTTGTGTGCTGGAGCATCTTCTGGATATATTCCAAGGAGTGGAATAGCTGGGTCTTGAGGAAGCCCTATTCCCAGTTTTCTGAGATAGCACCAGATAGAATTCCAAAGTGGCTGTATTAGTTTGCATTCCCACCAGCAATGAAGGAGCATTCCTCTCTCTCCACATTCTCCCCATCATGAAGTGTCGCTGGTGGCACTCAGAGGAAGGATAGCAGGCTACCAAGAAGGGACTTGATACCCTATGAGCCTATAAAGGGGGAGGAAGTCCCCCTCAGTCACAGTCATAGGGGAAGGGAGTAAGGGGAAAATGGGAGGGAGGGAGGAATGGGAGGATATAGGGGATGGGATAATCATTGAGATGTAATAAGAATAAATTAATAAAATTAAATTTAAAATTAAAAAAATGTGTAATTGGCTTTCAGTTTAAATGCAATCCCATTTCTGAGTGCTCCAACAAGATCCTTTAAAATTGTTTTACCGCTGTAAATTAAAACTATATTTGTCATTAAATATCACTATATATAAAAAAGCAGAATCTTGATATTTCCAGTTCTACATAAAATGAATTTTTTTGCATGAATATTTGTCATAGCTCATATAATGTTTGTGTTGAAAGCATGCCTATTTTCAATAACTGTAGAAAAATCTAGTTTATGTAGAATGGGTCAAAAATATGGGAAAATGGAAATACTGTTTTTCACTTACTGCATAATAACAGAAAAACAATGATATGATTCTGTTCCATAAGAATTTCTAAAAATTAATATTAAATAAAAATAGTAAGGGAGTTACTGAAGTGAGACACAAAAACTTCTGAATACCTCTCTTTTAATTTGTTTATGATTAATAGGATTTTTCTGTGCGTATAATTACTTAGTTATCCATTAACCTTTAATGTCAGCAGAATATCAATTTAGTAGTATCAGGTTACAGAAGTAAAATTTCAGAGGCAGGATCACTGATAAGTGAGAGGCTATGAAAATAAGTACAAACTTGGAGATGTATGTTTATCATTGCTTTCCTAAAACAGATGCGTATCCAGCATGTTGCATGCTAGCGTAAATAAACCAATGCTCAAGAAATCAATGGAAGTATCTCAATGAAAGTTAAAATGATTGCAATTAATATGTACACATGAACAAATACAAAATATACAATTCTCTAAGGTAATAAACATGTTTGTTACCATCCCACTCTTATACACATAAATCAAGCTCAGCAACTTTTATATGTTAATCATTGCAGAGGCTATAAACCAGTTTTTTTCTCTACCAGTATAAAGATTGTTGTATGTTTTAATTTACAAGATAAGGACTTTTCCTTGGTGCAGCTTTCTCAGCAAAAAGAATTCAGCCAAGAGATGCTGTTTAATGATTTTATTTAGCCAAGAATACCAAAGAGATATATTGAAATATGCTGACCCAGAGTATGGTAGTATATGTATCACATTGTGTGTATGCTGTGTTTCATGCTGTTAAAAGTTGAGTGATTATTTAGGAAACACTGCATAGTCATTGGAATTTGGAGATTCCCTTTTTCTCCTAAAGCCTGTTATACCAGATTGTCCTTTTCTGATTTCTTTGCTAGAACCCCGCTGAAAGCTGAACATGTGGGAATGGGGTAAAACCACAATATAAATAATGATATGATGAATTTGGAATATTTTAGAGGAAACATTGCTGGCCCCTTAATTTCTGATTCAGTAGAGAGAATGTGAGTAAATCTTCATGTATATTTTTCCATTAAAGGTGACTATTGAAAGGCACTGCTAAAGTTTCCTCCATATCCTAACACCCAACATCATGCTTTATCAGGAAAAAAATAGTTTTCACAAAACAGCTGCAGTTTCCTGGGTACCCTCATGCCTCAGTCAAGAGAAACAGGTCCAAAGACAGAGCTGCATTGTCCTTAGTTCCCTCACATGTAACACCTCCCCTAACCTGGAGATACAGATGCTATAGCAGAGCTGCAGGGTTTCCTAATTTCTTCCTGTCTGAATTGTTGACTACATGAAATCATTCCTTTTAGAGTTCTGTACACAATTCTATTGTCTGTCATTTGAAGTCCTGTATAGAAAAGGGTCTATGTTAACTAATACTTTCACACTAAACTTCCTAGACAGGTATATAATCACCATGGCATTCAAACAAATGTGTGATTGAATCCCCATGCTGATACTGATACCAAAAAAGAGAAGGACCATCATAGGTCCCAGAAAAAAAAGTCAAATCTAACTCGTCCTGTGATTTAAAAAAAAAAAAAAAAAACTAACTAAATTATTTTAAGTTTCAAATCCCATCAGAATTTAGTAGGTTATCCCTATATAAACCATGCTACTATTAAGCCAGAGAAAACATCTTCACTTGCAGGCCAATATTGTAGCACTAAAGCTGTGAAACTGGGTGATAGTATCAATAAGTTTCTCCCTCAGCAGCCTGCATAGCACCTTGTAGCATTCTGAAAGCTAAATAGTCAGGAGGATGTTAAAACTTCATATCTCTAAGTTTTTTGACAAAGTATTCAATACTCAGCCATACAGACTTATCCTCAAGTTCCGTTAATAGAAGTAGCAACTGGTAAGATTTCTGTAAAATTATTGTGTATGTTCCACAAAAGCATAAAAATAGAACCACTGTACAGTGACATGGCATACCCAAGAGGATTCAGTATTCTAGTACAGACATAATGGTACATATGTGTTCATTGGTGATGTAACAGTGAGGAAAGGAAATATACACAGATGTCAACCGTTGAAAGAATGGAAAATGGAAGTGTGAAAATTATGCAACAATGGAATTTTATTCAGACATAAAGAAAAACAAAATGATGAAATGTATACAAAAGTAAATAAAACTGTATAATATTATACTGAGTAAGGCAACTCAGTTCCAGAAACACAAATATATCATATGTGTACTATAGCTATGAAATTTTAGAATTGTGTATGTAAATTTGAGTGCTTTCCAGGACTAGAAAGTTAGTACTAGCTCATTTAAAAAGTGGATAGAGGATCCTAAGGGAAGGCATTGAATAAACAGGGCATGAAAGTCAAGGAAATAATATTAGCTTACAAAGATCTGGGAAAGAATGAAGTGTAGGCTACTGCCATTACTCTTTGTTGCCCACTGAGACATTTTCCATATGTTTATCTTATTAAATGCTAAGTAAGCAAAGAAACATATTGAAAAAAGAATGTTTTAGCTACTGATTTCAGCTTTATTGTTCTCTATGAATAATGGCCAAAGAGTATTACCTCATCTTTCACAAAACTAGCAAAGATTTCATTGATAAAATAGGTGTAGAATTTATAAAGATCTGCAATTAATGGTTTATCCTACTTCTCTGTTTCCTGTATTAATATAAAAATTCATTTTATATGCATAATATACATGGAGCTAATCAAAATGCACGTACAATTACTTTTATTGATGAATTCTGAACAAGCCTATTGTAAACTATAATGCTTTCCCGTACAACTATTTTCCTAGACACTCTCATATATGTAATATAGTAACGCTTAAGCTTTGACTAGACTTTGGTGTGAAGGAAATTTTATTAAAGAACCATTGTTGACCCTGGAAAATATTGACAGTTGTTGAGTAGTTATAATTAAAGATTTTAAATTCACTTTACTATACGTGATTCTTAAAAAAGAGATTTACACATTTAAATAATTATAATTTGCGTTTTAGTTTCAAAAGGCTATTAAAGTCAGTAGCTAGGTGTGCTATTTTATTTTATAACTTACCCAATTACTGTTAGGTTTTATTATTATAAAAATTTAGAATTCAGAGTTAATTGTTATAATTTGATACTCTTAGAACAAAACATTTGTTCACCCTCTAAATTGTCTGCAGTGCAATCCTGAAGAGCCTAGCTTAGATCCAAGCATCCATGATAAATACTGACAATGCATGGATTCATGGTCCCAACACTAAAAATGCTCTTTACAAATAGATACCTGAAGTATGCTGGTCATGTTAATCAAAACAGTCAGCTCCAGAACCAATGGAACTGTCTGTCTTGACTAATGAAATGAAGAGGGGTTGAGGAAAGCACTTGATATCTATATCTGGGCTCCACACAAACACATGTGTAAGCACAGAAACATGTACATGCACACACAAACACACACAAAAGAATTCCTATTACTAAATCATATATTGCAGTGTTATAGAAAAAATTCATTAGTTTTTATGTTTTTTTGTAACCGTTTTAATTTTAAACATATTTGCCATAATAAATCCTATAAAATAAACATTGTAGAGCTCTTATCTATTAAATGCTAACTCTCATAGAACAAATGGAATGCAAATATGTTTTAAGACATAGCATAATGACTTTGTCTAGAAGTTTATGAAGACAAATATATGTTTTACAGACCAAGCATCCATATCTGTCAGAACCGATCTTTATTTCAATAAAGACCTTTATATGATTGATCAAAGACAGATTACTTGCAAAAATGTCTATTTTGATTCAATACCTATTTTTCTTTCACCTGTTGGACATAACCCGGTAGAGATGTTTTAGTCTAATATGGTACAGAGAAATAATTTAGCAGAAAGAATCAAATGGTATATACTCACTTATATCTGCATACTAGCCCAAGGGGCATGTCCCACAAAAGCCTTCACTTACCAGGAAACTGGGACAGAGGGGAAGTCATCCTATTGGGACTCTAAATGAGAGACGCATGGGAGAATAGCAAAATAAAAGGATACGGAGGGTCCTAGAAATCTACAAGTAGAAGAATATGATAGGCAGATTTGGGCCCAGGGGTCCCGCTCAAACTAAGGCACCAGCCAAGGACAATACAGGAGGTAAACTTTAAACCCCTTCCCAGATCTAGCCAATGGTCAGAATATTCTCCACAGTTGAGTGGAGAGTGTGATATGACTTTCGCAGGTACTATGGTGCCTCACATTTGACCATGTCCCCTGGAGAGGGAGACCTGGTGGCACTCAGAGGAAGGACAGCAGGTAGCCAAGAAGAGACTTGATACCCTATGAGAATATATAGGGGGAGGTAATCCCCCTCAGGAACAGTCATAGGGGAGGGGAATAATGGGAAAATGGGGGGGGGGAGGAATGGGAGGATACAAGGGATGGGATAAACATTGAGATGTAACAAGAATAAATTTTAAAAAAAAGGAAAAAAACAGTCAGCATAAAAAAAATAATTTAAAAATTTGTCCTTGTGATGGTATAATAAAATTAAAACAACTGTCTTATAATACCACATCAACTACTTTTTAGTAAGAATATTGGAAACTGATTAAAAGAGTAGAACATAAAATTTACAAAATAATGACTCAATAAAGTTCACTTACGTTGAGGTTATTATTTGGAATTTTAAATGGCCCTGTAAGTTCTTATATCAAGCAATTAGCTTCATTGTTTCATTGAAGAATAGATTCAATAATTACCACTGGAAAACAAAGATGATGGACTAATACCATGCCTGTAAGAAGGAAGAATTAATGTGAAGGATCACAAAAATAATACAGTGAAATATATATCACATGGAACATCCTGTCAAGGACAAACATAATTTCTGATGGTAATAAAAGCCAGAGTAGTTTAATTAAAATAAACATCCAAATATGGAAAACAGAATCATAAAAATGCAATTAAGCAAAGTTAAAGTTGGCAAATGCTTTTAATAAGAGCACTGAGTAGACAAAGGCAGGTGGCTCTTTGGTAGTTCAAGACCAGCTTTCTTCATAGCAAGCTCCAGGCCAGCCACGGATATAAATAAGACACTTTCTTCAAATACATTGTGGTAGTTTCTTTATTTATGCCTGTGTTTTGTAGATTGTTTTGTTGTTGATCATTATCACATTTTTACACAGTGTAAATGCCTTACTATTTAAGTTACATTTCTTTACTCACCAGCCTCTCTCTCTTCATGGAGATGACTGAATTTTTCATATGGTTTTAACGAAAATATGTTTTTACTTGTGTCATTCCATAGTACACATATAGCTACTTAGCCTTCTCCATTTTTTCCAATGGACCATGACAGCAGTATTTTGGATAGGGGATAAAACAAATTTGCCCAGCAGTGCATGTCCTTGTGTATGTTCTACATTCATTCAATAATACTCTTTTTTTGCATCCTAACACCATATATACCTTTTCATTCTACTTGAGTTAGCTTTCACTTAGGGAGCTAATGAGAGGCCAGTGAAAGATTAGAAGTGGTTTGTGATTGTGTCTGCTGTCCTCACAGCACTCTTCACAACTTTCATCCAGGTGTCTAACTCTTACCAGCTTTTAGAAAGATGCCTTCCTTCTATTGTTGCTTGTGGTACTAGCTCAGTAGAGTAACCCGTGTGACCTCCTCTTGTATTCCTTAACTCTCTCCTGTTCTGTGCTCTTATGGTTGTTAATATTTATTTTGGTTGAAAATGCTATGAAATCATTCCTGGTGTAACCTTAAGAGATTGCTACTATTTTATGGAAGGCATTTTGCAAAGATATATAAGGACAAGCTGTGACAAGCCTACACAGATTGTGTTTCATCTTTTGTAACCTTAACCCTGACCATGCAAGGTTTTCAGTCTTTGAGCTCTTCAAAGGAATCTATATAAATCCAAGACTTCTACTTCTAATCCTTGCTTTCTTTGAACTTTATAAATTTTAAATCCCTACAGCAGTAGCACACAGAGGGGCTCCAAACAGAACTCTGCAGTTTTAATAAAAAGGAACAGAAAAGAGACTATAAAATAATGAAGCCAAAGGCCAGGAGATGTGACTCAATTGTGAAACTGAGATGTGTGCAGAGGAAAAAAGATCAGTAATGAAAAAGTTTCCTGAAGGCTGAAATTTTATCATGATAATATATTTCAATTGTCTCTTAGTGATTATTTTCTTGTGTTATCTATATATATCTTAGATCTGTAGGTATATGATTAACTTTCAAGAAGTTAATTATCAAGTATTGTAATACTGGCAATGCTGTGCTTTAAATGGGTATAATGCCAAATATAAGATATGAATTTTTTAATCTCTGTGGGTACTGGAATCACAAAAACTGTAGGGGAATGGTGTCATTATATAAAGTACTAGAGATTCTGGACTTATTTTCACCACTTTTCTCTGCCCAGCCAAATAGGTAACAAAATAAGAGAAATAGGGTATATTTCTCTTCCAGCAAAGAGTCTAAAAACAGAATTCTGTTAGATAATTCTGAGCCATTATAAGATTAAAGAGCTCTCTCCACTGAAAGGCAGGTTTTTAACCACATGAACATCCAACTGTGTAGAGATGAAAGGCCTGGATTGCCATGTAACAGATCGCTTTTGAAAGAAATGATTATGACTACAATATCTTGGTTGGATACTGTTGAGAAGCTGAACTTTTTCACACTTTTCCCCAAAAAACTAAAGCTAATAATATAGACCTTCTAACAGGAAAAGGGATGGGACCACTCAGAAGCCTTCAGCTCTAGACAAAACTGCAGGCACCCAGGTAATGCTGAGAGTGGAGAAAGTCTTCCCTTTGGAAGAACACACAAGTTGGTTTTGAATTTTCATATATTCACTCTGAAAATACATACTTACAAATAATATTATACAGACTCAGAGGCTTGTACTTAGGCATACATACATACATTTATGTGTGAATGAATGTGTGTATTTGCATATGTGTGATAAAAAAGAGACAAAAAAGAAAGAAAAAGAGAAGAAAAAAAAAAAAAAAAAAAAAAGCCATAAGATTGAAAATGAGATAGCTTTCTTAGCCTAACTGCCCCCCAGTAGAAAAATGAATAAAGAAACTGTGGTACATTTACACTATGGAATACTACTCAGCTATTAAAAGTAAGGAATTGCTGAAATTTTTGGACAAATGGATTGAATTAGAAATGGTCATGAGTGAGTTCACCCAGAAGCAGAGAGAGTCAAATGGTATATACTCACTTATAACTGGACACTAGCCCTAGGGGCATGTCCCATGAAAGTCTTAACATACCAGGAAAGTGGGATATAGGTGAGGACATCCTATTGGGACTCTAGGTAAGAGAAATATAGAAGATGGGGAAATAGAAGGATCCAGAGGGTCCTAGAAACCTACAAGAAGAACACTATCATAGGCGGATCTGGGCCCAGGGGTTCTACTCAGACTATGGCACTAATCAAGGACAATACTTGCAGTGAGCATCACACCTCTACCCAGATCTAGCCAAGGGACAGGACATTCTACACAGTTATGTGGAGAGTGGAGACTGACTTTCACACAAACTCTGTTGCCCCATATTTGACCATGTCCTCTTGATGGGGAGGTCCGATGGCACTCAGAGGAAGGATAGCAGACTACCAAGGAGAGACTTGATACCCTAGGATCATATTCAGGGGCAGGAGGTCCCTCTCAGTCACAGTTATAGGGGAGGGGAATAGGGCGAAAATGGGAGGAAGGGGTGAATGGGGGGATACACAGGATGGGATAGCAATTGAGATGTAATATGAATAAATTAATAAAAATCATGATGCAACAAAAAGATTGAAAATGAGAAACATTTTGCATGGTAGATTGTTGGGAAGAAAGAAAAAAGTGGAATTATCTAATTATATTATCAAAACATAATTTTTTTTTAAAGTTAACCTACATACAAACAAAAGTCATTCATTGTATTTTTAAATAAGAACTCAATTTCTAAAAAACACATGGGGAAAGGAGGGAACCAACTTTGGCAAGCTGTTTTCTGACATCCATACATGTTCCATGTCATACAATCTTGAGAAGAGAGATGCAGACTGGGGAAATGGGATGGAAGGAGGAGAGAAAGAATACATAATAGATTGTTTTTTAAACCCTGGATTTACGCTTTTGTTTATTAACTTTGTATGTGGTGTTCATGAACCAATTTTCCCTACTTGTGTTGGCTTCTATATCAAGAAGTCCAAAAGCTTATCATTCTCTGTAAGAACATTTGTAAAATGTCATATGTTCTCTAAGAGTATTGGAAGTAAGTTGGCTGGTGGGTAGATCATTTACATATCATTATCTATCTTTGTATTTTGTTACTATGTTATAGAATATGAACCTCAATTTGTCTCTCTATTTTATGAAAACTGATCAATTGATTATATATTTTATAATATATTGAATAATTTAAGTAAAACCCATCTATATATTTCATTCAAATATTAAAACCTTAGTTGTTTTTATTTAGGAAAAAGAAACCAATTTACAAAGTTTTTTTTTTTTTATATATATTTTACCATAGACCTAACATTAGAAGATAAAGAAGCAGAATTCTTCATGCAACCAATGTTTAGTTTTAATTCTAGGGTTTTTTTATTAGTCTAATTTTAGTGTCTGACATAATGGCTCAGGAAACAATTACCTGAAAATTGTTAAAACTCAAGGAAAACAGCATAAAGTACCCATAAGTCAGCTTAAGTCTAATTTCTCAATCAGATTCAATGACAGAACCATGATTATTTGGCTTCCCAATGTTTTAAGAATTTTCTAGTACAGGCTGGAAAACAATGCTGAACATAGTATCGGTAGGGCTGGCTTAATTATGCAGGATTGAACTTCGACAAGTTTTGAAACTTCACTAAATTCATCACCTACATGATAAAAAGATAGATTAATTCAAATCAATGGCTTTGTTTTAGAAGAATATACTGCAATATTTAAAACTTCTGGTAGAATTCATAACTTTAAAAAAATCCTATAGAATATTTCCTAATGGAATTAGGTGATTAATAAATAGATAATAGATACATGATAAATAGATAGATGATAAAGAGACGACAGATAGAGGAGCAGTATATAGATAAACTTTACATAAAATATTGCAATCCAGTATTTAATACAACCATTTTCATCCTCCATAATATTCTGGAATAATTGAGTATCTGACAACAGCATAACAGAGTCAAGTCATCTGGCTTTACTTATAAGATAAATAAGAAATAAATAAAAAATATGTCTTTAAGAACAGAAATTTAATTTTCATACAAACCATGGCCATGAGCAGAATTTCAATAACCTTCATATACAATATGAACTTTATAGTTGTTTTTGAATGCTTTGATTTTGTAATGTTACTGCTAACTTCTTTTCATAATCAGGTACACAATGTAATAAAAATACAAGGCCATTGGTTTTCTCATGTGCTGATAATCAAGAAAAGACATTTAATTGTCATTATTTTGCTATGTCTCTTATGTAGCTTAGTAACTGATATTTTCTAAACTGAAACTTAATACAAATCCATATGCATTCCAACCATATTCTATACATATTTCATGAAAGACAATTATTTTAATACATTTTACAAACAACATTCAACATTTTAAATGCAGAAAACTTAGAAAATGCTTCCAAGTAATAATATTGAACTTCAAAGTTTTTAAATGAGAATAGCTATACATGATAAAACTTGTCTTTTAAAATATGTGGTACCTGTAAAACATTAGAAACTCATAGTGAAAAAAATAAATAAAAATTAACAAAAAAGAAAAGAAACTCATAGTGACTACCTACTACAAGGAACTAGAAAAAAAACATACATTTTAAGTGTAAGAAGCATTATACAAACCCTATTTAAGAAAGATTCTTCCCATCAGGAGGCATTTGCTATCTTGTCCAGTATAATGTACATTGTAAAATGCTCAAAAAACCAAGAAGAGACTTGATACCCTATGAGCATATACAGGGGGAGGAGGCCCCCCCTCAGTCACAGTCATGGAGGAGGGGGGAAGCAGGGGAAAGAGGGAGGGAGGGAGGAATGAGAGCATAGAAGGGATGGGATAGCAATTGAGATGTAATATGAATAAGCTAATAAAAAACTGGTGTGTAGAACTTTGGATACTTATGCTATACAATGGTAATTTTCCTCCTTGAAATATGCTGCATAATTTTCTTTGATGTTTTGGTAAAACAATTGCAATATGTATCAATTTAAATAGTAAAATATATCCAGTTATTTTGGTTAACTATTGAATGTAAAATGTAAATGAACATATGATCTACATTTTCATATTTGTAGAAAATTTAAGTGTTGGTCAAAATGAACCATTCTAAGTCATTTTAAATATTAGATGTATAAAAACATTGTGACAAATATATTTATTTGAAATAATATTAAGATGTATTTGTACGTACTGTCTCTGCTGGACTTCAGGTGTAAATGTGATCGAAGAAAAAGGAAGAGATAATGATAAGAAAAGAAAGATTGAGTTGACTAGCTAAAAACACCAAAAACAACAGTATCCTGAGAATGGACATACTCCCCAAGGGCAAATACATCTAAGTATAGATTAGCCCTATGAACTTCTGCTTGGAAGAAATAAAATGGCAGAAGAAGAGAGAGATAAAGATCGTTAATGGCAATAATATGAACAAATGTACCATGATGATCAATGTCAACTACGCATAGGTGATAGTCTGTGGACCATGTCTTGTGAAGATTATTTTTACTGTGTTCATTAAACTTTAATGGAGTTCCCAGCATCACTGACACCATTCAACAAAGCCAATTCTGAATCATATGAAAATGGAGAAAATGACCTGTATGGTAGCTAACATTATCAGACTAAAAGGGCAGTAGTTGTTAAGATAAAACAGATGTAAGTACATTCATCAATGCATATATATATATGATTGGTGCTTGAAAATTTTACTTCTGTGACTCAAAGTCCAGAGGATAGCTATTCCAACAAAATTATACTTCAAATTCCTTTTCTACTGACATTTCACAGAGCTTAACTTGGACTACTCTCAAATTAGAATGATAATATTTTTCTCTTTGAATTAACCCAGGCCTCAGGCTCTATTTCAATATAGTCACCATTTTCACATAGTCAAAGAAAGAAGAGTGAAAACAAAAATCAATATTGTGGACCAAATTCAATGGTACCTTTAAAGTATAGGTCAACTTAATGGTTCACACATGAAACTGTTTATTTTACCCTAAAATGACATACTAAAATGCTAGCACTGAATTTTTTATTGTGGTGGGAAATATAGAATAATGAGTAACTTCAGAATGATTCTCTTTTTGTCCCCATGATTCCATTCTCCCCTACCAAGTCGTCATCCAGCATTATCAATGTCTCAGTCAAAATTTTTCTTCTACTTTTAAAACTAGAGATGGCAACAGTATTTAATGAGGAAAAATATTGCATTTATTTATTTGTAATTTATCCTTCTCTTACATTACATCCCAACAGCAGTTTCCGCTCCATCCCCTCTTTCCAGCATGCCCCTCCCCCTTCCCGTCTTCCATGTCTACTCCTTCTCCTCCATTTTTTGAGAGGTGTCAACCAAACATGGCCTAACAAGTTACAATACGACAAAAACCAGAAAGTCATATCAATGATGGATGAAACAACTCTATCAAAAGAAGAGCCTCAAGATTAGGAAAAAATAAAGATAAAACCTTCACTTCCATTTCTATGAATTCCAGAGAACACAAGATACAAAACCATAAAGTATATGCAGAGGACGTAACTCCAACCCATACAGGGTCCCGGACTGTTTGTTCAATCTCTGTGAGACCCTATGAGTCCAGATTAGTTAATTCTGTGGTCTTCCTTCTTGTGACCTAGATCTCCTGGCTCCTACCATAATTCCTTTCTTCTGCTTTGTTCCCTGAGGTTCACCTAATGATTGTTCTCATCAGTTATTGGGAGAAGCCTGTCTGATGATAATTTGACTAGGTTTCAGTCTATAAGTATGGCAGTTTATCATTAGGAATCATCTCATTGGCTTTTTTTTTTTTTTTTTTTTTTTTTGCTAGTCATTTTTTTGGCTCTTTCCTAGGTCCTTGGGCTATCCCAGCTCTCATTTCTGGCCCACAGGCAGTGTAAGCCATGTTCTTTTCCTAATGTAATAGGCCTTAATTTGGATGAGCCTTTGGTTGGCCCTCCAATAAGTTCTGTGTCACCATTACTCCAAATCTTTTTCAAACAAGAGAAATTGTATGACAAAGGTTTTGTTCAACTGCTGGAGCTTTTCCTGGTTATAGAGGATAGCGGGTACTGGCTTCATATCACAAAATGGCCCCCACATCTAGTCATCTCTCAGTACTCTCTCCTTCCCTAGCTTGATCACTCCTGCTACCTGCCACCTGACACCTGACACAAGAAAATCTATTCAGCTTTCCCTTCCTGGGTGATCCATGTGTCCCCTGTGACTTGGACCTTCTTTGCAATATATCTTTTCTGGGTCTGTGCATTGTAGCATAATTTATTTGTTAGGACATTTTTTGAGACGGAGTCTTCCCCCAAAAGGCTAGATAGTCTCTAATTCATTAAATAGGCCAGGCTTGGCTATGACGTACAAGGAATCATCTCACTTAATTTTATTTTTGTTGGGTTTATAAGGATCACTCATTAATTTTAGGTCATCTATGGTTTTAGTATTTTTTTAAATATTTTTGTATTTGAAACAAAAAGAAACTATTGGAAGCCAGGCAGTGGTGGCGCATGCCTTTAATCCCAGCATTTGGGAGGCAGAGACAGGTGAATCACTGTGAATTCAAGGCCAGCCTGGTCTACAAAGTGAGTACAGGAGTCAAGGCTACAAAGAGAGACCCTGTCTTGAAAAACAAACAAACAAACAAACAAAAAATATATATATATATTTACTATTAGTATCATGTCTTGATTAATTCTAATTACATACTAGTTTTTTATCCAAGAAACAATAAAAATTATAGTATATGAATCATAGATATATCAAATATATGTAAATTATAAGTTTTTAATTGTTATTTGTTTGTTTGTTTTTTGGTTTTTTTTTCATTGCTTTTTTGTTTATTTTAAGTTTTACTATTTTTCTCTCTTTTTAAATTTTATTTTATTAATTTATTCATATTACATCTCAATGGTTATCCCCTCTCTTGTATCCTCCCATTCCTCCCTCCCTCCCATTTTCCCCTTACTCCCCTCCCCTATGACTGTGACTGAGGGGCACTTCCTCCCCCTGTATATGCTCATAGGGTATCAAGTCTCTTCTTGGTAGCCTGATATCTATCCGTCCTCTGAGTGCCCCTACCCAGATCTAGTCAATGGACAGGACATTCTCCACAGTTGAGTGAAGAGTGGGGACTGACTTTCACACCTATTCTGGTTCCTCATATTTGACCACGTCCCCTGAATGGGGAGACCTGTTGGCACTCAGAAGTTTTTAATTGTTTTTCTTATACTCTGAGATAACATGCTATGAGATTGGGAAACAGTGGCACTCAGTATTATTGCTGTCTCAATAGAATATATGACCACTGTGCCACTGCTCTCAATGTTTACTAGTGAAGACAATTTTGTTATAAATTTTCTTTTTAATTTTCTTGTATTGTTAATGTATTAGCACATTGTCTCTATTATCTTATTAATAATTATATAAAAATAATATATTTGAAATTTGACTGCCAAGGCAGAGAAACTGTTACAGATTTTATTGTGTTTTTATAAAGTTTTACATTTTTGTTAAAATATTTATTGTTATCACATTCAATGTTTTCAGAAATAATTCTAACATAGATAATAATTTGTTCTCTACATATAATGTTCTGCTTTCATTTTGTTTATCTACCCTTATTTTTATATTCATTTTTATCTCATAAATCTGAAATGTTTAGATAGTTCCATCTTGTAGAAAGATTTGTTTGGCAACGGAAAGAACAAAAGAGCGTTGTTTCTCTTCCTGCTACAATTTTACTCTGAGTAAAACATATAGCCATTATCACCTTTCCGTTTTTATAGCAAATTCTCTGAATCTAATAAAGTTTGGTCTTTAAAACCCACATGCTCATGCTGTCAACTTTATTTCCTAATGTTTTTAATCATCATGTGTATCAATCAATCCATTGCATTAGTATGAAAAACTAATTTAACTGGGAAATGGCTTAGTGGCTAAGAGCTGACAGTAAAGCTTGGCAATGGAGTTACGGTCCCCAGCATCCACATGAGTCACCTGCTTCCATCACAGCACTGGTCAAAGAGAGACAAGACTATTTCTAGGCTTTATGGCCAGCTAAAAAGAGATATCAACTATCCACCTGTGAACATTCATGCATATATCATATACCTTTCCTATTACACAGGTGCAAATGCACATATATAGCATATATGCGTGATTAAATAACCATATATGAATAAATACATGAATGAGATCCATTTTACTTGGTGGATTTGTAAAGAAGCATATAAGAAATGCTGTTCCTGTGTAGTCAAAATCTTTCCATGTGTGGAAACCACAGCTTGAAGTTTCATGTGGAAGTATCTGTATTCCCTTCCCACATTGAAACCTGGATAAGTACCATGGTCTAAAACATAAGTTTATAGGATTTTCTTGTGTTTAACTAACAACATGCATACTGCTACTTTTCCATAGAATATATGTTGAAACAAGAACCATTTAATGGTAAGAAATCCATAATTTATCAAGAATTTTCTGCTTAGAAATCCTATAAAAATCCATGGATTTACATTCTGGGGTATTTATGATTAAAATGATGTATTGAATCTATACTAGTGAGAATATGAAATTTTTGCTGTATTAACATTACATTACATTTATGTCACATGAAAATGGTCACCCAAAACTTTCATAAATTATTTATTTTTCTGAGCAGGTTATTACAAAAGAGATGATTTTATTTAATATTTATCTTCATACAGTATACAAAAATAGTTAATATATATCATAGATTCAAGTTATATCTTTTGATTTTTTTGAAAGAAAAATAATTTACATTATTTGCTTCCCATAAAGCAGAACTCTTAAGACACTTTTAATAGTGGTTTTCATTTTTGTTGTTGACAGATATCAGGATTATGGGTTTTTATTAAATTTAGAAGGGAAGATTAGGTGTTCTGTTCTTTTCATGTATAAATCAAAGTAATATGTCCCATTTCTGTTTCTACAACTACATTGAAACTTTCTTTAAATAATATTTAGTCATAAAATAAAGTCAGGCTTCTTAATTCAAAAGCCAACAGACTCCGAAAATGTTGCCTTAAAATAAGCCTACATAAAACACAGATGACCTCCTAGGTCTCCATGGACTAGATTTGGTCTTGATCTTTTTCCAAGTTTACTATGCTTAGCAATTTGAACCTTAGATTTTAAAAAATATTTGTAGTACTCCTTATCCTCCTTTTTTACCAAATACCATTAGAGACAGAGGCTCATTCATTCCAGATTGAAATTAATTCACTTTCTATCATATTCTACTCTTGAATTTCTGATCCTGCTCGCTCCATATCTCTAGTACTAGGATTACAAGTTTGGGCCATTAGGTTTTATGCACTACTGGGGACTGAATTTTGCATGATATACAGGACATACTTTAATAATTGTGGAATATCATAACTGATTTTTCAAACATTCTCTTTGTAATTATAGTTTTGTTTTGTTCTTCTCTGAAATGGTCTCTTATCTCATAATCCTTTTGAAAAAAGTTATTTCAGTTTTTATGTGTATTGTGTATGTTCTCCTGCTGGTTTCATAAGATTCATTGCATGGATTTATAACAATGTTTATTCCATTATTTATAATGCATTACTAATAGTATGACCACCTTTTTCTGTGGATTTTATGTTGAATTTAATAAGTGCTAAATGTCTAATACATTTTTCTCCTCCAAAATTTATATGCTAATTTGGGGGGCGTATTTTAAAAAATTTTTATTTTTATTTTTATTTTGTTCACTTTACATCCTGATTGTGGGCCCATCCCTTATCACCTCACAGTCCTACTCTCCCTCTCTCATTTTCCTCTCCCCTCCCCTAGTCCTCAGAAAGGGAGATCCCTCTTTCCCTATCATCTGACCTCAGCCTATCAAGTCTCATCTGGACTGCCTTCATCCTCTTCCTCTGTAGGCTAGCAAGGGTGAAGTCATCAATGAGTGGGTCCCAGAATCCAGATCAGAGGTAGACCCTAAACCCCATATTATGGGACCCATAAGGAGATTTACTGCCTATGTACTACATCTGAGCAGACAGTCAAGGTCTTCACTATGCATGCATTTCCTTGGTTTGTGCATCAGTCTCTGCAGCACCACCATACCCACCCACAACTGTAGGCTCCACTGGTCTCCTTGTGGACCTCCTGTCCCTGCCTCAGGTCCATCTTTCCCCCATCCTCTGACTCTTCCATAAGACTCATTGAATTCCACCACAATGTTTGGCTGTGAATCTCAGCATCTGCTTTGATCCCCTACTGAGTGGAATCTTTAGGGGGAACCTTTATGGTAGGCTCCCTTCCTGATCCTTCTCTTCAACTGCTTCAGGTGTCTATTCTATTTGATTTTCTGAGTAAGAATTAAGCATTCTTCATAGGGTGGTCCTAGTTATTTAGTTTCTTTAGGCCTGGGTACTGTAGTGTGGTTATCCGATATTGTGTGGTTACTCGGCTTATACGAGAGTATATGCCATTCATATCTTTGTGTGTCTGGGTGACCTCACTCAGGTTAATAATTTCTAGTTCCATCCATTTGCCTGCAAATATGAAGATTTCCTTGTTTTTAATAGCTGAGTAATATAAATAACATTTTTTAAAAATCCATTCTACTGTTGAGGGACATGTAGGTTGTTTTTACAGGACTCTCTTAGATAACATGGGTAGTTTTCTAGCCACTGCATCCCTGAAGAAAAACAACTCTCTATCCCATGATGTCATCATTTGTCAACAATGGTTTTCAGTTTGTTTGTACTGTATATGTGTATGCTGTATATCTGTATGAGTCTCTGTCTCTGTCTCTCTCGCTCTGTATCTGTCTGTCCGTCTGTCTGTCTGTCTGTCTGTCTGTCTGTCTGTCTCTCTCTCTCTCTCTCTCTCTCTCTCTCTCTCTCTCTCTCTCTCTCTTTGTGTGTGTGTGTGTGTGTGTGTGTGTGTGTGTGTGTGTATTTGGTGTTCATACACATTCACTTGCCATGTGCATATGGCAGCTAGAGGACAATTTGGAGTTTGCTTCTCCAATTTTCATGTAACAAAATTCAAATTGCTGGGCTTACTAATCAGTTACCTTTATCCTCTAAGCAATTTCAACAGTCCCATATTATCAACTGCTTTTTTCCAAGGTAAAGATTTGAATCACATACATTCTCACATGTGGTTAAAATGTCCACATCTGGTTGTCTAGTGTAATCAAGTTGGAATGTTTGGTAGGTTGTTTCTAAAAGGTACAATTCTACTTGTGCTTTTTTTCTTTCCTACTAAGGAAGAAATACAGTGAAGTCAAGAAGCATTTACCCATCTATAGACATACATTTTTATTTTTCTTAACCTCTACAAAGTTCAAAAATATGTCTACACACACACACACACACACACACACACACACACACACATATTTGGAAACACAAATCTACTACATTTTGAAAGAAGCCTAATTTCCAAAAAGCCAATCTTGCAAAAAAGCAAATATATATGTTAAAATGCTGAACATCAAGGATCCTGGCATAAAACAAGAAATATTTTGAAATTACTATTTCTACAGGGCATTTCTTGACTTTAATCAATCTTAACAAATAAAGCTAAATGCTTCCCAGTACTGTAAAACTAAATGACCTATTTCTCAAGCACTTTTGTTTGTTGTAAGTTGGTGCTTAAAATAATCTACATACTTTGCCGACAACTTTAGTGATCAGGTTTCTTTTACATGCTTCGTGGGAGTTTCTATGCTGTGATATTTTCTTTTTTTTATTTCTGAAGTTTGAACAAATGTGGTATCTCTCATGTCCTAGGAGTACACTTTATCTCCAATTTCACCTAGCCTCTTAGTTTCTTGAATCATTCATTTACAAGTGTCCTCTCAATAAGAATTCCATGTTTCTCTGTAACTTGAACTGTACCTAAATTACATAAGGAAAAGTCAAATATTCAAAAACATTCAATAGCTGTATGTAGGAAAACTAATATGAATGATAATTTGAAGACCTCTTTCTGTTTCTACACATACGTAGGTGAAGGTTTTTCTGTATTTACAATAATTTCACAGTTACGGACATTACAAGACTAGAATTTATTTCCAAATCTCATACTGAGTGAATCTAGGACTAATTGTAAAAAGTCACAAAGTTAATTTATCAATACTCTGCATACAAAGAAGATATAAAAATGGAATTTTATTTGTTCCTTTGGTTTTTGTTACAATTCTTCAGCTAAGAATTATCCCACCAAGATTTGCATTTCAATGTTGAAAAAACATAGTCCATAGGATGCATTGCAGTAGTGATATTACTATCTTCACTATTCATCATCTTCCCTCAATATTTCAGAGTTAACAGAATAATGAAATGTCTTTTTCTCTCTACTCAAGTTGATTGAATAGGGCTGAATTAGATCAGTCATTTATCACAAGCCTTGGATGAATCTAGCGAAGAGGAATATCATTTCTAGAGTATTTATTGATGGAATAGTTACTGCACTGTATGAAATATCATGCTATTCGTTCTTACAGTCTGTTTATCATAAAGGGTCATAGTCCTCGTGTCCTGCTGCTTCCATTGCCCTATAGGAAGAATACTATTTATACACATAATATGTCACCTGGAACATTAAGCTACTCATCATGCTATTCCTGTAAAATATTCATGCCAGCTCCATTACTCTAATACATTTTGCCGTGTTGAATATGATAGAAAATAAATTTACGTGGGTAGGGAGCAGGTGTCTATATAAATTTGATTAATAGTATACATTTTATAGGTTATATGTCAGTTATGTTCATTCCAAATTTAATTCTAAATATTATGGTTATGATTTTAGAGGCTATATTGTGTAATGTTCATAATCAAAGGAAAACTTATCTGTCACCTAAGATAAGATATAAGTGTATAAACATTAAGCAATAGTAAAAGGATACTTTATATAATTCCATGTAAAGTATAAAATTATTTAACTTCAGTTGTATAATTTAATTATTCTTAACCTCATTATCATTTCCCCACATTTTTTACCTCCACTCTGACCTAACAGAGACTAGAATAACTCACTATCTGAGCCTCTCCTCTCCATATGTGACACAGTATTATACTTCATATTTAAGGTCACTATCCTCCACTTTATGGAAATAACCATGGGTATCCTTAAGGAGAAACCAGAGAGATTATTTTGAAAAGAAAATATAGCCTTACCAATGATGCCTCTCCTTGGTAATTCACCACGATTGATTCCCCCATTCAGCATTGATTTATAAAACTCACTGACCTTTCACTATGTGTAGAATTAAATCCAATACATTAAAAGAATATTTACCTATCATTTATAAGATGTTTCAGAATATCTGTCATCATCATTCACTCAGCCAATGATTATCTCACATGCTTTAAGTCAGAAGATAATAGTCCTATAATTGTATATAAGTTCCCTTAAAATGAAAATAGTTTTAAGGACATTTCCACTTTTACTTTTTAACTCACAACACTGTTGATAAGTTTCATTTTTATTGACATTATTTATGCACTCACAGTATTGACGAACCTAAATGTCAATGTTTATTAGAGGATTATTGACAAAAGTTAACCTATAGAACCAATCTTCCATAGGAAAGCAAAGAACAAGATAAGCCTGAGATCCATTCCATGAGAATGACCAATCCTGACACTACTAATGATACCCTGCTAGGATGGCGGACAGGAGCCTAGCATAACCCTGTGGGGCTCCATCCAGAAGCTGATGGAAGCAGAGAAGCACAGCCACGCAAAGGACTGAGGTTGGAGAGTGGGAGGAAGGATTGAGAAAGCTGGAGGGATTGAGGATACCAGAGGATGAGGATACCATGGGGCCTCACAGTGTTTGAACCACCAACAACCCAGCATACGTGGTCTGGACCTTGGCTCCGACATACATATGTAGCAGATGTGCAGCTTTGTCATCATGTGGGTCCCCTGCATTTTGAGTAGGCACTATCTCTCATTCTGTTCCCTGCCTTTGGATCACTTTCCCCTGTCTGGGCTGTCTTGTCTGACCCAGTGGGAGAGCATGCACTTAGTTCTGTTGTTACTTGATGTGTCAGGGAGGGTTGTTATCCATGAGGGGACTCCCCATCTCTTAGCTGAAGGGGAGGAAGGGGTGCGGAAAAGAGGTGTGAGGATGGGACTGGAGGCAAGGAGGGAGTGAGCTGTGATTAGGCCATCAAGTGATTAAATAAATTAATTAATGAGGAAAAAAGATACAACCATTATGGAAATTTGTTTGTCAGCCATATAGGAAAATGAATTTTTCTTGTAGGAAACTGGAAGCTTGGAAAATAATTATATTAATACAATTAAAACACTATGGGAAAATAAATAAATTTTCCCATCTACAGTCCCAATGTTTTCTCAGATAGATATGTTTTTGTATGGCTGTTTTGTGTTTCCTGATAATATTTCATGATAATTGTAAGGTAGTCTAGCTCTGAAAATGCACAAAATCAATGACAGGACTTGGCAAAATGCATTTCCCCATACACATTCATTTCACTAGAATCTGACATTTTTTACATAACCTATTTAAAATATTGCATACATTTTGATAGGTATAACATTTTATCCCACAGAGCCATAGTGTGCTAAGGTAGATGTCTTGTGAATGCTCAGAAGAAGGTCCTATGGTCAAGAATTAGGACTATTTTCCATCAGAGATTCACATGAATTCTGTATGCACATTGTTTTTATTCTCCACCAAGTCTCAGACAGGATTCAAGCTTAATATTCTCATAGCAATAAAAAGAGTGTAGGTGTTGAAGAGACAGTTTTGGCATTTCTGGACACTGGCTTCTCTCCCACAGGACCTGTGGTTATATCCCAGACCCCAGGTCCAGCAGTTGCCAGTGACCAGAAGTAGCAGTTTCAAACAGTCTGCTGCCTTTTTATGGCATCTACAGGCATTTTGCGCAAGCACAGTTTACATACAGACAAGAAGACACACACACAGAAATACACACACACACACACACACACGGATTAAATTTTAAAAATAATTAACATTAAAAATACTTGAAAATGAATGCAGAAACCTTGGTCATTAGAGATGACACTTTAATAGGTAATGAGTTAGGAGCTGAAAAGAAAGAAAGGGGAATATAAAAATACAGAGGGAGGACAGAATGAAAGGCAGATGATTGAATCTACTCCTTAACTAAACACCTTAGCTGTTACTCATAATGAAAGTTATTTCTAAGTCATTGGTATAGAATTTTGTATATTGATGAAAAGCATGGGTATGTCAAATACTAATGAGATTTTAGCACAAGATATATATGCTAGGTCTAATAGATAGAAATTATTCTATAGATATATGAGGTAAAATAGTTAAATAGGTCTTCAAAAGCCTCAGATGACACTTTAGAACCAATGTGTTTTCTGAAGATTTTGAGCAAGTACTTCATACTTTGCCCTCATCTCAGGCTCATATAGAAATTTTGAATTATGGTAAGAAAAATGTCTACCAAAATTTAGGAAAAGAATAAGAACAAACTGAGTCTTCAAAATATTCCTTAGAGTGCTTGAAACAAGAGTGAAATCAAGTCAGAAAATAAGCCTAGTAACCACATTTCAATATGAAGGCCTTGATACTTTTAGTTAAACTTAAAAGTAGGATTAAATTTGGCATGAAAGCACATGCCTTGAATCCTAGATCTTAGGGAGGCAGAGGCAGACAGTTCCCTGAGAGTTCAAGGTCAGCTAGGGCTACAAAGTGAATCCAGGATAGCCAAGGCCACACAGAGACACTCAGTCTGGAAAAAAATAAAACAAAGCAAAAGTACAATGTAATTAAGCTACATAAAATTATCTTAAATATATGGTTCAATATACAAAGTTTTATTAATAATAGATACTATGTATATGATATTTTACTATATTCAATATGATTATAAACCTCAACAGAGGACCTTCTTTAATGTAGAAACAATAAGTTTTTTTTTATAGTGTTCTTATAGGCAGGTGAATTCTTCTTAAATATACTAATATATTACCAAACGCATTTGAATATAATATTATTTTGAAATGCTGAAATCAGGATAGAATTTTATTTTAGTCACATGTAAAAGTCAAGGGCATGGTTTTAGTATATTCATTTATATTTTGTATATTTTTAAAAGTATCATCATAGACATGTTTAATTTCTTTCATTTTAAAAACACACTAACATAAAAATGCTGAATAGCAAAATATTTTTACTTGTTTTCCAAAATTGTAAACAAACAAACAAAAGACCAAACCAACAACAAAACCTTCCATAAAAGTCCAGTTAGAATATAAATATTCAGGCTTGTAATAATAATTTGATAATATAACTTGATGAATTTTATATTATTTTTTACTATTCCCATGACAAGGAAGTGCAGCAATCTGATAATTTTAACAATATTAAGAAAATAAATAAATAAAAACAATTAATACAATCTCATTTCTTGGTGACAGTGATGTTTGAACACTGCATATACAGTTTGAATGGAAAGAGAAGAGCAGGAACATTCATATAAAATAAAGTCCAGTGGGAAAAAATTGAAGTTATGTGAAAAAAGGAATAACATGAAAGACAGTAACCTAAAAGTCACTACTTTGTGAATATGATATAATCCATACCACTGTCCTCTTATCATGATTTTTTCTAGGTGAAATAATCTGAAATTATTGAAAAGGACTGCTTATTTCTTTTGAGAGATCAAAGCTCATACACCTTATATGCTATTATATTTCAGACTTCTTGTAATGTATCACCTCCATTGTACAAAATAAATTAAAATACAACATCCGCAGCAGGAGAATAATCTGATGCATGTTTCTATAAAAGCAAGTGGAAATGACCTCAATGTTAGCCATATGTTGGAAATAAGGATAAGAGCATCAGTGGTTCCATGTGTGCACACACGCACATATTTAATCTTAACATAAAAGTTTGAGTTCCAGTGAACATCTGTATGATTGTATCACTAAAATAGGAACCATGTGTGAATTACAGGACTGAACATGCCATATCAAAAGGAAAAGTTTCACTTAGTATCCAGCCACAAAAAAGACAGTGATAAATTACTCTTTTACTTTAAAAAAATAGAGAAAAATCGTCAAAAAAGGAAAATGATTAACAAAGGGAAGAAAAAAATTTTAAATAAACATAAAATTGTCCATGAGTTATAAGTAAAATTACACACACATTCATATACATGTATGTATAATCAAGTTTGATATATATATATATATATCTCAAGTATCAAAGAGAATATATGTATCAATTATACATATGTAAACAGATGCGTGTTTAAATGGTGAAACTGTAGAAATATAATAAAACGTATGTACTACTCTCATATTAATCAATATGATCAAACAAGAAGAATGTATATATTCAATATCGTCTTTGACCATAAGCAGGAAATATTGAAAAATCAAAGTCATAAAAAATAAAATTATTCCCAGCCAAAGAGAGACAAAGAACTGAGAGGATACATTAACAGAGATGATGAATTCCCCTTTTCGGATTAGGATGCCAGAAGACAATGAAACACCATAAAACATGAGAACACTGCATTTATTACTTTGACTATGTGATTCCTATGTAATGAAAACACTTTTTCAATTAGGCAAAAAATGAATTCTGAGGATAAGCACATTCGATCAAGATGTTTAAGCACTATAACTGTAAAATTAAAAAATAACCTAAAAGGCAAAATAAATAGTTCCTGAAAAAAAGAAAATAAAGCAAAAGAAACGGAATTCTGTTCAATGGAAAAGAACGATCCCTTCTATGTGATACAGCAAGACAAAGAAGATCAAAATTGTCAAGGGTTTGGACTCAATAGATGACAATGGGTGCAAATACTGTTGAGCCACAAGGTCTGCAATTAAACATGTTTCTTACAGTGGGAAAGAGGTATTTTCTAAATAACCAAACTTTATGAAAATTTCAGTATGAGTATATAAAATACTATTGAATAAAGATAATAAAAATCATTGAGTTATGACCAGAGCACACATGAAAGTAACTAAACATGGTTAATTATATAGTGTACAGAATTAATGCTTTTAAGAAAGAAATGTAGCTTTTGTATTAAGTGATACTGCATCATATTGCCTTTTTGTGTAATATATTATAGCTCATGTCATGGTGCTCTTTAATGCTGCTGTATAGGCCTCCTTGTTCAGTCAAAGCTCTCTGGAAAAGCCTTCACAGATGAACTGAAGCTTGGTTCCTAGGTGACATTGGTAATGTCACATTACCAGTGAAGGCTAACTATCGCAAGTCTAGTCATTGTCTTCTAGTCAGCCAAACACAACACGTTAAATACAAAACTTTCCACCCAGGTACGTGTACATTCGTAACTGTCCTATAATGCAATACATTCAGTGTACCTTCAAATGTCTCAATGGACTATAATAATCAGGTGACTAAAATTAATGATATACATGTATAAAAGTAATAAAAGGGAAAAAAAAGCAAATTAAAGACTGAGAGGTAAAACAATGAAAAGAAGTTGCATACATCCAAAAAAAAATATGTATACTTGTTATAAAAAGAAAGTAAGAGATATAAGAAGAAATGGTTATAACAAAGCAAGACCAAATCCTAGCAGAGGAAAATATTATACTATATGTCCAACTGTATTTCAGACCCCTAATAGCCATATCTGAGCTCTGACTCCTATGTATGCACACATATACATTTGCACAAAACACACATACACACAAAGCCTTGACTGGTTCTGTAGTTTCCTATCTGCCACATAACACAACCAAGTCCATTTGCAGAATGCTGCGACAGTTTTCTGTCAGGAGAAATATAGCCAGCCTTCCTTGAAATACGACTCCACGTGATTTGAACACTGGTGTATTTTTTCTAAACTCTTATTCAAGGAGAAGATATTATTAAGGAAAATACTTCTTCAGCATTCTCAATTAAACTGATCTAATTTCAAATGTATTTATATTGAAGGAAGGAGAAATGACTTGATCAGTAAACTGCTTGGTAAGTACTTTAGCCTGACCCACATAAAAACTCTGGCACCTACATATTCACACATCCCTACACACACCCTACATACATATGCACATATCCAAAGAAGCATGGACACGCACACACACACGTGCACACACATACACACACACGCGCGTGCACACACACACACACACACACACCCACGCACGCATGAACAAGGGAATTGCACTTGCAGTTTTACAAATTGATTCTTTTGATCAGTGGAGTATTGTACTCCAGTACTCCAGATATCATTTTTTTTTTTTCTTCCTAGGATAGAGATTGAGTGATTTTGATTGTTTTGTGTTTACATAATAAAATAAAAAAGATAAAACAAAAACTAACCCATTATAATTTAAGAAAACAACAAACAGAAGTAAAATAACCCCAAGAAAATGCCTAAGAAACAAAGACCTATTTTCAGCAATTGCATAAAAACCCTAATCTAGAGGCAATAATATATATCGAAAGGACCTATAAGGTAGAAAAAGAAGAAAAATATACAAATAAAATAAATTAAAAATAAAATTACTATTTTAAACAATATTTTTTAAAGGAAATGTCCTGACCTGAAAAGGATCCTCCAAACATGCCATTGAGTTTGTTTTCTCTTGGTCATCTACTGTTGGGCAAGCAATCTGCCCTTAAGACTTCTTTCCTCAAAAAGATTACCATGTTATGAATTAAATTTCATTTGCAAGTGAAAATCAATTGTATATAGTTTGTGGGTTATGGATGAAAGCATGTGTTCACTTCTCCTTTCAGCTCCAGAACCGCATCGTGTGCAGACACCTGCAGACTCTGCGCATGCTTCCCCTGTCTCTGGGAGTTCCTCTGAGCTTTGATAATGCTGACATAGAGGACCTTGTGTTCTTGGTGCCCTCTGAGTCTTCTTTTGCTTTCATAGTTTTTCTACTTCAATTTTTTATACTTGTTATTCCACAGGGTTCCCTAATAGCTGATGGGAGGTATTTGATAGAGACACCTGTGTAGGGTTGACTGCTCCAACGTCACTCAGGCTTGGCATAATATCTGGAAATGGGTCTGTATTTGTTCCCATACACTGCAGACAGAGCCTGTCTGATGATGGCTGAGCAAGGCACCAGCCAGATTTCTGTTGTTGCTTTGTTTTGTTCTTGTTTGTATTGATTTTCCTGTTACAGTTATTGCTGTTTTTAATAATGGTAATATATTTAACCCTTAAGCTGCACTTTCACTTGTCTGCAACTGTTAAGTGAGTTACACTCCTCTCAGTGTCAAACTGCACATTTTTCCTATCTTAGCATTCTGTTTGTTGTTCTCTTTCATTATAGACATGGCATTAAGAACAGGATACAAGGGATGGGATAACCATTGAGATGTAATATGAATAAATTAATTTTAAAAAAGAAAATAAAAGAACAGTGACCAGTAACCATGACACAGCCTAAATGCTATGCTATAATTTTTATGCTAAACAAATTATTACAATTCATTCTAATATTGCCTCACCAATATTCTCAGACAGGTGCTCTACTAGAATTAATACATATTAATACTCAGTATCTGCAGAATTCTTGACCTCCATAAATCCTAATGATCTAGGTTTCCACTATCCTTTCTGAAAGCATCCAGGTCTTCCAAACTCCTGCCATTATGGCCCTCTAGAGTACTCTACATTTGCTTTATCCTGCAGCTGTGACTTCTACTCTTTTTTTTTTTACAAGACATATCCACATTTTTCATATCAATGCCACGGTTCCTGGAACCAACTTACTGCATCTATAAATTACTCATTTCTTAGTTTTGTGGCAGATATCTGGAAAAGCAACGTTCGTTTAGGCTCCAAGTCCATCATGGCATGGAAGGTATAGATGTAGTCATGAGGTTGGTGGTCAGTTTGTGACCAAGGGAAACAGAGGCAAGTGGTGCTGCATGTTTGCTTTTTTACTGTTTACTGAATCCTCGACTCTGTCTGTCAAAGTGACACCACCCACACCCAAGCTGGGTCTTTTCACATCAGTCCAACCTCTTGGAAAATGATATCACAGACTCTGCCAGAACATTGTTTTCTGGGTCATTATAAATCCTGTTAACTTGCCAATCAAGTCTATCCATTACAGTAACTATTTAAAGAGATAATGTGACACTCAGTAGAGACTCAGACATCAATAAGCTGCCCAGATAGTTATAAGAGACACATGATAAAAGCAGTAACTGTATGAAATTGGCTGAACCCAAAAAGCAGCTAGGTTATTGTTTGCTAAAAGCCTATAAAACAAGGATTGTGATGAGTTTACTTTACATCCAGAGTATCACAAAATACTGTAATTACATTTAACTTATAAAATAGACATCATTTAAAACAAAATAATAATTAAAATAATTTTTGCCTAACTGGGCAGCAGTTTTCTTATTTACTTAATCACTATCATCCATCATCATCCATGCAATTATTTGTCTATTGTGTTTCCACTTAGTTATCTGGAAGAAATTTGAATTTTCAGTTGTATAGACTAATTTAAAAGAAAAGCTTATGAGTGAACTTTTATCTTGAAATAATTGTGTATAATTTCCTTATTATTTTCTTTAGTCTTCTTGAATTTACTTGTCACAAAGCTGTTGGCATAATTTAAAATATACTTGTCATTTTTTAAAATACAAATTAAACTATGACGATATAAGAATAAACACTCAACATTCAGTAGAATTTAGACAAGAACTTGTTTTCCAAAAATACATGTAGAATCACTAGCAAGGAATTATAATTTTAATTTGAACTTACCAAAGTTACCTTAAGTCTTTACTTCATTGAGAATATATGAACACAATTTGATCATTAAGGTACAAAATTACAAAAAAAATGCATCTGTTCATATATTTGAGTTTTACATTTTGCAAATGGTAACTATTTTGTATTTAATTCTATAGCAATATATGACTTCCATGCTTAAATATAATGGCTTATAAACTGTTCAGAATTTCTGTGAACATCAAATACTTTCTAAAGCACAGTACCTTTAAAAGCTGAGTGCAAATAGATCAAAACCACATGAGACCCCTTTCTTTAAATGAATTTCACATGGTAAAACCAAAAAAGAAGAAAGTAATAGGCAGAACTGTAAATGAAGCCTATGAATTCCTAAGACTAACACTGTGTTTTTTTGTTTATTTGTTTTTCTTTTGCTTTGTTTAGGTTTTTGGTGCTGAAAATGTATGTATACTAGCATGAAACCTTTTTTCTCCTCTTCCTAAATTGAAATGATGCTTGCTTAGAAATGTAGGGGAAACAAAGGAGTTCCCAGTCTTTTCATTTAATCAGAACGCTTTATAGATTATGCCTAAAAGTATAAGTGTTTCAAGTCACTTTCATCCTCTATAGAGTGGCTATAATCCAGACATGAAAAAAATATTGTGTGAATGATGTCTAGGGAGGAAAACAAGCCAACATTATATGCTCCAAATTTAAAAGAAATGGTACTATAAAAATTGGTTTACAATTTATTATTTGAAAATTATATTCATGTATAAAACAAACATGACTTCATAGATTCATATAAATAGAATGGTAGTCACTAGAATCTTAACAAAGGAGGTAGAGGGAATGTGTGAGTGCAGTTTTGAACTGCATGCTGAAGACATGATAGCGTTACAAAGCAAAATCAAAATGGAGGTTTGAAGGAGCCAGAGGGATTGAGGACACCAGGAGAAGAAGATGCAAACACCAGAATAAGCTAAGTAGGGCTCATAGTGGCTCCCTGAAACTGAAGCAACAACTACAGAATCTACATGAGTCTGGTCTAGGTCCTCTGCATATATGTTGTGGTTGTTTAGCTTGGGATTTTAGTAGGATTCCTAACAATGGCAGTGAGACTTGTCTCTGACTGTTTTGCCTGCTTTTGTGACCATTTTCTGCAAAACATGTTGCCTTATCCAGTGTTGATATGGTGGTTTCTAGCTATTCTTATTAAATCTTGGTATGCCTGGTTTGTTTACTACCTCTGGGAGCATACTATTTTCTAAAGGGAGAAATTGATGTAAAGGAGAGGGGAAGACAACAGGCAGCAGCGGAGGAGAGGATATGGTCAGGTTGCATTATATGACAAACTACATTTTAAATGAGACAAAAATGAAGACTTTCTGTAAAGTAAAATAAATTTGTCATTGAGTGTTTCTACATCTAACACTGAATTCACCCCTTAACAAAAAATTGTTCTTAAAAATATAGTTAATAATCAGAAATTATTGAGGCTCGTTACACTTAGTTTCTTCACAAACATTTTACCCACTTGAATGAACATTATGTAACATGGAGCTTACCATGACAAAATTATTATTTACTTACCATTTATAATTTCTACTGCCATAATTTTAGGATAATCTTTTTTAAAATTTTTAAATTAATTTATTCATATTACATCTCAATTGTTAGCCCTTCCCCTGTTTCCTCCCATTCTTCCCTTCCTCACACTTTCCCCCTTCTCCCCTCCCCTATGTCTGTCACTGAGGGAGACTTCCTCCCCCTATATATGCTCTTAGAGTATCCAGTTTCTTGTTGGTAACTTGCTTTTCTTCTCCTGAGTGCCCCCAGGCCTCCCCATCCAGGGGACGTGGTCAGAAAAGGGGGCACCAGAGTTTGTGTGAGAGTCAGATCTCACTCTCCACTCAACGGTGGAGAATATCCTGTTCGTCGGCTAGGTCTTGGTAGGGGTTCGAAGTGTACTGCCTAATTCTCCTTGGCTGGTGCCTTAGTTTGAGGAGGACCCCAGGACCCAGATCTGCCTGTCATAAAGTTCTTCTTGTAGGTTTCAAGGACCCTGTGGATCCTACTATTTCCCCATTCTTCCATGCTACTCTCACCTAAACTCTCAATACGATGTCCTCTCCTCTGACCCACTTTCCTGGTAAGCAAAGTTTTTCATGGGATGTTTCTCTTGGACTAGTGTCTCGATATAAGTGAGTATATACCGTTTGTCCTGTTTTTTCGTCAGTATCCACTTTTTAAAAATTATTTTATTTCTGTATGTATACTTTTACACACACACACACACACACACACACACACACACACACACACAAGTTTACCTATGGCAGGAAGAACCATGACACAATCAGGAATTATATAAAAGTTAGTGTTTTGGCTATTTATATTTGACAGCCTTGAAGAAGACATCTTTCCTATTTTGGTGCATCTAAATTTCTGAATGTAAATCAATCTTCATCACATATTGTCATTATCAACTTAGAACACCCATCTAGACCTAAAAACATCTTAGCCTTTCTACAATTAAGCTTTATTGTAAAACTAAGCTACATGGCCTTCAACTTCCTCAGAGACTTGAGAAGGAGTACACTTGATTATCTGAGTATGCCTGGAGTGCAGGTTAGTAGCTTTCCAAATGAGAAGATGACAGAGACAGTTTTCTACCTGAATAATCACCCAAAAGTCTCTATAACATTGGAGCATCTTCTTCAGCCTTCTTGCCCAATATATCTGACAGACATATTAGTGAGGCAGGAATTATTGAAGACTTTCTTACACTATCGTGGCAGAGTTTGGTCATCGACTCTGCCTGTATCCAAGCTTCCCTTTTTTAGGCAGAATTCAGTCTTTGGTAGAAGTGAGAACCTTTTGACCGGTGGCTATCTTGCCACATTTGAAGCCATCTCCATAAGGAGTTTGTTTTGTTTTTTGTTTTTTGTTTTTTGATGTTCATCATGTTCTTTGAGATAGGCTGGGTATTGCTAGGAGTTAACCTGTCTCATTGTCAATGAATCTTTAAAGTAATAAAAAACCTTTTTAAATGCCATATTCTGCATGTCTCTGGGGTTTTTTGAATACCTTTTCTTTCTATAGTGTCATATCTATCTACTGTACCTAAGATGTATATTTTTGTGATAATAGTAGATTAGCAATTGACATGAACATGATTTAATCTACTAACATTTAATTTGTATAACTTGTTTCTCCTAAACAGCTTGACAGCACATTAAAAGCACTGTAAGCAAATTGTGTATTGTAATTGAGTTATATGGGTATTGTAACTCCATTAGAGTATATATATGTATGTGTATATATATATATGTGTGTGTGTGTGTGTATATATATACATATATGTAATGTGTGTGAAGAATAATCTTACATTTGAATTCTATACCACTGTATCTAGAACTTATTTGGCATCTATATACACAATTTTATATCAATGAATTAAAAATATCTTATGAGTGACAATGAGGCATTAAGTTGAGGAGTGGATTCACTAATCTACTTTTTGTTCTATCTTCCCTGTACATATCTGTATTCTCTTTCTTTCTTGTTAACCACTTTCTCCAAAGAGGAAGTCAATGTCCAGTATGCTGTGAGGAATCCATCCTGTCAGGTCTGATCCAAAGTCAGTGTCTTGCTCTTTTTTTTTGAAAGCATATATTTCTCACAAGCAACATACAGTCCTAAAATTATAAGTGTATAAAAGGTATGCATGATGCATGGAACAATTAAAACTGGGTTTATAGACATCTGTAAATCTTCATTCATACAATATGAAGAAGGACATCTAATAGTAATTCATAGGGGTTCTTTAGTCAACAAAAATCATTGTCTATGCCTAGACATTCATGTTTTAGTCAGTCTCAAAGCTAGTCCCATATGGTGGGATTAGCAATAAAAATTGCCTGCTTGTTCTGCAGTTTAAATTCTTCCCATCTGGAGTACAGGCCCCTCCCTCATTCTTTCCCAGTGTCTCCTGTCCCTCTTTTCCTCTTCCTCCCTTAGTACTCAGACAGGGGAGCCCTCTCCCCCTAATAACTGATCTCAGACTATCAAGTTCCACTTTTATTAGCTATAACCTCTTCCTCTGTAGACTGGCATGGCCATTTTGCTAGGGAGAAGTGATATAAGTTCAGTGGTCAGAGTGCATGCATGAAATAGTACCTACTATTCAGACATGGGATTCACAAGGAGACTGCTATTACATCCAAGCAGTGGGTCTAGGTCCACATCACACATGGTCCATGGTTGATGTTTCTGATCCTGTTTTGTAGTGCAGTTATCCTGTATTATGTGGCTAATGTCCAATTATGAGTGAGCATATACCATGAGTGTCGTTCTGGTTTTGAGTTACCTCACTCAGGATGATCTTTTCCAGTTCCACCAATTTGCTTGCAAATTTCAAGATTTCCTTGTTTTTAATAGCTGAATAGGATTCCATTGTGTAGATGTGCCACAGTCTCTTTATCCATTCTTTGGTTGAGGGACATATAGGTTGTTTCCAGATCTGGCTTTGACAATTAAAGCTGCTATGAACATTGTTGAGCAAATGTCCTTGTTGTATTGTGGAGCACCATTTGGGTACATTCCCCAGAGTGGTATGGCTGGGTCCTGAGGTAGAGTTATTCCAAATTTCCTGAGAAAGGATCAGATTGACTTCCAATGTGGTTGTACAAGCTTGTACTCCCACCAGCAATGGAGGAGTGTTCCCCTTTCTCCACATCCTTGCTAGCATGTGCTGTCACCTGAGTTTTTTGATCCTAGCCATTCAGAATCTCAGATTTGTTTTGAGTTGCATTTTCCTGATAACTTGGGATGTTGAGCATTTCTTTAAATGTTTCTCAGCCATTCAATTTTCCTCTGTTGAGAATTCTCTGTTTAGTTCTATACCCCATTTTTAATTGTATTATTTGGTTTGGGGGTGTTTAATTACTTCAGTTCTTTTTACACTTTTGATATTAGCCCTTTTTCCAATGTCAAGTTGGTGAAGATCTTTTTCCAGTCTGGGGGCTGTCATTTTGTTCTGTTGACAGTGTCCTTTGCCTTTATAGAAGCTTTTCAGTTTCATATGGTTCTATTTATTGATGGTTGATTTTAGGACCTGAGCTATTGGTGTTCTGTTCAGGAAGTTGTCTCCTGTGCCTGGTTTTATGTTGAGGTCTATAATCTATTTGGACTTCCGTTTTGTGCAGGGTGATAAATATGGATCTATTTTCATTTTTCTACATGTAGTCATCCAGTTAGACCAGCACCATTTGTTGAAGATGCTATCATTTTTTCATTGTATGGATTTTGCTTCTTTGTCAAAAATCAAGTGTCCATAGGTTTTTGGGTTTATTTCTGGGTCTTCATTTTGATTCCATTAATTACCCAGCCCATTTCTATGCCAGTACCATGCTGTTTTTATTACTGTTTCTCTATAGTATACCTTGAGATCCAGGATGGAGATTCCTCCAGAAGACCTTTCATTGTACAGGATATTTTAGCCATTCTGGGTTTTCTGTTTTTCCATATGAAGTTGAGAAATGACCTTTGAAGTTCGGTAAACAATTGTGTGGGTATTTTGATGGGAAGTGCATTGAATCTGTAGATTGCTTTTGCTAAGATGGCCATTTTTACTATGTTGATTCTCTCAATCCATGAGCATGGGAGATCTTTTCATCTTCTGAAATCTTCTTCAAATTCTTTCTTCAGAGATTTGAAGTTTTTTTCATACAAATCTTTCACTTTCTACACCAAGATACTCTATGCTATTTGTGGCTATTGTGAAGTGTGTTGTTTCCCTAACTTTTTTCTCAGCCTCTTTGTCACTTGTATACAGGAGGGCTATTGATTTTTTTTGAGTTGATTTTGTATATAGCCACTTTGCCAAAGGTGTTTATCAGCTGTAGGAGTACCTTGATAGATTTTTGGGGTCACTTATGTAAACTATCATATCATTTACAAACAATGATAGTTTAACATCTTCTTTTCCAATTTGCATCCCCTTATTCTCCTTTAGTTGTCTTATTGTTCTAGCTAGGACTTCAAGTACTATAGAGAAGAGATATGGAGAGAATGGGCAGCCTTATCTTGTGCTGATTTCAGTGCAATTGATTTAAGTTTCTCTCCATTTAGTTTTATGTTGGCTATAGGCTTGCTGTATTTTGCCTTTAGCATGTTTAGGTATGTGCCTTGTATCCCTGTTCTCTTCCGGACTTTTAACATTAATGGGTGTCGATTTTGTCGAAAGCTTTTCCAGCATCTAAGGAGATGATCATGTATTTTTTTCTTTCAGTTTGTTGATATGGTGAATTACATTGATCGATTTCCATATATTAAACCACTCCTACATTTCAGGGATGAAGCCTATTTGGTCATAGTTAATGACAGTTTTGATGTGTTCTTGAATTCGATTTGCAAGTATTTTATTGAGTATTTAGCATTAATGCTCATGGGAGAAATTGGTCTGAAATTTTCTTTTTTGTTGAGTCTTACTGTGGTTTAGGTATAAAAGTGATTGTGACTTCAGAGACTGAGTTGGGTAATGTTCCTTTTGTATCTATATTACAGAATACTTTCAAGAGAATTGTTCTTAGCTCTTTTCTGAAGGTTTGGTAGAATTCTGTGTTGAAACCATCTGGTCCTGGGCTTTTTTTTTTTTTTTTTTTCGTAGGAGGATTTTAATGACTGCCTCAATTTCCCTAGGAGTGATAGGACTATTCAATTTGTTTACCTGATTTTGATTCAATCTTGGTAGTTGGCAGATATCAAGCAAATTGTCTGTTTCATTTAGGTTTTTGAATTTTGAGGCATATACATTTTTGAACTGAGACCTGATGATTCTTTGAATTTTGTCAGTGTCTGCTGTTTTCTCTCCCTTTTCATTACTGAATTATTGATGTGAGTACTCTCCCTCTGCCTTTTAGTTAGTTTGGCTGAAGGTTTGTCAATCTTGTTGATTTCCTTAAAGACTCAACTCTTGGTTTCATTGATACTTTTAATTGTTTTCTTGTGTCCAATATATTGATTAAGCCCTGTGTTTGATGATTTCCAGTCATCTACTCCTCTTGGGTGTGTCTCCTTCTTTTTGTATTAGAACTTTCAGATGTGCTGTTAACTTACTAGTATGTGATCTCTCCAGTTTCTTTATAAAGGCAGTTAGTGCTATGAACTTTCCTCTTAGCACTGCTTTTATTGTGCCCCATAAATTCGAGTATGCTGTTTTATTGCATTCTAGGAAGTTTTTAATTTCTCTTTTTATTTCATCCCTTAGCCAGATGTCATTGAGTAGGGACTTGAAGAGTTTCCATGTGTTTGTAGGCTTTCAGTTGTTTCTTTTGTTGTTGAATTCCATCTTTAACTCATGGTGGTCCAATATGATGCAAAAGATTATTTCAATTTCCTTGTTTCTGTTGAGGTTTACTTTGTGATCCAGTATGTAGTCAGTTTCGGAGAGGGTTCTGTGAGGTGCTGAAGAGAAGATGTAATCCTTTGTGTTTGAGTGAAATGTTCTGTAAATACCAGTTAGGTCCATTTGTTTCATGATGTCTATTAGTTTCTGTTTTTCTCCATTTAGTTTCTGTCTTGATGATCTGTCTACTGGTGAGAATGGAGTGTTGAAGCCTCCCATTATTAATGAGTGGAGTTCAATGTGTGGCTTAAGTGCTTCTGATTCAAAGTTGATGTTTCAAAATGTCATGTTAAGCCTTTTGTTTTATAATGTATGATGATAACTATGACAACCTATCAAGAAAATATATTTCTTCTTGAGAATTATTGTATGAGTCTTTTATTTAGATCATTCTCTCTCCCATCAAATTCTTGACCTATCCATATAATAATAATTGTAATGACTGTAATTGGTTGTCAACTTGATTACATCTAGAATTAATTAAAACTAAAATGAAGACCAGTGATGGTTGTTTCTCTTGATTAAATAATTTAAGTTGGTAGATCCACTTCTAATCCATATCTTCAAGGTAGAGAAATAAACTTTAAACTTCATCACACTTTTTCTGTCAGCCTATATAGAGACAATGAAATCGGGTGCAAGTTCAATCCCTCATTGAGTTAGGATGTAAGTCTTTGGAATTCCATTGTATATTGACAGCCAGAAGAGATATTCCACCTTGTGAACTGGAAAACTGCTGGATCCTTAGGGCTTCTGTTGGTAGACAGCCATTGCTGGACTATCTGTATCACAGCCTGTAGTTCTAATAAATCCCTGCTTCATTCCATTCATTCATTATACATTCATTTTAAGTTCTCTTCCTCTAGAGAACCATGAACTCTTTTAGCAGAGTGAATAAATACAAGGGTAGCTTTTCTCATTTTTCTAATAAAAATACACTTCCCCTTAACCTTTGTATCTGATATTACACCTACTACACATCTTAAATGGTGTTTCATAATGCTTTCATTTACTCTTAGGACACTTATTTACTTATAGGAATTATAGTATCTATTACAAATCTACAATAATTAACTATTTGGCAGTTATTTACAAAATGTCAAATAATTAATACAATCATTTCAATATGTAGACTTTGCAAAACTAATCTTTGGGATTTGTAAAATTCCTAGGAACCCAAGTATTTGGGATCTCAGTTTAGAGATTTTCCTAATGGAAGCAATAGTGTTTTATATTAAACTAGATTTAGTTTAGACTGATGACATTATTGATTCTGTTTGAAGTTAGCACTAGGAAAAATGTTTTTGCTACAATTAAACCCAGTGAAAACTAAACTCATTTAGGGTTGACAAGCCTCATTATTGGTTTCTCAGTGAAAGGCCAAGAGATAACCACCAAACACACTTGTTTATTTTAATTGCTGTTTATCTTAATGGTTTTGATATTATATAGAAACAAAATAAAAACAATTAAAACTATGAAAACTTCGCAGAGAATAGCTGATTCCTACTGGCAGTCTAAAAGGTCAACCAGCAGTGGATAATAGAAAAAATGTACCTCTGGTTTAGTAAACATCTGAGAGGAAGGGCAGCATAATGATTCCTCCATAAATTAATATTGCAAAGAAAGTTAATTTTGTTGTACTTTAAGTTAATCACTATCTCTCTATATGTATTTATTCATACACACATGTTACACATTATTATATATATATTATAAATGTATCTCCTCAGTGCATGAAAATATGAGCAACTTCTTTAAAAATACTTTTTCAGTTAATTAAAGATAACATTTAATCAAAGAATTTATATAACTTAGATAAAAATATGAGGAGATATGATAGATATATATTTCTATTCAGAATTTTAGATGCACCGAGATATGAAAGATGTTTCCTTCAGTACAAGTAGCCAAATCACTAAGAATGTAGCATTTATATAATTCCTGATTGTTTCATGGTTGTCCTTGCCCGGGAAATTTTATTGTACATATGTGTAATAAAATAAATGTATATGTAAAAAATAAAATTAATAATAACAAATATTGTTAATGTACTTCTCTATATACAATTTTAAATAAATCTAAATCTGGAGAACAAAAAATGTTGTCTGAAATCTTATCATACAATCTCTCTCGATTTTGACTCATATCTAACTGATGTGTATGTATTGTTTTATGCTACCAAAGTTATTATTTCTTAGTCAAGTTTTTTGGGTAGAAGAAAACTGTGTTCATAATTTCATTTATTCCATGGGTTTTCTCCATCAAAAATATCCCACTTATCTCAGCAATCAACATGATTACTAGGAAGTTATGCTAAAAAGTTCAGAATTTGATTAGATAATTGTCTCCTGGAAAATAATTGTGACCCATAAGTAGAAATTTTTTTCTGAGATGTGATTCGGTGGCTAATGATCAATAAAACCTGTGGATTCTGTGTGGCTCCTGGTTGTGTTATAGGTACGGGTCTGTATCTGAATAACGTAGAAGTTATCGGGGTAATGCCAAGTGTATCATAAGTGAAATCATAGTAAATGTTAGCCTTTCCCTGCTGTCTCTGCTGCCCACGGTTTATTGGCTCTAATGGGATAATACTTTTCCTCAAACTTGAAATTGAATAGTTTTCTTTAGTGAAACAGAAAGAACTTGGGGTTTTGAAGCCAAAGTCTGTGGGAAATCAAGTTAAATAAATAGAGCTGTGCAAACTTGGATCCCAGATGCAGCCGAGGGCTTTTGGGTTAGGCTATTCCTCTTTATACCAGGAGAACAACACTTTTCTCCAATTTCAATATACTTTGTAAGAATATATGACAACACACAAGTTTACAGACTAGGAAACAAAAATATGGAAACATACAGATTAAAGATGTATAAGAGGAAAATGCAGTCAGAGTGAGCATTAACTCTACAAAGAATATTGAGGAAAAGAGAGACCTGTTTGCACTTCAGCTTCCACTTGTACTTGGGATGCTGACAATGAAATTTCATTATACTTGAAGTGAGCACAACTTTAAATGGTAGTAAAAACAGATTCATTAACTCTCAACTTTTTTACATTGAGACATCATTAAATAACAATGATGAAAACCAAATATATTTCCTTCAAGGTAATGTTTTTAAAGAGTTTTAAATTGGTGTACCAAGTTGATGAATGTTCACATGTATGTATGTATGTATGTATGTATACCACTAGATTGAAAAGATAGTGATAATTTTTTTCTGATGAGGCACAGCAAAGAAAGAATGTAGGATGTCAGTGTCCAGCATGTTGAGAAGAATGAATCCTGTAAGGTCTGATCCAGCATCACTGTCCAGTTCATTTTTTTCTGAAAATATATACTTCCTTACAAGCATTATACAGTCCTAAAATTATACATGTCCAAGGTGTGCATGATGTATGGAAGAATTAAGCCTGGTTCTCTGCTCTTCATATGAACAGAAAAAGACATTGGTAAATCTTCATTCATGCCATATGAATGATGGTAGCTACAAAACTTTACAGGGATTGTGTAGCCAGTAGGAAGCATTATCTATGCATTAATGTCTCAGTCAGTCTCAGAGTTACTCCCATGCAGTGGTATTAGTGGTATAAGTGATCTGTTTATTCTGCAGTTTGAATTCTTCACATCCTCATTTTATCCCCCTCTGTCATCCCTTCCCAGCTCCCCTCCTTCCCTTATTCCCTCTCCCTCCCTCCCTTATAAGTCAGAAAGAGGAGCCCTCCTCCCTTAATATCTGACCTCTACCTATCAAGTCTCATTTGTGCTATCTGTATCCTCTTCCTTTGTGGCCTGGCAAGGTCGCCCTGCCAGAGAGAAAGGATCAAAGTTGGGGTGGGGGGGGCACAGTCTGTGTTAGAAGTAATCCCTACTCCCTATATTTGGGAACCACAAGGAGGCTGTGCTGCCTATCTACTATATCTGAGCAGAGGGTCTAGATGACTTCAATTGTAGCAAATCAACTACTAAGAAAAATGCCTTTGCTTCTACCACGAACAGACATCTGCCTAAAAATGGGCAAGCTTGGATGCAGGCAGAGTCGATAGCCAAACTCTGCCAGGAAACGGTAAGCAAGTCCTCAATATTTCCTGCATCACAAATATGTGTCAGTCAAATATATTGAGCCAGAAGGCTAAAGATGATGCTCAAATGTTACAGAGAAATTTGTTTAACTGTTCACGCAACAAACCATTTTGCTCATCTTATCACTTGGGAAGCTGCTAAAATGCACTCCCTGTATACTCTAGTAATTAATTTTATTCTTTCCCATGTCTCTGATAGCGTTGAAGAACAGTTAGTTTAGTTTTACAATTAAGCTTGATTGTTTAGGGGTTGGGATGTTTTTAAATCTAGATAGATGTTTTAAGTTGACATCAAGAAGATATGATAAATATTGTTTTACATTGAGAATTTCAAGGTAGGAAGGATGGTTTCCTCAAGGATGCCAAATATGGAAAGTCAAAACACTATGAATGTAACATTTATATAATTCCTCATTGTTTCTTGGTTCTTATTGATGTAGGTAGTTTATTGTATAATAATGCAAATGTATATGTAAAATATTTTTTAAATTAATCAAATATATTTACAGAACTGTTCTAGTTTCTTTTATGTTGCTGTGATAAGCACCATTAATAAAGGTAAGTTAGGAAAGGTCAGGTTGTATTTGCTCACACTTTCATATCATAATCCATAAGTGGGGATAATAAAACAAGAACTTCAAATAGAAATAGAAGTAGAAAGAGAAAGGAACACTGTGCAGTAGCTTACTCACTGCTTTCTTATATGTCAAAGGACCTGCTGCCTCAAATGTTACAGAACAGTATAAGTGGGCCCTCTATCATCAATTAATAATAAGCCAATATGCCACAGATGCACCTACAGGACAATTTGATGAAGACATCATAAGTTCTGAAAATATTAGTGTCTGGTTGTATATAGAGTAATATTTTGATAAATAGTGAATTGAACAAGTTAACAGTGTATTCTTGATTGCAATCTTTTTATTTTGGAATATACACTTTACTTCATAATACATTATAAAATAAGCACTTGGTTTTTATTTTTATTTAGGGCATTTGTGAGTAATAATTTCACAGTATCTACCTTCTCTAAATTGTTGGTTTGTTATTCTTTCTTAAATGTGTAGGATAGAAAGAAATGTATTTTGTGCTCTTTAACTTGGCATATCAAGGCTTGAACCTTGAATAGAAAGCAACCATTACTGGACATTTGCTGTGGCAGATGGCTTAACCGAAATAGTGGGAGACAGATTTCCGAGCTAATATCAATGAAGACCAACTGCAATGGCCACAGCCACAGTATAAGTGTAAGTTTCTGGTGGGAAGTACACTTTAGGTTAATAATTTTATCCAGTTATGACCACTTTTTATGATGATATCTCTACAATTTGTGGCGCCGCGTGCTTATGTGACATACCTATATAACAATCATGAGTTTTTTTCCTAGGATGTTCATAGAGTTCCCTTTACCTTTTCAAATTAAGCTTTTACCATGTGATCCTTAGCTGTGAGAGGAGACTACACAATTATTTGTTGGCAATCTTGTGAGTTTTAAATTCGAAATGAATGAAACCCTCATGACTATGTTTATCATAACATAAGCTTTCTCCCATCATCACATGTTCAGATGTGGGTACCAGGCCCGACTGGGCTGCCTGCCTGTCTTGCTGTTACTTGTCTTGTTTCTAGCAGCTTCCATGTCTGTGCTTATGTTAGTTAGCTAGTCATGGTCACCTCTCTGAGAACATACCCCTCCCTTCTTTGGGACTTTCCATCGTGTGTGCAATCACTTCTTGAGGGATTTCACCTGCCAGTGGCATGCCTGCTTTGTTACCCATAAAACGGCTCTTTGGACACTGAATAAAGGCTGCCACTGCTGCAGCCAGTCTCTTAGCATGAACAACCCGCTGTTTTATTGTGTGTTAAATCCAGAGTCTCTAGCCCTTGACTTGGTACCGCGGTGGTGCAGATGCCACAAGAGGAGGTCCCATGGAGATCGGGGAAAGAAGAGAGGAGGCTGACAGATTGCCCAGGGAAGCTGGCCAGTGTCTCACACAGGTAGGAAACAGGCGTATTGGAAATGGGTGCCACAAGTTCTTCCAAGGTTATAATGGACTAGTGAGATTGTTAGAGGATTAAGGCATCGGGATTAAGCACAAGACTACTAAAGATTTTATAAAAACAATAGAATTGAGTAGTCCTTGGGTTATGGTATCAGGAGATCTAAATATCCAAGATTGTCATCAGGTAAAGTCTTACCTCCAGAGGATTTCACAAAAGGATCCAACAATGTTCCTATCACTACCTTTTCATTATGTCCTCTTGTTAGAAATGCACTTAGAAACGAAGGTGAGAAAATAAGAGAGCAGCTATGGAACTTGCCCTGAAGGAAGTGCAGAAGGATCAATCTGTAAAATCTTCGATCCTGTCTGCGATTGCCTCTGATATATCTTCTTCTAATTCTGAGGAGGAAGAGGCAACTTTAACCTCTGAAATATGGGCCCCCAAGAAGAAATTGAAGGAGTGTAATATCAAAGAAAAAGAAAGTAGAGGAGAGCGGCCCCCAGCATATAACCCAGATTATCAAAGTCAGTTATCTTTGGTAGAGCCTTTTGCTCCGTCTTGGGGAGTAGTCTTTACAGTAGTCGAAGTGCCTAACCCAACTAACCCAGGGCAAATGCAGAGAAAACATGAAGCCCTCCAGTTTAAAGACATAAAACAGCTAAAGGACACAGTTATGGCTTATGGTCCACATGCCCCTTTTACTATTGCCATTTTTGTATCCTTCACAGGACAATTTTTAACACCTAGTGATTGGCAACAAATGTGTAGAGCAGTCCTCAGTGGAACTGATTATTTGCTCTGGTGCATGGACTACCAAGAGCAGTGTATTTAGACTGCTGCATGTAATACAGCGGCCAGGGTTCCACAGAGGAACGTGGATATGCTAGCAGGCTGGATTTGTATACTGAACTTAATGCCCAGATACAATATGACCCAGCTGTGTATGTGCAGATTGCAACTTATGCCATGAGAGCTTGGAAGTCCTTGCCTAAGACGGGGGCAGGAGAGCAGCTGTCTAAAGGGACCCTCAGAGCCCTTCCAGGAATTTCTTGGTCGCCTTATGCAATTGGCAGGAGGGATTTTTGAAATCGTGGAAGGAGTCATGCCTATAATTAAACAATTGGCCTTTGAAATGCTAATAAGTATTGCCAATAAGCCCTTGGCCTCATAAATATAAAAGTGTGAATGACTATCTGAAAATGTGCCAAAGTATAGAAACTACTCACATAATGGGGCAAGTAATAGCTTCTGCTGTTCAGGAATGGTCACCTTCTGGGGGAGTCCGGCTGAAAACATGTTTCAGATGTGGCCAGAAAGGATGCTTCAAGAGAGAATGTACTCAAAGGGAGACTGGACAAGCTCAAGACTGAGTTGATTATACCAAGTTGGGCTTATGTCCTCGTTGCCAATGAGGGTATCATTGGGGAAACGAGTGCTGCGCTAAAACAGATAGGCAAGGGAGGCCATTGCCCGGAAATGGGCCTCGGGGTCTGCTCCGGGCCCATCGAGACCCCTTCAGGTGACTCAACCTGTGCATTTTATCCCACAACTTTTCCTTTTTGTTGTTACTAATGTTTCCCTTGAGGGGGAGACTTTAAATTGTTCCCTGCAGTTTTGTCATTTAAGAAGTTGCTGGAGTGACGAGAAGACTGCCATGGTGGCATGGACACCTGGAGTAGTTCCCTTTCCTGTGGCACATGACAGTGGGCAAGACCTACCTGGTGGTCTATCGTAAAAGGAGAGATTTCGAAATTACTGCCACTGTTATTGTCGCCATTGCTGTGGCAGCTACCGCTGCCACCACTGCGGACATTGTCATTTCCCAGTATGTTACTACTGCACACACGATGGATAAACTCTCAAGTGAGGTGGCCAGTGCATTGCTTACTCAGAATTCCCTAAATTCTATGATACAATTGGCTATCTAAAATCTTAATCAGCGAACAGCCTTATTAAGGAGACTAGAGTTCCACCCATTATGGGGCATGCCTTCATAAAGGGCCTATAGATGTTTGGAAGCTTGGTAAAAAGCTGAAGTGACGCTATCATGCTAGGCATCTTGCTATGTGGCTTAGGATGTTTTCTGTTCCGGAACCTCTGCCACATGAGAAAGCAACAGGCATTTCAACAGTTCCATACCAAACAGGTCCTCATGCCTTTGGCAGGGGATAACCCCACTGCCCAGACTTGGCTGAGCCTTGATAAATGAGTATCCAATGACGGGTAAGACCATCGAGGTACCTATCGACCTAAGAGAGGAGGGTTTTGATACACAAAGCCTTTCCAATGATGGGTAAGATAGGAAACTAATGTCCTGGCAACCTAAGACAGAAGCTCATTTGTATTTTATATAAAGAGGGGGACTTCCCTCGCCCTTGACTTGGTACTGTGCCACGTTCAGAGTCATGTTTTATTAGATGGTATTGTGTGTTTACTCTCACTGATATTAGCAACCTCTACCAATGTCCTGAAAATTTAAGGCAAACTATATAAAATCCTATTAAGACTACTTTTCAATCTACAAACGTAGGATTACTCTTTACTTTTCAGACAAAACCTACCTAAATAAAAAGAAAAAGAAAAATTGAGTCTCACTTCTCTGGTTATGCATTTTATTCTTCTTAAAGTATGTTGATGCCTTATTTCAAGCTATACTACAGAGCAATAGTAATAAAAGTGGCTTGGTAATGACATAGAAATAGAAAGGTTGATCAATGGAATCAAATCTAAGACCTATAAACAAACTAAGACACCTACAGATAGTAGATTTGAGACAAAGGAGCCAAAACCATGAAATGGAAAAGGAGAGCATCTTCACCAAATGGTGATGTTCTAATTGAATGACTACATGTAGAAAAATACAAATAGTTCCATATTTATCATGCTGCATAAAACTCAAGCCCAAATGGATCAAAGACATCAACATAACACCAGACACATTGAATCTATTAAAAGAGAAAGTGGAGTAGAGCCTAGAAATCAATGGCACAGAGACCACTTCCTGAACAGAACACCAACAACTCATGCTCTGAGATAAACAATCAAACCTGGGACCTCATGGAACTTAAAAGCTTCTGCAGGTCAAAGGACACTGTCAACAGCATGAAATGACAGTCTATAGATTAGGAAAATATCTTCACCAATTCTACACCCTAGAAAATGATTATTTTTAATATATATATATATATAAAAGAAAAAAGACCCACATAGGGGAAAAAAAAAAAAGAAAATGACATAACATGAACGAATTACAAAATTCACGGGTAAATGAATAGGGCTAGAAATAAATCATATTGAAAGGTAACTCAGGTCCAAAAAGATAAATATTGTCTTGTAGGTTTTAAGCATTCAAAAATGTATTTCTATGATGTGACTAGCCTCAGTGGTTAGGTACCCAGTAAGGAACTAGGAAGCAGGAAAAAATTCCCAAGAAAGGGGAATTAGAATAGAGTGTCATGAAGAGACAGAGAGGGAACTAGGATATGAATATTAAATAGGGAGGAGGACGGGAGAGTATAATAAAGTAGGAAATGTGAGGAGAAACCACTAAGAATAAAAGGCCAACTGAAAAATTGTATGGAAATCAACTACCGTAGCATCCTAAAATATATACATATATAAGAACAAGCTAAATGGAGTCATTAAGTCATAGGGGAAACAATACCCCAACAGGATATCTTATACAACAAAGTAAAGCCTCCAGTACCAAAAATAAATAAATAAATAAATAAATAAAAATATATAATTAACTCAACAAATAAAACACCAACAAACCAAATAATTCAATTTTCAAAAAATGAGGAACAGAGATAAATAGACCGTTCCCAAAAGATGAATCTGCAATGTCTGAGAAGTATTTACAGAGTTTTTAAGTTCTTAAAACCCACTCCAGGAACATACTTAATCTAAACAAGGCCTTACATCCTAAAGTTTCCACCACCAACTGGAGACCAGGAATTCAAATTCCAAAGACTATGGGAGACCAAACCACCACAGCTATTAAATGATTTCATCATAGCTTGAAATTCCATGAGTAGATTCCTGACAATCAAGATACTGAACACCATTAAAGTTATGTAAACTCATGTCTAACACTAGGAAACACTTCATAAAACTACTCTGTATAAATGTACTGTCCTTGTAAAAATGATAAAAGAATATTTTCAACACTGAAATTAAATATTAGTGTTTTTAAGGCGAAATACATCTTGAATTATGAACTTCCAGTAAGAATGAAGTAAATACTACATGAAAGTAGTATTTGTATCATCTCAAAATATGACTGACCTGAATTTGTGGAGGCATCTTGTGTTATTTGTTACTAATATTTCAATATTCCATTTAATTAAAAGCAATTATTGATGTTAAGGATTTGCCTTACGTGGTAGTGAACATCTAAACACTCATCTGAAATGCATTGATGATTGTTCTATGCAGCAAAGAGAACAAAGGAATAACATAGAGCAGCTAGTTGCTTGTTTAAACGCAGAGAGCATCAATTACTCTGGGGCTTAGAATTCAGCAAGATTGAAGTTAGCTACATCCAATCAAATGAAACCTTTGATCATAATTAGGTTTGACTCAGAAGAATGTCATGCCCTAGATAAACATGGTTTAGAAAGCTGTAAAGAAATCCAAAGATTGTATAACACAATGAAAATTTTTGGAATGTATACAAATAAATAGTAATTTGAGCAGTTAAGTGTATTCTGGACATTTTAAAATTGTTTTCTAACAATGTGAATTCAGGATTTTTAAATTTTCAGAAGTTGTTTTAATGTGAATACATTTCAATTCCACACATTGAAGAAACCTGCATCTGGTCAAAGTTTCATAATACAAAAAAAAAAAAAATCCTAACAAATTCACTGCTTTGAGTAAAATACATGAAAAAAATTAGACATGAATGTTGCTTTCTCATTAGAAAGTGGTATCAATTTGCTCTTAGGTTTAACAGCATTGCATGGTTATCTGTATCATGAAAGTTGTCCAACCATTTCAGGTTACTGTTGCACATGAAAAACTTATATACCAAGGTAAGCAACCTGTGAATATTTGTTTTCCATTTTAATGCTATAAATATAGTACATGATCCAAAGTAACTTGTTAGAATGTGCTATATTTTTTAGTGAAATATTTCTCTGAAATATTCTACAAAGGAAAGGACAAACAGTATTAAAAGTCATGCAGAGTCAGTGTGTAATATAACTACCAACTGTAAATTTTAAATTGTCATGGCAATAGAATAAATATTTTCCCTACTACTAGCTACTTTTTTTACATAAATGTAAACTAATTTGATAAAAATTCCATAATTATATCAATAAAATTATTCCATAGATATCTAAACTCCATATTATCATTAGTGTGTCTTACAATACTGTGCATTTTCCCTTCATATTGAAGACCAAATTAAGGTAGGCACATCATAGTATTAAATTATAAGAATATAAAACATATAGAATATACAATATTGTCTTTATAACAATTTTAATATTATTTACTTTTTTATTTTTCAATTTTTTATATTTTAATTGTTTACATCCGGTCAAAAAATATATTAATAAAATGTCCTCCATCCTTCTCCCTTCTCTAAATTCTCATCTTTAAACTTCCTCTTATTTTCTTGAATTAGTTTTACGACGGTTATGCCTAAATACATATAAAAGTGCACTGTTTTGAGTTGAACTACTGTGGCTTGTATGTGTATGAATTTTAGTGCTGACGACATGGTACTGGGTAAACGTTTATAGAATTATCTTCAGTAGATAATTGCCTGTTTACTCTGTACACTAAGCCACACTAGAAATTATTTCGTAGGTCAGGATGTTTCCCATTATTACGGTAGTTATCTTACCCAAGTTTTACAAACTTTAATAGTAAAACTATGTACCAACCACATCTCCATATTGTAATTTCATGATTAAAAATGGTTAGAAGACACCATTTGTATTCTTTAATATGCTGAGAAAAAGAAATTGTTTGTCTGACATTTATAAGAACTCTAATACAGTAGAGGAATTAAATCCCAATGCCTTGCTATAAATGTTTTTGAAAAAAAAATGTATGAACATATTAAAAATATCAAAACTATTGCAACTCTGACTTCATTGTCCAAGTTTGTTTCAACATGGTTTGTTTTTATGTTTGGTCACATTTGCTGATTCTTTAAAGATGTTTTCCCTTTTTAATTTGTAGTTTTGGAAATTAATTCCAGATCTTTCTATGTTCTAGACACATTTTCTATCACTCAGGAATACTCTGACCTCTCCTGCAGTCTTCCTAGAGGCCATAACTGTCCAAAATTTGGCACTTTGTTTGTTTGTTTGTTTGTTTATACAATTGATAGATCCCAGGGCATCGTGAATGTTCTGCATTTACCCTATCAGTGAATGAGGTTCCAGGAACACCCTGTCTCTTCTTTAATCTTTCATCCACTCCTTCTACCTATCAGAAATCAAATGTTGAAATGCAATAACAGGGCCTATCTTGAGTAATTTCTTCCTGCCTTCTCCTCCCCCAGTTCCCCCTCACTCCCTTTCTCCTCCACATCATCCTGTTTTTATTCATCTTCATTCTGTGTCCCCACATTTTTCTATTAGGAGAATACTAATATTTTAATGTCATGGGGCATAATGGGACAGAGAATAAAGGCACTTGCTATGCAAGCCTGGCAATCTGAACTCAGTCCATTAAAACAGATAGATCAAAAAACTTCACCAAGTTTTCTTTTGACCTACACACATATACAGTGTTGTGTACTTTCCATCTATAAATATCATACACATAGTTGCCAAATAGTAATAATGTTGATAATGGCCAAGATGATAATGATCATGAAAATGGACTGTGAATGAATTTTAATTAGAAAAAGAGATTATAATATCAGGAGTTTTGTGTTCTTTCCAAATTAATGAATCTTTAAAATGTTAGGTAACATATACTTTGTGCAAGTATCTCATTCAAATGTATAACTTTAAAAAAATTATCAGACAAAGATTATAAAAATTATGGATTTTTTTAATTTAAAGTAGTAGTATTGTATGAGTTTACCAACCTTTTTTTGGCCGATTAAGGAGACCAAGCTCTCTATGGGTTAGTTGTGTTAATTTTCTTTGTTCCTTCAGCTAACAGTTTGTTATATTTGTTTTCATAAACATTCCAGACCAAAGTCCTGTTGCTAGTATTCTGTAATATCTTAATCTTTAGACATAATTTTCATTTTAACACAATCCTTTGAAAATGAACTGTCATGATTGAAGATTGTTCCCATAGTAGTTATGAAGTACAAAAATGTATGTGTTCTCCCTTAAATCTCGCAGTGAAAGGTAACTAGAAAAACAGATGATGTTTTAATTAAGTAGTTTATCCTTATGAATTAAGTGGCTATAGATAGATAGATAGATAGATAGATAATATTATATGTAGATATAGATTTTATATATAATACATAGTTAGGTCATGTATTTATATGTGTGTGAGAGATAGATATCCAAATGGAACCTCGGTAAACCATACAATTTTATATAACAATTCACCAGTATTCTCTAGAAACATAGATGGCAGACATATTTCCTTTGTAAAGAATGTACTTAGTCTGTGTGTATATGGAATGATACAGATATTTCTTCTAACAAAGTATTAAAGCATAATCATTGAGATATTAAAACTCGTTATGACCTGAAAGCAGTAATTAAATTTAAGAAAAATCTGCCTTACCGGGATATATCTAGTGCACCTTAAAGACAGATCAAGATTAAACAACCCTTTTGAAATATCTCCAAATGCACAATTCTTTTATATAGGTTTAGTTACTTTACACATAGATGTGTCTGCTTTATAGAAAAATGACCTTGATAATGAATAGTTTAGAGAGAGAATAATTTTCTTTATCCCACCACAGCATGTGTATATCTGATTTCTACATCAGAATTTCTTTATTCAAAAAGGCACTGGCTTAAAAAAAAATAGAGATATCAATTTTCAAAGAGTGCTGCTTTTTCTTATCTCTCTTTATAGTCTTTGAAAAATGACTATTAAATATTTTTTTTCTAAATGAGCAATCTTTTTACTCCATTTTCAAGTTCTAATCTATGAGGTTACATGCTAGTGAACAAAACAGAAGTTTTAAGTAACATTTTTAACTTTTCATGGTTTGAGGAATGAGTTTCAAAAACATGAAATAGTGATAACCCTGTACTTAATTTTTTGAAAAACTAAAAAGTATTTTTAAAATACTCTATTATGATTTTTAGTATAAAAGTTTACCTCTTCTAAAGACAAATAAGCAGAAAATAAATGTTTTGCTTAATGTCCATATACTATGGAGTTTTATCAAAGATAGATAAAACAGTATTATCCTTCATTTATATATGTGTGTGTATGTATGTAACATTTCATGTGTGCATGAAAAGTTATTTGTGAATACATTTATACACTTTCTTAATATCAACACACATTCACAAACATAACCATGAGGGCACATGTTTGTGCTTGAACATACAAACACATACACACAGTTCTATTTCCAATAGAAGTCTGAATTTTTAATCTCATCGATCATCATAAGTTAAACAGAGTAAGTTTTATAATTGAAAATGACAAATGTACTTTATGAAAGTAAATTATATTCAAAAGCTTTAAAATAAGAAACAGAGGGTTTAAATTGGGTAAGATTTTACAATATCCCAATAATTATATTTTAATAGAAAATTCAAAACAATTCTACATAGATGAAGCTTCTTGAGAAACTGTGAAGATGAAAATGTATCTTATTTTTAGACCACTGCATTTAATATGGGAATGTGGAAAGAAAATTGACATTAAATTTATGCATACATGAATGTTTAGCATAGAAATAAATATGTTAGTCTTACTTTGCTCTGTAACATATATGCATTACTATCGCACTAGTATTTAGGAGAAAGTTCAATTATTTTCTATGGCTCGTTTCTTAGTAATATAAGTAACTATCTACAAATATGATCTTATAAAAGAAATCAATACTATTTTGAGTGGAGAAGAGCATTAATCTAATGAGAAAGAGATTGTTTCTTCCACAATGTTACTGCCACTATTGATCCCTTTGTTGCTTTGTATCTCTCCAGGTTCAGAGCTGGCTACAATGGTGTCTACATATTTCCACTGGGATCACTTCAAGAAGCTTTTACTACTTGAAAGCCAGCAGAGGCATATAGGGCTGAAACTTCCACCTCACTACCAGTACATGGTTTATGTAGGGCTTTACTATCAAGTTTTGTAGGGTACTCAAGAGCAAAGGCAAATAAAAATAATTGTTTCTGTGGGTGTTTAGGGGAACTCATCAGACAAAAATTCCAAAAGAAGTAACTCATTCCCAATAGTAGGATTTTCATTGGCTATCCTGTACAGTGTAGTGGGGGTACTTTTGTCCTCTTATACAATCACTCAATGTTAATTATTTTTATGTGTATGTATATGTATGTTTTGTGTAAATTATAGTTATGTATGTTGATATATTAGGAAGCTTCTACACTAGTAGATAACCATATATTTTTGAAAGGTGTTTAGTGTTACATATCTGTCCTATATTTACTTCTTATGTTTAGAAAAGGAACATTTAAGAAAAAAAGGAAAAAAGGAATAAAATTCACATTCTTCCACTTCAATGATTTCAACTTCCATAGATGCTTACTCATCCTTAGAATGATAAAGAGACATTTCTGTGTGAATGTGTTTTCATACACGAGTTCACCAATGTGTAAGTGTATACCAATGTAATATGTACAATATATCCATGAATTAATAAACCTGAGATCCCATTTATTAATGGTTGACATTAAGGCCCAAGGGGTATGTCCCACAAAAGCCTTCACTTACCAGGAAACTGGGACAGAGGGGAAGGCATCCTATCGGGACTCTAAATGAGAGACGCATGGGAGAACAGCAAAATAAAAGGATCCAGAGGGTCCTAGAAATCTACAAGTAGAACAATATGATAGGCAGATTTGGGCCCAGGGGTCCCGCTCAAACTAAGGCACCAGCCAAGGACAATACAGGAGGTAAACTTTAAACCCCTTCCCAGATCTAGCCAATGGTCAGAATATTCTCCACAGTTGAGTGGAGAGTGTGATACGACTTTCTCACGTACTCTGGTGCCTCACATTTGACCATGTCCCCTGGAGGGGGAGACCTGGTGGCACTCAGAGAAAGGACAGCAAGTAGCCAAGAAGAGACTTGATACCCTATGAGAATATATAGGGGGAGGTAATCCCCCTCAGGAACAGTCATAGGGGAGGGGAATAATGGGAAAATGGGGGGGGGGGAAGGAATGGGAGGATACAAGGGATGGGATAAACATTGAGATGTAACAAGAATAAATTAATTAAAAAAAAGTCTGCAGAGCTAAATAATAAGGAAATATGAGATTCTTAGAACAAGAAAGGAAAATGAAGAACATGAGGTCAAAGGACAGTCAAGTGTGTTTCCCAGAACTCATCTGTAATAAAGGAAACATGAACTTTTGAAAAATAAATAAATAAATAAATAAATAAACCTGAGATCTCTAAGTGTCTGAATCTCAGAAATTTAAATTAATTCATAGTCTAAGGAAAAAAAAAGAGAATTGAGGGAGATGATACTGTCAAGATGTCAAGACATGTATAAAAATTAAAACTCCATTAGTAAGCTAAAAGATTAAAGCATGTTGAAAGTAACATGCCACATCATACTAACTATAAGATATTCTTGAAAATCTAAAACTTTGAGTATGTTGAAATAGTCACTGACAAAAGAAGAAATGAAGTATGTGTCCAGTCTAAGTAGAAACAGATGCAGACCACTTAATTCTCAAGGAATGCAGTTAAAAGGGGGAAAGAAAGACTCTAAGTTCAAGAGTATTTGAGAGTTTCTTATAAGATGGGGTCTCCTGGTGACATAACTAGCTACATTCACAATGTCTCACCAACATGACTGCCTATCAAGAGGTGAACATGGATGGCACCAGGCAACATCCTAATCTGGACGAAGAAAAGTCTATGAGGCCTCAACTCTACAAACAAAACTCAAATTAACTAAGGAAAGCAGAGACCAGGATAGGTGGTCCTGCTCAGGGTAGAGTATAACAATTGGTTGTCCAGTGGCAAAATGTCAACCCTAAAACCAGAGAAACAAGTAACATTAAAATGGACTGAACCACAGCCTGATATTTGTGCTCTGAAACACGGTCTGATATTTGTGCTCATGTTACTTACGCATGCTTTTAGTCCATATATATATATATATATATATATATATATATATATATATATATATATATATATATATATATATATATATATATATATATTCTCCTGCAATAACAACTAGTGAGAAAAGAGGCCATGAATTTAGAGTGGGAGGGTTATAAGTGAAGATTTGTAGGAAGCTCATGGGAGTAGTTATTATTAAATTTTATTATCCAAATGGAAACAAAAGGAAAGAGAAGACAGCCTAATAGTATCTTTGAGGCAGACTGAGTGGAGAAATAGAGCTGTGTATGCCTCAGTCACATTCTCATACATGTCAGTGTATGAACATAAAACACTTTGAAAATCTCTCACAGAAAACTCACATTGAAAGTGGGGAAATGGTTTCAGTCAAACTGAACTTTCAGGTAGTCCTGGTTTCAAGACTCCGGCTCTAGACTAACTCTTTTCTTCTACCTATCTCAGATATATAAAAAGTGTTTATTAGTTACACTGAGAAGTATAAGATCATGGTTTGCTGTACTTTTTCCTTCTGTACCAACAGTCCTATTTTCAGTCAATTTCCTGTAGCAGGCGCCCTTGTTCCCCAGTGAACATGAAGGTGGCAATTGGCTTGCTGAACGATCTCACTTTCAGGTTTTTTCTCTCCATGATTACACTGGAACATAATATCTTCAGCTTCTACTAAAATATATTATTCATAAAAGTCTATTTCTAGTTTGATCAAGGATGAAAAGTAAATGAAAGTAAGCTATTTATTTTTATGAGAACCCAACTTAAAATTATTCAAAAAGCTTAAGCCTTAGTTTGGATTTTAATAGAAAACCATATAAAAATGTGCATGGTGTGGATACTAGTTTGTTTTCTAGGAATACAGAGAAAAACAATCCTGCTTTCTTTGTCTACATAGATAATAACTCAGGGAAAAACACGGAAGTATGTCAATTCAAGGTCTTTGTTAGGAGGTTACAGAAATGGCTAGTAAACATCAGTACTATATCTGTTCTTAATTAGTGTGGGCCAATGAGATCTGTTGACACAATTTTCAGCAGCTTTCTAAAATAGCTTTGTCATCACTGGCCTCTCTAATAATACCTCTCCAGTGCCTTAGGATCTGATCTTCTCACAAATCACCATGTAATATGTCTTAGCTATTCTAGTTTCCTTGTACGGCTTAGCTAAGTACCAGTAATTACAATTCCTTAGCACTCTCTAAACGCCGTTTGTTCATTTGCCTTCAATTCTTTATTATATTCTTTGTTACATTTTCCAACATACCTTATATTCTTAAATAAAGTATCTGAAGGAAAAACAATAAATTCAGACTGAAAACAAAACTGCTGACTTTCCTTTCCTTTCTCCTCCACGTCCCCTTGGTCAGTCTGTCTTCCTTTTCTCTCTGAGTCTTCAAATCTATGTGTCTGTGTTTGTAAGTCTCTCTTGTATTTCTCCTCTCCTCTCCTCTGCTCTTCTCTCCTCTCCTGTCTTCTGGTCTCCTCTCCTCTCCTCCTCTCTGCCCTCCTCCATTCTCCTCTCCTCTCCTCTTTTCCCCTGTCATCTTCATGTACATGTATATAACCAAAAAAGTATTACAAATTGATCCCTATGTTTCTCATATTTAAAAAAACGTTCAAAGCACAAAGATTTATGTGAAACACAATCAGGGGAGCATAATTCTATCCTCCTCCAAGATCAAATTTTCTAGCGTTTTTGTTCTGATCTGTTTCTATGTTCTTAAAAGCAATGACACACTTAGGCATTTCCTATTAATGTTGTGTATTCCATAAAAACACCGTGAGAGAATATTCCACTGTGAGGCTTGTAGTGGATGAATACAAGTGTCATCTCTTCAACACTTCATAAGCATTATGTAAAAACCATCATATTACTTAAAATATTGTTCATATGAACTTTAAATTACCTGTCAAGTAGGTTTTTCTTAAAAAATTGGAATACTAAGTTCATTATTTGGGAAACTGAAAAAACCCAGTTTAGATAAGTTATACTTTAATTGATTATTTTGGCTCAGAATAAAAACCGTTTGGTGAATAAGCTGCTAACTCTTCCAACAATTCAATGTATCATGAAGTTTGTTTTCTTTACATATCCCTGTTTGAGACAAGCATTTTGTGAGTACAGGAGCAATGTTAACAAAATATTTTCCACTGGCCAGAAATTATGGTAATTAAACTTAAAATTGTTAAGTTATGCTCTTTGAGTTTGTTACACTTTCAGGTAGACTACTCTAGGTTAAATATATTTCTTCAGGGGTTGCTTGGAATGGAAGAATGCAGTAACTGGTTTTCACCCTCAGGAATTCCTTAAGGTGCTCTCAGTACCCACCCTTTCTGTGTTATGCTACTGGGAGAAGTCAACTCAGTAAAAGTATACAGACTGTCTTGGATGTTTTACGAAATCCCCTTTGCCTTGCACCTAAGGACTTATCCTGTTATCAGGCAGCAGAAACAATGGGTTCACGTGTTGTACAGCAATTAAGGATGTAGGGAATTGCCTGTCTCTTGTTCCATAGCTGTTCACAGTCCAATGCAGAGTTTGTTCCATGGCGTTTCACAGTCTACTGCAGAGATCACTTAGCTGTAGTTTTCCTTTCATGGAAAAATCTCAGCATAATAAACAGAGGTTTATTTCTGGCAGAAGTGCAGTCTCCTGTTGTACCCAAAACAGTTTCTTTTCTTTTTTATAATTGGCAGTACTTCTGAGAGATGCATTCACATGGTGTCTTCTCTAAACACAATTTCAAGATTACAAGCTACCAAAGAGTCTGGGATACTACTAATCATCTTGTCGCAGCAGTGGAATTATTAACTACCTATTAGGTAGAATAGATAGTATGACAAGCTTCTAACTTCAAAGTTACATTTAAGACTGTCAGGTAAATCAGATAAAAACACAAGAACACTCTGTGACATCTCATCCTCGACACCTCTATTAAATAGCACTGAAGTTTCAATATGTACCAAGAATATTGCCAGGTATTTTTGCTAAGTGACTAAAGAATCAGTTTAAGCCTCACTGAAGATAAATAGACATGAAAGAATAATAGAATAAATGAAATAAATGTTCTAGTGGAGAGGTGTACCTCAGTGTCTCAGAACACACAGATCTCTTCATTTTTCCAAGAGAAGAGAATAGTCATCTTTGTAAGAGCAATTTCTGTAGAATATGAGGATTACAATGAATATGGTTAAAACAAATATTTGAGAATGTTTTTTAAAAGATATAAGTAATTGTATGCAAGTAAATATAAGAGTTTCTCAAAGGTAATGAAGATCCTAAAGCCAGTGTTTAGTAAGCCGAAGGGGGTAAAAAGGAGGAACAATAGTAACTGAAGTGATGTCAAAATAAGCCTGCTTCTAGCATTGTGGTCATTGTCGTTAACCAAATGTCATCCGTGAATTGTTGCCTTCCAGGTTCTTATCAAAATATTTTTTTAGAATTAAAGCTTTGAAAAATATTTTCCAGTCCATATCTACCAAGGATGTTGAAAATGAGCTGGAATGTCAAATATCTGTTCAGAGTTGTTTAGGGATGGGACAGTTTGGCAAAGAGCCTTGAAGCTTAAGCCCTACATAAAAGGCTTTCTTCTGAAACAGGAGACCCACGCTACTCTGTCAGGCAAACAGCAGAGGAGCATTTGTTTCAGGCCATATAAGCATTACATTGGCAGATGCCCTAACATTTACCAGCTTAGAGTGTTTCTTCTGAACAAAGCATTCATCAATGAACACACAATGAGGACTCTAGATGTCAAAGAAAGAGATGGCTGGATGACCTGAATGCCATTTCAAAATAAGACAGATGACTCTCATTCTCATTCAGTGTAAGCTTCCCTTTTTCCTTTAATTCATGACACTATCGCTCCACTTTCAATAAAACAAGTAGCAAAGCTCAGATTGTATTCATTAGTTTTAATAATTGTCTCTACAGGAAAATGTTAATAATTAAACACACATATATAAATAAACAATAAATACATAAATAAATAAATAAATAAATAAATACACACTAGTGAGTTCATTTTACTTTGTCATGCAAGTATCTTATACTAGAGAAAAATGATTTTATTCATAAGAAATGTATGTAAACATTTCAAACAAAAATGTCTCTTGTATGAGACCCTATTGTGGTTACATTGCTGCATTCTGTATGAATATGTTGGAAATAGACATTTATTTCTCCTCATATCAGAGGATATGCTATTATTTTAAATCATAGAATACAATACCTATAATATTTTCACTGTATTACTGAATATTTCTTTTTGCATGAAATGATTTGAAAACATTGTTTCTTAAATTCATGTTCTCTGAACAAAAATAATTTGAGATGTAAAAGTTTTCCTATTTCTAAAAAGCAAATCAAATGCCCAAGATGACGTCAATCTACATATTAGCTTAAACCAGATAAATTAATTCTCGGGTAACATTTCTTGGTGTTAAATTATTATGTGTTTATTCAATTGTTTTCTTTTATCCAATAATTTGTATTTCTATTTTAAAAATCTTTAAAGATTACCAACATGAAGAGAATTTTTAACACATGGTATTTAAATATATCAAAATTCACAAACAATCTTTCAATAGTAAGCCACAGATTGCCAAAAAAAGGGTTTTATTTGTAAAATAACTAAATTTTCCACAGACATAGTTTATTCACATAGACATGTTACAACAGGGAAATAAGATTTCTTACCATACAGTCACTCTAAAGCACCGTTGTTGTGAGATAAATAGACAAATATAAGTGATAAACAATTTTAAAGGGTATCTAGGAAACACAAGATTTTACGGAACTTTGGAGTTTTGTAGAATGAAAGTGAGGTAAACATATAAACAAAAAAAAAACTATAAAGAATCTACATTCTGCCTTACAGAAGCTTCTCAGCCTCATGACAAAGCGACAGCCTACAGACTGGGAAAAGATCTTCACCAACCCTTCATCTGACAAAGGATTAATATCCAAAATATATAAACAACTCAAGAAATTAAACACCACAAAACCAAACAACCCAACTGCGAAATGGGGCTTGGAACTTAACAGAGAATTCCCAACAGAAGAATATCAAATGGCCGAGAAACACTTAAAGAAATGCTTGTCCTCGTTAGTCATCAGAGAAATGCAAATCAAAACAACACTGAGATTCCGTCTTACACCCATCAGAATGGCTAAGATCAAAAACTCAAATGACACCACATGTTGGTGAGGATGTGGAGAGAGAGGAACACTCCTTCATTGCTGGTGGGAATGCAAACTAGTACAACCACTTTGGAAAGCTATCTGGCGCTTTCTCAGAAAATGGGAATAGGGCTTCATCAAGACCCAGCCATCCCACTCCTTGGAATATACCCAGAAAATGGCCTACCACACAAAAGGGACATATGCTCAAACATGTTCATAGCTGTTTTATACATAATAGCCAGAACATGGAAACAGCCTAAGTGTTCCTCAGTAGAAGAATGGACTAAGAAACTGTGGTACATTTACACTATGGAATACTACTCAGCTATTAAAAAGAAGGAATTCCTGAAATTTGTGGACAAATGGATTGATCTGGAAATTATCATAATGAGTGAATTCATCCAGAAGCAAAAAGAGACAAATGGTATATACTCACTTATATCAAAACACTAGTCCAAGGGATACGTACCATGAAAAACTTAACTCACTAAGAAAATGGGTCAGAGGAGAGGACATCGTATTGAGACTTTAGGTGACAGTAGCGTGGAAGAATGGGGAAATAGTAGGATCCACAGGGTCCTGGAAACCTACAAGAAGAACTTTATGACAGGCAGATCTGGGTTCTGGGGTCTTCCTCAAACTATGGCACCAGCCAAGGAGAATAAGGCAGTAAACTTCGAACCCCTACCAAGACCTAGCCGACGAACATAATATTCTCCAACTTTGAGGGAAGAGTGAGATCTGACTCTCACAGGAACTCTGGTGCCCTTTTTCTGACCACGCCCCCTGGATGGGGAGACCTGGTGGCACTCAGAGGAAGGATAACAAGTTACCAAAAAGAGACTTGATATTCTAAGAGCATGTGTAGGGGGAGGAGGTCTCCCTCCATCACAGACATAGGGGAGGGTAGAAGGGGGGAAGTGGGAGGGAGGGAAGAATGGGAGGAAACAGGGTAAGGGCTAACAATCGAGATGTAATATGAATAAATTAATATAAATTGTAAAAAAAAAATAAAAAATCTACATTCTTCACAGTTGAGTGGAGAGTGGGGTCTGACTTTCACAAGAACTCTGGTGCACCATATTTGACCACATCCCCTGGTTGGGGAGACATGGTGGCACTCAGAGGAAGGGTAGCAGGCTACCAAGAAGAGACTTGATACCATAAGAGCATATACGGGGGAGGAGTAAGGGGAAATGGGAAGGAAGGATGAATGGGAGAAAACAAGGGATAGGGTAACAATTGAGATGGAATATGAATAAATTAATAAAATATATTTAAAAAGAAAAAAATCTATGAATAGTCAAAATGGTGCAGTTAAATTCAAGCCAGTGAAATGCTTCTCAAGTGAGATTAAAATTATTCAAATATTAAATTTGAGTCATTAAAGGATGCATCACTATGCTTTGAGAAAAAATACAAAAAATGAAGCTGAATATAGGTAAAAAATATAGGTCTGATATATTCTTTATATAGTATTCTCATTAGTTTAACTTTGGAGACATTACACAGTTTAGTATAATGGCTACATTCAGTCACCAGATCCATGCAGGCTCCAGCATCTGATAGCTGTACCACCTATATAAACATTCATTAAATATTTTCATGAACAAGTACATACTCAGAAAGGAACAAAAGACAATTTCATGCCCACCACCAACCACTGTACAAATTTAATTACATGGAGTTGTATGGATGGGATAGTAGAAGTAGAGTCTTTCCATTGATTCATTTAAGGAAAGCGACAGTAGTTGCATTTTGGTATTTTTCCACTTTTTTATTATGTACTTTTTTACATACACATTTAAATTATTACACATATATAAAATGAACTACAGACAGAAAGAAAAACTATGGAACAATCGGGAATTATATTCATGTTATTTTCATAGTGTTTTGGCTGTTTGTATTTGGCAACCTTGAGGGAATCATATTTCCTTCCTATCTTGGTGAGTCTAAAATTCTGAACGTAGCTCAAATTCTACCATATCTCATCTCTATCAAATTAAAACATCTACTCAGATATAAAAACATCTTAACCCCTAAACAACGAAGCTTCAGTGTAGTTAAACTCTTTGGTCTTCAAGCTCATAGAGACTTGAGGAGGAATATAATTACTATGAGTAAACAGGAAGTTCAGGTTAGCAGTTTCCAAATTAAAAAAAAAAAATGACAGAGACAGTTTTCTACCTGGAGAGTCACCCAAAACTCTCTAAAATGTTGGGGTATCATCTTTGTCCTTCTGGCTAAGTATATATGACTGACATATTGTGAGGTAGGAACTTTGAGGACATGCTTTTCCTGTCTTGGCAGAGTTTAGCCTTCGACTCTGCCTGCATCCAAGCTTGCCAAGTTTCAGGCAGAATTCTGTCAGTGTTTGAAATGAGGCCATTTTGCTCAGTTTCTGGTTTGCCAAATTTGAATCATCTCCATAAGAAGGCTCACTGATGCTCATCTTTGAGGTAATCTGGGTGCTGCCAGGAGTTAACCTGTCTTGTTGTCAAAGAATCATTCAAATAGTATAAACATCTTTAAATGACATATTCTGTAGGACTCAGGTTTTTGAAGACCGTCTCTAAGTATTTTATCTTGTCGGTTGATAGAATCATATCTATCTGTTACATCTTGGGTATATATTCTTGTGATATAAATAGACTTATAATTGAAATGACCATGATTTGATCAGTTGACAATTAACTTGTCTAACTTGCTCATCCTAAAGAGCTTGCAGTAGGATTTTCAAAGAATTGAGGTAACCTTTTTATTCTACTTGAGTTTTATGAATACAATACCTCATATTAGAGTATGCATATATATATATGCATATATATATAGTGTGTGAAGAATAATCTTAAATTTGAATTATATATCAATGGATCCAAATTAAACTGATTTTGCATCGATATACAAATTTCTATACCAATGAATTAAAAATAACCTCGTGAAGGGATAACAATCAGGAGGAAAGTGAATAAATTATAATAAATAAAATATATACTTAAAAATATGAACAGAGGAGAGGGTTGCTGCAGAGACTGATACACCAACCAAGGAACATGTAAGGTCAGAATCTATATACTCAACTTAGTTACAGTACATAGGCAGAACAGTCTCCTTGTGAGTCCCACAATATGAGCGAATACTTCTGAAATGGGCTCGGGTCGCCCAGTGTGGATCACTTCCCCTGGTCTGGGTGGACGTTCCAAACCACAGCGAAAGAGAGTACAGATATTACAGATGAGAATTGGGGAACTGTAATCAGATATTAGGAGAGGAGAACCCTCCCCCCTTTCTGAGGGCTAGAGAAGGGAGGAAGAGAAGATGAGGGAGAAAGGGAGAGGAGATGACGAAAGCAAGGTGTGATCAGGAAGCGATGAGGGAGCGGACTACAATCAGGCTATAAATTTAAAAATTTAAAACTTCAGAACAAGCAGGTAATTTATATTCCTAATCCCACTACATAGAAATAGCTCTGAGACAGGCTGAGACATGAATGTCTATGCATAGCCAATGCTTCTTATTGGTTAGAGAATACATGTAACTTAGGACTGGATGCCATTCTTTGTATGGCATGAACAAAGATTTACAGATGTCTTTCTTTTGCTCATGCAAAGAGCAGATAACTAGCCCTAATTGCTGTGTGCACCTTGTACACCTCATACACTTATAATTTTAGAATTGTTTAATGCTTGTGAGAAATGATGTTTTCACAAAAAAAAAAAAAAAAAAAAAGAACCAGACATTGAAGTTGGCCCCGACCTGACAGGGCTCATTTCTCTCAGCATTCTGGATTCTGACATCCTTCATGTTTCAGCAGCAACCAGTTGCTCTTCTTCATAAGAAATTGACAGCTCCCAAGACAGACTCGAAGAAAGCTTCTGGTCCCAATTGGTACAGCATTTCTGGCTGTCATACACGGGGCTGTTATTAAGTCTGGAAGTTCTCAACCTTCAGAAACTGGACCACAGATGATATTTCTACCTTGTTAAACCATTTTCCTGCCCCTACAAAGGTTTTATTCATTCCAAATCAGCCAGAAGAAACCCTAAGAGAATGACACCTCATTTCCCTTAAGGGGGTGGGTGATTTGGTATTTTGGTTGCTTTCTTGGGCTTGAGATGTTTGTTTTCATTGGGAGCTGGTTATAAGATAGTATTGGACTTATCAAGAGAGAAACCAAGATTTGATTCAGGGATGTTTCTTTTTTCCTTTATCTTTCTTCCTTAGGTTTGGTAATAGGGGCTGAAAAGAAAGAATGAGGAATATAAAAATGTATAGGGATGATAAGACAAAAAGTAGATTATTGAGATGACTCCTCAACTTAAGGCCTTAACTGTCCTCACAAGGTTATTTTTTTAATTTACTGGCATTTTGGTATTTTTAACACAGATTCTTAAAAAGATGGTATCAAACTTGTAATGACAACATATACATTCAAAAATAGAAAGCTATAGTATGCTGTAACCATGAGTATGGGAAATAAATTTAATTGTAGAAATAGAAAGTATTCATCTGGAAAGTGACCTAGATTATAGAAAACACTAGATCTTCAATTTAAAAAACAGAAAGAGAAATTTAGAGAATTGAGACAGAAAAAAATTAGACTCCAGAGAACACCATAAGAAAACTGCACAAACTTGTGAGTTCTTAATGATGAATATTAGAAAGGCCCACAAGATGTTTCTTTATACTTCAATTACATAGCTGCTTCATGGAAAAAAATGTTAATTTTCAAAAACATTGCAATGCAAGTGAAATGCCTTAAGAATTCCCAATTGAACACTGTATTGTATGCAAAGGATTAAAAACATCTTAAAAATTCTGATTGAATATATTATTGTATTTATTAAAATTATGAATCTTTGATGGTAAAAATGGGAATTTATTGAATGAAGAAAAATGGCTACATTTCCCATTTCTATTATTTTACATAAGGGACCACCATAAAAGTAGAAAATTAACATTTTACCCAAAAAAATTGTGACTACTAAAATCTGGGAAGATAAAAATGAACATTTATGGTGGAATGTTTACATATAAAAAACAACTGAAAAAAGCACTGAAGTGAGAACAAGATACAAATGTATTGACAAAAAAAATTATTACACAAGAAATATAAAAAAACAATATTCTTGACCCCAAATCTCGCGCGCGCACACACACACACAAACACACATCCTTACATACATGGACAGGTACATGGGTATATAATTATGCTTGTTATAAACTAGTCCCATTGGAATATTTTCTACAATATTCTAGTTTTATTTATATCATAAAACATTTGCAAAACTAAAAGCATAACATTTAATAACAAATCTAAATTGAGTATTTATGATTGTAATCTTCTGCTCAGTCATGACTGTTGAATAATTCATATAAACTTTATGTTATAAGATGGCTTAGACTAGTTTACATGGCAAAGCCATAATGTTTAAAAAAATGAGTAAAGACTTAATTCTTGGTTTGAAATAACCCTGATTGTTACTGCAAAATCTCTCCCCTGAAGGTGAAATTGATTACATTGATTCATATTATTCAGAAAGAAAATCTAAAGTAAAATTCTTTTTCAACAAAAAGGTGAGTAAAACAACTAAAATATATGATCAAAGTAAACTGCAGTTTGTGTCAAGTGTTTTGGGAAAAAAATGTCTTCTGGGCCCTTTCTTTTCTGTTGGAAAATCTCAAAGTTGCAGAGATGTCTTGATTTTATAAAATATTGTGGATGAAAATTCTACTGTTCTTTATTTGGAAGAGGGTGAAAGTAGACATGCAATATCTAAAGTAAAGTAATTCTCTATTTACAAGGATTTCCTTTAGATTAAGTGTTTAATCAAGAAGAGTTGTCATTCTACCCTTTCCAGTTATTTATTTTCAATAGTATGTTAAATACAATGGTAATTTTTTGCAGGACCAAAAAATGTATTATCTAATAATAAAATCATTTTGACCTATCTATTATTGCCAAATTTGTATAACTTTTTCTTTAGTACTTTTATATTGTATGAAAAATTAAGACTGATAAAAGCAAAATAATGCAGAAAAGAATACTAGAAGATAAATTTCCATTTCAAATATCTAGTAAACTGGTATTGTATAAAGTCCATCAACATAAGAACTGATTGTTAAGCTGTATAATTAATCAATCCTATAAAAGGTTAACTGAATGCAATGAAGAAGTGAGTCAGGGGACAGAAAGATTTATATTTTTAATTTCCACTTACATCGGGTGTAAATAATTTAACCAGAGGAATTAGAAAAAATGGAAATATGCAAGAAAATCTCAATTAATATTTTGATATTAAAATCTATAAGAATTAAATACATATTTTAATTTGAAAGGGATTGTTGAATTCACATTCTTTAAACTCAATAACAAATATTTCAAACAATCCTTTAAAAATAGAAAATGGGCAATCAGAGAGGCAGGCATATTAATGCAACTTTGAGGCTAGCCTTGTCCAAGACAGCCAAAGCTACAGAGAAACTTTGTCTCAAACAAAAACAACAATAGAAAATGGGGGAACTGGAAGGATCCCTCCAAAGCTCTGAGTGCTGTTTTGGAAAATGCCTGAGCAAATTAATGGCAGCTTCCAACAGTATGCAACTCCAGTTTCATGAGCTCTGATGTCCTCTTCTTGCCTTAGTGGGAAATCGGCATATAAGAGGAATTCTGATATGCCTGCAGGCAAAACATCCATAAGTACTAAAATTAAGTATTTACCAAAAAAAAGATGAAATATGAAAAAGCATTTACCATGCTAGCTTTTGCTCAACTACCCAAGTATCATGGAAATGCTACATGGGTGAGCAGCTCACTTATTATTCCAATTGTCAGTAGGTGGACACCTAAAGTCAGAGGATTCCCCAAATGTGGTAGCTGTCTGGAGGTTCTGTATCAAGTACTCTGGGTTCAGCAAGAGACTCATTTTCGATGAGTATGCTGGGAAGCAATAGGGACAATGTCCTACCTTTAGCCTGCGACACCCACATGCATATATATACACAGGAGAAGCGACACACATGTAAACAAAAAACATGCACGAATGTGCACTATACACACAAACATATTCCAAATATATATGTATTTAATTTTATTATTTTTAAAAGTTATTTAAAGTTACCCAAAGTAGACTGTATTAACATTTGTAAAATATATCTTTTTATTTATTTTAAATTAATATAGAGTGTTAGATGTTACAAGTCAACTTAAAAAGACAATTGTTGTATATAACTGAAAAATATCACAGGAGTTAAAAAACCTATCCATTATTTTAAAATAATGTAATTGTAAATTTAAAACATGTACTTTACATTCTGAACTTGTTCTCTTGAAGTTAACACTTAATTGCAACACTGGCAGATTAGAGGTTAAATTTTTGCATCAACAATTGTTATTGGAAAAACATAAGTGCATTCCTAAAATTATAAGCATTTGTGTTCCTGGGAATAAAAATTAGAATATGAGCTCATTTAAGGAATCCATTACTCCATTCTAAATTAAATATTTCTGAGATTCATTATCCATCCACAATTCCACAAAGCCTCACATTATGGAAATACAATTCATCTTTCCAGAACCTATTACGGTATTGATATCTCTATCAAATTGCATGTCTCTGATTTCCTTCTCCAGAAGAGACACTGACTTATTTTTGGCAAAAGTCTGATGAAACACTGCAGCTCTATTAATGCAGGGCTATCTCTGTCATCAGGAAGATAAAATCCCTTACAACTATCTCATATTTCCTGCCCAGCTGCATTTTTGAAGAAAATTGTTTTTGCTGAAATTTATACTATAGATTATCATGTTATAAAACATTTTTAAGGGTCCAAAATATCTTGAAAGAACCTTCTATTACAGAGATCTAACTTCTATGAAGATATGAAGTTAGAAATTGTGTATGTTTGTTGTAAATTGAGTGTTTTAAAACTCACTGATATACATTTAAATAAATACAAAGTTATAGTAGGAGTATATATGTATTTATATGTGCATGTGCACTCACCCATGCACACATAGAGAAACTTAAACTGCAGTTACTTTCAGCCAGATAATTTCAAGCTTGAAAAATAGCTGTGTATGCCTGATCACGACACGGCTACTGATAACAATGTACAATACCTGGCCCATAATACAAGTGTTTTTAATACTTCTAACTAATAGCTTTCATTATACAGACTTAACACTTGACTGATTTAAAACATAATGGATGAAATGGTGCATATTTTTCCAGGCCAGTTTCATGAATAACACTTTGAATTTGTGATAATAGCAATTGTTGAATTTGAGACATATATTATTTCAGAACATTAACAACATGGAGAACTTATAAAACATGTTCTGTGTGTAATGGGTTTAAACATGTAAATAACCATCATAGTGTTTTTAAATTTTCTTCATTCATATTGCAAACTAAGATATGAAGCAAAGGAAATGAAGGTTCTGTAGTATTATTTAATTATCTTACATCAACACTTAATTTTGGGGGTTCATTTACTGAAGCCTATTGCATGTAAATCTATAGTCAAGAATTCCTTTCATTGAAGTCCAAAATTCTGCACTAAAATTAGAGGAACTGCCTATTACATCAGTCTTGAAATTGTGGGGCATATCATTGAGATCATATAATTCTTTGGAGATAACTGAATTTCCGCTAAACTACTTACTCTGAAAGTTCATATCAGTTCAAAGTCAATTATCTGTGTTTTCCCACGAGAAAATCCCATTTTGAATAATAGATAATTCATTCATTAATTGGGAGAAATTGCCTTTTGATTTTCATAAAAGCCATTTTCTTAAACAGAAAAAAAATTATAAATTGAGGGTTTACATCATGCATCAATATGTTTGTAGCTGTAACATGATGTGTTCTGCATTTTATCTAATATGAGAAGATTAAATATTTTCCTCAGAAAAATATGATGTAAGCAGGATGCATTTTTAGACACACAGACACACACACACACACACACACACACACACACACACACACACACACATATATATATATTTACAGTTAAAGCATAAAAAGACATGATTTGAGGACTGGGAGGGACTGGAGGGAGGAGACAGGAGGGAAAGCAACATTAACACAATACTCACAGATATGAACAAAGGGTCTAGGTTTACTGTGTACATTGTCTGTTGTTGATGCAACCGTTTCTGCAAGTAGCTCCGGGTCCACACTTGATGGTCTCCTTGTGGATCTCCTGAATCCTTTGTCCTTCCATTCCCCCTTCTTTCATACTATTCTTGGCACTCGATCAGGAGGTCAGCAATGAATCCCCTGCTCAGATCTAGTCAAAGAACAGCTCAATCTCCATGGTTGTGGGGAGAGCAGGACTGCCCTCAATGGACTGCTCCCTTTGGTAGGGACTCTCAGTGGGTACACAAAGGAAGGGGAAGCAGGTTATCCAGATGAGACCTGACAGGCAGTGGTCATATGGTAGGGGAAGAAGTTCCCTTCTATCAGAGGTCTAGGGTAGGGGAATAGGGTGCAAGAGTGAAGGAGTGTTGGAACAAGAAGATGTGAGGGAAGTGATAACAATCGTGATGTAATCTGAATAAATTATAATAAGTTAGACAATTTTTAAACTCCATGGCTAGGAGAGTGATAGTCCTGGTTTGCTCAAGGAGCATGACATTGCTCCACTACATGAAAGTTCACTTCATATTAGGAGCCCAAAGAGAGACTTGGGGTTGTCATTGCAGCTCTTTCTCTTTGACCTGATGGTCAAATAAATCTCCTTTTTCCCCCTGCTTTCTGCTTTAAACAAAAAGTACAGAGTAATAAAGGAAGATGCTGATGTCCTACTCTCACCTACATCTGTGTCCTATACTCACCTGGATTCACCATAAACACCATGTATATATAATATAACAAACAGAGAGAATAAATAAAAGTTATATAATATCTCTTGTCTATTAAGTAACAAGAAACTTCTATTATATTATCTCACTACTGTTTCCATGTTAATTGTTTTTTCAGGTTCTAATTTGAAGAAAGTAACAAAGACACTAAAAGCCTACAGCAAATGTAGCTTCTTAAGTGCTAAAACATATTATATAAATATATATACATTTATGTGTGTATACATATATATGATATATGTGTATGAAATTACCTCAGAAAGACATTTTTTTAAAATAATTTATTTATTCACTTCATATGTCAATAATAGCCCATTCCCTCTTCTCCTCCTGCTCCTACTCCCTCTTCCCTCTATAACGCCTCCTTGTACAGCTCAAAAAGAGGAGCCCTCCTATTTAGCTCTCCTAGCACATCAAGTCCCATCTTCTTCTCTATGGCAGACCTGCCAAAAAAAAAAAAAAAAGTGATAAAAAACATAGAACAGAATCTTTCTCAGAGACAATCTCAGCTACCCTTACTAGGGGAACACCATGAAGACCAATCTGCCCATCTGGTACATATGTGCAGGGGCCCCAGGTCCTGTCCCTATGTGGTCCTTGGTTGGTGCCTCATTATCTATCTGCAAGGCCCTTTCAGCCCAGGTTAGTTGGCTCTGTTGGGCTTCCTATGGAGCTTCTATCCCCTCTGGATCCTTCTATCTTTCCTCCCACTCTTCCACATGCCTCCCTGCCTTCTGCCCATTTTTTGTCTGTGGGTCTCAGCATCTTTTCCTTGCTGGGTGGATCCCTCAGAGGACAATTATATTTAACTCCCCACTGCAAGCACAGCAGAATATCATTAATACTGTCAAGCATTGGCTCCCTCTCCTAATGTGGCCAGGGCTTTGGAAGTCAATATGGAGCTTCCTCAGACATTTAGAATACCTCTCCTGGGCATATACTAAAATGATGCTCCACCACACAATAAGGATATTTGGTCAGCCCTGCTCATTGTAGCTTTATACATAATAGCCAGAATTTGGAAACAGCCTAGATAGCTCTCAACTCAAGAATAGATAAAGAAACTGAGGTACGTTTATGCAATGTAATACTTCTCAGGTATTAAAAGCAAGGAAATCGTGAAAACTTCAGGCAAATAGATGGAACTAGAAAAGACTGCCTGAAGTCAGGTAACCCAAACCCAGAAAGACACACATGGTATGTACTCACTTATAATCAGAAATTATTTATATAGTACAGGATAATCACACTATAATCCACAGTCCCAAATAAGCTAAGTAACAAGAAATGTCCAAAGAAGGATGATTGAATCTCACTGAAAAGGGGGAATAGAATAGAAAAAGGAAGTACTTGATGGGAGGGAACAGGATAGGAGAGGTGGATGGGGACTAGATATAGGGAGAACAATGGTGGTGGGGGCTTGGGGAAGAGGACAAGAGGCCTTGCTGAAAGAAGAAAAACATGGGCAGGGAACATCTCTGAGAAAAGCTGGAGTCTTACAGCAGTATAGCCTCCTTGGAGGACATAAGGGAAACTCCACCTGAGACCTGTAGTAGCAGGGAACATGGAGACTTCAGAGGCCACCTTCTATGCAGACAGGAAACCTAGTAGAGGGAGGAAAAAGCAACCCAAGCACAAAAACTTTGACCCGAAATTTACCCTGCCTACAAGATGTACAGGGATAATGAAAGAGAAGAAATTGAGGGAAAGTCCAAGCAATCCCTGGCCATGAGGACCTTCTGACATCACTGTAAAAGTCAGTTTTGAACTTGGCTCAGATCATCTGAATTTCAACTACCACAAGGTCTTAGTTCAGTTACTTTGTAAATTCAGGATAAATAGAGGAAATATATTTCCTCATATATATATAGTTATAGATAAATATAGATATACATATACATATATAGATATCATCTCTTATGGAAAGTGTATCTCTAATTTAAGTGAAGAAAAAAGGCATAAATGGATTATTCATTTAAAAAAGAGGTAAATTAACTCAGGCTTTATACACTGAGCATTTGTAAAATAATCTTTTAGAATCATGTACACATTTCAGGAAGAATATATGGTTAATTTTCCTTCTAAGATAGGAAAAATTCTTATGTAATAAATTTTGAAAGATGAAAATTTAGGTACACCTATAATGTGGTATATGGTGTACTGAAATATGCATGCATTGTGGAATAGTTGAATGTTCCACAAATATTTCACATATATTTTATCATAGATGATTTAAAATGTACTCTTCACTTTCAGAAACAAATAGGAAACTTCATGTTTATCAGTGAAATTCATGCCAAGCATGCCAGGAATGCCTATTCATCTTAATGATGCTTTGTCATATCCTGTTACAGTGGGGGTAAAGGAAAATCAAAAAGGCCCTGGAAGCCCAAGAATTGTTGTGTAAGTAAGAAGGAGATCAACAGGAAGAACAATTATGGATGTTGGGTACCAGGTACACTTGCTGATAAAAGTGTTCTTGTGGAGGTCAGAGGTACACAGTGGGATAGCTTTCCACAACCTCTTCCATGACTGACTTTAGTATTCAGTGCTTTCAGAGGTCAGTGGTATCATAAGGCACAAAATGTTCACAAAAGTATCAAATTAGCCTATATCATTCATAGTCTGAAAGTTAAACCTCAGAGCTATTGAAAGCAACAATAGTCTATTTGTTCCAAGATTACCTCACAACATTTAAGGGAAAACTCACGACATATTTTTGTCAAGATTACTTTACTGTCCAGCTACTTCAAGTTTAATGAGCTGTATATATGTATAGATTGAAAACAAAGGTAAATAAGGTTACTTACAGATATTTGTTACACCAAAACCATTCTGTAAGACTGCTAAATAAATGTAAATGATGCTCTTATTGTAGGGTTCCTGGGGCTTCTGGGTCTTTCTTTCTCCCCATTCTCCCACACCACTCTTCCCTGGAATCCCAATAGCAAATCTCAGCATAAATTCCAATCCTCCATTAAGTGAGGACTCAGAAGACATCCACCAGCAATGAGAACATGGTCACCTGTCTCCACATCCTCGCCAGCATGTGATGTCCCTTGAGTTATTCATCTTAGCCACTCTGATGGGTGTAAAATGGAATGTCAGAGTTGTTTTGATTTGCATTTCTCTGCTGACTAATGATGTTGAGCATTTCTTTAAGTGTTTCTCAGCCATTTGATATTCCATAGTGTGCTAGTATCTAATTACAAGCAAATATATATCATGTGTATCTTTCTGGGTCTGGGTTAACTCGCTCAGGATGAACATTTCTAGTTCCATCCATTTGCCTGCAAATTTCAATATTTCCTTGTTTTTAATAGCTGGGTAGTATTCCATAGTGTAAATGCACCACAGTTTCTTTATCCATTCTTCAACTAGGGTTTTCCAGATTCTGCATATTTCGAATAGGGCTGCTCTGAACATTGATGTGTAAATGACCTTGTTGTCTGGTGGAGCATCTTTCAGGTACATTCCAAGGAGTGAAGTATCTAGGTCTTAAGGTAGCCCTATTTCTAATTTTCCGAGAAAATGACAGATTGATTTCCAAAGTGGTTACACAAGTTCACACTGCCACCAGCAATGACAAAGTATTCCTCTGTCTCAACATCGTCACCAGCATGTACTCTCCCTTGAGTTTTTGATCTTAGCTATTCTGATGGCTGTAATATGGAATCTCAGAGCTGTTTTGAATTGCATTTCGGTGATGACCAAGGACATTGAGTATTTCTCTAGGTGTTTCTCAGCCATTTGATAGTCCTCTATTGAGAATTACCTGTTTCGCTCTGAATCCCATTTCTTATTTGGGTTATTTGCTTTGGTGGTGTTTAATTTATTGAGTTCTTTATACATTTTAGATATGAGGCCTTTGTCAAATGTAGGATTGGTGAAGATGTTTTCCCAGTCTATAGACTGTCAGATCTGGATCCAGGAGGCCCTGCACAAACTGCTGTACCAACAAAAGATAACGCAGGCAGTAAACTTAAACCCCCTATTCAGATCTAGCCAATGGACAGCACATTCTCCACAGTTGTGTGGAGAGCTGTAACTGACTTTAACATAAATTCTGGTGCTCCCAATTTGACCACTTCCCCTTGGTGGGGAGACATGGTGGCACTCAGTGGAAGGGGAAGCAGGCTATCGGAATGAGACCTGACAGGCTGTGATCATATGGTGAGCGAGGAGGTCCCATTCTGTCACAGGTCTAAAGGAGGGGAATATGGTGAAAGGGGAAAGGAGGGAGGAACGGGAATATACAGTTGGGATAACAATCAGGATGTAATCAGAATAATAAAATGTAATAAATAAAAAATTGGAAATGAAACTCTAATTCACTATTACACTTAAGTTTTCTTCTCCCTTATTAGCATAAAAATAAACCGATGAACATAGCAAATAATCAAACAATAGTACTCATCAGTTTTTTATGTCCTGCCCCATAACATTATACTTCAGTCTCTTAAAATGTAGAGTAAATGACATGAAGAGCTGTGAATAAGAAATTACAGTTTTAATTTAAAAACTGCTACAATAATTAAGAGACTGGGAGTCTTATCTTGGCTTTGTGACTGATTTGATGTATGGTTTGGGCAAATAGCTTAACCTTTCTAGAACTCAATTTGCCTATCTGTAATTAGTGCACAGATTAAGCTAGATTGATTTAAAATCCTTTTAATGAACACCTTTAAGACTTTGAATACTTAAACTCATCAAAAAAGAATAACATGGAGCCAGTGTAAGCTATTCCAATAGAACACAGAGACAGCAACCCAAAAGTTAAAGTGGATAATAAGATGCATAGAAACTAAGAAATCTCATCATGTTATCACAGCAATTCCCTGATTTTATTTAAAAGTTTCCCTTCTCTGTCCACAGATATTAAAATAAATATGTTGAAAACTCTTTAGGTTAGCTTAAATACCCAAATTAATAAATACTTTTTATCCCACAGCAACAACAAGTAACTCTTTATGTAACATGCCTGAATGTTGTTATATTTACCTGAAGTTTTAGGTGCTAAGTTCAGTTTTCAAAGTTTACTTATACCTAATGTGAATCAAGATAAATTACATATGATATAAATGATATAACACAAATATTTTTGTTTATTCTTTAAACCAAATTTAACCTTTCAAACTATATTTACAATGTCAATCCTGTGAAGACTCAGGTCAAAGTAATATAGATACAAATGTAAAAAACTTCATGAGTTGTCTTTTATGAATTTCTATATTAATATTTTGTTATACTTTAACTTTGAACTTACATTTATTTCATCAAGATTTCATGAAGTAAAATATTAATTTTGATAAAGAAAATGTTTAATTTGAATGTTTCCTTATTACAAGTGTTTGTTTCAATAGCAAACATTTTCTCTTCCAGACACTACTCACAAATGGACTAGTACTTTCAAGGATTTTGGCAGCTTAGCTTGGCCAACTGTCTTCCATCTGTTACTCACTCCTGCTCCTTTGCAATTCTGTTTCTCAATTAGCCAGAAACAGTTAAGGGATCCCAGTGGCTTCCATGAAGAGGAAAAAAATTGTTTCACCGGAGTAAATGAAGAATTTAAAAGCACCTTACAATTAGTAAAACCTTACCAAGAGGATTATTACACATGTTCTTGATGTTTTTTAAGTTGATGAACTTTCCATAATATTCCATTTTCCGATAACATTAACCTTTCTAAAGTTCAATAAATAATCAAAGATAAATTATTATGTTTAAATATTCATTGAATTAGAAAAACTAAGGTTAAACTTTGTAATTTTTGAATTGAATTTTTTAGAAACTTATGACATTTTATACTGTTTTAATAAAAACAAGCTTATATTTGTAAACAAAAATAGTCATTAAAGTTTTCAAAAGCGCATGTTATAAAAATAAGGAAAAGTGTCACATATATATGTTTGTGTGTGTGTGTGTGTGTGTGTGTGTGTGTGTGTATCTGACACATCAAAGTTACTCAAGAGAACAATTCTATTTTAATGAGTATACACAGGTAGAGATTTGCGATGGATAATCTTGCTCACTAAAGGAAGGAAATGACAAGAGTTGACTAGGCGAACTGCAAGTCATTAAATGGTCTCGTCCTTTAAAAAAAAAAAAACAAAAGCAAATCATCTCTGAACAGTTCCAGCAGCCAACTCATCTCTAGCATGTAGTCAGGACTGGTGTCCTTCTATCTATCTGCAACGTCACCTTTTCCACTAGCCACCCCAGGCATTTTCATTCATTGGCTTCCTATTTGGTACACTGAATTTGAACCATAGGCTGACATAATAGTCTCTTTATTTTCTTAAATTTATATAAGTTATATCACATTTATGTGATGGATTATTGATACATTTCATGCACAAATTTAATCATATTTAAATATTATGGTTAAAAAACTTTTTTATTTTAGTTGTAAAGTCTCAAAGTATAGTACATACTACCCTCTACCACTCTATTTTTAATGGGCTGAGAAATAAAGTAGCACACATGGTTTAGAGAACTGATAAGATAATCAGAGCAATTGCCTGTAAGCCCAGACCAGAATGTCTTGTGGTCAAATTGAGTCACTAATATTTCCTTAGTACTGACCTAGGTTAATAGATTAAGAAATTTTATGTGCCAATTAAAATAAAGTTCTCTCAACCAATTTGTTTAAACAAATTGAAAATTGTATGAATAGAGTAGAAAAGTGAGATTGGAACTACAGTGAGACATGTGTTTACATTGTGTTATTTTTACATTTGGAGATGCTTCAGCTGTTTATTACCTCAACAATTGAGTGATGGCTGTATGAGGGACAGTGATGAGGACATGAGATGAAGCTCAAATATAGTCTAGTAGTCTGAGGTCATACTGGGTGAGATAAGGGTAAAGGAGGGAAATGTCAGGCTGATGCTCAGTATTGTGTTGGTTTGAAAATGACAAAGTGATGTCATGCATTTAGACTTTTTTCTCTGGGAAGATCATGGTCAATGAACTTGAGGGATGAAGTACTGTTGTGAAAGATGGGACACTAGCAATTCTGTGCCCTGATTGTACCTGTCATTTACAAGGTTAGGGAAAAACTACCACCCCAAAACAAAGAACAACAATAAACTCAAAAGTGTGGTCAGGCATCATCAAGGAAAGAACCATATGCGTGCGTTTCCATTCTTGAACCCATCCTAAGAATAAACTGAGAATCTTACATTTGTTTCTCACATAATTTTTCCTAGTGCTTTACAGGAAGTCAGAAGATGACCTGGAATAAAAATAGGCTTTCTTTCACTAACTACACATGGGATTGCTGGGAACATCCTAATATTTGTGGGATGTGTATATATTTCTGCCTTGGGGACAGAGAAGAAGTCCCCCAAAATATGATGAATATGATGGTTATTACAGTATTAACTAAGCTATCTCTCAGTGCCCCAGTAGAGAAAAACAAGTTCACATGCTGAAGATCTTTGGCTTCTTCTTTTTCTTTTTCTTTTTTGATAATGTGTCTTGTTTTATAAATTAGTCCAGTCTCAGCTTCACAAGTCTCCATTCTGTATTACAAGTACTAAATGTTGTACAACAATTTCCTCTGAATTAAAACATTCCATTCTAGATGGAGTCCCTTTAAGACTCAAGGACTAAAGAAAAATGACAAGGGTCAAGAAATAAATGACTCACAAGTCTTAGGAGGCTTGTAAAATTTATTAGAGCAACCAGAACCCTTTCAAGGTTGTGTGATCAGTAAAAACTGCTGAGAAAGAGGAGACTATCTGCCCAGAACAAGTGCTTGAAAGTTGTGTAGCAAGCTACAGATAGTCACCTTCCTTGAGTTGTCAGCCACACTAGTGTGAACATTTCAGTGACGCAGGTGGATTTAAATCATCCATGTTCTGGTAAGTGAGTCCTTACCTATATTCTGTAAGTAATCCAAAACTTATTGGTTTGTATACTTAGCCTTGGATAGAATTGATTTTTTGTCTATGCCAAATTCCCAATCTGAGATGAGATGATATTTCTTGCCTCCTTACAAAATCCACATAACCCTAAGATTATGGGAATGCACTACTATGCCTGACTTCATATCTATAACGTATTTTTCTTTTTTAAATATATTTTATTAATTTATTCATATTACCTCTCAATTGTTATCCCATCCCTTGTATCTTCCCATTTCTCTCTCTCTCCTGCTTTCCCCCAACTCCTCTCCTTTATGACTGTGACTGAAGGGGACCACCTCCCCCTGTATATGCTCATAGGGTATAAAGTCTCTTCTTGGTAGCCTGCTAGTCTTCCTCTGAGTGCCACCAGGCCTCCCCATCCAGGTGATGTGGTCAAATACGGGACACCAGAGTTTGTGTGAAAGTCAGACCCCACTCTTCACTCAACTGTGGAGTATGTTCTGACCATTGGCTAGATCTGGGTAGGGGTTTAAAATTTACTGCAAGTATTGTCCTTGACTGGTGCCATAGTTTGAGCAGCACCTCTGGACCCAGATCCACCCATTATAATGTTCTTCTTGTAGGTTTCTAGGACCCTCTGAATCATTCTATTTCCCCATTCTCCCATGATTCTCTCACCTATAGTCCCAATAGGATGTCCTTCCCTCTGTCTCACTTTCCTGGTAATGAAGACTTTCATGGGACATGCAACTTGGGCTAGTGTCCAGATATAGGTGAGTATATACCATTTGACTCTTTCTGCTTCTGAGTTAACTCACTCATTACGATCATGTCTAGTTCAATCCATTTGTCCACAAATTTCAGGAATTCTTAGTTACTAATAGCTGAGTAGTATTCCATAGTGTAAATGTATCACATTTTCTTTACCCAACCCTACATATCCAAAATATATAAAAAAAACTCAAGAAATTAAACACTTAGAGAAGTTAGCTGGATGTTCAGTTCAAATGGTGCGGTCCCAGGAGATTTCTCTAAGTGCAGCCTTGGAAATTTAGCCTTCCTGAAGCAGCAGCCCCTGGTCCAGGTGCCACCTACGAGCAAAGATGACAAAGCAATGCTCTTAATAATTTCTCTAATTAAACAATAAATCTTTATTTCAAAAGTTAAAAAAAACAAAAAAGAAATTAAACACCACCAAAACAAATAACCCTATTGAGAAATGGGACTCAGAACTAAACAGAGAATTCTCACCAGAGGAATATCAAATGGCTGAGAAACACTTAAAGAAATGCTCAATCTCCTTAGTCATCAAGGGAAATGCAAATCAAAACAACTCTGAGATTCCATCTTACACCCATCAAATGGCTAAGATCAAGAGGTCAAGTGACACCACATGCTGGCGAGGATGTGAAGAAAGAGGAACACTCCTTCATTGCTCGTAGAAAGGTAAACTAGTACAGCCACTTTGGAAATCTTTCTGGCACTGTATCAGAAAACTGGGAATAAGGCTTCCTCAAGACCCAGCGATTCTACTCCTTGGAATATACCCAGAAGATGCTCCAGCACACAACAAGAAAATTTGCTCAACCATGTTTATAGCAGCCTTATTCATAATAGCCAGACCATGGAAACAGCCTAAGTGTCCCTCAATAGAAGAATGCATATTTATAACTTTTAATTGATTAGATGTATCCAACTTATTACCATTAGAAAAACACATCAATGAGTCTATTCTTAATGTACTGAAAAAAGTGAAAGAAAACAAAAACAAAAAACAATGCACCCTCTTGTCTTGAAAAAGAAGACATAGTAAAGGGATGGAATTCACCTTTGCTTTTTCCTTATTGTTTTATTTTTGCTTTATTGATATTTGTACCTATTGTTTTGTTTGTTCTGTTTTGGTAAATCTGCACTAAAATTCTAATTTCCTTCTTTGATATTCTTGTTTTGAGGATTATAATAAATCACAAATGCAGTTCTTTTTTGTGATATAGAACACCGGCAGTCCTTGCCCTATACTAAAATACTCACTTAGTCCTTGTAAGAAATGACTATGTTTTAAAGTTTTATTTTTTTCTCATACATTACATCCCAAACAAAGTATCATATATCCCCCATTTCACTCCTCCTAGTAAGTCCCTCTCCCTCTCTTCTCTCTCCCAGATCCACTCCAAATATAAATAAATAAATAAATAAATAAATAAATAAATAAATAACTTGTCTCCTAAGATTATCCACAGAACAGGACCTAATAATAAGACCGGGCACAAGACCTGATATCAAAGATTGATAAGCAACTTGTATGAGGAAAAGGGTCGCAAAAGTAGCTAAAAAGAGTTAGAGACACTCCCACTCCTATTGTTGAGAGTCCCATAAGAACACTAAGCTACACAACCATAAGGTATAATGATAGTGAAAATATCCCCCCAACTCTCAAACATAGGCCTGATAATTTATCACTATAATTGATTAGCAACAAAAAAACATAAAAACATTAGTTAAACTTTTTAAATTTCATTATAATTTCCTTGTGACTAAGGGAAGTATTGAAATTTTCCGACTGGACACCTGGTCAGTTCTTTCAATTACAAGTATAAGGGGAAAATGGGAGGGAGGGAGGAATGAGAGGATACAAGGGCTGGGATAACCATTGAGTTGCAATATGATTAATTAATAAAAAATAATAATAATAAAATAACAAATAATAAATAAACCAAGTATAGCAAATATCTCTATTCACTTTTAGCTTGTCTCTTAGGCCTTGGGTCCTAGAATCCATGTTTTAAATGTCCACAATTTTTACTTCACTTGTTTTCATTATGAATTAACACAGCCTACAGAATGACACAAGTTGAATAATATAGAAAGCTGATGATGACTTTCAGTGTATATTTGTTTCTGAGTAGAAATGACCAAAGAATATTCAAACAATAAAGTAACATCATGTAAAACTTTGTCCCTGAATTAAATTATTTAGTTGAAAACTTTCAGAAATACATGAACATAATTAATTTGCTTTTTCTGGTATTGTTTAATTTTTGCTAGAAAAATGGCATTTAAGTAAATCCAAACCAGATGCCTTGGATTAGATTTCCACTAAATCATTCAGATTGCTATAATTCCCAAAAAAGAAGGCATGTGTTTTCATTTTATCATACCCTTCTTACTTCTTATCAAATTTATTGTCTCTGCTTTCTAGCAATTGTACACATACAGTGCATTGAGAGTGAGCAATTGGGTGGCACATTTTATCACTTTGGAAACTGAATGAGTCATATGTTCTAGTAAATACTTAATCTCAAGAAGAATTGGGAACTGAATTAATGAATTTGTCTTTGCTGAGTGGAAGTAACTCAGAAAAGCAACTCAATACAGAAGAGTTTATCTTTCCTTACAATTTACTATAGTCCTACCATGGTAAAAAAGTAATGAAATTCGAGGACTTCAGCTGATCACATTGCATCTGCACCCTGCAGCTTAGGAAGATTAGTGCTATTGCTCAATATCCTTCCTTTTTCATCTAGCCTTGAAATTCAGTGCACAGATGAGGCTATAGCCATTTAGGATGAAAGTTCATGTTAGCATTCTGCTTCAGTCTGCCTACCTATGATGTCACTGCTAACCTTCCACAGGGGCATGGCCCTGCCCAGGGCTCTATAAAAGGACAAACCCTCATTGCGGCTCTCACTCTGTCCCCTCTCTCTACTCTCTACTCCTCTTCCCCCCCTCCCCTCCTCCTCTCCCTCATCCTCTTCCTCTATCTGTCTCTGTCTCTCTCTGGCTGGGGTACCCCACCTCCTTTCCTTTCTCCCCCCATGCTCATTTAATAAACTCCTCTATAACATAATATCTGCTGTTCATCTGATAGCATCAGGACCTTGAATGATGTGAGGCCACCTTCATGTTAGTTACTTGTGACAAGTATGTGCTGGCCTAATTCTTGCTTAGAAAATACATTTTCATTTAAACTGGAAGGCCATAGACACTTGAAACATTCAGCATACTTTAACTCTTTCTGTAAGATCATGACTGCTATATAGTCCACACTTGGCCACTTCATTTCCGCATTTCTATGCTATATTCACATAACCACACTGTGAGTTATCCCAGTTGTCTAAGACAGCTAGCATGGTGGATTTCACTGTAGAATCCGTCTGTATTTTAAGAGACTTCCATGCTTTTCTGATATAAAAATTCCTTGGAGAAAATTGTCGAACTGTTCTCTGTTTTATTGCATTTTTAAAATTGACTTTGTATTAGGTACTGGTATTTAACCTATAAATCTCTAAAATAATTTGGTCTTTATTCATTTTCTTTGTACATGTTTTCTCCCCTTCTTTCTTCCTCTTGCTCATGCTTCAATCTCCTATCCTTACATTCACATAGTATAAGTTTTGTCTTCTTCAAAAACTCAGTTATGTCATGTAAACATGTTTTTGTTTTAATCCCAAAAGTTGGCCTTTACTTTGGGCACAGCTGGTAACTGCCTCATGCAGGGCATGATCTTTGCCAGCTGTAGTTAGTTTATTTCTGAGAACTCTGAAGGGTATAAATATGAGAGCTCAGAGAGCAAGAGAGAGAAAAGATGGTAGCTTGGGGGAGATAGATGGAGAGAGGCCTGAGAGAAGAACACTTAGAGGATGGAGCCTCAGAGATAGAGTATTACAATAGGCCCTAAACAAATGGGAGAAGAAAGTGGTCTATGCACCATCTCTCCACTAACATTCTTTCTCTCCTAACTAGGATTAACCAGGTTGGTGTAAAGGACATAGAGTCTTAAATACACCAAATAAAATAGAATGAAACACTAGTTTCAAAAAACTTCCTTTCTCAGCAATTAGACCCATATTTGTCACCATGCACAAAACTCAAGTCCAGGTGGATTAAAGACCTCAGCATAAAAATAGAGACACTAAATCGATTGGAAGAAAAAGTGGGGCAGAGCCTGGAACACATTGGCACAGGAGACAACATGCTGAAAGGAACACCAATAGCCCAGGCCTTAAGGTCAACAATGAATAAATGGGACCTCATGAGGATGAGAAGCTTCTGTAAGGCAGGAGACACTGTCAACAGAACAAAGCGACAGCCTACAGAGTGAGAAAAGATCTTCACCAACCCTACTTCTGACAACAATCTAATATCCAAGATATATAAAGAAATCAAGAAATTAAACACCACCAAAATAAATAACCCAAATAAGAAATGGGGCTCAGAACTAAACAAAGAATTTTCAACAGAGGAATATTGAATGGCTGAGAAACACTTAAAGAAATGCTCAACGTCTGAAATTTCATCTTACACCCAGCAGAATGGCTAACATCAAAAATTCAAGTGATGTCACATCCTGGTGAGGATGTGGAGAAAGAGGAACATGCCTTCACTGCAGCTGGGAATGCAAATTAGTACAACCACTTTGGAAATCTGTCTGGCACTATACAGAAAACTGGGAATAGGGTTTCCTCAAGACCCAGCTATTCCACTCCTTGGAATATACCCAGAAGAAGCACCAGCAAACACCAGGGACATATGCTCAACCATGTTCATAGTGACCTTATTCATAATAGCCAAAGCCATGGCAACAGCCTAAGTGTCCCTCAGTAGAAGATTGGGTAAGAAACTGTGGTACATTTATACTATGGAATACTACTCAGCTTTGAAAACCAAAAAAAAAAAAAACCCCGAAATTTGTGGACAAATGGATTGACTTGAAATGATCATAATGAGTGAGTTAACTCAGAAGCAGAAAGACTCACATGGTATATACTCACATATATCTTGACATTAGCCCGAGGGGCATGTTCCATGAAAGTCTTCACTTATCAGGAAAGTGGGTCAGAGGTTAGGACATCCTATTGGGACTTTAGGTGAGAGAAGCATGGGAGAATGGGGAAATAGAAGGATTCAGAAGGTCCTAGAAACCTACAAAAAGAACATTATGATGGGCTGTTCTGGGCCCAGGGGTCCTGTTCAAACTATGGCACCAGCCAAGGACTATATGTGCAGTAAACGTTGAACCTTGACCCAGATCTAGCCAATGAAGAGGACATTCTCCACACTTGAGTGGAGAGTGGGGACTCACGTTCACATGAACACTGTTGCTTCATTTTTGACCACGTCCCCTTGATGGGGTGCCTGGTGGCCCTCAGAGGAAGACTAGCAGGCTACCAAGAAGAGACTTGATACCCTATGAGCATATACAGGGGGAGGAGGTCCCCCTCAGTCACATTCATAGGGTAGAGGAGTAGGGGGAAGCAGAAGAGAGGCAGGAATGGGAGGATACAAGGGATGGGATAACTATTGAGATGTATTATGAATGAATCTGTGGAGAGTCCCTGAGGGCCGCACCCTAAGATGGCACCTGGCAAGTCGCCAGAGCTGCCTCCATGGATAACAAACAAGTCCTTATTTGGACATAGCCCACTGCCTGCAGTAGCTTCTGCTTTTTGAGCCTATGAGGATGCAAGACTTGGTGGTTGTGTCCTCCTTGCTGGCCGAGCGAGATGCGACATGAATCAATAGAAAAAAAGTGAAAAAAAAAAAAAAAAAAAGAAAATGAAATAAATAAAATTCTAAATGTAAATTAAAAAAAAACTTCCTTTCTCCTTCTACTTGAATTCATATTTCTTCTTCTTCCTCTCCATCTTTTTCTCTTCACCCTCCTCTGTTATTCACCCACTTTCTGGCAGTTATATTGCTTTAACTTTTATCTCATTTTGATGAGATTAAGAGATGCCAAAACGTTGCTATGCACAATTCCAGCTATGAGAGTGACTGTTCTCAGAGATGGTGGAATGTAGAAGAATAAAATAAATGACAAGGATATGCTGAGTGCGAGCAGAACTGCTTAATTGAGTGGGATGTAGATGACACCAAAAGTAGGAGGGACAGATTTGGAAAGAGATGAAGCATGCTAATTGTGTTATACCACCTGTTCTGCCCTGCTTAGGTCCCATTTGCATTATATGTGAAGCCAAAATATCTCTAATGATTCAGAACTGGGCAGAAGAACAGAGCATTCCAAGGAAATTAGTATATATGTCAAATCTTGATTAGTTGTATCTAAGGGCTATTTTAAAAGAAACATTAACAAAACCAAAGAACATCTTCAAAGCCAATAATCCGATGCCTCCAGGATCCGAAAAACCTCATCTATGTGCTCTTCTTAAATTTACCTGATATGGTAAACTTAAATAAATGATCAAAAGCACCATTCTTCTTGATTTGTTTTTTTAAACAAAAGAGAAACAAAACAGTTGAAACAGATTTGCTAACTTTTATTCTAAGAGAACTCCAGTGGAAAACACAAATTTTACATGGGTTGCATGGCCTACTAACTGTTTCTAATACAGTCTTAACCTGAGACATCAGATAGGAAATTGTAGTTGCTAAGGGAAAAATCCTTGGAAATCTTCATTAAGTGTTTGAAAATGGAGACTAGATGCCATAGCTCTAATGTCAAAAGCTTTGGCTTGATTAGGCCTTTTCAATAAGACCTCATAAGACAATACACTAAACAGAAATCATATTCCAGTCTTAAAGCACATCTGAAGGGTCATGGTGGCACATATGATGAAAATATTTAGGAGACATATACCCCTATAAAACTAGCCAGTTAATACTATGTACCTGATCAGACTTTTCCTACATTTTTCAAATGTTGTCTGCATCCCTTAAAAACCTGAAATCTGTTTCCCTTATTTTGGGAGAAAATTTTTCTTTGTTCCAACAGAAGGTAGTGATATGTATGCATAAACTGCCTGGGTCATAGGGAACTAAGTATAGATGAATTTTTGAATCTATTATTAGGAGCTTGATGAATTAAGTGTGATTTTTCTTTTTTGTGTGTCTCTTCACAAATTCTTTGTTCTAGAATAAATTTCCTACAATGTAAGAGATATGGCATGATGTAAGAAATTTGCTTCACAAAGTGTATGTGTGATGAAAGAATGGTCTTGTTGGTCATTTTTTATTTCTGGTTCTGCAAAGAGACCCTAAAAAGTTTTAATTATTATTATCTAAATTACACATTCTGGATTCCAAAAGATGTTTGTTCTTTTTCTAAGATACTTCATCCTGTTACAAATATTTCACCTTTCTAAGGGGGAAAATGCATTCTATAAGGATCTACTGCTCACAGAATGCAGAATGACTCCAAGACATTGAATGTAGATGAGTGATCTATAAGCCCCACTCAGAGGAAAAAAGCTTTGTTGTTAATGTCTCCTTATGCTGTGTGCCTTTATCCCTGAAAGGTTCAGATATGATTTCTTGTTAGACAAATATATGACTGGGTGATTTTCCTGCATACTTTAAACAGAAAGTATGCAAAGTAACATTTTAGTACCCTGTGGGTCCAAATAGAGTATTCATTAGTTAGTGCCTCACATTTGACCATGTCCCCTGGAGGGGGAGACCTGGTGGCACTCAGAGGAAGAACAGCAGGTTACCAAGAAGAGACTTGATAACCTATGAGCATATACAGGGGGAGGTAATCCCCCCTCAAGAACAGTCATAGGGGAGGGGAATAAGGGGAAAATGGGAGGGAGGGAAGAATGGGAGGATACAAGGGATGGGATAACAATTAAGATGTAATAAGAATAAACTAATAAAAAAATATTAAGAAAAAAATAAATAAATAAAAGAAAACAACCATATCTACTGTTGGACTCACTTGTAGACAAGGCTGGCCTGGAACTCACAGCAATCCATATCCCTCTGCCTCTCTGAGTGCCAGCATGAAAGGCATGCATCACCATGCCCAGCTTATAGGAGATATACAAGCTCACAACAGGTGTGATGCAAGTTTCCCAAAAAAACAGAAACAGTCAGTAATCCTACCCAGCTATGGGATCTATGAACCACATCAATGACTAGCTGGCATGGTCATCCTAAGGGTACCTTAGTGACATGAATATCTTGGCATTACACTGAAGCTCTCTAAATGGACTTTAGACCTACTCAACAAAAAGGTAGACAATTCTTCGCCTGGTACTGGGAACCTAGATAACTAATGAGTGCTGAGGAAGAAAAGAATCTACGAGGGCTCAGTGCAGGGTAGCCTACTGCAAAAGAACAATGGGATTGGGCAGTGTTTAAAGAGCAAGGTAGAAACCTATCACAGTGAAAACTCTTTGAAATCTCTAAGTGTGACCCTACGAAATTTTCCTAGTAACGAGGGATATAGAACCCAAACAAGACATCTTCTATAATCAAGTAAGGCTCACAGCAATGGGACTGGGACATCAACCCACATGTGTTGGGGTAATAGTGGCACAAAACTTGTGGGATTGTCACTAGTCCAATTTGAGTCCCATACATTGAAAGGGACATTGTGTTGATTGCCAGAAACCAGAGGCTGGTCATCCATAGATCATGATATATTCAAATATGACAGGCAAAGTAAATGAATGAATGAATGAATGAATAAATAAAATGATTCCCAATGATAGTTTGCTACACTTATAGATTGATGACTAGCCCAACTGAGAGGCATCTGAGAGGCAGCCTCCAAAAAATATAGGGAAAAATACAGAGAAAAAAAGCAAAACAATAGTCATAACCAGGGAAGCGTAGACACTAAAGGGTCCTATCAGGCAGAGCAATCAGTGACACCACTAGAACATGACTCACAGAATGAATTAGGCCTGGCTCAGAGGAGGTCATAGAGCCTGAAGCAACAATCAAGGACCCTGTATATGTCTGATCAAGGTCCTTTGCTTATTTGTTATGGTGGTTTAGGTTGGTATTCTTGTGGGAGTATTAATAGTGCGAGTGGGGATACCTCAGACTCTTTTGCTGCTCACCTAGGACTCATTTCCTCCTAGTGGTCTCCTAGTCCAGCCTTGATATGAGGGTTTGTGTCTAGCCTTAATGTAATTTGGTATGCCATGTTTAGTTGATATCCCTGGGAGGCCTGCTCTTTTTGGGTTCAGTTCAAGAAAGAATGGATATATGGAAGAGGAAAGGCTAGGGTGAGGTAAAGGAGGACATGGGAGGAGGTAGGAGGAGTGGAGAAGGGGAAAATATAGTTGGGTAGGCACATAAGTTACATAAAGAATAAAAATTAAAATAATAAAGAAGTATAGAAGTGAAAGAAAAAATTAAAGATAAGTCTACTGCCATTAATTTACCAAAACCTCAATATTTGTAACCGTAGTCTATTCATCTGTCTAATACCCACAGAAAAGTGTAACTGTTGCCCTAATAAAACACACCTCTCTCTGCAACAGATCAGGATCACTCCAGGAAACCACTACCAATTAAAATGCAGAGTATTAAGTGATAAGTCTGAAAAACCTAAAGCTCAGATAACAGTGCAAGGAGTGGACAAAGATGATAAGAGCCAGAAGATCAGGGACATTGCTATAAGTTCGTGGTTTTAAGAATGATAAAGCCTCTGTTGTATTTAGTGTATGATTACTGTGGAGAAAAACTATGATGACAATGACTCTTATAAAGGACAACATTTTATTGTTGCTGGCTTACAGTTTCAGAAGCTTAGTTCCTTATTCTTATTGTGGAAAACATGGCACTGTAGAGGCAGACATGGTGCTGGCAATGACATCGGAATGCTGAGGTGGCAGGAAGTAAATGGCACAAACTTCCTCCATCAAGGCTACACCGATTACTAGTGCCACTTCCAGTGAGATTGTGAGGGTCACTTTCTTTCAAATCACTGCCACATCTAACTATAAAATTTTACCAACCTGAATGCCTAAACATACACTGAACTGGGGGGATACCAGTGGACGTTCCAAAGTGAATGGGAAAAAGCCCATGTGGCTTCAGTCACTCACAAAGCATTGCAGGCAACTAAAGAATTCTGATAGTAATAGAAACCACATTCACTATGAAATATCACACAAGTTAGTTGTCTAATATCCAATGGTCATCCCTAAAAACATATACACAATCAACATAAAAAGATTAAGTAGTTTATATCTGAAAAATATATGTATAAATGTGTACGTACATATATCATATATATGTAAATATATATATATATGTATTAAAAACATGAAGAAGGTGCCATAAATTTTAAGGAGAATAAGAAGGAATATTTAGGAGAAGGGGGAAAGAAAATACAATGTGATTGTATTAAAATTTCAAAAATAAAAGAGAATACAAACATATTACCTGTTTTGGCATGCTTTAAAAGAAAATAAAAAATATTTGCACAAAAACTGTCACATATTGAATACATACTATTGCTTAGCAAAGTGTATTTTGACAAGTTATAATTATATATGACAAGTTACACACACACACACAGACAAAAACACACACACACACACACACACACACATTACTGCTAATTTTGTGTCTGGACTTATTTTTTTTGGTTTTTTTATTGCATTTTGAATAAACTAGGAGACTTTCTTTTAGGCATTTCAGTGATTCTAGAGATGCTAAACTTATGAGGGAATGCCCACCTTGGAAAAGGAACAAACTGCCAATAGGCTGTATCTCTGACTGAATAAATGCTAACAAAAGGTAGAAGGCAACTGATATCTGATATTCATATCTCTGCTTACTGATTGTGTATCCAATATAACTGCCTGCCTCTACTTACTGATTGTGTATCCAATATAACTGCCTGCCTCAACTGCCATAGTATGCCTTAGGCCATTTTCAAAATACAGCTCCCTCTAACTCAAAAGTCAAATAAATACTACATTTCTTAGTTTCTTTTTGTCAGGTATTTTAATACAACAAAAAAGACACTAATTCAGACAATAGGAACCTACCAACCAGGTCTACTCTGTGACGAGTGTGATTTTGTTGTGTATATGCCTTTGGAGCTGCTTTGTAATAGGAATGTCAAAGTGTTCAGAATTGTAGAGTAGAAAAGAGCTGCTGGAATGCACTTTGGTATTTTGTATTTGTATGAGAGGGTCTTACTACATATCTCTGTAACTATGACCATTCTGGAATGTACTATATAGAACATGCTGGCCTCAAGCTCACAAGGATCTGTCTGTCTCTGCCTTCCAACCACTGGAATAAAAGGTATGCACCTCTGTGTAGAGCTCCTGGAACTTTTAAAGCAGAATTTAGTGTGTTATTCTGTTGGGAAATTGGCCAGCAAAATTACAACAAAATCCTGTACTGAAAGAACATGGCTATGCAATTTCAGTGGAGAACAGTATTATATCAGTAATAGAATCATAAAGGTCTCATGTTACAGTCTCAGAAAGAACATGACTGTGATGTGCCCATGGTCTGGAATCTTGTTTAAACTTGAACTCATAATTAATGAATTACGCTTTTGGCAGAGCATCCATATTTTTTTTCCAAACAGCCATTCAGTGCTTTTATACTGATTTATGGTTTAAAAAAGGAGAAAAACATAAAAACTATGTTATTTCCTTTAGAACGATGTAAGAACAATTTTTTGATTCTTAAAATTTATTTATTTATTAATTCATTCATATTACATCTCAATTGTTATACTATCTTTTCTATCCTCCTATTCCTCCCTCCCTCCCAATTTCACCCTATTGCCTTCCCCTATGAGTGTGACTGAGGGGGACCTCCTCCCTCTGTATATGATCATAGGGCACAAAGTCTCTTCTTGATAACCTGCTAGCAAGAACAATTTTAAATTGGTACCAGTTAGTGCTTAAAGAAGATCCGTCGCTTATGGAAACTAACAGAAACAAAAGCCAACCTGAAATGAAAGAAATTCTCATGGAAAATAGAAAGATTTAAAAGAAAGGTCATAGATGTTTACAAGTTAATACAATGGCCACATGTCACCTATGAGGGCTTTTGTCATGCCTTGTTGCATTTTTCTTTTGTCCTTCTTGCCTGTTGTCTTTTTGAGCCCTGCTCTTTCTGAAAGGAAATAGAGAGGGAGTGGATCTGGCTGAGGGGAGAGGTGGAGGAGCTGGGAGAAGGGAAGGGAAGGGAAATGGTGTTGGGATGTATCCTGTGAGAGAAGAACTTTTTAAATGACAAAAAATAACCTTATGTAAAAGAATATTTTTTTTTTATTATTAATTTATTCTTGTTACATCTCAATGTTTATCCCATCCCTTGTATCCTCCCATTCCTCCCCCCCCCCATTTTCCCATTATTCCCCTCCCCTATGACTGTTCCTGAGGGGGATTACGTCCCCCTATATATTCTCATAGGGTATCAAGTCTCTTCTTGGCTACTTGCTGTCCTTCCTCTGAGTGCCACCAGGTCTCCCCCTCCAGGGGACATGGTCAAATGTGAGGCACCAGAGTACGTGAGAAAGTCGTATCACACTCTCCACTCAACTGTGGAGAATATTCTGACCATTGGCTAGATCTGGGAAGGGGTTTAAAGTTTACCTCCTGTATTGTCCTTGGCTGGTGCCTTAGTTTGAGCAGGACCCCTGGGCCCAAATCTGCCTATCATATTGTTCTACTTGTAGATTTCTAGGACCCTCTGGATCCTTTTATTTTGCTGTTCTCCCATGATAAATGGATTGAGCTAGAAATTATCATAATAAAAGAACCAGTTTTTTAAATTAACCTGCCATTATTCTCAGTTTCCAGAGCTTCAGCAATAGCTAAGACTCTTACTTACTTTTTTTCTCTTACAGATAAAATATGTGTATGATACTAAAGAGCAAATAATGCACTCATTGTAAATGTTCAATGTAGGAAACTATCTCATTGAAGTCAGTACAAGTACAACTCAAATCATTTTAGATAAACAAAATCTATCAAAGAAAGGCAAGCAACAATTCATAGCAAAATAAACAATATCCCATGTTGACATGGTTCAATGAAATACTCTAATTCAATACACTATCCTGGTCATTAAATATTATCAGTAATTATAATTGCAAAGGATTTTAAAGAGACATAATTACAAAGTTGAGGGTCTCAGTTTCAGATTTTAACAAGCCCAGGGGATTCCTGATGACTTTTTATCTCTATTATTTTTTACAGGAAAACACTGTCATACATTTCCAAACCAGAAGTACAGTCAACTCAGCTGACTTTTTAAACATGAAAGCTAGGAAAATCAGTTGTTTAATAAAAGCTACCAAAATTAGGAGACGCTGTTTTATACAACACTTTATGGCAGCTATACCTGATAATCAATAAAGCTAAGATATTAATCATTTTAATTCATACAACTAATAGGCACTACTGACTTAACAGAATTTATGACCAAAAACTGAAACATATTTACCTACAAACACACACAGACACACACACACACACACACACACACACACACACACACACACACAAACATATTTGCAGAACATATATGAACCATTAGTTTTTCAGAAAGCATTTTATTGGATGTTAATAACTTGTGAATTTCCTTTTATCAAATCTCTGAAGGCAAGTTGCACTTGTGTTTCTGATGCTGATTATATTCTTTCATATCATCACTTCATTCTATAATGATTTATGATACATTGTGTGTTTAATACTAGAAATCTCTTTGAAAACTCAGAGCTTAAGAGAATCGCCTTGGAACTGCCGAGATGATTGGGTAGTATTTAATAGAGCTCTCACAGAGGACCCAGATCAGTGAGCCAAAACCCAAGTCCTGGTTATTTTGTCAGAAATTACCATAACATAAAAGAAAACAGTGTATTTTGAAGCATATCAGAATGATAAAGAAGTTGCAGATTTAATTTTTAAAACCAAAAGAAACATGAGAGACTTTGGGGTGGTTGAAACAGAGGTTTGAGGAACTCTCTCCTGTAGTCTGCTCCCTCTCTTCTCTATCCAGCCCTCTTCCCTTCGTTCTCATTTTTGTTTCAGCATGTTAGTTTTACTTTGCTACATAGAGATTTTTGGCACCTAGGCCCACCTTTAAAATCCTTCCTGGCTATACTCTGAAAGAATGCACTAGTTCTGTTGCTAACCCACATACAAGCGATATCATCACTCAGAAGATCCATGAAAGAATGGAGAGTCTTTAGAGACCTACCATGAAGACTATATAGGTATGTCTAGAGGTTTGGGAATCCAACTTCCAAAAAGAAAATACGCCCCTTGGCAACGTCCAAGAAAACCATGAAAAGTCGTTATGTATCAAATTGACCTTTGATGTTTTATATTGTATATATTTCAAAACTATCATGTAAATTGTCCACTCCCACTGCTTATTTTACATGCTTACAAACTAAAAACTGAGCAAACCAATAGTCTGTTACTTATTTGTATATACATAGCCTAACTTTATATAGAAATAAGCAGTATTTATTTAGAGCATTATTTTAATAATTAAATATGAGGGTGTATTAAAAGGAGCTTTCATTGCAAAATACAGTAGTTTTAGTATTAATAATGACATGGAATTCATTTCAATGTAAAATGCCAATAAAACTCCATTAAAAGTCTTGGTTTTGCTCAGATAAAAAAGAAAGTCATTCTTAACTTTGAGGTACAGAAAATATTTTATGACTAGTGAAATCTACTATATTTGGGCTTAGTTCTATACCTTTTATTTCAGAAAATTCCAAAGTCTATTAGAATTATTTTAAATTAATTTATTTAGAATACATCTCAATTTTTATCCCCCACATGTATCTTCCAGTTCCTCCCTCCCTCCCTCTTTCACTCTATTCCCCTCCCCTAGGTCTGTGACAGAAGGATACCTCCTCCCCCACCACATGGGCACAGCCTATCAAGTCTCATCCTGGTATCCTGCTTATCCTTTCTCTGAGGACCACCAGACCTCCCCACCAAGGGTAATTGGTCAAATATGGGGTACCAGAGTTCATTCCAGAGTCAGTTCCCACTCTCCACACAATTGTGGAGAATGTCCTATCCATTGGGTAGATCTAAATAGGAGTTCAAAGTTTACTGCGTGCATTGTCCTTTGTTGGTGCAGTAGTTTGAGCAGACCCCCCTGGTTCCAGATCTGCTCATCATTATGTTCTTCTTGTAGGTTTCTAGGACCCTCTTGATCCTTCTATTTCCCCATTCTCCCATATTTCTTTCACCTAGAGTCCCAATAAGAAGTCCCCAACTACGTTGGAAAGCAATCTGATGCTCGCTAAGAAAACTGGCAATAGGGCTACCTCAAGACCCAGTTATTCCACTGCCTGGAATATAGCTAGAAGATGCTCCACCACACAACAAGAATATATGCTCAGACATGTTCATGGCAGCTTTATTAGTAATAGCCAGAACCTAGACACAACCTAAATGTCCCTCAGTTGAAAAATGGATAAAGAAATATTTACACTATGGAATACTACTTAGCAATTAAAAACAAGGAATACTGATATTTGCGGACAAATGGATGGAACTAGAAATGATCATCCTGAGTTAGTTAACCCAGACCCAGAAAGACTCACATGGTATATACTCACAAAGAATTGGACACTAGCCCAAAAGGGATGTCCCATAAAATTTGTCTCTTATCAGAACCTTTTATAATGAATTTATCATGCTTTTTCTCAGATTTATTATTTGTGATGTCATGGCAGTACACTTTTAATTTTCTGTTGCCAGTCATAAAGTGGATCATAAATTGATTATCTGATGGAAAGTAACTTTTATATTTTTATAATATTCCTTTTCCTTTCTAACTGGATTTTGCAGTAATACTGCTTTACTTCTTGATTAATGTTATGTCAAGGTAAAAGTCACATTGCTTGAGATTTCTGTGCTTGATAACATGAGTCATGATCGTAAGCGATGCAGACATTCTGGGCAGTATCTAGATGTTGTGCTTTGCTAGGTGAGGAACAGAGCTCATTCAGCCATGATATGAATCTTTTTGTTTAGCACCAAACTACCTTGAACTCAGCCTCTGATGATAAAAGTGGGTGATGAAGAGATTTACTTATATTTTCTTGTGGTTTAGGTGTCTTTGTTACAAGAACAGTACTTATTTTAAAATGTAAACATTGTCTAGAGACCCCTCCATTTATGCTAGCATGTTTTGTGAGTGTGTTTTCTCTTTTATAATGTGAAACAGTTTTTTATGTTTGACTCTAAAATTATATTTTATTTGTATTTCTTTATATATAAAAATCAGATGTAGCCTCAAGCTTGAGTGTATTACATATATTACAAAACACATAAAACTAGCAAATTACTACATACAAGGATTTCAAAACAAATGTATTATTCAATTTAGTTATGTTTATAACATGTTTATAACTTCATTAGTTATGTTTATTTTATACTATATTTTCTACAGAGTTTTTTGCTACATCTCATAGATTTGTGAATCAAAATATATATAAATTTTAAAAATGCCCTGGTAAAACTATTCACTTAACTAAAAAGTCAAAGTGATGAAAAAAAACCTCAGTGACTTTAAGAATATAAGATTTAAAATGTTTTTGTTATTTTAAAAATTCACTGACAATGAGGTTGGTTAACTCCTGGCAACACCCAGCCTACCTCACAGAGAATGATGAGCATCAAAGAACATCCTTATGAAGATGGCTTCAAATGTGTCAAACAAGTCACTGGGCAAAATGTCCTTATTTCTACCACAGACAGAATTCTGCTTTTAAAAAAAGGGCAAGCTTGGAAACAGGCCAAGCTCTGCCAAGACAGGGTTAGCATGTCCTCAATAGTTCTTGCCTCACAAATACGTCTGTCAGATGTATTGGGCCAGAAGGCTGAAGAAGATGTTCTCATGTTTCTTGATTCTGGTTTCTTGTTTTTTTGCTATTGTTTTTGTTACTGTTTGGAAAAGGAACACGAAGTCAGGTTGGAAAGGATCTGGGAGAAGTTGGAAGAACAGAAAGACTATTATCAAAATATTTGTTAAGAAGAAAATTAAAATAGTAAAACAGTGACAGAGTTAATGCAAAATAAAATAGATGATATTACATTTCTTATTTTTAAATAGGGACTATGAATTAAATCTTCCTGAAATTAGTAACTATTCAAAGGCAAAAACACCAAAATATAAAATTATTTCAATATGAGCTATTATCAATTTTCATGGAGTTCCTCCATCACAAAGTAATATTTTCTGATTAAATTAACCATGTGTCACATGGCAATGATTTATGAGAACTTGAGGAAGACCAGAAGTTTCAGAGAAAAGAAGAACACATTCCCTGCTTTCCTGTTTATTTTCTATGCATGATACATAGGCCGATTAGATTGGATCTATGTGTGTGATTATAGACAAGGGACCTCAATTTGGGAAACTGGAAAGAGTGGTAATGAAATATTTATATTCTAAATGTCTCACTAATCCTGTAAATGTTTGTATTTAGATTTTGATGTATGAAATTGAAATTTTGGAAAAGGGCATTAAAAAGGAACGATCAATAATGGCAGATGAAAATAGCCAATGCTCTACTACACACAAGTTAAAATTTAGTGTCATAGAGGCAGGCAGATCTCTATGAGTTTGAGGCCAGCCTGGTCCACAAAGTGAGTCCAGTAGAGCCAAGGATACATGGAGAAACCATATCTTGAAAAAGCCAAAATAAATAAATAAATAAATAAATTTGCCTTGTTTTATTATACCTATGTTTGCAAATATTTGAGAACAGTAACTGTATATGGATTTACAAACTTGGGTCAATGGGGTTACTGAAATGAGATAGTTTGAGGGGTCACAGTGACTGTGGCTTAATACACAATGTAGTAATTTTAGTTTAGTGGATTTGGGAATCGCATTCTTCACTTGAGATCAGGAAGGAGAATAGGAAACTACAAAGAAATCACACTGTCCCCAGTATGATGTTTCAATTAAATGTATGTTTAAATCTCATATTTTGAAATTCTTCTTATCTTGTATAAGCACTGTATATTCTTACATACAAGAATCAAACATTCTTTCAGAGAGTTTTATAATGTACTCACTATATATATATATATATATATATATATATGTATATATAATGCAAATTTAATTTATAAATTGATTTCCTCGACACTTAGAGATATGCATTGGACACAACGCATCTATATAATCATGACAGTGAACATGTACAACATGTAGATTTCTTCTTTTCCGTGGTGTTCCATCATCGCATTACCAAATTACAAACCCAATAAAAGAAAACCTGAGTCATTATCTGTCAGAGCAAACTAATTTCTGTTTTCCAGAATATCCAGTGAATAGAAGTATGTGTATTTACTGTGCACTTATTAAGTTCCGAACACCATAATTAGTGATACAACTATAATGTGATCATTAGTATCAGTGGTATAAAGCTATTTTTATGGCTAGTACTTGGTTATATGTTAAAATACAACAAGCTTCTTTTTATCAGTTCATTGGGCATTGGCATCCCATCTACTGTACTATCCCAGAAAGATTATCTATTGCAACAGCATAGCTGTTGAGCTGTAGTATATCTTGTATGTTTATTGGGAGTACTTTTACGATTAGTGAACATCTGAACAGCTTTAGTGCATTAGTTTAAAATCTATATGTCTACTTGAGAGAAATTTTTTCTTAGACAACTACATTGTGTATCTACCATAGTGGTTTGATTATAATAAATATAGGAACTTTAAAATTTTTTATTATATTTTTTACATGTACACTCATATTATAACACATAAAAATAAACTACATGCAGCAGTAAGAACTACAAAACAAACAGGAATTATATAAATGTTACACTCATAGTGATTTGGCTATTTGTATTTGACAAACATGAAGAAAACATGTTCCCTATCGTGATGAGTTTAAAGTTCTGACTGAAGATCAATATCTATCATATCTCATCTCTTTTAACTTAAAACATTTATCTAGACCAAAAAAATCTTAATCCTTAAACAACTAAGCTTAATTGTACAACTAAACTACCTGGTCTTCAATTACATCAAAGACTTGAGAAGGAATAAAATTTAATTACCTAAGTGAACTGGAAGTGCAGGTTAGTAGCTTCCATACTGAAAAAAATGACTGCCTGAACAGTCACCTAAAACTCTCCATTTTATTAAGATGAATATGTCTATATTTTCAACTTTTGTTCTTTCTAAACATATATGCTCTGTTCTGGATACTTCTGGATTTACAGATATTAAAATTGTGTAGTTCTGCAGAGAGCTACAGTCTTGTCATCAGTTATGATATCCTGTTAACATTTTTCTTTTTTTTTTTTAATTAATTTATTCTTGTTACATCTCAATGTTTATCCCATCCCTTGTATCCTCCCATTCCTCCCCCCCCCCCCCATTTTCCCATTATTCCTCTCCCCTATGACTGTTCCTGAGGGGGATTACGCCCCCTTATATATTCTCATAGGGTATCAAGTCTCTTCTTGGCTACTTGCTGTCCTTCCTCTGAGTGCCACCAGGTCTCCCCCTCCAGGGGACATGGTCAAATGTGAGGCACCAGAGTACGTGAGAAAGTCATATCACACTCTCCACTCAACTGTGGAGAATATTCTGACCATTGGCTAGATCTAAGAAGGGGTTTAAAGTTTACCTCCTGTATTGTCCTTGGCTGGTGCCTTAGTTTGAGCGGGACCCCTGGGCCCAAATCTACCTATCATATTGTTCTACTTGTAGATTTCTAGGACCCTCTGGTTCTTTTTATTTTGCTGTTCTCCCATGCGTCTCTCATTTAGAGTCCCAATAGGATGCCTTCCCCTCTGTTCCAGTTTCCTGGTAAGTGAAGGCTTTCGTGGGACATGCCCGTTGGGCTAGTATGCAGATATAAGTGAGTATATACCATTTGATTCTTTCTGCTTCTGGGTTAACTCACTCATTATGATCATTTCTAGCTCAATCCATTTATCCACAAATTTCGGGAATTCTTTGTTTTTAATAGCTGAGTAGTATTCCATAGTGTATATGTACCACAGTTTCTTTATCCACTCTTCTACTGAGGGACACTTAGGCTGTTTCCATGTTCTGGCTATTATGAATAAGGCTGCTATGAACATGGTTGAGCAAATTTTCTTGTTGTGTGCTGGAGCATCTTCTGGGTATATTCCAAGGAGTGGAATAGTTGGGTCTTGAGGAAGCCCTATTCCCATTTTTCTGAGATAGCACCAGATAGATTTCCAAAGTAGCTGTACTAGTTTGCATTCCCACCAGCAATGAAGGAGTGTTCCTCTCTCCCCACATCCTCGCCAGCATGTGGTGTCGCTTGAATTTTTGATCTTAGCCATTCTGATGGGTGTAAGATGGAATCTCAGAGTTGTTTTGATTTTCATTTCCCTGATGACTAAGGAGGTTGAGCATTTCTTTAAGTGTTTCTCAGCCATTTGATACTCCTCTGTTGAGAATTCTCTGTTTAGTTCCAAGCCCCATTTCTCAATTGGGTTATTCGGTTTGGTGGTATTTAATTTCTTGAGTTCTTTATATATTTTGGATATTAGACCTTTGTCAGATGTAGGGTTGGTGAAGATTTTTTCCCAGTCTGAAGGCTGTCGCTTTGTTCTCTTGACAGTGTCTCCTGCCTTACAGAAGCTTCTCAGCCTCATGAGGTCCCATTTATTAATGGTTGACATTAAGGCCTGGGCCGTTGGTGTTCTGTTCAGGAAGTTGTCTCCTGTGCCAATATGTTCCAGGTTCTTTCCCACTTTTTCTTCTAAGTGGCTTAGTGTCTCTGGTTTTATGTTGAAGTCTTTAATCCACTTGGATTTGAGTTTTGTGCAAGGTGACAAATATGGGTCCAGTTTCATTTTTTTACACATAGACCTCCAGTTAGACCAGCACCATTAGTTGAAGATGCTATCCTTTTTCCATTGAATAGATTTGGCTTCTTTGTCAAAAATCAAGTGACCATATGTGTGTGGATTCATATCTGGGTCTTCGATTCGATTCCACTGATCAACCAGCCTGTTGCTGTGCCAGTACCATGCTGTTTTAATTACTATTGCTTTATAGTACAGTTTGAGATCAGGTATGGAGATTCCTCCAGAGCACCTTTTATTGTACAAGATTGTTTTAGCTATTCTGGGTTTTTTGTTTTTCCATATGAAGTTCAGAATTGAACTTTCAATGTCTTTAAAAAACTGTGTAGGTATTTTGATAGGGATTGCATTGAATCTGTAGATTGCTTTTGGTAGGATGGCCATTTTTACTATGTTAATTCTCCCGATCCATGAACAAGGAAGATCACGCCATCTTCTCAGGTCATCTTCAATCTCTTTCTTCAGAGTTTTGAAATTTTTTTCATACAAGTCCTTCACTTGCTTAGTTAGGGTAACTCCTAGATATTTTATATTGCTTGTGGCTAATGTGAAGGGTGTGGCTTTCCTAATTTCTTCCTCTGCAAGCTTGTCATTTGTGTATAGGAAGGCTACAGACTTTTTTGAGTTAATTTTGTATCCAGCCAATTTGCTGACGGTGTTTATCAGCTTTAGGAGTTCTCTGGTGGAGTTTTGAGGGTCACTTATGTACACTATCATATCATCTGCAAAGAGGGATAATTTGACTTCCTCCTTTCCCATTTGGATACCCTTGATCTCCTTTTGTTGTCTTATTGCTCTGGCTAGAACTTCGAGTACTATATTAAAGAGATATGGAGAGAGTGGGTAGCCTTGCCTTGTTCCCGATTTTAGAGGAATTTTCTTGAGTATCTCACCATTTACTTTGATTTTGGCTATTGGCTTGCTGTATATAGCCTTTATTATGTTGAGGAAAGTGCCTTGTATCCCCGATCTCTCTAAAACTTTAAACATGAATGAGTGTTGAATTTTATCAAATGCTTTTTCTGCATCCAAGGAGATGATCATGTAGTTTTTTATTTTCAGTTTGTTTATATGGTGGATTACATTGATGGATTTCCGTATATTAAACCATCCCTGCATGCCTGGAATGAATCCTACTTGGTCATGATGAATGATATCTTTGATGTGCTCCTGTATTCGTTTTGCAAGTATTTTATTTAGTATTTTTGCATCTATGTTCATAAGAGAAATTGGTCTGAAATTCTCTTTCTTTGTTGAGTCTTTGTGAGGTTTAGGTATCAATGAGATTATGGCCTCATAGAATGAATTTGGTAATTTTCCATCCATTTCTATCTTTTGGAGTAGCTTGAAGAGTATCGGTAATAGCTCGCCATTAAAGGTCTGGTAGAATTCTGCACTGAAACCATCTGGCCCTGGGCTTTTTTTGGTTGGGAGACCATCGATGATTGCTTCTATTTTTGTAGGGGAAATGGGACTATTTAGCTTGTTTATCTGTTCTTCATTCAGCTTTGGCAAGTGAAATTGTTCAAGAAAATCGTCCATCTCCCTTAGATTTTCAAATTTTGTGGCGTATATGCCTTCAAAGTAGGATCTTATGATTCTTTGAATTTCTTCAGTGTCTGTTGTTATGTCTCCCTTTTCATTTCTGATTTTGTTGATTTCAATACTGTCTCTCTGCCTTTTAGTTAGTTTGGCTAATGGTCTGTCTATCTTGTTGATTTTCTCAAAGAACCAGCTTTTGGTTTTGTTGATTCTTTGGACTGTTTTCTTAGTTTCTAATTTGTTAATTTCAGCCCTGAGTTTGATTATTTCCAGGCGTCTACTCCTCTTGGGTGTTTCTGCTTCTTTTTTTTCTAGGGCTTCCAGTTTTGTTGTTAAGATGCTTATGTGCGATGTTTCCAATTTCTTTTTAAAGGCACTTAGTGCTATTAATTTTCCTCTTAGCACTGCTTTCAATGTATCCCACAAATTTGGGTATGTTGTTTCTTCATTTTCATTGAATTTCAGAAACTCCTTGATTTCTTTCTTTATTTCTTCCCTGACCCAGGTGTCATTTAGCAGAGAGTTGTTTAGTTTCCACAAACGTGTAGGCTTTTTGTTATTTCTGTTGTTGTTGAATTGCAGCCTAAGAGCATGGTGATCTGATAGGATACAAGGTATTATTTCAATCCTCTTGTATCTGTTGAGGCTTGCTTTGTGACCTACGATGTGATCAATTTTGGAGAAGGTTCCATGGGGTGCAGAGAAGAAGGTGTATTCTTTCTTGTTTGGGTGAAAGGTTCTATAGATATGTTAGATCCATTTGACCCATGGCATTGGTTAATGATGTTCTTTCTCGGCTTAGTTTCTGTTTCAATGACTTATCCTTCAGTGAGAGTGGGGTGTTGAAGTCTCCCACTATTATTGTGTGGGGATCGATGTGTGGTTTAAGCTTTTTTAGGAGATCTTTTACAAATGTGGGTGCCCTTGTATTGGGAGCATAGATGTTCAGAATTGTGATGTCATCTTGGTTGACTTTACCTTTGATGAGTATGAAGTGTCCTTCCTCATCCCTTTTGATTAATTTTGGTTGAAAGTCTATTTTGTTCGATACTAAAATGGCTACACCTGCTTGCTTCTTGTGACCATTTGCTTGGAATATTTTTTCCAACCTTTTACCCTGAGGTAATGCCTTTCATTATGGGTGAGATGTGTTTCTTGGATGCAGAAGAATGTTGGATCTTGTTTATGTACCCATTCAGTTAGTCTGTGTCTTTTTATTGGAGAATTGAGGCCATTGATGTTGAGAGATATTAATGACCAGTGACTGTTAAGAGTCTTAATTTTGATGTTGTTTCCAGTCGAGCGTTTGTGTAGTTGTGTTTTTGCCATTGGATAGTTATCTATTTCCTGGGTAGTTTTGGTTGTAGCTTGACCCTTTGGGATGGAGTTTTCCTTCTAGTACCTTCTGTAAAGCTGGGTTTGTGGATAGGTACTGTTTGAATTTGTTTTTGTCATGGAATATTTTGTTTTCTCCATCAATGGTTATTGATAATTTTGCTGGGTAAAGTATTCTGGCCTGGCATCTGTGGTCTCTAAGGGTTTGCAGAATCTCTGTCCAGGCCCTTCTGGATTTTATGGTCTCTGCTGATAAGTCGGGTGTAATTCTGATAGGTTTACCATTAAATGTTATTTGGCCCTCTTCCCTTGCAGCTTTTAATATTTTTTCTTTGTTCTGCATGGTTTGTGTTTTGATTATTATGTGGCAGGCAGTTTTTCTTTTCTGGTCAATTCTATTTGGTGTTCTGTAAGCCTCTTGTATGTTTATAGGCACTTCTTTCTTTAGATTGGGGAAATTTTCTTCTATGATTTTGTTGAGAATAGTTTCTGGGCCCTGGAGTCTGATGTCTTCTCTTTCTTCAATGCCTATTATCCTCAGATTTCTTCTTTTCATGGTGTCCTTAATTTCTTGGATGTTTTGTGTCAGGAGTTTTCCAGATTTGGCATTTTCTTTAATGGTTGATTCAAGATCTGTGATTGTATTTTCTAGCCCAGAGATTCGTTCTTCCATCTCTTGGATTCTGTTAGAAAAGCTCACCTCTGTGTTGCTCGCCTTCTTCTCTGAGGTCTCACATTCTCGTTTTTCTTCTGTCTGTGTGTTTATCATTGAATCCATTTTCATTTTCAGGTCTTGAACTGATTTTTTGATTTCTTTCATGTGATTTTTTGTATATTCCTGAGTTTCTTCCATTGCCTCTTTATAGGTCTTCAGAGCTTGAACCGTTTTATTTATTTCTTTCATCTGGTTGTTTGCATTTTCCTGCAATTTTTCCAGTTCCACTCTATGTGCTTCTTTTATGTCTCTCACCTGTTTGTCTGCGTCTTCCTGCATTTGATTATGAATTTTATTTGTTTCCTCCATTATCATCCTCATTACTAAGGATTTGAGGTCATTTTCTTGTATTTCCATTGTATTTGAGTTCTCTGGGTTGTTTTCTTTGGGATAGCTGGAAACTGGAGACGCCATGTTGTTTTGGGGTTTTTTGCGTATGCTTTTTCGTTGTCCTTTAGACATCTTGCCATCTTTGTTTTTGTTGGGTAGCTTCCAGAGTTGAGTGGAGGGTGTCTGACGATAGATTCACTTGTTTTCTCACGATTTCCCTAGGCTGCGAGCTCAAAGCTTCACTGGTGTGGATGTTAGGAGGTTAGCCCTGTTGTTCTGGTCTCTCACAGCCAGTGATCCTCAGCCCCCCTCTGCTGTGGATCCTGCAATTGTTCTGGATCTCTGAATGAGCATTGGGTCAGGCCAAGGTATCCACAGCTTCTGTGTTCCCTGCCAAGTCCAGCCAGGAGCACTGGGACCGAACCATGGGCAGAACTCAGCTAGATTCTCAGGGCCTGAACCGTCTGCCAAACTCAGCTAGGGATTTTGGACCCAAAATGCACACAGGGTCCAGCCAGAATTTTTGGGCTGGGACTACGCACCAAGCTCCGCTAGGGCCTTTTGGCCCAAAGTGCGTTCTGTGGTCAGTTATTGACTCAGGGCCCGAACTGACCACCAATCTCAGCCAGGAATTCTGGATTCAAACTGCAAACTGTGTCCAACCAGAGTCTTAGAGCTGGTGGAACCGAGAGCTCTGTCCAGCCTGCGCCACAGCAGGAGAACTGCGGCTGCTCTGAGTTAGCGCCAGTGGTGGAACAAGTGCTCCGCCCAGACTGTGTCACCGCAGAGAAGCTGCCGCTGAGCTGAGGTGGTGCCTAGGATGGAACTGAGCATGTCACCAAGCCTGCGCCACAGCAGGAGAACTGCAGCTGCTCTGAGTTAGAGCCTGTGGTGAAACCAAGTGCTCCGCCCAGACTGTGTCACTGCAGGGGAGCTGCCGCTGAGCTGAGGTGGTGCCTAGGATGGAACTGAGCACGTCACCAAGCCTGCGCCACAGCAGGAGAACTGCGGCTGCTCTGAGTTAGCGCCAGTGGTGGAACAAGTGCTCCGCCCAGCCTGTGTCACCGCAGGGGAGCTGCCACTGAGCTTAGGTAGTGCCTAGTGTGGAGCTGCGAGCTCAACTGAGCCTGCGCCACAGCAGGGGAGCTGTGGCCACGCTGAGTTAGTGCCTCAGGCAGAATTGCTTGCTGGGCAGGGCCAGTACCCGGGACTCTGGGGCCGAACTGTCCGCCGAGTCCAGTCTGGGTCCAAAGGCTCCACGCAACCCAAATCCTGCCCGGAGTCGTCCCCTCTCCCGTAGCAATTCCCACCAGCCACCACACCAATTGCCTCCACCGGAAGGCTATGAGCTGCAAACCTCAGCCGCCGCTGCTGGTGCCGCTGGTGCTGCTGCCTCTGCCGCTGCCGCTCCGATCAGAGAAAAACCACGCTCCTCCCGTGTGCAGGGGCATGCAGGTCCTCCGCCCCCTGGTCCCTCCGAACCGTGGAGCACTCCTGCTGCCGTGATGTTTGGACCTCGGTGTTCCTGGCTCAGAAATCTGTGCAATTCCCTGAATTGTTCACTGGAGCCTCCAAACGCGGTCCACACTGCTCGCCACCATCTTGGATCCTCCTGTTAACATTTTTCATTGCTGAGATACAGAGTATTTAGCTCATCTTGATCTTTTACCCACTGTTAATTTTATCTTCAAAATCAGGTCGTGATTCTTTTTTATTTAATTTTCAATTTTTTATTAATTGCATCTCAAATACTGTCCTTTTGGCAACCTCCTGATTTTTGAGAAGTACTTGCTTACTCTTGCCTATAATACAACTGTAACTCTTAATTTCTCTGATGAAAGGACCAAGATAATCAGTGTTTGATAAAGAAAAAAAGGAAAACGCACCATATTCATTATTATATCACATTATTGACTGTCAATATTTACTGCTGAAGAAATAATTACAGAGTTCATGGCATTACATAGTAAGTATTCTGAGAGAAAAACATTTTCGTTTTTAAAGTATCTATTACCTTAGACTGTGCACTTATCTTGCAATACCACAAGATAGTGGCATTGACACAAAAAATTGAAAATAAAACTTTATGGATCATCTCACCACTGTCTTTATTGTATTTGTAAGAAAAACTCAATTCATAGGATTTAATGTTTTTCTTGTGTTTACATAATTTGTTGGTCATTTCATAACACTCAAACTCAGATCATTTTAGTATATCTTTACTTTGTGTAATACAGAGATTTTTTTTTTAAGATTTATTTATTTTATGTATATGAGTGTTCTGTCAGCATGTACACCTGCAGGCCAGAAAAGGCCATCAGATCACATTATAGATGGTTGTGAGCCACGATGTGGTTACTGGGAATTGAACTCCGGACCTCTGGAAGAGCAGTCAGTACTCTTAACTGTTGACTATTCCTATAGTACATTGGCAGATACTTTGAAAATGACTATAAAATTTAGAAGAAAAGGAGTTGTTAGAACAAAAAAAAATGGCAGTCAATATTTGCTGTATAATTTTCATATTAATATTATCTCAGTGATTTATGTAGTTTACATCAAAAAAAAATATCCATAGTTCATATCCCCATTTGCTCCAGTAAATTTATTTACTATATCAAATTAAATATTATGATGTACTCTAGCAGCAAATTAGTACAGACTGAATGGAAAACTGTGTACACTTAATACTATCTCATTGTACTCTCTGTAGATTCTTAAATGCTGAAAGCAAAAGATAAACTTTACCATGTTAATAATTCAAAATCCATTTTAAAGTCAGAGTATAACCTAAAGGATTATTAAGTAAATGAATTTCTCAATTTTTTCAAGTGTTAATTATTTAAAAATATATATAGGTCCCCAAAGTAGAGGGCCCTTCTTTACCCCATCAAGAGTGTCTTTACTAAGAGTCAAAATATTTTTCTCTGTAAGCTAATTACCAGAACTGACACTCAATTCTGCGAACGTGTCAGTGAACTATTTGACTTTTTATTTATTTGCGATTATTCACTGTGTGAAAAATTGCATCAACAGAGATATTTTTATATCTTGTCTCATATATTACCTGTGTCAGTTTTTTACACATTAGGGCATTTGAAGTTGATTTCAAAATAACACTGAGTTCTTACTTTTAGCAATTTTTCATAAAAAGACTTCTGCTTATCCATTGGGTAGATCAGAGTTCAGGCTCGGTGTTTACTATTGTATTGTCCTTGGATAGTGCAATAGTTTGAACAGAAACCCCAGGGCCCCAATGCACCTATCATGATGTTCTTCTTGTAGGTTTCTAGGAACCTCTGTGTCCTTCTATTTCCCTATCTCCTGTATTTCTCTTACCTAGAGTCTCAGTAGGATATCTTTACATCTATCCACAGTTATGTGGAGAGCAGATACTGACTTTGAAATAAGCTCTTGTGCTCTATAGTTGACCACCTCCTCTTGGTGGGGAGGCCTGGTGGCACTCAAAGAGATAATAAACAGGCTACCAAGATGAAACTTTATAGCCTATGATCATATCGTTGGGGAGGAAGTCCCCTTGGGGTCATAGACCTAGAGGGGGGGAATAGGGTGAAAGCAGGAGGGAGGGATTAATGGGAAGATACAAGTGATGGGATAACAGTTGAGTTGCAATCTGAAAAAATTAATAAAAATTTTTAAAAATGGCAAAGATTACACACACACACACACACACACACACACACACAAAGAAAAATGGAAAGAAAAGGACTTCTGCTTTTAACATGAAAAACATTCTGCTCTGTGAATTGATATTAGTTATAACAGTGCAACTAGGTACTGAAGGAGTATCCTAAATTAGGTCTTAGTTAAGCATTGTGCCTGTTTCTTTTGCTAGGAGAAAATTATAGATGTTCAAGTTTAAAACTTCAAATTTTGTGACACTATTTTATGTTTAAGTGCACAGTCTGAGAAAATTGAGACTTTAAAACACTAACTCCAGCATTTTAAATTCACACATTACTCGTGCTGACTCTACATTCAAATCATATTCAATAGACAACTTCTCAGTAATTCAATTTTCCACAAACGTAAATATAATGTCATGTTGTATGGTCTTTCTTCTTTAGCTTTCACTTTAAATATACTTGGCATAGAAAATGGAATATATATGTTAATAATTTTGAAAATATTACTGGTATGCTCAGAACTTCTCTCCTCATCAACATAAAGCCAAAGGATGTTCAGCCAACAACTTACTGCCATAAACTGGCTTCATCATCCTTTGATGACCTCATCACTTCTTATTTGCAACCATGTTCAATTATTTTAGTTACTAAATATTCTTTGTTCTCTTAAGGTTACTGGAAAGACTAGGATTAGATTTTCATTGTATCCATTGAGACCCATTTCACATTCTTAAATCTCTCATTATCAAGTTCTAATAAAACATCTTAGCTCAACATACAGTCTTTTTAACAATTTCTTTTTTACTTTGACATCTTTCAGAGATTACTAGAAGTTTTGAAGAAAGTAAAAGTAGAATGAAAACACCCAAGCAATAACATAATAGTAAATTCTATAATTAAAATCATAGTAAGAACATTAAAATCAATAGCAGCAATACCAGCTTTAGCATAGGAATCATGTTCAATAGGGTTGTTGATTTTATTTTTGTTAAAAGTGGTTTATAACAACACTAAATAAAACTGATGTATACTCTATTTTCAATTAGAAACATACAGCTTCATTTAAAAATTGTTTTTATGCCCCTCTTCAATTTGTCTTTCAAATCTCAGAAAATAGATTGCTTTTAATCAAGATGAGGCAACATTTGTTAAATCTTTGAGTTAATCGGCCTTTGACGATATACATGACTAATTAAGAGTCCTAATCTTCAAATCTAGGTCCAATGAAACTGGTGTTATCCAGATTCATCTTTAACCAACTCTAGTTCATAGACTAAAAACATTGTTTTCTGAATGGTATCATTAAAGGAAACAGTTATTTCAAAGAAGAAAAAAGATAATGGTTCTTAAAAGTTTTGTAAATTCTTTTTTATTTAAATAATTTATTCAGATTACATCTCCATTGCTGTCTCCTCAGTTGTATCTTCCTTTTCTGCCCTCCCTCCCTCTTTCACCCTTTCCCCTCCCATGGCCTGTGACAAAGGGGGAACTCCTCCCCCACCATATGATCACAGCCTACCAGGTCACTTCTGGGTACTGTGCTTCCCTTTCCTCTGAGTGCCACCAGGCCTCCCCACCAAATGGAAGTCGTAAAATAGGAGACACAAGAGTTCATGTCAGACTCAGTCCTGACTCTCCGCAAAACTGTGGAGAATGCACTTTCCATTGGCTAGATTAGAAGAGGGGGGGTCTAGGTTTACTGCATGCATTGTCCTTGGTTGGTAGAGCAGTTTGTGTTGGTCCCCCAGGGTCCAGATCTGCCAGCCTTGATGGTCTTATTGTAGGGTTTCAGTAACCACTGGATCCCTCTATATCCCTATTCTCCCCTGCATCTTTTACCTGGAGTCACAATACCAAGTCCCAGAATCTCTCCCAATCCTTTGCTGAGTGATGACTCTAATAGGACATCCATGGTGTGCTAGTATTCAATTATAACTGAGTATATACCATGTGTATCTTTCTGGGTCTGGGTTAACTCACTCAGGATGAGCACTTCTAGTTCCATCCATCTGCCTGCACATTTCAGGATATCTTTACTTTTAATAGCTGAGTTGTATTCCATAGTGTAAATGTCACAGAGTTTCTTTATTCATTCTTTGACTAAGGAACATCTAGGTTGTTTCCCAATTCTGGCTATTACAAATAAGGCTCCTATGAACATGGTTGACCATATGTCCTTATTGTGTGGTGGAGCATCTTTTGGGTATAATCCAAGGAGTGGAATAGCTGGGTCTTGAGGTAGCTCTATTACCAGTTTTCTGAGAAAGTGACAGATGATTTCCAAAGTGGTTGTACAAGTTTGCATTCCCACCAGCAATGAAGGAGTGTTCCCCTTTCTCCACATCCTCACCAGCATATTCTGTCACTTGAGTTTTTGATCTTAAACATTTTGATGGGTGTAGGAAAGAATCTCAGAGTCATTTTGATTTGCATTTCTATGATGACTAAGGACATTGAACATTTCTGTGTTTCTCAGCCATTCGATATTCTTCTGGTGAGAATTCTGTTAAGTTCTCATTTTTAAATTCGGTTATTTGATTTGGTAGTGTTTAATTTCTTGAGTTTTTTAAAATATATTTTGGATATTAGTTCTTTGTCAGATGTATGGTTGGTAAAGATCTTTTCCTAGTTTGTAGGCTGTTATGATGTTCTATTGACAGTTTTTTCTGCCTTACAGAGGCTTCTTAGCCTCATGAAGTCCCATTAATTGTTCATCTTAAAGCCTGGGCTGTTGGAGTTGTGTTCTGGAAATTGTTTCCTGTTCCAATGTGTTCCAGGCTCTTCCTCACTTTTTCTTCTAACAGACTTATTGTCTCTGGTTTTATGTTGAGGTCTTTAATCCACTTGCACTAGAGTTTTGTGCATAGTTATGAATATAGATATACTTGAATTTTTCTAAATGTAGATATCCACTTAGACCAGCACCATTTGTTAAAGATGCTATCCTATTTTCATTGTATGGATTTGGCTTTTTTGTCAAAAACCAAGTGTCCATATGTGTGTGGATTTATTCTCGGTCTTTGATATCATTCCGTTGATCAACTAGCCTACTGCTATTCCAGTACCATGCTGTTTTACTGTTGCTCTATAGTATAGCTTTACACCAGGGATTCTTTTAGTAAAGAACTAATGCTTGTAAAAATCAATGTGCGTACATATCTTATTATAATTTGTTTTTATATGTTTGACAAAAGTATGTGCTTGAGTAAGATAGAAATAAATTAACTTTATAATGAAATAATATAAAATATTTAATTATAAATAATTTTCATGAATAAAAATGTTAATAATAATTGATTTCTAAATTAGGAATAAAAGTTTTAATGGATTTTGGTAATATGTATGTTACCATGTATTTCATGATTTGTATGTTATATATTATCTGCCGTACAGCCATATTATATTTATAATAATATAAGTTGTGACCATTTATAAGCACACTCTCTCTCTCTCTCTCTCTCTCTCTCTCTCTCCCCTATTTCTCTTGCATATATATGAGTGTGTGTGTGTGTGTGTGTGTGTGTGTGTGTGTGTGTGTGTGTAGGTATGGTCTGGGAGTATATAGCTTATATGTGGGTATAAGGATAAGATTTGGAATGCATTAAGAATATATGCTGTTGTAGGAAAGTGGTAGCAATCAATTTTTTTCTAAGAACTAAGGTCAGCCTTGGAAGCTGGCTAGGTTTTCTGTACCAGACACTATTGGTACAGTTAGAAAGGTGTTAGTTACTACCAATATTTGAGGATAAGTTATTCTACACTTGTGAATATTTTGTTTTGTTAATCTGTGGCTCATGTGGGGAGCATATGTACGTGTACTGCAGTTTCACTATCCATTTTCAGCTCCTCCATATGTGGCTCAGATGACATTGCTGAGGTGGGTGAAAAAGAGTATAAAAGCCCAAATGGCAGCAACTGTGCCATGATACATTACTTTCTAGAAATAACTTTATAAAGAAGAAAATTAGGTTCCAATATTAATGGAATGTATATATAAACACTGCTAGTAAATTTTGTTGAGTGTCTCCAACCCTAGACAAAGAGACCAACACAGCTAATGTCTTCTGGGATAAGACTTAGCATCACTTAGGATGAGTTGTTCATTTAAGGTGTGTCCAGTGCAAAATGTTCAGCATTGAAACTATATATACTCAAACAAAATGTGGACTCAGAGATCTTATTTACACGTGCTTATGTTATGCACACATAGCCAAATAGAATTAAAATGAAGATGTTAACAAACTGGAGCCATGAGAAGGGTTTACGGAAGGGCAACTGAAAGTGACAAGACAAAAGAGAAGAGGGAGGTGATACTACTCTATGTCAGTTTAAACATGAAAAACATTAAGTTAATGAACAAGTAAAATGTACAAATCCACTGTGTATAAAAGTGTTGACTTTGTCTATGAAATATTTGTGGATTTCTTAGTACTTTTATGGAAATCTTCTATTTGTTCAAACCTTTATATTTAAAAAAAACCTGAAGCTGCCTTGTTTTTAATTTTAATTTTATTTTCATTTAATCAAGTAAAATTTATGTAATCTCAAGATTATACATATGAAAGATATGGGTTAATGAACCATTGTTGAAATACTGGATTCCATTGTGGAAAAGCATTAATAAAAACCTTCATCTGTCAGCATTTTTGACATTTAACAATATTGAATTATTCCTAATAAGTTGTCTATATGAATAAAAATAGCAAAATATCAAATTAAGTTTATGATGAAACCACATGGTTATAAATTTTGTGAAATATTTTGAAATTTACTGACTTTTTTACCTCAAAATACAATATATATATATACAGTTAAGATTTATATATTTCCTAACTCTATACATGATACCCTTTGAAAATGGGAGCTTTGGCAGGTAATTAATTCTTGTGGTTGGGACTCTCAACATGAAATTAATGGCATAATAACACAAAACAATATAACATGTTAAGTTCTCCTTTTCCTCTGTATTAGAAGATTGTCAAAGTTCCAGAGGAAAATGTCATATAAAGCCTGAGCAGCTGTCTCCTTGACAAGGTGGTTGTATCATTCCCAATGTTGGAAGGCACCATTTTGTTTTCATCTACCTGCTCCTGAGTTAGGTTAACAAAGTCTAAGAAACAGTCTGGAGAGCTTTTCCTTCTGCTGATCTCAACAACACTATTATTAAATGTGTCATCATAAAATTGGCATGCTCATCATGAAATTAGTGTCCCCTCACATAACTTTCATCAGATAAGGATTGAGGAACCAGTGCAAGTATGCTTTTTAACAGATGGCAGCAAATGTTCACAACAGAATTAAAATGAGCTCACCTTCAATTTTGACTAGTTCTGTGTGAAACATGTGTTTATTGTCTCCTACAATTTTAGGAAAAAAAAGATAGAAAAAATATTTGAGGCATTGGAAGAGTAAAACAGACATACTGTCAAAGCCGAGGGCAAAGACAAGAGGCAGAATACATTTATTGGTAGAAATGGAGGAGGAAGAGAATGGTGGATGATGGGAAGTGTCAGCTAAAATTAAAGATGTATTGAAGGCCACATGGAAACCCACTACTTTATAAAGTAACTAATATATATATATAAGTTTAATACAAATTTTAAACAAGAACAACTTATATGAGTTGATACTACCTACCACTAAAAGAAGCTATAAATTTATTTATTTATTTATTTATTTATTTATTTTGGTGAACCAGTGTGTTTTATTGAGGTTACTTACAAGAGCATATGAGTGAAGGGTTACTTATGGGAGCAGAAATTATACAAAAGACAGTTATGTCTCCCAAAACTCACTTGAGCATGGGTGACACCTCATGAAAGCTGGAAACCCGGAGCACAGTGTACAGCCTGCAGGTGGCTCCACATATTGGAGAGTGAAGAAAGGAAAAAAGGTTTCTTTTTCAAGGCTGTCAAATACAAATAGCTAAAACACTAAGAATGTAACATTTATAAAATTCCCGATTGCATCATTGTTCGTCTTGCTATAGGTTGCTTATTGTATATGTGTGGAATAATAAAAATGTACATGTAAAAAATGTTTAAAGAATAATTTTAAGCAAAAATCCTCCTTTGGAGAAAATATGAACTTTTTTTTTTTTTTTTTTTTTTTAATCACAGCTACAGGTCAAGTGCTAGATTTTGGTTTCTTTGAAGACTCAGTTTTGTCCAGTGAATGTGTTTTTTGTTTTAGTCTCAAGTATGGGATGTGGGAGTCCTTTTCCATTGCTGAAGACCCTCTCATTACCTCTGTTAGTATAACACAGATCCATGACAGTGCACTTATGATGTTCTTCTGTAAGTTGTCTCATGTGAGGGGTGAGGTTTTTGCCGCTACAGAAAATCATCTTGTGTGTGCTCTGAGAGGAGTTAAAGAAAAGCTCACAGATAGCGAGACAATGCCTTTGAGGACCAATGCATTGCAAAGGTTTACATTGCTTCTCTGGTCTTTGCTATTTAGTTTTTAAAATGTATTATAATTTATTCAGATTACATCCCAACTGTTATCCCATATATTATTTCTTCCCATTCTCATCTTCTCTCCCTCTTTTGCCCTATTCCCCTCCCTTAGACCTCAGACAAAAGGGGACCTCCTTCCCCATCCTTTGAGCCCAACCAATCAGGTCTCATCCAGATAGTCTGGCTCCCCTTCTTCTGTGTACCACTGGGCCTCTCGACTAAAGGGAAGTGATCAAATATGGGGGACCAGATTCAAGTCAGAGGCATCCCCCACTCTCCCCACAACCTTGGAGAATGAGCTGTCCATCGGCTAGATCTGAACAGGGGGTTTACTACATGCATTATCCTTGGTTGGTACAACATTTATGCAGGCCTTGGTGGTCTCTTTGTGTGGCTCCTGAACACTTTGGATCCTTCCATCTTTTTCCATGTTTTTAATAGCTGAGTAGTATCCCATTGTGTAAATGTACCATGTTCCTTTATCCATTCATTGGTTGAGGGCCATGTAGGTTGTTTCCAGATTCTGGCTACTGTGAATGAAGCTGCTATAAACATGGTTCGCATATGTCCTTGTAGTTTGCTCATCTTTCAAGTGTATGTCCTGGCTTGCTATGTCTGGGTCTTGCAGTAGTACTGTTCTCAATTTTCTGAGAAAACACTGGGTTGATTTCCAAAGTGGTTGTACAAGTTTACACTCCCACCAGCAATGGAAGAATGTTCCTTTTCTCCATATCTTTGGCAGCATGTGCTGTCACCTGAATGTTTTTGTTTGTTTGTTTGTTGTTTGTGATATGGTCTTTTTAATATTTTAAAAAAATATACTTATAAATTTATAGAATTACACATATATACAATAAGCTACATAAAGCAAGAAGAACCACAAAACAATAAGGAATTATAGAAATGCTACATTCATAGTGTTTTGAATATTTGTATTTGTCAGCCTTGAAGAGAACTTTCCTATTTTGGTACATGTAAATTTCTGAATGTAAATCAACATCTATCATATCTCATCATTATCAATTTAAAACATCTGTCCAGACCTAAAAAAATCTTAACCCCTAAACAACTAATCTTAGTTGTAAAACCAAGCTATCCGGTCTTCAACCACACCAGAGACTAGAGAAGGAATAAAATGAATTACCTGAATATACAGGGAGTGCAGGTTAGCAGCTTCCCCAATGAGAAGATGACACTTGAGTTTTTTATCTTAGCCATTCTGGTAGGTGTAAGATGGAATCTCAGAACTGATTTAACATTTCCCTAATAACTAAAAAGTTGAACAGTTCTTTAGGTGTTTCTCGGCCATTCTATATTCCTCTCTTGAGAATTTTCTACTTAGCTCTGTACCCCATTTTTAATTGGATTGTTTGGTGATTGTTTGGTGATATATAACCTCTTGAGTACTTTACATATTTTGGATATTAGCCCTTGTTCAGATGTAGGGTTGATGGAAGATATTCTCCCAGTCTGTAGGTTGTCACTTTATTTGTTTTGTTTTTGATTTTGATTTTTCTATTACGCTGTCCTTTGCCTTACAGAAGGTTTTCAGTTCCATGAGGTCCCTTTTCTTAATCGTTGATCCTAGAGCCTGAGCTATTGGTATTCTGGTCAGGAAGTTGTCTCCTGTGCAAAAGAACTCAGTGTTGTTCCCCATATTATCTCCTAACAGATTTAGTGTGTCTGGTTTCATGTTATGTTGAGGCCTTTAACCCACTTGGACTTGAGTTGTGATCAGGGTAATAAATATGGATCTATTTGCATTTTTCTACATGTGGACATCCAGTTAGACCAGCACCATTTGTTGAAGATACTTTCTTTTATCCATTGTATGGATTTTACTTCCTTGTTAAAAGTCAAGTGTTCATGGGTGTCTGAAATTATTTCAGGGCCTTTGATTATATTCCACTGATCAACCAGCCTATTTCTATGCCAGTACCATGCCATTTTTATTACTGGTGCTCTACAGTGTAACTTGATATCAGGGATAGAGATTCTTCTGGAAGATCTTTTATTGTACCAGATTGTTTTAGCTATTATAGGTTTTTGTTTTTCCATAAGAAGGTGAGAATTGATCTTTCCAGATCTGTGAGCAATTGGGTAGGTGTTTTGATAATGAGTGCATTGAGTCTGTAGATTGTTTTTGGTAAGATGGCCATTTTTACTATGTTGATCCTCCCTTTCCGTAAACGTGGGAGATCTTTCCATCTTCTGATATCTTCTTCAACTTCTTACTTCAGAAACTTGAAGTTTTTTCATAAAAGTCTTTCACTTGTTTCCTTAGAGTTACACGAAGTTACTTTGTATTATTATGGCTATTGTGAAGGGTGTAATTTCCCTAATTTCTTGCTCATTCTTTTTATCATTTTTATACAGGGCACTATTATTATTTTGAACTAATCTTGTATCTGACCACTTTGCATAAGGTGTTTATCAGCTGTTGTATTTCTCTGGTGGGATTTTGAAGATCACTTATGTATGCTATTATATCATCTGCAAAGAGTGATACCTTCACTTCCTCATTTCCTATATGGATCACCTTGAACTCCTTTAGTTGTCTTATTGCTCTCACCAGATTGAAGTACTATATTGAAGAGATATGGAGAAAGTGCACAGCCTTGTCTATTACCTGATTTGAATGTAACTTATTTGATTTTCTCTCTATTTGATGAATGCCATTGTCTTGCTTTATATAGCCTTTATTATGTTAGGTATGTGCCTTGTATCCATGCTATCCAAGACTTTAAAGGTGAAGGAGTGTTGGATTTCGTCAAATGCTTTTTCAGCATCTATGGAAAAGATCATGTGTTTTTTTAGTTGTTTATATTGTGGATTACATTGATGGATTTCCATATATTAAACCATTCTTGTATGCTTGGGATGAGGCCTATTTGGCCATGATGAGAGATATCTTCAATGTGTTTTAGACTCAGTTTGTAAGTATTTTATTGAGTATTTTCCATAAAATTTCATAAGAGAAATAGGTCTAAAGTTCTATTTCTTTGTTGGGATCTTTGTATGGTTTAGGTATCAAGGTGGCTGTTGCCTCATAGATTGAGTTTGGTAATATTTCTTCCATTTATATTTTGTGGAACAATTTGAAGAGCATCTGTTTGGTATTAGCTCTTCTTTGAATGTCTGCTAGAATTCTGTGCTGAAAACATCTGACCCTTTTTTGTATGGAAGGCATTTGATGACTGCTTCTATTTCCACAGGCATTATAGGATTGTTTTTGTTTACCTGATTTTGCTTCAACTTTGGTAAGTGGAATCTTTCTAGAAAATTGCCCATTTCATTTAGATTTTCATATTTTGAGGCATAGAGGCTTTTAGGTAAGACCTAAAAATTCTTTGGATTTCTTCAGTGTCTGTTGCTAAGTCCTCTTTTTCATTTCTGGTGTTTTTATTTACATAGTTCCTCTTTGCTTTTAATTATCTTGATAAGGGTTTGTCTATCCTGTTGATTTTTCTGAAAGAACCAGCTCTTGGTTTCTTTTATTCTTTAAATTTTTCTCTTTGTTTCTAATTTATGATTTCAGCTCTGAGTTTGATTATTTACAGATGTCTATTCCTCTTTGGTAGGTCTGATTTTTTTTTTTTTTTTTCCGCATAAGGCTTCCAGGTATGCCTTTAAGTTGCTTGTATGAGATATTTCCAATCTCTTTATGAAAGCACTTAGTTCTATGAACTTTTCTCATAGCACTGATTTAATTATGTCTTATAAATGTGGGTATGTTGTGCCTTCATTTTCATTAAATTTTAGGAAGTTCCTTAATTTCTTTTTTTTTTTTTTTAATTTCTTTTCTGATAGTTTGAAAGCCTGTGTAGGCATTTTATTATTTCTGTTGTTGATGTCCAGCTTTAGTCTATGGTGTTCTGATATTATAAAATGTATTATTTCAATCTTCTTCTTTTGTTGATGCTTTCTTTGTTTTTTGACATTTCTCTTTGTAGAGAAAAATTCACCAGGGAACTTCTTGTAGGAGTCCTGCTGCTTCCACTGATTTGTACCCGTTCCACTGTTTCTGTTGTATTATGCCACCACTGCTGAGTCCTATTGCTAACTGATGTTGGAATTTGGCTGTAATGTTGGTATCTTGACAACACAGAGTAGAATTGCTCTAAGAAACTATTTCTAGAAAGGTTTACATCCGTGGCCCTATTAATCTTCTTTCTCCCCTATCTCTGGTCTGTGGGTTGAAAGGAAGGTAAAAGCATTTAAAAACACTAAATTAAGTAGGTGTTTCAGAAATCTGAGCCTCCATACAAATGAAAATATAAAATTGTAAGCTCTAGAAATTTCTGAAATTTATAAAATTATATTTACTCTTTGATAGACTTAACAAAAAGGTAGCAATTAGAGTAGGAGGAGTGGCCATACATCCTTTTCAGATCTGCTCATTGTGATGCATTGGCCTATTGACTCTACTTCCAGAATCACTCACCAAAGAACTCTCATTATATTTATGGTAGCAGAGCTGAGTAGCATTCAAATTCTAGTACCATAGCAAAAAAAGCAGCGAGAAGGCTTTCCATTAGCTAAATTGTCTTAGTTGACGTTGTACATGTTTTTTTTCTGACTTCATGTCATGGAGGATTAGCAGATGACCTTGTATTTATTGTGCAGAGACAACAGAAGCCATATGAAGGGATCTCCCTCAAGGACACTTATTATTTCTGCTTTATTACCCCCATTTATGTTTCAGGCCAGCATAACTAAGACTCTGCATTTCTGACTCCAATGACACTACTTGACAAATCTATCAAAAGAAATTTCCAGAACAAAGTCTTCCTTATTGTTCCATGTCTTTAGGTTAAGGGGTCAGTCTCTTTATTGAGAGTGTCTCTGAAGCAATGCACATTATCTTATAGTATTCAGACTCTAAAATATGGATTCCTTCTATATTTCTACATTGTCCTCTACCTATTAACAAGGACTTTCTATGGCTTAAATTTACATCTGCGTATGTTGAATTGTTAGTCTATATTTAAAGCTGCCCACCTCCCAACAACTGAGTCTCTAGGACATCATGCATACTGCTGCAGATCCACAACTCAATTTCTTTTAACACGTCTTTCATGCGTATTATGCAAACTAATTCTTCCCCTTTAATTCAGTAAATATATTCTCCAATCTCATATTACTATACTTTCATATCATGACTAAATACTTCTAAATAGCTGTTTTTCATTTGTTTTGTTTTTGAGATATGCTATCTATATTATGTGATCTGGTTATCCTGGAACTTCCTATAGAGATCTGGCTGGCTTTGACCACACAGAGATGCACTATTCTCTGCTTCCTGAGAACTGAGCTTAAAAGCACGACCCACAAACAGCTGTCTATATAGTCTTGTGCTAAGATTTCCATTTTTATATCACATTCAGTTTGCTGTACATTGGATTTATTTTGATGGATATCCATTGTGATGATTATAAGATGATAACAAATATTCAGAGTTCCTGTGAGTAAAAGTTATTTTCTGTCCATTTACAATTTTAAAGGCTTGGACTCAGGCACATAGATTACTTTTCCACATTGTTTTATATTTTTATATTATTTATTTATTTATATCATGTTCCACAAATAGTCTTTTCAGTTACATGTGACCTGGAAAGTCTATTTTTAAAATGAAGTCATGTTTACAACCATACCAGAAAACAAAGATGCATTTTTCTACATCTTTAAAACTTGAAAGAATGTAAAATTCAAACAATTGTCTAAATGCAATATAAAATTTAAACAAGCACTCTGCCAGCTTAACCAAAACATCACAGTTTTTCCATTATTTCTCTTGTAAACGATGTCCAAGCCACTATAAGCATCTGACTTTTCACACTATTTTATATTCTCCATTATATCCTATAAACATGGAATTATGTTTCTTTTATTGGGTCTCTTTGCTTTAGTCTCTGATTTCAAACTGAGAAAATTTATATTATAATGAGAATCAAGTTCATTGTGGACCATTTTCTAAAATATTTATAGGATAACAATTGGTTTAAAATTTATTTATTTGACAAAGTAAAATTATTTATCTATATTTTTCTATAATGTATTATGGTAGGGTTTTGAAGTCTTAATAAAAAATTCCTTCCTGCTCTGTTATAGTGCTTATGATTTTTGGCAATAGCTTTTCAAAATTTTTGTTTCAGCTGAGTATTCCACAAGCACCTACTCTGTGCTTCCGGGCCTATTATAAGTTTCTTTGATAATTAGCTTCTATTAAACAAATACAATTAAAAGTCAGTTTGATACTATGTTCATTTATCAAATGAATAATAGTAGGCTTTCCAATGGAACTATGGTCTCCAAATCATGGTTTCTTTGCCAGGTTTACAGCACCAAGCATTTATTTCCTCCTATGAAGTTGGTCATGAATCTAATTTGAAAGATTTGGCTTAGAAACTTCTTACTCAGCTACAGGAACCACTATGAAAAAGAATACAGAAGGACCCAGAGATGTGGGAGGGATATCAGACTGTATCATGGTATTTTGGGCATGACAGGACAACAACTATGGTTGTATTAGCAAAACCTCACAAGATCAAGGCACTCAATATTCTAGTACTCAACAGGTAAGGGTTTGTGGCCTCTCACCCCAAATTGAGGTTCTATCGACAGTCGATGGTGCTTGTAGGAGCCGAGTGAGAAAACTATTATTTTAAAATTTTGGCCCCTGGTGACTTGACCACGATTTGGTGCATGTTCCCATAACCATAAGTATATGGGCAATGCAAGCTTGACTCTATATCTTATAAAAATGTAACAAAAGAGGATATGAGCTGGGAAAGAGGTAGGAAGGTGTAAGGTAGAATTTAGAGAGAGGATTGAAGGCAATAAAATTCTTTAAACCAATGTATGACATTCTCAAAGAATAAAAACTTTTAACTTAAATTTTGTTGTTTCCATTAGCCTATGAATAATAAACTTATTAATGATAGCTGTCTTCAAATGAGAAAACAGAGACATATATAACAGTAATGGAAAAATTCTGAAATTTGAGAGTGCCAAATAATGACTACTCAACAAAAGCATACACACACTTGTTTGACTTTTGGTGTTAAAAATGAAAACACTTTAAAAAAATAAGTGGCATTTTTAATTGAATTGAAAAATCTTTATTAAACATGTATATTAATGTAGAGTACTGAATCATAAAGCATATGAACATTTTTATCTTTATATAATTAAATTATTTATAAAATATAGGGTATTAAATAATAAGGAAATTTATTCTTTAAAAGTCTGACATCTTAATGAGATAGAAACAACACAAAAAATCAAATTTTGAACTGTAAATTAATAGTGTCTGTTTTATAATGGAATCAAAGAAAATAAATCAATTTTCATGAACTAGCCAGAGAAGACTGAACTTAACACATCTGAATAAAATGACTTTGGTTATAAGCAGCACACAAGAGTTACAAAATATTTCCTACTGAGAACAACACAGAAATCTATACATAAGAACCATATACTTAGAAATCATAAATAGGTCCATGCATATTTAGGGAAGAATACAGATCCTCAAGGTGTACTACAAGACCAGAAAAAAATGAGCTATACCTCAGCGGTGAAGGGACTTTTGTGGTAGAAGAAATTTGAATTTCATTCTGAAGTACTTGCTGTTTTTTGAAATTATGTCAGAAAATGGCATGTTTTTCAAATGTCCTTATATATAACCCTGGCCAATCCTGAGCTCCCAATGAGCAAAATCATGCTCAGGTTGAAGGACTACTAGACTTACTTGCAGAACCCTGGATATTGCAGGTACTTCAGGCAAGAAATACAGTTCATTAAATTCTGCCTTAAGGGTTCCTGCAACTATGTCTAAGAATGTTAAAGCAACACAGCGTGCTGTGACAAATGATGAATTTGGTTCATATTCTAAAAATGTCAAAATAGTCAATGTCAGTGAGCAAAGTACAGGTACATATGCAAAACCTGACGAATAACAATAACAACAATTAAAGTGATAATTATATGTGAGTATACTGCTTTTCTTTCTTTTACCTTCTGCATGTATCCATTGATACATTTTTAATAAACTCTAGAAGCAATTGAGAAAAAAGTGGAAGTATTTTGTGTTCATTTTTATATAATTTTTATTATTAAGCAGAATACCATACAAAGCATACTTTTTAATTGGCATCAATTTTCTCTTCTTTACTGTAAAACATCATATTTATAGTTATGAAAATAATGAAAATTTCCCTGCAGAGTAGTTTCACTCAATCAGCCACACTGATATTTAGGGTTATTTTTTTCTTCGTAAAAGAAAAATGAGTAAACAAGGTTTAGTAACTCGAACTAGAAAATTTGAATTCGAGTAGAAAACTGCTATCTGTCTTAGGGCATGAGGAAAAGTGATAATAGAGAATTATGTTGACAGTCAGGTCAGGATTACATCACTTAGAGTACTGAAAAGTCCACAGATACACAGCATGCTAGTTCTTCATGAAGAACTTTTCTTTTCCTTCCTTCCTTCCTTCTTTCTATTTCTTTTTTCCTTTCCTCCTTCCCTCTATCCATGCATCCTGCCTCATTTCCTCCCTGTTCCCCACTCCTTTTGCCCTCCTTTGATTTCTTACTTTTTGTATTCTAATGGAAATGTTTTAAATGATAATTTTTCCCAATGTGATCACACATGGAAGAGAGAGAAAGATTCAGTGGACCTCTACAATCCAACTTATTGGTCCTGAGGTGAGATTAAAATTTTAATTGAGGGGTAAAGATAGGCATACCTAGCCAGTCCAATGTAAGTACGGTCCTGCTTACCCAGAACCTACCATTTTCTCATCCTGTGAGGTGCCCGATAGATGTTTATAGCTGTGAAATATCTTTCCAGGACACAAGCTCCCCACTGATTATGGCATTTCTTTCTCACCACATGTGATTTTTGGGAAATTCACATTTCTTTGGGGATCCATTGTTTGAATAGCCCAATGTCAGATTGAGAGACACAAGTATCCACATCCAAGAGGAGTAGATGGCTGGAAACTATCCAACTCAGGGCTGAAATCAATAAATGAGAAACAAAGAAAGCAATTAAAAGAATCAATTAAACCAAGATCTAGTTCTTTGAGAAAATCAACAAGATAAACTAACCATTAGCCAAACTAACTAAAAGTCAAAGGGAGAGTATCCAAATCAACAAAATCAGAAATGAAAAGGGAGACATAGCAAAAGACACTGAGAAAATCCAAACAATGTTTAGGTCTCCAAAAGCCTCTTTGCCATAAAATTTGAAAATCTAAATGAAATGGACAGTTCTCTTGATAAATTCCACTTAGCAAAGCAGAATTAAGACCAGGCAAACGAATCAAATATTCCTATATCACATAAGAAAATAGAAGCAGTCGTCAAAACTCTCAACCAAAAAAGGCCCAGGGCCAGCTAGATTCAGAGCAGGATTCTACCTGTCCTTCAAAGAAGAGCTAATACCAATACTCCTCAAACTATTTAATGACAACAACAACAAAGAAGTATCTCTTTAGAATATCTTCATTTCTGCCAGGTTCATTACAATTCAACATATTTCGTTTTAACACTTTTTTCTTTAGATAGGATGCATCTATTTATGAACCTGGCTTACTAACAGACAGGTAAACAGGCATCAATTTTAGAAGACATTCACTTAGTTCCAGGGAGCTGTGCGTGAGAACCTGCTAAACCTGAGAAGCAGGAGGATAAAGACCACATCCACTACTTGTCTAATTGAAGTGAGTTATATTTTGGGGTGCTCATGGGATTGGCCAGTCAGGTGACTCATTTGAAATTGTGATTTGAGAGAGCAGCAGCTGCTGCTGGCATTTTGAAGTCTCTTTAATAGAAAAGATATGATGGTCACCAGCATCAGAGAGTTGACTGTTAGGCATTGTTAAAATATAAAATGAAAGGGAAGAAACAAGAGCAAGGATATACTTCATGTGACTGTGCTGTACAGTTTATATCAGCTCTGCAAAAAGGACAAACCTTCCTATTTGACAAAATTTAGTTACTTCTATTTCATATGTATTCATAAGAAGAAAATACACACATCTCATACAACATATTGTGGTACTTTCTGTCTCTGTCTCTGTCTCTGTCTGTCTGTCTGTCTGTCTGTCTGTCTCTCTCTCTCTCTCTCTCTCTCTCTCTCTCTGTGTGTGTGTGTGTGTGTGTGTGTGTGTGTGTGTGTGTGTGCGTGTGTGTTATCAGCAATGTAACTCTTACCTATGTTTTCTCTTATAGGTCAAAAGGTAACTCAAAAGAAAATCATGTACATTGGACTAGATGAAGTTAATTTTCTCCAGTAACCATGACAGTCCTCAACTCATTTAATCTATTAAGTGCTAGGGACATATACAAAACTCCATAAGGGATCCACTCCATTATGAAAGCATATTTGTAGCTATCTGGCAATAGGGAGCTCTTACTTGTTTTGGTTATTCATATTCTATTGATTCTAAAATAATTTGATAGCTACTTCTATTTCTAGGAAGCAGCATTAAAATATTTTCCAGTTATGAACAACTAAATTATAATTGAGCACTGTGGCGCATGCCTGTAATACTAGGACTCTGGGCGGCAGAGGTAGGTGAATCTCTGTGAGTTCAATGCCAGCCTGTTCTACAAAGTGAGTCCAATAGAGCCATGGCTACAGAAAGAAACCCTTTATGAAAAAAAAAAGCAAAAATAACAACAAACAAACAAAGAAAGCAGATGAATAGAACTCATTCAGGTTTCTTAAAGCATTCTTAAATTATTCTGTGTATCCACTTGCTCCTTATAGCCCTTCTACACTGAGCTTCCTTGTTTGTCATTCTACTTTATCCATAAGGAGGAGAGCCACAACTATGTGTAGACCTAAAGTTCCTAAATACCTTATTTTACATGTGATAAAACATGTGCTTTAATTCCATATTTTTATAGCTTGATGATATTCCATGCAATATTGAGGCACAAAAGATCTGCCAATAATTGCCCTCATAAGGTTTGCAACACTAGTCTGCCCATACATTCAGATATACATAATCTGTTTGATTAATATTCTTTCCTCTTACCCATTTCCTTTCAAATCACAGACTATATTTCCACTACCCTGTATACCCAGGTTTTCCAACTTCTTTCATTTTCCATTCCTCCGTCTCTCTCTCTCTCTCTCTCTCTCTCTCTCTCTCTCTCTCTCTCTCTCTCTCTCTCTCTGTCTCTTGCTCTCTCTCTAAAAAAAAAGAAATAAAAAAGTGGTAAAAATTTAGAATTGTAAAAATGAGGTTATAAAATTATAAAAAAGAAACATTAAAAAGAGAATATTAATAATATACTGTAGCGTTTTTCTGGTATTTGAGTTTTAAGTTATGGAAAGAACCATGTCTAAAACCATACATTCCCAGAAGGACAGATTAATAGAGCTTGACAGAAGCTTAGAAAATCATTTCTCCAATGCAGCCTCGAGGCAGCACATGTCTAACCCATCTAGGATGGTTCATTGTCTATGCTTCTCTAGAATATCTCAGGGTGCAGACACCATAACCTACATTGCAAGTTTCACATTCTAAATGCCTAAAACTTTTGTCAGTCAGCAGGCAGAAATAGGTTAGGTTTTAACAAAACTTTAACATAGTTTTATATTAAAACTATATCAAGTCTACAGAAGACTTTCTCTCTCATGTGTGTGTGTGTGTGTTTCTGTGTGTGGTGTTGTGTGTGTGTGTGTGTGTGTCAGAGAAGGTGGAGTATTTACCAAAAGACAGAAGAATACAAACAAAGGCAGAGTTGGTTCTAGTAGGAATTCATCAGGAATATACAAAACATTTTCATCTAACACAGTATTACACAAAAAGCTATCATATTTTTTAACAATTGGATTCTACCACTTAATATTTATACACTCAATTAATATCCTATTGCTTTAAATGTGTTTTGACATTCTGAAATGGGTTTTATTTGAATTATTTCACAATCTTTATAAGCACAAAGCCTTTGCATATACTAATACTTTGTTGGGTTACCTCAACATTTTACAGGAAACAATATAGTGTGTTAAATATTGTTAAGAAAAATAATGAGTTTCAGTGGTAAGAAAGAGCTATTTCTGGTTTTGTATGCAAGCAATTATTTTACAAATCTGAGAAGATTTGTTGGAAATTATTCATTTTTTTATTGAACCATGACAATAGTTTCTGTTTCTGAAGAGAAAAAGTGCATTCTCTGTAAAGTCAGTGTACTGGAGAAAATATGACGGACAAGCATTTCAAAAAATAATGTTTTGCTATGATGATCTCATCACTCGTTATCTAATCTGTGAAATCTTCACTGTTCTTTCTGTAACATGTCTGACAATAGTGGTCTACAATGCACCTTTTGTTTTCCACTATGCTATTTTTATTGCCCTCCATTTTACTATTGAGCTACTGTTTCTACTAGGAAGATTATGGATAAGTGAGACTAAAAACATGACTATTCCTGCAGCTGAGGTTTAGAAAATTGATCCAAATAATTTCAGTTATATATTGAAAGTGATTATCAAAATTTGCCATTCCTCAACATATCAAAGTCCTTTACTTTCCAGAAACAATAAACTATATCATTTCAAAATAATTTATTATATTTTTCACACGTTACATCCCGATTGTTATCCCCTTGCTCTTTTCTTCTCATCTGCATCCTCCCTCCTTCTGCTCTATTCCCTTCCCTATACCTCTGACCGGAAGCAACTTCCTCCCTCCTCCACTCTCTGGCCACAGCCTATCTGAACTCATCAGGATAGCCTGCATCTCCTTCCTCTGTGTGCATGCAAGGCAATCCTTCCAAGAGCCAGTGATCAAACCATAGGTACCAGAGAGCATATCAGAGGTTCAGTGGCAGTGGCCCCTTCCCCTATGCCCACTTGAAATATCAGCTGTCCATAAGTTGTATCTGAATAGGGGACCTAGGTTCTATGCATGTATTCATGAATATCCCTCGTTGGTACATCAGTTTGTGCAGGTCCCCTAGTGTCCAGATCCACCTGCCATTATGTTTGCCCTATGGAGCTCCAACCTCTTCTGATCCTTACACATCCCCCGGTCTTCCCTACAGCTTTCAGCTCTCCACCTAGTTTGCTGCTTTCAGTCCCAGCATCTATCCAGATACACAGCTAGGTGGAGTCTCTCAGAATACATCTATATTGGCCTAATATCCATTTATAAATGAGTATATGCCATGCAGATCTTCCTGGGTCTGGGTTACCTCACTCAGAATAATTGTTTCTAGTTCCATCAATTTGCTTGCAAATTTACAGGTTCCCTTGGTTTTAATTGCTGAATAGCATTTCATTGTGTAAATATACCAAAGTTTCTTCCTCCAGGATTTGGTTGTGGTATATCTAGGTTGCTTCTACACTTTGGCTATTATGGATAAAGCTACTATGAACATAGTTGAACAAATGACCTTGTATGGTAGATCATTTTTCAGTTATATGCCTAGGAGTGGTATAGCTAGGTTTTGAGGTAGCACTATTACCAATTTTCTGAGAAAGCCCCAGATGAATTTCCAATGTATTTGCATAAGTCTGCACTCCCACAAGCAATGGAGGAGTGTTCCTGTTTTTGGACATCCTCAAAAGCATATGTTGTCATTTGAGTTTTTGGTTTTAGCCATTATGATAGGTGTAAGATGGAATCTTAGAGTCATTTTGATTTGCATTTCCCTGATGACTAAGCATGATATTATGGAGGAATCGACACCCTTGATCTCAAGCTGTGCTATAAAGGAAAATAAATAAAATGGCATGGTACCGGCATAAAAATAGGCTGGTTGATCAATGGAACCTAATTGAAGACCAAGAAATAAATCCACATATCTATGGACACTTGATTTTTGACAAAGAAGCCAAAACCATATAAACCATACAATAGAAAAAAGATAATATCTTCAACAAGTAGAGCTGGTCTAACTGGATGTTTATGTGTAGAAAAATGCAAATAGATGCATATTTATCATCCTGCACAAAACTCAAGTCAAGTGGATTAAAAACCTAAACACAAAACCATGCACACTAAATCTGTAATAAAAATTTTTCTTTAAGAGTATATTTTTAAATATTTTATTTTTATATTTTCATTTTACATTCTGATTGTAGGACCCTCACTTGTCTCCTCCTGGTTCCACCGTTCATCCCTCATATTCTGTCCCCCACCTTCCCTAGTCCTCAGAAAGGGGGAGCCCTCCTCCCCTAACATCTGACCTCAGCCTATCAAATCTCATCTGGACAACATTTATTCTCTTCCTCTGTGCCCTGGCAAGGTAGCCACAAGAGGGGAAAGTGATCAATGAGTAGTCACAAGAGTGCATGTTGGAAGTAGTCCCTACCCCCCATACTATGGGTCCCACAAGGAGACTTGCTGTCTATCTACTGCATCCTAACTCAGGGCATCAGTCCTCACCATGCATGGTCCTTGGATGGTGCATCAGTCTCTGCAGCACATCCTGCTCTGTCTGGACTTGTTTGCTACGTTGGTTTCCTTATAGAGCTCCTGTCCCTTCCAGGTCCTTCTATTTCTCAACTTTTCCATAGGACTTCCTGTGCTCCACCCCAAAGTTTGGCTGTGAGTCTCAGCATCTGTTTGGACTCACGTGGGTTTAGTGGAGGAGAGGATCATGTCCAGTGTAGATAGAATATTTGGCTAAGATGAAGAGAATTAGCAAGTATTTGGGATTTTGGGATTGCAAGTAAATCAATAGAAATTATTAGAAACATATGGCATGGGATTGAGCTAGGGTATGGGGCACCTGTCCCAATGTAGGAGGTAGTATAGGGGATTAATATCTGCCCTGCCCCAGGTGAACCTAGGCTATTTTAAAATGTCAAGTATCTGTGGCTTTATTGACTTCTAGTGGGTTAGAAAATACACCCACAATAATTATTAGTATAATAATAAACATTTAAGCCTTACTTATAAATTAACCACAACACATGCATCTTACTGCTTAAACACATATTGATTATCCATCCTTGTTTCATTAATACTGAACTTATGGCTGAAAAAAATATTTATCACGCATGTTTTCGGCTTTTTTTTTTTTTTAGTGTAACAGTTTTTCCTTTTCTAGAATCACAAACAGTGATTTGTACTGCACTTGGAAGAATTTTGATTGAGACAAATATCAGCTGAGAGAGAAAACACACACACCCTGAGCTGAATGCATGTGCAACGGGCACTGAAATAATTCACTCTTTCCTGTATAGTCATGTTTTTCACAAAGATACTTTAAATATGGACCAGAAGTTTACAGATGCATTTTAGCAAGAAAGTTTTACAGACAAAAATCTATAATTAGAGATGAATACAGCAGGCAAACTTCTTTCTGCTTGAAAACTAGAGATAGGTGATATTGCAGAGAAGCAATATAGAAAAACATTACCTGGCAATTATCTTCCCAGCATTTCTTGATATTGTATTCACTATCAAGGGTGCATTAGTAATGTAACACTGGTCTAAAACATAACAAAAATTTATTTTGGTGATTTTCTTTCTTTGTACCGCAGTCTTTCCCCTAAGTTAGATTTTATTAAATGTGTTATGAATTGACACGAATGCAATTTATTAATCAGTATTTATTTTGATAAGAAAAATAAATATTAGTGTCCATTTTACTAATGTAATGTTTTTAGTTTCTACAAAATGCCAAAAATATATATGCTTTAAGGCTGTATTTATATACTTGCTTTAGCTATTATTACTTTTATTAGATGAATAGTGTATATCAGTTAGTATTCATTTTTTCTTTTGTTTGTGTTGAATTACAAAACAGTGATAGAACATACTATTGGAACAGCACATTGTGAGCTATTCCTTTATGTTATTTTTACTCTTGCGGAAACAGACTAACCCAATAACATTTAATTGTTTTATAATGTTATTAACAATTTCAAAGAATACACTTAGAAATATACTTTTAATTAGCAAATGTATTTCCTAAAATACTCACACATTAAGCATGACATTTTGTATTCTGATTTTGCCAGGATATTCCTTAATTTAAAAATGAAGCCAACACTGAAATGTAAAGTTCATCTAGAAATGTTCAAAATAATAACTGTCTTACCATACTTCCTTAGGACTTTGAAGACTTCCTGAGTGGTTTTCGAGACACTCTTAAGGCTATTTGGATAATTACTGTCATTAATATTATATCTAATTTTTACTTCTAATTTTACTGTATTTTTAGCTTTACTTTTGCTTCATTTTCTTTTTTATATTAAGTATTATTTACATAAACATCTATATTATTATACATATACACAATAAACCTCTTACAACAAGAAGAACCAAGAAACAATCAGGAATTATATAAATGTTACATTCTTAGTGTTTTGCCTATTTGTATTTGGCAGCCTTGAAGAAAACATCTTTCCTATCTTGGTTAGTCTAGAATTCTGAATGTAAATAAATATCTATCATATCTCATCATTATCAACTTAAAACATCTATCTAGACCTAAAAACATCTTAACCCCTCAACAACTAAGTTGTTGTATAACTAAACTATATGGTCTTCAAACCCATCAAAGACTTGAGAAGGAATAATTACCTGAGATCCAAGATGGCAGCACCAGTCACACACTGCTTCTGATTATCAGTCCAACCAGGACCGAACAGCTACCTAAAGACCAAACTGAGAGCCACAAAACACCAGTGCTGATTACCAGGTGAGAGGGATCCAGATTGTGTGGAGCATGGGTGGGTCCAATACCTAACCTCCCAGCTAACCCACGGAAAAATCCCTGGGAACAGCCCCATTAGCCACCATCTTAAAAAAGACTGTGAGACACACGTGCAGCTTTGGGCTTTCTCTGTACATGGACAAAGAGCAGATAGGCAGCTGGGGCGTGGTGGTGCACGCCGTTAATACCACCATTCGGGAGGCAGAGGCAGGCTGATCTCTGAGTTCAAGGCTAGCCTGGACCACAAAGCAAGACCAGGATAACCAAGGCTACACAAAGAAACCCTGTCTCGAAAAAGAAAAAAGAAAAAGAAAAAGAAAAGAACGTTTAGGCAGAGCTGAGTACAGACAATGGCCACACTCCACATTAGCTGCACATGCTAGCCAGCTTGGCTCTCTCTCTCTCTCTCTCTCTCTCTCTCTCTCTCTCTCTCTCTCTCTCTCTCTCTCTCTCTCTCTCTCTCTCTCTCTGCCTGCCTGAAACATACTTGCCTGATATAGCTAGGACACAGGGCAGACAGACTGAGCAGACCTGCAAGGGCTACACTCCACATTAGCCACCATCCTGCAAGCAGCTTCAGGCTTGGGTCTAATTTTTTTAAACATATAAAATTATAATCAGGACAACAGGATTCGTAGTTCTAGAGATAAGGAGAAATTGGCCTTTATGATATCCCTTTCACTGAAACTTTAGGAAATTGCAGCTCTTCACAGAAATCATGATTCTGCTCTCTTAGATTATGAGGCTCAACAGTCATCCTAAAATTCTGGCTAAAGTGCACAATAATTGGTAATATAATAAAACTTACTTTTAAACAAAGTAAATAGTGACTCAGAACCAAGGAAATGATAGTACTTCTTGTCTGTCCCCTGCAAGGAGCAGTCCTAAAATCTAACACATGATGTTTAGGCAGCTTATGTAGTCCATTCCTCATTGTCTCTATCAGTTGAAAGACAGACTGAGTAAAAGGGTTGCTACTGCAAAGACACTGTTCTACACATTGTTAACCAAATCACTGCAAATCACTTCCCCATATTTTCACCAGTCAGTTACTACTGACATCACAATTTCTTATGGATATCCCCATAAGGCCCAGGAGTGAAATTTTTGTAACAATATTAGAACACTCACCTTTTTCTCTTTACTTTGAGCAATTCATAGAGGGTTTACAAGTATAGCACAATGCAATGCATGAAGGTGTACTCCTGAAATCTGAATAGTAGGACATAGAAGGAAGAATTAACGATTCCTCGAGCATACTTGGCCTTTTATATAATTAGAGGATAGTCAGAACTACATATATCTTAAAAGAAACTGTGAAGAAACCAAAGCCTAGAACAATAAAAAGAAATTTTATTCAAATCTTTATGCAAAATGTTTTTACACTCTTGTAAAATACTCAATATTTTTTAATACTCAACATTTTAGATCTCATCAAATCACTTCAATTATAAGATCACATGAATATATGTCTTAGAAAGAATGATATATCAATCATTTTATCTTAGAAAAAATGGCAGTTATACTTTATAAATTAGAAAAATATTTATTAGGATTTTACAAAATATAATATGTTCCCAGAAAAAAATTATATGTGTCAATTTTGGAATATTACAGTTCTAAAAATGTTCTTTAAAGATCAGTATTTAATTAACAGAAAGTATAGGTGATAGAATTTTGAATATTCATATAGGATATGCATTCTATATATAATAAATGTTTTATGTTTAAGTATAGATTTTAAGTCACCATAAATTTAACAAACCCATGTCTGGCTTTCTGAGATAGTAATGACATTAGAAATATTGTTTCTGTAACTAAAATGCATGAATAAGTCAAGAAAATTAAGCTATTGTAATATCTTCCCATGACATATAATTTATTAAGAACTGATCTAAAAATGCAATTAGAATTATTGCCCTTTCAGCTAAAAGTTATATTATAATTAAGTAGCATAGAAAAGAGGATTGTCTAACTCTGTATTCAAAACTCACCTACACAATGACCTATAAAATCTGTAGCGGACACACTGTCTTCATAGTGTTGCAGGCTCCCAACTCTGATTTTTATTCTAACACCAGATTCATGCTCTTTCCACGTAGTTCAGAACTCAAGAACAGCTGTGCCTGAAGAACAATTAGCATAAGAAAAGTTTGTTTCAATAAGCATAATAGGCAGGAAAAGTTTGACTAATCAGAGGTATCAAGGATGTTAAAATGACAGTATTTCTTCTAAAATTACTCAGGATTTTGAACTAAAGTCCATATTGCTGAAATTGTATAGTCTCTTATTCACACAAATAACTTGGTACTTAGATTTGAATTCAACATTTCTTCATGGTCAGCCTGCATTACACCCTGAAGGAAGACCACCCATGGAGTCAATGACAAAAGGAATTTATTAATAAGTCACTAAATTAACATTTAAAGTATTAACAAAACACTAACATGTTACTTTTATAATGAATAATATATGTCTCATTAGAAAAACTAGAAATTTCAAGATAAAACAAGATAAGTTGGTTAGTAGGCACATAGTAACTGTTCACAATGCATTAAAAGTCAGAATTACCTGATATCCTGTGTCTTAAGACACACATGGTATGTAATCACTTATAAGTTGAGTTTAGTCATATAAAACAGGGTAACATACCACAATACACAAGGCAAAGAAGGTAAGTAGCAAGGAAGATCTCGCTAAGAAGGGGAAACAGAATGGACAGTGGTAGTAGTTGAACAGAGAGAGCAAAGTAGGAGAGGAATCACAGGGAGATATTAGGGTAGAGTTCAGACCTGGGGGAAAGCAAGAGCAGGAGGACAAAAAGCCTGTAGAGAAAAGAGAAACTGTGGGCAGGGCATCTCTGTGACAAGCTGGAGACAGGTCAGGGTAGACTCCCAGGGATATGTAAGGGACTGAGTCTAGCAGAGATTCCTAGTAGCAACAACTGTAAAAACTGAAGAGGATGCCCTCTAATTAGAGAAGTCTCCTAGTAGAGGGAGGGAGCACCAACCCATCCACAAAAACTTCAACTCAAAATTCACTCCGCCTACAAGATGTGCAGGGATAAAGAGCAGATAGAGCAGACACTTAGGGAAGATCCAACCAGCGCTTGACCCAAACCATTACCCACCCCATAAGAGAGAAACAACCCCGACACAATTAAAAATACTCTGCTACGCTTGCAGACAGGAGACTAGCACAGAAATCCTCTGAGAGGCTCTAGCCTGCAGTGCCTGGGAACAGATGCTGATACTCACAGCAAAACATTGCGCATTGTGTAAGGAGCCTTGTGGAAAAGTGAGGGCAAGGAGAAAAGGACCTGGAGGTAACAGGAGCTTCACAAGAAGACCAGCAGAGCCAACTAACTAGGATCCAGAGAGGCTTGCTGAGACTGAAGCACCAACCAAAGACCTTGCATGAACTAGATCTAGGCCCCCCCAAAAAAGATGTAGCTGATAGACAGCTATGGATTCATGTGGGTCCTCTATTAAGGGGAGCAGGGGCTGTCCCTGACATGGACACTCTTGCCAGCTTTCTGATTACTTGCCCCTGGCAGGACTGCCTTACCAGGCCACAGGGGAAGACACCATGCTCAGTCCTAATATAACTTGATGAGCTGGGGAGAATAGGAATGGGGGCTCTGCTTTTCTGAGGAATAGGGCAGGGGGAAAGGGAGGGAAGGGAGGGAAAGACTGGGAAGAAAGGAGGGATGGGCCTACAACTAGGATATAAAGTGAATAAATAAATAAATAAACAAATAAATAAGAATAAGCAGAAGTTCATACAATTAAATGAGAAAGGAAGATAATTATTCTTCATATGTTTCAGGGAATAAGCAGCTATAAACTTGTAAGAAGTTGTATATTTAGGTAAAACACAGATCAAAGTAATGTCTATGCTGAGTAGACTTTATCTGACTATTACACTTAATTACTGCTTCATAAGATAGTCTTCTGGGGATGCTTGATTCCCCAGTTTACTATAATAATTATAAATATTAAGGCTTCAAAAAAGTTGTGATAGTAATTTAGAAGATGTGATCTTAATATATTTTACTACCAATTGAATTTTGTTTTCTGCCTGATTTCTACAATTCTATTTTGTGGTCTCACTCAATCACACTTCAATTCTTTTTTTTTTTTTTTATTAATTTATTCTTGTTACATCTCAATGTTTATCCCATCCCTTGTATCCTCCCATTCCTCCCCCCCCCCATTTTCCCATTATTCCCCTCCCCTATGACTGTTCCTGAGGGGGATTACGTCCCCCTGTATATTCTCATAGGGTATCAAGTCTCTTCTTGGCTACTTGCTGTCCTTCCTCTGAGTGCCACCAGGTCTCCCCCTCCAGGGGACATGGTCAAATGTGAGGCACCAAAGTTCGTGAGAAAGTCATATCACACTCTCTACTCAACTGTGGAGAATGTTCTGACACTTCAATTCCTATACGTTAAACTTCTACTTTGTTGAGCTTATTTGAGCTTCAAGGATACAGAAAATGCTGCTTATTTTAAAATCCTAGTTAAAGATATGCAATATTAGTTAACCATTGATGTGTTTTTAAAAATCCTTTGTTCATCCATTCTCAATGACGTCAGAAAGCTAATTATTTTTGCTTACATGTGAGATGTAAAGCAGACTTTGGTACTTTTGCTCTGTTTTGAATTGGCTCATCTTATTTTTGAGAATGTTTTTATTTTACAACAAATTAGTTACAGATGAAACACTGCTATAATAATAGTGTCAAATTAACCACTTCCTATGTCATATATTTGGCTTTTCATGGAAAAAATGCACTGCAGTTTAACATTGACTTTTCTTAAGCTGTTTAAATGTATTTGAATTGTACCAACATGTGTTTCTTTTAACAGATCTTTTTGGTACCTGCTGAGATAAACCATATAAAGACATAAGCTAGGTGGAAGGGTGAGTAAATTTAGAGGTCATGGAAGAAGAAAGACATCAGTTAGACAAATTCAGACTGTATCTTTCCTTCCACGGATGTCAGGTGATCACTGGGGCAAAACCAAAACACTGCTGCCTCGCTCAGGTTTCCAGGGCATTGACTCTGTAGGAGTGAGTCAGGAAATGGCCTCAGCAGATTTCCATTCATGCAGAAAGGAGCTTCCACCTTGAAGCAGTCCAGAAAGCAGGAGAGATTAGCAGTTTTACAACAGCAAATGAAGGTTATTAACCCTCTGCAGGCCAGAACATTAAACACTCATACAGAGTTTGGGGATAAAAATGCAAAATATAAACATAAAGGTGTAGTAAAGATTTCAAGCTTTTAGAGTATGTAAATGAGGCCAAAAAGTTGCTAGAAGATGCTATCAATATATATGAAGCATACATGGAAAAGTAAACAAACACAAGGACACAGCAGTATAGATCTCTCCAGAGAGTGCTTTTTAGAATTGGGCTTTCTCAATGCAACATGTATATGCTTTCCTAGCAATGTGACCCAGACTCTGCGATATACATAAAAATAGTGAACAGAAACCTTTCTGCTCTTTTGGACAAAGTTCTTATAACATTCACATCATGAAACCTTTCTTAGTCGTATAAAGGATGCTACTGATATTCTTATGGCATATACTGTTTCACCCTCTTTGAGTGCTTGTTATTCAGCATTGCTTCAACAAATGCCTACTGGTTTGTCACATGTTGATGCAGGCTCCTACAGGCTCATGTTTATTTGTCAGAGATAATAACAATAACTAGATAGGCACTTAATTGAAGAAGAATATATGATATTTCTAAGAAAAGGGGGATACAGATGAGGTAGAGGAAGAGGAGTGCTTTGTTACCTTGAGCCCTGGTTTCTGTTCTGTTTCATATAGATTAGGAGGACCTCCAAGAGGCTTACTGTGTCCTGATGATTAAGATAAAAACAGAAAAGAAAGCAAAAAGCAAAGCAAAACCTAACAAAACCAAAAAAATAAATAAATAAAAACTGAAAAAAGAAAGAAAGAAACCCTCGCTTCATAACACCTTGAATAAGAGTAAGAAAGTGAAAACATTTAAAATGTCCAGCATTAACACAGCTATAATTAAATATGACTTTTTTTCTAATCTAATTCCTAACAACTTTTTTCATTTAATTATCTAAGTTATTTAAAGAGGAAATTTCTAGCTATTCTCTATAAATCTACAAGCTAGCATGATCTATAGGAGTGTTCAGCTTTCCATTAGCAGGAAAAATTGAGGCTAATGTAACTCTTCTAAGGGAGAAGTTATTTCATCATAAAGAAAATGGAGTTCTGCTTCCCAAAGATTAAACTATGATATCTGCTAAGCATTAAATAGTACTTCAAACCCTTGAAGTTAATTTCTACATTTTTAGAAATATTGAAAAAATGTATTTGGGGTTTAAAAAATTCACTTGGTTTAAATGAAATTCATGTATGACACAATATTTCTCATTAGCATATTATAAGTGAGTTCTGTGCATAGCTCTTATACAGTGTTCCTTTCCTTCATTCAACATGCTTTCACTAGATATCTGAAACATGAAAATAGGTCAGGAACTTTTCAAATCCCTGAGGAGGTAACTCAGTGTACATTAAAATCTCATGATAAGAAAGAGTTTAAAAAATATGAACTATGACATGACTTCACATAATGACATATGCAAAGAAGAAAAGTCCACTCAGGAAAGTGAGACTGGGAAAGTGATGTTGTGAATACAGGTCTTATTTTTCTGTGATAGGAGGGGTGTCTCAAAGGCAATAAGGTAAGGTAAAGGAAAACACACCCACACACACACACACACACACACACAGAGAGAGAGAGAGAGAGAGAGAGAGAGAGAGAGAGAGAGAGAGAGATCTACTAGTAGAGCATATTTCAGGATAATCTTCTATAATTACCAAATTATAGCTAATTACCAAGTAAGTCTCTTTATTGTGCTGTGATAAACAGAGCTCAAATGTGCTGTGTTGTTGCGTAATGTAGCTCTTCTATGTAGCTCGCTACTGTTCAGAGCCTTTGATGAGTAATTAAACTGTGCAGAGATGTGAGAATAAATATAAAAACTATTCTGCACCATTTCTTATTCATGCACCATCTGGACTTGAAAATATTTAACGTATAAAGGAACTTAATAAATAATATTAAAACAGCCACTTATTCACTCGTTGTAATTACTATGAATAAGTGTGTGTATCAACATCAACATGACATTCTATAATTAGATACATTAATTCATACAGTCATTGCCAGATATAAAAAAAATTAAACCTCAAGAAGATTCCATCAGAGGACCCACACATATTTTGTGACTATTATTGTAATATCTATATCCCAAAGGTACTTCATATCCAGAGCACTTTCTCCTATATCCAAATTCCTGCTTTCAGAGTACAGCAATAATTAGTTTAGTATTAAAACGATTGATATTTTAAAAAATAGTAGAGAAAATAGAAAAAGAAGCCGTTGTCTGTGATGTAGGTTTGGCTTAGTGTTTGCCTAGTGTGTAGTGTGTATGAACCTGATCCCTTTACACCCAGACACACAAAACCAAAATGGCTATTATTCAAAAAACAATATGACCTCTTGTCTTGCACCTTAGCCCAGGCAGCCCTGGCTAACCCTCCAAAAGTATTTACCAGCATCTAGTTTTACTAAAATTGCATCAGTTTCACCCCAGCAATGTATTCACATCTGCTCATCAACTCAGAGTGTGAATTATGACTTGTCCAATAAATTTTCTGACAGCAATTGATTTAAGAAATAGATTGTTAATTTTATTGAAACATTATTTTACACATTGCTTGGATTTTATAAGAATAGTTTCATAAAATAATCCATTTTGTCATTATCCCCTGAGAGCTTCTGTTTTCCCAGTCTTTTATGTTCCTCTCTCCTGTTGGTTCTTCTCCTTTCTCTCAGACTATTGTTTTTATTTGCATATCATATAGGTAATATGAAAATGTTATATTATGCTATGCTTCTAAAGTATTATAGGATTTCCACATAAAATAAATATGATACATTTCTGTTACTGAGTACCCCAGTTAGGTTTCTAGTGCTGTGAAGAGATATTATGACAAAAGGAATTTATAAAAGAAATGGTTTACTGGGGATTATAGTTTCAGAGCCTTAGAGTCTTGGACTAACATGAAGGAAACATGGAAGCTGATACATGAAAGACAGAGCAGTAGCTAAAAGCTTGTATCTAATATGAGAGAGAGAGAGAGAGAGAGACAGAGAGAGAGAGAGAGAGAGAGAGAGAGAGAGAGAGAGAGAGAGAGCGGATCTGGAATGGTAGGGACTTTGGAAACCTCCAGTGACACATCATTTTCAACAATACCTCCTAATCTTTTCTCAGCAGTCCCATTAACTGGGAAACAAAGTTTTAAAATATATGAGCTTGTGGAAGTCATTTTAACCAACCACAACACTGATTCTGGCTTAATATAGTTCATACATATCTCTATTTGCATCCACGTGACATTAATTTGTTGAAGCTACACTTATAGCCAAGAATTGTATGAAAAGTGTCCGAGTAGCTCAGAGAATGATATCAAGAATTGGATATCAAGACTGCATAAATTTGAAGTGCCTCTGCACAGTAAAGAAAGCACTTAATCAAGCAATGACACAGTCTGTTGAATGAGAGAAAACTGGATTATTTGTGTATACAACAGGGGATTAATATCTAGAATATACAAAGAATTCAGAAAGTTAAATACCAATAAATTTGACACCTTTAGTCATACATGATAGAATGGATAGTTCTCAAAAAAGAAGAAAAATATTCAATAAACTTAAAAAATACGTTAGATATTTAAATATTTGATATGGTATGACACTTATGTAGAATATATGCATCAATACCAATTTAAATTATGACTAAAAATATGCTCAATTGCTTATTACATACAGATCATTTAATTTCTATGGTAGAATGTCTTTATACATAGAAGAATTGGTGAAAGCATAGTAAGTTGTGTATCTCATTCCTCAGGGTATTAGACCATGTCTCATCATCTGTCTTCCCACACATCTTACTCTTAATTTCTCTTATATTCTAACGTACAGAATAGAGTAACAACCTTAATATAACTGTAAGTTTAGTAAGACATAATGTAGCCCAAAAGTCAAAAATATAATTTTAACTGTGCATATTAAAATAATATTATATTTATGTTGCATAGATATTAAATACAATATTGTTGTGAGTCTAATTTAAACATGAAGTATTGAAGATGCTGTCTTCTGCATTTGGTTGACTCAAGAGTAAGAAATGTACTGATAGATTGTTTACATCCTATACAAGAGCTAAATCATCCTTGAAAAAGAAAAACAGTGTTTCTCATATCTGTATGCAAGTGTATAATGTTACAAATGTCACATTTTCTATGTAGGTGAAAGTTCTGTTGAGAAGACAGTAAATTCTCTTATAATGACACTTCTTTGTTTTTCTATTACTATGAACAGACAACTTTTTCTTTTTTTACAATGACATATTTTATATTTACTAGTTTTGTTTTATTAATATTTACAGAGTTTTTTCACATTAGGACATAAAAGGAGACAAGAATGACAGGAGAGGTTTAGGTATTTAATATAAAAAGAGGCTTATAATTTTAAAGGTATAAACATAATTTAATGCATTAATAAAACAGTATAACACAACATTCAATAGTACTCACATAAACATGGTATATCACATAGTAGAAAAATAAAATTTGGTATATTGTAAATCAAGAAATATGGTAAGTAAAATGTCCTTTACTATTGAATATTTTCCACTAACAGGGATATTTAATCCTTAAATGATTAATTTTAAGGACCACCAAAAGGCCCGTTGGGAAATGTTTTGCTCTCAAGCTTTATGATCTGAGGTTGAGCCTATGACTCACATGTTAGTAGAAGAGATTTTTACCCACGTAAGTTTTTCCTGAGCTATGCAAGCACCGTGTGCAAAAGAGAGACCCACAAAAATACTCAAATAAATAAACAAAGCAAGCTCTGGAAAGAAAGTAGGTAGTGTAACTGTAGATATTTGCCTCTCCCTCTATTAGTCCTATTCTAGCATCCAGTCTTATACCTCGCTCTGTACCAGACACTGGCTGGGGCTTCCCCATCCTCTCTGGCAGCATGGTAATCACTCAAGCCTTCTTCTGCCGTCTCCAAATTTCCTTTCTCTCATTCGCTACAATTTTTCCAGTTCACGAATACAGCAAGCATTGCCTAGGAGTCTTCAGGCTACTCTTTCCAGGGAGGCAAGGAGGCTAACAGCAGATATTTACCTCTCCATCAGTTCCTCCAAACTCATATCCCAAGTCTTACTTCCAGCTTCACAGCAGAGTGGGAAACCTCAGTATGCTGTTGCCTTCCTTCCCCGAAACCACTGCTATGTCTAGTGAATCGAAAAAGATCTTCAACTCTAAACTCTTTTCTCTCTGCTCATTGCGTTATCCCAGCCCCCACTCCAGCAGGCATCCACTAAGAATCGGGAGGCCACTATGACCAAGGAAGCAGATAGGCTGACTGCAGACCTTCAGTTCTCAGTCCTTTCCTTCAAAAATAGAACTTTCAGGCTCATTCCAGCTCCACACCGTTGCATCTACACTGGCCTTCCGTTTCTGCCCCCAACAAAACCATGGCATGAAGATGATCTCCTCCAACCTTCCTTGCCACTTATCCTGTCATTCAGCATACAACTCCATAAGGCATTCTTGGTTTTTCTTTTTTAAATTTAATTAATTTATTCAGATTACAATTCAATTGTTATCCCATCACTTGTTTTTTTTAATTAATTTTATTAATTTATTCATATTACATCTTGATTGTTAGCCCTTCCCCTGTTTCCTCCCATTCTTCCCTCCCTCCCACTTCCCCCCTTCTCCCCTCCCCTATATCTGTGATTGAGGGAGACCTCCTCCCCCTATATATACTCTTAGAATATCAAGTCTCTTCTTGGTAACTTGCTATCCTTCCTCTGAGTGCCACCAGGTCTCCCCATCCAGGGAATGTGGTCAGAAAAGGGGCACCAGAGCTGGTGTGAGAGTCAGATCTCACTCTCCACTCAACGGTGGATAATATCCTATTTGTAGGCTAGGTCTTGGTAGGGGTTCGAAGCTTACTGCCTATAGTCTCCTTGGCTGATGCCTTAGTTTGAGGAGGACCCCGGGATCCAGAGCTGCCTGTCATAAAGTTCTTCTTGTAGGTTTCCAGCACCCTGTGGGTCCTAGTATTTCCCCATTTTTCCATGCTACTCTTGCGTAAAGTCTCAATAGGATGTCCTCTCCTCTGACCCACTTTCTTGGTAAATAAAGATTTTCATGGTATGTATCTCTTGGACTAGTGTTTTGATATAAGTGAGTATATACCGTTTGTCTCTTTTTGCTTCTGGGTGAACTCACTCATTATGATAATTTCTAGATCAATCCATTTGTCCACAAATTTCGGCAATTTCTTGTTTTTAATAGCTGAGTAGTATTCCATCGTGTAAATGTACCACAGTTTCTTAGTCCATTCTTCTACTGAGGGACAGTTAGGCTGTTTCCATGTTCTGGCTATTATGTATAAGCAGCCTACAGAATGGGAAAAGATCTTCACCAACCCTTCATCTGACAAAGGTTTAATATCCAAAATATATAAAGAACTCAAGAAATTAAACACCACAAAACAAAACAACCCAATTGCGAAATGGGGCTTGGAACTTAGCAGAGAATTCTCAACAGAGGAATATCAAATGGCCGAGAAACACTTAAAGAAATGCTCGTCCTCATTAGTCATCAGAGAAATGCAAATCAAAACAACACTGAGATTCCATCTTACACCCATTAGAATGGCTAAGATCAAAAACTCAAATGACACCACATGTTGGCGAGGATGTGGAGAGAGAGGAACACTCCTGCATTGCTGGTGGGAATGCAAACTAGTACAACCACTTTGGAAAGCTATCTGGCGCTTTCTCAGAAAAAAGGGAATAGGGCTTCCTCAAGACCCAGCCATCCCACTCCTTGGAATATACCCAGAAAATGTCCTACCACACAACAGGGACATATGCTCAATCATAAGGCATTCTAAGAACACCTGCCAGACAAGCCTCACAGTGAAGCATGTAGTCCATCAAAGCAAGGAGATAGCTTTAGATTCACACTCGTCATTCTCTCCTCCATACTAAATACCCCAGTCCCATTCCAAGATGAGTAAAAGAATTACACTGTGGCTTCCACTCACCCTGCGCACCACTACCACAGAACTTCTTTCTTTATCCTGTGGAAAACCTCAGGCACTCTCCTTCAAACCCATCCCCATATTTAAATGTTAGCTCCCAATACCTAGAATCACATTTTAAGCTGAAACCCTAGCAGCCACACCTATAGCTATCCTGTAAAATTTTTCTAAGAGCAACATGCAGCCACTGTACTATCCTAAAAACTACGGAAGAAAACAGAAAACAAGAAACAAAAGAATCATCCACTAAAACCAAGGCCAGATATCAGCACCTAGGATTACAATGTTCCCAAACCCAGACATCAGCATGAAAAAAACCACCAGTAATAGGAAGATAATATGTCTCCACACTAACAACCCTACAAAACAAGATGTGAGTGTTATAACATAGCTGAATCACATAATGAAGACCTTAAAATAGCCTTTATGAAGATGATAGAGGTCCGTAAAGAGGGAATAATAAATCCCTTATAAAAATCTATGAAAATACAAACAAGCAACAGAAGGAAATGAATAAAACAACTTGGGCCTCTACAAAGTAGAAAGAATCTTAAGAGAATGACACCTTATTTCTTTTAAAGGGGGTCAGGTAGGTTTTTGTTTGCCTTCTTGGGCTTTAGAGGGTTATTTTCAATTAGAGTTTATTATAAGCCATTATTGGTCTTATTTAGAGAGCAAACAAATTTGGGCCCAGGTATATCTCTCTTTTCCTTTATCTTCCATTCTTAGGTTTGGAAATAGGTGTTGACAAAGAAAGAAGGGGGAATATAGGGAAGACAGTACAAAAAGTAGATTAGTGAATCTACTCCTCAACTTAATGCCTTAATTATCACTCACAGGATTATTTTTAATTCACGTGTATAGAATTGTCTATATAGATGCAAAGTAAGTTTAATTTTAGATACAGTGATATAACATTCAAATGGAATATTATTCTTCACACACACACTATATATATATGTATATATATAAATACATATATATATATATAGTGCCCTTTCTACTCTACTCTAATATGAAGTATTATACCCATATAATCCAATTATAATACAAGATTTAATTCCAATACTTTGAAAGTGTTTTGCAGGCTGTTTAAAATAAATAAGTTATACAAGTTAGATGTTAGATGACCAAAACATGGTCATATCAAGTACTAGTCTATTTTTGTCACAGGAATATACAACTTAGGTACAACAGATAGATATGTTTCTATAGAAATATAAGGTAAAATAGTGAGATAAGGTCTTCAAAAACATCAGAGACATACAGAATATGGCATTTTAAAATGTTTTTATTATTTTAAAGATTCACTGACAATGAGACAGGTTAACTCCTGGCAACACCCAGCCTACTTCAAAGAGGATGATGAGCATCAAAGGACCTCATGGAGATGGCTGCAAATGTGGCAAACAAGCCACTGGGCAACATGTCCTCATTTGTACCACAGACAGATTCTGCCTAAGAAAGGGAAAGTATGGATGTAGGCAGAGTCGAAGGCCAAACTTTGCCAAGACAGAGTAAGCAAGTCCTCAATAGTTCCTGTCTCATAACTATATCTGTCAAATATATTGAGCCAAAAGCTTCAACATTATAGAGAGTTTTGTGTGACTCCTCAGGTAACAGACTGTCTCTGTGATCTTCTCATTTGGGAAGCTGCTCACATGCAGCTGTTTACTCGGGTAGTTTATTTTATTCTTTCTCAAGTCGTAGATGGATTTGAAGAACAAATAGTTTAGTTTTACAATTAAGCTTAGTTGTTGAAGGGTTAATATGTTTTTAGGTCTAGATAGATGTTTTAAAATGATACTGATGAGATATTATAGACATTGATTTAAATTCAGAATTTTTTTTCTTTTTTTTTTAATTTTTTATTAATTTATTAATTTATTCTTGTTACATCTCAACGGTATCCCATCCCTTGTATCCTCCCATTCGTCCCTCACTCCCATTTTCTCCTTTTCTCGTCTCCTATGACTGTTTCTGAGGGGGATTTCCTCCCCCTGTATATGCTCATAGGGTATCAAGTCTCTTCTTGGTAACCTGCTGTCCTTCCTTTGAGTGCCCCAGGTCTCCCCCTCCAGGGGTGACAGTCAAATATGAGGCACAAGATTGCGTTTGAAAGTCTTAGCCCACTCTCCACTCAACTGTGGAGAATGTTCTGTCCATTGGCTAGATCTGGGTAAGGGTTTAAAGTTTACAATCTGTATTGTCCTTGGCTGGTGCCTTAGTTTGAGCGGGACACCTGGGCCCAAATCTGCCTATCATAACGTTCTACTTGTAGGTTTCTAGGACCCTCTGGATCCTTCTACTTTGCTATTCTCCCATGCTTCTCTCATCTAGAATCCCAATAGGATGTCCGCCCCTCTCTCCCAGTTTTCTGGTAAGTGAAGGCTTTCATGGGACATGCCCCTTGGGCTAGTATGCAGATATAAGTGAGTATAAACCATTCTCCCAATACAAGAGCACCCATATTTGTAAAAGATCTGCTAAAAAAAACTTAAACCACACACCGATCCCCACACAATAATAGTGGAAGACTTCAAAACCCCACTCTCACTGAAGGATAAGTCATTGAAAAAGAAACTGAGCCGAGAAATAACATTATTAACCAATGCCATGGGTCTAATGGATCTAACAGATATCTATAGAACCTTTCACCCAAACAAGAAAGAATATACCTTCTTATCTGCACCCCACCGAACCTTCTCCAAAATTGATCACATCGTAGGTCACAAAGCAAGCCTCAACAGATACAAGAGGATTGAAATAATACCTTGTATCCTATCAGATCACCATGCTCTTAGGCTGCAATTCAACAACAGAAATAATAAAAAGCCTACATGTATGTGGAAACTAAACAACTCTCTGCTAAATAACACCTGGGTCAGGGAATAAATAAAGAAAGAAATCAAGGAGTTTCTGAAATTCAATGAAAATGAAGGAACAGCATACCCAAATTTGTGGGATACATTGAAAGCAGTACTAAGAGGAAAAATCATAGCACTAAGTGCCTTTAAAAAGCACATAAGCATCTTAACGACACAACTGGAAGCCCTAGGGGGGAAAAAAAAGAAGCAGAAACACCCAAAAGGAGTAGATGTCTGGAAATAATCAAACTCAGGGCTGAAATTAACAAATTAGAAACTAAGAAAATAGTCCAAAGAATCAACAAAACCAAGAGCTGGTTCTTTGAGAAAATCAACAAGATAGACAGACCGTTAGTCAAGCTAACTAAAAGGCAGAGAGACAGTATTGAAATCAATAAAATCAGAAATGAAAAGGGAGACATAACAACAGACACTGAAGAAATACAAAGAATCATAAGATCCTACTTTGAAGGCATATACGCCACAAAATTTGAAAATCTAAAGGAAATGACGATTTTCTTGATTAATTTCACTTGCCAAAGTTGAGTGAAGAACAGATAAACAAGCTAAATAGTCCCATTTCCCCTACAGAAATAGAAGCAATCATCGATAGTCTCCCAACCAAAAAAAGCCCAGGGCCAGATGGTTTCAGTGCAGAATTCTACCAGACCTTCAAGGATGTGCTAATACCAATATTCTTCAAGCTACTCCAAAAGATAGAAATGAATGGAACATTACCGAATTTATTCTATGAGGCCATAGTCACATTGATACGTAAACATCAGAAAGACTCAACAAAGAAAGAGAATTTCAGACTGATTTTTCTTATGAGCATCGATGCAAAAATACTAAATAAAATACATGCAAAGCAAATACAGGAACACATCAAAGATATCATTCATCATGACCAAGTAGGCTTCATTTTAGGCATGCAGGGATGATTTAATATACGGAAATCCATCAATGTTATCCACCATATAAACAAACTGAAAATAAAAAAACCACAAATTCAGAATTTTAGACTCGCCAAGATGGGAAAGATGTTTTCTTCATGGCTGCCAAATACAAATAGCCAAAACACTATGAGTGTAACAAATATATAATTCCTGATTTTTTCATGGTCCTTCTTGTGTAGGTAGTTTATTGTATATATGTGTAATAATATAAATGTATATTTAAAATATCTAATAAATATTGTAATAAAAAGCAGATTAAAAGAAGAAAACCATGTAGAGCAGATATGCTTACAGCTCAGAGTTATTCTTTGTTCAGAGCGCTTGAAAGCACGGCTGGAAGTATGGCAGTACTAGGTCATACAAATGATTAAATAGTAGCTGACAGTTACACATCCAAACAGATACAGAGGCAGAAGAAAACAGAGAGATTCACAGCCCGGATTGAGCTTTGAAATCCCAAAGTCCACATTCAATGCCATACTTCCTCCTACACTGCCAACTAGATCATATGTCCTAACCTCTGTCACATAGTGAATTCAAGTATATAAGCCTATGGGGACCACTCATATTTAAAACATCACAGCCAATGTCAACTAAACTAGAAAAGTTTTCCCTTGATACTCATGTAGATTTTTGTCATCAGAGTATTGTATTATTTATACTCAGAACATTATAGTCAAGAGAAATAAACTTACATAGATAGCAGTATGTTAACCAAAATTATAACACATAAATTAATGTAAATAAAAAGTCAATTTCTTTACAAATTCTTATTGAATAATAATGACTTATATATGAGTTAATATGACAGGAGTGAAATAATTTGTGTTGAACTTGGGATTGAACCCAGTGTATTTTCACCTATTAGGTAAGAAGTCTGCCAATGAATTATATCATATGCCATTCATTGTGTGAATGACACATAGAAGATATTGTCAGCATTCAGACAAAGGTGTGCCTCCATATCTGGGACCACTCTGTTGCCTAAGTTTTCCTTTCACTTCCTGATGGAGGAAATATACAGAGATAAGTTATAGCAATATTTGTTTTCTGCCAAGAGCTTGATCAATACGAATGTGAAGAAGGAAAATCGTAGATCAGAATCAATTTGAGTTTGAATCACTTAAATTTTCATGAATATAAGAATATTCAACACGATGACACCTTTTCTATCCAGGTGTTTCTTTGGAATATCCAGTCCTTTTTATTTTTAATTAATAAATCAGTTCCGATCATAATGAAGCTTCCGAAGGACTTTTCATTGTCTGCTCAGAAATGCCAGAACTTTTCTGCAAATGTTAATGTGTGTTCTAAAGTATCACATGTCATAATAGATCAAGATTTTAGACACTTATTTCTGATGAGGTGATGTTTTATTTTCAATTTATAAATTATATTCTCAATGAGTCATTTATTCATGTGAATAAGTTATAGATGCACACACACTACACACACACACATTGCAGGATATTTGATCCCATTGTGAACTCAAAGATTGTGACCTGTAAAGACCTGCTTCTTGTTTGGTATGGCTCATCCCTAACACACTGCTAATCTATGAAATTTCTGTTTATTGTAAATAGGTGGTTATGCTGTGGCTCAACTCTAGCACATATCTTTAATCTAAGAGCTCTCTGTACACAATATTAAATAAAATTAATCTTAGGTCAAGAGGCAGAACATGAAACCAGCTGACAAGGTTTAAACAGAAAGGTGGGACTTTGAGTTGAAGGATATTTAAGACAGTGGAGAAGAAGAACTAGACTTTTGGCATTTCCTTCTGGGAGGTGAGCTGTTAGGAGGGGCTTTTTTCTACAGGAACATCGACTAAGTAGTAAGGGCATCTGGGTGCTTTTTCTGCCTCTCTAAGCTAGCAGGTTTTAACTTGAGCATCTGGTTTCTGAGTCTTTATTCGTAAGATGTAACAATTGGAATTTTTTATTTAAACACACACACACACAATCTTTTGAGTATTTGAAAAGGGTCAAATATTACTTTGGTCTGGGAATGTGTGAAAAAATTACAGTTAAGGTTGTTTCTGAGCATCCCAAAACACACACATGAATAGAAATAAGCTAATTAACTATAACACCAATTCCCAGCATCCTAATTCTTAGCTTTGGGGAAGGAAAATGTTTACGTGGTGGATGCTCCTCACCATGTCCATCTGATTGTTCTGGCTGCATATAGACAGCATCTCTGACAATCCACTCTGATGGCCAAAACACTGCAGGTTTTAGATTGTTTTCTAGCCCACCCACATGGAGGTAAAAAGATTAGTTTGAAAGGGAGAACCTGTTTAATTTCTATCACACCTATTCTTTGGTCTCTATGTAATCCTTTAGGAAAGTGCATTAATATCTCTCGTGCTTTAAACACTATCTTGTTACAAGGAAGGCTATTTTTCTGGAAATATTCTCCATCTCAACTGCCCAAACATATTTAAGACTCTCCTATCAGATGGAATTCAGGTTGTGGCCACATGAACTGTGAGAATGGAAAATAATTCCACTGCTTCTGGCCAAATCTCAGAATTAACTGATTAAAAATCTCTTTCCAATTGTTCTAGTAAAGATCTTAAGAGTTTAATTAGGAGAAATATGATGATAGTGGAATTTTAAAGAAGAGCAGTTTTGGTCCTTTTGTAAAAGGCCTCGAATCCCACTGTCTGGAAAGTAAGAAGTATGATGTAAAATACCTAGAGCACTATAAATTGTTTAGTAAAACAAGTGCACATAAAAACCCATGGACCCTGGATGCTTAAACTTAGAGTTCTTTATAGTGACTATGTAGCAAAGAATTATCAAAGTGCTTACCTATAGCTGTCAGCCAAGTATAGATCATTATCAAAAGTTCCTGTGTATACATGTCCACATCACTGGCACATAGAAGATGGGCTGTGTAAACTTATCACACTATTTATCACACCTAGTTACTACAAAATTTACATATGTATTCACAGATAAGACTTTTCACAGAGACACAAATGCCTAAATTCCACATTTAAGATATCTTCAATGTAAGTAAATTATTTGATATACTTTCTAAATTTTTGTTTAGAAAAATTTGTACTCAGCTGCAAGCCATATTTATCTTCAAACAATAATTTAAGAGTTAAATAAATTGGAGTTAGTGATTTCATCTTTTCTCAGGATATTGAAAATATGCAAATGGTATTCCTGCTGGTAGAAATAGAGCATTCAGCTATTTTTAGCCTTTCTGGCAGTTTTACTAATTTAGCCTCAGCTCTTCAAAGACTCATAGAAAGAAACTTCTGTCTTGATTTGTGAAGCCTGGTTTATCATCTGAGGGAAGAACTTAGTTGAATACTGTTAAAACATTGCCAAGTAAATTGGCACTTATAAGTTCAAAATAAATGCTTAATTCCACATTCATTTTTAGATTATTTAAATATTTAGACAAATAAATATTGTGCTATATTAATCTTGTAAAATTCCATTAGTCTTCTAATTTATTTGTATTAGCCCATTAATAGTATATATAATACATCTCTCAATTATATAAAATAAACTAAAATTACTAAAACTCAACGTAAAATCTGGTACATGTATTCACTACTCTTGATTTTCTCTACATGTGATTGTCTTTGGTAGATATCATGTCGACTTTATTATATTTGATTTTAAAGTAGTTCAGATGTTCAAGATTTTATCTTTTTTTTTTATTCAACAGAGTAGTATCATGTACACTAGAATTTAGTAAGTTTATAAAAATATTTTTAGTTTTACTCTATTCACTTTACATCCAAATTATAGCACCCTCCCTAGTCTCCTGGTCCCCCCTGCCCTCCTTCCCCTAGTCTTCAGAAAGGAGAAGCCCTCCTCCCCTACCATATGACTCAAGCCTACCAAGTTTATCTGGACTACATGCATCATCTTCCTCTGTGCACTGACAAGGCCATTTTCCCAGGGGGAAGTGATCAAAGCATGGGCACTAGAGTCCATGTCAGTGGTAGCCCCTACTCCCCATATAATGGCACTCACATAGAAATTGTGCTGCCTATCAACTACATCTGAGCAGCTCTAAGTACTCTCCATGCATTGTCCTTGGTTGGTGTATCAGTCTCTGCAGGATCCCCCCGGCCCAGATTTGTAGGCTCTGTTGTTCTTCTTGGGGAGCTCCAGTCCCTTCTAAGTCCTTCTAACCCCAATTCTTCCATAAGACTCCCTGAGTTCTGTCCCAAAGTTTTACTATGAGTCTCAGCATCTGCTTCAATCCCTTCTTGTGTAGAGTCTTTCAGAGGACCTCCAAAAGGTAGGCTCTAGTCTTCTTGTCTCTTCTGAAGCATTTCTAGTGTCTTTTCTGTTTGCCCTTCTGAATGAGGGTTAAGATTTTTATTATTATTAAGTATGTATGTAAGTTGAACATAGCAACAACATTTGGAAGGCTTACATTTGGAAGACTTAGTTGGCAAATCTGTGGGTTCATATAGAGTCTGGTTATTGAGCAAGGCCCAATCCTATGCAAAAGAACTGGCAGAACAAAGAAACAAGAACCATGCCTGTGGTTTCTAAATGCACAATATGCAATTTTAGTGTCTTACATTCATAAGTAACAGGACTTAAGGCTAATCCAAAAATTTAAAACACATTCTTTTACCTTACTTTGTCCTAGGCTTTTCATGTCTTGAGTGGTCCACACTCAGAGTTAACTCATGGCTCTCAAGAGACATATACTAGCTGAGTACCACTTCCTTGAATAGCAATATCTATAGAGTCTGAAGGTTATGAGGTTTAGAGAGCAGATTCGCTGGACTGTCACCTCTATTCTTATTTTATGTCTGTAAATTTCCATAATAATCAGTGAGTTATTGTGTCATTTAAAATTCTGGAAGCTCATTTACAAAAATAGATTTTATAGTTTAATTTGTATATCAAGAAAAGAAACAAAATAAATCCATGTTTACAGTATTTCCCTGAATGTCTAATAAATTAGACAAAATGTTCTGTAGATGGATAGCCTTACATGTAGATAGTTTTCTCTTAACTAAAGAGCAAATATTATTAAAATGTTTCATAATATTGTCAGAAAATAAATCAAAGCTTCTGAAACATGTTTCTGATTGGTTTTATCCTTTTCATATTTCCTTATATTTAACAGCTCCCATAATGTGTAGATTCTATAATATAAAAACATCTTTATGAGAGTTCTTTTGACATTTCTTTCCAATTTGGCCTCATTTTAGCAAATAGATGATATAGTAGACTCTAGACAATTAAATTCAGTTTTATCTTGAGCTTCTGGTTCTAAGCTCTGCTGTAGGAACTTTCAAATTACAAGGAAAGATCTCTTGGCCAGCAATACATAGCCAACATGAAATGAACCCAAAGGTTTTGTTTGGAGGTTCTTTGTCTACTAATGCTTTGTTTGGATATTAATTTTTCCTTTACTGGTACTTTGAATATATATATTATGGTCTCTAATGTATTTTTATGGAATATATGTATGTGAACATGTCTGTCTGTCTATCTATCTATCTATCTATCTACTTACCATCTATGTTTATTGTGCTTTTTTTCTGTCTCTCTTTTCTCTGTTAATTTGTTTCAACTTACTCTGGTTTGTTTATTTTATCTCATTTCATTTTAAAAATTATTTTTACATAGCTATTTGTTCCATAAGAAGAAATAAAAAGAAGTGGTGGATATTCAGATGAGTGGGCAGTTGGGGAGGATTTGAAGGTATGAAAATCAGAATCAGAAAATATTGAATAAAATAATCTAGTTTTTAAACCAAATAACCAAATAAAAATGAAAAAGATATCTAAAAAGATAGTTATCAATTATTTTAAATGGCAAAAAAAAAAAACATAGATAGAAACATTCAAAAATCATTAGCAGTCAGAGAAATGCAAATCAAAACTAATTTGAGATTCCTGTCAAAAACGGTAAGATCAAAAACAGAAATCACAGCTCATGCTGGCAAATGTCAAGCAAGGGGAACATTTATGCATTGCTGGTGGAAATGTTCACTAGTACAAGTACTATAGAAATCAATGTGACAATGTTGCAGCATATTTGATAACACCGTGAACCACAAAACTGTGTTGTTTACCTGAAAAACCTCTTTCTAGTTCCGAGTTGTGGTGTGACTCAAGCCTAGCACAGACCTTTTATCTACGATCTTCATGCTTGAATTAAATAAAAGCAGCCATATTCCAGTGGAAGGGCAAGCAATCAATTCACTGGAAGTAAACAGATTAGGGAAAAAAGGCATAGAGAGTAAAAGGAAGTCAGGAGGACCAACAGGGAGATGGACAAGAAGTAGAGGGAGGGGCCTTCAGTTTGAGGAATGAGGTTTCCTCTTCCTTTTTGGACATCAGCAGAGGAAGAATGTCAGTTGGGTGATCTCTCTGTCTCTCTGGGCTAGCAGGCTTTCACCTCAGCATCAAGCTCCAGAGTATTTATTGGTAAAATCAAATGATTGAAATTTTGTTAAAAAGAACATAGCAGTCTCTCTGAAAATTGGAAAATTATCTGTCTCAAGACCCAGGTATACCATTCCTCAGCATATACCCAAAAGATATTCCACTTACCAAAAGCACACTTGCTCAACTATTTTCATAGTAGCTTTACTCATAATTCCAGAAATTGGAAACAGCTAAGATGTCCTTCAACTAAAGAATGGTTGAAGAAAATATGGTACATGCAATCCATATATATATATATATATATATATATATATATATATATATATATATATATAATGTAGCTCTTAAGAACAATGACATTATGAGTTTTTTTAAGCAAATGGATGGGAACTAGAAAATATTATCCTGAGGGAGGTAATTCCAACCCAGAGAGACAAATTTGGGAAGGATTTATTTATAAGAGGATATTAGTTGTAAAGTAAAGGATAGCCGTGCTACAATATACAGTCCGAGAGAGATTAAGTAACAAGAGAGCTCAAAAGAAAGATGCATGCATCACTCTAGGAATGGGAAATACATTAGATTTTGTGGGTGGGAAAGAGGGGTTTGAGCCATCTTTTGTAACTAGGCAAGGCTTCCAGCAGTGGCACTGTGACATCATCCTAGCCACAAAACCCTCTATCAATAATCTGTCTTACCTGAAAGATGTGCTGAGGTAATGTTAACTCACACCAGCTATGAGAAATGGTGTAAACTGTCTGAGTGTCCAAAAATAACTTGTCTAAGTTGAACCCAATACCAGCAGTGGCTGCTCACATCAGACACTGTCAAGATATGCAGGAACCCGAGGCAGGAAATCCCAGAAACCTGGAATAGAAAAAAAAAATGACTAGCAAAGCAAAGACAAAAATTGTCAATGAAATAATACCTAATAATATTTGCTATATGCATCAATTGGTGTTTGCTCCAATTGTTGCATCCACCAACTGATAGGAAAAGATGAAGACTCACAGGTAAATACTAGGTGGAGCCAAGGAAACCCCTCAGAAGAAGAGGGAATGAATTGTAAGAGCCAGAGAGGGTGAAAGATACCACACAATAAAACAGCCCATGGTACCATCTAAGCAGGACTCATAGGGACTCAGAGACTTAAATGACAAGCACAGACCCTTTATGGAACTGACCTAGGTCCTCTGCATATGTATTATGGTTTTGTAGATTACTGTTCTTTGGAACTGCTAACAGTGGGAATGGGGTGTCTCTGACTCTCTTGCATGTTCTTGGGACACTTTTCTTTTGACTGGATTGCCTTATCCAGTCTTGATATTACAGTTAGTGCCTAGTCTTATTGTAATTTGTTATGCCATGTTTGGCTGATATCCTTGGATATGTTTTTTTTCTTAATGGGAAAAGCAGAAGAGGTTGATCTGGGCAAGAGTAAAGATGGAGATAGAAGAGGTAGTGGAGAGAGACTGAGAGGAGTGGAGGAAAAGGAAATTACAGTTCCAGTGTAATGTATAAGAGAAGAATTTTAAAAATATACACTTCATAAAAATAAAATGAAAATAACAAAGTATAAAAAATTAAAAGAAAAATTAAAATGAAAACTATTCTCCATTCCTTTCATATTGTAAATATATTTATTTTCCAGAGTTAAGATTAATGAGTAATAAACTAAATGTGTCTGAAGTTTCCAAAATCATATATTTTGTGAGCTTTTAAAAATTTTGCATTTTTACTTAAGGAAAGTGTCATAGAGTAGATATAGGGAGCAAGATGGATTCAGACATTTGGAGTGTCTATCACCAAGCAAACACAATTCAATTATGGGATGATAGTGAAAATTAGGTAATAATACTGTATTGAAGAAATCAAATGAATGATTATTTTATGTTTATCAGTTTTGAAAATAGAGGAAATTAGAATTGGTAGTGTGATTTCTCATAGAGATAAATTTTGAGAAGAAAGAACTACATTTCATTTCAAGTGAATAAATGTCAGTGAAATTTTTATGTTTAACTAGTTAATAGCAGAAGTGGCTCAGGAACAGGTGCTCCCCGTACACCATTTCCAGGTATGTGCTTTTGTATGAAACAACAAGGAAAACAGAAGTAGGTTTGTTCTACATGGTTAATTTATGTCTGGAGATGTGATGAAGTGAATCTCCATTTTGGAAGAGATTCTGTAAACAGTGTGAATAAATACTCATCACTTTTGAGTTTGTGTTGAACAGTTTTTGAGATGGAAATACGATGTCATAGCACTGCCTCTTTCATGTGGACACTATATCAGATCTTAAAGAAAGTCCGACTAAAAAGTTCTGCCCGTGGATCTTGAGGACAATTTATAAAATTAGCTGTACATGTTCTAGTATCTAAAAACTTTTTCCACAATAAAATGATTTACAGTTGTTTTAGAAAGTATACACAAGGAAATAAAAAGAAAATCTGACAAGACTACCATACAGAACTTAAAATATGCCAATTTACAATGGAGAACTTTTAATATCAAGTCAAATATTACCAGGAAACTGGGACAGAGGGGAGGACATCCTATTGGGACTCTAGATAAGAGAAGTATGGGAAAATAGCAAAGTAGAAGGATCCAGAGGGTCCTATAAACCTACAAGAAGTGTCAGGAGCCATAGGACCTTGCCTGACCTGCCTCAGTGGCTGAGAGGCCCTGTTGGCTGAAAGCCACAGCTGTCTGCATACTTGAGATAATTATTCTGCCTGGCAACCACAAAGATCTAGCCTGACCTTGAGAAAGAGAACATTCGGTGTGTCGCGACTTCTGAATAATCATCCCATTCCACACCTGCTGTCCTTGGGCCAGGCCCAGAAGATTTTGTAACTTTCCACTGCATTCCTTCCCACCCCCGCCCTTTCAGAAGCTTACTTTAAATTTGGATACCCCTTACAATAAACGGCCCTTGATAAGCAACGTTTCCTGGGCCCATGTCTCTGTTCTCGCCTATTCTTTATTCACCGGTCGCGACCCTCCTCGCCACTCCAACGAATAACTGAACCCGCGGGTCGGGGACAAAGAAAGAACATTATGAGAGGCAGATTTGGGCCCAGAGGTCCCAGCTCAAACTATGGCACCAGCCAAGAACAATTACAGGTGGTAACCGTCAACCCCTACAAGGGCATCAAGCATCTAAGCCAATGGACAGACATTCTTCCACATTATGAGTGGAGAGTGGGTATGCTTTCCAAGGAAATCCAATTCGTTAAGGACTTAAAGGAAACTCTCAGAGAGAGAGAGGCATTAGGGTTAAAACGAAAACCTTGGTGCAGTTCTTTGTCTTTATTGCTGATACGTGTCCATGGTTTATGATCGATGGTCCTACTATTCACTCTAAAAAATGGCAAAAGGTGGGCAGGGAACTAAACGCCTTAATTGAAAAAGAAGGCAATGACGCAATCAAACAGTGTATTCTCTTACTGGGGGCTTATTAGAGATGTAATCGAATTGGCTGAAAACGATAGTGGCCAAAAACAACTTCTTTCCATTGCTGAATTATGCCTGCATGAGTCCCTCCCGCCCTCTCGCCAATCTTCCCGTGCCCCCTCCTGGTCTTCTATCCAACGGTCCTCTTTCACCCTGATCGATATGCTCCCTAATAGTTCCCAGCCTGACCCCTTGCCCCCTTTAGCGCAGACCTCGGACCAGGCCGCTCCTCAACAACAAACCCGCCCTGTCTCTATCCCCCCTTCCTCTTCCCTCTACCTGACTCTGCCTCTCCCTGCTTATGAAGATCCTCCCTCCTCTATGGAACGTGGCTATTCCCCTTTCTGCACACCTGTTATCCCTCTTAACAGTAAGAATTCCAAGACCGCCTATCCATCCACTACAAAGTCTTCTGCCCCCACCCCCTGCTGTCCTTTTTGTTAATCCTGGAGATTCCCTTAACCTTTACGATGACGCAGCCCTTGAAGAAAAAGCCACTGGAGATCATTCCGAAGAGTGGCCACCTCTCTTCCCATCCCTTACAGCTTCACCCCCAAAATTGCCGTCTCCTGTTCTCCCCTATAATCAATCTCCTTCCTGCCGACGACATTCTTCTTGCCTTTGTAACCTAAAAGCCCATCTTCACTCCCAGCTCGCAGATGCCACTGAAATCGCTCGACTTCTAAAACAGCTTTTGCTTTTAACTTCTTGTCTTTCACAGACTTCAGCTCCCCGCCTTACTTTCCCTGTCACCCGCTCTCAATCTAATCCTGCTCCTCCCCCATCCTCCGGAGAAGCTGAGGCTGTGAGTGAAGATCCTGCACCCGCCACATCTACTACATGCTTCCGCGCTCTCCAGCTAGGGCCCATCCCCTGCCCCTCCTCTCCCTTCACTCTTTAATTTCGCTGCCATCATGTTAAAGCCTCAGCTGCCACAACAGACCTCCCAGCCCCAGCAGCTGGCCCCCACGCAACAGGCTGTGGCTCGCCGGCTTCCCGGCAGGACCAGCCCTCCCAACGGAGACTGCGGCCCCTGCCTGGGGCCTGCAGTCACTGCTGAGAGCAGGCTCCGCCGAGCTGAAAACATCTTGGCCACGCTGCCGCTGCCACAGCAGCAGCAGCATCAGGAGCAGCAGGGGGCAGTGGCTAGCGGCAGAGTCAGGGAACAGAGCATTGAATGTCCCTGCTCATCTTCTTCCTCGTTCTCCTGCTACGGGACAGATCCAACAGACTCCGGTGCCATCAGCCAGCCTTCCACCACCCTTAATCCCTCTCCCTGCTGCCAATTCGCTTCCTGTTCGGCCTCCTCTTCCCCCAGCCCAGGACTGGACCTCTGTGCCACCACCTCAACAGTACTAATTCCGGAAGATGGAGCCCTCTCGCTGCCTGTGGCCTACCACGAGCTCCCTCCCTCTGACTCCCTCGATTCCCTTGCAGAGGTAGTTCTTCAAAACCGCAGAGGCCTCGACCTCCTTTTCCTCAAGGAGGGGGGGCTCTGTGCTGCTCTTAAAGAGGAATGTTGCTTCTATGCCAGTAAAACAGGCTTAGCACAAAAGAGCCTTCACAAAGTTTCCAAGGCCCTGGAGGAACGCCAGTGAGCCAGAGAGAAACAGGAGTCCTGGTATCAGAACTGGTTCTCCTCCTCCCCCTGGCTCACCACCCTCTTGCCCAGCCTTCTGGGACCCCTTGTGGGCATTATTCTCCTCCTCTCCTTTGGTCCTTTGGCCCTTAACCGCCTTTCCAGTTTTGTTAAAGCACAGGTGGATGCGGCTACCAACCCTGTTCAGGGCCATTATCATCACTTGGACACCGAAGACCCCCCAGCTGACTTTACGCCCAGGACTTCCTCCAACCCTGGGCCAATCTTGTTTGGCCGCCCCCTCAATTTCAGGGCCCTGGACAAAAAGCAGTGGCTAGGAGGCCGCTGGCTGGCAGGGCTCCGCAAAGACACCTCTTAGTGGCTCCTCCCTAAAATCTCCCCTCATTCTACAGTACAGTCGGGTTTTCTAATACAGGCTGGTGTCCACACAGACGGAGACCATGCCCTTATTATTCATGCCTTCTTGCCATTAAGGACAGGTAGCCTCCTTAGGCTTGGCTGACAGCCTTTAAGCCCTAATTCTCATCACTTTCGGGGTGCGAGGCAAATTACTGCACAGGAGGTACATTGCCTGCTGTTAATGGCCTCCTGGGGAGCATGTCTGATTGCATGTGGGTTGACACCCAAAGTCCCACCTCCAGACAAAAGGTGTCAGTCGGATCCAGAGCCAGGCTGGGGCCGAGCACCCAGTTAAACTCTGAGCATATCAGTGGCCATATAGGGGCCGATCACAGGGTTGACAGCCCTGCGTATATCAGTGCCCTCTGGAGATCAGACCTCTACTCTCACCCGTTTCGTCAAACATGGGCAAAATACAGAGAGCTGTGAAGTAAAATGCCCTGACTTGGCACTAGTTTTCGCCTTCCGCCATCCCGATGGCGAGCGCTCTCCGGGTTGAGACCTTGATTGGAAGAGACTAGACTTTGTTAATTGGCAATTGCCCGCCCATCACTGTATTAGTTAGAGTAGGGGGAGATGTCAGGAGCCATAGGACCTTGCCTGACATGCCCCAGTGGCTGAGAGGCCCTGCTGGCTGAAAGCCACAGCTGTCTGCATACTTGAGATAATTATTCTGCCTGGCAACCACAAAGATCTAGCCTGACCTTGAGAAAGAGAACATTCGGTGTATTGTGACTTCTGAATAATCATCCCATTCCACACCTGCTGTCCTTGGGCCTGGCCCAGAAGATTTTGTAACTTTCCACTGCATTCCTTCCCACCCCCGCCCTTTCAGAAGCTTACTTTAAATTTGGATACCCCCTTACAATAAACGGCCCTCGATAAGCAAAGTTTTCCTGGGCCCATGTCTCTATTCTTGCCTATTCTTTATTCACAGGTCGCGATCCTCCTCGCCACTCCACAAATAACTGAACCCGTGGGTCGGGGACAAAGAAGAACATTATGAGAAGCAGATTTGGGCCCAGAGGTTCCGCTCAAACTATGGCACCAGCCAAGGACAATACAGGTGGTAAACGTCAAACCCCTACCCAGATCTAGCCAATGGACAGGACATTCTCCACAGTTGAATGGAGAGTGGGGTATGACTTTTACACATACTCTGGTACCTCATATTTGACCATGTCCCCTGGAGGGGGAGACCTGGTGGCACTCAGAGGAAGGATAGCAGGCTACAAAGAAGAGACTTGATACCCTATGAGCATAGGAAGGGGGAAGAAGTCCCCCTCAGGCACAGTCGTAGGGGAGGGGAGTAAGGGGGAAAATGGGAAGGAGGGAAGAATGGCCTCCCATTCAAGGGATGGGATAACCATTGAGATGTAACAAGAATAAATTAATTAAAAAAAACAGAAAGAAAAGGAAAACATATCTTATTTTTTTTAATTAATTTATTCTTGTTACATCTCAATGTTTATCCCATCCCTTGTATCCTCCCATTCCTCCCCCCCCCCCCCTTTTCCCATTATTCCCCTCCCCTATGACTGTTCTTGAGGGGGATTACGTCCCCCTATATATTCTCATAGGGTATCAAGTCTCTTCTTGGCTACTTGCTGTCCTTCCTCTGAGTGCCACCAGGTCTCCCCCTCCAGGGGACATGGTCAAATGTGAGGCACCAGAGTACGTGAGAAAGTCGTATCACACTCTCCACTCAACTGTGGAGAATATTCTGACCATTGGCTAGATCTGGGAAGGGGTTTAAAGTTTACCTCCTGTATTGTCCTTGGCTGGTGCCTTAGTTTGAGCGGGACCCCTGGGCCCAAATCTGCCTATCATATTGTTCTACTTGTAGATTTCTAGGACCCTCTGGATCCTTTTATTTTGCTGTTCTCCCATGCGTCTCTCATATCTTAAAATTTAAAATTATTACGACTTATCCATCACTTCATTTTTTTTTTTTTTTATGTTTAAGCTTCATGACCTTGGTATCAAAGACACTGGTCACATTTATTTTAAAAACATAATTTTATAATTATATAACATAATTATAAAAAGTACTGAGTTCATCTCCAAAGCTAACTTTATTTATTAGTTTCAATAGGAAAGATAAAATCTCCCAAGGACATAGAGGAGTTTACATTTATGAAGCTTTAATATGAACATCTTTAGCTTGCCCTGGGAAAATGTTTGGCTTAGGTTTGTTCTACTTCAGCTTATCAAATTACACTGGAAATTAGGTGATTTCCTTTTGCAGAGTTCATGAATAGCAAGTCACCCAAGTCATCCAAAGTAGATTTTAAGACATGACCCATAATGTACCTATATTAGCAACAGCTTACAGCTTTCAGCCTGGGCATGTGAGAACTCAGCTACTGCTACACACTGATATTTGTGTTACTGTGTATTTGTTAGAATTTACTATAGACAAACCCTAGATGCATCAGAGAAAACTCAACTATGTAACTCTGATCATTACGACATCACTTTGACCAATATTATATTTTGAGCCTAAATTTCACTGTAGCCCAGATTGGTATGCAATTTATGACAGTATTCTTACCTCTTCCTAAGGTATAAAATAACATGGATAATATATAGCATATTTAGTTTTTGTTTGATTGGTGGTTGAGTTTTCTTTTTTCATTTACTGAAAATCATTTAAGATTGCACTTTAATTACATACTTCCATTCCTTTTCCTCCCTCTCAATCTTTCCATCGATTCCACCCTGTTCTCCTTCAAATTCATGGTCTTTTTAAAAAATAATTATGCACATATGTATTTCCTTATGTATATATATTCATAAGTATAGTGTGTTGATTATATAATGCTGCTTTCATGTGTGTTTTAAATGTTTGACACTAAACAAATAATCGATATTCTCTTTCCCAGGAATAACCACCTCTCTTGCTCTCAACTTTACTCTGGGTTGTGGCCCAACTTTGTGTAGGATTGAGTCCTCACAGGGTTCTTCTCATTCCTTTTTATATGCTCATTGATGTCAACATTATTCTGTTCAAACGTGGCAAGTCATGTTGAAGAGATTTTATGGGTATAACTTCTGACACTACCCTGGTTGATTTATTTGTTGTTTTGTTTCTTTTGAGACAAGATCTCAAGTATTGCAGGTAGCCCTTGAAATTGATTTGTAAAATAGGAAAGCAGTAAAACTCTGATTCTGTTCTCTCTGTCTCTGTCTCCTGTCATATTCTCTCTCTCTCTCTCTCTCTCTCTCTCTCTCTCTCTCTCTCTCTCTCTCTCTTTCTCTGTTTAACACACACACACACATATGGCTATATTGCATTTGTATTTGAGCTCTTTATCTTTGGATGATAAAATTAAACTTGCATAATAGAATCCTTTGGTGTGTTGCTTTTTAATTTTTCTATAAATCATTAATTATGATTTAATCAACTAAAAATTTTAGACTCATCCAAAAACCATAGCTAAAAGAAATAATTGAAAAGCAGTAGTACAGCGATTTCATCTATGTATTAAACTGGCAAGAGTCTTTTAGCATGAGTCATGTCAATCAATTGGAAAAGTAGTAAAAAAAAAAAAACTTTCCTTGGCATATAACCAAAAATAATTATTTACAAAACACCAGAGGAATTGGATGAAGTTATAATTTCTAAGGCAAGGAAATAGCAAGAAGCCCTTCCATATCCAGTCTTAATGAAAAATTCCTTTCCTTATGACATATCCAAGAATAATGCCACTTGTTGTATGTCCCTATAGCATGCTATATTGTGAAATTGCATCTCTCTTTGCTTAGCAGCCACAGAAAGATTGATAGTTATCAAAAAATGAAATTCTTTATGCTATGTATTCAGCCAATAACATCAGCTGTTATATATTTATTATTCAAACTCAGTTTTGTCTGTGTGGTATGTTCTTATATTTTGGCACATACATATATAAGTTTCTCTAGCATTAATTTGGCCATTATTCAATTACTATTTCCAAGAATAAATGAACAACCAATTCCTTTTTTTTCCAAAAATTATGGATAAGAAGATCTATATATTATTAATATCTGAAGATGTACCAATTATAATATTTGGTATTAGTTTTTCATAGTGTTGTCTTAAGAATTAATATTGGTTACTTCGATATGACAGAGTAAGATTTCCATAATAATCTTGATTGACTATAATCACCAAATGAATAAACATCCCCTAAACTAACTGTCTTTGGCAAATTACTAAGTTAGACATAGTTTATGTCTGGACACTCAATTTAAAAGACAATTTTATCATAAGAACCTGTTATTGATATATCCGGTCACCAAGATCTAGACAGCATACCTCCTTCAATGGAAAAAAATGTCAAGGTTGTTATATCTAGTGTACTAGAGACATAATTTATGATGCTTTTATTTAAAATCTTTCCTTTCTGTGTTTATAACACATGTGTTGGCTTTGTTGAGCTAAGAATTGCATGTCATTTATTTTTCAACACTGTCTACCTGACCAATTATTTCTTTGCTAATCTGGATTCTTTTACTCACAAACTTAAACATTGTTTATTTCTAGCCTGGCATACAGGGATTAATATGAGTATCACTGCATACAGCTTGCAGATGGTTTGTATACTATATGTCTTATATTAGAATATTCTTGGATGTAATTTATTTTTAACATCACTATATAAATCTTCATTTCCTCTAGATGTATATACTTTTTATGGTTATCATGCATTATTTTAAGTCCAGCTTTAAATGACAACATTCTGAATAGTATATACTATTTTACATATACATCTAAGATACAATATAGGGACCTAAAAAATCTAAATAACAAGGAGAGCCCTATGGAGAATGCTCAATCTCATTTGGAAGGACAAATATAATAGACACATGAAGCAGTTGAAGAGAAGAAACAGAACAGAACCTACCATAGAGGTCCTCTGAATGACTCCACCCAGAAGGGGATGAAAGAGGAGTGGGGAGAGGCTTCTGTAGTAAGTGTACATCATCAGCCAGGGCCATGGTACTGAAAATGCCTAATTTCAACAAAAAGGTTGTTGGAAACAACCTTATAGGGAAATAGTAAGCTTAACCTATAACCTGTCCACCAGGCTACATGACCACGTAAAGGGTGGCAGAGGTGGGAGGTCATATGGCTACATGGGCTGAAACATGCAGGACCAGAACAGGGAAATAATGGTCCTACTCCTGCCTGTCTCGAATTGAGATTTCAGTGTTTGGACATGCCTCAACCACACTCTTGCTCCAGGCCTTGTCATATGGCTCCCTAGCCCCACAGTGTGTATTTCATACCAGGTAGAGGACAAAGAAGTTAAGACAATACATATGTTAATCATTCTTTAGGGGATATAATATATATGTACATTATGTCACAATTTGTTTTGATATTAGTTTTCCTTATATTAGAGAGGCTTGGGATCTCATGGTCCTCAAGCAAAAAAATGCTCTGGCATCTCTGACTGTCAAAAAGCAATCTGAATAAATTCTCTGTAGCTTGTATTTCAAGTAAATCATAAATGAACCATGTTTAGTTTTAAAGTCATAGATACTAAAAGGATTAGAATATATCCAAAAATAATATTATTAATCCATGTAACATGTTCTTGGTCCTTATATAGTTTAGCTATATTGCTACATGTTTTATTTACCATTTCAGAACTTGTAGTACATAACTAAAGTCACAGAATAAAAAAGAAAAGTCTGGAATCTAGTGTTTAATCAGATCATTATTATTGATAATATCCTATTTTATTTTGGTTGGATTTTAGATAACTAGTCTATTCCTCCATGTTTTAGAAGCCAGCTTGCTAAAAAAAAAAAAAAAAAAAAAAAAAAAAAAGAAGAAGAAGCATTTATACTGTAAAGGTTAATATTCTTTTAGCAAAATAAATTTTAACATAAAATTTATCATTATTTTTATAATTAATTATGAGTAAATTAGTTTTAGTTATTTTGTTACTGAATACTAAAATTTATAGTTATCTTAATAAAATTATTAATTTTCATTTGCATAATATCTAGAAATGACAAGAGAATTGAAGCTGTGCAAAGATATATTATTATGTTACTTCTGAATTATAATTTATGCACTTATCATGGAACTTATTTTAAATTCAAAACACAAATTATTTTTCTTGCTATAAGAGACATCATAATGTTTTAATAAATCTAATCATTGAAAATCCTATCCTCATAGAAATAAAATTGCATAAGTGTTGTGATGATCCAACAAATTAAATGAGAAAATTACATTTAGAACTAGAATGGCTGGAGCAGAGGGCATATACAGGGGGAGGAAATCCCCCTCAGGAAAAGTCATAGGGATGGGGGAATAAGGGGAAAATAAGAGGGAAGGAAGAATGGGAGGGTACAAGGGATGGGATAACCATTGAGATGTAATAAGAATAAATTAATAGAAAATTTTTAAAAAGAACTGGAATGGAGTAGTTCTACTGTAACAATGTGAAATATCAAATAATTTTGTTTGTTACATGTTCGTTGTGGACATGTCTGGAAAGGGCTTGATAACATCTTTTTATTTTTCACATATACATATATATGTATATGTGTACACATATATACAATAAACTACCTACAGCAAAAAGAACCATGAAATAATCAGGAATTATATAAAGTTACATCCTTAGTGTTTTGGCCATTTGTATGTGACAACCTTGAAGATCACATCTTTCCTATCTTGGTGCATCTAAAATTATGAATGTAAATCAATATGTATCATATCTTGTCATTATCAAATTAAATCATCTACCTAAGCTTTAAAACATCTTTACTCCTAAGCAGCTAAGCTTAATTGTAAAACTAAACTGTATGGTTTTCAACCCCATCAGAGACTTGAGAAGGAATAAACTTGATTACCTGAGCATGCCAGAGAAGGGCTTAGTAGGTCTCCAGATGAGAAGATGGCAAAGACAATTTGCTACCTGAATTGTCTCCTGAAACTCTCTATAATGTTTGAACATCATCTTCAGCCTCCTGGCCCAATAAATCTGACAGACATATTTGTGAGGCAGGAACAATAGAGAATATGCTTACCTTGTCTTGTCAGACTTAGGCTGTCCTCGCTGCCTGAATCCAAGATTGTCCCTTTGTAGGCAGAATTCTGTCTGTGTTAGAAATGAGGACATTTTGCCCAGTAAATTGTCTGCCATATTTGAAGACATCTCCAAAAGGAGGTTCTTTGATGCTCATCATCCTCTTCACTGTAGGTTTGGTGGTGCCAGGAGTTAACCTGTCTCATTGTCAGTGAATCATCAAAATAGTAAAAACCTTAGTCTTTAGAGATAGAAGTTTATATGTAAAATCCTTTATTGTTAGGCTTCTGCTGTTTTCCAGAGGAGCCTTGTAGAAAAGCTCACAAACACCAGTGGTTTTTAAGACCTTATCTAAATATTTTACCTCATCTATCTACAGAACTATATCAACCTGTTACACAAAGGATGTATATTCCTGTGATAAAAAGGATTAGTAATTGATATGACCATGAGTTGGTGATGAACTAACAATTAACTAACAATTTATTTATACTAAACAGCTTGCAATAGCACTTTCAAAGTATTAGAAGTAAACTTTGTATTATAATTGAGTTGTATGGGTACCATACCTCATATTAGGTAGATATATTACTTTGACAAAAAAGGAATTTATACCCTTTGTATTTATATGCTGTTATATGCTTGACTCATATATGTGAATTAGCAATGCATAGCATTTCACTATTTTTTGTCTTTTCTAACTTACTATTCACAAAAGCCTTTTACTTGAAGAATCTAGTAGTATTACCCAGGAAATCAATTTCTCCAAAAGTGTTTGCTTAGTCTCTTTAGAGTTTGCCAGTTAATAAAAGTTGTGACAGTCAGAATGCAGTGTTTTATTAAGTAAAAGCTTCTTTACCCACTCCTTTGGGTCAGCTTCATAATGATGAACTGAGATTTCCCTTAAAATTTGATTGCCAAGTGCATTTGAGTTAATTTAGGTCATATGAAAAGGAGCAGGTACTTGTAAGTGAGATATAAAATGTTTAATGGCTTCCAGAAATGGAGTCAGGCTATAGACTCCTCAGAAGTAAGATTGAGAAGAACAAATATTAAAGTCGACTGGTAGGTTATTTAACTTGCCTTTTGGGGCAAGGTGGCCTGCTTTCAGGCAAATTATTTCAATACAGAGTATAAGATGTTCCTTTGATATTTGCTGCTCCATAACACTTTAGACACCTGAGAAAATTAAACTGCATTATTTTACATGTGAAGATGCTGTTAATAACAATCTCATCTAAGAGTATTAAGCCTCTGAAACTCTAGCTCCTCTTGAGCGGAGATAAAAATGTTAAGAAACAAATTTAATCAAATAAAACATATGTTTTAAAATATGTTGTCCATTTGTGCTTGGTTTTCATACTTCTTTGAATTTTGTCAAAACCATGAATTTGATAAGGCCATTAAATTTAAGACATGTTTGTTAAAATAATATCACTGTAATTGGATTCTGAACATAGAAGATTGAATGCATTTATTCCTTAAACCCAAAAGTTATAGCAGAGCAATGTTTGTTAGACTGTCAGGAATGACAGGTTTAATTACACAACTGAACACAAATAGATCCAGATACCTGACAGCAAAGGGGAAGCTAAAGAAAAGTTTGAGTACAAATTTGAAGTAGAAAATAAGCCTGTGAGATCAGGTTGCTGGCCTATGTGGCTTGCACCTACATAGTTCTGGGCCAGGTCTTGGTAACTCCTTAGATCCCTTACAGAGTTAGGAAACCACAAAGGAAACAGAAGCACTTCTAACAGGAAAAGTCATACACATATTTGTGTTGAGATATTTTTTACATGAAGTGATCTTAAGAAGCATATCATCCTGTCTGTATGAAAACGTTTTTCAGCTGGAAAAATCCAAGCCATGCAAGAGGTGTTTTGTCTTCTAGTGGATAAACATCACCTGTTCTCTCACAAACCTGTCCTCATACCACACTTGGGGATCAAAACAAAAACTTGTGTACATTCACTACAGCTAATGCCTTAGCCAGGATCATCTGTCTAGTTTATCACTATGAATATGAATATCCATATTATTTTCCCTTTTTTGACTTTAATCATGATGTTATCAATAATAGGGATGATACATATATTTGTCACACATGTATATCATGTACATATATGTAATATAGCAATAGTTTGAAGAATGTGAGAGAGAAGAACACTGCATAATTTGTGTGGCTATTTTCTCATCTGATACTGATACTGAAGGTTTGTAGTTCTAAAAAATCATATTTCCATGTATCACACATTCCAAATACTTATAGATAGGTCCTGAAAATACTTATTAACAACAACAACAAGACTGTTAAAATCTAGCCCTCTAAATCATGAAAAGTCAGTACTATAAAAATATAAATATTAAGTGAAAAATGATTCCATGGAATTAATAAAATTACTGAATAAAAATTTGTAAAAATTGACCCCAAATTATCAACCATTTGATGATAAGTGAGAAGTAAGTAAATTTTAAAAATGTTAGGTTGTAATTTTGCATAGAAGGTAAATGATAATAGAATACAGAGAAAGGGAAGTTAACAAAGGTGATATGTGAAGACAGTAGACATCAACCCTGTTTTAAGGTAACTAAAAATATATTCAGAAGCTCATAGTTTTCATTTCAATAAACAATCAAGCCACACTTTGTTGGGGTTCCCTTTTTCAGGAGAGAAACTGGCAAGCATACAAAATATTTTCCCAATCATTGCTGAAGAAATTTAAATAAGTGAAATGAGATTTCATAAGTTAAAGGTTATGTTAAAATAATTAAGTGTGAAAAAACAATGCCAAATCTAAAATATCCCTGACACAAAACATCCAAGAAATAAAGGACACCATGAAAAGACGAAACCTGAGAATAATGGGCATCAATGAAAGAGAAGACACCCCACTCCAGGGCCCAGAAAATATCTTCAACAATATCATAGAAGAAAATTTCCTAAATTTAAAGAAGGAGATGCATATAAACATACAAGAGGCCTACAAAACACCAAGTAGAATAGACCAGAAAAGAAAATCTTCCCGACATACAAAAATAAAAACACAAAAGATACAGAACAAAGAAAACTATTAAAAGCAGCAAGAGAAAAAGCAAAATAACATACAATGGCAAACATATCAGAATTACACCCGACTTGGTAACAGAAGACCATAACAGACAGAAGGGCCTGGATAGAGGTCCTGCAAACCCTGAGAGACCACAAATGCCAGGCCAGACTACTATGACCAGCGAAACTATCAATAAACATTGATGGAGAAAACAAAATATTCCATGACAAAAACAAATTCAAACAGTACCTATCCACAAATCCGGCTTTATAGAAGTTACTAGATGGAAAACTCCACCACAAAGGGACAAGCCACAACCAAAACCACACAGGAAATAGATACTTAAACTATAACAAAAACACAACCATACTAACTCTACTGTAACCAACATCAAAAATTAAGGGACTTAATGGTCACTTGTTATTAGTATCTCTCAACATCAATGGTCTCAACTCTACAAAAAAAAAAAAAAAAAGGCACAGACTAACTGAATGGATGCATAAACAAGTTCCAACATTCTTCTGCATTCAAGAAACACACCTCATCCACAAGGACGGACATTACTTCAAAGTAAAAGGCTGGAAAAATATTCCAAGCAAATGGTCACAGAACCAAGCTTGTGTAGCCATTTTAAAATCTAATAAAATAGACTTTAAACCAAAATTAATCAAAGGGGATGAGGAAGGACACTTCATACTCATCAAACGTAAAATCAACCAAGAGGACATCACAATTCTGAGCAAAGAACAATTAAAAAAGCTTTAACCACACATTGATACCCACACAGTAATAGTAGGAGACTTCAACACCCCACTTGCACGGAAATAGAAACTGAAGTGAGAAATAACATCATTAACCAACACCATGAATCAAATGGATCTAACAGATACTTACAGAATTTTTCATCCAATCACAAAGGATTATACCTTCTCCTCACCACCCCATGGAACCTTCTCCAAAACTGATCACATAGTAGGTCACAAAGCAAACCTCAACAGATTCAAGAATATTGAAATTATACCTAACATCCTATCAGATCATCATAATCTTAGACTAGATTTCAACACAAAGAGAAATAGCAAAAAGCCTACACACATATTGAAACTAAACAACTCTCTACATACTGACACCTGGGTCAGGGAAGAAATAAAGAAGGAAATTAAGAACTTCCTTTAATTCAATGAAAAGGAAGCAACAACATACCCAAATTTGTAGGAAATATTGAAAGTGGTGTTAAGAGGGAAATTCATAGCACTAAGTGCCTTTATAAAGAAATTCGAAACATCCCAGATAAGCAACTTAACAACACAGCTGGAAGTCCTAGAAAAAAAAAAAAAGAAGCAGAAACACCCAAGAGGAGTAGACATCTAGAAATAATCAAACTCAAGGCTGAAATCAATAAATTAGAAGCAAAGAGAACAATTCAAAGAATCAAAACAAACAAACAAACAAACAAAAAAAAAAAAAAACAGGAGCTGGTTCTTTGAGAAAATCAACAAGATAGACAAACCTTTAGCCAAACTAACTAAAAGACAGAGAGACACTATGCAAATCAACAAAATCAGAAATGAAGAGGTAGATTGAAATCCATCAATGTAATCCACCATATAAACAAACTGAAAGAAAAAAACCCTCATGATCATCTCCTTAGATGCAGAAAAAGCATTTGACAAAATCCAACACCAATTCACATTTAAAGTTTTAGAGAGATAGGGAACACAAGGCACACCCTAAACATCATAAATGCTATATACAGCAAGTCAATAGCCACATCGATTTAAACGGAGAGCAAGCAATATAAAATATCTAGGAGTAACTCTAACCAAACAAGTGAAGGAATTGTATGAAAAGAATATTAAATCTCTGAAGAAAGCGATCACACATGACATGAGAAGATGGAGGGATCACCCATGTTCATGGATGGGGAGAATTAACACAGTAAAAATAGCACTCTTACCAAAACCAGTATTCAGGGCAAATCCCTATCAAAACACCTACACAATCTTTTAAAGACATTGAAAGTTCAATTCTCACCTTCATATGGAAAAAAACCCAGAATAGCTAAAACAATCTTGTGCAATAAAAGATCCTCAGGAGGAATCTCCATACCCAATCTCAAGCTGTACAATAGAGCAATAGTGATTAAAACAACATTGTCCTGGCACAGCAATAGGATGCTTGACCAATGGTATCAAATCAATGCCCCAGAAATGAATTCACACACATATGGTCACTTGATTTTTGACAAAGAAGCCAAATCTATTCAATGGGAAAAGGATAGCATCTTCAACAAAAGGTGCTAGTCTAACTGGATGTCCACATATAGAAAAATGCAATTAGACCCATATTTGTCACCATGCACAAAATTCAGGTCCAAGTAGATTAAAGACCTCAACATAAAACAAGAAACACTAAATCTGTTAGAAGAAAAATGGAGAAGAGCCTGGAACACATTGCCACAGGAGACAACCTCCTGAACAGAACACCAACGGCCAAGGCCTTAAGGTCAAAAATTAATAAATGGGATCTCATGAGGCTGAGAAGCTTCTGTAAGGCAGGAGACACTGTCAACAGAATGAAGTGACTGGGAAAAGATCTTTAACACCCCTACATCTGACAAAGATCTAATGTGCAAAATATATAAAGAACTCAGGAAAATAAACACCACCAGACTCAATAACCCAATTGAGAAATGGGGCTCAGAACTAAACAGAGAATTCTCAACAGAAGAATATCAAATGGCTGAGAAACACTTAAAGAAATGCTCAATGTCTTTAGTCACCAGAGAAATGCAAATCAAAATGGCTCTGATATTCCATCTTACACCAATTAGAATGAGTAAGAAAAAAAATCAAGTGACACCACATACTGGTGAGGATGTGGAGAGAGAGGAACACTCCTTCATTGCTGGTGGGAATGCAAACTAGTACAACCACTTTGAAAATATATCTGGTGCTATCTCAGAAAACTGAGAATAGGGCTTCCTCAAGACCCAGCTATTCCACTCTTTGGAATATATCCAGAAAATATTCCAGCATACAACAAGGACATCTGCTCAATCATATTCAAAGCAGCTTTATTCATAATAGCCAGAACTTGGAAACAGCCTAAATGTCCCTCATTAGAAGAATGGATAAAAAAACTGTGGTACATTTACACTATGGAATACTACTTAGCTATTAAAAACAAGGAAATCCCAAAATTTTTGGACAAATGGATGGGACTAGAGATGGTCATACTGAGTGAGTTAACCCAGAAGCAAAAATACTCACATGGAATATACTCACTTATAATTGGACACTAGTCCAAAAGGCATGTCCCATAAACAACTTCACTTACCAGGAGATTGGGATAGATGTGAGGACATCCTACTGAGACCCTAAGTAAGAGAAATATAGGGGATGGGGAAATAGAAGGATCTAGAGAGTCTAGAAACCTACAAAAAGAAAATCATGATGGGTGATCATGGCCCAGGGGGGTCTGCTTAAACTATTGCACTCAACAAGGACAATACAAGCAGTAAACATCAAACCCCTACTCTGATCTACCCAATGGACAGAACATTCTCCACAGTTATGTGGAGAGCGGGGACTGACTTTGACATGAGCTCTGGTGCTCCATATTTGATCACCTCTCCTTGGTGGGGAGGCCTGATGGCACTCAAAGAAAAAATAAGCAGGATACCAAGATGAGACTTGATAGCCTATACCACATAGTCGGGGAGGAGGTCCCCCTCAGTCATAGACCTAGAGGAGGGGAATACGGTGAAAGCAGAAGGGGAGGAGGAATAGGAGGATACAAGTGATGGGATGGCAATTGAGTTGTAATCTGAATAAATTAATAATATTTTTAAAAATTGTAAAAAAATAAAAATAAAATCTTCATGTGTAGGAGGCAGAAAGAACTGTCTACTTAGGGACTAGAAGAAAGGCTCAAAGTGGTAAAATAATGATTCCACTAAAAAGCAAAACTTTACATCTTTCTAAATCTATTCTTATCAGTTGTCAAAATTTAAAATTGTAGGATGATCGTGGAATTCAGAATTTTAATTTAAGGGACAAGTTATTATAAAGAGCAGTCTGATTTATTCTATGAAGCCAGTTCAGAAATAGAAATAAATAAGCATACTTTAGTGACCCATGTCCACCTTTGTAATTCTGGCAATAGCTTGGGTTAAAATAGAGGAAAGTTTGAGGTGACAGGAAAACAGTATGTTTCCTTAAGCAGTTCTGATCTAGGTGGGAACATGCAGATATTTCTCTCAATTATATTTCTGTGAAGTTGTAATCGTCAATGTCATCTCTTAAAAAGACCATTTGTGTTTCTCAGGAGATGATTGTTTCTGCCTTCAGGTACAGTATCACCATTATTGATAACTTCTCCCTTCTGGAAAGAGTTTCTTTTTCTGTCCTGATAGGTTGTTAACAACTGAATCCAAGGTGACTGGGCGCTATGACAAAGACTTATCTCTGTGCTGTCAACATTGAATAAGTATAAGAAAAATTAGACTGACACTCCATGAGTTATTATGACTATGCACAGGAAATCAGGGGACAAAAAACAAATGAGACAGACCTAAACTGGAGATGAAAATACAAATGTTTATCCTATGTTTTATTACTTAGTTGGTTCCACTGAAAAACCTATGTATTTTTAGAGGAAGCAACCTTTCAAAAAGATCCAATGTAAAAGATGAGAGTGATACTTTCAAAACAATGCTTTGCCTCTGTGTGATTCCTGACACAGTCCATTTTCATTCTAGCATTTCTGATGAATGTTTTACAATTTGTTTATTCTATATTAAGCCTGTCTAGTTTTTTTTTTTTTTCATACTTAAAATCTCAGTACTGTATCACTTTTTTTCAAGGCCACTGTTCAACTATACATTACCCTAGTAGAATTCACTTTTTCTATTCTATCTGTTTTTATTCAAGCTATATAATTCTGAAGACATATATAAATACCTTTATAATTAAAACTTTCCTGTTTTTCCTTATTGATAATGGATGCATATCATTATTTTGGGACACATATTTAATATATTCTTCTGGATAAGAGGAGGATGTAGCATACCAATTTATTGTGCAGGAAAAGGTTTTTAATCAGCACCAGGAAGTTTACTCAGATAAATAGAGCACTGTTAATATTTCATAGTTCTATAAGATTCATTAGCATCTTTAATATTAACTAATATCTGTCATTTTGAGGGACACTCTTTACATTTCATCTCCTCATTTAAAGTGGTAAGTTTCTAGGTCAGTGAGATGTCTCAGCAGGAAAGGACACTTGCCACCAAGCATGAGGACCTGAGTTGGATCCTTGAACCAACAAGTTGAAAGAGGAGATAGTACTCTCATTAAGTATCATTTGACCTCCACATGTGTGTGGTAGCAGATGAGTAGTCCTTATTGTGTACTCAGTGTATAATTATAAATTTTAAATATAAATAGAACCTAATGCTCTATAATAACAGAGATCTCATTGATTTTAGTTTCCATTCTCATATTAGTAGCATATGTACCAGACCCCATAAACACTTAAAATTTTGTTTAAAATAGAACCTTTCCTATAATCTGGATTTCATTTATGCGCAGGATCTTACTCATAGCCTAAAGTTTTACGTCACTACATATTTATTCTTGAAGAGTTCTTATTGCCTCTTAAATTAGCAGGTTGAAAGCACATGGTGTAAGTATTTTTCAAAATAATCCTTGCAGAAAATGATATGACAAAAACTAACTCTTGAGGACAGGGGAGCTTGCAAATAGTTGAAAAGACAGACTAAGATTTTATGATAGATTTTGAAAGGAACAGTGAGCATTTATTGTATTAGTATTGTTCAATCATTAAATACAGGTATTGACCAATCTGATGAAAAAACCTAAAAGATTGAACAATATGATCAATATATTACTACTGTGTACTAAACTGAGAATATACAAAGCACTACAACTGGTATCAATGAAATGTTACAAAAATATAAGCTCAATGTGTTTAAATTTTGGTGATATGTTTCTGGAATAGCAAATGTGTTGTGAAATAATCACAAGTTATAAAGGTATTTTATAATATTTTTGACTATTATTATATGCTAAGTTCTATCATAATAAAAATGTCCTTCATTATAGAAAAAAGATCTTAAAATTACAACATTTGAAACTATTCTTAAATATATTTAAAAATTAAACCTATTCTAGAAAATGTGTATAAATAAAATTTTTTTCCTTAAGTCTTTTATGATCTCAAAAAATTAATACTTAGATTTATTCCAGTTCCACTTTAAGTTCCAGGGGAAAAATACAATAAGTGATTTACTAAAAATTTAAAAATTGTGGTGGAAAGTTACTATACTGATTGCCCTTCTATTTATTCTTTAGCATTAAAATACTTTAAATTTTTACAATCAGTGAATCATCCTTACTACAACAAATACATACTCACAAATGTAACATTTTAACTCAATTAAGCAGTGGAATTACTTTAATGAGATTTTAGTGAATATGCAAATTCTGTTATGTACCATTGCTTACATGTATTTGCATTTTGTATATGTGGGCATTAAAACTAATGGTCATTGTTGGGTGTCTATATCAGTTGCTCTCTACTTTATTTCTTAGATTCTCACACTGAACCTGTAGCTCCCCATTTCAGCTACACTGTCTGACCAGTGAGCAGAGAAGATCTACTTACCTCAGTGTCCAAGACCTCCAATGTGCAGTACTAGCCTTTAAATAAATTTTGGGAATCTGAACCTAGGCCTACACACTTGCACAACCATCACTTTAGCATCTAAGTCAAATCCCAGAGCCCTTAGTAATCATCTTGAAAATTCCAATTTTTAAATTCAAGTTGACTCTGATTCACATTAATACAGGGTATTCTGTTGGTTACTGTTAGTCAATGCTTCAATATTAGTGACTTGTTCATGTTTTACCATAGCTTTAGCCAAATTATCAAAACTTAACAATTCAAAAAACCCCTTTTGTTATATACCTCAATCATAAATCTTTAAAAGGCAATTTAGTCCTGCTTTAGATATATATTTACATGGCTAGAAAGAAAGATGACAAAAGACATATTGCAGGAATGGTAAATGGGTGATATTTTAGTGTTTTGTTTTTCTGAGACAGGGTCTCTCTGTGCAGCTCAACAGGGATGTTCAGTGAAAGTCTTCATCTACCAGGAGATCAGGATGATGTGGGGAGTTCCCATTGGGACTCTAGGTGATGGAAATATGGGAGAATGGGGAAATAGAAGGATCCAGAGGGTCCTAGAAACCCACAGGATCTGAACCCAGGGGTGTCTGCTCAGCCTACAGCACCAATTAAGGACAATAAATGCACTAAACATTGAACACCTATTCAGATCTAGGTAATAGACAGGACATTCTCTGCAGTTGCAGGAGAGAAGGGAAAAATAGATTGTTAGTAAAGTGAGGTAAAGATGTTTTTGCTATTGGTTCTGATGCAGGAAATCTTAGGGGACAATTGAAGTAGAGAGAAAGTATACTCTTATTAGTAAAGCTAGGGACTTTTTGAGGTTGACAAAGCAAGAACAGTGGGCCATAGCACCATTGGCTGATGTGACTCTCAAGCTGGCTTGGTGACTGAGGTCATGATTGATTTCCTTAGTCTATTTTTCTGCCCTCAGCTTCCTGATATGATTTAATAAAACATATTAATGAATAGATGAGCACCTTTAGGATTTAAAGTAGACATGGCTGATTATTTTTATGTTGGAGTTTAGATTTGTGATTCTTTTAAGATTTTTATAAGATTACTTCTAAAGATAGTTGATTTATTCTTTGTAACCACAAATTGCAGCCTGCCAGTAAAGAAAAGCTGACTGAGAAATTACCATGTTGGCTTATACTCTATTAATATGTAACAAATGGCTTAGGTACAAATGAATGTGGGTTCGTGGAAATAGCTTGTTATTCATGTTTGGTTCTCACCAAAAATACGTAAACATTTGATCATGTGAAGGTATTGGGAACATGATTTTCTTACGAATATCCATTGCAATCCTTTATTTATTGAGAAATAGAATGTAAACACATTGTGTATTTTGTACTGCTTGAAAGATTTTGTTGGGTTATATAAACGGTGAGAAGAAGGATAAGGATTAAAATAAAAAGAGGAGGAGAAAGAGGAAGAGGAGAAAGAGAAGGAGGAGGAGGAGGAGGAGGAGGAGGAGGAGGAGGAGAAGAAGAAGAAGAAGAAGAAGAAGAAGAAGAAGAAGAAGAAGAAGAAGAAGAAGAAGAAGAAGAAGAAGCAGCTTATTGAAAGTTACCTGCTGGAGTCCGTTTTACTTCCTCAGGTGTAAGTGTGTGCGTGTGCGTGTGTGTGTGTGTGTGTGTGTGTGTGTGTGTGTGTGTGTGTGTTTCTTTTCTCTCCTTCTTTAATTATCTTGTTTAGATGCTTGCTATTATCAATGGAAGCCTCTGCTAGGATCAATCAGATCTAGCCCCCTCTTGCCACCATCAGTGGAAGAAACTGCTGGTGACTATTGGTTCTGGCCTGGGAGGTGGCCCTCAGAGAAAATCTGCAGTGTCACCAGCCAGCCAACCATAGGATTCAAGTCCCACCTCAGTTTTATCCAGTTCATGTCAAAGCTGGACTTCAATATTATCCTGCAAGAACCAAGACTTTATCAGTACTGCATGGATAGGTAAGTTTCAAGCTCAAACCATGGTATTTCTCTCTTTTTTAAAATTTATTCTTGTTACATCTCAACTGTTATCCGATCCCTTGTATCCTCCCATTCTTTCCTCCCTCCCATTTTCCCCTTATTCTCCTCCCCTATGATTGTTCCTGAGGGGGATTATCTCCCCCTGTATATGCTCATAGGGTATCAAGTCTCTTCTTGGTAACCTGATGTCCTTCCTCTGAGTGCCACCAGTTCTACTCCTCCAGGGGATATGGTCAACAGTGAGGCACCAGAGTACATGTGAAAGTCATATCCCACTCTCAACTCAACTGTGGAGAATGTTCTGACCATTGGCTAGATCTGGGTAGGGGTTTAAAGTTTACCGCCTTCATTGTCTCTTGTTTGAGAATTTTAAGAGATTTCTTTTTAAAAAATCATTTAATAATTTTTTTTGAGCAGCTCAACCAGCTTTAAATTTGCTTATTTAAACAGGTTACTCAGAGATTCCAAGATGGCGCCGACCACTAAGCCACGTACCTGATCTACTCTGAGGAGACCAGAGACATAAGTGGAGCAGCAGCTTGTTGGACTTTGAGAACTGTAGGTGAGTGGGGCACCAAAGGCCACAGACCAAACAGGGGGCCTACCCCCCTGGGTCAAGCAACATCCTGGAGGTGCTAAACGCACTCCCCAAACTCTGAAACAGAATCCACATGCAAACTGCAGCCTGTGTATAAAGCACAGACTCGCTGTTTGAGAAGGGGATTTTCCAGAGTCCCCAACCAGAGGAGTCTCAGTGAAGAGGGTGAATCTTCCCTAGGATTCCTCCTTCCACACCATCCCAAACTGCAGAGGTCACCCGCCTAGGCCGACTGAAAACACAGGTGGTGGGACCCAACAGAGACAGCTAAAGTGGGACTGCAGCTTGCTGGCCATCCGGGGCCCAACCTAACACCAATCACAGCGGACTAAGCCTGCAAACAGTGGCAGTGAGAAATCAGCTTGAACTGCTTCCACAGACCTATCGGGAGACGTGAGTCTTGCCTAGAGTGATAGCTGAACTTCTTAGCCCTGCGGGAAGACCTGGTTCTGCGGGCTTCCGCCAGAGCTCTGCAACCCTATTGTTCCTACCCAGCCGCAAGGCACTGACCCTGCGCTCGCTGCTTCCCAAACGAGAGAGCTCAGCTGGGCTGGCCCTGCACTCCCTGCTCCCCGAACGAGAGAGCCCAGCTGGGGATCCTGGCCCGAGCAAGGCAGGCACTCTCACATTATCTGGAGATGAGACATGGATGGGTCATGTTCGCAGTGTCTAGTTGCTGACCTAGAGCATGAGGGGACCAACATAGCCCGGTGGGAAGATCTGGTTCCTTGGGCAACCGCTAGAGCTCTGCAACCCAAGTCTTACTAACTGCCCAGTCGCAATGCACTGGCCCTGTGCTCCCTGCTCCCCGAACGGGAGAGGCCATCTGGGGTAGCCCTGCGCTCCCTGCTCCCTAAATGAGAAAGGCCAGCTGGGGATTCTGGCCCGAGCAAGGTAGGTACTCTCACTTTATCGGGAGACAAAAAGAGGGTCTTGCTTGCAGTGTCTAATTGCTGACCAAGAGCAACCTTGGTCCCTCCAGGCATATAGTTCTGGGAGAGGTTGGGAATTGCTACAGGGTATAGAGACATAGTTAAAAGACAGCTACACCCCCAGAAGACCTGATCTACCTGGGATCTGTACTACAAAACCACAGGAAGGACAGGTAGCTGGGATCAACCTACTCAACCAGATCGTTTGTGTGTGGACCTTATTCTAGGTCCCAAAACTGCCGATCTGAATTACAGCAGTAAAGTCCAAACAGATATCTACTTTGGCTGGCTCAGCCTGGAGCCCATGGTGCAGAGGAAAATCACCAGGGTGAAACCAGATCACTTACTTAATGACACATGGGTCACAGAAGAAATAAGGAAAGAAATAAAAGACTTCGTGAAATTCAATGAAAATGATGGAACAACATACCCAAATTTGTGGGACACATTGAAAGCAGTGCTAAGAGGAAAATTCATAACACTAAGCACCTTCAAAAAGAAAAAGAAATCATCACACATAAACAACCTAACAACACATCTGGAAGCTTTAGAAAAAAAAAGAAACAGAAACACCCAAGAGGAGTAGACGCCTAGAAATAATCAAACTCAGGGCTGAAATCAATAAATTAGAAACAAAGAGAATAATCCAAAGAATCAACAAAACCAAGAGCTGGTTCTTTGAGAAAATTAACAAGATAGACAAACCGTTAGCCAATCTAACTAAAAGATAGAGAAACACTATCCAAATTAACAAAATCACAAATGAAAAGAGAGACATAACAACAGACACCGAAGAAATACAAAGAATCATAAAAACCTACTTTAAAGGCATTTATGCCACAAAATTCGAAAATTTAACAGAAATGGACAAACTTGTCGACCAATTCCATTTGCCGAAATTGAACCAAGTCCAGATAAACAAATTAAATAGCCCTATTTCGCCTATAGAAATAGAAGCACCCATTGATAGTCTCCCAACCAAAAAAAAGCCCAGGGCCAGATGGTTTCAGTGCAGAATTCTTCCAGTCCTTCAAAGAGGAGATAATACCGATACTATTCAAGCTATTCCGAAAGATAGAAATCGACAGAATATTACCAAATTCCTTCTATGAGGCCACAGTCACATTGATACCTAAACCTCACAAAGACCCAACAAAAAAAAGAGAATTTCAGACCAATTTCTCTTATGAACATTGATGCAAAAATACTCAACAAAATACTCACAAAGCGAATACCACAGCGTATCAAAGACATCATTCATCATGACCAGGTAGGATTCATTCCAGGCATGCAGGGATGGTTTAACATATGGAAATCCATCAATGTAATCTATCATATAAACAAACTGAAGGAGAAAAACCACATGATGATCTCTTTAGATGCAGAAAAAGCATTTGACAGAATCCAACACCCATTTATGTTTAAAGTTCTGGAGAGATCGAGAATACAAGGCACTTATCTAAACATCATAAAGGCTATATACAGCAAACCAACAGCCAACATTAAATTAAATGGAGAGATACTCAAGAAAATTCCTCTAAAATCGGGAATAAGACAAGGCTGCCCTCTGTCCCCATATCTCTTCAAAATAGTTCCTGAAGTTCTAGCCAGGGCAATAAGAGAGCAAAAGGAGATAAAGGGGATCCAAATGAGAAAGGAAGAAGTCAAATTATCCCTATTGCAGATGATATGATAGTGTATATAACTGACCCCCAGAATTCCACCAGAGAACTCCTACAACTGATAAACACCTTCAGCAAATTGGCAGGATACAAAATAAACTCAAAAAAGTCAGTTATTTTCCTGTATACAAATGACAAATAGGCAGAGGAAGAAATTAGGAAAACTACTCCCTTCACGATAGCCACAAACAATATAAAATATCTAGGAGTAACTCTAACCAAGCAAGTGAAGGACTTATTCGAAAAAAAACTTCAAACCTCTGAAGAAAGAGATTGAAGATGACATCAGAAGATGGAGGGATTTACCTTGTTCGTGTGTCAGGAAGATCAACATAGTAAAAATGGCCATCTTACCAAAGGCAATTTACAGATTCAATGCAATCTCTATCAAAATATCTACAAAATATTTTGAAGATATTGAAAGATCAATTCTCAAATTCATATGGAGAAATAAAAAACCCAGAATAGCAAAAAGAATCCTATACAACAAAAGATCCTCCAGAGGAATCTCCCTACCTGATCTCAAGCTGGTACTGGCACGACAATAGACTGGTGGATCAAAGGAATCAAATTGAAGACCCAGAGATGAATCCACACACAGTTGCTCGCTTGATTTTTGACAAAGAAGCCAAATCTATTCGATTCAGTTAGAGGAAAAAGTGGGGAAGAGCCTGGTTCACATAGGCACAGGAAACAACTTCCTGAACCGTACACCAACAGCCCAGGCCTTAATGTCAACAATTAATAAATGGGACCTCATGAGGCTGAGAAGCTTCTGTAAGGCAGGAGACACGGTCAAGAGAACAAAGCGACAGCCTACAGACTGGGAAAAAATCTTCACCAACCCTACATCTGACAAAGATCTAATATTTAAAATATATAAAGAACTCAAGAAATTAAACACCACAAAACCAAACAACCCAATTGCGAAATGGGGCTTGGAACTTAACAGAGAATTCTCAACAGAGGAATATCAAATGGCTGAGAAACACTTGAAGCAATGCTCAACCTCCTTAGTCATCAGAGAAATGCAAATCAAAACAACTCTGAGATTCCATCTTACACCCATCAGAATGGCTAAGATCAAAAACTCAAATGACACCACATGTTGACGAGGATGTGGAGAGAGAGGAGCACTCCTTCATTGCTGGTGGGAATGCAAACTAGTACAACCACTTTGGAAAGTTATCTGGCGCTTTCTCAGAAAAATGGGAATAGGGCTTCCTCAAGACCCAGCCATCCCACTCCTTGGAATATACCCAGAAAATGCCCTACCACACAACAGGGACATATGCTCAACCATGTTCATAGCTGCTCTATACATAATAGCCAGAACATGGAAACAGCCTAAGTGTCCCTCAGTAGAAGAATGGACTAAGACACTGTGGTATATTTACACGATGGAATACTACTCAGCTATTAAAAATGAGAAATTCCCGAAAATTGTGGACAAATGGATTGATCTAGAAATTATCATAATGAGTATGTTCACCCAGAAGCAAAAAGAGACAAACGGTATATGCTCACTTATATCAAAACACAAGTCCAAGGGATACGTACCATGAAAATCTTTACTTACCAAAAAAAGCGGGTCAGAGGAGAGGACATCCTATTGAGACTTTAGGCAAGAGTAGCATGGAAGGGAAACCTACAAGAAGAACTTTATGACAGGCAGATCTGTATCCTGGGGTCCTCCTCAAACTAAGGCAGCAGCCAAGGAGAATATAGGCAGTAAGCTTCGAACCCCTACCAAGACCTAGCCAACGAACAGGATATTCTCCACCGTTGAGTGGAAAGTGAGATCTGACTCTCACATGAACTCTGGTGCCCTTTTTCTGACCACGTCCCCTGGATGGGGAGACCTGGTGGCACTCAGAGGAAAAGATAGCAAGTTACCAAGAAGAGACTTGATATTCTAAGAGCATATATAGGGGGAGGAGGTCTCCCTCAATCACAGACATAGGCGATGGGAGAAAGGGAGAAGTGGGAGGGAGGGAAGAATGGGAGGAAACAGGGGAAGGGCTAACAATCAAGATGTAATATTAATAAATTAATTTAAAAAAAGAAAAGAACAAATAAAAAGGTTACTCAACTATTAGAAACAAGGAAATCCCAAAGTTTTGGGACAAATGGATGGGACTAGAAATGATTATGCTGAGTGAGTTAACTCAGAAGCAGAAGAGTCACATGGTATATACTCATTTATAATTGGAAACTAGCCCAAAAAGCATGTACCATGAAAGTCTTCACTTACCAGGTGATTGGATTAGATATGAGGACATCCTATTTGGACTTTATATAAGAGAAATATGGGAGAATGGGGAAATAGAAGGATTCAGAGGGTCTGAGAAACCTACAAAAAGAACATTGTGGTAGGTGGATCTGGGCCCAGGGGCATCTGCTCAAACTAGTGTACCAACCAAGGACCATACAAGCAGTAAACATTGAACCCCTACTCTATTCTATCCAATGGACAGGACATTCTTCACACTGTCTGGAGAGTGGGGACTGATTCTGACATGAATTCTGGTGCCCCATATTTGACCACTTCCCCTTGGTGAGGAGGCCTGATGGCACTCAAAGAATAAATAAGCAGCCTACCAAGATGAGACTTGATAGCCTATGACCATATAGTGAGGGAGAAGGTCTCCCTCAGTCATATATAGACGTAGGGTGGGGAATTGGGAGAAAGGGAGGAATGGGAGGATACAACTGATGGGATAACAACTGAGATGAAATCTGAATAAATTAATAAAAATAAAAAATATTAAATCCTAATCCATTGTTAATCAGTCTAAATGTATCAAATTCTGGTAGTTCATTACTGCAATCCCCATTTTAACTTTGAAAAGGGTAGAAACCTCTTGGAAAATATTGCAAAAAAAAAAGCATGAGAAAAATACAAACACAGCAAACCAACTTTCTTTTGTAATTAATAAAATGAAACATCTTGTCAATTAGTGGTGTGATTTACAAAGAAAGTCATGATCCTGAACTTTAATTATGCCATGTCAGACTCTGGTGATACTGGATAGGATTAAATATGTTTTAACATAAATACTGGTTTAGATAAAAGGAGATGTGTATTAGAATATGTAATTAACCATTAGGTCTAGTGGACACAGCTTAGGAGACCTATTAAAGTTTAGAGAAGCAAAAGTCTGACACAAATTCCCAAGATAAAATCAGCAGTTGATGTAAAAATACAAAAGAAAGAATTTATTTAATGGTACTAATATTTTCTCATGATCAGATATTTTATATATTTGTTATATATTTTTTACAGAATCAATTCACACTCCAAAAATATTAAACCATTTGACCTCAAATTTATCTTCTAACAATCAATATTTGTCTCCTGAGATTTACTATAAACAGATTATAGATAGATAGATAATAGATAGGTAGATAGGTAGATGACAGATGATAGATGGATAGGTAGATGATAGATAGATAAAAGATAGGTAGCTAGATGATAGATAATAGATAGATAGATAGATAGATAGATAGATAGATAGATAGATAGATATGGATGGAGATGCTTATATACTATTTAAATATAAATGTTAATAGACAGATGGCCCTCAAAAACTTCAGAGACCTACAGAATATGACATTTAAAGATGTGTTTTCCTCTGAATGCCACCAGGCCTCGTCATCCAGGGGACATGAGAGGTCCCCCTCAGTCACAGTCATAGGGGAGGGGAGAAAGGGGAAAATGGGAGGGAGAGAGGAATGGGAGAATATAAGGGATGGGATAACAATTGAGATGTAATATAAGTAAATTCACAAAACATATTTTAAAAATAAATAAAGACATGTTTTATTAATTTATGCCTTTTTGACTTGAGACATGTCAGCTTTTGGCAAACCCTCAGCCTATGTCAATGAAGATAATGAGCATCATAAAACTTCTTTTGGCTAAGGCACTAACCAAGGACAATATATGCAGTCATCATCAAAACCCTACCCAGATCTAGCCAAGGGACAAAACATCTCTACAGTTAAGTGGAGACTTGGGACTGACTTTCACACGATCTCTGGTGCCTCATATTTGGCCATGTCCCCTTGTTGGGGAGGCCCAATGGCACTCGGAGGAAGGATAGCAGATTACCAAGAAAAGACTTGAAACCCTAGCATCATATTCATGGGGAGGAGGTCCCCCTCAGTCACAGTCATAAGGAAGGAGGATTGGGGTGAAAGTGGGAGGGAGGGAGGAATGGGAGGATGCAGGGGATGGGATAGAAAATGAAATGTAATATGAATTATTTATTTTTCAATAAATATGTGTTTAAAAAAACTTCTTTGGAGATAGCTTCATTAATTGCAAGCTAGCCTCTGAGCAAAAATGCCCCACCTCTCTGTACTGACAATATGCTGTCTAAAATGTTGGGCAAGACTTGGATTCAGGCTGAGTTGACCACAAAGCTCTGCCATGACAAGGAAGAAAGTCCCTCATATTCCTGCTTCACATTTATGTTTGCCAGATATACTGGTCCAGAAGGCTGAAGATGCTGCTGCAACAATATAGAGAGAGAATTGATGACTGACCAGGCAGTAACCTCTTTCTGTCGTCTCTTAGTTTTGGAAACTGCATGCCTATACTTCCTACTTAAGCAACAATTTTATTCCTTCTCAAGCCTCTGATGAGGTTGAAGACTAAATAATTATAGTTCCACAGTGAGACTAAGTTGTTTAGGAATTTAGATAATATTTCATGGTCCAAAAATATTTTAAAGTTGATAAATACAAGACATGATAGAGAATCATTTAGGCCCAAAGTTTAGACTCACCTATAAAAGATAGATAGTATTTCCTTCAAGGTTTCCAAATGCAAATGAGTGAAATATTTTGAGTATAATTTAAATAGGACTTTCCTGAATATTTTGCAGCTTTTCTTACTGTATACAGTTTCTAAAAAATACGTGTTAAAAAGTTAACTAAATGTTTTCTTCAATTTCTTGAGTTCCATAAGAAATAAATACTGAAATTGATACAAAGGCAGACAATTTTGTATTAGGGAGATATTCAAACAATTCTATGAAGTAACATAGTGTAACAATGAGGGTCTCTACACTATGATATTTATACTGTGTTTCTGTGATTGTGAAATTACTTTGCAAAATTATTATTCATTATAAGATTCTTTATTAGTTCTGAATAATCTCAATTTATAAAGCTTGGTTCAATACATATGTTGATTAAGTAAAATACATGTCATGCACAGCAACTTTAATGAGTTTGGAGGGTTTTTTGCTCATGTTTATTGGCATCACTCCCATTTGATCAGCAAGTCATTTTATACTTCTTCTTCCTGAAACAAATTTGGTTTGCTAATTTAGAAATCTCCAAAATCTGAACATTTTCTATTTATCCACTGTCCATGATACTTGTTGCTAGAATAGTGGATTTCAATCTTTTTTTAAAATTTTTTTATTAATTTATTCTTGTTACATCTCAATGGTTATCCCATCCCTTGTATCCTCCCATTCTTCCCACCCTCCCATTTTCCCATTATTCCCCTCACCTATGACTGTTCCTGAGGGGGATTACCTCCCCCTGTATATGCTCATAGGGTATCAAGTCTCTTCTTGGCTACTTGCTGTTCTTCCTCTGAGTGCCACCAGGTCTGCCCCTCCAGGGGACATGGTCAAATGTGAGACACCAGAGTATGTGAGAAAGTCATACACCACTCTCCACTCAACTGTGGAGAATGTTTTGACCACTGGCTAAATCTGGGTAGAGGTTTAAAGTTTACCACCTGTATTGTCCTTGGCTGGTGCCTTAGTATGAGTGGGACCCATGGGCCCAAATCTCCCTATCATAATGTTCAACTTGTAGGTTTCTAGGACCTTCTGGATCCTTCTACTTTGCTATTCTCCCATGCTTCTCTCATTTAGAGTCCCAATAGGATGTCCTCCCCTCTGTCCCAGTTTCCTGGTAAGTGAAGGCTTTCGTGGGACATGCCCGTTGGGCTAGTATGCAGATATAAGTGAGTATTTACCATTTTAGTCTTTCGCTTCTGGGTTAACTCACTCATTATGATCATTTCTAGCTCAATCCATTTATCCACAAATTTTAGGAATTTCTTGTTTTTAATAGCTGAGTAGTATTCTATAGTGTATATGTACCACAGATTTTTTATCCATTCTTCTACTGATGGACACTTAGGCTGTTTCCATGTTCTGGCTATTATGAATAAGGCTGCTATGAACATGGTTGAGCAAATTTTCTTGTTGTGTGCTGGAGCATCTTCTGGGTATATTCCAAAGAGTGGAATAGCTGGGTCTTGAGGAAGCCTATTCCCATTTTTCTGAGATAGCAACAGATAAATTTCCAAAGTGGCTGTACTAGTTTGCATTCCCACCAGCAATGAAGGAGTGTTCCTCTCTCTCCACATCCTCGCCAGCATGTGGTGTCTCTTGAAATTTTGATCTTAGCCATTCTGCTGGGTGTAAGATGGAATCTCAGAGTTGTTTTGATTTGCATTTCCCTGATGACTAAGGAGATTGAGCATTTCTTTAAGTGTTTGTTATTAATCATAATGTAACTATCTGATATGTAAAATATCTGAAATCTGACCCCCAAAATGGGCTCAGCAACCATAGATTTAGTACCACTCTCCTAGATTTGTATGTAGTTGTGATCCATTTAATATGGGTACTGGGAATTGAGTATAGATCACCTGAAAAATAGGAAACCTTGGTAACTGCTGAAGCATCTCCCAATATTTTTATTCATTATTACATATTGGTTTTTATTTCAGAAATTGTTAATTTTAAATTAACAATATACATGATTTTTTTTTCACTTACTTGCATCTGCTATATTGTCACACTCTTATTATTTCAAATATAGTATTTTAGTTCATCTTCATGGAAAACAACATGAGTTTATCAGCTAAAGGCAAAAGCAGAAATTTAAAGAACGACAAGACTGTCATTATTGTCTGCTAGCTAATTCTAAATCCTAGTAATCATTCACATTTCAAAATGAAAATATTATTTTCAAACATCCATGGAAACAAATCTAAATGATATTTGTACTGTGATGTCTATTGCACAATTTAACAGCTAAATGGGAAATGTAATGTAAAACACTAAAGAAACCATTAAAGTAGTTATCACTATAGGTATCCAAAAGCTTAATTGGTAAAATAAAGGGTTCTCCCATGGGAATCTTTAGCCAAATAAAATAAACACAAAAACAAAAACAAGGAACAAAACAAAAAAACCAACCAAACAAACAAAAAAAGCCAACCAACAACAACAACAAAACAGCAGCAAAACCAAAAACAGATGGAATTAGAATTGCTTATTTTGGTCACAAAACATTCTAATTGCCTATGCCAACATTTATTGAAACGCATTAAAAATTAATGTTTTCACTTTACTGCCTAATATCAATCTTATTCAGCATTTGAAAAATAGAAATCATCCCATTCTGTTTTGCGATTATATAACTAAAGTATTTTCATAGAACAGGCACTACAGTAATATTGGGGTAGATTAAATTTATATGTTAATATTAAATGTGTAAAGATCTGGTGATGCTATTATTTATTGATAGCTAGATCCCTTTAATCCTTAGCTAATCTCCCTTTTATTTCAAAAACTCTATTTAAAATTTTTAATTTGTCTCTGGCATATTTTACTAAAATATTGATATAAATTTCAATTTCTTTATCTCTATTATTTTTATCTTAAATATTTTATTAATTTATTCATATTACATCTAAATTGTTATCCCATCCCTTATATCCTCGCATTCTTCCCTACCTCCCACTTCCCACTACTCCCCTCCCCTTTGTCTGTGACTGAGGGGGACCCCCTCCCCTGTATATGCTCATAGTGTATCAGGCCTCTTCTTGGTAGCCTGCTAACCTTCCTCTGAGTGCCACCAGGTCTCCCCATAAGGGGACAACTCTGAGATTTAATCTTACACCCATCAGAATGGCTAAGATAAAAAATTCAAGTGACACCACATGCTGGCAAGGATGTGGAGAGAGAGGAGCACTCCTTCATTGCTGGTGGCAATGTAAACTCTTACAACCACTTTGGAAATCTATCTGGCGCTTTCTCAGAAAAATAGGAAAAGGGCTTCCTCAACACCCAGCTATTCCACTCCTTGGAATACACCCAGAAAATATTTCACCACACAACCTGGACAAATGCTCAACCTTTATCTCTATTATATTTCAGTGGATCATACTATTATTCTCATATTTATGAGATAATTTAATTTTTAGCAATAGTCTTTGAAAACTTTTAAATCAATTCTATTATGTATAACAATTGCCAGAATATGTTCTTTGCCTGTTTTACTTGGTCCTTGGTTCAGTGGTTGTTTTCTCTGTGTGCTAATAAAGTTTATGATAGCATAGCAACGTCTGTTAGTGATTAATTTCAATCAACTGTGGAATGCAAGCCTGTTGAAATTAGGTCAATTTCCCTTTCAGTCCTGACACTCCAGAATTTTTGTTTGTAACCCAGGAAAAAGAAAAGTTCTTTTGACTTGAACATATTGTTCTTCTCAACTGTGTGCTTCATTAAGACTGACTAGGATGTCTGATGTGAGATTATGTGCTCTAGACACCTATGAAATCTCAACAATATGGCTGCTTAAGCAAGACTGAAAGAATAACACCACTTGGCATGAAAACAAGGATGTAGGAAGTCTCATCGTGTCTCAACGGTAAATTAAGTCCCACAGGAATAACTGTACAAAGTGAGAAAGTTAATCATTCCTAGATAGATGTGAATTTCCTAATTCATTTTACAGTCCTACATTGTCAGCCCTATACCAATTATTCATCCATTAACACACATACACACACAAAATATATGTAGAGCAGTAAATGAAATCAGCATATTATACACACGTATTTTGCTATTGTTACATATATTTTTATTTTATATATAATATTAATATTTATAACAGTAATAATATAATATAAAAGTCAATATTTAACATGTAATAGTATTATTGTTACAGACATTTATATGGCATATGTCTGTTTAAATGAGTATGTCCAATTCAACAAATTGTTATATATTAATTTATTTTTATAGATATACATGTAAATAATATATAAATATAGAGAAAATGTTATATAAAGAGGCTATGACCATTATTTGAAAGAGAGTAAGAATGGTTTATATAAGTGTTTGGAGGGAGGGAAAAGAAGAGGAAATACACCATTTAAATGCTACATATACATTTAAAATTTAAAATATAATTTTATAAAATAACACTGACAATGATCCTTTAGGGTTCCATCTTCTAATTTTTTAATTGTCATTTTTTTCTGTCCAAACTTTCCTCTGAAAATATTTCATTTTTTCCTGTACTTCTCATCCAAAAGAAAAGCAAATTAATTTGTTTCAGTAAGACAAAATTTGTTTAGCTTCTTCTTATTTTCCCCCACACTGTTCACTGAATAGTAAAATTTTCATTTTTTTCAGTACTATTATGGTTTTTGCACTAAGCATAAATTCTCAGCATCTGTCAGTAAGAGTAGAATGAAAAAAAATTCCTTAAAATAATTTCCCTCTTGAGCTTTTAAAAGGTAACAAGTATTCCTCTTTTAGAATATGCATTTGAAATTCTCAAAAAAAAAAAAAGAAACTATATCACCACCTACCAAACATCATTGACATAATAATATTTTCTTCGTTTTATAAATCTCTACAGGAAATATTTCTTTTAAACGTTTCCTCATAACTGCCAAGTGAAAAAAGAATTTCGCTTTGGGCGAGCTATCTGATCTGTTAGTGGAGCATCTAGTAGCCAATATTAATTACTTGGAAAGTTACTTGCCTTTTCCAGGAAAAGTATCCACAAAATTTTACTGCATTTTTTCCCTTTAATGGAACTTTTACGGGAAAAAACCTAAAAATACGGCATTATTAATCTTTCCTTTTTGTTCTTCTGTAAAAAACTATGTTGTAATTTTTGCTTAAATTCACAACATGTGATTTCTATTTTCTTTTCTTTTTTTAATTATTTATTTTTTTATTAATTTATTCATATTACATCTCGATCGTTAGCCCTTCCCCTGTTTCTCCTCCCATTCTTCCCTCCCTCCCATTTCTCTCCTTCTCCCATCCCCTATGTCTGTTACTGAGGGAGACCTCCTCCCCCTATATATGCTTTCAGAATATCAAGTCTCTTCTTGGTAACTAGCTATCCTTCCTCTGAGTGCCAACAGGTCTCCCCATCCGGGCATGGTCAGAAGAGGGGCACCAGAGTTCATGTGAGAGTCAGATCTCACTCTCCACTCTATGGTGGAGAATATCCTGTTCGTCGGCTAGGTCTTGGTAGGGGTTCGAAGCTTACTGCCTATATTCTCCTTGGCTGCTGCCTTAGTTTGAGGAGGACCCCGGGATCCAGAGCTGCCTGTCATAAAGTTCTTTTTGTAGGTTTCCAGGACCCTGTGGGTCCTACTATTTCCTCATTCTTCCATGCTACTCTCGCCTAAAGTCTCAATAGGATGTCCTCTCCTCTGACCCACTTTCTTGGTAAGTAAAGATTTTCATGGTACGTATCCCTTGGACTTGTGTTTTGATATAAGTGAGTATATACCGTTTGCCTCTTTTTGCCTCTGGGTGAACTCACTCATTATGATAATTTCTAGATCAATCCATTTGTCCACAATTTTCAGGAATTCCTCGTTTTTAATAGCTGAGTAGTATTCCATCGTGTAAATATACCACAGTGTCTTAGTCCATTCTTCTACTGAGGGACACTTAGGCTGTTTCCATGTTCTGGCTATTATGTATAGAGCAGCTATGAACATGGTTGAGCATATGTCCCTGTTGTGTGGTAGGGCATTTTCTGGGTATATTCCAAGGAGTGGGATGGCTGGGTCTTGAGGAAGCCCTATTCCCATTTTTCTGAGAAAGCGCCAGATAGCTTTCCAAAGTGGTTGTACTAGTTTGCATTCCCACCAGCAATGAAGGAGTGCTCCTCTCTCTCCACATCCTCGCCAACATGTGGTGTCATTTGAGTTTTTGATCCTAGCCATTCTAATGGGTGTAAGATGGAATCTCAGTGTCGTTTTGATTTGCATTTCTCTGATGACTAAGGAGGATGAGCATTTCTTTAAGTGTTTCTCAGCCATTTGATATTCCTCTGTTGAGAATTCTCTGTTAAGTTCCAAGCCCCATTTCGCAATTGGGTTGTTTGGTTTTGTGGTGTTTAATTTCTTGAGTTCTTTATATATTTTAAATATTAGATCTTTGTCAGATGCAGGGTTGGTAAAGTTCTTTTCCCATTCTGTAGGCTGTCGTTTTGTTCTCTTGACAGTGTCTCCTGCCTTACAGAAGCTTCTCAGCCTCATGAGGTCCCATTTATTAATTGTTGACATTAAGGCCTGGGCTGTTGGTGTACTGTTCAGGAAGTTGTTTCCTGTGCCTATGTGTCCCAGGCTCTTCCCCACTTTTTCCTCTAACTGAATTAATGTCTCTAGTTTTAAGTTGAGGTCTTTAATCCACTTGGACTTGAGTTTTGTGCATGGTGAAAAATAAGGGTCTAATTGCATTTTTCTACCTGTAGACATCCAGTTAGACCAGCACCATTTGTTGAAGATGCTATCCTTTTTCCATTGAATAGATTTGGCTTCATTGTCAAAAATCAAGTGCGCAAATGTGTGTGGATTCATCTCTGGGTCTTCGATTTGATTCCATTGATCCACCAGTCTATTGCTTTGCCAGTACCATGCTGTTTTAATTATTGTTGCTCTGTAGTACAGCTTGAGATCAGGTAGGGAGATTCCTCCAGAGGATCTTTTGTTGTATAGGATTCTTTTTGCTATTCTGGGTTTTTTATTTCTCCATATGAATTTTAGAGTTGATCTTTCAATATCTTCAAATTATTTTGTAGGTATTTTGATAGGGATTGCATTGAATCTGTAAATTGTTTTTGGTAAGATGGCCATTTTTACTATGTTGATTCTCCCGATCCATGAACAAGGTAAATCCCTCCATCTTCTGATGTCATCTTCAATCTCTTTCTTCAGAGGTTTGAAGTTTTTTTCGAATAAGTCCTTCACTTGCTTGGTTAGAGTTACTCTTAGATATTTTATATTGTTTGTGGCTATTGTGAAGGTAGTAGTTTTCCTAATTTCTTCCTCTGCCTATTTGTCATTTGTATACAGGAAAGCTACTGACTTTTTTGAGTTTATTTTGTATCCTGCCAATTTGCTGAAGATGTTTATCAGCTGTAGCAGTTCTCTGGTGGAATTTTGTGGGTCACATATATACACTATCATATCATCTGCCATAAGGATAATTTGACTTCTTTCTTCCCATTTGGATCCCCTTGATCTCCTTTTGCTGTCTTATTGCTCTGGCTAGAATTTCAAGAAGTATATTGAAGAGATAAGGGGACAGGGGGCAGCCTTGACTGGTTCCTGATTTTAGAGGAATTTTCTTGAGTATCTCTCCATTTAATTTAATGTTGGCTGTTGGTTTGCTGTATATGGCCGTTATTATGTTTAGATAAGTACCTTGTATTCCCAATCTCTCCAGAACTTTAAACATAAATGGGTGTTGGATTCTGTCAAATGCTTTTTCTGCATCTAAAGAGATCATCATGTGGTTTTTCTCCTTCAGTTTGTTTATATGATGGATTACATTGATGGATTTCCATATGTTAAACCATCCCTGCATGCTTGGAATGAATCCTACCTGGTCATGGTGAATGATGTCTTTGATATGCTGTGGTATTTGCTTTGTGAGTATTTTGTTGAGTATTTTTGCTTCAATGTTCATAAGAGAAATTGGTCTGAAATTCTCTTTTTTTTGTTGGGTCTTTGTGAGGTTTAGGTATCAATGTGACTGTGGCCTCATAGAAGGAATTTGGTAATATTCTGTCGATTTCTATCTTTCAGAATAGCTTGAATAGTATCGGTATTATCTCCTCTTTGAAGGACTGGAAGAATTCTGCACTGAAACTATCTGACCCTGGGCTTTTTTTGGTTGGGAGACTATCAATGGGTGCTTCTATTTCTATAGGCGAAATAGGGCTATTTAATTTGTTTATCTGGACTTGGTTCAATTTTGGCAAATGGAATTGGTCGAGAAATTTGTCCATTTCCCTTGAATTTTCGAATTTTGTGGCATAAATACCTTTAGAGTAGATTCTTATGATTCTTTGTATTTCTTCGGTGTCTGTTGTTATGTCTCTCTTTTCATTTCTGATTTTGTTAATATGGATATTGTTTCTCAGTCTTTTAGTTAGATTGGCTAACGGTTGGTCTATCTTGTTAATTTTCTCAAAGAACCAGCTCTTGGTTTTGTTGATTATTTAGATTGTTCTCTTTGTTTCTAATTTATTGATTTCAGCCCTGAGTTTGATTATTTCTAGGCGTCTTCTCCTCTTGGGTGTTTCTGCTTCTTTTTTTTTTTTTCTAGAGCTTCCAGATGTGTGGTTAAGTTGTTTATGTGGGATGTTTCGAATTTCTTTTTGAAGGCGCTTAGTGTTATGAATTTCCCTCTTAGCACTGCTTTCAATGTGTCCCACAAATTTGGGTATGTTGTTCCATCATTTTCATTGAATTTCAGGAAGTCTTTTATTTCTTCTTTTATTTCTTCTGTGACCCATGTGTCATTAAGTAGAAAGTTGTTTAGTTTCCATGTGCTAGTATGGTTTTTGTTATTTCTGTTGTTGTTGAAGTCCAGCCTTAGACCATGGTGATCTGATAAGATACAAGGTATTATTTCAATCTTCTTTTATCTATTGAGGTTTGCTTCATGACCAACTATGTGATGAATTTTAGAGAACGTTCCATGGGGTGCTGAGAAAAAGGTATAATCCTTTGCATTTGGGTGGAAAGTTCTGTAGATATCTGTTAGATCCATTTGCTTCATGACATTGGTTAATGAGGTTATTTCCCGGCTTAGTTTTTGATTCAAAGAACTATCCTTGAGTGAAAGAGGGGTGTTGACATCTCCCACTATTAATGTGTGGGTATCAATGAGTGGGCCAAGCTTTGTTAATAACTCTTTTACAACTGTGGGATCCCTTCTATTCGGAGCATATATGTTCAAAATTGTGATGTCTTCTTGGTTGACTTTACCTTTGACGAGTACAAAGTGACCATCCTCATCTCGTTTGATTAATTTTGGTTGAAAGTCTATTTTATTAGATATTAGAATGGCTACACCAGCTTGCTTCTTGTGACCATTTGCTTGGAATATTTTTCCCCAACCTTTTACTCTGAGGCAATGTCTGTCCTTGTGGTTGAGGTGTGTTTCTTGAATGCAGAAGAATGTTGGGTCATGTTTATGCATCCATTCCATTAGTCTGTGTCTTTTTATTGGAGAGTTGAGACCATTGACGTTGAGAGATATTAATGACCAGTGATTGGTAAGTCCCTTCATTTTTGGTCTTTGTAACAGTTGAGATTTTGTGAGGTTGTGATTTTGCAATGGTATAGTTACCTATTTCCTATGTAGTTTTGGTTGTAGTTTGACCAGTTGGGGTGGAGTTTTCCTTCTAATAGCTTCTGTAAAGCCGGATTTGTGGCTAGGTACTGTTTGAATTTGTTTTTGTCATGGAATATCTTGTCTTCTCCATCAATGGTTATTGATAATTTTGCTGGATATAGTAGTCTTGCCTGGCATCTGTGTTCTCTTAGGGTTTGCAGCACCTCTGTCCAGGCCCTTCTGGCTTTCATGGTCTCTGCTGAGAAGTCAGGAGTAATTCTGATAGGTTTGCCTTCGTATGTTACTCGGCCTTTTTCTCTTGCCGCTTTCAATATTTTTTCCTTGTTCTGTATATTTTGTGTTGTTATTATTATGTGGCGGGAAGATTTTCTTTTCAGGTCTATTCTATTTGGTGTTCTGTAGGCCTCTTGTATGCTCGTATGCATCTCTTTCTTCAAATTGGGAAAATTTCCCTCCATTATTTGATTAAAGATGTGTTCTGGGCTGTGGAGTCAGCTGTCCAGCCTCTCCGGTACCCCTATTATTCTCAAGTTTCGTCTTTTCATGTTGTCTTTTAGTTCTTGAATGCTCTGTGTTAGGAACTTTTCAGATTTGCATTTCCCTGAATGGTTGGATCCAGTTCTGCGATTTTATCTTCAAGTTCCGATATTCGTTCTTCCATTCATTCTTGCAATCTGTTAGATAAGGCCCCTTCTGAGATGCTTGCTTTCTTCTTTGATCCCTCTTGATCACGTTTTTCTTCTGTGTGTTCCTGCATCATAGCTTCCATTTTTATCTTCATGTCTTGGACTGTTTTAATGATTTCCATCATCTGGTTATTTATATTTTTCTGAAATTCCTCAAGTGCTTCTTTATATGACTCTTTTAACTCTTCAGCCCTCTTGTTTGTCTCCTCCTGCATTTGTTTACAGATTTTATTTGTTTCGTCCATTATCATCTTCTTTACTAAGGACTTGGGGTCATTTTCTTGCCTATCCATTGCTGTTAGGTTCTCTAGGTTGTTTTCATTGGCAATGTTGGGATCCGGAGATGCCAAACTGTTTCGGTTTTTGATAGCATTCTTTCGCTGTCCTCTAGTCATTTTGATGGCTCTGATTTTGGAAGGTATTTTGTAGTGACCTTTGCTGGTTGAGAGTGGTTAATTGATGACTGATTATAGGTCAGGTGCTCTTGCCGGTGGGGATCAGGGGGTATTTTTGTGGAACAGGTAGGTGATCCGGTTTCACTCCTGGTGATTTTCCTCTGCCCCTTGGGCTCCAGGCTGAGCCAGCCAACGTAGATATCTGTTTGGACTTTACTGCTATAATTCAGATCAGCAGTCTTGGGACCTAGAATAAGGTCCGCACACAAACGTTTTGGCTGAGTAGTTTGATCCCAGCTGCCTTTCCTTCCTGTGGATTTGTAGTCAAGACCCCAGGTATATCAGATCTTCTAGGAGTGTAGCTGTCTTTTAGCTCTGTCTCTATACCCTGTAGCAGTGCCCAACCTCTCCCAGTACTATATGCTTGGAGGGACAAGGTCGCTCTTGGTCAGTAATTAGGCACTGCAAGCAAACCCTCTTTTCGTCTCCCGATAAAGTGAGAGTGCCTGCCTTGTTCAGGCCAGGATCTCCACTGGACTCTCTCATTCGGGGAGCAGGGAGCGCAGTGCCAGGGCCTTGCAGCTGGGCGGTTGGTAAGACTGGCTCTACAGAGCTCTGGCGGCAGCTCGCGGAACCAGATCTTCCCGCCGGGCTATGTTGGTCCCCTCACACTCTGGGTCAGCAATTAGACACTGCAAACATGACCCATCCACGTTTAGTCTCCCGATAATGTGAGAGTGCCTGCCTTGCTCATGCCAGGATCTCCCGCTGGGCTCATTCGTTGGGAAGCAGGGAGCGCAGGCCCAGCTCAGCTGGTCTCTCTCATTTGGGGAGCAGGGAGCACAGGGCCAGGGCCTTGCGTCTGGGTGGTTAGTAAGACTGGCGCTGCAGCACTCTCGCGGCCGCCCGCGGAAGTAAATTTTCCCGCCAAGGTATGCTGGTCTTTTTACACTCTAGGACACCAATTAGACTCTGCAAACACTACCCATCCACTTCTTGTCTCCCGATAATGTGAGAGTGGCTGCCTTGCTCAGGCCAGAATCTCCAGCTGGGGTCTCTCATTCTGGGAGCAGGGAGCGGGGAGCGGGGAATGGGGAGGGGAGCATAGCGTAGGACCAGTGCCTTGTGGCTGGGTAGAAACAATAGGGTTGCAGAGCTCTGGCGGAAGCCCGCAGAACCAGGTCTTCCCGCAGGGCTAATAAATTCAGCTATAGCTCTAGGCAAGACCCACGTCTCCTGATGGGTCTGTGGAAGCAGTTCAAGCTGATTTCTCACTGCCGCTGTTTGCAGGCTTAGTCCGCTGTGATTGGTGTTAAGTTTGGCCCCGGATGGCCAGCGAGCTGCAGTCCCACTATAACTGTCTCTGTTGCGTCCCGCCGCCGGTGTTTTCAGTCGGCCTAGGCGGGTGACCTCTGCAGTTTGGGGTGGTGTGAAAGGAGGAATCCTAGGGCAGATTCACCTTCTTCCCTGAGACTCCTCTGGCTGGGGACTCTGGAAAAACCCCTCCCCAAACAGCAAGACTGTGCTTTATATACAGGCTGCAGTTTGCATGTGGATTCTGTTTCAGAGTTTGGGGAGTGCGTTTAGCACCTCCAGGATGTTGCTTGACCCAGGGGGGTAGGCCCCTTGTTTGGTCTGCGGCCTTTGGGGCCCCACTCACCTACAGTTCTCAAGTCCATCAATCCTTTGCTCCTCTTATGCTTCTGGTCTCCACGGAGTAGATCAGATACGTGGCTTAATGGTCGGCGCCATCTTGGAATCCCCCGTGATTTCTATTTTCATGAACTACAGTTGTCAATCAGTACAAAAGTAGCACATCTAAAAATGAAAATAATAATAATGCACTTCCCTTATTGTGATAGTACACTATAAATACCAAGTAAGCACTGCCTAGAATCAGTGTGAAGTCTTTACAATGAACTGTATTTACCGTGTTGACATGAGTGCATGGCTGGGGACTTTGGGTCTTCATCAAATTAATTGGTGCAAAGAGATCCAGCATACTGATGGCTGCATCATTCCTTAGCCAGGAAGTCCATGCCTAAATAAAGTGGAACACATTTCTTTCTTTCTCCTACTGATTATAGCTATGACATGACTACTTGCTCCAAGGCCTTGCCACTGTCATTTCCCTACAATGAAGAGTTCCTCCAGCCATTATCAGTTTTGAAATGATTATTCATATCAATATGAATTATGGTTATACCACTGACCAGGTACAAGGCATATAGATTGACCTTTTAAATAACATTACAATTTACTATTTATTAACAGAGCAAATAGAATGTTTGCGTCAGGAAATGCCGTAGTCTCCATTTTAAGAGAGTAACTAATAATTTCTTAGATCACTGTAACAAAATCTTGCTAATATAAAAGAGTCTTATCTCACTGTGCATAATATAATGTAGCACAAATGGGTCACCTTTTGCCATAATCCCTAGTTTCATTGCCATTAAGAAACTGGACAATAAATCAAAACATCAATTTGTCAAATGAAGTCATATAAAGATGAGTTAGCTTTGCAGACTGATCTTTATAGCCCACTTTCAGTTTGACCATAATGGAATATTTCAGCAAGTACTACAAAAATAATTAAACTAAAAGTCTTCTCAATATTGTTTTATACATAACTACCTGCTATCTGTATTTCAGGAAATGACATCTGAGAACATGTATGTGCTATTTAATTTTTTGTGAACTTCATGTAACGGTACATATCTGGGAAGAAGGAATCTCAGTTGAAGATGCGCCTCCCTCAGATTGGCCTGTAGGCATGTCAATGAGCATTTCATTGATGAAATACTGTTTTGAGAATGCCCAGCCATTGTACTCAGTGTCAGCCTGACCACGTTTTGGGGGTTATATGAAAAATCAAGATGAAACACCCACAGAAGAAAGCCACAAAGGAGCACTCCTCCATCATCTCTGTTTCAACTCATACCATTTAGTTCCTACCTTGAGTTACACTGAGCTTCCCTCAGTGATATATTGTTATTTATAAATATAAAATGAAATAAAGCCATTGCTTCCTGGGTCTGTTTGGTCAGTGTTTTATCACAGCAACGGAGAAGCAAACTAGGACAATTTATGAATTGGCATTAAAGAGACGGTGAGGGGACCTAATAGAGTGGAAATGTTCTACAATATATGAAGGAAATCCTAATGAAGACTCCAAATAATAAAAAAGTTGTCATCTCACCTGATCATCTATCATGAACAAAGCTTCCAGTACCAGAACTGACTTATATCTAATTGAGTTGTTGCCCAAAGGGGTCCCATAGAAATGTCCAAACAACTCAGTATATTTCTGAGACTGTAAATTTTTCCCCAAAAATGAAGAAAAGAAATGTCTGATTTTACTTAAAGTACACTGCAGGAAGTTTAACTAAAACACAACACTGTTTTTGTGCCCAGGTACCAGAGCCTAGAAACCTCAGAGACCTAGGCAAAAAATAAAATACTATTAGTTTTTTAAAAAATAATAATAAAATGACTCTTAATGATATTTTGCTATGCTAATAGACAAGTTCTTTATTTAGCCGTCATCAAATAAGTTTCCTCCTATAGCAGAACTACAGAGCCGCAAGACAGATAAAGAGAGAGAGAGACACAGAAAGAGACAGAGACAGAGAGAGAGAGAGAGACAGAGACAGACAGAGACAGAGAGAGAGAGACAGACAGACAGACAGAGACAGAGACAGAGAAACACAGACAGAGACAGAGACACACATAGAGACAGAGACTGAGACAGAATACATCTGCATACATGTGTACAGTTGTATGACTGGTTGTACACACATTTAATCCCAGCAGTTGAAAAGCAGCAGGAGACTAATCTCTTGAGTTTGAGGCCACACTGATCTACTGAACAATTTCCAGGACACCAAGGACACATAGGCAGACATTATTTTTTTAATTATTTTTTTTAAAAAGAAATGTGTTATGTTTATACATGAATTTATATATACAAGACATGTAGTAGTGTCCACAAAGGCTATCGGTTGTAACATCCCCCAGAACTGGGGTTGTGTGTATTTGTTTAGTCATTAACGTATGTGTTGAAAAATTAAGGCAGGTGCACATATTCAATTTTGAAATTAATTGTATTTATTCTTAAAAAGATAAATTAATAGCATGTGGGGATGTTTGTTTAATTTTTATTTACCCTGTAAAATTTAAGGCATGCACATGACAGCAGAACAGTTTGGTTTTGATAGTCATATTGTGTCATATGTTGCCAGGACAAAGAAATATTTTTTAAGTGTAGAAAAGTTAAAGGATATTGAATGTATGATTGGAAAAAAAATATATATGATGCTACTGACATAATAAAGTTATTGATGGCTTAACAATGATTTCATATGATTTTGATTGTCAGACTAGGATCTTACGACTAACAAGTCAATTTTGTAAAATATTATTGAATAAATAGAAATATTCTTACGAATTCAAACAAGTCTTAGTTTTTCTGCATAAAACTTAACACACACAAAATCACTGGACATATTTGATAAAACTAGTACTGAAAGAAATAACTGCTTAAAGTTAAAGTAGACTTTTAAAAACAGATATGAAAAATCAATATGTGTGTGATTTTAAGCAGTTCTTAAAATTTCTGAATATTTTTAATGTTGGATGTTACTAAGTTCGTAAGGAATATGAGATAGTTTATTCTTTTTTCCTTTTTTTTATTTTATTTTATTAATTTATTCATATTACATCTCAATGGTTATCCCCTCTCTTGTATCCTCCCATCCCTCTCTCCCTCCCATTTTCCAACTTATGAGAAAACTTATTCTTATGTTTATGGGAGCTGAAGAAGAAAAGCGAACTTTGAGCCACTAGTCTTCCTTTTGTTGAATTATAAAAGAAAGCTCAAGTAAAACTTAGAAATGTCATTCTGAATTTACACATCTAAGAATCTATGACCCTATTCTTCAGATTTTTGACAGTTGTTGCCTTAAGTAGACTTACCAAGCAGTTTGAAGTAACAAATCACTTTGTCTTTAGCATTTGGATGACTTCCATGTGAAATTGGCTCATAAAAGTGTCAAAGTCAGTTGAAGTGATTAATGGAAAAAGCATTTGAACTGGACACAATATTTTTGCTTAAATTTATTTCACAATACTTTATTAAAACAATTATTCTTCTTCCTTTATTCATTTCTTTTCAAGTTAAATCTTTCTATTTTTACTAACCAAGATGTACGTTATGTATGTACATTATAATTTATCATTTGTGATAATAACATTATCAACAAGAAATATATACATGGTTTCAAAGGACAATAAATAAGTTTATACATCTTTAATAATTGTCTATATGTATAGAATATATATATGAACTCAGTTTAATCCCTTCTATGCCTGAAGTTCATGGCTCCTTTTTTAAAAATATTTTTCTTTTGAATATATATGCACATATAAATTCATAAGTGCAACCTGCTAAGTTCACATAGGTGTCTTTCTATGTAGACATATTTAAGGATGATTCATACAGATTTGATTACATTATCAATGGCCTTGTAGCAAAAATAATTGTCTCTCTCTCTCCCTCTCCCTCCCTCCCTCCCTATCCAGTCATTAACAGTCTGTAGTATTAATGAAGAGATGGACACTTGTGAAATTTCCCCATCCACAACCAGTATGTTGATTAGTAGCATCTGTTTTCAGATCTTGTTTAGCAGACATGTTGTTGATATTTCGTGGGAACAGCTTTCCTGTCATAATCTCACAGCAGACTTGCTAGTCATCTGTTCTTTACAGTCATCCTCCTCTCTTTCTTGTGATGATTTCTGGATTTCAGATGTAGGAGTCATGTTACAGATGTATCAAATACTGTAAGGACAACTATGGGCAGCTTTTAGTGAATTTTGACCTGCTGCATATTTTTTGTCCCAATATGCTACAAAAAGAAGATTCTTTAATTGAGGATGAGTGTCACAATTACCAGTGATTAAAAGGATAGTGTAAAGAATATTTACAAGGTGTAAATAAAGTTAAAAAAAACCAACTGAGAATCAAGAAGCCAGTTAGCATTGCTACAGAAAACTAACTCTCCTGATATCCAGATATCCAAGCCAAAAACATCAAGAGCAATATCTGAAGGTATCAGATCCTTTACTGTGACCTATAATTTCTGAAGATGAAAAGAGAAGTTGTATTTATAAAGACATGTATTTTCTGACTGATGAAATGGCTGTTAGTCCAAGAGGAAGACTGAGGTATGTTCATTGGCTTGTCAGGAGAGAGTTGATCTGTTGAACTCTTTGTATGCCTTATAGCCTTTCAGAAATAAATGAAATGAAAGGAAAAACAATAATGAGGATAAGCTGGCACATAAATGGACTTCTAAAAGTAGCAACAACATCAACAAACAAAACAAAAACAGACAATCAAAACAGATATAAAGACATCTCAAATCTGATGGTGAACCTAAAGGGTATTGGAATAAATTCCCAAACAAAAATCTGTGTTCTATGCAAAAGTTGGACAAGTGCTGCTTGCCCACTCCACCTACACTATGCATGTATTTCTTACACAGTTTTCAATGGGAAACCCATTATTTTTTGGCACATACATTTATGTTATTACACATAAATTTAAAAAAACTTCATACAGCAAGAAGGACCACAAAACAGTCAGGAATTATATAAATGTTACATTCATAGTCTTTTGGCTTATTTGTATTCGGCAACCTTGCAAAAATATCTTTCCTATATTAGTGAGTCTAAAATTTTTAATGAAAATGAATATCATTCATATCTCATCTCTATCAACTCAACATTATAAACCTATGTAGACCTAAAAACATCTTAACCCCTAAACAACTAAGCTTAATTGTAAAACTAACTCTCGGGTCTTCAACCCCATCACAGATTTGAGAAGAATTAAAGCTTAATTACCTGAGTGAACCTGAAGTGCAGGTTAGCAGCTTCCAAAATGAAAAAAAAATAAATATAAATAAACGACAGGAGGTTTGCTGCCTGAACAGTCACGCAAAACTCTATAAAGTTGGAGAATCTTCTTCAGCCTTCTGGCCCAATATAGCTGACAGACGTATTTATGAGGCAAGAACTATTGAAGACTTGCTTACCCTATCGTAGCAGTTTTGCTGTTAACTCTGCCTGATTCAAGTTTGCCCATTTTTAGGCAGAATTCCATCTGTGGCAGAAATGAGGACATTTTGGCCAGTGACTCGTTTCCGTGACTTGAAGCCATCTCCGTAAGTAGGTACTTTGATGCATTTTTAAAAAATAAAATACTGTCGTTAAGCTAGAGGTAGTCATTGTCCACACTTATCTATCAGTTTCGTGATCTTTATAGAAAACATCTCCTTCAAATTTTTTCTTTAAAAGGATATTATACACCTCAATCAGAAGATTCCTTTAAAAATGATCAATACTTAGAATACTGCTCATTATTAAGACTTGGAGGCCAAAAACCTCTTGCAATTTTTATTAAATCATGTGCATTAATTATGTAAAGGCATCTATACTGTTTAGGGTATTTAATATGGTTAGCCTCTTTGACCTGCACATCAGTGACCTGCATCCTAATAGTCCTCTCACTGGGATAGTGAAATGGATTTCTGTTATCTCTTATACCAAAGGAAATAATTTTATACCTAGATTTCTGACTGCCATCTTCCAAATCGGTCACTGATTTAATTAATACCTCTCAAAATATTTGTCCTTCAACAGTAAGGTCGTCTATAAATATTCCTCATGATTGTGTTGTTTTCCATTTCTTGTCTGCTGGATGATCTGGTGTAAAGACTCTGTACATCTTTATTTTTGTACATGTCTTATGCTGGATGATCTGGTGTAAAAACTGTGTACATCTTTATTTTTGTACATGTCTTAGTCTTTCTTGCACATCACAGCTCAGTAACCTGGTGGCAGGAGCTTCTGTACAAGCCATGGAAGGCGCTGCTTACTGCCTTGTTCCCACAACTTGCTCATGTGCTGTCTTATCCAATCCAGCACCAGCCCATGGGTGGACCCACCCACAGTACACGGGGACTTCACTCATAATCACCAGTAAAGAAAATGCCATACAGTCCTGCCTAGAGCTAGGTCCAATGGAGGAACATTCTCAACTGAGGTTGCCTCCTCTCAGATGGCTTTAGCTCTGTCATGTTGACAAAGAAACTTGCCAGTGCAGCGTATATTAAAATATGTAACCTTTCTTACTCTGCCTCATAGTCATGCAGAATCACCTGTACAACAAACGGAACTTGAGATGCTCCTTGGGAATTATTTAGTTTCTAGAAAAACAAGTTTCTCCTCCCTTACTTCAGTGTAGATTGGAAGTACTGACAAAGAAGGCCATATCTTTGATCTGAGCTGTCCATCTCAGATTAGTGTGTGGTTCTCTGTCCTCAATGAAACTCATATTCTCCCCAGTTGACTCTTAACCCCACCCAAATATTTGCTAAAGTGATTTTTATGCATTATTTATTAACAATAGAAAGAATAACTGCTGCTACATATCCTTTCTTTCTCACTTTCCCCTCTCTTTAATCTTCCCGCTTGTTTTCCCGCCTTCTTTTTTTCAGCATAAACACTCTTTCTCCATTTCCATTCAGAATGGGGCAAGCCTCCTAGGGCTATGCATAAAGCACTTTCCAAGGCTGTAACCACCCACAGTTATCTGGGTAATTCCACATTAATCATTAATAAAGAAACTGTACTATAGACTGGCTTACAGGCAATCTTATGGGTATATTTTCTTAATTGGGGTTATTCTTTCCAGATAACTGGCTTGTATCAAATTGACAAACAAATAAAAAGAACAGGAAATTTTTATAGTGTAGATAGGACTGGAATAAGAGATAGACACAATAAGTACAAAAATCAAGCAGGAATAGAAAATACTAAGAAACAGATATAGAGTACCATGGAAATATTTTGTATTCTTTAGAAGTATGTAAATAAAATGTATTCTTCAATTGTATTAGCAGGGACATTTTAAAATACATACATACATACACACACATATATATATATATATATATGTACATACATATGTGTGGAATGAGGTAATAACATCTCAAGGTCAGCCCCAATTGTCATATTTCCCACAAGGCTCCACATACTCATGGGACCCTTACCTCACCAAACAGCAGCAGCAGAAGCCAACTATTCAAATATTTGAGATTAGGGGTGTCATTTATCATTGAAACTAAACTAGTTATGAGTTTATTCAATATAATAACCACAGAAAATAATTATTTGTGAATTGACTATTTTTTATTCTGATTAATACATCTATAAACATATCACTCCCTTATACTTTTTATGGATGATAATAAGTAAGGTTTTTTAGATAATTTATATAATTGTTACCATAATTCTGAATATATAGTTTTGATATTTTCTGTACAGTTTTTGTCATTTTTATTTAAAGGCACTCTTTCATTAAAATATTAAATATTAAGAGATGTTAAAATATTATTTAGAATAATTTTGAGTAAAAATAATCTTGGTACAAGTCAAATATTAAATATTTCCTTCTGAGATTAATAATAAATAATTCCCTTTTATATCTAGGAACCACTAGATGAATTTATAGCCTGGAAAACCCGAATAAGTAAAACATAGTAGTCTAGGTGGTAACTAGTCATAACATTTATTTAGAATTGTGAAAAGCATAGTTGTAGCAAAGTTATCTAGAGAAAAACAGAATATCTTAAAATGTTGCTACCACAAAGTATAAGAATTGTCTTTTAAATGAAAATTGACTCTTAGCTGTGTGTGAAGAAAGAAATACACAATGTATTTTTTTCATGAACATAGTTTCTGTGTGCTTTGAAGATATACAAAAATCCAATCAGCAATGATGACTAATGAGTCAAAGTTATGAAGTTAAATAAGACATCTCATTGTTTCATACTCTGAAGTATTTACTAAAATCAATAGTAGTTTGAGGTTGACTGTTAGAGAAATTCATATTTTTTTCCTTTATCTACTATATTTTCAAATTTTAGAAATTCTGTTCAGTGGATAATGTTAAATTCCCAAGTATTAAATTGTGAAAGTTTCTCAGGAGATGTAGAAGACTAAACCAAACAACAATTTGTCTCACTTATAGCAACATTTTTGCATTTTCTCAAAATATATTAATAATGATATAAATTTATTTAAGAAAATGATAAAAAAATTTTAAAAAGCAAGAATGAATAGATGTTAAGCGCACACACAAAGGCAGGTTAGCACACACATACTCTTTTGTGACATGGAAACTATACCATGGAAGTGAGCATATAAATAATGCCGTAGTTGAGTTTCCACAGAGCCAAGGAGGATAGCTGTGTATCAGATGGGAAATGGGTGCCACTCCTGAAATGAAACATTGCCTGCTGGAGTTGTAGATGCTTCAGCAGCTGCTGGAAATAATTGTACTGTGAGAGAATAAGAAGAAAAAAAAAAAAAAAACACCACTCGTGGCATTCGTTTTGGAGGAGAAATAAATACTCAACATAATCTAGGAGAAGACATAATTAGTCTTAGGTTTGATACAAAGAAAATATATGTGTCTGCATCTTTTTGTATGAGAGAAGAATTTTTTAAAGTGGGTTGACAAGTTATGAGGTGCAAACCACCGGACGGCATCCTTTCATGACTTCTGCTTCAGTTACTGTATCGTGGTCTCACCCCTGAGTTTCAGCATTGGCTATTGTCAGAGGTAGACTGAAAGCTATAACAAGAAATAAATCATTTCCTTCCAATTTTACCTTTGGCCTATGTTTAATCACGTTAACAGGAAAAGCACACTAAAATAAATAGTCAATTATGATGACATCTCTTCCTTTCAGCTTTTAGGTTAATTTCTCCTCAACGCATATACATCTTTTGTTTCTTCTGTATTAGTCATGGATCTCTAGAGGAGCAGAAAAATATAATTAGCATCTATTAAAATTGGAAACTTATCGAATAGGTTCGCATGATGGGGAGTGCATATTGTAACAAGGAGTATCGTAATGCTGAGATGCTAAGATCCAAGAAAGGGGGATGGAATGTGGGTGAGAGAAGGGAGCAGACTATAATCAGGATGTAAAATAAATAAATAAATAAGTAAACTAATTAATTAATTAAAGAGTAATATATTGTAGTGTGTAAAACTTGAAGAAGAAGAAGTAAAAGAAGAAGCAGAAGCCAAAAAGCTTCTCAGTTTATAAAACCAAATGCTTCAGTAGTCCTATTCTACTGTTGAAGGTCTGATATAACCTAAGACCTGGTTGCATAAGCCTTTAAACAACATGGTGGAACTGAGGCAAAACAACATAGTCTACATAGCATGTGCTAGGATAACCAGGGCTACAGAATGAGATCCTTTTTTAAAACAAGCAAATAAATGGAAAGCAACAAAAAGGAAGTGAATCTATTACATTTTCTATTAGAATTTGTGATTTTATGAATGAATTTACATTCATATATATCTACTTGTTCGAGTGACACTTAATTTTAATACATCTGAATTATGTTTATTAGAGATGAGCCCTACATCATGAGTGTTTGAAGATAAGTGAGTATGTTATATACTTGCTCATAAAAATCAAAAATAACAAGTTTTATCATAAATATCAATATACTTATATTTACACATTTTAGCCAAATGTTATATAATGACTATCACCCCTAAATCTTTTCTTGAAATTTTTACTACTTAATAAGTTCTACTGAGCAAAATATGGCAGTGTCAAGAACTCCCAAAACATCAGATTTAAAAGAGTGTATTATAGTCCTTTCCTTTTGGGAGTAATTCATTTTTAAAAACACAAAGATTGCTCACTTGAACTTTTTAACTCATTTGTGCCACTAGGTCACATACACTTACTCATACACTTAATGTACTTTGAGAATATCTCCATATGTTTTCATATCATGTCCGATTCCTCCTCTTCTTTCAATAAAACCTTCTTTAATTCATGTGTGTGTGTGTGTGTGTGTGTGTGTGTGTGTGTGTGTGTGTGTGTGGCATGTTTGAACATAGGTAGGCAGTTATTTACTTGAGCGACTGGAGATTCCTAGTGGCTACACTACAGCGGACTATTACTCCCACATCCACAGTAATCCTTAATTGCCTAAAGTTCCTAAGAGATAATTGGGACCTATTAACTCATCCTCCATCCCTGATGGAGTGTGGACGAGCCATAAATTGTACAGATAGCCTTCTCTGCTGTGAGTTCATTCTTTACAAGCCAAGTCCAGAAGATCCTTTGCTATAGTTCAGCACAGACTTTATTTCCATCCTCTCTTCCAACTTCTAGGAAAGTTGATATGAGTACCATGTATGACTTGCTCAGGGCTGAGTACTCACCCACTAATTCTCAGCACATTTACTCATTATGAGCCTCTGATTTAGAACTACTTCCACTTACCAGCTCTATGTTAATTTGAAATAACTGAGATAAGTATACTGTAGAATATGTAGGAATCATAAAATTTCTATACATTATTGTATTCAAACCAGTATTTCCGGCTACAGGAATGATCATGTTGCTCTTTTATATGTATTACTTCCTGTTAAACCTTTCCATGTTTTAAAGAATAAATAATGAAATGAGATCTGGCCAATATGACAGTCACTATGAAATCATCACATTTGTGTCAAAAAACATGGAAAATGTAAGCTTTTATGTTGGAGATTGCTCTGGTGTTATGTATTTTGATGTTAATTTTTCTGAAGCATTTATTTTTTACTTTTTATATATTTCATTTATTTATTCATATTACACCTCAATTGTTATCCCATCCCTTGTATCCTCCCATTCTTCCCTCCCCCCCATTTTCCCATTATTTCCCTCCCCTATGACTGTTCCTGAGGGGGATTACCTCCTCCTGTATATGCTCATAGGGTATCAAGTCTCTTCTTGGCAGCCTGCTATCCTTCCTCTGAGTGTCACCAGGTCTCCCCATCCAGGGGACGTAAAAAATAAAAATGTGTAGCCCAGGCTGTCCTTGAACTCATGATCCTCCTGCCTCGGCCTCCTTCAGCAAATCCTACAGGTATGTGCCACACAACCAGCATTGATGTTAATTATTGGTTCCCAAGATCTAGTTGCTGCCCTGAACCTCACCTTCCTGAGATGTCTGAATAAAAGGCCTACATCTGGCCAAAGCAGAGGGAAGGGGCAGAGAAACTTCTGGTGGACTTTGGGAAGAGAAGAATCTTGGGAAGGAGACACAGACAGACCAGAGGAGAAGGAGGAGGAGAATCACCAAGGGATAGGAAAGAGCCGTGTAGACCCAAAGGAGCAACTCTGAAGTTCCCTATGAAAGAAGTGGCCCAAATGAACAATGTTAGCAAGTATATTTGGCTTATGGATGAGAGGTAGCACAAACAGAAATTATTAGACACAGATGGCACAGGATGGAGGCTGGAATGTAAATGAAAATAACTTAGGAGGTAATATCTGCCTTGTCCCTGGAGAAAATAGGCTATTCTAAAATATATAAGGTGTCTGTGTTTTTATTAATTGTAAAAGTACCTTAGATAATACCACCATAATAATTATAAGCCTATAAAAATATTTATTAGACTATATTTCTAAAATCACAATATTTTTATTGTATGATGATTTCTGATTTTATGAAATTCTTATGAATTAATAGGGTTACTGACAACTTACTCTTTCACCCATATTTTATATCCATTCTATTCACAAATATACATGACAATAGTTGCAGAGAATTGTTTGATCTCCTTGCAAAGGGATAACATTCAGGAATAATTCATATTAACCATAACCAGAATATGCAGCATGCTTGAACTAATTCTGAAAGCATGGTTACCACATAAATGGAGTGACCACTTTATTCATCATCACTGAAATAACAAAAGCCAGAATCTTTTGAATTTTTTAAAAGTGGGTATATATTCCCCTTTAAATAAATATCTATTTAATTAGAAATAAAGATAATTTAATCCAATTTCTAATAACAAGTTACAACAACATTTTTGTTATCTCTCAAACTGTAATGGTAGATTCAACCTTAGAACTGATGTCTAAGCTGTGAGCTGAGAAGATCAGTAGCAAATCAAAAGGAATTTGATGTGTATCACTGCTCTTTCTGACAACATATTATCCTTAGTAAGGGTTCTTTTTTATAATCCTATTTCTAGCATGGATCATTTCAAGAAACCATGCCTTGCTTACATTTTTAGAACTCTATGGAACCATGACATATAGTAAGGAATGCCCATAGGTGATGTAGATGAGTCACGGAGAATTTCGTGCATTGCTGAAAGCTATTTGCAGTATATTGCATAATCCTAGGTTGTGGATAAGTCAGTCATTTGTGGAACTGATTTCTTTGTGTAGAAAAACTGATTTATTATTTCAACTATTAGACACTTTATAAAATAATAAAAGCATGCACTTTAACAAATGGTAATTTATACTTGTTCTTTTGAAGTAATTAACAACTTAAGAAAATTTAAGAAGAAATCACTATCCATCAAGTAATGAGGTAAGCAAAAAAATCAAAATGTGAATGCAAAGGAAGATTATCTTCATATTTCAAAGATTTCAGAAAACTATTTCTAACTGAAAATAAAATACTTGGGGTTGTCTGACCTGAGTTGCTGATTCAAGAATTTTTCCCGTCAAACCAATTTTATTTCTTAAAATTGCATTAATGTTCCAAGACAATTAGAAGTTGAAAATGCTTTAAATGCTAAACGTTATTCCATCTTCTATGAAACTGTCATCTAGCCAAGGGTTGTTGGCTTAGTTATGGAAAAACTATTCCAACTACCAAAAATAAAAATCTTTTCTAAAAACTTAAAGCTATTCTGAGTCTTGAAGCATTTTACACACACACACACACACACACACACACACACACACACACACACACACACACAATTTTTTTGGTTTTTCAAGACAGAATTTTTCAGAGTAGCCTTGCCTGTCCTGGACTCACTTTGTAGACCATGCTGTCCTCGAACTCTCAAAGATCCACCTGCCTCTGTCTCCCAAGTGCTGGAATTAAAGGTGTGTGCCATTACTCCTGGCACGTACTTCTATAAATTGCCTCTATAAATTAATTCTTGATTATAGAAATGAAAACTGATATCACAAGCAGAAAGTGCATTTAAGGATGCATTAGCAAATTTTGTGGAGTTTTATAAGGCATTAAGCAGATATATGTATCACGTTGATTTCTTTTCAAATATTATGTTGTACTGAGCTGTTTCAAAGGGAATAGTTCTCCTAACATACTAGAAGTAAAATGTAAAAAGGCTTTTTCTGACAATTTTAATGAGCTTTCCTGTCATTTGGACACATAGTGATCTTTAGAATAAGTAATGAATTAGTGAAAGCATGCTATTCGTTAAAATCCAGTGTTGAATTTCCTTAACTGATATCTACAGTTTTTATCAGAATGAAAAGGCTGTTCTTGCCTAAAAGAGTTCCAGTTATATAATTAAAATGTACATAATAGAAAAAATTTTCATAGTTTTGTGTGGCCAGAAGATTTCCTACAATGCTTTCATCAACATCAGCTATCACCTGTTAGCAGGCCAAAGATCTTTCACTTTACTTTCTTGATCTTTTAATGTACTTTCTACTTTCTTTTTCTTTTTTCTTTTTATTTATTCTTCTGTCGTGCAATACATCCTGAATATAGCCTCTCTATATCCTTCTGGTCCCCCATCTACTTAAGAGCCACGGCTTTTCCATTTCCCTTCGGAAAAAGAGCAGTCCTCCCAGGGATATTAATGGAACTTGGCATTGCAAGATGAAATAAGACTAGGCACAAAGTCTTTTATCAAGACTGGGCAAGGCAAGTCAATAGCAATAAAAGGGTCCCATGACCAGGCAAAAGAGTCAGAGACATCCCCACTCTTACTGTTAGGAATCCCACAAAAAAAAAAAAAAAAAAAAAAAAGAAAAGAAAAGAAAAAGAAAGATAAAAGAAAAGAAAAAGAGAAGAAAAAAAAGCTAAACAACTAAAGCATGTATACAGAGGACCTAGTGCAGACCCAGGCAGTATCCATGATTGCCACTTCAGTCTCTTTTAACTCCTATGAGCTGTGCTTAGTTCATTCTGTGGCCCATGTTCTAATGCTTTCCACTCTCTGGCTCCTACAGTCCTTCCTCTCCCTCTTTCCTGGTTTTCCCCGAGCTCTGTAAATGTCTCTGCATCTGCTCCAACCAGCTGCCAGAGGAAGGCACTTTGAATACATTTTGGTTAACTTCCAGTCTAAGAGTATACCAGAATATCATGAAAAATCATTTCACTGACATTTTTGTTGACTTTGGTTGTGTTCAGGCTCCTTATCCCCCATTACTTGGAGTCCTAACTATGGTCATCCACATAGGTTTCAGGAAGTTTCCACTATACTAGGTTTCCTCTTGCTGCATAATTTCAGTCATTTCACCTTGTATTTTCTATGTAAAAAAAAAAAATCTCTTTATGTTTTTGCTGTCTAAGTAAAGGAATAAGGCACAATTGAAAGAATGAAATAGTAAAATGGGCTCTTGAGTTTGTTTTGGTAACACTACATTCAGTTTTGCCTTTAGAACTATTCACATTAGCTATGTGGCAATTTATTATCATATATTAATTTTAGAACATATTATTTCACATTGAAATATAATACATTTAAACATTTTCCATGAAAAGAGACATTCAATAAGAAGATGATTTACGACATGTTTTCCTTAATAGGATTCCATTTAAAATATTCATTTTTCTAAAGTGGGAATAGGGCTTCCTATTACAGTCCTTGTAATATATCCAGAAGATGCTCCAGAACACAAGGACATATGCTCAGCCATGTTCATAGCAACCTTATTCATAATAACCAGAACCTGGAAAAAGCCTAAGTGTCCCTCAGTGGAAGAATGGATAAAGAAACTGTAGTACATTTACACTGTGGAATACTACGCAGCTATTAAAAACAAGGAATTCCTGAAATTTGTGGACAAATGGATGGAACTAGAAAGGATCATAATGAATTAGTTAACCCAGAAGCAGAAAGACTTAAATGTTATATACTCACTCATAATTGGACATTAGCCCAAGGGGCATGTCCCATGGAACTCTTCACTTACCAGGAAATTGGGACAGAGGGGAAGACATCCTATTGAGACTCTAGTTGAGAGAAGTATGGGGGGATGGGGAAATAGAAGGATCCAGGGGGTCCTAGAAACCTATAAGAAGAACATTATGATGGGCAGATCTGGGCCCAGGAGTTCTGCTCAAACTATGGCACCAACTAAGGACAATACGTGCAGTAAGCATTGAACCCCTACCCAGATCTAGCCAATGGACAAGGCATTCTCCACAGTTGAGTGGAGAGTGAGGTCTGACTTTCACATGAACTCTGGTGCTCCATATTTGAACACATCCTCTTGATGGGGAGGCCTGGTGGCACTCAGAGGAAGGATAATAGGCTATCTACAAGAGACTTGATACCCTATGATCATATCGAGGAGGAAGAGGTCACAGACATAGGGGAGGAAAATAGGGTGAATGCAGCAGAGAGGGAGGAATGGCTGGAAACAAGGAATGGGATACCAATTGAGATGTAATATGAATAAATTTAAAAATATTTTTAAAACTTAAATTAAAAGTTATTAAAATTTCCAATATAAGATTCTAAGTGAATCTCACATATTGAAATACCTATGGTTGAAGCTGTTATTTTACAAAAATAAGAAAATCCATTTTATAAAAAAACATAATATAATATTTCTAATACTTTTGATTCATTGCAAATAACATTGAAGTGAAAAATAGCAAAATGTAATCTTGAAGTAAGAGGCAGAGAACATGAGGTCTGAAATTGATTACACAATATGCTCTCAATTTTATAATGCACAAGACTGTTCTATCCAAGTTAAGTTATCTGTGAAAATATTTACTGAGTGTTTAATGAACATTGTTTTCCTTTTTGAAGCTATATTGAGAGGATAGTATAATTACAGATTCACAGCATAATATAAAGAATAAATGAAGAAATAAATACTAAGTTTCTTGAAAAAAATAAGATCAGGTATTTCAAAACATTATTTTATTGATGATTAAGATCTGTCATGGAACTAAAGTTATAGCTGAGGTGGTGAGGATGCGTAACACAACACTTGGAGAGAAATCTGATTTTGATTTCCAGTGTTCCTTTATGATAACTCAAAAACGACCTGTGATTCCATTGCCAGGGAATCTGAAAACATTGTGTGTGTGTGTGTGTATGTATGTATGTATGTCTTATAAGGACATAGCAAAAAATATATATGTGTCTATTGAAAATATACACAAACAATAAAATAAATCACTAAAACATTCTAAATATTCTTTACCTATATAATATATATTTATATATAATGTATATGAATAGACTCTTTAAAAACACTTACTTCTTTAAAACATCATTGCCTACTGGAGAAGAGAATTACACTTTTAAGCTCGTTTGTACTATTTTCACTAATATTTTAGTTTATTTTATTAATATTTGTTCTATAGAATGTATTTTCTCATATACACCTGATGTAGCATACCTGTGGATATAGAGGACAAAATTAATAGTTTGGCATCTCCTTCAATTGTCAGTGTATCAAACTGAGATCATCTGCTTTGAGCCCCACCATGTGGATGGAACACTTATCCCACATATTCATTTGACAGTTATGAATAAAATTTTTTCCATGACCAACCATCTTTAAATAGGCTGAACTGCCATCCCTGAAATGTTTTTAATTTTTTTATTTAATTAATTTATTCAGATTACATGTCAATTGTTATCCCATCCCTTATATCCTCCCTCCCTCCTGCTTTCACCCTATTCCCTTCCAGTATGTCAGTAACCTAGGAAGACCTCCTCCCCCACTATATGGTCATAGGCTATCAAGTCTCATCTTGGTAGCCTGCTTATTCTTTCTCTGACTTCTTGTTTAATTCTGAACTTTAAAATAATGTGGGGCTAAGTAAAAATATAGCTGAGGCTTATTTTGGGCTCTCACACACTATAAAGAGGCTTAGGGTCAAGCTGACCCAGGAAACCTCGATAGTAATACCAGTCTTTTATTGATGTTAGGTTGAAAGAGTGTCCTGTGAAATAAATATTCAGAAGAAATTCTGATCTCCATCACTCATAGATTGTCCCTAAGCAATCATTAGCCATAACTGCCATCATTTTATTATATGAATGTACTGTGGCTATAATAGTTATGTTCTGACATGTTTTAAAGAGCACTGCAAAGATACTTTACATTTTCCAAACCATGACAATTGTCAATTGCTCCTTAAGCCTTTTAATATGATATTGTACTGCATAATAAGGTTTTATTGATTATTTGTGAAGGGTAACCATTTATTTTTTGTTTCTAATCAAATTTATTCTATTCCTCTTCTCATGACCTCTGACATGTGGGGTCCTCCTCCCCCCTAGTACAAGCTAAATTTATTTATTGACTTTGTTATTTGTGCAGCTATATCAAAATTATTAGGTTAACTATAATATTGGGAACCTACAATAGATTGTTCTTCTTCTAACTGACCTAAGTACATTTCAAACAGTTAGTTATTTTATTTCTTCCTGAGAATAGAATATTAACATCACTATTTTTCCTTCACAGAGATTAAAATATGAGCATGGCTCTCGTAGAGTGGCTGTCTCTTAAAATCCCAGCTGTGCTTGAAGATGGAAAGTGATTCCATACATTCCAGTCCATCCTGATCAAGTTCATGAATACTTGTCTCAGTATTTAAAAGAGAGAAAAAAAAAACCGGAAGAGAACTTCATAGATGAAATTCTTGGTATAGATTGGAAAACAGTCTCCAGCACCTCCAGTTTGGATGGAATAAAGAATGGCTGTAATGACTTTACTCCCAGAACTCAAGAGGCAGAAACATACAGGAACACTTTGGGTGATGGGAGCACAGACTACCTAACCCCCAAAAGGAAAATAAATATGACTGGAGATGTAACTCCTTGATCAAGCGCTTGTACAGAATGCTGTTTGAAAACACGGTTTCAACCCCTAGCACTGGGGGGGGGGGGGAAATATATATATATATAATGTAATCTCTCATGGAAAATTATCAAGGGTGTAACATTTAATTTGTGACAGTACATTATTATACAGGTTAATGTTATTGAGAGCAAAGATTAGCTCTATGTACAACTGAATCTAAATGTGACTAAGACATGAACAACTATACTTATAGATGAAGGCATAGAATAACAGCATCCATAAGTAATTTGCAAGTTCAGAACCAGTAACCTCCATGCTATTACTAAAGGAGACTAAAAATTCTCAAACATGTAATGTGTCTTTTTAGTTTTCCTCTTTTTCTAAGATATAATGACTTAACTTCAGTACTTCTGCCTCAGCTTTCTGGTGTCTGAGTTTATATACACATGTCACAATGGATATGAAGATTAAAGGCCATATATTTCAAAGAGCAATTCAAAATAGTATTCAAAGAATCTAAAATGAAATAAGACACACAAATACACATGGGACCACATAAGAAAGTAGAAGTTTTCTAGAAGGTGATTAATTTTCTCCTTTTGATAGGACTGTAGAATTTCATCATAACAGATTCTATGTCTTCCATATGTCTTTTAGGCATAAAGGTAGTGTTAGTCTTGTTTTATAACCATGTATAAACTTATATTTGTCAATAGTCTCCATACTACAGGATACTCTAGAATTGATTTTATGAAACCAGAGACCCTAGGGCTGAATTAGGTTAGCAGGTAGGAGGCTCCATTGTCTCTGTAGAATTTGACTATATTTGTAAAGAAGTTTAACATTTATCTGTTAAGAAAAAATAAATTATAATAAGGGAAACTAATATAATTATTTACGATTTGTACAAACTTTAGAATATTGGTTTCTACAGATACCCACGGAATTTCAAGCTATAGATCCTTGAATAGCCAGCCCATCATCTATTATATAAGCAGAGTGCTGCTGAAGTACTAGACAATCTGAAACATGATTTTCATTTTTCAAGGTAATGCTAAGTGCATCAGAGCTATCCTGCATATAGACACTTTGGTAATGCTCAGTGACCCTCAAGATATCTGTAAAGAGCATATGGTAGGAACAAAACCGCACCCAAACACTGTAGTATTCAGAGTAAAAATAAGTACATAAAATGCATCTGTATTCAAATGCTCAGGCTAAACTTGTAGACAAATGAAATAATCTAATTTAAAACATGAGACAATAGACCTGGTGTTGGTTTTAAGAAAATCTCAACCATTCAGTTTTACCAACAAAGACTCGGGAGCCAGGTGCTGGGGATGAAAGCCTAATATCTCAGAGAGGCAAATAAAGCGCCCAGCTGACATAACACAGGGCAACAACAGATAACCGGGAGGAGTCCTGGTAAAGACCCAATGATAGTGTCCCAGAAGCCAGAGGCCTCAAACCAGACATATGGCTCATTGCAAGGAACATTTGCAAGTAAAGATGTGTGGACAGAGGGATATACTGTGGGACACACTGAAACATAGTACAGCTTCCATGATGAGAAAGTTTCTATGCTTCTTTTGTTATTGTTGTTGTTGTTGTTTTTGTGGTGTGTGTGTGTGTGTGTGTGTGTGTGTGTTATTTTGGGTGTGTGCCACGGTGAAGCATCGGTATGAGGATATAGGGAGAAGAGTGAGACTCCGATACTAAGAAAGAAACAGTAAACAGTTAAAAAGTTGAGAAAATATATTAGTTCAAATGAAGAATCATTTAAGTCAACTTTCTGTCAGAATGTACATGATTAAATGATTGTAATCCACATGCCTTCTTGTAATCAGATCTATGCGGATGTTAACTGTCAAACAACGGAAGATAGGCAGTTTGGTATTGTATGGGTACAGCAAGAGAAAGGCAGGCTTAGTACTATGAATTCAAAGGAAAGAAGCATCTTTATAGTTTTAAAGTTCAAAGGAGCCACAATTAAAAAAGAGAATCTGTGGGTCCCTAGATACTTTATCAAAAAGTGGGGCATTATAACTCTAAAGCACTCTTAGGAAACAGTGATTGGATTTTACTCAATGGCTTTCAAGGTTTAATGTAATGATTCAGCAAAGTCCTTTCTTTTCAGTGTCTGTATGATACAAAGGGTTTAGTTTAGGTTATTTAGTTCTAAGAATCAAATAGACTGCATACAGATTGTCGCAAGACTTAATAGAGCTGACACTGGATCCCTGAGTCTAATCAGGGCATCCTATTTCCAAAGGGACAGAGGAGGGCTGGGTCAGTGTTTTGGGTGTCAGCGATTTAGTTGTTTGCTTGGCAAGGCTACAGAAAGAGTGGTTGAGGGAAATGGACGCTTTGACAAAGTCTTTACATAAAGACCTTTTATTCTGGATACCCAGGAGCTAAAACCTGTCTAGTGAGGTCTGTTCCTGGGAGAATAAAAAGAAAGCTCAGCCTCAAACATTCACCATCAACTTCCAACAGAAGAGTAAAAATTTTTGATTAGGAACGAACTCTATACCAAGACCTAATGGCATAATTGGTTGTTAAGTAAATTTAGCACACAAGCTAGCTACTGAAAGGGATTGTGGGAAATTGTATTTACCGTAGATTCTGCATGAAGTGACCACCCCTACTCAATGACAAAGTAACCTACTTATAGTCAGTTTTTCTCCGAATCAATAGGAATACCATGAGACAATAGGAACAGACATGAAGGAGTATATTTATGGCCTCCTTTGCTTGGCCACTGCAGGAAGTTCATCCATTCCCTAGCATAAAGAATATGTTTCTACTTGAAGAGGAAAAAAACTATTTAATTAAAGTAATAGACTGATTACTGGACAAAAATAATGAAACCACTGTTTCTGTCTAGATGTAGGTGCCCATTTAAGCTCAGAGTAATTCATGACAATGGTAACAAGTTCATGTTTAATGATATACTAGTCTCTATAAAGCTTATTTTCTCTTTATTAAGTACTTGGAAACATAGTAAAGAAAATGATATAAAAAACAAATGCATGATAAAAGAAACACTAATAATGAATGTACACATTTAGAAAAATGAGATGTTTGCCTTTAGGACTGTTCATTATTTTTTTTTAAAAAATACATATGAATTTTTTAAATGTGTGATCAATAAAATTATAGATAAAATATATTTTCATATGCTATCAGTCCACTTTTCCTACCAACCCATTTAAAACACTATTCTGTAAAACATTATGTAAATGTAAAAGTGTCACTTCTTCCTGCCCATATTTCATGAAGCCATTTTCTTAAATCTTTCATGTGAATCTAAGACATCACTGTCTAGCCATCACAACAGCTATATTATGAGTCATGTAACAGAGCTTTCTATAGCACATCATCTTTTCTTCTGTCTGTTCTCTGAAATACAGCATTTTAAAAGTTTCTGTGTGATGCTGTTACTGGAAATTTTACCTCAAGCTATCAAATTAGGAGCTCTACTTCTGTCAGCTGCTTTTACCCAGCCCCAGCCATTCAGGAAGTGTGTATGTTTGACCTAAAATATTTTCTTCTATGAATTTTCAGAAGTGATCTATGGTTCTGACAGGTTTGATATTATCCAAAACCAGTAGTTACTTTGTCCTATATGTATAATCTATTGATATATCATAAAGTAATTCATCTATATTTTAAAAGGCCTGTAAAAATAAACTATTAAAATATCCATGACCATGCATATGTGCCTGTTTCAAAAATCATTTGTATTTTTCAGATAATAATTGAACAAAAATGAAATACACATCTTACTGTAGTGCCAAAAAAGGGAAATCTGTCTTGTGAGTTGAGTGAAGTTCATGAAACTCCCAAACAATATAGACTACAGCCACTGTACTTTATTATTTTCTAGAACCTGAGAGTAAAATTCTTGCTGATACTACATAGTTTGGACACAGGTTACTGAGAAATTATTCTGGTACAGACCTCAAATCTTAATTCCTAAAATCTAGCTTTTAGGGCATCAAAAGATGCTTTTTAAGCTATGAAAAGATAAAAGTAATTAAAAATCTTACATGGTTAGCCTACAAACCAAGAGAGCATAGAGTTTAGAAGACGAATGACAACTAAAATCATTTTTCTTAATTAACGTATCTTGTAATTCTATTAGGAATATAAGTATAACAGTTACTCCTAAACAAAGAAGCTTTCTCTTTCTAAAGACAAATAAAACCACAAAGATCGACAACAGAAAGTTAGTGTCTGTGGGTGCTCTTGTAATTGGGTACATGGACAATACAACCCCTTTACCTAAAGCTCTGGAAACATAGCAGAAGAGTTGCTTGGACAATGAAATTAGCCGGGCGTGGTGCCGCACGCCTTTAATCCCAGCACTCGGGAGGCAGAGGCAGAGGCAGGCGGATCGCTGTGAGTTCGAGGCCAGCCTGGTCTACAAAGTAAGTCCGGGATGGCCAAGGCTACAGAGAAACCCTGTCTCGAAAAACCAAAAAAAAAAAAAAAAAAAAAAAAAAAAAAGAGCCAGAGAAACAGAATGCCTGCTGCAAAATAGTGTCTTCTACATATGCCATGGATGTTGATGCAAGAAACCTCAAGGAGCCTTATGTAAGGACTACTATAATCTGCATGCTAAAATGGATGGGCTAAATTTCACAAGGCTCTATTACTACATGACTATCTATAGGCAGCCAATGTCTGCTGAGGGGGATTGAAAATTGATTCAGTTTATCCAAGGAAGAGCTTCATGATGGATCATCAGAATTAAACACATGTACAGATGAGCAACAGTAAACCAACTTTAGGTGTGTGTATATGCACGCATATGTGTGATTGTGTGTGTGTGTGTGTGTGTACATTTCTGAAGCAATAATTATTAAAGAATTTAATATCATGGATCTTAGAGGTGGGAAAATTAAGAGGTGGATGGAGGAGAAAGAGAAGTATATTGTATTTATGTATGATGTTCTCAGAAACATGTATACACAAAAATAAATAAATTTTATACTCTCAAAATGGTTTTAAGGCATTTAGAATGAATTATATTATTGTCTTTATATTCCAGTGTGAGAAACACATCAGAAATTACTGGGTTTGTTTCATTTCACAGGGGTTCCAATTCTCTTCTAAAGTCTTGGCATATAACCCTGAGAAATCCAACATGAGGAGTAAAAGCTGAGAGACACAATGGTGCATAATTAGATAGAAAAACTCAAATGGATTTGTAAGGATACAGCATCAGGTTCCAGAGGGCGGAACTACATAAGAGAAGTGGAGTGGAACAGGAGGCAACTCAAAGAGGGCTCAGAGAATCATGCAAAGTAGTCTTTTGCTTCACTGTCCCACAATGGGGAATCCCTGAAGGGTTTATACAGACAGTAACATGAGTACAGCTGACTGATCGCTGGGAAAAAGGCAGACAATTATAACTGCAGTCACAGGATTAGCTAGAAATAGTCCACATGAAAGATTATAATGTTTTGCATTCAGTCTGATAGTAGTCACAGGGCATGAGATGAAAACTGATGTATATTTTAAAGTTAGTTTTGTACTTGACAATAAAATACATATGTGAGATAGAGAATACAGAGGCATAACCCTAAAGAACTCCAATAACTTACCTTTGTGCTATGTCTCTCTCTGTCTTTCTGTGTGTCTGTCTGTCTCTGTCTCTGTCTGTGTGTCTGTCTCTGTCTGTCTGTCTGTCTGTCTGTCTGTCTCTCTCTCTCTCTCTCTCTCCTCTCTCTCTCTCCTCTCTCTCTCTCTCTCTCTGAGTGTGTGTGTGTGTGTGTGTGTGTGCGTGTTTTGTCTGTGTGTCTGTATCTGTGTGTTTTCCCCTTTCCTGGTCATTTATAAAATAATAATATTAATGATGATACCATGATATGTAAAGAGATAAGGTGAAACCAAGTAACTTTTTGTGAGAATTTGTTAAAAACATGTGATAAAAATAAATGGTAAATATTTGTCATTTGATAATAATTCCTAAAACAATATATTTTCAAGAGACACTTATTATCATGTACTTTGGAGTTTTACCATTTGAAAAAATAAAGTATTTCTCGAATTATAGTTAAGTCCCCACCATGGTCCGGGAAAGTAGGAATGGAAAGATTGTGAGAGACAAAGCATGAAACGAGTGCTGTGAAATACTATCTTCTGTATAATGCATAGCAATTGGAGGATGAAAATACAGCATCTCCAGCACCTATGCACACACAGGCTCACACATACATGTACACATACCAGTGTACACACAACAGGGCATGATAGCACATGGAAACTATTTGGGGAGAGAAAGTTAGCAGGCAGAAGCAGCAGAGGATATGAGAGGGTGACTAAGGATGAATATGATTACCATGATTTGAGTGTACGTATATAATTATCAGAAAAAAAAAGAAAAAATAATTTCATGATATATTAGCATTCACTTAAAACTCTATTTGCACTGGCAGCATTTGATTTGGTTTGATTCATCAACTGAGATTTAACATCCTCAATAAGTGACTCATGATTTTTAGAATTTTTAAAAGCATCTTGTTTCAAAACATCAGGAACATTGATTGTCACAAATAATATTTGTCCAGCACTTTATTTCTGCCTCTGTCTTCACTTTCCATGCCACAGGAAGCAGATGTCATAAACAAAGAAAAGTGGTGGCAATCAAAGTTCTGGCAATGTTCTCTACCAGACATCAAATTCCTGACTTTTCGGGAACATGACCTTGCCATCTATTCCAAAGCTTTATTTTTACCTCATTCAGAATCATAAAAGTTATAGCAGGGGCAATTTACTGAGCCAATATTATCTTATCTTCCATTAGCTGAGTCAAACTTTATATAGCTGAGTATGTAAAAATAAGATGAAACTGTCTTTACCTGTTTGGTTTAAGAAGGTACTTCCTTTGCAGATTTCTTTTTCCAAGACAACCAAATGCCCTTGAAAAATCTTTTACACCAGTTGATGATACTGGTATGCATTCTAGTTAGATACAAGAGAATGCCAATAAGAAAATAATTTACAAAATTAAAACCAAGCCATAGTTCATGCAATAAAAAGCATTCATCATGTCTATTGTGACCCAATTCTATAAGAGTTAGAGTCCCAGTAATCATACTATTTCATGTCCACAGTTCTTTACTTTGCTTTCTGTATTTCAATTACACATCATATAAAACCAGGTTAATATTGGTCCATTATTATATCTTCTAATTGAAGAAGCTACAAGGTCAATATTTATTTTTTAATTGAAGTATCTAAACATGCACTACAGTTATGATAAACCTCCATTACCATTGTGTACTTGCTCAAATTACTGCACCAACCAAGGACAATGCATGCAGTAACCCTTGAACCCCTATTCAGATCTAGTCAATGGGCAGGACACTCTCCACAGTTCTGTGGAGAATGGGGACTGACTCTGACATAAACTCTGGTGCCCCATATTTGACCACTTCCCTTTGGTGGGGAGGCCTGGTGGCACTCAGAGAAAAGAGAAGCAGCCTACCAGGATGAGACTTGATAGGCTGTGAGCATATGGCAGGGGAGAAAGTTCTCTTCTGTCACAGACCTAGGGGAGAAGAATAGGGTGAAAGAGAGATGGAAGGAGGAAAAGGAGGATACAAGTGAGAGAATAACAATTGAGATGTAATCTTAATAAATCAATTAAATAAAAAATAACTCAATAAAATAACTCATTCCAATAATTGTCATGTTCATTAACCGAAAATAGATGGTTTCAGGCCTAAGAAATGCCTTTTAGGTGTGTTTGGTGAGTTACTATCATATCTTGCAGCAATGGCTACGTCTTGTAAAGAATGAAATAAGTTTTTTAAATTTATTTTTAATGAAGACATTCTTGAAACACCATTCACAATTGAAATATCTTATTTTCTGAGAGACCATAATAAAGAAAGACATGTGTAAATTGGTCAATTATCACGCTCTGGGATTCAGATAGAGTATAAGGAAAGAGATGAAACTAAGGCTCCAGCCAAGGACAACACAGGCCGTAAGCTCAAACCCCTGCCCAGATCCAGCCAATGGACAGAACAGTCTCCACAGTTGAGTGGAGAGTAGGGTCTAACTTTCACATGAACTCTGGTGTCTCATATTTGACCATGTCCCCTTGATGGGGAGATGTGGTGGCACTCAGAGGAAGGATAGCAGGCTACCAAGAAGAGACTTGATACCCTATGAGCATATACAGGGGGAGGAAACATCCCTCAGTCAGTGAAAAAAAAAAAAAAAAAAGAACATGGCTACTTTATTTAGGGGTTAATATCCATAGTTGTGTATCACTTTAACACAACTTGTTAGCTTTATAAGAAAATCATCACAGTTTCTTTCAGCCTCATTCATATATAGAGAGGATTTTTAAAATGTGGAATACTCCTAAGTGGTAAGGAAATACGTTTCATATCCTTATCTACTCTGTCCCTGAATTTAACATTTTCTAGATGTAAATTTATGTTAATTGGGAAAGAGAAAATCTACCACTTCTAGTTTACAGACTCTCATTAGAATCTTCATGAGCATAATGCTCTGCATTACTCTTCATTGTTCACACTGGTATGAGTTGAATTTCAGCTGCGTTACTCATGACATCTGCTTGCAAAGCAACTTCCAAATACTACACTGATTTGCACTGTTACACCACACTGAGGTCTGATCTTGTTATGCCACACTATGCTATTTGTGTGCCCTCTACATTTCTCCTCTGCATTCACTTTGCTTTCTATAAACAGCCTGTGTCAGCTTCACTTTAGTGCTATACAGTACGTAGGTGAGGCTCTCCTGCCTCCTGCTTTCAGAAACCCATCTCATGTATTCCCATGTCTTCTTTAGTATGCTTTCTCTATGCTTGAACTGTTCCTGAAACATTAAACATATTTGAATATGATTTTTTTGTCTGATTCCCATCTTTTTATACCTAATTCCAAGAAATCAGGCTGCTTCCACGTAACCTCTGAGTAGTGAATGAAAATGTGAGAAATCTAGGTAATTTCCTAACTGAAAATACTGCTCCTACATTTTTACTTACATTTAAAATTATGAAAGTTTTACTATCAAGTTAATTCATTGTAAATACAAAATGTTCCCATGGAGCTCCTGTTCCGTACTGGACCTTCCATCCCCTAAATACAAAATCAAAAATAACAGAAATACTTTAAATGTTTCCTGCCACTGTCGGTCTCTCTATCTGGGGAATCTTACTGGAGGAAACTTAGCCTGGAGAGGTCTCAAGGTAGACAAGATCAATATTGAAAACCAATTCAAAATGGCGTATTTATATTATTTCCACATTCTTAAAAAGAGAGCCTTACATTTAATGCAATTTATTAGCAGTCATCATTTAATCAGCAAGCAACATTTCACTCATATTATATATAAATTTATAACTAGAGGAATTGCAACATATAGAAAGTTTTATATGATTTAATGTAAACATCCAGAAAATTACTTTAAATGAATTGATTGATGTTCAATTCAACGTGACTGAAGTTGAAGCATGTATTTAATCAATACTGTAAGTCCTGAAACAAATCATAGCAAAATATGTCCACTCACTATAAAATAAGAAAATATAAGAAAATGAGAAAACACTAAGGAAACCATAATTTAAGTGCTGAGAGCTTAAAAACTGATTTTCATGTCACTACCTTCATATTTTATGCAAAACAGTAGAAAGCACTTTGTTTTTCAAAAGCATATAAAAGTTTAGCTAGAAAAACATTTTCCAGATGCCTTCTGGAAAATAAACAGAATGTGTTTAGTAAATGAGATTCTGCAACTTCAAATAAACTCAATTGCCATCCTATTTTCAGATGTTAACATTTTGCTTATTTACATACTGTTGTGTCCTGGCCCGCGGGAAAAATCGAATCAGGGTTCACCTGAAAGAGGGAGTGGGAATTGAAAGTAGGATACAGAGATGCAAGAAATAATGAATCAATTCCGGAAATTTCTGACCAAGATTCTCTTTAATGCTGACTCGTAAGTGTATATATAGAGCAAGGTCAATAGGATATATTCTAATCCCACTCACCCTAGCCCCCGGGCAAGAATATAATAGCCTGAATCACTCCCTGTAGACCTTCCTAGTTCTCTGAGTAGTTCCTGGTAAATAACTTCCTTGATCCTCTGGGTGGTTCCAAGTTGGGACTTCCCTACTTCTTTCAAAGGTAAATAGTCAAGGATAGCCTGGAACACAAGACCTCGTGAGGCAAAGGTCAGGAACTTGAAGGTCACAGCATGCAGCCTAACCACAGGATTTGAACTTTTACATATTAAACATATTTTTATATAATAAATATAGTTTTAAACTGTAAATTTCTAAAAAGAAGTATAATTTTTACTATTTATTACTAATAATACATAAAATATTTTCTTCAGTGGTTTAAAATAAAGTTAGATTGGTTATTGTATAGCAATATTGTACAAAAATATAAACATTTTTACATAATATTGTTTCACATGAGAGGATGCTTGGAATCACAGACATTGAAAATAAATAGAACAAAATTTTGCCTTCTATTTATATAGTAGAAGTAGGGAAGTAAATTGTTTCTAAAAAGAACATGATAGTCACTGTGTTCAGACTGAACCCTGCCACCCCAAAGCAGAACTACAAGTTTTAAGCTTCTTTCTCAAATGAAGAGATGAGTTCTCCACAGTGCATGGATACAATAATCATGCGTTTATGATGATGTTACATTTCAGTGAAACTTAAATTTTAGTCATAACCTCTCACTTTGATTTGTACATTTTTTCAGTGATCTGAATCCCAATCTAAAACTGTGGGAAGTTGTCTTTATAGCCCAAAAAGTATTTGCCTTTTCCTACATTTGCATCTCTCAAATCTTCTTGAAAGGGTAAAATTTTAAATCTCCAATCCAAATTTTATGCAACCTGTAAAGCTTATGTGGCTAAATAGCCCATTAATTGTTGGAAAGAAAAGATTTGCTTTAGTGCCACACAATTTAGTATCCCTGTGAAAAGTAATTGCCTGTCTCACAGATGGATTTTAACTTTCCAAATTATTTGGCTTAATTTACACTAATACATTTTGTCATAGGCACTTTGCAAGTCAGCAGTAATTGCATTTATATTTATTAGAGCATGTCTGCTGAAACCTTCATTTTTTCTTTTATAGATTGTACTGAGCATGAAGATATGTTTTAACTAAATATCTTGTCTACTCACTTTTAATTAACAATTTGAACTCCTTGCTGTAATTCTGTCATAATACTTAGTATTATATTTAGAAAAAATAACCTTGATTCTCCAATTTTAAAATGAACCATATCATTCTGATTATGAAAGATGAAGACCAAAGCCAGCTTAAAGTAATTACTTTACTTGAAAACACAAATCATATTTTAAAAGTAAATCTTAATTGTATACTTAGTTACAGTAATCAATTTTATTTTTCATTTCTTCTGGAAAATCATTTTGTGTGATATATTGATAATTTTACAATTGTTTTAAGCAAAAATTTCATTCTTTAAAATTATCACGTAGTGTTTTGAACATAGGCATGCCCCTTCCCCCAGTTCATCCCAGTATACCTACTCCAGGATTCTATCTGTACTGACCCAGTGTTAAGAATTCTTTTATTTTTCCCCTCAGTGGAGGCCAATTTTGCTCTTGCCCAACTAGTGTTGGTAGTAGGACTTGCCCTGCCACATGTATTTCTAGTTTATTAATCCAATCATGTTGATTGAAATTAATAACCATGTATCTATTTTGTGTCAACACCAAACCAATATATTACATCATAGCATCCAATCCCTGGTTGCTCTCAGCTTAAGGTGATATCATTATGTATAATTCACTTAGTGCAAATTCAAAAATTCCAACACTCTTCTAAACTTCAATGTTCAAACTATTTCTGACTCTAAAAATAGATTCTCAGCTGTTGGACATTATAATATCTAAAAGACAGTACAGAATTTTAGTATGAAGTATTAAAGAGTAATTATCCTCATCCATATAGGATTACTCTGGGTACAGGAGAAAAATACTAGACAAAGGCAATGTTGTAATATTTGAGAGAAAACAAAATTTCTCAATTTCATGTGTGGAAGTTAGGAGTCTGGATGGCATCGGCAAGATTCAGGGGATCTTTGGAATCCCCACCCTACAGGTTCTGTTGGCAGAATAGAATACTGTGTTTGTCTTGGGTAGATTCTATTCAATATGTCCATCATTTTCTGTTTCTGACCTCACCAACAACCCAGAGTTTCTACTGAAATTTGTATTTCACCCCCACTGCCTCTCACATTAGTTTCTCTAGTACTATATAATTGGCACACATGAATTCATTTCTATTCTATACTTTTTGTTTTAATTGATTACTTATTTTTCTTCCTTTGTGTTTTCCATTTATGAGTGAATTTTTAAAAAATTGTTGTATTTTACATAGCAAATAGAAATTTTAAGTAAACTATTACTCTTCTGAAGTAACGTAGTTATTTATTACTAAGTCCCTTCAGCAGAATAATTGGTAGTAAAAAAAAAAAAATAGTAGTACATTTTGCTATAAAGGACCCATACATAGCTGAGCATTCTAGGGTTGTTTATATTTGACTTTTTGACCTCTTAACCACTACCCACTGAGGAAAGGAAAGTTTCTCTGATCAAAGTTGAAAGCAACAAAAATCAATTATATGTTTACTTATATTTGTTTTTCGAGGGTATTGTTTTTGTACAACAGATAATTATAGGGCTGCTTATAAATATTGTTTACAAAATTCTTTAGCTCATGTCATTTTCTCGGAATCTACAATAATTCCTGTTATCAAAGGTAGATACTCAGGAACTTAAAATATCTGACCCCTTTCATAGATTTAAAGACTGCCTATTAAAAACAACCTAAAGTTTGTTTCTGCTCTTGATTGCCAGATCATTTCTAAATCTTCTCCAATTATGACAATGACCTTAATTCTGAAGAGTATAAGCAAGTCTGACCTCTCTGCTGCAAATTCAGTAAATTACCTTTCATGTTGATCTCCCAAGTGTTTTTCATTTTTAATTACTGTTTTTGTATTCTTTTTTTATTTCATGTTGTCACACTTAGGGTTCTTTAAAATTTTTATCTGTGTGTTTTATCTGTGTGTTTATCTGTGTGTTTCTGACTTTTTCCTCTGTGTCTCTTGCTAGGATTTCTTTCAATATATATGAAAACCTCCTTTTTATAGATTGATCTTTTCTTATTATCTAATATACCTTCATGAATTTGCCATGGGCTCCTATTCATTCCTCAACTGATAATTTTATTCTACAGATATTTATTTTTTATTTTTTCTTAGTATAAATAGTATATTTGATTTCTGTAACCACATTTTCAAAAGTGAGTGATATTTGCAATATTTACTCTTATTTCTTTCATTGGTATTTCAAGTATATTAATAAATAACTTATTCCTATTCCTAAATATGCCTCTTTTGTAACTGTTTTCAGCCAAATGGCACACTTAGTGATGTGGCCACAGGACAGAGAACCTTGCATGCATATCAGGGATACCAAAAAGAGTCAATAACCAGGTCCTACCATGAAAGCCACTACAATTTATCTAATTTATATCTATTATTTTCTAGTAGAATTCTTGCTGATTCTAAACTCATTTATATACTTCTGGTTAATAAGACTTTTACTATTGGACTAATTTGTTGTTCTGTAATTGAGAGAATAACTAGAAGATCCATTACACAAGAATGCAAAAAAAGGAGGTATCTGTTAAATGGTGAACATCCAACAGTCAAAGGCAGCTTCTCTGTATGCTGAATAAAGAACAGACACTACTCAGCTGGTGCTAGCACATTCATATCTCAGAAGAAAAGCGTCCATATCTTGAATTCAAATATCCATAAATGAGAAAGCCCCTCAGCACTGCTGGAGCATCCTGAAAGCCAGATAGTGACAGTTCTATGAGTGTCCATGACTGACATGTCTTTCATATGGGGGATAGTGTTCACCTTTATGTAGACTGTAGATATCTCAGAAAGGGTTAGTGAAGAAGTGGCTCAGGCAACTTAATTCAATAGAACAATATGCAAACTTCTCAGCACATAATTCCTTAATTCACTTTCATTATATTCTTGTACCATTCTGTTCATTGGTTAATAAGGTCCAGATAGAGAATTTGTTGTCTGTTCATGTGAATAATAGTTTGTTTTTTGATAACAATGTGAGTCTCTTCAGTATATTCTAAAAACAAATTGTATTCCTATTTCTAGAATGTAAAATGCCATCTGTAAAGAATGACCATTTCACATATGATCAACCATGTTCATAGCAGCCTTATTCATAATAGCCAGAACATGGAAACAGCCTAAGTGTCCCTCAGTAGAAGAGTGGATAAAGAAACTGTGGTACATATACACTATGGAATACTACTCAGCTATTAAAACAAGGAATTCTCGAAATTTGTGGACAAATGGATTGAACTAGAAATGATCATAATGAGTGAGTCAACCCAGAAGCAGAAAGATTCAAATGGTATTTACTCACTTATATCTGCATACTAGCCCAAGGGATATGTCATACAGATGACTATGTTTTGAAATATTCATTACTTGAAAAGGCCTATGACAATATAGATAAAAATTAGGGTGTTTTTTTTTTTTCTCTGCTCTCTTTTTTCTTCTCAGTATTATTATTCTATTACAGGTCATGTTGCTCCACTGACTGACGTCTGGAGTTAGAGAATACAGCCCTATTGCTGATGACTCTATACACCTTCATTGTGATCAAGACAGAAAAATCACAGTAGACTTGAGACTCTGAATTGAGGGAAGGGGAGTAACAAATAGAAAATTGAAACATTTTTTTTTTACTCTTTATCAAAAGTATTGGCATCTGTCAACAATAATGTGGAAACTTCCCAGACACTGTGATAACAAGTGTGCTGGAATTATGAAGTGCACTATTCAGTCTGATTTATACAGTGTTAAAGATTGAATCATGGGACTGCTTGTGAGTCAAACAGTGTACCAACTATGGTACATCTTCAATTTAGGTCCTAAGTGCTACTAGAACCTATTACTGAATAACACAACAGCTGCCAAATGGCCTCTGGCTTTCAGTCAACTACAGGTAAGTTTCTAATGTTTTTGCTCCAGGGCAAGGCCATTGAAAGAGTCCCTTTGTGACCTGCTGGGATTATCTCTTGGTAGATCAAAGAAACATGTGATATATTAGCAATACATCAACCACAAGTAGGACAAAATCTACTGTAACGTACACAGGGCTTGGAACAAATCTTCTACACTTCCCTTGTGGTAAGGATCAAGGGAACAGATTGGCTTGTGACCATGTAGTAACAGTGGTTTAATGTCTGTACTTGAGATACAGTACATTGAATACTCCTTAGGTATGCCCAAGATTTCATTTTATCTTATCTACTTCCGTATATTTTTTTTATAATACATCAGAATTCAAATAAAAATTCTTGTAAATATGAGATCAGGAAATATTAGAGGGTGACTCATTTCCCAGTACATCTCCTCTTTTACTGAGTAGTCACTGCCTTTCTTCACTTCAAAATAAAGGCTTGGAGCTTAATTTCAATATCCATACTGAAAATTGAAATATAAGATATAAAGACTTTAAAAAATAGTTTTGTGTAATATTCACTGGATCAATACATATTGTTCCAAGGACTTGATACAATGTTTCATGTCTAATATAACATCTGGCTAATAATGGTAGTTGCTTAATTGCATTGTATCACGTTCATAATGTTACATAATTATTTGCCTTCACATATATACACACACACACAAAACCATTCATATCAGTAATAGATATACTTTCCTGGGTACAGATCCTTTTCCAATATTATTATTAAGAAACCTAGAACATTGTCTTTGCGGTTTGTTTTTTGTTTTTATAATTAATTCTTATTTTTTACATGTACATTTATATCATTACACATATGTACTATGAACTACCGACAGCAAGAAGAACCATGAAGCAATCGAAAATTATATAAATGTTACATTCTTAGTGTTTTGGCTATTTGTATTTGGCAGCCTTGAAGGAAACATCTTTCTTATCTTGATGCATCTAAAATTCTGAATGTAAATCTCCATCACATCTCATCATTATCAACTTAAAACATCTATCTAGACCTAAAAACATCTTAACATCTAAACAACTAATCTGAATTGTAAAATTAAACTTTCTGGTCTTCACCCCATCAGAGACTTGAGAAGAAATGAAATTAATTACCTGAATATGGGAGGGGAATAGGGTGAAAACAGGAGGGATGGAGGATCAGGAGGATACAAGTGATGGGATAACAATTGAGTTGTAATCTGAGTAAATTAATTAAATAGAAATAAGTAAATAAATAAATAATAAAAAGCCAAAAACTCAATGGTGCAAGAAACCTCAATTGAGCAGGCCTATATAAACTTCTGAATAATCAAAAAGATGTCTACCTGAATATACAGAGAGTGTAGGTTTGCAAGCACTCAAATGAAAAGATGACAGACAGTTTGCTGCATGAACAGTCACCCAAAATTCTCTACAACATTGGAACATCATCTTCAGCCTTTTGGCCCAATATATTTGACAGACACATTAGTGAGTCAGGACCTAATGAAGACTTGCCTACCAGGTCTTGGCAAAGTTTGGCTGTCAATCCTGTCTGCATTTATTTAAGTGCTTTTAAGTCATACAAGATTCCTCTGTCGAGAGTTCTCTATTTAGCTCTGTGTCCCATTTTTAATTTTTAACTTTTTTGTGATTGTTTAATGCTTTGAGTCCGTTATATATTTTGGATATTAGCTTTTTGCTGGATAAAGGATTGGTGATAATCTTTTCCTAATCTGTAGGCTGTCATTTCATCCTATAACAATGTTCTTGGTCTTACTGAAGCTTTAAGTTTCAGGAGGTCCAATTTATTAATTGTTGATCTTAGACCCTCAGCAGTTGGTGTTCTAGTCAAGAAATTGTCTCCTGTGCCAATGAGTTTAAGGCTATTTTCCACTTTCTCTCCTAATAGGTTTAATGTATCTGGTGTTATGTTGAAGTCTTTGTAGCACTTGGACTTCAATTTTGTGAAGGGTTATGAATATGGATCTATTTACATTTTCTACATTTAGGCACCGAGTTATATCAGCATCAATTGTTGAAGATGCTGCCTTTTTTCAGTTATATGGATTCAGCTCCTTTTTGAAAAATCAAGTTTCCTTGGTATGTTGGTAATTTTTTGGTCTTTGATCTATTTCATTGGTGAACCAGTCTAATTCCATGCCAGTCCAATGAAGTTTTTATTACTATTGCTCTGTAATATAGCTTGAAGATGATGGAGATATCTCCAGAATTCAACACCTAACTCTGAAAAATGGACAAAACATGGAGATAGGAACTAGAGAAATATTGAAACTTATAGATGTGATGAGTCAAGTGGACCTAATAGATATCTACAGAACTCTTCACCCAAACACTAAAGAAAATATTTTCTTCTCAGCATCTCACAGAACTTTCTCCAAAATTGACCATATAGTATGTCTCAGAGCAAATCTCAAGTGATTAAAAAAAAAAAAAAAAAAAAAAAAAAAAAGAATTAACCCAGTTTACTTTATCAGATCATCATAGATAAAAGCTGGATTTCAGCAGCCATAAAAATAACGAAATGGCAGCACATTCATGGAAACTGAACTACTCACCATTCAGTGCCCACTGGGTCAGGGAAGAGATAAAGAAACTAAAGGTGTTCTACAACTCAATGAAAATGAAGGCATAACATACCCAAACTTATGGAACACAATAAAAGCAATGCTAAGAGGAAATTTCATAGCACTAAGCACCATCACAAAGAAATTGGAGAGGTCTTAACCCATTTGGACTTTAGTTTTGTGCAGGGTGACAGGTATAAATAATTCTCATTTTTTCTGCATGTAAACATCCAGTTAGAGCAGCGCCATTTGTTGAAGATTCTCCTTTGTTGAAAACGAAGATTTTTCCATTGCATGGCTTTGGCTTTTTGTCATAAATGAAGTTTCCATAGGTGTGTGATTTTACTTCTGAGTATTCAATTCAATTGCTTTGATCAACCAGCCTACATCTACTCAAAGGCCATGCTGTTTTTATTACTGTTGCACCATAGTACAGCTTGAGACAGAGGATGGAGATTCCTCTGGAAGAGTTTTCTTTTATTGTACAGGATTGTTTTAGCTATTCTGGATTTTCTGCTCTTCCATATGAAGTTTTAAATTGATCTTTAAAGGTGTGTAAAAATCTGTTTGGGAAATTTGATGGGAATTGCATTGAATATATACATTGCTTTTTAAAAGATGACCATTTTACTACATGTTACTACATTTACTACATTGATTCTCCAGATCCAAGAGAGATTTTTCCAACTTCTGATATCTTCCTATTTATGGTAAAATATAAATAAAACAGAATCAACATTTTCAGAAAATTACTCACTGAAAATGATTTTAATTGACACTTAATCAAGTAAAATGATAAAACATTATAATTTCTGTTTAAAGATGAAATGTTAAACATGTATAAACTTTACATGATTGATATAATGTTAATTCAAGTACAATAAATTAATGGGATTAACACATTGACCATTGCTTCTCAATTTAAGAAGTAGTTACAAATGTCCATTTCCTAAAATAGTACTTGTAATTATTTATCTATCATATTTATGTATCATATATATTAATATTCAATTGAGAATATTGGTATTTTAACATAGTTATTACTAGAATTGCATTTGATTGCTGAATTAATTTAGACTCTTGCTATCTACTTTTCCCTACAAGGTCCCAGTAGGAGAACATCTTTTGATCTTGAATGGAACCACTTCGCTTCCTCTTACATAAAACACTTCATTCTTTGTGAGGATCGAATTATTAGTAACTTCCTGTGCTTGAGGGCAAGGAAGCTGTTTAAAGAGAGTTTACACGCAATTCAACAATGCTGAACAGAACATAAAATGCAGGGGGGAATTGTTAAGTGATGTGAACCAAGAAAGAAATGCAAAGAGGCTAACATTCCAGGTCTCACAAGATGATATTTTTATTTGTCTATATTGTTTTATTTGCTAAACTATAAATTAAATTGTGTTAATGTTAAGAAACTTGAAACAGAGACACCATATCTGCCCATATTAAAAAATGTTGTTTTTATTATGTTCTTCGAGATTGCCCAGAACTCCTCAGAGACTTGCTAAATTGTATGAGAAGCTTGGAAAATAAAAGTAAGCCAGCATTACCTTTTACATGTCATGGATCTTTAAATGGTTCAAACAACTTAGACTCATGAAGAAGGCTAATCTGTGAGAAGTTACAATTACTTATTTTATGCAAATTTCCACAAAAGCAGAATATGTATATGTCTTTACAGTTTGCTCTATACTTGCAAATGTAATTTTGTTATTAAGGTATGTAAATAGACTAAAGAAACATCTGGGGATTATAACTCATGAAAAACACAGAAAAAATATTTTTCAAATGAAGTTGATGTTTCTGTCATTTTGAGGAAAATACTGTTTACTATCTTCTAAGAAGTAAAGTTACAACTTATATTTTGTTCTTTTTTTTTTTTTTAATGCCTGGGAAAGTTTTATAATTATAATATCTTCAAACTTATTTTTTAGCAGACTCTACATTCTCAGGAAATTCAAATATTTTTTTTTTTTTCCTGTTAGTTCTGTGGCAGGGCTTCTCTTGGATGAAGATTATCAAAGGAAAAGGAAGAAAGAGGAAGTAGCCTTTCCAGGTCTCATGATTCCTTTTAAGGAGGAAGGTTCTGATTCTTATGAACCACCATGAAAAAGATAAGGTCTGGCTTCTGTTATTTGATTCCAGGCAAAGAGGAAATTGGGGAAGAAAAGCAGGAGGTGGTCAGAAAGTCTTGATTGGATTTGAACTTCTCCCTGGCCCTTCAGGTCTAAGTACAGAGCAGGTCGCTGTGCCACACTTTGAGGCATCAAGTTCTGAGTCATACATAAGTGGAAAAAAAGCTTGTCAAAAATGGAAGTAAGTTCTAAGGCTCCAGGTAAATACTTTCGTCTCCAGCAGTAGAGAAAACTGAATAGAAATAGAAATATAGATTTACTATGTTTTCTGAATTCATTAGCTCAATATTTTTTATACCTTATAATATCAAAATATGTTAAATGAAAAAATCAAATAAACATACATTTATAAAAATATTTAAAGACATAAATTGGTATAAGCTGTAAGCCTCTTACAGAAGGGGACCTCCTCCTCCACCATATGACCACAGCCTATCAAGTCTCCTCTGTATAGCCTGCTTCCTCTTCTTCTATATGCCTCTTGGCCTCCCCATCAAGGGGGAAGTGATCAAATAGGGGGCACCAGAGTTCATGCCAGAGGCTTTTCCTGCTCTCCTCACAACTGTGGCAATTGAGGTGTCTATTGGCTAGATCTGAAGAGAGAGGTCTTGTTTTACTGTATGCATTGTTCTTGGTTGGTGCAACAGTTTATGCAGACCTCACTGGGTCCAGATCCTCCAGCCATGGTCGTACTCTTGTGGGGCTCCTGGACTCTCAGAGTCCTGATATCACCACATTCTTCCATACTCACCTGGAGTAAAGAAAATAGGATGAAAGAAGAGCCCGGGGGGAGGGGAATGGAGAAGATACTAATGAGGTGATAAAAATCTGAATGAAATCTGAATAAATTATAATAAATAAAATAAATTGCTATAAACCCCTTGGAACATATTCAGTCTCTGATGTATCATGGTAAAATTGTGAAATTTACATGGTAACAAAATAGATGTTTGGGTACCATTCTGGGTTAAAATGCAATAGGTTTTAGTCAATATTGCCTGGTTTCACAGATGTAAGGGTGATTTGGTTGGTTGTTGGCTTGTGGGTTGGTGGCTTGTTCTTGTAAACTAACTCCCTGTAAAGTAACTCCTTAAAATTGGTTTTATACCTTTTACATAGTAATAATGATATCCCTCATGCATTTTGCAGTGAGGCTTTAGGGAAGTAAAGAAACATCTATTATCATAATAATGAAAATATAAGACTGGTAATGCTTTTATTGTCCTCTAATTTATTCCTTGTATTTTACAAATGAGGAAATTATTAAAAGGCTGGATTGGTTAAGATAACAAAATAAATGCATCACTTACTTTCCTGATTTTCCTTCATTTGTTAATTTCTGCCATTTATTTATGGAAAGTGCTTAGTGTACTCTCCAAATACTATTTGAATTTCAATAAGTAGTTCTTGGGTTACAGCTGGGCTTAGGGTTGCTTGCCTTTAATCCCAGCACTGGGGAGGCAGATGTATGTGGATTACTGTGAGTTCAAGGCCAGCCTGATGTACAATGTGAGTCCAAGACAGCCAAGGCTAGACAAAGAAACCCTGTCTAGGAAAAAAAAAAAGAAAGAAAAAAAGAAAGAAAAAAGAAACAAAGAAAGAAAGAAAGAAAGAAAGAAAAAGAAATTTATGCTAAAAAAGAAAAGAAAATTCTAGTTGTAGAATTGGAGATGTAGTAAGATCTGTTTAATTATACATATGCACATATCACTTTCCCCATTAATAGTAACCTAGAGCATTTGATAAACACACAAAGAGAAATAATCATTGTCATAACCTGGAAGAATCTAAGGAGCCATTGTCAACCATCCAAGCACAGGGTACTACATTAACAGAAGGACTTTGAAAGTTTTGACCAGGGGAGGAGGACAGTTCTATAAAATATAAAATGTATAAAAATGTATAATACATCAAGTAGAAGACATAAAACACACAAGATTTTTAGATCTTGATGGCTTCTACCCACTTTACTGAACTGATGTTAGCGATATTAATGATGACAGTTAAGTAAAACAAGGACATTCACATTTCATATTTGCCTGAAACCACATAAAATATCTTGGGATAACTCTAGCCAAGCAAATGAAAGACTTGTATGATAAAACCTGAAACTTTTGAAGAAAGAAAATATCAGAAGATGATAAGGTCTCACACGATCATGGATGTGTAGGATTAACAGTAAACATGTCCATCCTATTAGTGCCACTGGGGTAGAATAAAGACACTACTGCAATACCTAAGCCAAATGTGAAGTAATCTTTATTAAATATTGACCAGGATGATAATCATATCTGGGATTCTCATAGAATGGCTGAGAATCTCTTTGGTCAGGTCCTTATAAAGGTAATTCCACAAGGCAATGTACTTCCTACCTTCATCCAAAGGGATAAGCCTACATGCTGATGTATTTCCTACATACGTACCTCCTGCCTACTTGTGATCAAGCATATTCTGTGCAGTTGAGGCAACCATGGAAACACATGGCTGATTATCGTAAATGAACAAGAGCTTCCATGATTCCAGAATGTTTTCTGTCGTTAGGCATGCGAAACTTATAGATTTATCTGTCCATAGACATTTATCTATCTGTAGCTTACAGGTTAGAGGCATTTTGGCTTACATCTCTTTTAAGCACAAAAATTTGAACTTGAGCACAGCCCTCCTGCTCCTACCAAAAGCAATCTACAGAAATTAAGCAATGCACATAAGAATTCCAACACAATCTTACAGACCTTTATGGGACAATTCTAAACTACATATGGAAAAACAAAACAAAACAAAAATCCACGATAGTTGTGGAATGTCTTTGAAAACACTGTGGCCAACAGAGTATTGATTTGAAAGAGGCAAAAATCAAGTCCACTTAAATTCAGCTCAATAGCCTGTATTGGTTCAAACGTTGAGAATACGATAGAGGGTAGTTTATTAGGCATATGAAACAGAGTACAATTTGGGGAAAAGGGTTTTTCCTGGTGGTAATTAACTCATGTGTTTAGTAAAGCTTAAGACATGACTACATTGAACCTCTTTGTAAGGTATGTTTGTGATTTTCCATAAGAATGGGTCTATTGATTGACTACATGTGACATCTTAGGGCTATGTGGGAGGTTCTGAGGTGGTCTTAGCATCACAAATCACACAAAGTTCACCAGGCTGCTGACCACCTCCTCTCCCAGATTGATTGGTGGGAAACAGGTTATAAATATCTCCATTTGAAGAGATAATCCTATGGTTTAATATTCTTGTTTTTCCTGGTGCTTGTACGATAGAGAAAGAACTTCTGTGCCACCTAAAGCTATTATCAGTAGAAAGTGTCAATCTTCAAAACACTGTGATTAAAATGGGAGACTTTTTTAAAAATCAGTTTTATTTTGTATATAAGAATAGTCACTATGTTTATTTTCAGAGGAATGAAAAAGGAGTAGTGTTGAGATGTCATTCTGTTTATTTCTTGAGTCCAAACAGCAATTAATGACCAAGACAGTGAAGTTGTTCTCTTCCTTGTGACTTGTGATTTTTTTTTTTTTTTTTTTTTTTTTTTTTTGCCTTTTCTCTGTGGACCTATTAATCATGTTTCTATCGTGAGCATTTTAATTATGTGTTTGCCTAAACAATGGAACAAATGTTAAGAGTGACTTTTGAGCTTACTAGAATGTTAAAAAAACTTTCAAGTTTTCTAGAAGTTATCCTTAAGGTTATGAAAAGTCTTTATTTTTCATGACTGTGACAATTTATGTAGGTCAGCATTTCTAAAATTTATTTGACATGAAGGCATTGCCATATACAGTTATAGTGGCAAAGCAAAACAAAACTGATGTTTGAACTCTCAAGTAGGTCAGGAACTATTAGTAAGCAAAAATAATTCTGAGGATTTCATTCTATGTGATAAAAAAGATGATTTGCATTATAGAAAATATTATAGAAATTAAATATAATGTAATATATTGGAAAAATAATCAGGTCTTAATTTAAAATGATAAAGAATAATTATATGAATATACAAATAATGATTATTTTTATTATACCTGAAGGTACAATGGCTGACAAAAATCTTCTTTAATATACTGTTTGATAGATCATAGTACTCTTTTTATTGTAAATGTATAGTTTTTAATGCACTATATTAATTTTGTTTCAGTTAAAATTCTACTAGTTTATATATATATGCTCATGTTTTCTTTATAGTTAAATTTTTATAAAATATTTTGTGGGCTTATGATTACATTTATTTCTATGCATTTATCTTATGTAGGTCCTCTATACTTTGTGTTCCTATTTTCAATAGCTTTTCCATATATAAAAAACCAAAACATTTTACAATACAGCCAATCATCTAACTCACTCTATCTCCTCATGTACAGTATTCACTAGTCCTTGAGAGAATCTTATAGATGCTCTCTTTAGTTATGACAACCACCAAGCCATCATTCTTTAAGCACTTTGGCCAGATGTGAGGTTTTCATTGTTTAAGCTTTGTGACTATACCTATAATTTTTTTAAATAGATGATCCCACCCATTGCTTATGGAAGGAAACATGTTGTGAGATAAAATTAGATCTTATTAAACACATTCATCGAAGTGCAAACACCTGTATTAACTCCCATGAAATGCTTTGAAATTAATTATGTCACCACATAATGGAACTTTTTGTTTTTCTAGTTTCTTACAGTTTCCTGAGTACATCTTGATATTTTCAGAATATGACAATCACCAAAATTGGTTGTATGGAACAACAAACATTAGAGAAACCCTAACCATTAAACAGCTTATAAAACAAACATAAAAATTATATGCAATGTGCCCGTGTACAAAGCACAGATGGTTACCGAGTGCCAAATATTTAACCGATCCTTTTCAGTTGATCATGCATAATTTAATATGTCAGTCAATTGAAGCTAAATAGAAGGCAGAAAACTTGTGGGAGGTAATTGAAAACAAACCTCTTAGAGCCAGGAATAACTGGAAGTAGACTACAACACAGCAGGCAAAAAATACTGCTGGCTTAGTTTTCTGTATTTAGATTTCTGTTGGAAAATTCTATATTCTATTCTTATTCTCAAGAAATCTAGTATATGCATAATGTAAATTTGTAGATTTTGATAAACAGTAGCTTTGTCCTATCAAAAATATTTTTATAAACCAGTTATGTAATGGAAATATGATAAAGAATATAAATATGTAAACCATTTTTGATAATATTTAGAAATAGTAGTGAATTGAATAAAAAGAAATCTGTATGCTTTTAAATGTCATGCTGTGAACATGTACACACTCTAATAGCTGGGCTACATTCCTAGCACAATTTATTTTTAGTCACCTGATGTTTTACGGTTAGAGTAAAATTACAAAAATGTCATATGCATGCTTTGCCTCTTTTGCTTTGGTTATTTGTGTTTGGATAGTTGGTTGAGTTTTATACTGCTAGAGGTATGGCTTACCAGTTAAGAGCACTGGTTGTTTTTCCAGAGAACTCAGTTTAATTTCCAGCACCGCGTGTCATATCACAAACATCTATAACCACAGTCTCAGTGCATCCAGCACCCTCTTCTGCCTCTGAAGATATATGTGATTTAAGACCTAAATGCAGACAGAACACCTATCTACCTAAAATCAATAAAAACAACAGTTTAATTCAATGAACACTGGAAAGCATAGAAAACTCACTAAAAGTTATTAAAATTGAGTATAATATACAGATATAAGAAAATAACATTGTTTTCCTTTATTGCTTCTAGTCCCTTCTCCTTAGCCTATAATTTTGACTAATAATTTGTAATCTGATCACATTGACTGTTGGCTCTTACAGATATTTTCCTGTGAACTGGTCTTTTCTAGTCAGTTGAAAACAGAAAGTAGTGATCCTCCTTTCCAAATGTACTTTCTCTTGCATCTTTGCTATAATAAGGATTAAGCCAACAGGACCTCAACATATTTCACTAAAAGGAACTAAATGCAATTGATGGTCAAATGTTGACCCTAGTCCTATGCATATTTTACTAGCAGCAACTGATTGTTTTCTGTATCTCTTAAGAGAATTTACACATACAACAGAAGCCAAAGGACAAATTAGAAGAGAAATATAGTAAAATCACTATGCCAACTTAGTTGCTTTTATATGCTTATCTATGGTTTCTAGTAAGATGGACTGAAGAGCCTTGTTGATAGAAGCCATCAAAGTCCTAATTTTTATTCTTAAATATACTTAACCTCTTCAGCAAGAAACATGGAGAGTCCTGCTTGAAAGGTCTAGAATTCAATGACAACTTTTTATTGGAAAAAAAATGTGCATATCAGACTTCAGCACATGTCCCTTTGGAGGGGATTTGCATCTATAAATCTCAGTAGACATTATTCAATCACTGACTAAATTACATCATTCTACCTGGTGATTGAATATAACTTTCTTTGTGGCCAAAGCAGAAATTTAACCATCCTTTGTTTATTACAAATGAAGCAAAAACAGAATTCTGAGTCCAACTCAAGTTACTGACAAGCAGCTTGTCATAAATTGACCTTGCATCTTCTGAGGAAAATTATGAGCTCTGCCTAAATTAAGAAGGCGACCCAGAGGGTTTGTTGTTAATTAGCTCAGACAGCATTTTCCAGCGTCCTTCCAAGGAACAAATAGTCTGCAATATGCTTCCAACGAGGTATTTACAGTTAAATACATTTGGGGAATCCCACATGGCAACTGAAATTCAGGAAGTTCATTAGCATACTACAGAACTTCTAAGTGCATTTTAAAGACTATTGTGTGAGTTTATTAAATGTGGTTTGATTTTTAAATTATTTTTTTCATTGAGTTCTTTGTTGTTGCATTGTGTCTAATATCTTCAGCTCCAGACATTTGTTCAACAGCAGGTAGGAATAAAACTACTGCCAAGAACTTTCAGAGTAATATAACTGTAATCCTGGCAAGCACTGAAAAAAAAAAAGAAAAGAAAAGAAAAGAAAATATGTTACACTGAAATACCAGATACAAATATAATGGGCCCATGTTCTATGGATCCCACCCTGGAGGAGAGTCCAGACAGCTCGCGACGTAACCACAGAGAGAGCAGTTGTGGAACTTAGCATATGGTCCTACAGTGGCCAAGAACGCAGTATTCTCCCTTAGGTGCAAGAAATAATGTAAAATTGTTGCAGACCAATCTTTGGCACAATCTTTAGAGCTTAAGTTGTTTCTTTTTTCAGTTAATAAGCTCTCTTGTTGATTTGCTTTTGTATTTATTAAAAATTTCATTTGATATATTAGCATCAAGGTGTTTCTAGTGGGAAGATGGAATGAAAAATGGTGGCTGTGCACAGATTTCTTTATGGAGACTAATCACAGGGTGAGATAAACTTGATGAATGATAATACAGTTATTTAGTGAAAAAAAAAATTTCAGATAAAGTTTAAATTCAGGATGCCAACAAAGGGAGAGAGCATAACAAGAAAACTGATCCCAAGGACCACTGTTAGAAGTACTTACTGTTTTGTTCCTAAAAACATTATTCTTTGTAAGAGATAGCATGGATATAGCTTTAAAATTCCAGTTACCTTTATTGAATTGTTTGTGGACAATAAGCTGTTTCTTCAAATGAGAGAAGTATAAACATTCTATAATATATTAAGTAAGTTCACAGGGAATAGATGATACTTCTTTTCATCAGCCAAAAATGATGATTCCTAATCATGGAAGTAGACAAGATAAAGAACCCATATAAACATGATTAAATAAAAAAAGAACAAAATACAACATAAAGACATTAATGTCCTTTAATGCTATGTAATTTTATGAAATCAATTTGAAATAAAAATGACTTATAAATATAAAACGAAAGAGTAGTTTGACAAGATTAAACATCAGTGCTATAAGGTCAGTTCTGCACTAAATATTAATATATTAATTTTTATTTTAAGATAGTAAGCACTTGTTATTTGTTAAGAAATAAAAATAGGACAGAAAATCCTTCCTGTAGCTTGAGCCCCAGCATTCAGTTTACTTTCTAAATACATCTGTTTTCTCAGTAAGGTGATGTTTTTTTCTTTAAGCAGCTCATGTCATTTCTAAATTCCTGTTGACATAAGCTCAAGAACCACTGTTCAGTAGTACATTAGTAAATGCACAACATTAAGGTTTTTTGAGTTAATATCTACTATGAAGACATATATTAGGGCATATATTTTCTTTTATCAAGAAGACCCCAACTCAAAATGTTGGACAGTTGAAGAGTGTAAGCTAAGTTTGATCATGAGAAAGTATTAGTGTAACAAGATGCCAAGAAGTTCAACAACTAATAAATGAGCCAGGGACTAGCAAAGTGAGCACATCTTTGGCACTGGAACAGAGAGCATATTGTCTTGTGGCTTCCAGCTCATACTTTCTACTTAAAATCGAATTCTCAGGAAATTCCTCAGTTGTGATACACTATGACCCAGGGACAATGGTGTCCCCAGAATTACAATTCAGCTTTATGTGACTAGCCTATACAAAAGGGTGATTGACAGCAAGGCAAACCACATACTGACCGCTAAGTTGAAGCTGAGTGATCACAAACAAGTCAGACAGAGGAAACATCACAAAACCCCATTATTTGGCAAGTGGAAGCAGTGTGAGATGTTGTTGATGGCTGAGAAGTGACAGCAGGGGAAGGGGAAAAAAATCCCACAGTAGCCTGTAAGCCACTGAAAAGGGAAAGCTCAATTTGTGCAAAAATGTCACGCAGTCTTTGGGTCAGAGGCAAAGGCCTGTAAAATGACAGGTCCTGCAGACTTTGTTCATAGATGGTTACTAATAAACAATTCACAGATATTCTCCATGGCTTGACTCGTGTGTAGCCTGCATTTTCAACTAAGCTTCTAAAGTAACATTGCCTGACATAAGGTTTGAAATGTAAGTATCTAAAACTGTGTTTTTATTGCTGACTAATGTACACTAGTAATGCATTATAGAGTACTCATTTTATTTTTTAACTGATAGAAGTTTTAGTGTAACTACTGAGTTCTAATTAGGTGTAATTCATAAAAATTACCACCATTTAATGTTAAAATGCAAATTTTTTTCCTGCCCAGATGTCCTGTTAGGAGAGGCTTCAAGAGAGCTATGAAATCATACAGAGTAAAATGAACCTCTTCAAAGACCTTTGCAGACCTCACCTTTTTTTCTCCCACTACAATTTATATATAAGTTGCAAAAAAATGATCTGTCATGGTAAAATATTTGTAACAACTTTCTGAGATGAGTTTCCTGAAAGCAATCTGCAAACTTGCTCTAGTATCTTACCACAGCCTGTAAGACACCGCTGGCTCACCAACACATTTAGAAAGTAAATCTCATAGAGTATACTAAACAACAGCACTCGGTGCAGAAAAAAGTCTTAAGAAACAGGGCTTGAATGAATATTTAGATGGTGAATTCAAATATAGATGTAGACTTACTGAAAGACATCATTTAAAATGTGATATACAACTATGTGCTTTCACTCAAGCCCTGGGAAGCTGTGACAGACAGTATCATATTCGCAAGAGAGCTTTGCAGCCTCAGTTTGTATATGTAGTTGCTGCTATGTGAAATCACATTCTACAGTCTGAAATTTGTCAAGTACTAAGTTAAACACTTTACACACAGTTCATAAAAACTTTCTGTTCCAATATCCAATACGTCTCTACAAAGCAGTTATAGCACACGGATTCCTAATGTGTGGTACGTCTACTTGATTGTAAAAGTCCCCCACAGCATATTTGATGAACTATAATTTCATTGAAACTACCTTAAATCTATTTGTCATGATTTATCATTTGGAATTTTAACTTGTATGAAGTGATTGTGTCTTTTCCAAGTATGTGTAGACTTTTTATTTTTACTGGGATGACACAGAATTTTGCCACCATATATAATGACGAGGCCTAATACAATTATTTGATGCTAGCATTGCAATATATGTTTAGAGCTTTGATAAGTAATGATGATTAGGCTATAATAATTGCAATTTATTAGAAAATATCTTTCAGAAACTATGTTGATATCTAATGATCTGTGTTGACTAACATAATTAATACATCTTAGAAACAGGAACAGCAAAGGGAAAATGGTGAGAGTGATCTGGTATTTTCTAATATTCCTGACTTACTTTATGCTCTATGCTTATTACTTAAAGATTATTTTTATATTTACTATAACTAATTAAAATGATTATACACAGTCAAATCATGTATTTTCTCTAATTAGAAGTTATTAAGTAAATTACAAAATATTCAATGTGATAGAAAATCTTAGGCTGATTCAAAAAGAGATAGATACCCTGTGCGATTTCCCCCAGTTGCCTGTATAGACCCTGCATCCTGTCTCAACACAAGACAATTATGTTCAAGGTAAAGGAACATTAAACCACTGATTGTCTTACTTAGAAGAGGAAGAAATTTTGCTGATGTAATTAAGGTGCCTAAATAGACAGCACTGGATTAATCAAAAGACATTTTCCATCATATTAATAACTGAAATATATGCACTCTTTGAAATAGAACCGCAGTATTTCTGAAGGCAGAAATCCAAGACACAGATTTTTATATTGTGAATAAGAAGCCTTGGAGAAGCAGGTACCACGTGTTACAGTCTACTAGGATAATTCTATCAGCGGTCTGAAGTAACTGTGGATCTTTCTATCTCCCATCTCCCAAGGGTAAATCCAACCCAGCTGATGACTTCATTTCAGCCCTGGGTGACCCTGAGCAGAGAAACAATAACAGATCTGAAGTCTTTGGATGTCTAAACCTGCAGAAATTGTAGAGATAAATGGGCATTTAGACCCTACCTTGAGTAATTTGCTGTGAAGCATAAAAATCTGATCTCTTCTAGGCCACCAGTGCTGGCACCTTTCTGTAATCCCAGTGCACAGGAAGCAAAGACAGTTGAGTACATGTAAATTTGAGACTAGCATTGTAAATGTAACTTTTATTTGCCTGTTGTATTTGTCATCTCTGAGGCTTATTGCCTCCTTGGGCTAACCTAGGCCTAGTGTGGAGGTTTCTAGCCTCTGTACAATCTAATACAGGCCTAGAATGTTTTCAGCCTCTAAAACTTACTGCTGAACAATCTCACCCTTTCCAGTTATTTCTGAGCTGAAATGAAGAAAGAAAACAACAGCTCAAGTGGTAGAATGCTTGCCCTGCAGGCTCCAATTCCTGGGTCTCATCCTTAGCACAACACAATGGCTGTGGTGAGGGTTCCTGTAATCCCAGCACCAAGGCGGTGAGGGTAGAAAAATCCAAAGTTTAAAGTTACCCTCAGCTACATAGGAAGTAACTGGCCAGCCCAGGCCAAATGAGATCAGGTCTCAAAACTCAATTACATTAATGTAACAAACTAGAAAGTACTATCCCTGCAGTGGCAACATTAATCAGTCTTAGGTCTCAAGGCAAACCTGTTACATGGCCCCACATGTAAGAGCCAGGGGGCTGGCTGAGCTCTTCTGCCTCAAACTTTTCTCCAAACTGATTGATTCAGATTGGCTCTCTCAGCTTCTGACTGACATGCTCTGCTTGGTGTCAAAGGCTCCTTCTTATTCTTACTCAGTTTTTACCTTTGTCTTGCTTGTTCTCTCTTCATCCTGTGCTTGTAAAACTCTCCCAGTAAAACTTCCTCCTGCATCTCCCTCTGCTCTGCTCTTTCTTAAGTTGCCTCTCTTTCCTCTCTGTCATTCTGAGAGTTGGACATATCTGTGCAGGTCTGCCAAATATTTCTCTGATTTCTCATTGTTTCTACCTCTCAACGAGACAGCACTTTAAAACGTGGGTTCTTCCTCCTACAAACCTCCTTTACACTCTTTGTTTCGGATTAAATGTGTGTCCCAAGGCTGGGTCTGCATTCTGGAAAGGTCTCACAGACCTGTTACACCATCCTCTCCCCCAAAACAAAGATGGAAGAAACTCTTCACGTATTGACAGGCACATTTTAAAGGAAAAAAATGTTTTGTTCAAGTATGACAGCCTTGTTACATAGCATCATTATCTGTAACTTACTTAAAATTTTAACTTATTTGCATGATTTCTAAGAGTGTATTTTCTTGTTTGTTTTATTATTTATCATTTCTATATCTAATCATTGTTACTCCAGGGAAATCCTCCTCACATTTGTCACCTCACTAACTTTTCAGGTACTCTCATTGAATTTTCACAAACAAGGTTATTTAGAAAGAGTGACACAGTCTTAAAAATATGATTGTGGGGGCAAATGTGATCACAATGGAAGAAAAGTTTAACTTTGTAAGTTGTATTCTTCCCAGGGTCTCATGTAACACAATGCAAGTTATCTAACACAAATACAAGGGGTGGGGAGAATGAGAGAAAGTGAAAGAGATTTTAATACTCATTTCTGGAAATCAAACCATTTTTATAAATGTATTTACATTTGGTCTCAGATATTTATTCATGTCACACAAATTCAGGTAAATGATCTGTAAAATAAATAACACCAAATGTTTTCTATGAAAATCACAGTTTGTGTAAGCAGTGTACCTACAAAGGAGATTTTTAGAAGTTGGGAGTATTTTCTGGTAATGAGGCTACTGGGCAAAATTTTACGTGTGAAATTCAGTTGTAACGTGGAGACTTCTTTTTTGATGCTAATGAAATGCAAGTTTTGGTCGTTGTCAGATTATTAATCTGCCATTGGCAAAGTAGCTCAGTGTTCCTGAGTTTCACATTCCTCTTGTATACAGCAGGAATTTAGTGTGTGTATAGTTGTCATGATGTGACAAATACTGTTAATTATAATTTAATGGATTTTAAAACAAAGCTTAATTTTCAAGTTAAATATTTTGATGTTTTATTATTATGTTATAACAAAATACATATTAATTTTACTGTATTTAGCAATGTATTTCATTGTGACATTTTTATTCTTTCATATTTTGTATTTTGACTATATTCATCTTAAGATCATGTATTTTTCCCTTCTACTCCCTTTAATCCCCTACTTCTCTATCAATGGCCCTTATACTTTCATAATATTTTATCTTCTGTTTTGTGACTTAATGAACTTCAATGCAGTGGCTTCCACTGTGTACAGAAGTGGTTTATAGGAGCAGGAATAATTTGGCCTTTACTGGCACATACACCACTAGAGAAAATTTCTCTTCTATTATCATCCATAAAAGACTTTTATAAATGAAAATTTGAGGTTCACAAATATTCATTCGACTTTTAAATATTGTAAAATATATGTCCACATTAGATATGCATTTAAACAGTATCTTTCATGGTTGTTCTAAATAACAATCATTGTCCAATCAATTTTAAAGTTTATGTAAAATATCTGATAACATAAGAATGGTTAACAAAAAAAATGAAAAATAATGTATTATGCAGTGAGGTAACTGGTTTGTCTGAAAATAGAGGTTCACTGGAAAACTGAGAGTAGCACAAATCAAAGTATAGAGTCGTCATAGTGGGATAGGAATTGGTATAGAGGAGAGTCTACAAGAGTGAAAACATGTTCATGATAAGCCTCTATATGTGTGTGTGAGTGTGTACATACAGATATATAAGTATACCCACACACACATACCCACACACATAATTAAAAAGATTATTTCTAGAAGAGCATTCATTGGAAAAATAGAAGACAAAAAATTGTGTAAAATGTCTGCTCCATAAAATTTACTTGTTAATAGCAATCCAGCTAAGGGTCTCCTTAGGCCACTGCACTTACCTGCCCAAAATAGCATAACAACTGTTATCCTTTTTCAGAATTCCAACAAGTGCTTTGGGGGAAGGGGCTGCAGATTAGAAAAACAGTGTATTTCCTGTATTTTGGTTGGGAGCGACTTCAGATCTTGATTTGTTTTGTCTAACCCTTCTTTGTTGCTTGAATGGGAGATCACAGATAACCCACTATTTCTGAGGAAGTGAGAAGGAGCCAGGGAATAAAACCTTTCCTATCATGAGCATTGAGGCATTTGGACAATAGAAAAGGTTACTAGATGCTAATTAAGTTTATATGTATTTGTTATATGTATATTCCTAGTAAATGACATTCATTTTCATCACAGTCTCAATGTTATAAAACTTGGTGTTATTTGACCTTCAGGACGTACTTTGCTTATACTTAATATCAGCTAAATATTTGTTTTGGTTTGGGATCAAATCACCTATTTAAGAAGAGACTATTGAAAAAAATCTCAGTGTCTGGTTAGCTCCCTCTTTGATATGTAAATTACCCCTCATTTATTATGGCTGCAAATCGGTTTGGTTACCAAGTGTAACCTTTCTATTATACTCTCCTTGAATGCACAGACTCTCATTTCAATATTGTCACGAGGATGTTCACATGAGATACGCAAAAGAAGTTCACAATAAAGGAAATCATTCATGCCAATTAATCGCAGTAATACTACTTTGCTTTTAAAAAAATAAAGCATTTCCTTCCATGTTAAAAATTGTTTTGTATGATTAATGCATTTATTTTTTTATAGGTTCTTTACCATAAAATATTTATAACAAATAAATCTTTAAAAAAATAACGTTAAATATTTTGCCTTTTCCGTAGATTACAGAGGTCATATTAGTAATTTAAGTCAAAACAAACTAATGTTCAAATCATCCTTGTGTTTCGTTTATACACTATCACCACTTCAAATTCTAATGTATTGTATACAATAGTTTGTAAAGTATTTCTTAATTTTAGACTTTTAAAGAAAAAATGAAAAAATATATGTGATAGATATAAATATCTAAATTTACGTTTTATTATAGATTTTTACATTTTACATTCAGCATCAATTTCTCAGTAAATGTCATCAGTTCTTTAAGAGGTAACCAAAATCCCAGTATAAATTCCACTGATGTTAGCTTCATATGAAATTTAAAGATTTTTGAAAACATTTTATTACTTATCTCAATAAAGTTTTTAGTTATATTTTTAGTAAAGTCTTTGCATATTAAGTAAGATTTAATTAATTCAGATTCTGACAAAAATTCATGACATGAAGATCCTATTGCAAGACCAGCAATATGGTTTTCATTTGAAGTGTGGATACCATAGGAAATAAATGTATTATTAGCATCACTGTAATATGCATTGTATATGAAGATAAGTTCATCTGCTTTAATGTGTAATCTACAATTTGCATGACAATCATAAATCATCTACTTTACTGAGGTAATTTTTTTCTTATCAGCACATGTATTTGAAATAATGAAATTTATTTGAATTTCTTATAATTATATTTAAAATAACAATTATTGTGCAGATTTGAGCAATTACGTTAAATTTTCTTAGGAACACTCTTTACTTTGGGCTTTTAAAGAAAGAATTATATAGCTAATGACTTCAGAAACAGTACTGCATAAAATGAACTATGAATTTAATCTTGATTAAAAATGTTAATACATTTCACCCATTAACCTACTTTGTGTTAAGATATGAATAAGTATATTTAATTTGAATACCAAGTTGAGTATAATGTCTGTGGTGAGGTACAGAATCCTGTCTACTAGAATCCTCACTGTAATTTTCATATTTTTGAAATGTATTTTTATTTTGTTTTAGCAAAGAAAATGAAATCTCAACAAATATTTTTCAGTAATAAAGTGCTAGTCAAAATAGAATGTCCAGTTTATGTGTGTGTGTGTGTGCATGTTTGACACATACTAAGGGCTTTTCCACTCCAGCGCCTTGTCCAAGTTGTCAAATACCTTGTCATTGAGCATATATAGGGCTCGCCCATGGTCTCTTACTGCCTCAGCCTCCCCAGTAGTTTAGATTAGATTACAGAGCAATGATAACATTCTGAAATTTCAATTTCAGAGAAACAATGAGTAATTAACATTAATGTCCTTGAACTCACACTATAATCATTTTAAAATTGCCTTTTGCATTATTATGTCACTACAATTTTTGTCAAGCTTACCTATCTTTTCCTCAGCTGGTAATACCAAGATGTCATAAATTGTGTGTTGCAACAGAGGAGGACCTACCTCATCAGATCTTAGTAGATGCGCGTACCATGTTCTTGAACCTCTAAAACCATATGCCAAACAATTCACTCCTCCTTAGGATGTATCTGCCTCCCTTCAGGTATTTTGTAATTCAAATGGAGAACAGAGTCACACACTGAGGCTAAGACAGTCTTCACCATAATCTTAACTTTTCTGTGACAGATATAGGCACCGTCTCACAGATTGGACTCAATTTGTAGAATTATCCCCATGGTGATAGGCTACATTTGGACTGAAGGAGAGCAAGGTTACTGGGTGAGGGTTTTTAAACTTCTTTTCTCTGCCTCTAAATAAAGCTTATCCTAACACTTACAGAAACTTAAGTTTTCTGTCATTAGAGGTATCTTCACAGCTACTTGACTTTGTCCAAATAAACAACGTCAAGATAAGACCATTTTGAATTTATTTAATTAAAAAAGATACAAAATGCCAAGAAAGGTCACTGAAACTTTAAAATAAATTAATTTAGAAGTGCATCTGTGAAGCACCCCTAGAGCCACCCAAGGGAAAGGAAGGGTTCCCCACTGTATGAGTTCTAAGTTACAATTCTTGTAGTACACAAGGTCACCTGTCTAGCACATTGCAACACAACAATCTTAATCTAGACTGAGATCTCTTCCTTCATCATATTAAAAGGTACCAAAGTTCTTTATGTACCTTACGTGTTTATATAAGCTTATATACAATATATAGTCTATATACTATATATTGAATAGTTTTCAGGATGCATAAGAAGTGAAGTGTTTGATGTTCCTTTCTTATAATGAATATTTGATGGTTTCAGGCATCTTTACTATGTGATGGTTACATATGAGAATTGATTTTTAAGAGTTAACAGAATGTGTAAAAGCCATCACAGTCTCAGAATATCGCTAATGCAGGATGGTATTTTGGTTATTCACCTCTTTGTATGTGTGCGGCATGCTGCCTATGATTATTATTATTATTACTGATGACAGCTCTTTAATAGCTATTTTATCTAATTAGGCCATCTGCCATCAATTTATTAAACCTTCACTACCTCACTATTTGTCTAAGTGTTAGAAATATTACATAGAAATCCATTTTCTTTTTGCTGCACACAGCTTGATACATTAAAGCTAGGAATTTCAGGGGTTTGACCTAGTTTAGAAAATTATTCAGGAGCATAAGTTTTTGACTACATAGCTTTAGGTTAACATAAAACTCATATTTGGTAAAGTTAGTGACCTTTGACATGAATGAATTTAGGCACTAAATTAAAACCAGTTACTTGTAGAGACCCTTGACCCAGTTAATACCTTGACTAAGCATAGCAGTTAGAGGCATAGAACTCCTTTAAATCATAGGTGGCATGTTTGCTTTAAAAATTCCCATTTGGCTAACTGGTGATTTACTAATTTGTATATTATAAAAATAATATTTTCTTTAGAGTTTCATTAATTTGAAAGGGGTTATATGTTCTTTACATAAGATTTAGAGTATAATTAATTTTCCTTTATGTCATTATGCTTTTCTTATTTAGTAATTCAAGAAAGGAAGATAAAAATCAGACTGTGAGTTCTAGTCAGAGACTGCTAACTAAAAGAAAATTTTGTTTTACAAAGAGAATTTTAAAAAATTAAACTAAGATGAAAACAATTTTGTTTTAACTAGAGGGATCATTTTGCAGATGAGATCAATATCAACATAATATACATTAAAGATTGATACAGATAAACATTTCTCTATTATAATTAAGATTCTGTACAATGTTATACAACTCTTCATCCCATTCATGGTAATTACTAAAGAAAATATTTCATGCTTCTAAGTGACTGTATCTGTATGCACTGACTAACAAAGGTTGCCAAGAATTTTGGGCTAAGGGCCAATGTATATTTAACTTGAATTTTGAGAAACTGCTGGAAAGTAGGCCATTCTCATATCATATGTATTAACAGTTGTTTCCCACAGAGGATCGTAAGATTGTTCCCATGACTTACATTTAAAAATGTTTCCCACATGCAGACTTACATAGAAAATAAATAGCTGTGACAGGAATGTATAAATAATATCACTGTGAAATGTACTTTGGTTAATCTACTTCTGTTAATTGCTAGTAAAAGCTACTTACAATGAAATTACAGAATTCTTAGCAATCAGAATGTGGAATCTGAGAATATAATTCTTTTAAGAAGAATGTGTAATTTTAGCGAGAAACACATGATCTTAAAATATGGAGTATGTACCTCTTTAAGAAATTCTACTTATGTTAATTTGTGTTGATTTCTTTTAAACTAATTGTCCCACATAAATTGATTATCTTACTTTAGAACATTGTATATTTAACTTTCAGGTATACCTTTTCTTTATTTTTATGTTGAATATTTCTGAGGATTTACTATTATTTTTATAACTTCAGTGCTTATATATGATTTGATTCCTTACTATATATGTTTTGTCTTCCTTTTCATTAACATTCTTTCAAGTTACAACTCTAGCTTAATTTTTCCAGCTTCTTTATTTCACTTTTATATTGAGATAGAAATTTATAATATCTATTGACTCTTGTATTATTTGTTACTTTATTAACTACATGGAACATGGTATTTTTTCTTAAGCCCTTTTTGTATACTTGATAGTTCATTTCATCTAAAGTAATATCTCAAGTACAAATGTTTTATAAAAATCAGCATTTTAAGTTTAATAACAAACAGAGTATCAAAGGCATATATATTAATTCTTTATTTTAATTATGTAAAAATGCCATGTTAGTATTTATTAGTAATTAAAACTTAATAGTTAATTATGCAATAGATATCTTTATTTTTTTTACTAAATATCTTTACCAGTCTGAAGATCCTATGGACTTGTGAGATTAATACTGAAAAGTAAAATGTATGAAAATTATTTAAATCATTTATACCTTTTTTATGTCTGAATTAAGAATATATGTCAATCCACAAATTCATATTCACTTCAATAAATGTAATTTTGTTTGATAGGCATTTTAATTACAGACAAATTTTTTGGAGATAGCCTTCTAGAATCCAGGGGTAAAAAAATGAAATAAATCTTAGCTATAGGTACAATGACATAGGAAAGAATAAATCGAAGGCAGATAAGGAGAACAGGATCCTCTTGTGAAGATTTATACAAATGAATGGAAGATGACTATACAATATACAAGCTAATGTTCTCAGATCAGACTATAAATTTTACGTGGCAAAGTGTCACTACATGTCATGACCCCTCTAGTGGAGTCAGGGTGACGAATGTTACTACAGAACGCAAGGTGAAGACCTCTACCCAAGGAAAAGCCTCCTGGAAATGGGTCTGATGTCCCCGCCAGGAGTAACTGATTACAGCTCTTCTTTTTCTCATTGTTTTGGAACATTTTGACTGCTTCTGCCTTTGTTTTTACTTTCTTATCAAGAACTTTTCAGACTTAACTTTGTTGCTAGGAGACCCTTAACTTGAAACTGCAGCCAAGGGTCATTCAGGCAAGTTTACCACTAAGTTCCGTTCCACTTGTTAATAAAAACATTGCTAAGTATTAATCATAGTTCATATTACAACTTACAAATAAAGTGTTTGAGGAAGCTCCAGATAGAGGCAGAAGAGCAAAGGAAAAGAAAATGTCCTGACTCACAGATGTTTGGCATAATGAGAGAATATTGACCTTTGATAAAGAGGGCACATGCCCTGATACCAATCTAATGACTTATGAATGATTTTTCAAGATTAGTGACAACATTATTACTCTGCATCCTGTATTTTGAATTGTATGGGGAAAAATGTAACTGTGAAAATACACTCCCATTTCAAAATGTGTATAAAAACCTAGCTCGTTTACCTGCAAAATACACTCAGATTCAAACAGCAATCTCAGGGTTTGTCTCTTTTTGTCACTCACCTACCTTCTGCCCATCAATGCTTTGAGAACTCCTGAGCCCAAGAACCTATACCCGCCTGAGACAGTCTGCAGCAACCACATGCTTCATTTCACTGTGATCACCTGTTTTATTCCCTTAAAGTTTTATGTAAGTCACCATGCTCCACAAACTAACTAAATCACCAGCAGTGGAAGATTCATGATGCTGTCAAACATGTTCCTCATGATGCCCCGGTGCTCTACTGGTTGCTAGATAAAGCTGAGTCACATGTCGCTAAGCTTATTTAATAACTCTGCTAATCATGGTATTGAAGATGAGGCAACTTTCCAAAGACAAATAGATTTTAATGCAAACTGGTGAATGCAGAAATGAATTCTCTTGGTTAAATTATGTGGTTATTGTAATAACAAAACTTTCTTACTTATATGTTGATTAACAAAAGTTCTAACAGACTATTTTAGAATGATACAGACTTTGTACATTCTATAGCATTATATATTTGTGGAGAAAATCTGTAAATGTAAATATTATGCATATATACGTATATCAGTATAAATGGCATTTAAAATAAGATATTGTACAACACCACACATTATTTAATATAGAAATATTAAAATGGCAAATAGATATAAATCAGCAAGATATTAGGGGGTAATATCTTTAAATACCACATGGAAAAATAAATCATTTTGTAAAATTGATGCATTGAAATTATTTCTTCCTTAGGAAATCAGCTTGGTAAAAGAGCAGCATTAGCCTATGTGGTTTGCCCAGTATGTTACCAGGTCTGAGAGTCTTGGGTAGCTGAAATTTGGTGATCACTGTGCCAATACCGTAGGAATACAGCAGATGTGGACTTTTTAGTTTTCCACATTTTATATAATTTGCTAATTGTTAGAAAAGCTTTTGTGGTGGTGTCAACCTTTATATGCTTGTCAGGAATAAGCTGTTTGTAGATATCTTAAGCCAATCAAAGTGGGGATTTCTAGAAACAGGTGAAAACATTTCCTCCTTTAAAACTCTTACCTGTGTTACCAAAAGTAGAAGAAGCCATTGAAGGTCTGTTTGCCAAAAGAGTTGCATAATTAATAAAAGAAGTCATAGTCAAAAAAAAAAAAAAAGAAAAAAATGTTGGAACAAGGTTTTCTCTTTTATTATTTATTCCAAAAACTGCATAAAATAACACTTACTGACTTTATCTCTGTGACTGTGAAACAAGAGTCCTAATGAAATGTTCAGCATAACCTTGAACAAAATGAAGGGCTTATTCTGTACAACATAATAAGAAGATTTGCCTTTGCGTTTAAAAAGTACCCTCAGAGAATAAAACTAATAGACTTTTTGTTTTCATTTTTCAGTGGAATCATGATGGCATAAAGAATCTTTAAAAAATGCATCTTGAAGATAACATTACCTTTGTCATTAATTTGAATATTTTGTGTTAACTTTAAACTATAAAATAGTGTCCACAAATTTAATGTGAAATTAAAATTTAAACTTATAATTTGTTTTAATGAAACACAGAACACAATTCTGGATCTAATAAAATTCCCACTGCCTCTAAAGCATTATCCATGTTTATTTTTATTAATATAATAGCATATATAAATTGTCTATCAGAATTAGATATGTTTTTATAAGTAAACGTTTTTCCTGTTTTATAAATATTATACAATATAATAACTTTATGTTCCACAACAGCCATTTTGTTGTGAATAGAGCTAATTTTTCCATCATGTATAATGTTTCATGAGCATATCTTTTTACTTCATCTAACTTTTTATAATTAAACATCTTAAAATTTATGCATAATGATATCATGGGTACTATCTTGCCTTACGCAAAAACTGCCTGTATAAATTTAAAAAAAAAAATCTTGTAAGTTTCCAAAATCAGCTGCAATGTCCTATTACATATTGGTCTCTAATAGTTTTTTTTTTTCAGAGATGTACCATTCATCCACTAAGTCTTAGGCACAGCAATAATCACACTTGTGTCCAATGTCCTTGTGTATTATTTAGTCAGTTCACTTGGTGACCTCAGTCAGTGATGAACAGTGACTGACATTGATTGAGGTTAATTTCTGTCATTCATAAGCAGTAATGTAATTCAAAATAGAGTAGAACAGAAGTCTTCATGCAGTGGATTGTTCCCTATAGGGAACTGGCAAGTATCCAAGTTGTCAAAGGACTCAAGATATATAAATCTGAGTATAGGCCAGTGCAAGAAAGTGGGTTATTTAAGTGAAGAATATTAATAAGCAAATAAGTTGTACAGATTTAAATATGTGCATAAATTTACATGTGATTATTTGCATTAGTTGATAAAATGTATGTGATTAATTATTGTATTTAATAACAATGTTTAATTTTTCATGTGTTACACATGATATAAATCATTAAGGCCACAAGGTACAGGTCAAATGTAAAAGTCTGGAATGTCTAGAATTGGCTTCTGGCTTCTATTTTTAGACTGAGTATCTGTGGCCCCCTCAATCTAATTTATATGTAGAAATTTAACCCAAGGTAGTAGTATAGGAGACATTAGCAATAAGACACTAGGATGGATTCCTTACAAATGGAAGACACAGTGAAAAAAAAATTTTTAAAACACTTTTAAAGACTATGTAGAAAACTTCATCTTTCTGATATGAAAGTATGAGGTGAGAACGCACCATCTATAAAGCCTGACATGGACTGTATTCAGACACGGAATAAATTGGAACTTTCATCCTGGAGTTCCCATTATCCTTTGGTAAATAAATTGTTGTTTTTATAAGCAATGACCCTGGTATTTGCATCCTAAACCAACTAAGGCATTCTCTAAAGCCATTCGTTCCAAGACTACTTCTTATTGAAGGCCTGAAGCCACATTCCCTCACTCTGACTAGCACTCAGTCCCTTATCCTCGTCCCTTACTCCTATAAATCCTTACCAAGAGTGTCACAAAATATTTTCTTTTCTCTCTGGGGTATCTCTGCATTGAGACTTTCTCATCTTTACTCATCCACTTGCAATAAACATGTAAATTCATTTCAAGAGGAGAATCTAGAGCACTGAAGAGGAGATTGACATTTTCTTCCATTTCATCTTTTGTTTGTAAGTGATCAAACCCCACCTCACCACCCCACACCTCCGTATCAACTCACACACACATACAGATCTCACCAACTGCTCCGGTTATCACTTACATTACATTCTGGGGCCACTAATTGCTGGGGTAACAAGCATGCACCACCATGCCCAGCGTTCATTTGGAATTATATCAGTATGATGCTTGGCACTTAGAAACTTGGTTCTCTCCAGCTTCCCTCATCTTAGCTCAGATAGTTATGAACACTGAAAGGAAAGGATGAAAAGGAGATGGCATTATAAGGAGGATAACCAAGAGATAAAAAAAAAAAATATAATTTTAGAATCATTATTTCAAAATACGTGAAAAGTTAATAAAATATTTAAAATAAAATCCACTTTTTGATCATAAAAAATTACAGAATTATAGTTTCAAAGTTTTGGTTATCATGTACTTCTAGCAAATGACGGTAGGGTTTTCATATACATATGACATGACATGGCAGTTTCTGGTATCTTTGAAGACTCAGTTGTGTCATGTGATGAATATCTGGAAGTGTCTTGTGAGAGGGTATGTGATATTTTGCTGAGAGCAAGCACATGAGAGGGCACGTGACGTTTGGAATGTATAAAAATAGAAGCTTACAAACAGAGGGACAGGGCTCTTTACACTGCTATACTGCTACACCATACAACGCTTTGCTGGACTTCACAAGTCTTCCCTAGTCTTAGTTGGTCTTCACTGGTTTTCCCTTCTCAGAGCAACATGTTCCAGGGAACTTCTCCTGGTACTCCAGCTGATTCTGGCTGCAATGCTGACTCATGATGATTCAGCTGAGCTTTGCTGTTTCTGCTGAATCATTCCACCTTACAGATTCCTGTTGCTGTTTTGTGTTGGATATTGCACTGGACTGCTGCTATCCTGACAATGAAGAGTGGTATTGGCTCAAGGAACTGTGTCTAAACAGCACCACAACACCTTTTTCTTATTAACATTGTTTTTTCCCTTCCTCTGATCAAATGAGGCTGAAGTGTTTAAGAACCCTAAATAAAGTATGTTTTGAAAACTCTAAGCCTACATACATGTTATATTTTAATTGAAAAGAATATCTATGTATTGAATGCCATGTAAATATTTAATGATGCTGTATATTAGATTGATTTTTAAATTTTTTTAAACTTCCTTTATTTTTTACTTATACATTTATATAATTACACACACACACACACACACACACACACACACATATTAAACTACCTACATCAAGAAGAACCATGACACAACCAGGAATTATATGAATGTTACATTCTTAATGTTTTGGCTATTTGTATTTGACAGCCTTGAAGAAAACATCCTTCATATCTTGGTGCACCTAAAATTCTAAATGTAAATCATTATCTACTGCATCTCATCATTATCAACTTAAAACATCTATATAGACCTACAGTTTGAAGCAGGAGAAAAAAATGTGCAAATTTGGCTGATGTGTCTCTTAAGCACGATGTAATGCTCAACAAAAATCTCTTGTATCATCTCTATGAACTCGTTGCAAAGAAACCACTTCATGTAATCCAATTTTTAAAAAGAAAGTAGTAATGTGGAAATTTAAGTAGCTTTATCAGGGCTGCTTTCTTTTAACTGACCTTGTACCATAACACATCAGCACAGCATACTCTGGGAACAACAGCTTGGAAATTTGCAGTTTATAAGCAGCAAGCTGGCATCCCTATGGAATGGAGACATAATTCAGGCACAATTTGCAATGTGGTGTAAAAATGATGCAGAGTAAATAAATGACAGTATTTGTAATGATTTAATTCCTTAGCTACATTGAGAGAAGTTTATAGCAAAATAGGGAGTGAATAGGGAATCTGAGCTTTGACCCGCCAAGGTTCCTTTAAATCCAGAAGGCATCCGCATCTTCGATGGGCTTGAATTCATAGCAACTTGACATGTTATAGCGATTAAAACTGCAGTAGTTAGCTAGAAAGCAGCAAAGAAAACTTTCTGATTAATAAGCAAGAAAATGCTGTTTAGAGCAGAATTTAGAGGTTACTTCTCACTTCATTTGCCAACTCTACCTCAGAGACCACTTACTTAAGCTGTGCTTGCATTAACTTATGATGAATTCCCCAAGAACATCTTAATTTTAAGTGCCCTTACCAGGACTGGTCTTTCATATTCTTTTTTATATCTACCATAGGCTCAAGTTAATTTTACTTTTTAAACTACAGGACACATTTTCACCCTATTAGGTCAGATAAGATACCCACACACTCACACACAAAGAAACAAATAGCTATTTTAAGACTTGAAGGCTTTACAGGAAAAAACAAACAAAAAAGAAAGAAAACAAACAAACAAAACCCGAAGCCAAAAAAAAAAAAAAAAAAAAAATGTCTATTTTCTGATTCCAGTGGTAGTCTCAAGTGGATTAAATTTCCACAACAGGAAAAAAGAAACTTAAAAACTTATATTTTCATCCCAATTGATTTATTGCATTAGAGATTCAGAAAAGTAATGTATAATGATGTTAAATAGTTATGTATTTTCTAATATGAAGTCTGATAACAGATTCTTTTCTCAAGAACATTATACAGAATGTATGGATTTGTTCCCATTAAGCAATAGCTAAATTCCAGGTACCACTTTAAACATTAATATCTTATATTACAATTGGTGAAAACAGCATGATGTGTATGAACTATGAACTGATGTCCTGTTATGGTGAATTATGTTAGGCAAAACCTATACTCATTGTTGTATTTAATATTGTATCAGAACTTAATCTATCATCCTACATGATTTTTGAACATAAGGCAACAAATGTACATTGACAATGACTAAAATTACTCATATTAGAAGAGCAAAAAATTTCAAGAAAAAACTCCCATTTATAGTAATGTCAAAGGACTTCATAATAAGAAAAAAATTCCGTTATCCTAGGAAAGTGAGAAAGAAGAACAAGAAATCTTCTTCTTCTTTCTTTCTTTCTTGCTTGCTTCCTTTCTTTCTTTCTTTCTTTCTCCTCCTCCTCCTCCTACCCTTCTCCTAAGCTATGAGCACTAATAGAATTCCTATATTCTTGCAATTATTGCAATGCTATACACACAAGGATAAAAAGACAGGCAGTTAGAAGAGGTGATTTGGAGAACATAAAGGAGTTTGAAGGCTAAAAAGAAAGGGTTTATGATTGTATTTTAATATATTTCTGTATAAAAATCTCAACAATAAACTTAGTTAATTAACTTGTTTAATAGTACTATACTAGAAATTGTAACAGGGTGAATGACAATGCCAAGTCTTTTTACCTAAGTATATTGATTTTCTACATGATCAGCTGTGAGCATGATACCTACTCTTCATTTCCTGTGTACTGTTTATCTGGATGTTTCAGGAATTTAACCATAGTACAGATGATAAGCCCACATAAAAAAATATCTTGTTGAAGAGGTAGTTCTCATTATCACTACTTTTATGGCTTTGGAAGTTGTCATTGAAGTCATCATTTCATGCTACCTTGTCGAATATTCCCCAGTTACACAAATTCTGTCTACTCCTAAAGCTGTTACCTTTCCCTGGATTTTCTCCTTTTAGTTTTACTTCAAAATCTCGCTAACTAAGGGTGAAGAGTCCTTACTCTCAGCCTTAACTTACATTCTACTTTACATTATTGGGAAGAAAGTTCCCAAAATAACCTCCATATTTAAGTAATAAAAGCTCATTTACCAATAAAACCTTCTTTAAAAGATATGACCAGCATAATATCTTACTGAGGGATATAATGTCATATGAGAACTCTCTTACAACTAGCATTGTAGTGGGATCAGGTCTAGCGAATACACTACACCAGCCAGGAAGTATTAAACACAAGAATAAAGGAGCATCTTGGCAGACATATGTTACCTTTTTTTCTCAGTTCACTAGGCAGGTGCGAACTGAGATAACTTAATTGAAACAGAGCTAGAAAGGCTGCCATAGGCAACTTATAATTTCTCCAAACACTTGGAATCATAGCAGAGAAAGGCTTGATTGATTTAATTACTACTCAAGTGTGGAAAGGTTGGAACCCACAGGCATAATCCATGCATGCACAAGCACCTCCTATTAAATCAAATGTATGATATTGAAGAGGACTAAAACTGGGGTAGTGATTGAGCACTACATAAAGACAATACCCTAGAAGAAATTTCGCATTCTTCTTGTCTTCAGTGTTTATGCAAAAGCAAATACTCTGGTGATATGCTCTGTTTAACTCTTTTCCTCTTTAGACAAGAGGATAGAGAAAATATTTCCCATACCACAAGATATATGATAGCCATATCTTCCCAGTTAATTATAAATAAATATGCTGCCAGACATGGTGTCACATTCTTGCTATTCCACCACTTGGGAAACAGAAGCAGGCAGATATCTGATTTCGAGGCCAACCTGGTCTACAAAGTGAGTCCAGAAGAGCAAAGGCTATACAGAGGAACCCTGCTGGAAAAAAAGCCTACAGGTAGATAGATAGATAGATAGATAGATGGATAGATAAGTAGATGGATAGATATGCTGAGTGTCTCCAATATTGTTTTAAATGGTTTTTTCATTACTGACATGTACTTATGATTATATTCACAGGGTTAATATTGGCACTATTATAACCCACACTTCTCTGATGAAGAAAAACACTACACTGGGGAAGATGAGACCCAGAATGGAAACCAAGAAGTCAGATTGTTAAGTTCCTATCCCTAGCCAGTTTTGTATCCTGCCCCTGATTGACAGAACAACTTTCAGAAAAGAATAGTTGTAGTGTTAGATATTTTGTGTAAGTAATTAATGCTTAGGACAAAGTCCTACATGGTGGTAAGTATGTATATATATATATATATATATATATATATATATATATATATATATATATATATATATACCAACATATTCCAAGAACAGCAATAAATAAGCACATTTCCTCCTAACCTGATTACTGTTTTATGCCATATAATTGAGTTATATGAATTGAATACAAGAATATTGATTTCCTAGCACAAGACCTGTAGGATGGCTTTGCAAGCTGTTTGAATGGCATCTGGAGACTTACATATACATGGCTGAATAAAAAAAAATACACTAATGACACAGTAGTATATATGTCTCAAAGAAGAAGTAACAATCATTAATCAATTTTGCCTTAAAATATTTAATATGTGGATTGGGTGATTCAATATTTGAACACATAAGGTAAGATCATATTTTTGTAGTTTAGATTATTTCAGGACAGAAATAGTTATTCAAACTGTGAAGATTTTTTTAAACGACTTTCCCTTCATTGGGAAACCCCGGTGATATCGTATGTGATAAGTCTATCAATGTGACTAAGCAAATCAAAAATTAAACATTGATGCCTCAGTAAAAGTTAAGCTGGATATAGGAGAGCAGTTTATATTTTGGATACCTGCAAGTCAGGGTACCAAAAGAGAGAAACCATCATGTAGTCGGAGATAAAATGTGGTTAAAGAACTAAAAGGAAAGGTTGCCAGCATTGTGATTGTCTGTGTAGCTGAGCAGGTGATGATACTTTTAGGACCATACTCATGTGAATAAATATTTATTATCAATTAATAGTAATTGAATATTGTATTCGCCATTAAGTAGACCATATGGAAAAATTAGTCTTAGCCTTCATCTTTTTCAGGCAGTGATCTGCTACTGGGTATTGGCTGCTTCTGAATAGGACAATTTAATTGAATGAAGTGACTTCTCTGAGCTGATTTTGCTTCTTTAATTTGTTAGTACAAGATAGTAAAATATGTAAAATATTGCTTTATTTTCAAATGCAACAAAAGCGTATATTTCAAGACACACAAAAAAAATCTGTGAGTGTGATTAATATTACTAGCTCATATATTTGTGTGTGTGGGGGGGGGAGTGCCTTTGTGAATGTGTACCTGCCTCTCTCTCTGTATGTGTGTGTGTATCTGTGTGTTTTTAGAATGAATTCCACTCAATAAAAGGTAAGATAATTATAAAATAGTATGCCCGAATTTTGAGGCTAGAATCAAAGAAGACCCCTGAACTTTCATAACTAAAGCCAATATTTGCTGCCATGTAATACTGTATGACACTAAAGAAGTGCTTAACCTAGTGAAAAAGTAACAGCAATACTTTATAATGAATCTTTGTGTGTATCTTTCTGATGACAATGTGATGGATTATGTTGTTGACTTTAGCAAAATCTCAATCATTCAGTAATACATAACACACACAGACAGTCACACACACACACACACACACACACACACACACACACACACACACACAAAATACTTGAGAGCTAGAAGCAGTGTGCAAGACCACTAACACAGTAAAGCAGAGAAAACATCCAGTTGACCTTCCTACTCCACTGATGTGCCAAAAAGAGAAATAAACCTCTTTCCCCAAACTGAATGCTCATCCCTTCTACTTCCTGTGAATCTCCCTACAGATCCTCCTGACTTTGTCTTACTCTCCATGTTTTTTTTCTGCATTTTCTTCCTGTCAACATATTGCTTGCTCCTCCTCTTGACCAATGATTGATTATATTTAATACAAGCAGAAAGCTCTTGAATTTTAGGTATGTGCTAGGACTGAGATATGCCACAACTACAAACAAGATTTTCCAGTAAGCAACATAATCTCAGGGTTCACAGCGTGGTCAAATATCCTGGTATATTGTGTACACAAATAGCAATACCCGGAAAGATTCCTACTGTTCTGTGAACTACCTAGTGACCTTAACATAAAAAATATTCTTTGTGAATAAAAAAACCTATTGCCCAAAACAACATGAATAATTTTACTATGCTTTCCCCATGTCTCTAGGAACATCTCAAATTATCTAAGACTTCCAAGAAAGTTAAATGTGCTGTGGAAGGGGAAAAAACAAGAAAATTCTCCATTGTGACATCATTTCTTGTATGTCATTACTGGAAAGGTGTCCTAATATGGGCTCTTTAAGGATGGGAATCACAAGCTTTCAGTCTAAACCATGTGAGTGTCCAAAGCTGAAGCACCATAGAACTGGTGTTGAACCCATGTCCAAAAAACTGAGATTAATGAAAATTATATATTTGAGTATATTGGAGATATACCTCAACAATAAACCTTATAAAAATGGCTTCAAATGTGGAAAACCAGCCAGTGGGAAAAATGTCCTCCTTTCTTCCACAGACAGAATTCTGCCTAAAAATGGGTAAGTTTGAATGCAGTCAGAGTCGACTGCCAAACTCTGACAAGACAGGGTAAGCAAATCCTCAGTAGTTACTGTCTCATAAATATGTCTGTCACATAGATTGAGTCAGAAGGCTGAAGATGATCCTCCAACATTATGTAGAGTTTTGGGTGACTGTTCAGGGTACAAACTATCTCTGCCATTTTCTTATTTTGGAAGCTGCTCTTCCTGTCTATTCAGACAATTAATTTTATTCCTTCTGAAATCTCTGATGTTGCTGAAGACCAAATAATTTAGTTTTACAATTAAGATGAGTTGTTTAGGGATTAAGATATTTTACATATAGATAGATGTTTTAAGTTGATAGACATGAGATATGATAGATACTGATTTACATTCAGAATTTTAGACACACCAAGATAGAAAAGATGTTTTCTTCAAGGTTGCCAAATTCAAATAGCCAAAACACTATGAATGTAATATTTATATAAATCCTGATTTTTTCATGGTTCTTCTTGCTGTAGGTAGTTTATTGTATATATGTTTAATAATTTCAATGTATATGTAAAAAAAGTAATATGATAAAAAAGAAAAAATGAAAAAGAAAAATCAAAATAACTAAAATTCAAGGCACAAAACAAATAATAATTATAAAAATAATTTATTGAACAGTTTTGAAATTACCTTACCCAACATGACATAAAGGAATCACCACTTCATTACTTTATAGAAATACCTATATTCATAACTGTGAAACATTCCTGAAAATCAATTTTCAGTTAAGAAAAAGTAATGTCCAATCCTTAGAAAGAACTCAGGAAGTGTGGATCATATAGTTCCAAGGAAATTATAGACTAATAAGTCATCCCAAACCCAACTACATCATCCTGTAAAGACCCTACTTTATTACCCACTTTCACCTTTTTGTTTTTCATGAGTTTTTCATTATTTTCATCAATGAAAAAGCCTATCTAAGGGGAACAAAATTATTTACATGTTACTATATTCTAGTGGACGCAGATTAATTTTGTCATCTAAAAGTCAGAAAAAAAAACTGGCATTGATGTTGTATTATAGCTCATCTCACTAAATCAGTTGAGATGTTGGTTTTCTAATTTACATTGTGCCATATTGACCTACTAGCTTGTTGGACTAAGATAGAGATGTTTACACAGCAAAAATTCTCACAAATATTCAGGAATCATTGTTATAATGCAGTTGAAATAATGATTTCCAAATAATTATTCCAAATAGTATATCTTGTATATGCTTTCTTCTCTAATTCTAATATTTGCTACCATTTAGGGTTTTAGAAAATATAAACCAAAACATTGCATAATAATTATGGCTAAAGGATTATCTCTCCCAAATGAATAACATTAAATATTGCCTAGATGTTATTAAGAAACATTTACCTAACCATATAGTCCAGGTACTTAAGAGGCTTTCTGTGGAGCTAGAAGAATGGCTTGCCAAAATATTTGCTTTGTTTACTTGTGGGGTGAATGCAATGAGGTTGGATGGTTACACAACGAACTTATTCCAGAATGTGATGTGCAAATGCCTATGAAACATAGACTGTTTTTCACTGTCAGAATTCCAAAACAGATATTATTACATGGAGTTGAAGCCTAGCATTGTGGTTAAACAAAATTAGGGCAAACCAAACTATTTTACTGGAAAACCAAGAATAAACAATCACTTTAGGCAAGCAAACTCATTCATACCACATAAAATCTGAAGATTATACAGGGTCTTTTCAAACAAACAATGATGAAACTGTTGACTTTGTTACATTCTTTCCTTTGATATGAAGTGATCACTCCTGAAGCAAGTAAGACAACTCCAGGTCTCACCGATGGCACTGTATTTTAATCAAGTTCCAAACTAAAATCACCAGTGACCAAAGGGAATATTTTTAGAGCTGTAGTTATTTAGGACTGAGTCAAAGATTTTAATGATGCCTAGAGTTCAAATGTAGCAATGCACAGAGAATTGTGAAGCAGACTGCTAGTAATGCAGACTGATATTAATGTATGTGAAAATTGCCTTGACAATCCTAACTATACATATATAACTATTGCAATACATATAACTGATGCAATAAAATGTATAATGTCTATTTAATATATTTTAAGGATCTCTATGACGATTCAGGTATAAGCAGAGAGATCACTGTACTTGTGTCTCAGGTAGATAGAGTTTTCACATATCAGAAGACAATCCCTATTATCTCCTAAATAGTATAATGTGTGTGTGTCTGTGTGTGTCTGTGTGTGTTTGTATGCTTTTATTTACGTGTCATTTTTTGACCGTATGTACATTTTTAGTGCATATTAAAACTCCAAAAAAAGTATGAGAACTATCCCTTCTCAATAAAATAACCCCAAAAATTGGCTCATTAGATCATAAAATAAATATTCCTTTATATAAAAAGGAGTATTACCAGTGTGGTTTATTATGCTTCTTGTCCTACCTCAATGATCTTTTTCTGCAATTCATTCACTATAGGGGCGAAAATTACACAAAGCTGAGATTTACATGACATGAGTAACACTGCCTGGGTAATAAAGTTTACAAGCTCTCTGAAAATAGGTAACAGGAATTGAAATGTATAGTGGCTACTTCTTCACAAACATAAAAATCACTCATAACAAAACTATATAAAAAAAACAGGTGATGTTTCAGTAGAAAATAGCTAGAACTTACAAATTTTCAATACTGAAATACTTGGCCTTGAATTTCTTCTTGATAATGTGAAGGATTTATATCCCTGTTAACAATTTCAACTTATGCACATATAAATCATTCAGGGATTTGGGGAAACTAATTTACAGTATAATGGTTCCTCAGATACTGTCTTTTAAATAGGGCAACTTGATTTGTAAGTGGCTGAAGGCATCTAAAAGACACTGCATTCTTACAGAAACACACTTTCTTTACTGGTAATGGAATAACGTAAATGTTATTAAATTAGCATCATCATATTTTAGCAAGAGTTGTAAAGAATTACTACCTATATCCAATTCTTCTTGATTATTTTAGATTAGGAAAGAGCATGTAACCAGAGGCCAGAGTGTGACACATATTAAGGCTTCACGCCCAGCTCTCCTAGGAGAGAGTCAAAGCAGTAATTTAGAACTTTGTTATAGAGATGATTATTTGAGAAATAGCCATCATATTAAAAAGTAACTTGTGCAGATAATTGTGTCTCATATATTGTATTTTATCCAAGTGTTAATGCTTAAGGGTAGATGCACCATAATGCTATCGATTTGAGAATTTTCTGAAAACCTCATCCATAGTCACACCAAGAAAACCAAAGCTGACCCCCTCACTGACTAGTGCTGGAGAGCTGGATCAACGGTCATTTGACTGGTGTAATACCATTAATCTGTTGAAATCAAATTTTAGTGTAATTCGCAATTCTTTTTACTCTGTCAAGATGTTCATTCTTACCAAACCTAAATACTGGTTTGTGAACACGTGGATATTATAATACAATCTTATTTTCTACAATCTATGGTTTTTAATTCTTTGCTTCCACAATTACTCAAAATTTAATATTTAATACGTCAAAATTGAATTTCATAACTTATGACATGTTTCTATCAAAGAGTTTTATATATCTATTTATCTAACAAATATAGTTAGGTAGATAAATAAATGTAAGAATATCTTTGAATGGAAAACTAACAGTTTGTTAAATCTCAGTGCCCATGTGGACTTGTTTCTACCTTATTTGTTGAGCCAGTATGTAAATTCCTCATTTATAAATAAATTACTGAGGAATAAACCAAGGACCATGAATAATACAAGGCAAACCTTCAACCACTGGGATACATCTCAATCCTCAAACCTATTTTAAAAATTATTTATTTTATTTTTTGAGAACATATAATTACATCATTTTCTCCTTTTTACTACTCTTTCAAAACTATCCCACATACACCTTTTAATCTTTTTCTGTTTGGAAACCGGATGCTAAGGTCCAAGTCCACCATTACAGGAAAGCCCTGAGCTTGGTGCAAAATGGAGCACTCTCTTCACCCAAGAGGCTTTCTCTTCTCTGCCTGGGGGATCCTGAACCCTATACCCTCTACCTGAGCAATGTCATGTATCCCTTACAGAAATTACAGCCCAAACTCTCTTTCTTCCAATAGAATCTCATTCACGAAGCACTCAGGATTCCTGGAATACCACTCCATGTTAATGAGGTATCTCAGTACCTTAGCCCTGCAGCCAAAGACTTTGCCCACTCCCCATATTTTTAACCCCTCCCCAAAGTTCTACACAAGCCCCCATCACCCACATAAAATTGATTTACCTCCCAGAAGTTGTTCCCGGTGTGTCCTCATTTTTTCCCTAACTATAGGGCTTCCAAATGCCCTTCCATTTGCCCTTGTTAACTAATCTCAACCAATCCCTGGGGCCAATGAATGTCACTGGCCCCTGAGGCCAAATCCATGGCCTCAATTTTTTTCATTCATTGTTGTTATAGTATATATGTTATATCATACAAAAATATATAGGCAATTTGATTATATATAATTGACATGTATGATTTTATATGATCAAATGATATAACATACAATATATGTTATCATGCATATAATTTTACTTATTTATTTATTTATTTAGAATTAAGAGAAATCACTTACTGTGTATCTCAAGAAATTCTTGAATTTTCAACTCCTGCCACATTCTTCTGAGTAACTGTGATGAGAAGGGGATGAACAGGTATGGTTACTTCTACTCAATTACTCTTAAATTGACCTCAGGCTCTACTTATTCTCAGAATTTAATTACCTTAATCTGAATATGTTTTATCCAGGTTTACCATGAAGCCAAATATTTATTTAACTGTGGTTTCTTGATTCTATTACAGATGTCTTGCCACATTAAAATATTTTTGAAATTTTACGGATCTTGAAATTGAGAGTCTCATTCTTCTGCTATTGGATACCAGCCTCTTGATATTGTTGCTATTTTCCGATCAGGTAGTCTGCGTGGAATGCCAGGGAGCTTGGCCAGATCTCTGTGATTCCTCAACATTTTAGTCAGCAAAAGAATATTGGAAACTTGAGTAAATAGGAAGCACATCTGTATTGCTTAGAAAGAAATATTTTATCTCATAAAAAATTGTTACACTGAGGAAACAAAAAGCTAAAGATGAAAGAGTTGGGTCCACAATATCCTCATCATAGACAGGTCTTCCATATTCTAGGTACTACCTGCTAACATTTCTACCACTTCACAGAAGCACCATGATGTAAACACTAGACCGTTAACAAATGGGCTTTTGAGGAGAATAGGGTAAAAGCGGGAGGGAGGGAGGAACGGGAGTATACAAGGGATGGGATAACAATTGAGATGTAATCTGAATAAATTAAGTCAATATTTTTAAAAATTTAAATAAAACACACACAAAAAAGGTACAATTAAACCCTCTTCCCCACCCTCAAAAAAAGTAGGCAAAATATAGGTTTGAAGCCCTATGATATAATAGTGGGGAAAAACTCCATTTGACTGCAAAGTTACTTGAAATGTTCTGGTGACTTTAGGCAATGGCATCCTAGCAAAACTACTTTTTGTCATCCGGGAGGAATAAGCTTCCTTTGTAGAAGCTTTGGAGCCAATGATCTTCAACTAGATATAAAACGGAAGCTTAGTGAATAAAATGAAAATTTAAATACAAGGTCAAATATCTACCATGAAGCTAGTAGATGCAGGAAATCAAAATCCAATTTTTTAAGATTCATCTTTTGAAGTTTAAAAACCAACAAAAATTTGTCATTGCCCTTCAGGGTGGTAATATACTCTGAACTCATGACATAAACAACACTTAAAAATGTATGATATCATCAAAAACAAAAAAAAAGTACAAATAATCTGAAACTTGGCTTTAGATGAATTTATTTTTTCAAGTTTCTCATATTCAAAAAACATAACACAATATTCTACATGCTTTTGTCTTGTACTCTTAAACATTTCTGTTTTACTAGGAAATTGTGCCCTTTCAGAAGCATTCAAAAATGTCAAATGCAGTTAAGAACCACACTTAGAACATGTAAAAGCTTGTATAACTAAAATTATGAAATAGAACTATGCCATTCTTTCAGAAAGAATTAGTAACAGCATTATTCTCATTGCTGCTACTGGTTTTTACCTCAAAAGTTAAACATAAAAATAAGAAGTCACAGCGGATTCTTTCATTTGGAATGAACTTTGGAAAAATTAAACACTTCACATTCTTGGGCATAGAAATAGAGTGGCTGACTGCTGTCTGCTATGTATTAGTTACAAACTCCTGTAATTGGATGTTACTACAGGCTACCATGAATGACTGGAAAGAATAAAACAACAAAACTCTTAAAACAGTTTGTCTGATTAAGAGATCAATATTTAAAAAATGACCAAGTGCTATTTGTTGGGCAAGTTTAATAGAGCATTAGCAGTAGTAGTAGTAGACTCAGAACATGTGTATTGTCAGGGTGATGAGTTAGCTCAGTCTCAAGTTAGAAGTACTGACAGTGTTCCTGGACTAGAACCTGCCTCTGCCTGTATTCTTTGTAAGTTTCTTCAAAGGATTCTCTTTTTTGTTTTTGTCATACTTGTTTGTTTGCTTTTGTTTTAGGAGATATAGTGAAGAGATTATAAATTTAATCAAAATACACATTTTATTAAGAATTATGAAAATAATCTGTTATTGACTACAACAGATATATAAAGTTAGAGCAATAGAAGTAAATATTTTTGAAAGAACAGAAAACACAATCATATATACAAATTACACGACAGAAGTTTAAAAAAAGCAAGCCAATATATTTTCTCTAAAAGATTATAACACCTTAACAGGTAATTCCAAACAACCTAACAAGTTTAAAAATACTAAAAATAGGTTAAAAAAGCAAGAACAATAAGAATTTATTTTTAAGAAGAATTGGAAATGATAGAAAACAAACAAACAAATTGAAAAACTAGTGGCAACGTCACCAGTAGTCTCCATCCATTAGAAGGGAAAATACCTGAGAAGGAGGAGAATGTTGACTGCTATGTTCAAATTACATTAAGGGATCCATATGTAAGTGACTGATCACAATGCTCTTACGCCCAAATTTTGAGAGACCCTCAGAACAGACCACCCAAGAAGCAGGTCCAAATGCAATTGCAAGGAAATTTATATTGCAGGTTCGATCCTGGGACATACCTCCTATGCACTGACACAGCAAATGCAGGTAAGTGGCCCTAAGTCTCAAGTCAGAGGGGTTTTTACCAGGTTTTAGACAAGAAAATGGGGTTTGCAGTATATGATTGGATGACATTTGGGCAGAAAAGCTCCAAGCAGAGAGTTATAAGCCTTTGTGTTTCATGGTTGAGAAATAGATGTAGGGGCAAGTTGACCTATCAAAAAGATGGTTTGAAGGAGTGATGGCGGCATTAGGAACTTTAGCCTGGCTTCTTCTTATAGGTTGTTGTTATGTGTCAGACCACCTGCGGGTCAACTTGACCAGCAGAGAGTATATTTGGGCTTTCCCAAGGTGAGATGATTGGGTTGCTAAGAAAACTTTTCTGTTTAGTCTACTTTGTGGTTTTTCCTGGAATCTGGGTTCAGATCTCTGTGAGGTAGAGAGGTCAACAAAGAGAGTCCAGGAAATAAAAAGTTACACAAAGAAACCCTGTCTCAATTACAACAATTAAAGTTGTATAGTGTAAGTATCTGTGAGTGCTTATAGCTGTAGATCGGTCATCTAATTCAACCTCTTCTGGTGTGAGCCTCATCAATCACCATGTAAGACGGTGTAGAAAAAAAAAAAAAAAAAAAAAAAAAAAAAAAAAAAAAAAAAAAAAAAAACAAGACCACAGTCATGCGATAGAGAGCTATAGAAATGTGACTACTGAATACTGATGTTACAAACTTCTACCAACATCAGCTATACCTACCTACAAATGATCAAATGAGACAGAACACTGGCATGGATGGGGAGGGTCCTTGGAGGACCTAAGCCTAAGGAGGAACTATGGGCAACGATTGGCTATTGAAAGAGGGAGAGTCATTCTTCTTTGTACATAGAGTTAGCAGCCTCAGTGTGCAGCCCTTTACTTGTATGCATATTGAAGCATTAATGAGAATAAAAATGAAAGGACATGAGTTCTGAGAGATATACATTTTTTTCTTCATTGGTGTAGCAACTAGTACAATGCTCATGCTCTTATTAATTTTCACCAGTGCACCTATAGCAAATGTAATGAAACTCATTCCACCCCCTAATTAGAAAGAAAGAAAGGAAGATAACAACTTAGAGGCAAGACAAACCTGTGAAAGTGAATAAGACTTTCTGTAAGGGGAAGAGTACTGTAATTTAGTTTTAATTAAGACAAGGAGACATCTATATAGTTTAATCCTGTTGGCCTTTTGCTGAAGCAGTCTCTCAGCTTGCTTCTAACTGACTTTAACCCAACATCTGGGTACTCCTCTCTCCACTTTGTTCTCACTGCCTGCTTTCCACCTCAGTCTTTTTCTCCCTCTGCCTCTTTCAGCCTCAGTCTGCATCTCTCTGGCTTTCCTTCTGCCAAGAAGTACTGCCCATTCTTCCTACTACAGCTCAGGCTGCCAACTCTTTATTAAACAAAAAGTCACATTCCTTACTTAACATTCCTAAGGGAAGGTGACCTGTTTGCCGTCCATTTCCAGCTTCAAATAACAATTAAGAACATAATTTTTCAGGGCTGGTGGGATGGCTCAGAGGTTAAGGGCACTGCGTGTTCTTTCAAAGGTCCTGAGTTTAATTCCAAACAACCACATCCTGTCTCACAACCATCTATTATGAGATCTGGTAACCTCTTCTGGCATGCAAACACACATACAGCCAGAATACTGTATAAATAATAAATAAATGTTTAAAAGAAGAACATACCTTTTATAGTCAGAAAATACAATATTTGTCAGTCGGCGACAGAAGAGAATCAGATAAATGGGACTGGGGGGGTTGATAAAATATGATCGAAATGCATCACATCATTAGTGGCAATGTCACATAGTAAATCATCATCATTTTTAATGACTGCATGCTAAGAGAACACATTCTTAAAATATTAAATTTTAATGTCTATTTTCAATATAGCTGATAGCAAAATATTCTTCTTATCAAGAGAAAATAATAGAAATGTACCCCAAATCTTCATTAAAAACAGACAATTGAACAAGTTTGGGAAAGAAAATGGGTATATCTAAATCAATTTTTAATTATTTGTTGATACAAATTAGCTCTGATAACTAGCATCTGCTTGTTAGAGTCTAGAGTAAGACTATGTGGCTTGGCATTTCCCTTAATCAATAACTGCTACATTATCAAACCTTCTTAGGATTGAAGTATTTCTTAGATGTCAGTGCAGATTACATTTTCTATTTCTACGTTACAAAGTTTTTTCATTTATTTTTGAGATTATAATATAATTACATAAATTTTTCTTCAGGTTCCTCCCCCAAGCCCTCCTATATACCCTTCTTTACTCACTTTCCAATTAATGGCTCCCTTTTTCGCTAAATATATATATATGTGTGTGTGTGTGTGTGTGTGTGTGTGTGTGTGTATGTATTCCTAAATATATTTATAAATACATAAATAAAACCTGATTGTTCTATATATTGTGACTTGTATATATGTTATCAGAGCTGAGCATTTGCTAGTGAATAAACAATTTGTATCTTCTTCCCTCTGGAAGTATCTGTCTCTGTTTTCATCATTGCTTACTTTTCCGTAGTTTTTATGTCAGGTTGATGGCTAACCTGGGCCTGAGGTGTATACAGAGAGTTCTAAAAGCTATGAAATGCTTCAAATATGTTCATCATCCCTAGAAATTAATTAAATTCAATAAAACAACGTTGAAATTTTATTTTACCCATCAGATGCCAAAGATTTAAAAAACAAAAAAACAAACATACAAACAAAAAAGGCCAAGAACAAGGACTGAAGTGGATGGGGGGGGGGGGAGGTAACTTTCATTCACAGTTGATGGAATGTCAAACCAGGCCAATATTTCTAGAAATCAATAAAGAGTTCTCCAAAAATTAAAAGAACAATTCAACAAGATAACCAAGTTATGCCATTCTTGTATAAATAATACCTCAAAGAATTCAATCTCTTGCCCCACATATGCTTCCTTAGTCATTTTACTTTTTGCCTTATTCAAGATATCTAGAAAAGGCAGCAAACTAAATTTATTTCAGCCAATAAACTGATAATAAAATGTGGTACATATGTTATATTATATTCGGCTATAAGAAATGAAATTTTAAGCACTGGAGGAAAATGTTTGGAAGGAGAAGAGATTATATTGAATAAGCACATATTTTGAAGTAACTATAAAACCAAGAAGAGTAAAATGAAACTGCTGAAAGAATAGAAGTGTTGGGGAGAAATAGAGATAGGAATATTAATGGACAAGTGATCAGAAAAAAAAAGAAATAGGAAAAACCCAGGTGTGTCTCCAATTAGGGAAAAAGAAGAAAGATAAATGAGAGTAAAATGTCCATAAGTATGTCTGGATAATCATAGGGAATCATATTATTGCTGTCTGCCTAAAATACCTTTAGTACACGTAAGTCATATATAACATGCATATTAACCATGTCCAATCTATTATTAGACCTCTCAATTTGATATTTTTTACTTTCTACTTATCACATGTAAGCTAGCTGGGATTACAAAAATTATCTAGCAAAAAGTGCGAATCATAAGCATAATAATCCCACTTTTTATTTGTTTGTCAGGGTTGTCCAGGAGACTGTATTGTAATTTATCCCTCAGAGGTGGAAGTAAGTGCCTACTGGGGCAGTCACCATACATTACAGACCCAGGACTAAGAGGTTCCTGAGCTATAAGTGAAATGAAAGCCTTTCTCCTGACAACTAGAATTCATGGCATGAGAAGGCACCATGCCACCTTTCAATGTATGGAAACAATAGACAGCCATATCACAATATGATGCCATGAGTCACAACAATGACCAGAATAACATAAAATCAACATTTACTAAATAAGCATAATTCCTAATTACATTCTAAATATTTGTCCTTAGATCCACGGGTAAGTGAAATCCTCCTCCGTCATCAAGGAAACTTTATAGAGGCCATAAAAGAAAGGCAAGACCAATCAAAATGCAGACCAGTGGAAGTGGAGCCCAATCCTAATAGATACAGCTACAGAACAACTCCCACACTTATGATATTGTTTCTACTAGGAATGTGAGAAATTATATACTTAAAGGCTCATCAACATGACCAGATAAACATGAGCTGAACTAGAAAAACAGCAATAAATATGCTAATGAGAAATATTTTATAAAATGTGATAAGTAGGAAGTAAAAATTATCAAATTGAGAAGTCTAATAATAGATTGAGCATGGTTAAATAAAAACTGAAAGAAGTAAATGAGAAACAGTTTTAATGGCTTAAAAAAGACATGAATATTATTTTGTCATTTGCAGAGAATGGGATTGCAGCAAGTTTTGGCACTCTGTTGGTGGGAAGGGAAAAGGACTGGTTTTCACATGTGGGTAATGAAGTCTGTGGTTCAGTGTTGTTTTTCAACAAAATCTCAAATCCTCAATTTTACCAATAAAGAGCCAGGAGCCAGATGCTGGAGTGAAAGCCTGCTAGCTCACAGAGGCAGAGAAACCACCCAGCTGACCTTCCTACTCTGCCAACGTCCCAGAAGGAAAAAAGACCCTTCTCTGCTGTGTTAAAAGTCCTTTAAAGTAAATGTACTTGCCTTCTACTTCTGCGCATCTCTCTATCCCACTTGACCTATGGCTGACATGAGTTAATCCTATTTACAGAGAGTTCTTCTATTAAACTGGGACTAAGCCACACAACTAGAAAAAGGCTTTTCCAGTACACGGTCTCAGGGTTCACTGTTCTGCAAATGTTCAAGAAATGGGTTAACTTTATTTGTTTGTATGTAACTTTAATGTAAAAAATGGAGACGATATTAAGTAGCCATTAACCACTGTTTTATATTTATTCTCACACAGAGATACAGATATTATGATAGAATATAAACATATAATTGTGTGCATATATCACTGAGGCCTTTCTCTTGTACAAAGAGATATTCATGACAAGTTATCTTGGCACTATTACAGAAAGAAAATTGGTTCATCATATTATTTTTGTGGTAGTGACATGATTATTTTGATGACACAATTTAATTTAGGAAGGCATGAAAGAGTTCTATGTCTCATATGTCTGGGTAGACCTTCGATCCATTCATGCTTTTGTCTTAATATTTAGCAGTGATATGTGTTCTAGAGAAAAATTGTCATTTATGCTTTCTATGTAAATAGTTACATGCTATAAAGTATAAAATTTCTTAAATACAAAGAAACATGATGAAGCTACAAGATTACAAGTTAAACTAAACATAGAAACTGTTAAGTTCTATATGCTCGTAAGAATTACATAATATAAAATACATTTCATTATCATTTTCTCATTATTAAAATATATCCTTTTGTGTAGTTGTAGAGAAATTAAAAGTTAGCTCAAGACACCCAACCACCATGTTCTTATTATGAAGGAGACTTAATTTTCCCAGAGGGGCAAAGAGCAAGGATAAGGGACAGAGACAGGAGATAGAGGACTACAGGGAGGTAAAAAGGAACAAGAGAATGGAGAGCAAAGGGAGAAGGAATAACAGTGCTTTGTTAAAGGATATTAGGGAAACCCCATCTTAGAGTGAGGTGTTTAATTTTAGTTGAGCATTTTAATGAGGTCAGGCAAAGGGGTCTTTCTCTACTGGATTTCAATACTTTGATAGGTAGACCTTGGGAGTCAGCCTCAGGAAGAGGAAGTTCCCATATAAGGAAATGGACCTGGCAGGTAGCTTCTGGGTTTTAATAAGGGGCAGAGGGAACGAAGAGAAGTAAAATCCTTTTAGAGTCATGTATGATATGCTAGAGTTGGGTAGAGTCGCTTCAGTAATGATAAGTAAAAATATCACTATATCATCTGCCCCTGCATTGTGTGCCTGTGTAGCATCACAGAATGTGCAAAGGAGACTGGAAAAGATGTAAGAGAGGATCAGTGTGTGAGGTGTGGAGAGATGTGGAACTGGAGACCTGATTGCAACTGTGACAGGCATGAGAGAGGGCTGAGGTTGACAGTGGAACCTGTAGTATCCCAGGATGCTGTGCAACAGCCTAGGGATTATACAGGTTCAAACCCAGCCCTGGAACAAACTGCCCACCTATGGGATCACCTTGCTTTGAACAATGGCAGAGACTGAGATGAGGCATGGTGCATTTTCTGAATTAGACCTCCTGGATGGACCACTATAGTCTCTGATACTACTGAAAACCATGTGTTGGTCAGTTGTACTGATGCTGCCAAAAGTAAGTTGACATCCACGGCCTTGTTACCACCTAACAGTCATTTGATGTCTGTGAGCCATGCTGCCTCTAGAAGCCACACTTATCTGAGTGGCCTGTGTTGACTCCTGAGGCTATGTTGCTATTCGTGGTCTGGGATGGTTCTTAAATTCTTGTCTGGGTCTGTGGTCCAACTGGAGCTGAGGGATGTGCTTGTGGTCTGTGCTTTCACCAGCAAACACAAATAAGCCCATGAGCCAAGCTCCAGCTGACTGTAATGAGCTAGGAAGCTAATTTGGCAGTGAAATAAATGACTGCAGATGCACAATTGAGAAAGAGGGACATAGAAGTCTTCTGTGACAACTTTTATCTCCCTAGGCCCACCTCTATCAAGTACCAGCCTAAAAATTAAACCATCAAAGAGAATTCTTAAAAAATGTGATAAGGATGCTGAAGTGTAGCTCTCTATACTTGTTGGCTCCTAACAGGGGTGCAGGTGGGGAAGGACTCAGTTTTCTTCAGGGAGCAGGCCACTGGGATATTGACCATGGTTCCACTGCATATATGGCCAGCACAAATTGGGCTTTGTATTTTTCGTTGTTGTGGTGTAGCAACATCCTGAAGGCAGAAGAGATGACATGAGAAGTCGGAGTCATTGGGTGCATGATGTGGCATTCCCAAAGAATCAAAGAAAGATACCATGTTTTTTTAAATCACTATAATTCTTGAAATTAAATTAAAAATTGAGGAACGTAGTTTGCTCTGCCTCCTGTGGCTCTTTGACTCTATCTCCTGTTCTATAGATTCTCTGATATCTGAGAGAAGATATTTGACGGATACATCTAATTTAGTCTCTCCTCATCATATCCGGATGTGAATCTCTGCATGTGTTCTCATGTCCTGCTGGAGAAAGCTTTTTTAGATGATCTGTGAGTACCGGTGGGTATCAAGAGGAGCCATTTTATCGATTTTTCTTCTTTAGTCCACTTGTGTTTGCTTTTAACCTAGGTCTCTGGGCTATCTAATCTTTTGTTCTTCATTATGCAAGCAACGTTGTGTGTGAGTTACTTCTCATGGAGTGGGCTAAAGATCAAATCAGGAATTGGTTGGGTACTCTCTCAAATTCTGAACCACTATTGCACTTCCATAATATTCAAATTAGACAGATTGTAGGTCAAAGTTCCCAAGGCTGTTTTGGTGCGCATATTTCTCTTTCAGAAGCCTACAAAATACCTTCTGACAAGAGAGACTAGAACTTAGTGGTGAGGACTTTGTGCAGGTATCAGTTTAGCTTCTTTATGTTGAATGAGTTGTGGAGTGTTGTCGTCAGTGATTGGAGCCCAATTGGCAAGCTGTAGAGAGCTACCATTTGTCATAGCGTTAACCTGGATTGTTTGAAGATACCAATGGGAGCACATGGCCAACAATCAATTTTATACAATCTAGTCCCACAACAGGGGATTACCTGGCTATAAGAACTAGACAGTTGAGATCTATATCCCTTATATCTAGGAGTTCTCCTTAAGATCAAGTTCATAGATTGCAGGAAATTTTCACTACACTAGGTTCCACACTATCCAACAAAATTCAGCCTACTCCAGTCATCTATGACGGCGCTCTTTCCACATCATCTCTCCCCCTCCTCTATTCCCCTACTCTCATCATTACATCCTCCTAATCTACACGTAAAATTTAACATATTCCTCTTCAGGGAGATCCATGGGTCACCTCAAGATCCCTACTGTTTACCTAACCTCGTTGGGTCTGTACATTGCATGTTAGTTATCTTTAACTGAACTGATAATATCCACTTATAAGTGAACACATACCATATTTATCTTTCTGTGTCTGTGTTACCTCACTCTGGAAGATTTTTTTCTTCTTCATGAAAATTTCATGATGTCACTTTTTCAACCAGACTAGAAGTACATCATTGTGTAAATGAACTGATTCTCAATTTTCTAGGGAAATGTCATATTGATTTCCATAGTGGCTGTATAAGTTTGCACTCATACAAGCAATGCAGGAATCTTTCCCCCTTTCCACATCCTCACCAGCATGAGCTGTCAACTGTGTTATTGATCTTAGACTTTCTGACATGTGTAATCCAAAGTATGATTTTCATTTTTCTGATGGCTAAGGATGTTGAACCTTTTGTTAAATGTTATTTAGCCATTTGAGTTTTCTCTATTGAGATATCTCTTTACATCTGTACCCCATTTTTAATTGTATTATTTGAGTTTTTGAGATCTCGTTTCTTGAATTCTTTATATATTTTCGATATTAATCCTCAATCAGATGTGGATCAGGGAAACCACTTTCCCATTCTGTTAGCTGATGCATTGTCTGGTTGACAGTGCCCATTACCTCACAGATATATTTTGGTTTCTTTAACCAAAAACATGTGTCTATATGTGGGGATTTATAGCTAAGGGTTCAATTATATTCCATTGTTCAATATGGCTATTTTTATTCCAGTACCATTCAGTTTCTACTACTATAGGACTGTAGTAAAATTTGATATCAGGAATGGCAGGAACTCCTGTAGTTCTTTTATTGTTCATGGCTATATTAGCTATGGTAAGTTTTTGGTTGAGGATTTGCATTTAAAGTTCTGTTAAGATTTGTATTGGATTTTAACAGGGAGTGTAGTGTATTTGTAGATTGCTTTTGTTAAGATGGCTGTTTTACTATGTTTATCCTACCAGTCCATCAGCATAAGAAATCTTTCCATATTCTGATATCTTATTCAATTTCTTTTTAATGAATTAAACTTTTTTTGTCATAGAAGTCTTTCACATTCTTCATTAGAGTTATCACAAGATATTTTGTATTATTTGAGGCAATAATGAAGGGCATTGTTTCATGATTTCTTTCTTAGTCCATTTTTCATTTGTATATAGAACAACTACTGATTTTTCTTTAATTAAACCAAACACATTGCTAAAAGTGTTTATGAGATGTGGGAGTTACTTGGTGGAATTTTTAGAGTCATATATGTATATTTCATCTCATCTGCAATATTTTCATTTGTTCTTTTCCAATTTGTAACCCCTTCATTTCCTTCAGCTTGCTTATTGATCTAGCTAATATTTAAAGTACTATACTGAATGTATTGAGAGACTGAGGTTAGAAGTGGATGCTCTGTGAGAGTCACAGGAGATGTAGGCAGGGGGAAGGTAAGGCTACAGCTGATATTCTTTTGTAGTTCAGTGATAGGATCTAGACTGGGATATTGGGTCTGGAGGAACAGAAAGAGGAGAAAGTCTGCCTATGGCCTGTCTGGTCATTGCCAGAGACACAAATCAGTTTTCACTATTGAATTTCATGAAAAATGTGTATGGAAATTAGTTAGGTTTGTATTTCCAAAGTGTTTTAAGAGTAGAATTTGAAATTTTCTAATATTTGCACAATGGCTGTAACGAGAAAATGACAGGTAGCAGGGGAGTCCTTCTTATACACAATACATTTGTTTTTGCATATGTTCACCTTGTTGTAACAATAAAGGCTGTAACCTAGGAATGCTTTCTCCAACTAGCTTAAAGATAGGTAGCATTTTGATGGCCTTAAGATGTTACCCAAATGGTTAGGTTACTTATGTCACATTTAAACAAATATTATTAATCCATACTTGGAATGTAAGCCAAATCTGTGTGATACTAGGAATATGATTTGAGTAGCCTGTACAATAAATATATACATAAAATCACAATTATTAAATGAAGAATAATTGGGAACAGTGAGCCATGATGTGTAATGTTCTACCAAAAGGTGAAAATCTGGACATTTTAAGGCTCATAGAAATTTTTCTCATTGATTATTAGTGTAGAGTTGCTCTCACTGTGAGTTTGACAAACAGGAGCAGATAGGCCCAGATCCTGTAAAGAGAGCAAGCTGAGCAAACAATGAGAGCAAGCCAGGAAGCTGCTTTTTTCATGGCCTATGTTTCACTCTCTGTCTCAAAATTCCTGTCTTGAGTTCTGGCCCTTTTTCTCTTTGGTGATGGGCTATGAAGTGCAATTGCAACCTGAAATAAAATATTTTATCAACTATTTGCCTTAGTATCATGGTATTTTACCACAGATTATTATATAATTATCACATTTTTGTCTATCCCTTTCTTTTCTCTAAATACCTTCTTTTTACAACTCTCTGTTCTCCCTCAAAATCATTACCTCTACTTTTATTTAGGTATATTAAATGTCTAATATATCCTTGCTATAAAAAATGTAAAGACACATAATTCTTTTGCATTGCTACATTATTATGTATGTGTGTGTGGGTGTGTACATGTTTGTATTTTAAAGTAAGGTACTGTAAGACAATTTGTGGGTTAGTCATGTGAACACAGTAAATTCTACCCCAAGCAAATAATTATTTACTAGGTTAGAAAGTTTGTTGTTTGGCATAATTATACATTTTTTTTAAATCTTGCAAGTTCTTTATTACATCTATTGAAGTGTAAACAATTTTAAATGAATAGAAACATTGGATATGCTCCAAATCTTAAGACTATAAAGGAAGCTAAAGAATATAGGGAAAATTTCAGTGTTTACATATTAAGCATTCCAATTATCATATCAAACTAATCAGGATATGACTACAAGAAGAAGTTTGTAACAAGCTAAGGTTGAGCTGTATAAAGTTCATCTAGTTCTGGCATTCAAGCACATTTCAAAACAAAGGGTCTATATGGTTTGTGGGACACCACTTCTTTTTCTATATCCTTGTGGGTTTTGTTTTATTTTATTTCTGGTTTTTGATTATTAGTTTGTTTTCCTTTTTCTTAAACTGTCTTTTTTTTTTTTTTTTCAATGAAAATTTGATTTTTTTTCCTTTGGTTTAAATTTTATTTTTTCCTGAAACATATTCATTGTACATTACCTTGATTTAAGTAAGGAGAGCTCCATATAAGTATTGATGTATTGGAGCTTGTCTCCTATACATAACTACTGGCACCTTCCTCTTCTCCTCTATATTGTTTGTTTCCTAAACAACATCGTTATACTTCCATGTCATGCAGGTTCATGATTTTATTCTCTTATATATTTTCTTTACATACATAAATTTAGGAACCACAAATGTAAAAACATACTTGCCTGTCTGAAGGTGGTTTAGTGTCTAATATGACTATCTCCAGTTGCATTCATTTTCCTGAAGTTTGATTTTCTTATGTGGTATTAATTACCTCCTTTGAATACCATCTGGTGGACCTAATATTCAAAGTATCTCTCTCTGTGTGTAATGTCAAACTGGCAGAGGGATGAAATGGTAAATTTTGCATACTTAGTCATTTTCATAGCAGGGGAGGAATAGGTTTCTGTAGACTATATTTAAAAACAAGGCTTAGAACTATGTGGCTTCTGTTATTTCCAAACCAATTTATATTATTCCTCTTAGAAATTCTCTGAATTCCAGCAAATCCTTATTTCTCTTCAGTGAGCTAAAGGTAGCCTTTGGCCTACAACCAAAGATCATCATTCACAAAGTAATTGGTTTCAGAAATTGTTTCCATGTAACAGATACTAATGAAATCTATTTTACTTGTAATCAACAAAAGATGAAACTGAGACTATCACAACTCATCTCTCAATTGCTGCAGCTGGAATCTAGAAACCCTTTACCTATTGATGAAAGAGCTAATTACTGCATTTGCTTGTGATCATCTGAACAAAGCATCCCTTCCAGGCATGGACTTGTGCAAAGAGTTGGTGACTTTCTGTTGCTGGCGAGGATGTGGGGAGAGAGGAACACTCCTTCATTGCTGGTGGGAATGCAAACTAGTACAGCCACTTTGGAAATCTATCTGGTGCTATTTCAGAAAAATGGGAATAGTGCTTCCTCAAGACCCAGCTATTCCACTCCTTGGAATATACCCAAAAGATGCTCCAGCACACAACAAGAAAATTTGCTCAACCATGTTCATAGCAGCCTTATTCATAATAGCCAGAACATGGAAACAGCCTAAGTGTCCCTCAGTAGAAGAGTGGATAAAGAAACTGTGGTACATATACACTATGGAATACTACTCAGCTATTAAAAACAAGGAATTCCCGAAATTTGTGGATAAATGGATTGAGCTAGAAATGATTATAATGAGTGAGTTAACCCAGAAGCAGAAAGAATCAAATGGTATATACTCACTTATATCTGCATACTAGCCCAAGGGGCATGTCCCACAAAAGCCTTCACTTACCAGGAAACTGGGACAGAGGGGAAGGCATCCTATTGGGACTCTAAATGAGAGATGCATGGGAGAACAGCAAAATAAAAGGATACAGAGGGTCCTAGAAATCTACAAATAGAACAATATGATAGGCAGATTTGGGCCCAGGGGTCCCGCTCAAACTAAGGCACCAGCCAAGGACAATACAGGAGGTAAACTTTAAACCCCTTCCTAGATCTAGGCAATGGTCAGAATATTCTCCACAGTTGAGTGGAGAGTGTGATACGACTTTCTCACGTACTCTGGTGCCTCACATTTGACGATGTCCCCTGGAGGGGGAGACCTGGTGGCACTCAGAGAAAGGACAGCAAGTAGCCAAGAAGAGACTTGATACCCTATGAGAATATATAGGGGGATGTAATCCCCCTCAGGAACAGTCATAGGGGAGGGGAATAATTGGAAAATGGGGAGGGGAGGAATGGGAGGATACAAGGGATGGGATAAACATTGAGATGTAACAAGAATAAATTAATAAAAAAAAGAAAAAGAAAAAAAGAAAAAAGAAAAAAAATATGAAAAAAAATGAGGCAATAAAAATGTTTTATTTAAAGATATTATATAATTTTTACAGAGAAAATAATGCCTGATTTCCAGAGTTCTAAACATTTCAAAATGTATAGCCTCCTAAGAGTTAATTTTTATTATTAGTTCATGGTATAATTTTCCCAACAAACAACTCTGATGTGGTGTTATTGCTCTATCTTTAATAATATCCTCAGCTTTGCTTGGTCATCCTTGATGCTTTCTTTGTGTTTCTGATTTTCCAGTAGGGTCTGAATATGTATCCAGGCTAGCCTAACACACAATGCAACTCTATTGTCTCATTCTTTTAGGTACTGGAATTTCACATGAGTTTCATCCTGCTTGGCTACTTGAGTTTTTTTTTAAAGTTTGTGCCTTTAGTGTTGAGATTTTCTCACAATGAATAGTGGCTGCAAGTAATTAGAACTTTAATGCTCTAAAAGTGACTTTTCATGTCAAAACCTTGCTTCAAGAAGGGTTATTCCCTTAACCCACATAAGCACACATCCTTAATCTCGGTTCCATGGACTACCAAATGTGTCATTTCTATCATTTTATTGGCTGTTTTGAAGATGGACAAATGGAATAGATAAGTTAGTCCAAATAATCAAAAAGAAAAATACTTTTGAGTAAATAGATTGTAAACATGTTCAAGTAGTAAAGGATTATTTTATTGCCCTCTAAATTCATGATGTGAATGATATTTTCTCTGAACTTAGAGACATTTGTTGCATATCCTTGACATCTCTGCTTGGATGTGAGATAAACATTTCAAATTGTGTGAAAATCTGATTTTCTGAACATGGTAGGTTATATTTCCAAAGGATGTTTTATAGTCTATCTTACACACACACACACACACACACACACACACACACACACAGTAGCATTGTTTACTCTTCACTAAGGAGAAGCCTTACGCTAATTTCCGCTTCGTTCTGGAGAAGGCTATGTGGCAGTTCGTAGGTCATATGACTTCTGCTTTACTCTGCTTTGATACACAAGCATTTGGGATTTCTGCACAATCTCATATCCCCACTATAGTCTATTCAAGTTGCTTAATGAAAATCAGTGTTCATGGCATAATTTGCAACCTGGTTGTAGCAGGTAAAATTTTATCCTTACCCAAGCAGATGGACTCACTGTTTCTAAGGCTTCTTTATAGTGACATAATTTTTTCAGTTACTGAACTCAAGTAGGAATTGACAAATTTAACTGGTTTATGTTCACATCACTTTACTAACAATTATATATAAAATGTATATTTTATAATTATCATATATATGTGTTTCATTTTAAAAGCAAATTTAAAACTCTTTTGCTTCTTAATTTCTCTGTTGCTTCTGTATCTTTCAAGTCTATATCATTGCAAGGTATTTCATTGTACCTTTTCTTCAAGCCTGTATTAAATTATATGGTTAGAACCTGAGAAGAAAATTATTATGTACCTAATTTAAAATTTGAATAGTAAAATTTAAGAGGAGGAGCAATGGGATGGTCTAGAAAAAACTCTGAACATCATCAGATCCCACAGGTTCTGGTGTTAGTTGTTGTTAGATGATACTATTCAGTCTGAGACTCCTCTTGTGCAATCTTAAAACCTTAAGTCTGTAGAGACAGAAGCTTAGGTGTAAGATCCTTTAGTTTTGGGCTTCTGCTGTTTTCCAAAGGAGCTTTGTGGAAAAGCTCGCAAACGCCAGTGGCCATGACTAGCATCATGATGTCTTCAGTGTGGGTGTAGTTGGAAAATGACTGATTAGGTGAAGGTTCTAGGTGAAAGGGAGGCAGTTACACCTGTAATGCCAACTTACTAAAACATCAAGTACTATTTTGCCTGTTATTACATCCTTCCTGATGACTATTTTCCTTAAAACTTCAATTTATTTAAGAAGCACTTAACATAGATATAGAAAATCCACCTATAAAAAATTGCCAAAGACATACTACCCAAGATTAACATCTCCAATCACATGAATGTCATCCCCTGACTATGCATAAATCCAGACCCCATTATTAGAGAAAATTTCCCCAGTATCAAAAAAAAAATGAATTAAACTCACATATTAACTGTTACACAAACCTTACAGCAACCCCCATTTTGGCTTTTTGAAAAAAAAAAAAAACCATATATGACCGATTCTTCTAATTCTTATAAACACGATATTTTTATATTACTTTAAAATACTCTCATTTGACATTTGTTCGTTCATACTTTCACCAGATTTCACTCCTGTTCCTTCTGCCTGGAATTCATGCCTGCTCCTATTCTTTACAGTAGGCCAGGTCCTTTAGAGCTCTATGTGAATAATTTCTCCAATATATCTCTTTTCTTAGATTTTTCTTATATAATTCATGTCTACAACTCACATAATCATGGATTCAATATTGGTCCTGGTATGCATGTATTATATGTTTACAATTCATTCTTATAATTTTTCAGCAACTTTTCCTATTTTATGAATATATATATACATATGTATATATACACAACACACACACACACGCATACATATATATAGTGGGTAAACTACGTATAGAAAGATAAAATATATATTATATTTCATCTCATTTTTGGAATTGAGAGAATGGTTAATTCACTTGAATTAATTTAATTGAAATGTACTAATATCTAAGTCAGCTATTAATTCGATTATCTACTCTAAAAATAATTCATACACTTCATAAGAAAGATGCAAATATGTTTCTATGAATTGCATTGTGGCAAAACCTATAGTTTCCTACACACCAGAAGTTTTCCAACTGATCACACAATGCAAGTATAGCAAAGCATGGCACTATATGAAGAGCTCTGATTTGTCTCATTCATCTACACTTATGTTTAGATTTGCCAAGAATGACAGAGTAGCAACTTACAGAGGAAACTAAAGTTGTGTGTCATTTTACAACCAACATGTATGCATCATCTGAAACTGGTTACATTGCTAGTTCAGGTGCTTATATCAAATATGAACATGGTTCACACGAATAAACTGTGTCTTTTACTGAAGATGGTAAACCTCATCATAGTCTATTTTTGGCTCTGAAAGTAAATAGACACTAGGGAACCAAGAAGAAAAACGGAATAGACAACGGGGGATAAAGGCCAAATATACTGTATACAGATTCTTATGGGAACTAAATTTTTCTGAGACCAAAATGGAACAAATCTCCCAACTGATCTTTTAAATAAAATGTCCAGTATTGCTAGGGAAAAGAAAAGATTAGCTTTGTTAATACTTTTTTCTTCTTCATACATTGAAAACAGCACTGGTTTTCAAGGTTCTGCTTTAGATTACACACAAAGTAAAATGGGTTGCATCATGCTATCCTCTAGCATATGTGTAATTATATTTTTCCTATTTACATACGTCTAAATCAATGATAAATAATTTGTCTAACACTCACAGAGCACTACATTCCATCCTTATTACTACAAAAATAATAAGAAAACCAGTAATTTTAAAATTAAATCTCAAAGAAAAATTGTCATATGAAATTTTATTATATTAGAAAATGAATACCAGAAGTCTTTGAGGGACGAGAGGAGAAAATATCATATGGTAGATTATGACCACATAAATAAGCCTGAGAAAAGAGCCCTCATTACATTCAAAATTATAAGAGACATTGACCTAGAAAGAATTGACATTCCTCCAGGATAATCTCAAATTAAGACAAAGGTCTTTCTTTCTTTTTTTTTTTTTTATTAATTTATTCTTGTTACATCTCAATGTTTATCCCATCCCTTGTATCCTCCCATTCCTCACCCCCCCCCATTTTCCTATTATTCCCCTCCCCTATGACTGTTCCTGAGGGGGATTACCTCCCCCTATATATTCTCATAGGGTATCAAGTCTCTTCTTGGCTACCTGCTGTCCTTCCTCTGATTGCCACCAGGTCTTCCCCTCCAGAAGCAGAAAGAATCAAATGGTATATACTCACTTATATCTGCATACTAGCCCAAGGGACATGTCCCATGAAAGCCTTCACTTACCAGGAAACTGGGACAAAGGGGAAGGCATCCTATTGGGACTCTAAATGAGAGATGCATGGGAGAATAGCAAAATAAAAGGATACAGAGGGTCCTAGAAATCTACAAATAGAACAATATGATAGGCAGATTTGGGCCCAGGGGTCCTGCTCAAACTAAGGCACCAGCCAAGGACAATACAGGAGGTAAACTTTAAACCCCTTCCCAGATCTAGCCAATGGTCAGAATATTCTCCACAGTTGAATGGAGAGTGTGATATGACTTTCTCACGTACTATGGTGCCTCACATTTGACAAAGGTCTTTCTTAACTTCCATTTCTTGTGACATTTTTAGAAAACTTTCAAGTATGAATTGAACCTCTTTCTTATCTGAGTACGACCTCTCCTACACTCTAGCCAATTACAGAACCAGGAACATCTTTCTCAAGTACCTCACTATGATTGCCTTGAAGTACACTCACAAGAAGGCATCATTCTTGTCCCTCAGCCTTGCAGGAATCTAACAAGCTAATGTACAAAAGCAGTGTTCAGGAAACCCAGCTGAGCTAATCCTAGTGGCTAACCTCCTTTCTCTATTGTCTGGCAGTAATTTTCATTCAACGCATAAATTATTGGTCATTACAAGAAGATATTCTTCTTTCCCCATCCAAAGAGCAGTAGGCCTTAATAAAATCTCATTTGTCTATATAAAAGCACCAGCATAGACTTTTACCTTTTAGTACATAACATATATCTGTGATATTATCTATCATTATATATGCAATGATATATAATTATTAAGTAATTTTTATATATCATTATTTAGTATATGATTAGTACTAATTACTAATAAATAATTATTACTAATAAATGTAGAATATTTTTCATAACAAGGCTTCAGCATTTGCACAAAATTATTCTGTTCTTACTGCTTTTATGACATCTATAAATGTATTACATATCCCTCAGGTGCATGTGTACAGTGTTCTGTAAACTTATACTTTCTTAGTTTTCTACAAATATCAATGATTATAATCTGGTAAAAAGTCAGTGTTCTATTGATATTAACTTTCTCATGGCACATATTACAATATTGTTAATAGACTTGTGGCTGAAATCCTTCAAAGTGACAATAATGTTAAACTAATGGTTTATTTTCTTCATCTCATGTCAAATAAAATTGAAAAAAAAAAGAAGAGAAAAAACAAAGACAAAGGTGCAATAAATATGAAAAAAGCAGAGAAATAGACATATTTTAGCAAATGAAATTTTTGAAAGGACAAATTATATAAATTTTAAACTTTCAACTATCTGTCTCAATGGATCTTTTTGCATTTCTAAATGTGTATGTTTAAGTCATCTTTACTTACACATACATTTTTCGCCTTTAGTTTACTTTGAATATAAGTGATGAGAATATACCATTTTGAGCCATAAGACACACCTGAAAAGATAATAGGCAGAGAGAAAGTGGGCATAGGCATTAGCACTTGGAATTACTAACTCCTGTAATTTTCTAAGTAAATTATTTGCATAATGTATATTTATATTTTTTCTAAAAACACAGCTTTTAAAAATATTAATCAGAAAAGATATCATTTACCCACACATAAAAATTTCAGATGTTATTTTTACTAACTAAAATCTCTGGTATAGAAAGTAGAACAATATGATAGGCAGATTTGGGCCCAGGGGTCCCGCTCAAACTAAGGCACCAGCCAAGGACAATACAGGAGGTAAACTTTAAACCCCTTCCCAGATCTAGCCAATGGTCAGAATATTCTCCACAGTTGAGTGGAGAGTGTGATACGACTTTCTCACATACTCTGGTGCCTCACATTTGACCATGTCCCCTGGAGGGGGAGACCTGGTGGCACTCAGAGGAAGGACAGCAAGTAGCCAAGAAGAGACTTGATACCCTATGAGAATATACAGGGGGACGTAATCCCCCTCAGGAACAGTCATAGGGGAGGGGAATAATGGGAAAATGGGGGGGGGGAGGAATGGGAGGATACAAGGGATGGGATAAACATTGAGATGTAACAAGAATAAATTAATAAAAAAAATAATAAAAAATAAAAGTATTTACACAGTTAAAAAAAAAAGTAAATACAAAATTTTAAATGAAAAATCCCACCAGCTATTCTATTAAAGCTCTTTCACTAAAACATAAAAAAAAAAAAGAAATGTGCAATGTGATGAGGTGATTTTCTAGCAATTGAGATTATCTGGGATCTATCCCTAGCATCATAAAACAGAAACAAAAAGTGAAAACAAAATGCACATTAAAGCAATGGGTAAAACTACAGGTAAATTAGCAAATCAAGACAAGATTTGCTGCTCATTTCCTTCTGGTGAGTCAGACATTTCAAACAGGAAGCTGTGATAATCAAAGTCTCAGACGTAAAATGAGACACCAGAACAAGAATGGACAAGAGAAAAAAGCATCTTGCTTAGTAAAAAACCAAAGTAGACAGAAGCGGCTTCTTTATCAAAGATAATGAGAGCAAACTAACTTTGGACATAGAATATTAAATTGCAAAGGGCGGAAATGAAAACCAAAAACTGAACCTGGAACATTAATAGTAAAGAATTTGATTGTTGATTCATTCATGACTTTCTTTGCTTTTTTGATGTGAAGTTCTAGATGTATACAATTTCCCATATGATTAATTGTTGAGATTTCAATATTTGTTGTGCACATGCATTTTTTTAAATTAATCTTTTTTTGTTACATCTCAATGGTTATCCCATCCCTTGTATCCTCCCATTCCCCCCTCCCTCCCCTTTTCCCCTTATTCCCCTCCCCTATGACTGCTCCTGAGAGGGACTTCCTCCCCCTGTATATGCTCATAGGGTATCAAGTCTCTTCTTGGTAGCTGCTATCCTTCCTCTGAGTGCTACCAGGTCTCCCCCTCCAGGGGATGTGGTCAAATATGAGGCACCAGAGTACATGTGAAAGTCAGACCCCACTCTCCACTCAACTGTGGAGAATGTCCTGTCTGTTGGCTAGATCTGGGTAGGGGTTTAAAGTTTACCGCCTGTATTGTCCTTGGCTGGTGCCATAGTTTGAGCGGGCCCCCTGGGCCCAAATCTGCCTATCATAATGTTCTTCTTGTAATACTCTGGTTTCTCTTCAGATTGTATAAATCATTCACATGCATCTTAAAGCCACTGGTCAATGTTTTTTAAGTCAGCTTCATTTCACAGATTTTAGTAGAGTTTCTGTCTCATTTCCTGAAGCTCACAATTCCATATATAGTCATAATTATTTATGTAGCAAAAAATCTTTACTATTTTAGATTTTTAATTAGTCAAATACCTACTTTGTCTTTTTAAATATCTGATTAACCTTGAATTCTTATATACAAATCCTTCACAGAATTTATATGAAGCCTTTGAAGGAGATGAACAAATTTTTCCTGTGATTGTGACCTTATTTCAATTCATGATCTCAACTCTGACTTGCAAGTCTCTGCAAGCTTCAGATAGCAAGTAAGATTTAAATGTGTTTACAGACCACCAGTAAAAAACATTAAAAGTGGTAATAGTTCCCACATTCTAAGAAACTACTGTTCATTTATCGGTAATTTAGATAATTACATTTGCTTGCTTTAAAAATGTGTACAAAAAGGAATAGAAATAAGAAAATGTAAGGTTAGAGTAGCAACTCAATGAAGAATATAATATAGTAAACTCAGATGATCATTACATGGTTCCTCCAAGAATTAATGGTCATGAAAGCTTCCTAGGACTTTTGATAAATGTGTGTATTAGTTCAGAATGATAATAAAGACCCTAGATTTGTGTTCCAACGATGTTTCTGCTGGTGACCTATGAAGACTTTTGAGTGGATATATATTGGATAACAATGGCTATGTTATTGTAAGAACAGGCAGGCAGGAATGAATAAAGGAAGGAGGGAAGGAGGAGAAAGACAGAAAGCACGGGAAGAAGGAAGGAAGGAAGGAAGAAAGGAAAAAAGGAAAAGAAGTAAGCCCTGGCTGGTACGATCCAGAGTATCCGAAGTTCAGGTCATCCTCGACTGCACAGGTGAATGTAAGCTCAGTTTAGGGTGCATGAGTCCCTATAAAAAGAAAAGAAGAGAACAGAAAAGTAAGAAAGAAAAGAAAAGACAAGGAGGAAAAAGGAATGTCAGAGTCTGAGAATTTGGCTGAAACAGTAATATATCTGCCATGAGTACAGATACCAGTACCAATGACAAAAGACAGGCGAAGCTATGTGTATCTTTCAGGCTTGTGTAGCTTGTTGTTTTTGCATGGAAACATCTCCTTGGCCCCAGCTTACAATTTTTAAGAAAAATGTATTGGAATACAGCTATTCTAGTTACTTACATATCACAAAGAGTACTATGTTTCACAATGGTAATGGTGAAGACATGGGTTAGAAGTTTGCCACACAAAGTCTGATATACTTTTTCTTTAACCTATCATTGAAAAACATTGATACTCAAACTGGTACATGTCAACATCAATACAGTTAGTAAGTATAAAATGAAGGCCATGATAATGTCTATGGTCGGTGATGGAGCCAAAAGTCATGTTGATATCCTTGGTTCGTGTTGGTGGGCAGTGGGTACTGATCTGAGTGGCCTGTCTCGATCTTGCTGCCACCCGCCACCAAGGGCCATGTCCAGGTCTTAAGTCCTACTGCAGCAGGGCTATATGTTGATGGCCATGACCATTTTACCACCAAAGGGCATGTGGATGACCATGGTCTCTGCTGTGGACTCCTGCTGCTGCAAGGAGAGCACATTGAAGTTGCCTGCCCTGACACCTGGGTCCATGAAGATGTTCGTAGTCTGAGTTGCATTCAGAGGACCTGTCCTGGTCTGAGATCCTTGTGCAACTGGGCTAGTATTTGTGGTCTCTGCTCTCACCAGAAACCATGAGGAAGTCCATGAGCCATGTTCCTGTTGACTTTAAAGGGTACAGATGCTACATTTTCAGTGATACTGTTCACAGCAGATGCATAGTTGAGAGAGAGAGACATCAAAGGTGTCACTGACACACCCTACCCCCAACTCCATCCTGGAAAGAAAAGAGTAAACAGGAAGCAGTTGAAGAGACCTCTTAAAATCCTGTTATAAATATGCAAAAGTTAGTCTCTACAACTAAAGGCTTCTGGCAGGCACGCAGGAAGGGAATGGTTCAGATCTATTTAAGGGGCAGGACACAGAGTTTGCCCTTGCTCCATACAGTGTATAGGCAACACAAATTGGATTTTTTTCTTTATTTATTTTTATTTATTTTGGTGACGAAGGTCACAATGGTGGAGATGGACACGGAAGGACTGGAAAGTGAATGTGATCAGTGTGCACGATGTGAAATTCCAAAAGTCAATAGTAATATGTTGGTAATAAATGGCAGACAGTGCAGATCCTGATAATTTACATATTTGTTATAATACTGAGTATCTCTCTAGCCTCTATATGGACTGCTCTTTTATTAAATTTGAAAAAAGAAACCTTTTATCATTACATTTCTTTGCTAAGAGGAGAGATGAATACCTTAATCTCTCTATACAATTACTTTTAAATTTGTATTTGGTTTTATTTTATGTGCATTGGTGTTTTCCCTACATGTATGTATGAAGGTGTTGGAACCTCTAGAACTGGACTTACAGACAGTTGTAAGCTGCCATGTAGGTGCTGGGAATCCAACCCAGGTCCTCTGGAAGAGCAGCCAGTACTCTTAACCACTGAGCTATCTCTCCAACCCCCTCTATACAACAATTTTTAAATCTAAATCCTCAGTGTTAAATGGGCATACAAAGATTCTGGCAAGTAAGTTGTCCCAAATGTTTAAGTACAAGTGACAATTTGCAAGGGCAACTTGACTCATTTCACATTCCTTTCTTTTTTTTTTTTTTTTTTTTTTTCATTTATTGGGAACACATAGGTTCAATACTTACTAATGCACAAATTTAATTCTTCCTCAATGAATGGAAAAACGTTAAAAGCACTTTCAATAAATGTCTTAAAAACTGGAAGCACAGCAAACCCATGAGTGTGGAACATCTTGTAACTGCAAGCAGTTACCCCTCCCTAAACTCATAAGTACATTCATTCTGAAACTCTGTTTTAAGCATGAAAAACAAAACAAACACTTTTATTGTATATCTTTTGAAATACAATCAAAACAGAACAATTATCCACCTGGCTCAGAAACTGCATTCATAAGTAAAATAGCAACTTGTGTCAGCATGACAAATATCCAAGGCTCTAGGCATGTACAGCTTTCCAGCCCCTGTGCAAACAAGGTTTAAGTTGTTTACTGATTTTATAAGCTTAGTTTAAAACTGAGAATACTGGTTTGTCCTCTCCATTATATGTAGGTCATAAAATTCCATAATGTATTGCATTTTCAATCAACATAATTTAAAGATAATCTTCAGTATATGTCAAAATGGATGTTAGTTTTTCCTGGTTTTGTTCCCTTTTGTTAGTTTCCTTGACATGGACCAGGTTTCCTTAGCTAATGCTTAGAAGGTAAACAGCCTTTTAGACTTCAGAAATTACAAAGGCATTTCTGAGCTGTGATAATTAATGTACATTCAACTTCAGATTGACCAACTATGTCCTGTTCTAAACTGATGTCCAGAATCTGTGACAGGTGTATAGAACTCATAATGAAACAAACTCCAGGGCCTTCAGCTGGGTCGGTAGAACTAGTTAACAGTGATTAAGGTATGCCATAATATGGGTATAATTGTTAACTCCATATGTTCCTGTGTAAAATATTATCCTAGAGCTGGACATACAGTCCAGGATTTGAGGCTCTAATTCACCATTAATAATCAGTCTTGTAAACACATGCAAATAAATTATGAGTCAGTTTTAAGTAATACTTTTCTCTTTCCCAAACTCACAAAAACAAGTTTTCTTATTTTTGAGGTAAGTTTTACCCGAAATGAGACATCAGATTTTTTGGGAACAGCCAGATTTTAGAAAATCCCAACTAAGTAGAAATGAAAATGACTCATTTACGCTTCTTTGGCCATGCTTTAAGGATTATGGGTGGCATCTCAGGAAGTCTGGCCCATCCCTGGGGCAGGTTGCTTGTTGCCTGTTAGAACTCCTCATGTCTGCATCATCCTTTCCATTTCAATAAACACTTCCATAACTCAGCAGTATTAAAATTTGGAAAGCATTCAGGAAATGTATGATACTTTATCTAAAACTAAACTTCTTTTAGAACACTCTTTTACTCAGATGTTTAGAGAGTGAGGTAGTGTTACCTGTCTGCAATGAGAAGATTTAGTGCCTTCCAACATAGCAATTAAACACCAATTCCAGATATTTGGATTTGGTATTCAGAAAGGATCACAACATATCATTATCATTTTAGCATAGATTCCTTTCACAAACACTTCTCTATATGCCCCACATACCTACCTGATGTGAAATTATAACATTTGTTTTGTGGGATTGTTGACACCAGTGGTTCTCAATCTTCCTAATCTGCAACCTTTTAATACAACTCCTCTTGTGGTGAACTCCAACCATAAAATTATTTTTGTTGCTATGTAATTCATAGCTATAATTTTGATACTATCATGGATCATAATATAAATATCTGATATGCAAAATATCTGACATGAGATCCCTATGAAAAGGTCATTTGACCCCCAAAGGTATCCCATTTCAATTTGAGAACCTCTGGTCAACTATAAGTTTTCATTTTGAATAATTATTGGTGATAGACTATATATTTTCATAGGTAATAAGAATTATTTTCAATTTGTTAGTCATCTCTTATACACAGGAAATTGTACAATTCCTGACATGAAGACCTAACAATTCCAGTCACTTGAGGTAATTCCAACACCCCACAAAAAGTACCGTGTCCTGGACTCATTATACCTGTGAAAAATTGGCACTTTTCAGTGTAATTATTTCTCTACAATAAAACCATGTATCTACGTTCCTGTTTACAAAAATCAACTGAGACAACCAGAAATAGAATATAGAATAACAAATGCTATTCTGAAATAATTTTTAAAAAGTTGAAAACACATAGATAAAATGCTCATCCACCATAGGGTCTTGGAAAAGGACTAGGGAGATAGTTTTCCAGGGCTCCTACAATGTCACCTTTTCATGGAACAATGGCTGTTCAGTAATATTTTTTTGTGCCTACTTTATAACCACTGTTTTAAGAAGAAATAAAAGGTTTACTATGTAAGGTATTATCTTACATAATCTATAGCTATACACGTTGGTAAAATCTACCAATGCCTACTTACAGCAACATAAATAAATACGTTTCTAGAATATTGACATAGCCATTGAGGGCTGGATAGAAAAAAAAGTCCTCCATTTGGAAATTCAGGTACTAATATTTTCAGTTTACCATGTTCCACCAGATGTGACATGACAAATTCTGTGTACAGTTTTACTGTCAAAAAGAGATATTGGGTTATACATCAAGAATTGTTGGGACTGGAGGGATGGCTCAGAGGTTAAGAGCACTGACTGTTCATCCAGATGTTCTGAGTTCAAGTCCCAACAACCACATGGTGGCTCACAACCAGCCATAATGTGATCTGATGCCCTCTTCTTGCCTGCACATATACATGCAGAGAAAGCACTCTATACAAAATAAATAAATAAATAAATCATTACGAATACTTTATGTGGGTCTGAAATTCAAGGGCTCTCTGCCAACCCACAAGGCTTTTTAATTGTGAACTGCATGTTTTGCTGAATTCAGGAAAAAAACAGTAATGATCATTTTGTAAAACTTGTGTAGAAAAAAATCTGACCCCCTTCAAAATACTTTATGAGAAGTAACATAGGAATTTATCCATTCAAGTGAACCATTCATTTTCAAGTATTAAATGATTAAAGAATATGAGTAAGCTTCTCTAACAGTTGTTTTAAATTATATTATCTTAATGCAAACTAAGCAATGGAATCCACAATATGGCATTGTGTTAGGCTTCTTGACATTATGTCTCGATTTTCACGTTTTACCATAAATACTAAGATCAATAGCCTATATGTCATTGTTACAGACCAAACCATAAATTTCTTTCTCTATGAAACAATGGCAAACTTCTGTGGATGGCTAATTATTATCCTGAGAACAATCAGCAAAGTCATTCACACTGTAACAATAGGCTGATCATCAGAAGCTGCATTGAAGAGCTACCTCATTGAATCCTTTCTTGATATCCTCTAAGATTCAAAGAATCTTCAAGACCATCTTTCTCTGTTACAGATTGAAGATGAAGTAAAACCAGTGTCAGGATATGTTATTACCTACTCTCTTCACTCTCCTCTCATATTATAATTTCCTCTATCCAGGTTGTAAATAACTGAGGATCAAGGAAATGCAAGATGGAGAATGGAGGCCCTCAAACTGCTACTCAGTGTAGTCTGCAAAGGCATCTTTCACTTTCATAATGTAAGCAATTACCAATTTAAAAGGCAGTTCTAAAATTATATCTAATTTCAATATTGTAAGAGTACAGATATCGTTCAGTGGACATCAAGACCCCAAGGTTGCTCTATTTTCTGTCAGTGAACACAGAAGCAAACATAAGTGTGTTCTTATACAACATAGTACTCCTACTAACCATGACCACCTGCATCCAGTGAGATTATGGGGGTTAAAAAAGCCTGGCTTCATGCCTTCAAATTTACAAATGATCAACAAGCCCTTAGTCAAAGAAATTAAATTGAGGTTTGCAAGGAAATGAAACAGAGTCAAAGTATCTAAAAAGAAAGCATTCCTAAAGTTATTATCTCTACTACCTTTCTAATTATAATCCATGCTTTGAGAAATTGAGTTCTTTTTATTAATTTATTCTTGTTACATCTCAATGGTTATCCCATCTCTTGTATCCTCCCATTCTTCCCTCCCTCCCATTTTCCCCTTATTCCCCTCCCCTATGACTGTTCCTGAGGGGGATTACCTCCCCCTGTATATGCTCATAGGGTACCAAGTCTCTTCTTGGCAACCTGCTATCCTTCCTCTGTGTGCCACCAGGTCTCCCCCTCCAGGGGACATGGTCAAATGTGAGGCACCAGAGTAGGTGAGAATGTCATATCTCACTCTCCACTCAACTGTAAAGAATGTTCTGCCCATTGGCTAGATCTGGGTAGGGGTTTAAAGTTTACCGCCTGTATTGTCTTTGGCTGGTGCCTTAGTTTGAGCGGGACCCCTGGGCCCAAATCTGCCTATCATAATGTTCTACTTGTAGATTTCTAGGACCCTCTGGATCCTTCTACATTGCTATTCTCCCATGCTTCTCTCATCTAGAGTCCCAATAGGATGTCCTCCCCTCCGTCCCAGTTTCCTGGTAAGTGAAGACTTTCATGGGACATGCCCCTTGGGCTAGTATGCAGATATAAGTGAGTATATACCATTTGAGTCTTTCTGCTTCTGGGTTATCTCACTCATTATGATCATTTCTAGCTCAATCCATTTATCCACAAATTTCGGGAATTCCTTGTTTTTAATAGCTGAGTAGTATTCCTTAGTGTATATGTACCACAGTTTCTTTATCCATTCTTCTACTGAGGGACACTTAGGCTGTTTCCATGTTCTGGCTATTATGAATAAGGCTGCTATGACCATGGTTGAGCAAGTTTTCTCGTTGTGTACTGGAGCATCTTCTGGGTATATTTCAAGGAGTGGAATAGCTGGGTCATGAGGAAGCCCTATTACCATTTTTCTGAGATAGCACCAGATAGATTTCCAAAGTGGTCTCTTGAATTTTTGATCTTAGCCATTCTGATGGGTGTAAGATGGAATCTCAGAGTTGTTTTGATTTGTATTTCCCTGATGACTTAGTAATATATATTACGCACATACTCACACACACATACACACACACAAACAAACACACATTGATTTGTTGATTGATTAATTAGTTGATTTATTGATTGAAGATGAGGTCTGGCTTATTTCTCTCATTCACAGAGTTACTTAGGCCTATGTCTATATGAGTGAATTTCTTAATCTGGTATACATACATGTAACAGGTCATTAAATTTTTGTCACTTATGATATTATATTCTCTTTAGCTGTTACATTTTTTGTTCAAAAATCTTTGTTGAGTACACAATTGTAATTCAACAAATATATACAAATAATATTAATGAAATAAAGTTTGAAATCATTTTCATCTTTTCATCTCTTAGTAATTATAATGTGTTAACAATATCATATTCTATATGCATGTGGTTTGGAACTCTTGGTGATTAGTCTGGATCTTCAGGTGTCTTGACCTACAGGAACTCATATTTCTTATAAAAACAGCTTAGTATTTGCTCATGTGCTGCACTGATCCTCCCATATTTTCACAGAATCTCTAAATCACATGGAATATGCCATATCATATATATACTATATAAATCTTTTATATTTTTTAAAATAATGACTAGATAAAATTAGTATGCATGCAAATTTTTAAAGAATTTTCGATTACCTGCAAGTTGAATCTGTGTATGTGTAGACAACAGTTACAAGTAAAACAAAGAAACAATGTAGGTAACAGAATTTGATCTTTTTATCTTAATTTTATCACAAAATATATCTGCTCTATCATGAGAGATTTACTCCCTATTTATGGGTATGAGTCATAGTCTCATAAAGTGGAGGCCAATTGCTTGAAGTAAATAAAAAATCTTTTAGTTTTAAAATAGACTTCTTCAAAATGGGAATATTGTGTGTCCTGTGCTAGGAAGAATAAAAGATGATTAATAGGGCTAAGTGTTAGTAATACATCATTTAGTGTATTTTTACTGAAATTAAGAACATTAAATAATACATTTGTCTATGTTATACAGACTATTTCAGAAGCATCTGTTAAGATGGCATTCAATATTAAGTCATTAAGTCATTAAAATACATGAGAAAATTAAAGCAAAGTACATAATTGAACAAGTGTTATGGGTCAGATTGCAATGTAGATGCAGTAAGAGAAATCTTTCCAGAAGAAGGAGAATGTATGGAGATAACATTGCCCACTGAGAGAGATGCAAACATGACACAGATAAAATTCTGTCATTTCTGCTTATAGAAATCCATCAGAAAGCATGTTGAAGAGATTTTCATGGTTCCTTATCATTGATTTCAAACAGAAATCAACTGTAACAGTATTTCCATGGTTGTGGGAGCTATTTAGCATGGCTTGCATGCCTTACTCCAAAACTATCAAAGTGCTCACTGAGTTCTGAGACACAATGAAGAAGGTGACAAGAATATTTGGGGTTCACCATATATAAACGGTCAGGGTTTATGTGGGAAGAAGAACCTGAAAACTTATTAAAAGACCTGACACTTCTGAAAAAAAGCAAGAGGTCCATAATGTAAGGCTGTATGGGATCTAAGAACCAAAGGAGTCAATTAACCTCACTCTTTCCCTAAAAGTGGGAAAACATCCCTTTTTAAATATGAAATTTAAACACCTAAGCTCTGTGATATTAATTTCACCAATGTTTTGGTGAATACTTTAAAATATGTTTTATATAAAGTAGACTTCAAAGTTGGTGCTGCAAACTGTATGAGCTGACATATCATGGAGCTTTTAGAGCTTCATTTACTGTTTCCTTCTACTCAGCATTACCAGCTCAGCCATGGTCATCACCAGTCTTCACAATCACTGGATAATAGGAACAAATATATGTCCCTCAACTGAGGAGTGATAAAAATCACTTAGTACTTTTATAAAATAAAAATGTAAGCAAATGTAAAATAAATAATATTATTAAATATTCTACTAAGTGGATAAAACTAAGAACTATTATTCTAAGCAAGGTAACTAGACCCATAGAATCAAGAGTCACTTATTCTTTCGAATTTATAGATTCTAGCTCTGATTCCTTAGATGTGAGTTTTATTAGCTGCAGAAACTAGAAAGAGGAAAGTTATTGGTGAAGGTCTAAAAAGAGACTTATGATGATAATAGTAGGACACTGATGATATGAAGGAAGAAATGTGAAAAACTAGAGGGATTAACTGGAAAAGAGAAGAAGTGCAACAGGAACAATTGGAATAAACAAGTGGTGAATGATAATAAGGAAGTTTAAAGGCCATAGAGAAACATAGGATTTTAGAGTTATTCATTTTAAAATCAATATATTATACATGTGTTTGTATATACTATAACGCGCCCACAAACAACCATAACTAAAAACAAACAAACAAAACAAAACAAAAATCAGTGATAGATATGAGGTGTCTTTCTTCTACATGTTTGTCAGGAAGTCAAGGAAGCTCATAAAATAATATATGCCATTTCTGTTGCCAATAATTGTCTCCAAAATCTTGAAGGTAACACTCTGTTGATGATGCTACTACATATTGCAGAAACAGGACTTGGAGGAAGGAAGTGACCCAAAAGTTTCCTTCCTGTGGACAATCTCTTCTACAGTATCTTCAGATACTATACAAGTTGCTCAGAGAGAGATGCAGTCAATAATCTTACCCCACTATAAGGCTTAAACAGCAAAATAGTACCTTTCACAGCAAGATATCCCAAAAGACATAATAGCACCATTTATATCTTCTGGTAACCAGCAGCTCTCTATTTAGACTCAAGTCCTGTGTGTTCAATAGGAAGGAACTCAGGCCAGGTACTTACACTCAGTCTACTAACCTGCTTGATGAGGTCATGGACCCTAGAGGAGGACCAAATACTGTCTTTTGCCTAAACCAGTATAATTTCTAACTATATTATAAATACTTATTTTTGTACACTGATGTGTGCAGCTTAGGCTTCTACACAATGGGTTCCTTTTTTATGCAGACACAGATCATCTCAGAATTCCTCAAGGAGTTGAAATGCAGAGAATAGCCCACAGAGTGCCCAAATACAAGTTATACATTTGCAATAAAATCACTGCACATAAGGCTCAGAGAATTTTACAAGAAAAAAGGAAAGGTGAAAAGATCTTAAGGACCAGAGGACCAGAACATGTATTATAAGTTACTTCCTACTAGGTATAATGGGAAGGCTGTAAGTTGTGAAATCTCAAAATTATAATTACCAAAACAAGACCTGCAGAATGACATCATAAGGTCACATTCCAATGTGGTGGAGGAAATTTCACAGGGCCACATGCTTACACGAAATCAATAGACAATTGAGGAGACTGAAGGAAGTGGCAGGATTTTTTTTTTTTTTTTTTTTTTTTTTGGTTTTTTCAAGACAGGGTTTCTCTCTGTAGCCTTGGCCATCCTGGACTCACTTTGTAGACCAGGCTGGCCTCGAACTCACAGCAATCCACCTGCCTCTGCCTCCCGAGTGCTGGGATTAAAGGCTCAAGTTGCAGGATTTTTTAGGAGTAAAACACTAATTGATTATCAGTTCCAAGTGGCCAGCCCTTACCACACAAATATGAGCAACACTACATAGATTAAGTAGGCTCTGTGTGTGTGTGTGTGTGTGTGTGTGTGTGTGTGTGTGTGTGTGCACGTGCACATGTGCACACACACACACACGTGTGGCAGTAATTAATGTGAACAAAGTTATGGACTTGGGAAATGACAGGGTATGATAGGAGTGTCAGGGAAGAGGGAAGGGTGAAAATGATAGAAATCTAGATGAGAGAAGCATGGGACATTGGCAAACTAGAAGGATCCAGAGGATCCTAGAAACATACAAGTAGAACATAATGATAGGCAGATTTGGGCCCAGGGGTCCCGCTCAAACTATGGCACCAGCCAAGGACAATACAGGCCGTAACTTCAAACCCCTACCCAGATCTAGCCAATGGACAGGGCATTCTCCATAGTTAAGTGGAGAGTGGGGTCTGACTTTCACACAAACTCTGGTGCCCCATATTTGACCATGTCCCCTGGATGGGGAGGCCTGGTGGTACTCAGAGGAAGGATAGCAGGCTACCAAGAAGAGACTTGATATGCTATGAGCATATACAGGGGGAGGAAGTCCCCCTCAGTCACAGTCATAGGGGAGGGGAGTAAGGGGAAAATGGGAGGCAGGGAGGAATGGGAGGATACAAGGGATGGGATAACCATTGAGATGTAATATGAATAAATTAATAAAATATAAATAAATAAATAAATAAATAAAAACATGATAGAAATCTAATATTTGTGTATTAAAATTTGTGATAATATAAACTAAATTGGATGATCATATTTATACAACAAAAAAGATTATTTTATTTCAAAAAACTTTACATTATAATGATATTTTAAATAAATTTTGAGAATATATACAATTATCCACCTATCTGGGAAATTTTATTTAAAAATGATAAATTTTAATTTTTCTTATTAATGGAGTAAAAATCAAAGTACAATGGCATGTGATTTTTAAAAATAAATCATTAAAACCCTGTGTATTTATGCTTTATTGAATATCAACATTTATAACTTGTTTTGTATCAAATCTAGAAAAATAAATTGGTAAAGTACTTCACTGAGACGTCTAGAGATAGACAAATGGGGCAAAGCCTTGTCTTTGAAAGGGTATGAAGGGATTAGGAATGTTCTTTTTTTCTTGTGATTTGTTGGTCTTAGGAAGTCCACATATATGAAGAGAAATATATTATCTTCTAATGCAACTTGAAATTTTATGTATTTAATAATGAAGATTCTTGGTATCTGAACAAGGTGTTTAGAGGGTTGTTTTCCCAAAACTTACAAAATTTTGGGAGACATGTAAAACACTGTAACCAACTTAAAATATGTACCAACATCTTATCACATCTGGAATCAAATCAGAAAGTGACATCATTAATCTGGAGACAGAGTCTAAAACACAAGGATGTGTTTAAGTGTGTTATGATGTTTTTATCTCAAGAACATCTTACTTACTCATTGTCATTTGCATGGCATTTGCTATTGGAGAAAATAATTGGAAAAAAGTAACTCAATTGTAGCAAATATTCCATAGTCAAGCTATTATTAGGTTGAGTTGTATAGGAAGAGAACATTAGGCTTAAGAAGACAAAATGTTGTATCTAGGGAAAATGATACACTTATGAATCAGGTCAGGTCTTGTTTGGCTGCCAGATTCTTGCTTGTTTTATCCTTCTTGCATGGTAAGTTATTAACATATACCTTTCTAAACTTGGTTCCTGCTCAAATTTTGTTCACATTTTAAAAAATTTTTAAATTTTTTATTAATTTATTCTTATTACATATCAGTGGTTATCCCATCCCTTGTATCCTCCCATTCTTCCACCCCTCCCATTTTCCCCTTATTCCCCTCCCCTATGACTGTGACTGAGGGAGATTACCTCCCCCTGTATATGCTCATAGGGTATCAAGTCTCTTCTTGGTAACCTGCTATCCTTCCTCTGAGTGCCACCAGGTCTCCCCCTCCAGGGGACATGGTCAAATATAAGGCACCAGAGTACGTGTGAAAGTCATACCCCACTCTCCACTCAAATGTGGAGAATGTTCTGTCCATTGGCTAGATCTGGGTAGGGGTTAAAGTTTACTGCCTGTATTGTCCTTGGCTAGTGCCTTAGTTTGAGCGCATTAGAAGTTACAAATTGGATATGGTGTGGTGTTTCTGAATACCTGTACAACATACATTAATTAAATTGAATTGTAAAAAATATTCTATAAAAAGCAACCCATTGCAACTAGAGAAATTTCATTTTCTGTGACCTCTTGTCTATTTTCAAGAAAATTTACTTTCTGATCAGGTCATTAGTAGCCACGCTTGATTGGAGAGTGAGGTTTGGATTGGGCTCACTGAATCTTTTTCCATCAGCTTTTGGGTGAATCCTCTCATAGGAGTTATGCTAGGCTCCTGTGTGTTTTTTTTAAATTTTTTATTAATTTATTCTTGCTACATCTCAATTGTTATCCCATCCCCTGTATCCTCCCATTCTTCCCTCCCTCCACTGTTCCTGAGGGGATTACCTCCCCCTGTATGTGCTCATAGGGTATCAAGTCTCTTCTTGGTAACCTGCTGTCCTTCCTCTGAGTTAATCTTGTCATCTGCAAAAAAGAGATTAGCATATAGATTTTTGACGTTAATTTGCACTAACACTTGAGGTGTATTTCTACACTACTGTTAACTTTGATGGGTTTGAGGATGATATTTTAATAGTTTTTTTTTCAGTCTAGTAGATATTTATGTAAAATCAGAGGAGTTTTGTTTCAAGACGCAGAGGGCATGGACAATTTTTCAAATGTGGAATAAATGACAAACTGTGACTTTGTAAATCTGAAACTCCAGTTTGTTTGCATCTTGCTACAGTGAGGTCGTTTATTTCATTAAGCCATAGCAGAAAGCATTTAAAATGATAATAAATATTTATGGATGAAAATTATGCTCTGACACACTGTACTTTTAAAGTGAAAACTATTTTGTTTGAGAGATGATTGATATTGATATATATCATGAGACAAGAGACTTCACTGAGGTGAAATGAAAGATGAACAGTTTACATTTTCTTATAAATAAAACAGAGCAAAGGACTATAAAATAGAAGGTGTTCTCATTGGGAATTTCCATTTGTATTTTAAGAACATTTAACAAGATATATTTATATTTCCCAGAAACTTTATTTGTGCAAAACATTCTGTATGGAATCACTACATGAGACTAGGACTAAAAATCGGTGCATTCTGTCCTAACATTACTCTAAAATATACAAGGAGGTGATTGAAAAACCCTTAGGAATGAATTGAAGAATATCTAGAACTTGTTTTCATATTAGATTTTTCAATGATGTATATAACATTATAATTGTTGATTAGTGTGCATGCAATACCTAATACCAATTGACTCAAACTGAAAATGTAATATAAACATATAGAAATATATTTTTATCTTTAAAATATGGTGATAATTTTCAACATGTAGAATCTGATTACATGCTTGGTCACAATACTAATTTCAATTTCTATGCTTGTGTTGCCTTCCAAACTACTAATTATCCCTATCCCTTAGTTTTATCAACATTAAAATGTAAAAAATGATAACTACCTATGAAAGTATCAACTTTATATTTTTTACTTTTTCATATGAGCACATATAATAACTACAGATGGCATAAGGGAGTTAATATAATAGAATGTACCATGTATTATGATTTACTATTTAAATGATCATTTATATTTTTTTAGAATTTCATCTCAAATGCTTGTCATGAGCCAAAACTATATGCAATGTATTGGTTACAAAGAAATCATCTTATTCTTGTTATACCCAAAAAAATTTGTGATCAAATGGATAAATAAATATTGCCAGGCATGATACAGTGATCCTTTAATCCATGGATTCTGAAGGCAGAGGGATGTGCATCTCTGTGATTTTAAGACAATAGTTCAGAATAAGGAGGGTTCTGTGTGTTTGTGCTGGTGTGTGATAGATGCTTGTGTTTGCATGTTATATGTGTGATATTTGTGCTTGTGTGGTGTGTATGATGCCTGTGTATGTGTGTGTGTGTGTGTGTCTGTGTGTGTTAGTGATAGAGGAATAAAGTTTGCTTTCATCCATTACAAGATTGAAAATGCTAACATAAGGAGCTCTGAGCTCTGAGCTCTGCAAGCAATAGTGACTTTGAATAATATCACAGACTTTCGAGACTGGAGTTCAGATGAGAATGGGAGCATTTAAGAGTTTCAGAGAACCCAAGTATGGTATTACATGTCTATAATCCCATTTACAAATGAATATAAAGATTATTTTCTAAAAATTGAGGCTATTGATTGATTTATATAAGCTACATTAGATATTTAGTGTCTTAATATTTTTAGTCCTCAAAAAAGGCATACATTTATTTTTTTGGTGTATTTTATTTAATATACTGTTAATTACTATGTAGTTTTAACAATTTAATCTTTAAGATTACAAGTTATCAAGCTGAATTAAAAGCAAAATAAAAGATTAATATTATTGTTGTTGGTGGTGGTATATATTTCTGACAATGATATTTTACTAAAATTACTTTTATAATTTCAATGTCTATTTGTGCATATCAAACAACTCTGTTCTTCCATTGCTCCTAAGCTCTATTTCTCCAAAGTGAGGCCAAAATGAGGATATTAAAAAAAACATTTTTTGGAATACAAAATAGCACTGAGTATGTTCCTTGTTAATAATTTTTAAAAACATGTTTCTACTTTGTGTTTTCTTTGTAACATTTTGAAGCACCATATTCTTCTATAATGCAATAAAGTTACTAATTTGTACATATTTGGTAGGAAACTAAGATTTCAGTGGTACTTGATAAAAACATATTTCTTCCTTGATATGTTTAAATATTTCCAATTTCAAATAGAAATGTACTATATTTTTTCTTCTTTTAAGCTAATTTACTAAGTTTATCCAGAGATGATTTTATTACATATACATGATGTTATACATATGGCACTCAAACTACTATCTCTCTTATTATCCTTCTAATTTGAATCTATTTCATCTGATTTTTAGTTGTCAATCATATAGTATTGGGAGTAACTAGATAACAGACTGAAAAAACTTTCAAGTCTTGTATGATTTTCAGAAATTTTTTAGACTTCTCACATAAAATAAATTCGTAACCCTTATGTTAATGGGCCCATTAATTTTATGTCATGCAATTATTTGGATCAGGCATATTTGTAAGCATGTGAATATTTCCCATCATGTACTAGAACATAAATTCTTGCTTTTACTGATAGTCATGGTAATTCTGTAAAACACACCCTTAAGAAACAGGGGGCATGTGAGGAGCTGGTAAGAATACAGCAATGATACTGTACAAGTCGGAGCTGTGATTAGTTTTAGGTCTGTTTATTTACAATATCTGAAGCATTTGGTAAAAGAAGGAGAGTACAAAATGCCTCTAATCTCTGGATATTACTTAAAAATGGGCAGCACACAAAAAAAGGGGAAACAGGCTGTCCTGATGAGACCTGATAGGCTGTGGTCATAGGGTGGGGGAGAAGGTCTGAGTGAGGGGAACAGGGCAGAAGAGGAAGAGAGGGTGGGAACAGGATGATACAAGCAAGGGGATAACAATCAAGATGCAAGCTGAATAAATTATAATAAAAAAAATCAAATCTTACTAAAAATTGTAGTATGGAAAATATAAAGTAAAATAATAAGCCAAATTGTCCTAGAGTCCCATTTATAAAATTATTGAATGGTAAAAGATAAAAGAGACCAATTTAATTCGCTGTATATCATAGCCTGGCTTTATTTACTAATCACTTAACATTTTCTTATAGAGAAAGAAAACAGTAAAAGAAACTCAAAATACAATTTGATTTTCTAATCTAATTGATTTTCTGTTAAATCATATTTATTTGAAAAATGTTATGCTATGGTCTTCTAATGCAAGGACTGGTGATGCACAGATAATAAATATTCTACAAATGCTACATGTATACTCTACAATTAATCTTCTTAAAGAAACATATATATACAACATATATAACTAGGTGCAGCTATATTCCAATAAACTCTATGAATTTAGGCCAAGGAAGTGTTGCATTTCTCATATGCTTGAAACTCACATCAAGACTAATCTAAGCTAGGAAAAAAAATGCATCCCTGACTTTATTTACATTTTTATCTGAAGAAAAGATATGAGGAGTACAGATGTATTTTATGTATAATATTTTTTTTTTACTTTTACATATTTTACATTATACCCTAAAGGCAACTTAAAGAAACTGAACAACCCATTCAAATAGTTAGATTAATGCAACGTATTTCAGCACACCTGAATGTAACTTTAGAATGGATTTTTAAGAATGGGCACATCTTATGACAAACTGCTTAAATGAGATCTATGTAGACAATGGAACAGATGGACAGCTTGACTGATTGGAAGATCAAGAAATGAACTTGCAGGTAAACAAAGTATTTGAGCTAAAGTGATACTGCAAGAATATGCTTGACATGTTCCTGGAACAAACGCGAGGTTATTGTAGGCTAGACTCCAGAATGCAAAAGTCCAAAATCTCTGAAGAATGAATGGAGGATATCATCAAAAAAATCTGAATATTTTTATGGGTTGACTTCTCATCTATTCTAGGATTTATGGGTCTGACTCATGTTGGTCATCATGTATAAAAGCCACTTACCAAGACAGACTTAAAAAAATATACTTGAATAGGAAATACTTATTGTTTACCGTGTGAAGAGAAAAGAGGAATGATGATGGTCCACACCAATGATAAATAAATCTGATGCTATATATTGAAAATGACATTAAACTGGCATCTCTACCTTATTATAGTCAAATTAAAATCATCAAGTGAGAAAATGTCATAGTAGAACAGTAAGACAGAATAGAAAGTTCTTTTTCAACATCACAATATTTGCTGTTCTCAACTTCTAAAAAATTAAAGATAGAGTACTTCTTGCTTAAAATATTGGGCCAGAAGCCTGAAGATGATGCTTCAATGTTATAGAGAATTTTGTGTAATTGTTCAGGCAGCAAACTGTCTCTGTCATCTCTTTTTTTTTTTTTTAGTTAATTTATTCTTGTTACATCTCAATGGTTGTCCCATCCCTTGTATCCTCCCATTCCTCCCTCCCTCCCATTTTCCCCTTATTCCCCTCCCTATGACTGTTCCTGAGAGGGATTACCTCCCCCTGTATATGTTCATAGGGTATCAAGTCTCTTCTTGGTAACCTGCTGTCCTTCCTCTGAGTGCCACCAGGTCTCCCCCTCCAGGGGACATGGTCAAATGTGAGGCACCAGAGTACAAAGTAGAAGGATCCAGAGGGTCCTAGAAACCTACAAGGAGAACATTATGATAGACAGATTTGGGCCCAGGGGTCCCACTCAAACTAAGGCACCAGCCAAGGACAATACAGGTGGTAAACTTTAAGCCCCTATCCAGATCTAGCCAATGGTCAGAACATTCTCCACAGTTGAGTGGAGAGTGGGATATGACTTTCTCACGTACTCTGTCATCTCTTTTCGGAAGCTGCTAACCTGCATTCCTGGTATACTCAGATAATTGATATTGTACCTTCTCTGATGGGGTTGAAGACCAGATAGTTTAATTTTACAATTAAGCTTATTTCTTTAGGAGGTAAGATGTTTTTATGTATTGATAGATGTTTTAAGTTGATGATGAGGTATTATAGATATTGATTTACATTCAGATTTTTAGACTCACCAAGATAAGAAATATGTTTTCTTCACGGTTGCCAAATACAAATAGCCAAAACACTATGAATGTAACACACACACACGTGTGTGTGTGTGTGTGTGTGTGTGTGTGTGTGTGTGTGTGTGTGTGTGTGTGTGTAACTCCTGGATGTTTCATGGTTTTTCTTACTCTAGGCAGTTTAGTAAATATTTGTGTACTAATACAAATGTATATGTAAAAAAATAAAAATAAATAAAATAACTAGTTTTCTAAAATTGCCACAAAACTAGAGAAGCAAAACAGTGAATTATGATTCCATAGTATTGTGTTTATAAAACCAGAGGTAACCGGTTTGTGAAACCAGAAAAATGCTAAAGTGCTGCTGTGTGTCACAAACTCTGGCGCCAGATTCAAGATGTTGACATTTACAACCCACCCTTAGTAAACCAAGAACTTAAGAAACTTGGCAGAAAGTTAAACAGCCTGCAGATGAATACAATCATTTTCTAGAAGCCTCTGGGAATGGAGCATCTTTATTGGTTTGAATGTTACAGGGTCTGTCCTTGGTATTTATGGGTCTATATAGGTCTATATAGGCACATCTGATATCTTCCACATATGTCCAATAGACACATTGAATTGTCCTGAAGCTCAAACGTTATAAATGTGCCTTGATTATTTCCATAATAGTAGTCAAGATGGCTGCTATTTTAAAAAATATTTCACTGATTATAGTGTAAATTTATTGTTGGAATAAATCTTTAGTGTATTTAACATTTATATTTGATAAAATAAACTTTTAGTCTATTTGATATTATCGTATACTCTCCATCAATTGTTGGAAGATACATGCACTATTAAATCAGGTGTAATTTTTTATTAACTAACCACATAATCCTGGAGAATTTAGTTTAAATGAATATGGGTCTGTATCTATAGTGCATGCAGTTTTGATGATATAAAGAAGTGATTTATTAATGAAAACAATGGTTATAATGAGACCTGACTTGGACGATAGTTTTATTTAGAGTTTTCATTAGATCTGGAGTTCTTAGCTAGTGTGCTATATGTAAAAGATTTGTTCTTCGGTGTGCCGAGAAAAATGATTAATTTATGAGCTGGTTCAATAGTTTGTTATATTTTAAATATATAAATTACAAGAAAATTCACTTGTGTTTCTGTTTATTATGAATATACTATTTAATAGTAATTGGGTTCATATATTTTACAAGTGTTCTTTGGTAACTACATGAATATACTTTGATATAATATAGTGTGAAAACTTGGAGATACAGTTAAGACTAAGAATGCATAACTATGTGACATAGGAATGCCAAGGATGGTTTTTTATTATTAATTATTTATTTTACTTTCCGATATCAGCGTCCCTTCCCTTTTCTCCTCCCAGTGTCAATGTTTTACCTCACTGCCCAGCCATCCTCCCGTTCTTCCTTACTCCTCGGAAGAGGCTCAGAAAAACGGAGCCTTCCCATGGATAGCAACCGTATCAAGCTGTAGTAGGACGAGGAGCAGTTTCTATCGTGGCTAGGCAAGGCAGCACACTTAGGAAAAAGGGATCCCAAAGCAAGCAATAGAGTCAGATACAGATCCTCCTCCTGCTGGCAGGAGTGTCACATGAAGACAGAGTTGCACAAACTGTTACATATGTGCAGAGGGGCAAGGTCTGTCTCATGTGTGCTTTGTATGTTGTTTCAGTCTCCGGGGCCTTGGGGGCCCTGTGGGCCCCAGTTAGTTGGTTCTGTATATTTTCTTACGGTGGCCTCAGCCTCTCTGTCTTCTTCAATCCTTCCCCCTCTCTCCTTCCATGGGATTTCCCAAGTTCTGCTTAGTATTTGGCTGCGTGTCTCTGCATTTGTTTCCATTAGTTTCTAGGTAAAGACTGAGATGACCGTTATACTAGGTGTCTGTCTGTAAGTATAGCAAAGTATCAGTAATAGTGTAGGGGTAGACATTCTCTTATGGCATACATCTCAAGTAGGGCCAGTTCATACTTGGTCATTCCCTCAATTTCTGTTCCATCTTTACCCTGGAATATCTTTTTGGCTGGATAAATTGTGGGTCAAAGTTTTGTGCCTGGGTTGGTGTCCCAGTCTTTTCACTGGAAATCTTTTCTGGCTACAGGAGATGGTCATTTCAGGCTTCAAATCCCCGAGTGCTTGGAGCCTTAGCTAGAGTCAGTATCAGATTCCTTAGAGTTCCTGTTGTCCTGGGTCTCTTGCTAGTCCCAGAGATGCCTCCCACCCCTGATTTCACCCTTTCTCCTGTCTTTTTTCCTGTTATGTTACTCCCAATTGGTCCCTTCTGCTCCCATCTCCACTCCTACCGTACCAGTTCCCTCCTTCCATCCACCCATAATGCCTATTCTATTCCCCCTTCTCAGTTAGATTTACATGTCCCTTGGGCCCTGGGATGGCTTTTATAAACTGTGAATACTTTTTTAACACTCCATAATATCCCTTATTTTTCAATTTTTGCATAATATGTGTTTGACGTGCTTGGTATGCATATTCACATACATCTGGAGTTCAAAATTTGATGAGGGATGTCTTGCTAGACCTATGGTGTCTTCCCCTCCCTGGATCTCAGGTGTCTTCCTAGAACAAAGAGACCAGCCTAAACCTTGAGTTCACCAAGTCAGGTAGTTGAGTTAGCAGGCTTTTCCTGGGAATTCACTATTTCATATTCCTTAGACGGTGGCAAATGTTCCTCCCCTCTGGTCTTCATGTGAACTTTGAGGACTTTATCCCTGGTTTTCAAGCTTGTACACAAGCATTTTATTTACTGAACCATCGCTCTATTCCCCAGTTATCCATTCTTCTGTGTAAGAACTTTCTAGAGAAGACAAAATCATTACTGAGGGAAACAATCCTATGTGTGAGTAAATAAAATTTTGTTCATGGCAAAATTTTAAAAATCATTCTTTGGACACTGACTATTAATTTGGCAAAACTGTTGAGGATCTTAAACAATGTGATCATATCATATTGGTTCTGTCCAGTTTCTGGGTAGTTTGTAATATTTATACATATGCAAGTTTTATAGTTCATTGTTTTTTAATGTATGTATAATTGGCTATATATGGTTAGTAAATCTTATCCAATGTTTTATGGTTTCCATTGGGAAATATATTATCACTTTTGACCGGACTTTGTATTATAAATGAGAAAAATTTAATATCTACATTTTGATATATCTGTTATTCAATGTAATAATATGTCAGAGACAAGTTGCTGACAATTTGAGATAGATCACTTCATGTCTTCTCACACACATCTATAATGACATTTGGAATTAATTGTTATTTGTAAACTTCATTAATTCTTAGGAATATTTATGCTGGATTTTGAAAAGGGATACTTTATTTATATGGTTATAGATTACATATTATAATATTTGGCACCACCAAATATACAACAGACCAAAATACATAAAGTAATTGTGAGTAATTTAATGTCTTCAAAATTATAACAGAAAGTATCTTTTGTCTGGTATTTATCACATTGCAGACCTATTATAACCTCAACACATTAAGTTCATGTTAACAAATGTTTTAAAGTAAGGGGATAATGGCAATTGTAAGTCATATAATATTCAACATTGAGATATTATACATGTATTTTTATCATATAGTGTCTTGTGTATAGCTTAAGTATCTATGTTTAGAATTTATAATAATTAGTAACATGAAATATTATGTTGTATAATTCAGTAATTTACACATATGAAAATAAAAATATAAGAAATGACATTTTTGATACAGCTAATTATACGTAATCATTAACATGCAAATTGATCAGTTACATGCATTAACATTTTTTTCAAGGATTGTAAGTGATATGAATGCAATTTTATGTTTCTTTTCTCTCATTTAGGAACCTGCTAAGCTGCACTCCCTGTATATTCACTAATTAATTTTATTCCTTCTCAAGTCTCTGATGGAGTTGAAGACCAGATAGTTTAGTTTTACATTTAAGCTTAGTTGTTTAAGGAATAAGATGTTTTGAGGTCAAGATAAATGTTTTAAGTTGATAATGACAAGACATGATAGATGTTGATTTACACTCAGAATTATAGACTCCACAAATTAGGAAAGATGTTTTCTTCAAGCATGCTAAATACAAATAGCCGAAACAATAAGAATATAACATATATATATGTATGTATATATATATATATAATATAATACCTGATTTTTTTGGTGGTTTTTCTTGCTATAGGTAGTTTATTATATATGTGTGTGTGTGTGTATGTATGTATATATATATATATATATGTGTGTGTGTGTGTGTGTGTGTGGTGTGTAATAATAGAAACATATATGTAAAAAACTGTTTAATAAAAAATAAATAAAAAGAAAATGATATAATGTGAAAAGGGACATATTTCTTGGTTGTTTATCTATGAATCTGTGTCTGATAACAAATTAGTCTCATCACTGCTGTAACAGGTAATATGTTGTCACATTAAGGACAAATTCCTTATGTTGTTTTACTACTCTTACATAAGAAACCATAGAGGTCTCATCAGGATAAAATCAACATTTTGAAATGTTTGTGGGTTGAGTATTTCTTTTCTTTTCTAGAAGCATGTGACTTTTTCACTTGCCTTTCCTAGTATTTACCTACTATTTGTATTGCTTGGCTTAAGACTCTTGGGCTATCCTCAAAGTCAACAGTGATGAGTTGAGTCTGTACATGTTCCCAGTAATCACATTTCTAGTTGTGTTGAAAAGTTATGTAACTATTAAGATTTCTAGCACTATAATATAAACACACGTTAGAGGGATGATTTCTACTTAACAGTAACGCTTGGCAAAGAGATTAATAAAACATGACAGTTTTATATATAGTTCTCCTTTTTGTAAATATTAGTTGATTCACTATGTCCATGTACCATTGACTCCTAGACTGTTATATTTTATATTAATTGTGTATTTTATTAGTCATCATGAGAGACATTTTAGGTCTCTGTAAAATACAGCTATCATAAAAGCACATGAAAATTCCCTTTCCATAAGAGTTACTAACTTATGTTTGGAAATTCTATAGGTAATTCAAAATATTTTCAGTTAAAGGATGACCTTCATCTAGCAAAAAAACAGAAAAGGCAAATTGTGACACTCTAATATTAAGTCAGTACTCCAGTTAATTCAACTTTATAAGAGTTTTTATTTGATTTTATTATACATAGCAATGTTTTCTCATTATAAAAATGAACAATATATAGATTTGTGTGTATTTAAGGAATGAATTATCTTGTGTTGGGATTACAGACCTCTTAAGGAGGCGCTTCAAAGTTTGGACTAAGTATACAGAATTAAGGAAAACAATGTGCTTTTAGTAAGTTCAAAAAGAGGCCGAGATGGGGAAAAGATAAAAGATAAAATTATAGTTTGTTAAATTCTAACCACTTCACAGTTTTAAAATACTATTGCTTTTTATAGGAAGCATAAGATGTAAAATGTATGTCACTGGTTGCCTTCTGACTCACTGTGTAGTTTCCAAACCTAAAATGTTTTTTGATCTGTCTTTAAAGTTCTTGTGAAGTAGTTTCTTAGGGAAACATTACTTCTAAAGAAATGGTTTGTGTTTCAGGCACACCTAATGTGCAGATGTGGAAAGTCAGGCAGTCTGTGACAGGAGAGATATTGTGATAAAACATTTACAGTGTATTAAATGTGGATTGTAACCTGTATCTTAACCCAGTTTCTCTTTCAATGTACAGTACCAGAGACTAGGTGTAAAACAAGCAGCAATTAGTTTTGGCTTTCCTTTTGGAAGCTGAAAAGCTTAAGAGCAATGCAGTAGAATCTAGGTAGAACTTTCCTTTTTGTCACATAATGAAAGAATAAATAAGCATGCTAGAGACACAAATCGAGACTGAGGGATCTACACAAGTGCATCTGAGCTCAGAACTCTCTTCTTTTCATAATATATCTCCTATGTCATTTAACAAATGACATAAGAAAACCTAAATAAAGTAATCAGATGACTTTATTATCTAGTTTTCACTACATGACCTGGTTTGTTAACATTTTAAAAAATTATTCTCTCATTCTTTCATACAATACATCCTGACATCAGCCTCTCCTTCCTGTACTCAGCTCATTCTCTGTCCCCCAGATCCACTGCTCCTCCATTTTCTTTCAGAAAAAAAGCACTTGGCATAATAAGATGCAATCAGACTCAGAACAAACCCTTATATCAAGGCTCATAATTGCAACCCAGGAGGATGAAAAGGGGCCCATGAGCAGGCAAAAGGGTCAGAAACATCCCTACTTCCTTTTTTAGGAATCCCACAAGAACTTAAAGGCAAACAACCACAGCATGTATGTAGAAGACCAAAGAAAGGCCAATGCAGGCTCTGTAATCGGCCTTTCGGTTTACATGAGCCCCTATGCAACCTGCTTAGTTGTTCTGTGAGCTGTATTCTTCTGGTATCTTCAAGCCATCTCTGTCCTACAATCTGTTTTAGGGTTTCCCAAGATCCGCTTAATGTTTGGGTGTGGGTTACTGCATCTGCTTCCATCCTCAGGGACTGGATAAAGCCTGACTAATAATGATTGGTATAGACACCAGTCTATGTATATAGCAGAATAGCATTAGGAATTATTTAATTTATTCTTTTATTTATTTTATTTTATTTTTGGTTAGTTGTGTTTGGTACTACCCTAGATTTCTGGTTCCTCCATTTTCCAGGTCTTGGTTGTCCTGCCAGTATAGCTCATAGCCTCCCTCTCATGGTTTGTACCTCAAGTTGAAAACATCATTAGAAAGCCACTCCCACAAGCTTTTAGCCAACACTGTCCACAGTATATCTTGCAGGCAGGCCTGGTATTGGGTCAAAGGTTTTATGGGTAGGCTGGTGTATAAATCCCAACACTGGAGGGCTTAAATCATAAGAAAATTGGTATTGTCAAGATGGATAAATTCAATATCATGCTACTAGACTACTGAATACTGCTAGTGTACTTTAGGTATATTTCTATGTTTTAAATAGACTTTATAAAAAAACAATGTTCATCCTATGCTCTCATATACAATTACCCATGATTTCCCAATTATTGAAGCATGACACCGTAACAATCATAGCTCTCCACTTCTTTGTGTGTAGTGATTCATTTAAATTATGCATATGGGAATGTATCCAATTATGCTTAGACACAGCATTTTTGTCTGATATTTTATGTATTGATGGCATAAGTAAAAGTTTCTTTTGCATTTAATACTCAAATTAGAGGACAATAATGTTACTGTAGGTAAATGAAGAGCAACTGGGATACAGTAGGAAAGCACAAAGAAACAAAGACAAACAGAGAAAAGGAAGTCTAAAGAGAGCTTCAGTGATATGATTGATGGGAGCCTGCATTTCTATCAATATCCAAAATATAAATCATGGTTTTATTGTTAAATGACCAATGTATTTCTTTGTGTAAAGAATTAATAAGTTGTATAAGTTTTAAGTCATTTCAAAAATATTTGGCTGTATAGTACTTGCTGTTAAGAATCACAGTTTTTTTTTTTTTTCAAGTGGCACAGGTACTATCTGTGTTTTGTCAGTGTGACTCAACGTAGAGGCATCTTGGAAATTTTTTCTCCATTGAGAAAATGCCTGCATTAGCCTGTGGGCAGGTCGTGGTTAATCTTCTTGATCAATAATTAATGTGTGGGATGACCCAGTATACTTTGCACAGTGAGAACTGATGATTAGACTATGAAAATAAAAAAAAGTAAGGAGAGTGTGACCATGGTCTCTGCTTCATTCTCTGCCTCAAGTTTGAATTCTTGTGTTGACTTTCCTCAATGATGAACTTTGAGCTATAAAGCAAAGAAACACTTTTCCCTCCATGTTGTTTTTGGCTAGTTTTTAACAACAATATAAAGCAAACTAAGGGAATAAAGTAGTTAAAGTGGTGAGGACTTTGAGAGTTATTCTCATCAATGAAAATTTCAATTATTGAAAAGCAGGTTGTTATATTATCAGTTCTATACTGGAGGATAGAATGTTTATGTATCAGATATGTTGCCATAGGTAATGAGTTTAAAAATGTTAACACGAAACTGCAAGTATAAGGTCACAACTTTAATTCCAGTATTCAGTAGGCAAAGACAGGTAGATCTCTATTAATTCCAAGACATCCTGATCTACATTGCAAAATACAGGACAGCCAGGGCTTATTAAAAAAAACAGTAAAAATTCTAAATTTTATTAACTATGTTGCAGGACTTTCAAATAAAGAAATTATAAAAGCACAATAGAGAAGGACATTGGCTCATAAGAAGCAAGAAGAAGAACTAACAGAAAATCTTATAGTAAGCTGTTGCTCCTCATCTATCCAGCAATCTAGGACAGACATTGTTTAAAGACTGATTTCCTTTCTGGAGTAACTGAAACCTAATATGGTATACATTTAAGGGTGTGTCTGTAGGTGCTTTTGTCCAGTATGAAGATAAAGTTCCAAGTGTAGATAATAACTTTCAATGGAGCACTCTGCCTCAACTGGAGCATCTGTTATCACTCCCACATCCATGGCTGAGGGGCCATCAGGGAAAAGAAGGAAAATAGTTTATAAAGGCTAGAGGTTAAGTAGAAGCAGTGTAAAACATACCTATTTGACATAATAAGATTCCAATACTACTGAATTCACGTATATGCCTGTACAAGAATTAGGAGAGTCTATTTGCTTTAATGACGTGTCCCCTGGTACATCTACCATGGACCAGCAGACACAAATGAGTAAATGGGCAGAGCATGGTGTACTCCATAAATCGTTTTAAATTTTAAAAGTTGATGAAAAAGTGGGAATGAATGCAATGTAGGGCCAGGGACCTGAGAAAAATTAGGAGATGTGATGAGATATAAATGCAATCAAAATTCTCTGTTTGAAATTGCTGAAGGATTCTTCAATACCTTATATGAAAATTCTTTAATAAATGTAATAAAATTGTGCTATGGTTTTCAGAAATTATAAAATTGTGTCCCAAACATATTAAAACTGAAAACTCTAATTTTACCCCCAAAATATATTTATGAAAAGCATAATATAGATACATCCTGTGTAATGTTTAACTCAATGGGATGTG